>NC_050505.2:0-1230000 GCF_012460135.2 Molothrus ater | reverse complement strand
GCTGATTACCCTAAAACTGACCCTCCCTGTTCATCCCCTCCTTTGATGCCTCATCAGTTTTGAGTAGAAAACTGGGAGAAACTTGCAAAACGGGAAAAAAGAATAAACAAAAAGCACTTGGGATCCAGAGGAAGCAGGGGAGGAGTGGAAACCTCTGTGTGCTTCCAGCAATGGAATCTCAAACCTGAGCAGGATTTGGTGATAGAAAATGCCACTGGAGTGGAGGGTGTGCAGGATATCCAGGGCTTAGACTGACTGTGTTCAGTTCCACCTGAATTCTCTTTTCCCTAGACGTGGGAAGCTCCAGAGGGAGTCAGACTTCATGGCCAGTGTAGACAGCAGCTGGATCTCATGGGGTGTGGGAGTTTTCATCCTGAAGCCCCTCAAGTGGACCCTGTCCAGCGTGCTGGGGGACAGCAAAATCCCTGAGGAAGAGGAGGTTCTGATCTACGTGGAGCTGCTGCAGGTGAGTGTTGTGGAGAGCTTTTCCTGGGCATCTCCAGGAAAACCAGGAGTCATTTCATGTGCTGGAAGGAGGGCTCAGGGCTGAGCAGATCTTCCTTGGTGCTGCTGAGGTGTTCAAAAGCCTGGAGAGAGATGTGTGGAGTGACTTGGGGATGGGAAGGGATTTGGATGTTCCTTGAAAATGATGGAGCTGCTCCAAGGGCTGGAGCCAGGCTGGGAGAGCTGGAGGTGCTCATGTGGAGAAGAGAAACTCCAGGAGAGCTCAGAGCCCCTTGCAGGGCCTAAAGGGGCTCCAGGAGAGCTGCAGAGGGGTTTGGGCAGGGGATGGAGGGACAGGACACAGGGAGTGGCTCCCACTGCCAGAGGGCAGGGATGGAGGGGATACTGGATAGGAATTGTTCCCTGGCAGGCTGGGATGGAATTCCCAGGGAGCTGTGGCTGCCCCTGGATCCCTGGAGGTGCCCAAGGCCAGGCTGGAGCCTCTGGGACAGTGGGAGGTGTCCCTGCCATGGCAGGGCTGGCACTGGGTGGGATTTCAGGTCCTTCCATCCCAAACCATTCCATGCTTCTGACAATGATTCCTCACTGACTCCAGGAAAAGGGAAGGACACAATTCCTTGCAATTCCACAATTCCAGGGAGGTGAGAACTGTGCTGGCAGCCAGCTGGGAATCCCAGGCTGGAGCTCATTCCTGTGCAGGACATGAGGAACCCTGAGCCTGAGCTCCATCTGCTCCAGGGATGAGCAGGGCATGGGGCAGTCCCAGCCTGGCCATCCAGTGTCCCCCCAGCCCAGATTCCCTTTTTTCCCATTATTCCAGCTGCTTTCCCATGGGATGGGATCCTGGCCCAGCCCCTGTTCTCTCTCTGTTACTCTGTGTCTGCTGAAGGAGCCCCAGGCCTTGCTGTGGTTCTCTGGGTTACTGTGTCCAGCAGAAATGTGGGAAAGCTGTAAAAGCAGGAGTTTTGATTTGCTTCAAACCTGGATTTGAGGGATTTCCAGGAAGTGCAGGAGAAGCCAATTGATGCCTGTGTGGTTCCTGTGCTGCTCCACAGCTTTTCAGGGAATGTCCACAACAGAGTTTTGGTTTTTGTGGATGACTGTTTTGAGAGTTCCCTGTGGCTCATCCTGAAATTCACTCTGGAATAAAGCAGGAAGTGTCCAGGTTGGGAGGAAGGAGGTGTGGAGGATTTGGGAAGAGCAGGAATGCTGGGTGGGCTGCCAGCACCCCTGGGATGCCTTGGGGTGGCTGCCTAGAACAGAGCCTAGACAGAGTTAGAGAATCAAGTGGGCATTCATTAATAATAAGTTAATGAATAAAAATAATTAAAGAGAAATAATAACAAATTAATAAATATTTATTAATAATAAACAGTAAGGTTATATTAATAATAAATTAATTAATAATAAATAATATTAATAATAAATAATATTAATAATAAATAATATTAAAGGCCTTAAAGTTAGCTACACCGTGGGCAGTCAGCAGCAGCCTCCAGGATGCACAGGGGTCATGAGTTTTTCAGACAGGTATGAGTTTGGTTCATTTACATATCAGGGGTTAATTGTCCAATTACAGCTCCAGCTAATGAAGTCATTTCCCCCCAGTTTGCACCCCCCAATTCACTTGTGTTGATGCTTTTTGGGGCCTGAGGCAGCAGAGTGTCCCTGGATCTCAGGCATGGAGGGATTGTTTGTGTGCCCAGAATGTGAAGCCAGGAACTGACACTCTCTGGAGTTCAGAGTGATGCACTGAGGCAGCACAGGATCTGGAAAACACCAGAGGTGGAATCCTAAGGCATCACTGTGATTTATTCAAAAATTGTGGATATTGATCTAGTACCAATATCCAACTGTGACAGACAAAATCTCTCTGACAGTTTAGAGTTAGAAAGTGTTTGTTTATTGTGGGATAGCTCCCAAATACACACTGTGGTTTACAGGTGATCACAGAGTCCTTTTATCTGTACAAATATTGAATACCCAAAATCCAAATGCGTATTCATAACTTTGCTACATCCCATTCCCAGTATGGATATTGATCTAGTACTGATATCCAAACACTCTCTGACAGTTTAAAGTTAAAAAGTGTTTGTTTATTGTGGGATAACTCCCAAATACACACCATCTACAGGTGATTACAGAGTCCTTTTATCTGTACAAGTATTGAATACCCAAAATCCAAAATTCATAACTTTGCTACATCCCATTCCCTGCTTCCTATTAGTTCAAAAGTTATTAAGCATGAGTAGTTTGTCCCTTGAAATGGGGTGGTCCCTTTCATGGGGAGGGGTCCCAAAATGAGGAAGTAACTGAAGTCTTCCTCGTTCTGACCTTTCTACCTTTTCAATGCAAAGATGACAAGTGAACCCTTGGTAGAACTCCCATTCCCTATCTTCAATTGGTTTCAGAGCAGAGGAGGCCACAATTGTCTTCTGCTCCTAAAAACAATTGTCTTATGCTCCTACAAACAATTGTCTTATGTTCCTAAAAACATTTGTCTTATGCTCCTACAAACAATTGTCTTATGTTCCTACAAACAATTGTCTTATGCTCCTAAAAACATTTGTATTATGCTCCTAAAAACAATTGTCTTCTGTTCCTAAAAGTTATTTATCAGTCTCTATAGTCTTCATTATAAACCCAGCTAACCCAACATTGTGTTGACAAGCCATCAATTATTAGTTAACCACTAACTCTTAATTAAAACAAATGGGTAGGCCTTGATGAGGTGAACTCCAATAAAGCTCATCTCTAACCGTGATCTTAGCTCCTCTGAAATCCGTAAATCCCCTGAAGTTTCTGTCTGGCCGGATCCTTGCAGGAGAAGGCAGAGGAGGTTTATCGGCTGTACCAGAGCTCGGCGCTCTCCTCCCACCCCGTGGTGGCGCTCTCCGAGCTGCGCTCGCTGTGCGCCGGCCTGTGCCCCGACGAGAGGACCTTCTACCTGCTGCTGCTGCAGCTGCAGAAGGAGAAGAGGGTCACCATCCTGGAGCAGAACGGAGAGAAGGTACAGGGTCCAGGTGACTGCTTTTGGGTGGTGTCATCTCTGTCTTGCCTTCCACCTGCCTGCAGAGACATGGGTTGTAGGCGTTCTGCTGGCTGTGCTCTGTCTGGAAAGGTGAATTCCACGTGCTTCAAGGTGGTTGTAGGTGACAAGAAATCCTAATTGTGGCATGGCAGGTTGTGGTGTGAGACACCCAGGACGAGGTGAGAGATGAGAATTTGACTCCATGTCCTCAGAAGGCTAATACATGAAATGATATGATGTGAAATGATATGATATGAAATGTTATGAAATTATATTACATCATATGAAATGATATGATATGATATGAAATGATATAATATTATATTATAATATGAAATTATATAATATAATATGAAATAATATAATATATCATATAATATGAAATTGTTTTATAAGAAATTATATGAAATTATATATTACATTATTATATTATATTATATTATATTATATTATATTATATTATATTGTATTGTATTATATTATATTATATATCATATCATATAAAATAATATAATATAATATATCATATTATATAAAATAATATATAATATGATATAATATAATATTATATAATATTATATCATATTATATCATATCATATAATATGAAGTTGCATTATAAGAAATTATATGAAATTATATTATATTATATCGTATCATATGAAATGATTTATATTATATTGCATTACATTGCATTATATTATATTAATTATATTATATGAAATGATAAGAAATTATATAATTAAACTATACTGAAGAAAGAGAAAGGATCCATCAGAAGGGTAGAAAAGAATGATCATGAAAGTTCATGGCTGACTCCTCAGAGTCCGACACAGCTGATGGGGATTGGTCATGAATTAAAAACAATTCACATGTTTGGATAAACAACCTCCAGACCACATTCCAGAGGAGGAGAACATGGAGGAGCTGAGGCTTCTCATCTTCCCAGGAGAAGAAATCCTGGCAAAGGGATTTTTCAGAAAATATCACAGTGACAGTGGGTTCTTTAAACACTTCTAATAATTCAGATTTAATTGAGGAGTTAGAAACATGGCAGACCCTGCAGGTTGACTATTCCCAACCCCACAAACTCCACACCTCTCAAATCACTGTGGAATTCCACGTTTCTGAAAAGCCTTTTATGTTTGTCACTTCCCACGGAGGTGCAGGCACTCAGCTCTGAGGTTCCACTTGCCCTGTGGTGTTCTGAAGTCCTTGGGAGTCTGACATTCCCATCCACTTCCACAATCCAGGGACAGCTTGAAATCTTCAGGTGTTCCCTTAGGGCTTTTTGTTCCCACACTGCTGATCCTGATCCTAGTTTAATATTAAATCCTCTGGTGACTGGGACATGACACCAAGGCCTAAACTGAGAGTGTAAAAACTTCTCTTCCTTCCTTCCAAGTGAGATTTTGAGATGTCTGGGGAGTGACTCCAGGCTGTGCTGCTCTGATTGCAGATTGTGAAGTTTGCCCGGGGCCTCCACGCCAAGGTGTCCCCAATGAACGATGTGGACATTGGAGTTTATCAGCTGATGCAGAGTGAGCAGCTGCTGTCACAGAAGGTGGAGTCCCTTTCCCAGGAAGCAGAGAAGTAATTTGGGGAAGGGTGGTGGGAACAACATCTGTGGGATGGAGAACTCTGGGACACAATTAGAAGCTGCTTTCTCCTGTTGTTCTTTCCTGTTCATAAACAAAATGGTCACAGCTGTGTGCTGGGGCAGCTTTCCCAGCCTTTGTTCCCTGTGAAAACAAGGTGCAGGGAGTGTTTGCAAGGCTGTGGGGAATGTTTGCAAGGATTTGGAATGCAGTCAGGGACTTGTGGGAATCAGCAGTGGTTTGAGGGTGGTTGTATCCAAAATGCACCTTGTGGTCCCCTCAGAGAGAGGGGGAGGGTGGTTGTGCGTTGTGAAAAAAGGAAGAAATTTCCTTTCCTTTCTCCTTTTTCCATCTTGCAGGTGTAAAGAGGATGCCAGGAGTGCTTGCAGAGCTGGGAAGAAGCAGCTGGTGAGTGGAATTGCCAGGGAAATGTCCTGGAGCTGCCCCAGAACTGCAGATCATGCCCAGGGTTAAACCTGGGGGCTTCATCCCAGGGCTGTTGGGAGTTATTGTAGCCAAGGGTTAATACACAGACCATTGTTTTTATTTGTCCTTACTTTCTACATCTCATGTAACTTTTCTGCTGACAAATCTCTACTGCTTAGCTCCAATCACAGTTCTGCTCTCTGAGGCCTGCCCTTTGCAACTTCCCCAAAACCCTCTGATTCTAAGGATCCCCACACCATGGTGCCAGCAGGAATTATTGGACTCACCAAAGTGGGAATAAGCCCAGGGGAGGGGAAAGTTCCCAGATTTGTGTGTGAGGCTGAGCTGAGGGCTCTGTGTGTGAGCTGAGCTCTCTCTGTCTGTGTTTGTGAAGGTGAGGGCTCTGTGTGTGAGCTGAGCTCTGTGTGTTTGTGTGATCTGAGCTCACTCTGTGCTTGTGATCTGAGCTCTCTGTGTTTGTGTGATCTGAGCTCTCTGTGTTTGTGTGATCTGAGCTCTGTGTGTGTGTGTGTGTGAAGCTGAGGGCTCTGTATGTGAGATTAGGTATCTCTGTGTGTGTGTGTGGGTTTGTGAAGCTGAGGTCTCTGGGTTTGTGAAGCTGAGCTGAGGTGTCTCTCTGTGAGCTGAGCTCTGTGTGTGTGTGAGCTGAGCTCTCTCTGTGTGTGTGAGCTGAGCTCTCTCTCTGTGTGATCTGAGCTCTCTCTGTGTGTGTGAGCTGAGCTCTCTATCTGTGTGAAGCTGAGGTCTCTGTGTGTGAGCTGAGCTCTGTGTGTGTGTGTGTGTGAGCTGAGCTCACTCTGTGTGTTTGGGAAGCTGAGCTCTCTGTATGTGTGTGTATGTGATCTGATCTCTCTGTGATCTGAGCTCTCTCTGTGTGTGATCTGAGCTCTCTCTTGGTGTGTGTGAGCTGATCTCTGTGATCTGAGCTCTCTCTCTGTGATCTGAGCTCTCTCTGTGTGTGATCTGAGCTCTCTCTCTGTGTGATCTGAGCTCTCTCTCTGTGATCTGAGCTCTCTCTGTGTGATCTGAGCTCTCTCTGTGTGATCTGAGCTCTCTCTCTCTGTGATCTGATCTCTCTCTCTCTGTGTGATCTGAGCTCTCTCTGTGTGATCTGAGCTCTCTCTGTGTGATCTGAGCTCTCTCTCTGTGTGATCTGAGCTCTCTCTGTGTGATCTGAGCTCTCTCTGTGTGATCTGAGCTCTCTCTGTGTGATCTGAGCTCTCTCTCTGTGTGATCTGAGCTCTCTCTCTGTGTGATCTGAGCTCTCTCTGTGTGATCTGAGCTCTCTCTCTGTGTGATCTGAGCTCTCTCTCTGTGTGTGATCTGAACTCTCTCTCTGTGTGATCTGAGCTCTCTCTCTGTGTGATCTGAGCTCTCTCTGTGTGATCTGAGCTCTCTCTGTGTGATCTGAGCTCTCTCTCTGTGTGATCTGAGCTCTCTCTCTGTGTGATCTGAGCTCTCTCTGTGTGATCTGAGCTGTCTCTGTGTGTGATCTGAGCTCTCTCTGTGTGATCTGAGCTCTCTCTGTGTGATCTGAGCTCTCTCTGTGTGATCTGAGCTCTCTGTGTGTGATCTGAGCTCTCTCTGTGTGATCTGAGCTCTCTCTCTGTGTGATCTGAGCTCTCTCTCTCTCTGTGTGATCTGAGCTCTCTGTGTGTGATCTGAGCTCTCTCTGTGTGATCTGAGCTCTCTCTGTGTGATCTGATCTCTCTGTGTGTGATCTGAGCTCTCTCTCTGTGTGATCTGAGCTCTCTCTCTGTGTGATCTGAGCTCTCTCTCTGTGTGATCTGAGCTCTCTCTCTCTCTGTGTGATCTGAGCTCTCTCTGTGTGATCTGATCTCTCTGTGTGTGATCTGATCTCTCTGTGTGTGATCTGAGCTCTCTCTCTCTGTGATCTGAGCTCTCTCTCTGTGTGATCTGAGCTCTCTCTCTGTGTGATCTGAGCTCTCTCTCTGTGTGATCTGAGCTCTCTCTCTTTGTGTGATCTGAGCTCTCTCTCTGTGTGATCTGAGCTCTCTCTCTGTGTGATCTGAGCTCTCTCTCTGTGTGATCTGATCTCTCTCTGTGTGATCTGAGCTCTCTCTCTGTGATCTGAGCTCTCTCTCTGTGTGATCTGAGCTCTCTCTGTGTGATCTGAGCTCTCTCTGTGTGTGATCTGAGCTCTCTCTGTGTGATCTGAGCTCTCTCTCTGTGTGATCTGAGCTCTCTCTCTGTGTGATCTGAGCTCTCTCTGTGTGATCTGATCTCTCTCTGTGTGATCTGATCTCTCTCTCTCTGTGTGATCTGAGCTCTCTCTGTGTGATCTGAGCTCTCTCTCTGTGTGATCTGAGCTCTCTCTGTGTGATCTGATCTCTCTCTCTCTGTGATCTGATCTCTCTGTGTGTTTGTGTCCCTGGCAGGCCCTGAGGTGCCTCAAGGCCAAGCGGAGGACGGAGCGGCGCATTGAGGAGCTGCACTCCAAGCTGGACGCGGTGCAGGGAATCCTGGATCGGATCTACGCCTCCCAGACCGACCAGATGGTACCGAGGGCTCCTCCCCTGGGCTCCTCCCCTGCTCCTTCCCCTCGTCCCTTCCCCTCAGGGCTGGGATTTCCCCTGGCCATGTCCCTCTGCATAAAGCTCCTCCATGTCCTGGTGTTTCTCCAAGGATGCTGCTTGGGAAGCAGCTCTGGAGAGGAGCTCCCACTGTTTCCATCAGCACTGTGCATCTTCATCTCTTTTATTTTTAATTTCAAGGTATTTAATGCCAACCAGGCTGAAGTTCATCAGCACTGTGCATCTTCATCTCTTTATTTTTAATTTCAAGGTATTTAATACCAACCAGGCTGAAGTTCATCAGCATTGTGCATCTTCATCTCTTTTATTTTTAATTTCAAGGTGTTTAATACCAACCAGACTGAAGTTCATCAGCATTGTGCATCTTCATCTGTTTTATTTTGAATTTCCAGGTGTTTAATGCCTACCAGGCTGGAGTGGGAGCTCTGAAGCTTTCTATGAAGGATGTGACTGTGGAGAGGGCAGAGAACCTGGTGGATCAGATCCAAGAGGTACTGGAACAGCCAGGGGGGTGTGGATATTCCCAAGAAACCTGCCCAGATATTAATTAGTTATTAATTCTTTGGTTGCTTTTAATTATTTAGTTTTTTCCCTTTATGGCACTAAAGCAAACTGACTTAATTTTGAGCTAAAACATCAGCAAGAAAATTGCTGTGTCTTCTGGTTTTGCTGCAATGTATTTTAATTTACTTGAAATTTGCATTTTCTGGGGTTTTTTTGATCAGCAAAATTGGGGAAGCACCCAGCTTTAGGTATATTAAAAATACAAATGAAACCTTTGGAAGCTGGAATGCAACTGTGTGCATGAAACAGCCTGACATTTAATTTAATTTAATTTAATTTAATTTAATTTAATTTAATTTAATTTAATTTAATGTTATTTTTCTTTTATTTTATTTTATTTAATTTTACTTTATTTTATGTTATTTTATTTTATGTTATTTTATTTTATGTTATTTTTATTTTATTTTATTTTATTTTATGTTATTTTTATTTTAATTTAATTTTATTTTTATTTTATTATTTTGTTTTGGTTTTGTTTTATTTTATTCATTTTTTAGTTATTTATTCTAGTTTTATTCTAGTTTTATTTTATTTTATGTTTATTTCGTTTCATTTTATTCTATTTTATTTCTATTCTATTTTATTTCATTTTATTCTATTTTATTTCATTTCATTTTATTGTTTATAGGCTGGATTTGATGATCTCAAAGGTCTTTTCCAACCTTCTCCAGTTAATTCTGGAATCTCCTGCATTTCAGTGAGGGAAAGGAGTGAATTGTGCAGGAGTTGAAGTGAGCAGAGCAGTCTGGCAGTCTAAGCTGGTGTGAAAACCAGCCAAGGATTCATTTTTTAGCACCATCAGCTCAAACTGAGCCTTCAGCTCCAGCTGAGGGGCTGCAAAATGCCCTGGTTGGGACGTGTTGGTTTTCAGCTCCCTGGTTCTGGAGCCCAAGCTGCAATTCCAGCTCAGGATTGCTGTGGAAAAGCTCCAATCAGAGCAATATTTTTCCTCCCACTGTGAAATTCTGGTTGGGGGTTTGACCCTCAAATGTGCCATCCTTGGTGTTGTTATTTATTATTCTGAAATAATCTTCATGTTCCTTGTGAAAACCAAGGTGGAGATTTTGCACTAATTCCTGCTGCCTTCAGGCCAACTTCTGGTTTTGTTTGTTATTTCTGCTTTTGACAAAGCAGCTGCAGGAGGGCACAGAATTAATTTCTGATCTGTATCTCATTGTGTTTATTTTACCTCAGCTTTGTGACACTCAAGACGAAGTGGCCCAGACTCTGGCTGGAGTGGGGATCAATGGGCTGGGTATGTCCTGGGCTTTGCATCCTTGGCTTCTCCTCTGCCTCGCTCCCTGCCACCCCTGCTCTCTGCTTTCCTTACTCCTTCCTTTCCCTGCTCTCTGCTTTCCCTGCTCCTTCCTTTCTCTGCTCTCTGCTTTCCCTGTTCCTTCCTTTCCCTGCTCTCTGCTTTCCTTACTCCTTCCTTTCCCTGCTCTCTGCCATCCCTGCTCTCTGCTTTCCCTGTTCCTTCCTTTCTCTGCTCTCTGCTTTCCTTACTCCTTCCTTTCTCTGCTCTCTGCTTTCCTTACTCCTTCCTTTTCCCTGTTCCTTCCTTTCCCTGCTCTCTGCTTTCCCTGCTCTCTGCTTTCCCTGCTCCTTCCTTTCCCTGCTCCTTCCTTTCCCTGCTCCTTCCTTTCCCTGCTCTCTGCTTTCCCTGCTCCTTCCTTTCCCTGCTCTCTGCTTTCCCTGCTCCTTCCTTTTCCCTGCTCCTTCCTTTCCGTGCTCTCTGCTTTCCCTGCTCTCTGCTTTCCCTGTTCCTTCCTTTTCCTTACTCCTTCCTTTCCCTGCTCCTTCTTTTTCCTGCTCCTTCCTTTTCCTGCTCTCTGCTTTCCCTGTTCCTTCCTTTTCCTTACTCCTTCCTTTTCCTGCTCCTTCCTTTCCCTGTTCTCTGCTTTTCCTGCTCCTTCCTTTCCCTGTTCCTTCCTTTCCCTGTTCCTTCCTTTCCCTGCTCCTTCCTTTTCCTTACTCCCTGCCATCCCTGCTCTCTGCTTTCCCTGCTCCTTCCTTTTCCTTGCTCCCTCCTTTCTCTTACTCCATCCCTTTCCCTGCTCCATCTCTTTCCCTGCTGCTTCCTTTGCCTTACCTCTCTCCCTGCTCTCTCCTTTTCCTGCTCCCTCCTTTCCCTTCCTCCCATCCTTACTCCCTCCCTCCTTTCCTTGCTCCCTCCCTTTCCCTTCCTCCCTCCTTTCCTTGCTCCCTCCCATCCCTTTCTCCCTCCTTTCCCTTCCTCCCTCCTTTCCCTTCCTCCCTCCCATCCCTTTTCCCTCCTTTCCCTGCTCCATCCCTTCCTGCTCTCTCCTTTCCCTGCTCCCTCCCCACATTCAGCACCTTCCTGGGGGAATAAACTCTTCCCAAACTTCAAAGTTGGTTCCTTGAAGGGAATGGGAGCAGGGAGTTCTCCCCTCTGACAGTTTATTCATCTCCAAATCCTCGTGGTCCCCATTTGGGGCTGGGTTTCAGTTCAGAGCTGGGTAATATTGGTTTCAATCTATTTTTAGGGCAGCTGCTGCTTTGTTTTGTTGAAGTGATGAGCTTTTTCCTCTGGCCTGCTTGCTGCTGCAGCTTGTTTGCCTCTGCTGAAAGGTGCCAGAGCTTCTTGGCCTCAGTGCCAAGGAAAAAATTCTCCCTGAGATCAGGACTGAATTTTCAGTCCTTTAAAAGAAGTACAGGAAATTCCTTGTGAGTAACAATGGATGGAAGGAGTAACAGCTCTGCTTTGGATCTCAGTCTGTGCTGTGAGGGTGCCACTGAATTCTCCTTGGAGCTGAAACATTTTCTTTGCTCAGCAGAGATGGACTCTGAGGAGCTGGAGAAGGAGCTGGACAGTCTCCTGCAGGACTCCAGCAAGGATTCCCTGGAGCTGCCTCCCGTTCCCCAGAAGGTGCTGAGTGCCCCCATCTCTGATGCCGAGCTGGAAGCTGAGCTGGAGCAGCTCTCTGTGTCTGCTGGAGGTGGGAATGGCAACAGGGCCTGGGAGGGGCTGCTCTGGGAGCTGGGACAGCCCTGAGCAGCACAGGGGCAGCAGAGTCCTGGCAGAGCTGGGAATTCTGGATCCTGCTTGAGCAGAGCTAAACCAGTCCTGGCAGAGCTGGGAATTCTGGATCCTGCTTGAGCAGAGCTAAACCCAGTCCTGGCAGAGCTGGGAATTCTGCCTGGATCCAGCTCAGCAGAGTTAAACCCAGTCCTGGCAGAGCTGGGAATTCTGGATCCTGCTTGAGCAGAGCTAAACCAGTCCTGGCAGAGCTGGGAATTCTGGATCCTGCTTGAGCAGAGCTAAACCCAGTCCTGGCAGAGCTGGGAATTCTGCCTGGATCCTGCTTGAGCAGAGTTTAACCAGTCCTGGCAGAGCTGGGAATTCTGCCTGGATCCTGCTTGAGCAGAGTTTAACCAGTGCTGGGAGAGCTGGGAATTCTGCCTGGATCCTGGCTCAGCATAGCTAAACCCAGTCCTGGCAGAGCTGGGAATTCTGGATCCTGCTTGAGCAGAGCTAAACCCAGTCCTGATGCCGAGCTGGGAATTCTGGATCCTGCTTCTGCAGAGCTAAACCCAGTCCTGGCAGAGCTGGGAATTCTGGATCCTGCTTCTGCAGAGCTAAACCCAGTCCTGGCAGAGCTGGGAATCCTGCCTGGATCCTGCTTGAGCAGAGCTAAACCCAGTCCTGGCAGAGCTGGGAATTCTGCCTGGATCCTGCTTGAGCGGAGTTTAACCAGTTCTGGCAGAGCTGGGAATTCTGGATCCTGCTTCTGCAGAGTTTAACCAGTGCTGGGAGAGCTGGGAATTCTGGATCCTGCTTGAGCAGAGCCAAACCCAGTCCTGGCAGAGCTGGGAATCCTGCCTGGATCCTATTTCTGCAGTCCTGGAGAGCTGGGAATTCTGCCTGGATCCAGGCTCAGCAGAGTTTAACCCAGTCCTGGCAGAGCTGGGAATTCTGGATCCAGGCTCAGCAGAGTTTAACCCAGTCCTGGCAGAGCTGGGAATCCTGCCTGGATCCAGGCTCAGCAGAGCTAAACTAGTCCTGGCAGAGCTGGGAATTCTGCCTGGATCCTTTGCCAGGGGTGGAGGGAAGGCTGAAGGCTCTGTGAGGGAGCTGCTGCTTGCACTAATTGCTTTTTTACATTTAACAAAGTTGTACAAAGCCAGGCAGTGTTGGAAGGGATAAAGCAGAATTTTCTAAACAGGGTTTGTCCAGCACTCAGCATTGTCCCTGGAATGTTCCTTATGAGGGACAGGCCCTGCTTAAGCTGGGCTTTATTTACTAATTAGGAAATAAATAATAAGAATGATAAATAAATAATATTTTATGATTTATTAATGATCTTTTTGGGTCCCTTCTGACTCAGGATATCCTATGGTTTAGTAACAGTGAATGACCAGAGTTTATGGGCTTGAACTGAGCTTTCCCTACACCTGTCCTGGCCAGTTCAGTTTTCCTTTTGGGATCTGTTCATGAGCAACTCCACAGGATTGGCCATGTAGTTTTCCTTCTGTTTTGGCAGGTTATAACCCAAATTTCCAAGGCATTCCCTGTAAATTTCCAGTCATGCCCTGTTCCACATGGAACATGTGCTTCCCAGGGGGGAACAGAGCAGGGAAGCACCTGGGCACTCTGGAATTGTATTGGGTGCTTGTGGGTGTGTTTGATGAGTTCTGATCTCCTCTCTGTTGCAATTCCCTTCACAGATGTGGCACAAGAGACTCCCTCTGCTTCTTCTGAACCCAAAACAGCTGTGGGACTGAATCTCTGAGGAGCCAACAGAATCCTGTTGCTGCAGTTTGGGGAGTGTCTCAATGTTCCTTAACTGATGACCAGAACTTCCAAGGAGAGGGGAGCACCCCCTGTCCTCCTGGATCTGTCTTTGCTCAGCAGCAGGAGCTCCTGCCATGACAATCCACTCTGGACCTGGCCCCACTGGTGTTTGTCATCTCTGTGCCAGCCTCTGCTCTCGATCTGACTCGGGAGCCCAAGTCACTGCCACATCCAGTCCTCCCTCCTGGGAGCACAGCTCCAGCCAAGATGAACTCTTCTGTGTCCATACCAGTGCTCGGTTTTGGGTTTGATTTTGATTTCTCTTCCTTTGCTGTGGCTGATGTTGAGAATCTGAGTAGCAGCAGCGTTGCAGTGGCTCAACATTTGGCTGTTTGTGTGGTTGTTTAGAACACTTGGCACATCAGTCCTGCCCTTGCAGCAGCTTAAACACCTGGTGCTTGTTGTGTCCCTCCCTCTGGATCCTGCACTGACAGCCAGGCACTGGAACTGCTCAGTTTGAGGAGGTTGTGGTGCTGCTCAGAGAGGGCAGCAATGGCAAGCACAAGACAAAAGAATCCCTCTCTCTGTAGTGACATTAAGGCCTTAAAAGGGAGACCTGCAAAAGATTCCCCTGGAGGAGTTTCAGGCTCTTGTGGCCAAGGCTGGGCGTTGCCATCCAGCCTCTTTCTGCTGGCACTTGAAATTGGAGCTGGTGGCTATTTTTGTATCACCCCTGCGAGCAGAACTCCTTGGGAGCTGCAGGGTGCAGGCTCTGAGCTGCCAGGAGGGGTTTGGGGTGGGAAATAAAAGGATCCCTTGGGAGAGCACAGCTCCATGGAGCAGCCTTGGCTTTGCCTTCAGCCCTGGCCCTGCACTCCCCAGGATTGTGTGTCCCCAGAAAGCCCCTGACAGCCCCTGTGGGTGTTTTTGATGCACCAAACCCTGAGCACCACAGCTGCAGCTGCTCCAGGGCTGCCTCTCCCCCTCCAGCCCAACCCCTCATCTTTTGCAGGTCACTTTTTACCCCTGGCGTGCACACGGAAGCCTGGGAAGCCCAAATCCCTGAAAAACGGAGCTCCAGGAGGGGAATGTGCCCTTCCCTGGGATTCCTGAGCATGGCAGGGGAGTGCCTGGCTGCCTGTGGATGGATCACAGCCCTGTGCCCCTCCTCCTGACTGGGAATGTGTCCCACAGCACTGGGAATGGATTCCTGTACCAGTGGGAATGGATTCCTGTACCAGTGGGAATGAATTCCCACAGCACTGGGGATGTATCCCAGCAGCACTGGGAATGTATTTCCACAGCACTGGGAATTTATTCCCACAGCACTGGGAATTTATTCCCACAGCACTGGGAATTTATTCCTGCACCACTGGGAATGTGTCCCACAGCACTGGGAATTTATTCCCACAACATTGGGAATGTATTCCAACATCACTGGGAATGTATTCCAACATCACTGGGAATGTGTTCCTGCACCTCTGGGAATGTATTTGTGCAGCACTGGGAATGAATTCCCACAGCACTGGGAATGTGTTCCCACAGCACTGGGAATGTGTTCCCACAGCACTGGGAATTTATTCCAGCATCACTGGGAATGTGTTCCCACAGCACTGGGAATTTATTCCAGCATCACTGGGAATGTGTTCCAGCATCACTGGGAATGTCTCCCAGCACTTCCACGCTGCCTCTCCAAACCCCATTCCTCAGTGGCAGCCTGGGATAATGGCAATGGGGGCTGGAGTTTCCCCTCCTGGTGCTCATTTCGTGCCCGCTCAGTCCCAGCCAGGGCCAGGGCTGGCACTGGGGCTGTCCCCAGGGGCTGTGTCCCCTCTGTCACCGCTCACCAGTGCAGGCTCCTGCCAGGGGAGGGGGAGGCTGCAGCTCACACTCCCCCATGGAATGATGTACAATGACTTGAAGCTCTGTATTCCTTTCTCTGGAAGTAAATGGGAGAAAAACCTCGGTGTTTTCTGCCTGTGTGTGACCAAAGGGGAGGGGAGGGACCTGGGAGCCTCCTGTGCTTTGTCCCTGTTCCAGCTGCTGTTCCAGCTGTGCTGGGAGCCAGGGATGGTCCTGGGCTGCTTTATCCAAACCCAAACTGAGCAACTGCTCCACCCCACTAACCTGGGTTTAAAAAGCCCATTATTAAATATTACCACGTTTAATAATTTGTCTGTTTTTTCTGAGCAGGCTCTGCTGCTCTTTGGGTGGCTCTGCCTTCATTCCTGGTGTCATTGTGGACACAATTCCTGCTTTTCCTTACCTTTGCCCTTTTTTATCACTGTGCATCTCAAACCTGCACTTGAAGGCTCACAGTCACAGCCCTTTGCCTAAACCACTTTGCTCATAGAGAAAAGGAAATCAGTTCTACTGCACCCCTTGGTTTTCTACCACACAGTTCCTAAAGCTGATTTTGGGGCAGTTTTTCACCCAGCTTCTTGTTCTCATTGTCATTAAGCAGCCCAGACCGGGAGCCTGGTACTGCTTTCCCCTCTGCCTGAAGAAAATCGATGTAAATTGAGTGGCCTGCTGTATAAAAAACCAAATTTCCCCCTGAAACCACAATGCCTAAACCAGGAATCCCAGGCTGTTGGTGCTGTTTCCTCTGGCAGGTTTGGTCTGATCCCTGGAGAGCTCCCATGGATTTTTTACAGGGCTCAGGTCTCACCTATAACCTGGATTTTTGTTTTTAAAAGTCTGACTCATTCTCCTTTCTCCCCTGGTCTCAGAACTTGTCCCTTCCCTGGAAATTCCTGTGGGAATAAACACTCCCCTGTAATCCTGGGATGCCTCAGCCGTGCTGGAAGTGACATTTAGGAGTTAAACCCGAGCAGCTGCTGCTTTATTTGGAGTGGCTGGTAATTTTCTGCCTTTGATGCAGAGTGGGGGATGTAATCAGGGTGCCTGAATGGAGAATTTTCAGGATATTTTGGTGAGACAGCAGGGAGAGGAAATCAAGGGCAGCCTCTTGCTGGGTGAGGAAATTAAATATAAAAACTTGGAGCTGAATTGCCACCAAACTGGAATCTTTTCATGCTGGAGAGCTGTTAAAATAGTGCTTAACTGGAGCCTGGAAAAAAATAGCTGCTGAACTGTTGCTGATAAATAATGCAGATCCTCAGGGAGGAGATCTGACCTCTCCCAGGAGGAGCTGCTGGGTTTGGTTGGAGACAGCAGAACCCGCAGGGATTTCTGCAGCAGGTGTGGTGCAAAATGCCAGAAATTGGATAAATTGAATCCCATCCCATGGATCCCATCCCATCTCATGGATCCCATCCCATCTCATGGGTCCCATGGATCCCATCCCATCCCATGGATCCCATCCCATGGATCCCATCCCATCCCATGGATCCCATCCCATCTCATGGATTCCATCCCATCCCATCCCATCCCATGGATCCCATCCCATCCCATGGATCCCATCCCATGGATCCCATCCCATGGATCCCATCCCATCTTAATGGGTCCCATGGATCCCATCCCATCCCATGGATCCCATCCCATGGATCCCATCCCATGGATCCCATCCCATCCCATGGATCCCATGGATCCCATCCCATCCCATGGATCCCATCCCATCTCATGGATCCCATCCCATCTCATGGATTCCATCCCATCCCATCCCATCCCATGGATCCCATCCCATCCCATGGATCCCATGGATCCCATCCCATCCCATGGATCCCATCCCATCCCATGGATCCCATCCCATCCCATGGATCCCATGGATCCCATCCCATCCCATGGATCCCATCCCATCCCATGGATCCCATCCCATCCCATGGATCCCATCCCATCTCATGGGTCCCATGGATCCCATCCCATCCCATGGATCCCATCCCATGGATCCCATCCCATCCCATGGATCCCATCCCATGGATCCCATCCCATGGATCCCATCCCATCTTAATGGGTCCCATGGATCCCATCCCATCCCATGGATCCCATCCCATCTCATGGATTCCATCCCATGGATCCCATCCCATCCCATCCCATCCCATCCCATGGATCCCATCCCATCCCATGGATCCCATCCCATCCCATCCCATGGATCCCATCCCATCCCATCCCATCCCATCCCCAGCTGAAGGGAAGATCCTTTCCTGATCCTTTCCTACAGCCTCAGCTTGTGCCAGGGGAGGTTTAGGTTGGAAATTGGGACAAAATCCTTCATGGAAAATGTCAGGCATGGGAAGGGTGCAATCACCATCCCTGGAGGGGTTCAAAAAGTGTGGATGTGGCACTTGGGGACACGGTGTGGGGTGGCCTTGGCAGTGCCGAGGCCACACTTGGACTTGATGGTCTGAAGGTCTTTGCCAACCTTAACTCCAAAATTTTACATTTGGCGCTCCCAAGGAGGAGGAGGAGCTGATTTGTGTCTCAGAGAAGGATTTCCTGGAAGCCTCCTGGCTTGGGATGTGCCACCATGAGCTGCCACTGCCACCCTGTGCTGTGATTTACAGAGGTGGCAGATCCAGTGCCACCCTGCCCTGTGAGACAGGTCCAGTGCCACCCTGCCCTGTGTGACAGGTCCAGTGCCACCCTGCTCTATGTGACAGATCCAGTGCCACCCTGCCCTGTGTGACAGGTCCAGTGCCACCCTGCCCTGTGTGACAGACCTAATGCCACCCTGCCCTGTGAGACAGGTCCAGTGCCACCCTGCCCTGTGAGACAGGTCCAGTGCCACCCTGCTCTGTGTGACAGGTCCGGTGCCATCTCTGCTGGGCTGTGACAGACCAGAGCCACCCTGCCCTGTCCCAGGGCCCTGCCACCCCTGCTCACCCGGGCAGCAGTGACAGCAGTGACAGCAGTGACAGCAGTGACAGCAGTGACAGCAGTGACAGCGTCCCGGTGTTTGTTCCTGAGCTGCTGAAAGCCTTTGTGCCCAGAGCGGGGTTTAGGAGGAAAATGCCCCGTGGGGCACCGAGGGCAGAGCATCCCTGGGGGTGCCTGAGGGATCTGCCAGGGCTTTGGGGTATCCAGAGTGGGAAAGGACCCAGACACCCCAAATCCCGCCCTGGGAGCGGCGTCCAAACGCTCCTGGAGCTCCGGCAGTCTCGGGGCTGTGCCCGTTCCCTGGGGCTGTGCCGGGGTTTATTCCCCTTTCGGGAATGCCCTGCTCTCCGGCCCTGCCCCTGCTCCTGCCCTGCCCCTGTCCCTGCCCTGCCCTGCCCTGTCCCAGTCCCTGCCCTGCCCTGCCCCAGTCCCTGCCCCAGTCCCTGCCCTGCCCCAGTCCCTGCCCCTGTCCCTGCCCTGCCCTGCCCTGCCCTGCTTCTGCCCCAGTCCCTGTCCCAGTCCCTGCCCTGCTCCTGCCCCAGTCCCTGCCCTGCCCTGTCCCTGCCCCAGTCCCTGCCCTGTCCCTGCCCTGCTCCTGCCCTGCCCCATCCCCTGCCCTGCTCCTGCCCTGCCCCAGTCCCTGTCCCAGTCCCTGCCCTGCTCCTGCCCCAGTCCCTGTCCCAGTCCCTGCCCCAGTCCCTGCCCCAGTCCCTGCCCCAGTCCCTGCCCCATCCCCTGCCCTGCTCCTGCCCTGCCCCAGTCCCTGCCCCAGCTCCTGCCCTGCCCTGCCCCAGCTCCTGCCCAGCCCCATCCCCTGCCCCAGCCCTGCCCTGCCCCAGCTCCTGCTCTTCCCCCGCTGGATCCCGAATTCCCGAGGGCCGGCGCTGCTCCGGGCGCGGCCGCTGGTGCCACCTACCCTCGCTCTCTGGCGCTGCAGCCGCCGCTAATTAAACCGAGGCTTAATTAAACCGAGCTGCGGCCGTGACACGGGCACAGCGAGCCCCCGGACACCCAGAGCGAGCCCGGCTGTGGCTTCAGGGAACATCGGCTCCTGCTGGGAATGGAGCTGGGCAGGTCCTGCTCTCCCCGGGCTCAGCTGAGCCGGCTCGGGGTGATGGACCCGGGTTTAGCAATCCCGGGGTGATGGACCCGGGTTTAGCAATGCCGGGGTAATGGACCAAGGCTCAGCAATGCCGGGGTAATGGACCCGGGTTCAGCAGGGCTGGGTTGATGGACCCGGGTTTAGCAGGGCTGGGGTGATGGACCCGGGTTCAGCAGGGCTGGGTTGATGGACCCGGGTTCAGCAGGGCTGGGTTGATGGACCCGGGCTCAGCCGAGCAGCTCAGGGCACTCTGGTGGCTCTTTCCCCCCGAGGTGACAGGGAAAGGCAGGGTCAGGGATGCTCCAGGACCACACTCTGGGCACAGAGTGAATTAATTACAGCTGAACTCGTTTTGTGCCCAGGATTTGCAAAGCTTGTCCTGCTTTTCCCCACCTCACTTCTGCAGGGAGGCTGTTCCCAGGAGAGCAGTGGTGGCAGTGATCTGCCACACACTGGGCAGGGTGGCACTGGATCTGTCACCTCCATAAGTCACAGCTGCAGTGGCAGCTCATGGTGGCACATCCCAAGCCAGGAGGCTTCCAGGAAATCCTTCTCTGAGACAAAAATCAGCTCCTCCTCCGTGGGAGCTCCAAAATATGAAATTCTGGAGTTAAGGTTGGCAAAGACCTTCAGACCATCAAGGCCACCCCCACTCCATGTCCCCAAGTGCCACCTCCACACCTGACTGGAAAAGGATCTTGGCTTTCTGGTTAACTGTACCAGTTATTCCTGAGGTGGAATGAGCTGGGAATTAAGGAAATTGTGATGAACTTGAAAGGGAAGCAACTTTACACCACTTTACTGAAAGTAAAATCCATTTATCAAGGATTAAAAAACTTATCCTCACCCTCACTGGTTCTGCAGGTAACCCGTGCTGAAAAAAGATCTGAGGCTGCTTTGTGTGGGACTTTCAAAAAGAAAAAACTTCCAGGTTTGTACAGGTTTTTTAGGTTTTTTTGTGTTTTTTTTTCTTTTTTTTTTTTTTTTTTTCCTGGAGAAGGGATTTTGCAGTGGACGGTAAATGCCAGTTTTGCACCAGCTCAGGGCAGGGAGGAGTGATTGGTTTGGGGTCATCTCTGAGCTGTGACTCAGCGCCTGGGCACGGAAATCAGGCATCTTTTATGCAGAAATCACAATAAATTTCTGTGCTCATTTGCATTGAGGACCCTCAAATCTGACTGGAATGATTATTTTCCCCCTTGAACCCTCTCATCAAATTCCCAGTGACTCACCCTGTGGATTCACATCTCTCCCAGCTCCCAGGGCAGAGCCAGATCCCACCTGAGCCAAAGCCAGAGGGATTTGGCTCCAGAGGGGAGAGCGGCCGGGGCTGTGAGCAGGGAGGGGCTGCAGGAGCAGAGGGAGCTCAGACCCCTCTTGCTCCTGGCAGTGAATCCCAGCCTGGCCACGGGAGGGATCCGGGAATTCTGCAGGAGCACCAGCAGGTGAAGAGGAGAGAGGAGAGGGAGGAAGATTTGCAGCAAAGCCTCCTCAGCCCTGGAGGTGAGTTCTGGCTCCTGGGAGCAGCAGAGGAAGGGAGCTGGGGTGGGAGGCAGAAGGGAAAACCCAATGTCCAAAAATCCAAAAATCCTGTCAGCAGAGCCCTGGAAAGGACCGAGAGCTTTCAGCACTTTTCCTGGGCTGGCAGCGGGACTGGATTGCAGCTGGGGCTTCAGAGATGCTGTGGGAGCAGGAAAAAAGGGAAAATGGGCTCTGGAGGCTGATGGAGCCTTGAGCAGCTGAGAAACCTCGGCAGGGATAAATGGATGGCTTGGTTTGAAAGCCAGGTGTCTGCTCAGGAAGGCAGGAGCCTCCCCTGAAATGGAAAATGTAAACCCCCTCTCTGAATTGCTATAAATTTTAAATTAAGGGGCTCTCAGGCAAAAAATATGGGAGCAGGAATAACAGTTCTTTAATAGGGAAGAAAATAAAAAGATAAAATAAACAATGCAGTGAACTAAACCAACACTGCCAGAGTCAGAACCCAGCCTGACACCCTGTGGGTCAGGGTGTGGGCAGCAGAACCATTGGAATTGTGGCTCAGCCCTCCTGCAGTGCCAGGGCTGGTTCTGCTGGAGCAGGGATCCTGGAGAAGGGTGGAGTCTCTTCCTCTGAAGATCCAGGGGAAGGAGAGGCAGCTGCTGCTCCTCTGGGAATCCCGTGGAGAAGCCGTGCTGGTGTTCCACAATCTCCAGATTATATCCAGGCAGGAATGCTTGGCTGGTGTTCCAGAATCTCCAGATTCTATCCAGGTAGGAATGCTTGGCTGGTGTTCCAGAATCTCCAGATTCTATCCAGGCAGGAATGCAGGGCTGGTGTTCCAGAATCTCCAGATTATATCCATGTAGGAATGCTTGGCTCCTCCCTCTGGGCTCACATCTCCCAATGGGATGCTGTAGTTCTTATCAGCCATGCAGGGACATTCAACGGCCTCTTATCAGCAGATGTCTCCCTGGCTGTGGAAGAGATAAGGAGAACTGCCCCCTGAACAGGAGCCAGCTGCCATGCAGATGGGGAATAGAGCACCTCTTGCTTGACAATCCAGGACAACGCGGCAGCCATGGATGGGTTTTACCCCTCGGCAGGAGGAGCTGGGCAGGACGGGCTCAGTGCTACCGGGTGGGCAGCTCAAAGCCACTCCCCGCTGTCCCTGCGGGTGGTGACAGCCGCCTGCCTGTCCCTCCTCATCCTCACCACGCTGCTGGGGAACGTCCTGGTGTGCCTGGCCGTGCTCAGGTTCCCACACCTGCGCTCCAAGGTCACCAACCTCTTCGTGGTCTCCTTGGCCGTGTCCGACCTGCTGGTGGCCGTGCTGGTGATGCCCTGGAGAGCTGCCAGCGACGTGCTGGGCTTCTGGCCCTTTGGGGCTTTCTGTGACCTCTGGGTGGCCTTTGACATCATGTGCTGCACGGCCTCCATCCTCCACCTGTGCCTCATCAGCATCGAGCGCTACTGGGCCATCGCTGAGCCCTTCCGCCACCAGAGGAGGGTGACGCAGCGCCTGGCCTTCGTCACCATCGCGGGGGCTTGGCTGCTGTCCCTCCTCATCTCCTTCATCCCCGTGCAGCTGCAGTGGCACAAGGACCGGGAGCTGCTGGGGTTTAACGGCTCTGCGGAGGAGGGGGGCTGCGATCCCAGCCTCAGCAGGACCTACGCCATCTCCTCGTCCCTCATCAGCTTCTACATCCCCGTGGCCATCATGCTGGGCACCTACGGGCGCCTCTTCCACCTGGCCCGGCGCCAGCTCCGTGGCATCTCCTCCCTGGAGACACCGGCGGGACGGAGCGCCCGCCCTCGGGAAACCTCCCTGAAAAACTCCCTCAAGAAGGAGACCAAGGTGCTGCAGACCCTCTCCATCATCGTGGGTGTCTTCGTGTGCTGCTGGCTGCCCTTCTTCGTGCTCAACTGCCTGGTGCCCTTCTGTGACACTGATCTCCACGTCCAGGGAATGTCACCATGCGTCAGCAGGGCCGTGCTCAGCACCTTCACCTGGCTGGGCTGGGCCAACTCTGCCCTCAACCCCATCATCTACGCCTTCAACGCCGAGTTCCGCGCGGCTTTCGCCTCCCTGCTGGGCTGGGGCTGCCTCTGCCGCGGCGGCGCCGTGGAGACGGTGACCTTCAGCAACGAGCTGGTGTCCTTCCACCCCGACACCTCCGGGCACAGGGCTCTGCAGAGCCTCAGCCCGCCCCAGCTGCTGCCCCACGCCGTGCTGCAGGGGGAGAACCCCGAGGTGGCCTTGGAGAGGGTTTCTCTGGGCTCCTCTCCCCCTCAGATCCCCCTTCCTGAGTGTGGGACCCCTGTCTGCCGGGGGAGGGATCCCCCTCTGGCCAGCAGCGCCTTCCATTGAGCCTGGGTGGGGAAAGAGGGGTGGGAAGGTCTCCAGCAGAGAGGGGAGCTGGGACATTCCTGTTCTCGGAGGAGCTGAGAGAGGAGCTGGCCAAACCCAGCTGGTCACTGGCCTGGTGGGACCGGGGCTGCCTTTGGCACAGACCCCCCTTGTTTACCTGGCTCAGAATGTGGCTCCTGTTTCCCTGCACAGGTTTGCTCTGTAATCCCACCCCAGGAAGCCTCTTCCTCCTTTTCCTGCTCCTCTTTTCCCTTCTCCCATCCCAAAGTGGCCTTGGGGAGGGTTTCTCTGGGCTCCTCCCCCCCTCAGAATCCCTTCCTGAGTGTGGCTGGGGAGGATTCCCCTTCTCACCAGCAGCACCTTCCACTGAGCCTGGGTGGGAAATGGAAAGAGTGGTGGGAAGGTCTCCAGCAGAGAGGGGAGCTGGGACATTCCTGTCACGCCTGTTCTCTGAGGAGCTGGGGGTATTGAAGCTGTTCCACCAGCTCGGTGTGTCTGTGATGAGCAGGGTGAACCTTCAAAGGGAAGACAACAAAGAGGGTGAAGTGACCCATTTTGTGTCCTCTTATTACCTGTATTTAATTATTTCATTAAATTAATGTGTTTAATTCTTGTTATTTTCCTGCAGCAGCTCTGACCCAGTAGCAGAAGGGACAGGTGGTGACAGAGCCAACCCCAAACCTGCCAGGCTCTGGAAGGAATCCCAGTGTGTTACAGACATTCCTGTGGGCAGACTGGGAAATGGGAACAGCTCCAGACTGGTGGGACTGGGGCTGCCTTTGGCACAGACCCCCCCTGTTTACCTGGCTGCAGAATGCAGCTCCTTTTGCCCTTTTTTCCTGCACAGGTTTCCTCTGTAATCCCACCAGGAAGCGTCTTCCTCCTTCTCCTCCTCCTCCTCCTTCTCCTCCTCCTCTTTTCCCTTCTCCCATCCCAAATTCCACACTTGGGTGGGTGAAATTATTCCAGTCTGGGGCTGATCCCAGAGCAGGATTTGTGCCTGACCCTGCTCTGTAATCCCAAAAAAGCCAGGTCACTTTGGATGTGCAGTGGGTGACCTGGGGACAGCTTCTGGGCTTTTGGGGTGAGGAGCAGAGGGGCCTGAGAAAAGTGATATTTGCAAAAGAGGGAAAGAAGGAAAAGCATCAAATCCACGTGGAAATCAGTAGATAAAAGGGAAAAATTGGAGGTTCCTCCTAATCCAAACCAATCCAAACCCGCCACATTGGAATATGCTGGGCTGGGAAAGTGTGGGAATTAACCCCGTGCAGGTGATGTGGAATTGTGCTGCTTTCCCAGCTGGAATTGCAGGGAGACAGGGAATGACTGCTGGCCTTCAAGTGATTTTTCAGGCAGAAAAAAATCAGGAAGTTTCGGAAGAATGGCTTTAACAGAGAAAGGGAGAAGTGAGCACAGGGGAGGATAACGGGATGGGGCAGCTGGGGGTTGATGTCTTGCCTGGCTTAATTTCCACACTGGAACCTGCTCCTCTCGTCAGGGAAAGGCCGGGAGATGTTCCGGGAATGCCGAGGCCGGGATCGCTCCCCGGGAATGCCGAGGCCGGGATCGCTCCCCGGGAAAGCAGCTCCGGGAAGGCTGAAATCAGCCCCAACCTCAGGGGCGATTCTGGAGCGCTCGGAGCCGAACGGGGACAGGGGGATGAACTCGGCCCGGGAGGGTTTGGGGACAGCAGAGCCAGGAGCGCTGCCGGGGATGGAGCCGGGACGGGGAGGAAGAACCGGGGATGAGGAGGAAGAAGAACCGGGAGCGAGAGAGAAGAACCGGGGATGAGGAGGAAGAGCCGGACAGGCCGAGAGGAGCCCAGAGCCAGGGGGACGAGCTCGGATCGGTCGGGAGGAGCTGGGATGGAACGGGAGGAGCCGGGACAGAGTAGGAAGAGCCAGGACCGAGCGGGAGGAGCCGGGACGGAGCGGGAGGGGCCAGAACCGGGCGGGAGGAGCCGGGATGGAGCGGGAGGAGCCGGGATGGAGCGGGAGGAGCCGGGATGGAGCGGGAGGAGCCAGAACCGGGCGGGAGGAGCCGGGATGGAGCGGGAGGAGCCGGGATGGAGCGGGAGGAGCCAGAACCGGGCGGGAGGAGCCAGAACCGGGCGGGAGGAGCCAGAACCGGGCGGGAGGAGCCAGAACCGGGCGCAGGCGCCGCACCGGCATCCGCTGCTCGGCCGGGCCTGGCGGTGAGGGCGCGGGGGGACCCGGCCGGGGCGGCCGGAGCCGGGGGGACACCGGGGGTGGGGAACGGGGGCGCGGTGCGGCCGGGGGGCGGGGATGGGGGCGATGGGGGGCTCGGGGCTCGGGTGGTGATGGTGAGGATGACGATGATGATGATGATGATGGTGGGGACAGGAGGCAGCACGTGGCGCTGGGAGAAGGGGAGGGCAGGCGGATGCAGAGAGCGGGATGGGGGTGTCCGGGAAAGGGGGATAACGCAGGGCAGAGAGGCTGGGGGTGCCCAGGGCTGGGGGATTTTGGGATGCCCAGGGCTGGGGGATTTTGGGATGCCCAGGGCTGGGGGATTTTGGGATGCCCAGGGCTGGGGGATTTTGGGATGCCCAGGGCTGGCGATAACGCGGTGCAGACGGAGCCAGCACAGGGCGGGTGAGATTTGCAGGGGGTGCTGGGCACCCATGGGCGGGGGTTGGCGGCTGTCCCTTCCTCCATGTGCCCCGTCCCGGTCCCTCCACGTGTCCCTGTCTCTCCATGTGTATCCCTGTCCCTCCATGTGCTCCTGTCCCCTGGCAGGCTGTCCCCGTCCTTCCAGGCGGGTCCCTGCCCCTCCCTCCAGGTGTGTCCCTGTCCCTCCATGTGTGTCCTTGTCCCTCCACGTGTCCCTGTCTCTCCATGTGTATCCCTGTCCCTCCGGATGTGCCCCTGTCCCCCAGCAGGCTGTCCCTGTCCCCCCAGGTGTGTCCCTGTCCCCCGGCAGGCTGTCCCTGTCTCTCCAGGTGTGTCCCTGTCTCTCCATGTGTGTCCCTGTCCCTCCATTGTGCCCCTGTCCCCCGGCAGGCTGTCCCTGTCCCTCCATTGTGCCCCTGTTCCCCAGCAGGCTGTCCCTGTCCCCAGCAGGCTGTCCCCTGGCACTGTGCCCCATGGATGGCGTTTTCCTGTCGCCCAGCGAGGATGAGTTCGTGGGCAGGATCGTGGAGGAGCTCGAGCACTTCATGGAGCAGGGCCAGCACCACCGGTGGGTCCCTGAGCTGTCCCCGGGCCATGGCAGTGCCAGGGACACCTGGGCAGCCCCAGGGACACCTGGGCAGCCCCAGGGACACCTGGGCACCTTGGGCTCGTGCTTGGCGTCGTTTTCTGGGGTGAAAGCAGCAGCATTTGGGCTCTGGCTGTGGGGTCCCCTCCCCTGGTGACACCTTCAGGCAGGGTTTTGTGGCCATTGGTGGCTTTGGAGCAGCCACTGCTCGTCCTGGGTTCACCTGGAGCTGTTCCCAGCCCAGTGACCTTTGGAGCCTTTGGGGTGGCCGAGCCCGGGGTGCTGGACAGGAGCAGGGCTGGCAATGCTGAGCTCAGCTCCCTGCCAGCTTCTCCTGACCTTAAATATTTGTTTCAGTGCTTTTTTTTTTAATAAAATGTTTGGCAGAGAAATTCCCTGTGCCATTGTCAATGACTCAGGGACAAACCAGGTGACAGCAGCGACATTGGAGTTTATTTATCCATTCTTGGTTTATTCCTGGTTTCCAGGTGGGAAATGGATTTGTAGAGGAATTATAAAGTTTGATAGAAGGTTTATATATTTATAAATTTATAATTTATAAAGTTTGATAGAAGGTTTATTTATTTATAGTATATTTGTATATATAATATATAATATATTACATATTATATGTTATATATTATATGTTATATATTATATATATTATATATAATATATATATAATATATATATTATATATATATTATATTTGTATATAAAGAAGGTTTATATAGTATATATTTGTATATAATTTTTGGGATAAATATTGATTTAGAAATGTTACAGAATAAGATATTGTGGAGAGAGAAATGAAATTAGACTCAGCCTGGGAGGGAGGGGATCAGCAGCAGCTTTCTGCTGGTGCTTCCCAGCCTTTCCCATATGGGTACAGCAGGAAGGAGAGTCCAGGCCAAGGCCTTGGGGTCAGGCATTCCCCACACTCCATTTTATGTGTAAAATGTGTCTGGCTGCAAATCTGAGAAGTCACTTATGCTTTTAATACCACCAAGTCCTGCTTGCCTTTTTTCTGATTCAAATCCCGTGCTGGGAATGACTCAGGGGATGAGGTTATTACATTTTTCCATCATTCCCATCCCTCCCTGCACGTTTCTGATGCCCTGAGCCCTCTCTCCTTGCAGAGTGCTCCTGTTCCCACCCCTGTCCAGCCGCCTCAGGTACCTGATCCACAGGACCGTGGAGAACATGGAACTGCTCAGCAGCTTCTCGGTGGGAGAGGGCTGGAGGAGGAGGACAGTCATTTGTCACTCAGCTGTCAGGTGAGCTGTGCTCCGCCGGGTCAGCGCTGACAACCATCAAAATCCTGCAATGGTTTGGAGGGACCCGAAACTCATCCCAGTGCCACCCTTGTCACCCTCTGGGGACACCCCCACTGTCCCAGGCTGCTCCAAGCCCTGTCCAGCCTGGCCCTGGGCATTGTCAGGGATCCAGGGGCAGCCACAGCTGCTCTGGGAATTCCATCCCAGACCCCCAACCCTCCCAGTACCCCATCCATCCCTACCCTGTGGCAGTGGGAGCCATTCCCTGTGTCCTGTCCCTCCATCCCTTGTCCCCAGCCCCTCTCCAGCTCTCCTGGAGCCCCTTCAGGCTCTGGAATGGGCTCTGAGCTCTCCTGGAGTGTTCCCAGCTCTCTCAGCCTGGTTCCATAGAGGCTCCAGAGAGGCTCCAGCACAAAGTCCCTGTGTCCCGTTCAGGTTCTCCATTACCAATGGCACCTCCCGGACCCTAAGGAACAGTGGGATTTTCCCTTTGGGAATTTGATGCTTCTCCTTTGTCCCCAGTCCCTCTCCAGCTCTCCTGGAGCCCCTTCAGGCTCTGCAAGGGGCTCTGAGCTCTCCCTGGAGTGTTCCCAGCTCTCTCAGCCTGGCTCCAGAGGGGCTCCAGCACAAAGTCCCTGTGTCCCATTCAGGTTCTCCATTATCAGTGGCACCCCCCAGACCCCCAGGAACAGCGGGATTTTTCCCTTTGGGAATTTTTTCTTTTGGGATTTCCCTTTTTGATGCTTCTCCTCCTTTTCCTCTGCGTTTCCCCTGCTCCCCTCTCACCATCCCCTCCTTCCCAGGCTTCCCAACGAGACCTCGAGTGAGCAAAAGGCCGGGCCCAACCCCTCCCGTGTGCAGCGCCCTGTGCAGCCCTGGGGCCGGGGGGGCCGGGGGGCCCGGCTGCGCCACCCCGGGGACACCCACGGGGACACTGCCCGTGCCAGCGTGGGCTCGGGCAGGATCTCCAGGCCGCCCAGGAGGAAGCCAGAGAAAGCCCCGTTCGTGCCCAGAGGGGGCCGGAAAAAGGCGAATTGGAGGGAGCGGGAGAGCCCCGGGGACGGGGACGCGGCTCCAGGAGGGGAAAACGGCGCCAGGAATTCCAGCCGGGAGCAGCAGGAGCTGGGCAGGGCTGGAGGCAGCCCTAGGAGGCAGCAGGAGCCTGAGGATGTCCCTGGGAAAGGCAGCGCCGAGCATCCCCTGCGTGATGAGGAAGTGCCGTCCTTAGGGAATGGCGGCGATTCCTGCGAGCAGGAAGGCCGGGATGAGGACTGTTCCCATTCCCCTCGTTCTGCACACCACAAACACCCACCCGAGGCGGGGCAGGAAGAGCCAAGCCGTGGCAGCACCATCTCTGCAGAGCACCACAAACACCCACCCGAGGTGGGGCAGGAAGAGCCAAGCCATGGCAGCACCATCGCTGCAGAGCACCACAAACACCCACCCCAGGCAGGGGAGGAGGAGCCGGGCCAGGGCAGCCCCATCTCTGCAGAGGGCAGCGAGTTCCAGGCCCCGCTGCAGGAGAAGGAATCCAGCCGGGATTCCAGAGGGTCGGAGTGCGGGGGCAGCTCTGTCCCTTTGGAGAACCACGGTGGCAGCAGGACAGACCTGCCTGTGCCAGCTCCAGGTGTGCCAGCCCCAGGTGTGCCAGCCCCGGCCATGCCAGCCCCGGCCATGCCAGCCCCAGGTGTGCCAGCCCCAGGTGTGCCAGCCCCAGGTGTGCCAGCCCCAGGTGTGCCAGCCCCAGGTGTGCCAGCCCCGGCCGTGCCAGCCCCAGGTGTGCCAGCCCCAGCTGTGCCAGCCCCAGCCGTGCCAGAGTCTCAGACCCTGCAGAGCAGCAGCAGCCAGCCCCGCTCTGCAGAGCAGCATTCCCGGAATTCCCAGGGAGTCCAGGCTGCTCCCAGCCCCGGCGCTGGGCAGGTGGAGCAGAAGCCCCTGCAGAAGGTTCTGGAAGGCCCAGCTGAGGCTCTGGCTGCCCCTGAGCCGCTCCATGGCGCAGATCCGAGCGCTCCGGGGCGGATCCAGAGGAAGGAGGAAGAGGAGGACAAGGAAGGCTCTGGTGTGGCCGAGGCGCTGAGGAGGGGCCTGGATTTGGCTGCAGGGGACAGAGAGGGGACGAGGCTCGAGGACGACTGCACGGCAGAGCTGCTGGCAGAGGTGATTTGGGGCAGAATCTGGGAAAAGAGGGGAGGGAGGCGCTCCCTGGGAGGGGATTCCGTGTCCTGGTGGTGCTGGGGTGGCTGGGGTGAGGATTGGGCTCTGAGGGGATGTGGGAATGTGCTTTTTGTTTTTGCTTTTCCTTTTTGCGTTTCCTTTTTTTGTGACAAAACTAGCTTTTGTCTCCTTAAAAAGGAAAGAAGCCCTGAAGTTTCTCTCCTGGATTAGGTGAAAAAGGCATCTCATAGGCTTGGGGGACTGAACCTTCAATTTAAAGATGGCCAAGTGGACAGGAGCCAAAAAGTCCTGCCTAGACAGTTCACTAGAAAAAGAAGAGAACAAAGAAAGGAATTGATTTTGTGAGGTGTTTTACCAGGGGCAAGGACCTCTTGCACCTAAATCAGTTTATCTCTGTAAAGAGTTTTGTTATTTTGCCTTTTATTAAAACCTTTTTGTTTCCAACGCTGCCACAGAAGCCATGCTGCTGATTTGATGCCAAGGTAGCTGAGCTATCCTGGGTGTGAAATAAACCCCCAAGAGCTTGGGAGACCTAACTCAAAGCAGCTCCTGTTTCAAGGGGCTGAAACTCCAGCCTGGCTCATTGTTTTATTTTCTAATCCTTGCTTTGCATCTTCCCAGATCGTAGGGAATTTGTCAGTGAAGGACATCAGCATCGAGAGGATCACTGTGGATTATCCTGGCTACGGGGAGGCCCAGGTCAGCGAGGGGGACCTGGCCCACGTCACCGAGATCTACGACTTCCCCTCGTCCCTGAGCACCGAGGATCTGCTGGAAATGTTCTCAGATTTCCAGTGAGTGACTGCCCGGGAGCCTGGGCAGGGCAGGGGGCACAGCCTGGGGCTGGCTGCAAAGTTCTGAGCTTTGGTTTCACCTTCCCCTCTCTATGAGCCTCAAAGGGGCTTTTCCTGCAGTTTAGTCCTGGTTTAAAGCCCAGCTTTACTCTACATTTCTGGCTCCCAAATTCTGAATCTTAGTTTCACCTTCCTCTCTTTGTGTGCCTCAAAGGGGCTTTTCCTGCAGTTTAAAGCCCAGCTTTGCTCCACATTTCTGGATTTTAGTTTCACCTTTCCCTCTTTGTGTTCTTCAAAGGCTTTTCCTGCAGTTTAGTCCTGGTTTAAAGCCCAGCTTTACTCCATGGCTCTGGCACCCAAATTCTGGATTTTAGTTTCACCTTCCTCTCTTTGTGTGCCTCAAAGGGGCTTTTCCTGCAGTTTAAAGCCCAGCTTTGCTCCACCTTCCTGGCACCCAAATTCCGGATTTTTGTTTCACCTTCCCCTCATTCTGTCCCTCCAAGGGGCTTTTGCTGCAGTTTAGGCTTGGTTTAAAGCCCAGCTTTCCCCTGGTTTAAAGCCCAGCTTTGCTCCACATTTCTGACACCCAAATTCTGGATTTTAGTTTCACCTTCCTCTCTTTGTGTGCCTCAAAGGGGCTTTTCCTGCAGTTTAAAGCCCAGCTTTCCCCTGGTTTAAAGCCCAGCTTTACTCCACATTTCTGGATTTTAGTTTCACCTTTCCCTCTTTGTGTTCTTCAAAGGCTTTTCCTGCAGTTTAGTCCTGGTTTAAAGCCCAGCTTTACTCCATGGCTCTGGCACCCAAATTCTGGATTTTAGTTTCACCTTCCCCTCATTCTGTCCCTCAAAGGAGCTTTTCCTGCAGTTTAAAGCCCAGCTTTCCCCTGGTTTAAAGCCCAGCTTTGCTCCACATTTCTGACACCCAAATTCTGGATTTTAGTTTCACCTTCCCCTCGTTCTGTGCCTCCAAGGGGCTTTTGCTGCAGTTTAGGCCTGGTTTAAAGCCCAGCTTTCCCCCAGGGCTGTGGCACCCCCATACCCACAGCCAGCTGTGCCCTGCCTCCATCCAGGTGCTTTTTTGGAGATTTTTTTGCTGGTTCCTGGGTGATTCCATCAGAATTTCCAAGGAAAAGGGCTCAGCCCTGGGGGTAAAATGGGAAATCCGGGGAATGAGCTTGGGTCCAGCTCTGAGTTCTGTCAAAGGCACCTTTCCCTGCTTTCCTCTCTTGGGATAATTCCTGGATTAGATGGGAAAATTCCCTCTACAAACCCCTTCAATTAAACCAAATTAATTAAGTTTTAAAATTAAATTATTCTTGAAAATTGTATTTTAAATAATTCTTCAGTGAGGGCAGATCTGAGTTCATCTCCTGTTTTCCTCCCCCTCTTTTGGGATAATTCCTGGATTAGATATGGAAATTCCCTCTACAAATCCCTTCAATTAAACCAAATTAATTATATTTTAAAATGATATTTAAATTTTTATTTAAAACTATATTTTAAATAATTCTTCAGTGAGGGCAGAGCTGGGTCCTGCTCTGAGTTCATCTCCAGTTTTCCTCCTCCTCTCTTGGGATAATTCCTGGATTAGTTGTGGAAATTCCCTCTACAGATCCCTTCAATTAAACCAAATTAATTACATTTTAAAATTATATTTAAATTTTTGTTTAAAAGTATATTTTAAACAATTCTTCACTGAGGGCAGATCTGAGTTCTTCTCCTGTTTTCCTCCTCCTCTTTTGGGGTAATTCCTGGACTAGATGTGAAAATTCCCTCTACAAATCCCTTCAATTAAATCAAATTAATTACATTTAAAAATCATATTATTATTTAAAACTATATTTTAAATAATTAATCAATTAGGGCAGAGCTGAGTTCCTCTCTTGGGATAATTCTTGGATTACTTGTGAAAATTCCTTCCACAGATCAATTAAACCAAATCAATTACATTTAAAAATTTTATTTAAATTATTCTTGAAAACTGAAAGAATAATTTTTATTTAATGATTTCAATTTCTATTGTAATAATATTGAAATAATTCTTCCTGCATTGTGTGGGCTTGCTCAGATTTCTTGTTCCACTCTCTGGGAGTGAGGCAGAGCTGGGAAAGGATGGAGCCACTGGGACGTGGACTGGAATATTTTTGAATTCCTGCTCTCAAATTCCCATTTCCCACGGACTCTTTATGAGATTTCACCCCAAAATCACTTCATAAATCCATTCTTGCTTTTTATTTTTATGCCTGGGAAGCACTTCAGAAATGTGCAATTCAGAAATGTCCCTGTTTTGCTGCTGGAAGCCAATGCCTGGAACTGAGGTTGGGTTTGAGAGGAAAAGGAGAATTTGGGGTAATTTCACACTGGCCTCCAAAAGGGCACATTTAATGTCCTTTTTTCCTCCTTTTCCTGCCCTTTCCCCCATTTAAAATGGGAATAATGCTTTGGGAAACACCATAAATCACTGAAAACCCCTCCTGGGGCTGCTGGGTTTTGTTGGGGCTTTGTTTTTCTTGACATTAATTCAAATTATTCTTTTTTTTTTGCAGTGAAAGTGGCTTCAAAATCCAGTGGGTGGATGACACCCATGCCCTGGGAATCTTCTCCAGCCCCTCCACAGGTACTGGGGTGGGATTGAGGCACCCAGAGCTCCCCAGCCCCTTCCCAGTGCCCCGAACTGGTTGGCAGTGGGGTTTCATTTTATTTCATTTTATTTCATTTTATTTCATTTTATTTTATTTTTATTTTTATTTTATTTTGCTTTATTTTATTTTGCTTTATTTTACTTTATTTTATTTTCTATTTTATTTTCTATTTTCTATTTTCTTCTATTTTGTTTTTATTGTATTTCTATTTCTATTTTATTTTTATTTTTATTTTTATTTTATATCTCATTTTATTTGTATTTTTATTTTCCTCCACACTGGAATTTTTTTTCACACTAAACCTTTTCCTCCACACTAAACTTTTTTCCTCCACACTAAACCTTTTCTTTCATCCTAAACTTTTCTTTCCATCCTAAACTTTTTCTTCTATACTTAAGTTTTTCCTCCATACTAAACTTCTTCTTCCCTACTTAATATTTATCCCATCCTAAACTTTTTCTTCCATCCTGAATTTTTTTTCCATCCTAAACTTTTTCTTCCCTACTAAACTTTTTCTTCCACTCTAAAACCTTTTTCCACACTAAAGTTTCTCCTCCATACTAAACTTCTTCCATATTACCTTTATTTTCCACATTAAACTTTTTCCTCCACACAAAACTTTTTCCACACTAAACTTTTTCTTCCATACTAAAACCTTTTTCCATACTAAACTTTCCTCCTCCATCCTAAACTTTTTCTTCCATCCTAAACTTTTTCCTCCATACTGAATTTTTCCTCCATACAAAACTTTTTCCTCCGCACAAAACTTTTTCCATACTGAAATTTTTTCCATGCTAAACTTTTTCTTCCACATTAAACTTTTTCCTCCATCCTAAACTTTTTCTTCCATCCTAAACTTTTTTCCCCCACACTAAACTTTTCTTTCCATCCCAAACTTTTCCTTCCACACTCAACTTTTTTTCCACATTAAACTTTCTTTTCCCCCACACCAAACTTTTCTTTCCATCCTAAACTTTTCCTTCCACACTAAACTTTTTCCTCCATACTGAATTTTTCCTCCATACTAAACTTTTTCCTCCATACTAAACTTTTTCCTCCATACTAAACTTTTTCCTCCATGCTAAACTTTTTCTTCCATCCTAAAGATTTTTTCCATGTTAAACTTCTCTTTCCTCCATACTACACTTTTTTTCCATACTAAACTTTTTTCCATACTCCATTTTTTCCATATTATGCTTTTTTTTTCCATACCAAACTTCTTTTTCCACATTAAAAGCCCCAGGTTTCTCACCCTGTGCTGAACTCCTCCATTCACACACTCAAATTCCCGTTCATCCCAAACTCTTGGAAGTTTTCTGCATGGACAGAAATTTTCCCCTGGGGCTCAGGACATCTCAGGCCAGGCAGGGAATGTCCCCCGGGTTCCAGCCCAGCGTGATGGGAATTTGGGGTTCATCCCAGCCCTTTTGTGTCCCTGCAGCCTCGCAGGCCCTGGGCCGCCGCTACCCCTGCCTGAAGATCCGGCCCCTGCTCCACGCCAGCAAACAGGCCAAGGTCAGGGCCCTGCAGAGACCAAGTGAGTGAGGCACAGCTCCTGGGCCCAGCCCGTTCCCCTGGGATTGCCTGGGCCCACCCGGTTCCCCTGGGATTCCCTGAATCCACCTGGTTCCCCTGGGATTGCCTGGGCCCACCCGGTTCCCCTGGGATTGCCTGAGCCCAGCCCGTTCCCTTGGGATTGCCTGAGCCCACCCCAATTCCCCTGGGATTGCCTGGGCCCACCCGGTTCCCTTGGGATTGCCTGAGCCCAGCCCGTTCCCTTGGGATTGCCTGGGCCCACCCGGTTCCCCTGGGATTGCCTGAGCCCACCCCAGCTCCCATGGAATTGCCTGAGCCCACCCCAATTCCCATGGGATTCCCCAAATCCACCCCAATTCCCATGGAATTCCTTGAGCCCACCCCAATTCTTATGGAATTCCCTGAGCCCACCCCAGCGCCCCTGGGATTCCCTGAGCCCACCCGGTTCCCTTGGAATTCCCTGAATCCACCCCAGCGCCCCTGGGATTCCCTGGGCCCACCTCAATTCCCATGGAATTCCCTGAGGCCACCCCAATTCTTATGGAATTCCCTGAACCCACCCCACTGCTCCTGGAATTCCCCGAACCCACCCCAAGTCTTATGGAGTTCCCTGAACCCACCCCAATTCCCATGGAATTCCCTGAACCCACCCCACTGCTCCTGGAATTCCCTGAACCCACCCCACTGCTCCTGGAATTCCCTGAACCCACCCCAGCTCCCCTGGGATTCCCTGAGCCCACCCCAATTCCCATGGAATTCCCTGAATCCACCCCAATTCCCATGGAATTCCCTGAGCCCACCCCAATTCCCATGGAATTCCCTGAGCCCACCCCAATTCCCATGGAATTCCCTGAGCCCACCCCAATTCCCCGAGCCCACCCCACTTCTGCATTTCCCAAATCCACTCCCCTTCTCCTGGATTTCCCTAAACCCATCCCAGTTCTCCTGGATTTCCCCAAATCCACCCCAATTCCCCTGGAATTCCCTGAGCCCACCCCAATTCCCCTGCATTTCCCTAAACCCACCCCACACCTCTGGATTTCCTAAATCCAACCCCACTTCTACATTTCCCTAAATCCACCCCGTTTCTCCTAAATTTCCCTAAACCCACCCCCCCCCTTCTCCTGGAATTTCCCTAAACCCACCCCACTTCTTCTCCTGCATTTCCCTAAATCCACCCCACTTCTGGATTTCCCTAAATCAACCCCACACTTCTGGATTTCCCTAAATCCACCCCAATTCCCCTGGATCTTCCCAAACCCACCCAATTCCCCTGGATCTTCCCAAACCCACCCCAATTCCCCTGGATTTCCCTAAATCCACCTCCCTTCTCCTGCATTTCCCTAAACCCACCCCACCTCCCCTGGAATTCCCTAAACTCACCCCAATTCCCCTGGAATTCCCCAAATCCACCCCAATTCCCCTGCATTTCCCCAAATCCACCCCATTTCTCCTGCATTTCCCACTCCTCCCTGGCCCAGATGACAAATTCATGAGAAAATTCACACTCAGGACCAATTATTTTTCATTCTGAATGGGTTTTTTTATGGATTTCTTGGCACTGAGCTGTGGTGTGGAGTTTTGCTGGAATTCAGATTTAATTTATTTTTTTTTTTTGGTGCAATTTGCTGCAATTTTGGGCAGCTGGAAGGGAAGGGTTGTGCTGGAATTGGGATTTTTTGCCATCGAATTCCCCAGGAATTTTCTCTTCCCTCTCCCCCCTGGCAATCCAAAGGAGACAAACCCAATCTTGTGGTTGGCATAATTTTATTCAGGAAGTAGAAACGGTGAAGCTGAGCCATGAACATCAGTTGATTGATTACCATTGATTGATTGATTGATTATTGATTGGTTGATTGATTGATTGATTTCATTGCCTTTCAATCAGATTGATCAGGTCCAGTTGCCACAGGAAAGCAAAGCCATGAACCTCAGCAGCAGCAGAGACTCTGAACCAACAATTCCTGGGTTTTTCCAGCTCACTGCAGTCAGAATAAATTCCAGTTTTGATGCTTTAAAGGGACACTGGCACAGGAACAAATTCCTGAGGTTCAGCACTGCTGGATTTAAAGGAAAGATCCAAAATTTTGGTTTATTTGCATCTCCCCATCATCTTTTTTTTTTTTTTTCATTTTTTCACTCTTCTGAATCAGGTTAAAATAAAATATAATTATTTTAAATTTTTCTTTATTATTAATTAATTATTTAATTAATTAATAATTAGATATAACAATTAATTCTGTTGGCATCTAGTTTCAATTGATTATTTTCCAAACACAAATTTGGATTTGAATTAGCTGACAGTGTCTCTTTTAAAATTTTTTTTTAATATTTTTTTTTCCCTTAAAGAATGAAACTTCTGGAAAAACAAAGTCCCCCCCCTTTGCTGTGCAGATAACAACTTCAAATTGATAAAGGATTAATTAATTAATCCCCAAATCCAAATTTTGGTGGACTTGGTGACATTTTGGTTGATTTCCTTGCAGATGGAATTGGAGCAATCCAAAAAATGGAGGGCACTGACCAAGGGGCTTCCCAAATTATCTGATATATTCAGATATCATTTCAAATGCAGTTTTTTTTTTGTTTTCCAAGGATTTTGGCAGCTGGTTTTGAGGAGTTTCAATGGATAAATGGATAAATGGCCTGGGTTTTTCCAGGTGTGGAAAGGGATGGGATGTTGGGAATTTTTCCAATTCACAGGGATGGGATGTTGGGAATTTTGCCAGGAAGAGGATGGGGAACAATTTTCCACCCAGCACAAGAGCCCTGAACCTTTATGGCGACCAAACAATCCCGTGAAGAACGTGGAATTCCTTAACCCTGAAAAAAAAAAATCCCAATTTATTCACCGAGACAGAAAGATTGGATGTCAATAAACGAATAAAACAGCAGGGAAAAAAGCTGATTTGGGGGGGATTTAAGCACGAATTCCTCCCTGCCCCTGATTTGTTTTTCATCTTTGCCTAGAGCTGCTTCACCTGGGGAAGGAGAGGCCGCAGACAGACACGGCCGTGGCCAGGAGGCTCCTGTCCCACGCCCTGGGCTGGAGGCAGCGGCAGCAGGAGCCCATGGGGAGTGAAGATTTCCAGCCAGAATCCTTGGAGCAGGAGGAATAATCCCAAAAACCCACCCAGAGCAAGCCCGAGGCCGTCAGGATGAGCTTGGCTGTGCTCTTGAATCCATGCAGGGCGGGCGGTGCCGCGGGGCTGTTCCTGTGCTGGGAATTCTTGCTGGGGATTTTTGGAGCCCTGGGAGTGCTGGGGTTCTGTGCTGGGGCTTTCAGAGCCTTTGGGGCAGCTGCAGGAATGAGGGGGTTTCTTTAGTCCTAATTCTTGCTCTGTTTTCCAACGAAAAATAGGCATTAAGAGTTAAGAAAATTGGGAGTTTTTTGTGGTTTTTTTTTTTTTTTTTTTTGGGGGGCCAAAAATTAACTCTAAGCAAGGGCAGGAGTTGAAAAATCTGTTCCAAGTTTGTTGTGATGTTGCTGTTCAGATATCCCAGAAAACTGACAGGCAGTGAATCCAAGTTTTAGGGAATTTTTTCCTTCTTTACAGAGTTTCAAGAGCCTGAAAGTTCCCTGTTGGTGAGGAAGAAAACCTCATTAGGGAAAAATTGCTCATTAGGGAAAAAAACTCCAGAATTTGCCTGTGCTGATGTGCCCAGAACTGGGTTTAAAATGAGCTTCCATCCCCATCCCAGGCTCTGCTCCTGCTCCAGTCTGGAATTCTGGGGAAAAACTGGAATTTTCCAATTGCCAGGAGGTTAAAACCCAGTGCCCTCTGGAGCACTGGAGCAATGACAAATACTCAAAATATTTCTGCATTTTTAAGCCTCACAACATCCCTATGAGGTGGGGGTTTGGGGGAAGTTTGGAATTCCCTGTGGAATTCCAGGTAACTTTGATGTAGGAGAGGGGGGGAAAACCCCCAAACTTCATGAATTGTGAGGAGAAAATACACCAAGGGCTTCTAAAGTGATAGATATATAGATATATAGATATTTTTTTTTTCCCAGGGAAAAGGTTTTTATTGGAGCTCTGTGTGTCCTCAAACAAACAGAGGAATTCCCACAGGAGCAGATCCTTGGGGATGAGAGGCAGAAATTCCCTCTGCAAGGTGCACAAGGACGATTCATCCTTGCAAAGGGAGATGGAATGTCCGGCCAGGAGGTGATTCCGGGGTGGGCACAGCCCCTGGCGGGTGTGGGGATCCCTGTGGGATGGGAATTCCCAGCCCAGGGGCCTCATCCCTGGGAATCTGCTGAGTTCTGGGGCACTTCAGAGAGCTTTGATTCCCTGTGAGATTCCATATGAGATTCCCTGTGAAATTGAAAATTCCCTGTGAGATTCCATATGAGATTCCCTGTGAAATTCTCTGTGAAATTGAAAATTCCCTGTGAGATTCCATATGAAATTCTCTGTGAAATTGAAAATTCCCTGTGAGAGTCCATGTGAAATTGAAAATTCCCTGTGAGATTCCATATGAGATTCTCTGTGAAATTGAAAATTCCCTGTGAAATTCTCTGTGAAATTGAAAATTCCCTGTGAGATTCCATGTGAAATTCTCTGTGAAATTGAAAATTCCCTGTGAAATTCTCTGTGAAATTGAAAATTCCCTGTGAGATTCCATGTGAAATTCTCTGTGAAATTGAAAATTCCCTGTGAAATTCTCTGTGAAATTGAAAATTCCCTGTGAGATTCCAGGTTCTGCGTTTGCTCCCCTCCGGAGCGTGGCCGTTGTTGGATCCAAGCGTTTTCACTGCAGTATTAAATTCAGCTTTTCACTGTTCTGCTCACAAAAAGCTGCTCCTTTTTTCCCTGTTTGTTTTTTTTTTTGTTGGTTTTTTTAAAGTTTTTCCTTTCCTTCCGTTTCCTTGCTGAGCTGGAGTCAGTGCTGAGGAGGGGTGCAGGAAGCAGCAGCACAAACAGGCACTGGGAGTGGAAAAGAGCTGGAAATTCCCAAAGAATGCCTCGGAAATGAAGGATAAAGGCACTTTTGGGTGGCTGGCACCCAACCTGAGGCGAGGAGTGCTGCAAAACGTGGGAGGAATCTTTGGAATGGTGAAGAGCTGGAGCTGAGGAGAGCTGGAATTGCAGGAGGCACCGAGGGGTGGTCTGAGCACCTAAAGTGGGGAGGGAGAGGCTCCTTGAGGAGGGATTGGGCTGAAACTCCGAGCTTGGAGGAGGCTCCATTTCCTGGGGGCAGTGGTTGGGAAGGGCCGGAGCAGGAGTCCAGGCTTCCTTAAATTAGTGGGAATTCTACCGGGCAGAGACGTTGTTATTTGTGAGTCCCCTGAAGTGCTCGAACTTCTGCTCCGTCTCCTCGCTGAAGGAACCACCTGGAGAGAGGGAAAAACACCTGGGAATACTGGGAATAACCCTTGGGATCACTAGGAGAGCACGGGAATAACCCCTGGGAACATCAGGAGAGGGGAAAACACCTGGGAATACTGGGAAAAACCCTTGGGAACACCAGGAGAGGGGAAAACACCTGGGAATACTGGGAAAAACCCTTGGGAACACCAGGAGAGCATGGGAATAACCCCTGGGAACATCAGGAGAGGGGAAAACACCTGGAAATACTGGGAATAACCCTTGGGATCACCAGGAGAAGGAAAAACACCTGGGAATACTGGGAGAGGATGGGAAAAACACTTGGGAACATCAGGAGAGGGAAGAACACCTGTGAACATGGGGAGAGCATGGGAATAACCCTTGGGAACACCAGGAGAAGATGGGGTCAACCCTTGGGATCACCAGGGGAGAGAGAGGGAAAAACATTTGGGAACAGTGGAAGAGAATGGGAAAACCACCTGGGAACACAGGTAAAACCCTTGGGAACAGCAGGAGAGTGCAGGGAAAACATTGGGGATCACTGGGAGAGGGAAAAACCCTTGGGAACATGGGGAGAGCATGGGGAAAACCCTTGGGAACACTGGGAGAGCACAGGGAAAACCTTTGAGAACACCAGGAGAGCATAGAAAAAACCCTTGGGAACATGGGGGGAAGCACAAGGAAAACACTTGGGAATACTGGGAGAGGGAAAAGCACTTGGAACATGGGGGGAGCATGGGGAAAACACTTGGGAACACCAGGAGAGAGAAAAACACCTGGGAATACTGGGAAAACCCTTGGGAACACAGGAGAGCATGGGAATAACCCTTGGGAACACCAGGAGAGGGGAAAACACCTGGGAATACTGGGAGAGGATGGGAAGAACACTTGGGAACACAGGTGAAACCCTTGGGAACAGCAGGAGAGTGCAGGGAAAACATTGGGGATCACTGGGAGAGGGAAAAGCACTTGGGAACATGGGGAGAGCATGGGGAAAACCCTTGGGAACACCAGGAGTGGGAAAACCCTTGGGATCACTGGGACAGCACAGGAAAAACCCTTGGGAACAACAGTGGAGCATGGGGGAAAACCCCTGGGATCACCAAGAGAGGGAAAAGCACTTGGGAACACTGGGAGAGCATGGGGAAAACTCCCTGGGAACAGCAGGAGAGGGAAAAACCCTTGGGAACATGGGGAGGGCATGGGGAAAAACCCTTGGGATCACTGGGAGAGGGGAAAACCCTTGGGAAGACCAAGAGAACATGGGAAAAACACTTGGGAACATTGGGAAAGTGCAGGGTGAGCAGGGAAAAACCCTGGGGAACACCAGGAGAGGGAAAATCCCTTGGAAAATGGGGAGAGAATGGGAAAAACCCTGGGGAACACCAGGAGAGGGAAAATCCCTTGGAAAATGGGGAGAGAATGGGAAAAACCCTGGGGAACACCAGGAGAGCACAGGGTGAGCAGGGAAAAGCACTTTGGAACACTGGGACTGGGTGGAACCAGTGCCCTGGAAATGAAGGGCTTAAAGGTTTGGGGCTTAATTAAATGAAGTGTTAATTAAATGAAGTGTTAATTAAATCTTGCCCTAACTGGCACAGCCAGGAGTCCCAGGAGGGCTGGATGTGGGTTTGCAGGACTGAATTACCCAAATTTCACTGGTTTGGTGCTTAAAAAATAAAAAGTGAGGCCCAACAAAGCCTGTGAGGGTGTGAGGGCTCTGCTCTGAACCAGAACTGAACCCTAATTTCTCTCTAATTAGGAGAAAGTGAAAGTTAAAACCTTTATTTTCAACCAGAAATGTCTCCCAGCTCAGCTGCAGAGCCCGAGCAGCAGCTGGAATGGGCTTCACTTTCCTGAACGAGGTCACAGTCTGAAATGTGACACACAAGACCAGAATTTTCTGCTAAAATCCCAAGAAAATAATGAGAAAAATCTGGAGATTTTTTTCTTTTTCCAGGAAAAATATTCCTTGAAGAAGGGAATTTTCAAAGCTGGTTTTATTTGCAGCTGGGCAGGGCGTTGTGTTAATTCATTTTCTGTGGTAAAAACAGTCCTAAAAAACCCCCACGTTAATTCCATTTTCCATGGTTTTGACAATGGAAGAAGCCAAATTTAAATTAGCTTGGCTTTGATATTTCCACGACCAAAAAGAAAAATACCAAATGATAAATATTTTAACTTTTTCCAAGAAAACAGAGATTTCCCTGACATTCCAGGGACATTTTAATTCCTGCCTGGTACAGCAGGGATTCTCTTTCCCACTGCTTTGTTTGTTTTCCAAGAGAAGATTCGTGATCCGATGAGATCCCAGCTCGGCAGAATAATTGGGTTTTGTGAAGAAGGAATTTCCCAGGACACTGGGATTGCACCAGAGCTTTTCAAGGGAGGGAAACATGAAATTCCTTGTCTGAGAGGAATCCTTGGGGCGTGCCTGGGGGATGCCAGCCCTCACCTATGTGGCAGTTGTACATCCAGATGCGCTGCCCGTCGTAGCGGCTCCGGCATTTCATGACGTTGTTGGAATAATCCGACTCTGCCACCTCATAGTTGGGGTTGATCACGACCTGGGAGGGGTGGAGGGACAGGGGTGGGGTTGTTGTAAGGGGGATTTGGCAGAATCAGTTGTTTTTTACGGCATTCTCTTAGCAGAAAATGGAAATGGGATTTGTTTCGTAAAGGGAGAGAAATGAGGTGAATAAAGGCAGGTCAGGGAATAAAGGCTCAGTCAGGGAATCCTGGGATGGTTGGGGTGGGAAGGGACCTGAAATCCCATCCAGAGCCACCCCTGCCATGGCAGGGACACCTCCCACTGTCCCAGTGCCTGGCCTTGGGCACTGCCAGGGATCCAGGGGCAGCCACAGCTCCCTGGGAATTCCATCCCAAAATCCCATCCATCCCTGCCCTCTGGCAGTGGAAGCCATTCCCTGGCTTCCCTGGCAGAATTCCAGCATTTTTGGTTCCTTTTCCAGGTGAGAACCTGCTCAGCTGGTGGGTGGGTGAAGAGTTCCCATGTCCTGTCTGTGCAAACTCAGCTCCCAGGTGTCAGAAAATCATGGAATGGTTTGGGTTGGAAGGGATTCAAATCCCATCCAGAGCCACCCCTGTCATGGCAGGGACACCTCCCACTGTCCCAGGGTGCTCCAAACTCACCTTGGACCCTTCAGGGATCCAGGGGCAGCCCCAGCTCCCTGGGAATTCCATCCCAGCCCCTCCCCACACTCATTCCTTCCCAATATCCCACCCAAATCTCCCCTTTTCCAGTTTGAGCCATTCCCTGGGTCCTGTCCCTCCATCCCTTGTCCCCAGTCCCTCTCCAGCTCTCCTGGAGCCCCTTCAGGCTCTGGAAGGAGCTCTGAGCTCTCCTGGAGCCGTCTCCTCTCCAGGTGAACATTCCCAGTTCCCTCAGCCTTTCCTCCCAGCAGAGCTGCTCCATCTCTAATTCACCACAACCACCCCTTCCCCTGGGCCCCAAAATGTCCCTCCAAACCCCCATTTTCCATTTCACACAGCTCAGACAGAAACAATTCCTCTCCTTTCCCTCCTCTCCCGTGCCAGTGGCTGTTTTTGGACCCAGACAATTCCCCCCATGGGCCCGGCCCAAATTCCTGCAAAAACCCCAAAACCAGCACCTGGGAATCCCAAAGTTCAGGGAATGCTGCTTACAACCAGCCTCAAAGAGGGGTGCTGTGCTTTGGGGGGGTGACAACACTGTCAACAACATCAGCTGGGCTGGGCCTATCCAGGATTAGCTGGACATGGATTTTTTGTAAGACTTTCATCTCCAAACTGTGCTCATGGGCCCTGATTTTTCCCTTGTGTGATTATCCTGGTGGATAATCCTTTATCTTTAAGGCATCTTGGAATAAAATCCCTTTATAAACAGAAGCTGGGTGTGTCAAATGAACCAATTTGGTGAATTCTGGATCTGATTGGTAGGATAAAAGCAGCAGGGGTGTCCCAAATCCGTCTGTCCCACCTGGAAGAGGTAATCCCCGGGGGGGACGTCGGTGATGTCGATCCACTGGCAGTCGATGTCGTGCCGATAAACGTCCCAGCAGCCCACGGTGATCCCCTGCTCCCCAAAATTGGCACACTCGTACTGCTTCTGCACGTCTAGAGGAGGAGAATCCAGGCAAAAAGTGTCAAATCCGCAGCAGAATTCCCAGAAAATTCCTGCTTGTTCCCCATGGACAGGGATAAACTCAAGGGGTGGTGTTTTGGATGGGATTTAAGGAGCTGCCACCTCTCAGCAGTTGGAGGCTTCTTTTGGAATTCCTCACTGGGTGGGGAGCAGAAAATGAACAATTTGGGTTTCTGGAGCAGCTCAGAGCTGGGATGGAGGGAGCTGAGGGTGGAAAAGAGAATGGGGGACCTGGGGGGTTCCCATCCATCCATCCATTCATCCATCCCATTGATCTATTCCATCATCCATCCATCATCCATCCATCCATCCATGCATCCCATTGATCTATTCCATCATCCATCCATCCATCCATCCATCCATCCATCCATCATCCATCCATCCATCCATCCATCCATCCATCCATCCATCCATCCATCCATCCATCATCCATCCATCCACCATCCATCCATCATCCATCCATCCATCCATCCATCCATCCATCCATCATCCATCCATCCATCCATCCATCCATCCATCCATCCATCCCTCCATCCATCCATCCATCCATCCATCCATCCATCCATCCATCCATCCATCATCCATCCATCCATCCATCCATCCATCCATCCATCCATCCATCCCCCATCCATCCATCCCCCATCCATCCATCATCCATCCATCCATCCATCCATCCATCCATCCATCCATCCCCCATCCATCCATCCCCCATCCATCCATCCATCCATCCATCCATCCATCCATCCATCCATCCATCCATCCCCCATCCATCCATCCCCCATCCATCCATCCATCCCCCATCCATCCATCCCCCATCCATCCATCCATCCATCCATCCATCCATCCATCCATCCATCCATCCATCCATCATCCATCATCCATCCATCCATCCATCCATCCATCCATCCATCCATCCATCCACCATCCATCCATCATCCATCCATCCATCCATCCATCCATCCATCCATCCATCCATCCATCATCCATCCATCCATCCATCCATCCATCCATCCATCCATCCATCCCCCATCCATCCATCCATCCATCCATCCATCCATCCATCCATCCATCCATCCCCCATCCATCCATCCCCCATCCATCCATCCATCCATCCATCCATCCATCCATCCCTCCATCCATCCATCCATCCATCATCCATCCATCCATCCATCCATCCATCCATCCATCCATCATCCATCCATCCATCCATCCATCCATCCATCCATCCCCCATCCATCCATCCATCCATCCATCCATCCCCCATCCATCCATCATCCATCCATCCATCCATCCATCCATCCATCCATCCATCATCCATCCATCCATCATCCATCCATCCATCCATCCATCCATCCATCCATCCATCATCCATCCATCCATCCATCCATCCATCCATCCATCCATCCATCCCCCATCCATCCATCCATCCATCCATCCATCCCCCATCCATCCATCCATCCATCCATCCATCCATCCATCCATCCATCATCCATCATCCATCCATCCATCCATCCATCCATCCATCCCCCATCCATCCATCCATCCATCCATCCATCCATCCATCCATCCATCCATCCATCCATCATCCATCCATCCATCCATCCATCCATCCATCCATCCATCCATCCATCCATCCATCCATCCAGGGCTGGTTCCTGGCTCCTGCCAGGCCCTGTTGATCCCTCAGGAGCTGTCACCTCCTTGGGAAGGGGACGGAATTCCTGGGACACGGGGCCCTGGCACAGACCTGCCTCGCACTCGGTGTCCTCCAGGCAGAAGCTGGCCTTGTGTCCCTCGGCCACCTTGGTGCCATTGAGGTTCAGGAGGTCGTAGTGGGTGAACACCTCCATGCTGTGGTAGTGCCTGTGGGGACAGACAGGGACAATTATCCCCAGGGATCATTAATTTACCCCTCTAATTAATTGCCCTTTAATTACCAGGGCTGAAAGGCCAAGTGGAGCTGCAGGAATGGCACAACTCCAGCCAGGAAATATTCCCTGGGGACGATCCTGTGTGGTTCCATCACCCCTCCCGCTGCTTCCTGGGATTTATTTACATTTAATCCCAGACTGGTTGGGTGGGGAGGAAAATTCCCAGGAAATATTCCCTGGGGATGATCCTGTGTGGCTCCATCACCCCTCCCGCTGCCTCCTGGGATTTATTTACATCTAATCCCAGACTGGTTGGGTGGAGAGGGATTTAAGGATCATTTTGTCCCTGTCCATGGCAGAGACACCTCCCCCTATCCCAGGTTGCTCCAAGCCCTGTCCAACCTGGCCTGGGACATTTATTAAGTCCCTTGCTCCAACTTTTGTGGGATCACAATGTTTTATAGTGACAGGAAGCAAACAATCCACCAAAAAAATCATTCCTTGGAGCAGCCCCATCATTTCCCAGGAATATTTCACACAGAGCTGGCTCTGCCAAGACCTGGCTGCTTTTAGTGATTAACGTTTTAAGCAGCAGAATGTGAATTTATCAGCAAAAAAAAAAAACAACAGCTGGAGCAGCTTCTTTCACCCTGCTCAGAGCTGGGTTTTCACCCGGGAGACACTTCCTGGTTTTAAACTGGGATGTGTCAGCCCAGCCTGGGGAACATTCCAGCAAAGGCCAGGAGAGAGCCCAGAGTCCCTGTTTAGATCCCTGATTAGCAAAGCCAGACCCAGCAGGGTTCGGGTGAGATTGCACTCCGGGGACATTGGGTTTTTTAAGCCCCACTGCTGGCTCAGCAGAGAGTTAAGCTGAGCTTTAGCCCAGCTGGACTGCACGTGGTCAGGGCTGGGCACAGCAGAGTGGGTGATGCTGATGCAACCCCTTGGATTTGAGCCCAGCCTTGGAAGTGGGAGCAAATCCAGGGAATGAGGGAGCAGGGAGACAACTGGAGTGGGACCTGAAACCACTCTGTGTCACCCCAGCTTTGGGAATGGGAATCCCAGCTTTGGGAATGGGAATCCCAGCTTTGGGAATGTCCATCTCAGCCCTGGAGCCCTGCACTGAGACCCAGCAGGGCCCAGCTGCAAAGGTCAGCTCAGAGCGAGGCACAGACAGGGCCTAACTCAGAACCAGTTGCTTAAGAATTAAAAACAAAAAAAAAAAAAAGAAAAAAAGAGGACAAAAAAAGAAGAAAAATGGGCATAAATCCACTCCTTTCCAGCTGTAAAAATAATCAAGGCTGAAACACTTCCAATCACCATCATTGCTCACGGATTTACAGATGGGGCATGAGCAGAGAGGGAAGGGGAGGAAATTTTTCCTGTGTTTCCCCTCACTAAAAACAAGAAAAAAAAAATCCAGAAGTTGCCATCTGCCAGAATGAAAAATGAAATAATTTTTCACTCCCTGCTTGGGGTCTTTCCCATTTTTACTCTACTTCCACATCCAAACAGGAGCTCCCAGGGCGGGAGGCAGAGCAGAGGCCCAAGGCCAAGGCCGAGCTGTTGATTTGAGGCAGATTTGGCTCAAATCAATGAATTCGATGCAAGTTTGAGCTTCTCGAGCCTGACTCAGTTTCTGAGCTATGCCTGAGTCACTCCCTGGGATGTTTACACTCTGCTGTTCACAGACTGGAAAGATTGAAGAGCGATTGAGTTCATCCCTGTCCATCTAAACTGGTTCCAGTTTGGAGCACAGATGGCTCCTGGCCTCTTGCTCACCCTTTCCCATCCCACCTCCCTTCCACTGTGTCCAAAATTGCTCCAAGTTCTCCCTTTACAGTGCTACCTGCACATCTCAGCTCTTTGGGAAGATTATAAAGAACTCTAAGATTTAAAATTTACCACTCTGGTGTTTCCCCAGTTTTTTAAGCAGGACAGGAGCAGGGGGTGCATGGAATTATTTCACTGCCTTTTACCTCAAATAAGGGAAAAATCCACCTTGTACCAGTCCATATTTCACAGCAAAGCACCTGGATGGCCTCCAGCTCCCTTTCCCCCCTCAATTTCCCCAAAACTGTCTTAATTCCTTGAAAAATGATGCATTTATGGGATGAATTTTGTCAAAAATAAGTGCAAAAACACCTCCCAGCTGCTGAGTTTTAGTGGGGTTGAGATGCATAAAAAAATTGCAGAATTCCAGCATTTTTTTGTCCTTTTCCAGGTGAGAAACTGCTCAGGTAACCTGCATGTAGTGGGTGAAGGGTTCCCATGTCCTGTCTGTGCAAACTCAGCTCCCAGGTGTGAAAAAATCATGGAATGGTTTGGGTTGGAAGGGATTTAAATCCCATCCAGAGCCAACCTGTCATGGCAGGGACACCTCCCCCTGCCCCAGGGTGCTCCAAACTCACCTTGGACACTTCAGGGATCCAGGGGCAGCCCCAGCTCCCTGGGAATTCCATCCCAGCTCCTCCCCACGCTCATTCCTTCCCAATATCCCACCCAAATCTCCCCTTTTCCAGTGGGAGCCATTCCCTGTGTCCTGTCCCTCCATCCCTTGCCCCCAGCCCCTCTGCAGCTCTCCTGGAGCCCCTTCAGGCCCTGCAAGGGGCTCTGAGCTCTCCCTGGAGCTTTCTCTTCTCCCTTGGGCACTTCCAGGGATCCAGGGGCAGCCCCGGCTCCTCTGGGAATTCCATCCCAGCCCCTCCCCACGCTCATTCCTTCCAAAAATCCACCCCAGTCTCACTTTTCCCAGTTTGAAGCCATTCCCTGTGTCCTGTCCCTCCATCCCTTGTCCCCAGTCCCTCTGCAGCTCTCCTGCAGCCCCTTCAGGCCCTGCAAGGGGCTCTGAGCTCTCCTGGAGCCGTCTCCTCTCCAGGTGAACATTCCCAGTTCCCTCAGCCTTTCCTCCCAGCAGAGCTGCTCCATCTCTAATTCACCACAACCACCCCTTCCCCTGGGCCCCAAAATGTCCCTCCAAACCCCCATTTTCCATTTCACACAGCTCAGACAGAAACAATTCCTCTCCTTTCCCTCCTCTCCTGTGCCAGTGGCTGTTTTTAGACCCAGACAATTCCCCCCACCCCACCCACGGGCACAGACTGGAGGCCTGGCCTGAATTCCTACAAAAACCCCACAAATGGCACCTGGGAATGCCCATCCCAGCCCTGGAGCCCTGCACTGAGACCCAGCAGGGCCCAGCTGCAAAGCTCAGCTCAGAGCGGGGCACAGACAGCGCCTAATTCTGAACTGCTTAAGAACTGAATGAAGAAAGAGCCCAAGGAAGACCGAATTCCCAAAATCCAGGGAATGTTGCTTACAACCACCAAACTGAGGGGCAAACCGGAACAAACTGGGACAAAGCTGGGAAAAAACCAGGACAAAACTGGGACAAAACTGGGACAAAGCTGGGACAAAACCAGGACAAAACCATGACAAAATCATGACAAAGCTGGGACAAAGCTAGGGCAAAACCAGGACAAAACTGGGACAAAACCGGGACAAAACCGGGACAAAACCGGGACAAAGCTGGGACAAAGCCGGGAAAAAACCAGGACAAAATCGGGACAAAACCAGGACAAAACCACAACAAAACCAGGACAAAGCTGGGACAAAACTGAGACAAAACCAGGACAAAATCAGGAAAAGATCAGGACAAAACCAGGAAAAAATTTGAACAAAACTGGGACAAAACCAGGAGAAAGCTGGGACAAAATCAGGAGAAAGCTGGGACAAAACCGGGACAAAGCTGGGACAAAGCTGGGACAAAGCTGGGACAAGATTTCCCCGTGGCAGCAGGAGGGGCTGGAGGGTGACAGGGAGCCCGGGTGTGGCACCCACCGGTGGCAGTCGTGCCACACCCAGGCGTGGCGGCCGTTCTTGGGCCTGAAGTCGGACTGGCCGTTGTTGTGGATCTGGGAGCTGAAGCGCAGCAGGCGCCGGTAGCCTGAGGTCAGTGAGGTGTTGTGGGCCGAGCTGGCGAGGCAGTTCTCCTCCAGGGCACACTGCAGCAGGAACATGGGCCTGTCCTCCAGGTAGGCCGTCTGCTCCACCAGCTCCGCGTTCAGCACCAGGTCAGGGGCGGCTGCGGTGAGGGATGGGTGGTTTAAATGAAATAAAATCACCCCGAAAGCGTTGCGGTGTGATTTCAGAATTTACCCCAGAACCTCGGATCCCTCCCTGATAATTCCCTGCCAGGTGTGTCAGTCACCTCTCCTTCCCCTCCCAGCACTGTCTGTCTGTCCTGGCATTCCAGAAGGGCCTCGAGTGATTGGGCAGATCCAAAGGATGCCCTCTACCCCTGGGGGGCCCTGGGCCATCCAGGTGTCCTTTGTCCCTTTGTCCCTCCCCTCCTGTCCCTGCTTGGTGGCTCCCTGCCCCTTCCCTGCCCCTCTCCCCGGGGTTCAAAGGAGCAGCAGCCACGGGCTCAGGGAGTTCTGTGGGAGCTGGTGCTGCATTCAGAGGCCTGAGGGCCAGAATAAAGCTCTGGATCCAAAGCCTCCCTCAGAACCGACTCCTTTCCTTCACCATGGCCTGAAAGCTTCTCCACAGAGGGAAACCTGAGGAGCAGCCCCTGTTATGGGGGGAAGCTCCATCCCAGCAGCACCAGAGCTCCTGCAGGCCTGGACTTGTCTGCAGGGCCCAGCTGCAGCACCCAGGCAGGCAAAAGTGTCTGTGGGGTGAAACACCACACACCCAGGCAGCCCAAAGTGTCTGTGGGGTGAAACACCACACACCCAGGCAGCCCAAAGTGTCTGTGGGGTGAAACACCACACACCCAGGCAGCCCAAAGTGTCTGTGGGGTGAAACACCACACACCCAGGCAGGCAAAAGTGTCTGTGGGGTGAAACACCACACACCCAGGCAGGCAAAAGTGTCTGAGGGGTGAAACACCACAGTGCTGCTGTTTGGTTCAGCAGCAAGGGTCACACAAGCCAAGGCACGTCCTGCCCACAATATTGGTGATATTCCAATATGAAAGTGGCTGCTGGAGGTGCAGGATGGTTCTGCCACCGAGCTCCTCAGGCTCACTCAATGCTAATCAGAGTGCCATGGAATGACCTGACATGGAATGCTAATCAGACTCACTCAGTGCTAATTGGAGGGCCATGAAATGGTTTGGCTGGGAAGGGGTTTTAAAGATCAGGCACTTCCAGCCCCAACACCTCCCACTACCCCAGGTTGCTCCAACACCTTTCCAACCTGGCCTTGGACATTTCCAGGGATGGGGCAGCCACAGCTTCTATAGAGAATCCATTCCAGCCCCTCCCCACCCTCCCAGGGAAGGATTTCTCCTGAATATCCAATCTAATCCTACTCTGAGTTTGAGCAGGAAAAGCCTGGTGGGGAACAATTCACCATATGGGAATATGGACCTTAAATCCCATCCCATTCCACCCCTGCCATGGGCAGGGACACCTTCCACTGTCCCAGGTGGCTCCAAGCTGGCCTTGGACACTTCCAGGGATGGGACAACCACAGCTCCTCTGGGAATTCCATCCCAGGACCTCACCACAGCCCCAGGGCAGAATTTATTCCCAGTATTCCCTCCAACCCTGTCCTCTGGCAGTAGGAAGCCATTCCTTCCTATCCCATAATTCCAGCTCCTGATTAAGTTCCCTCGCCACTCTCAAAAAGAACAATTTCTCCTGAATATCCAAATTAATCTTACTCTTGAGTTTGAGTAGGAAAAGCCTGGGGGGGAACCATTGACCATATGGGAGTAGTTGACCTTAAATCCCATGCCATGCCATGCCGTGCCGTGCTGTGCTGTGCCATCCCATCCCATCCCATGGATCCCATCCCATCCCATGGATCCCATCCCATGGATCCCATGGATCCCACCCCATGGATCCCATGGATCTCATCCCATGGATCTCATCCCATGGATCCCATCCCATGGATCCCATCCCATCCCCTGGATCCCACCCCATGGATCCCATGGATCCCATCCCATGGATCTCATCCAATGGATCCCATCCCATGGATCCCATCCCATGAATCCCGTCCCATCCCATGAATCCCATGAATCCCATCCCATGAATCCCATCCCATCCCATGGATCCCATCCCATGAATCCCATCCCATCCCATTCCATCGCATCCCATCCCATCCCATCCCATCCCACGGATCCCATCCCATGGATCCCATGGATCCCATCCCATCCCATCCCATCCCATGGATCCCATCCCATCCCACCCCACCCCACCCCAGGCAGGGACACCTTCCACAATCCCAGCTCGCTCCAAGCTGCCTTTGGACGCTCCCAGGGGCGGGGCAGCCACAGCCAGAACCTCTCAGGGAGTTAAAATTCCGCGTTGTTTTGACGTATCCAGGTCCCCCCGTTCTCCTGCACATCCCCCTTGCCCAGGGAGTAGATCCCGGGCCACTCACTCTCGGAGCAGGACACGCCAGCCCCGAAGCGTCCCCCTCCCCTGGGGCAGGACACGTGGGCGCCGTCGTGCCGGCAGTGGGACAGGGACATCTCTGTCCCCGAGCACTTCACCCCGCTCATCACCACGTCGTCGGCGCTGACGTCCCCGTGCCAGTACCATGTTTCCTGGGCATAAAAAAAGGCAGGTAAAGGCATTTCACTCATTCCTTGGGGGTTAGTGGCTCTTAGGGGAATATCTACCTGCCTGAAGTGGGGATTCTCCCACCAGGGAAGATCAGGGCAAGACCCCACATTATCCAGGAGGATCTTGACAAAGGATGGTTCAACAGGGGACTCAGGGAAGCTGAAGTTTTGTCACCAAATTCTTAAAAACCTTGAATCCCATCCAGTCCCACCCCATGCCATGGAGAGGGACACCTCTCACTATCCCAGGTTGTTTAAACCTGGTTTTGGGCACTTCCAGGGATCCAGGGGCAGCCACAGCTTCTCTGGGAATTTCATCCCAGGACCTCGCCACTGTTCCAGGGATGAATTTATTCCCAATATCCCATCTAACTCTGTCCTCTGGCAGTGGGAAATTTATTCCCAATATCCCATCTAACTCTGTCCTCTGGCAGTGGGAAGCCATTCCTCCTTGTCCCACCATTCCAGTTCCTGATGAAACTTCCTCTCCTCTCATCCTCCCCCAGTTTTACCAAACTCATGGGAATGACACAACATCAACTCCCAAACCCCAAAACGTGGGAGAAGGGGAGGGGAGAAAGAATCTAAAAAAATCCTCTGAGATGTGTCCGTGCCCGGGCTGGGAGCAGTTTCCAGGAAAAGAAACCCCCGGTGTCCCCCAGCTCCCGTTGCCCCCGGCTGTTTGGGAAGGCTGGGAGCACACAGGGCTGCCCTGTTCTGCACACTGGGGCTTTATGCTCCAGAGCTGGGGCAGTAAAAGAGCCTTTTCTGTTCCAAATTCCAGCAGCCTCAGCTCAGGGAAAAAATGCCTTTTCCTCGCTGGACTCCCAGGGCTGTGTCAACAGAGCCAGGCAGTCGGAAAGGCCACGCTCAGGGATGTGGAGATCCTCAGCTCCCGGGGTTTGATGGGGGGAAATCAGCTGGAGGAAGCAGCTGGAGCAGGGAATGGCTCCAGCAGCACGTGGGCAGCTCCAGCCTCCTTCCTGCTGGGTGTCCAAGCCCTGAGTGTCCCCTGAGGATCTGCAGATCCCTCCCTGGCCATGGAGAATGGTTGGGATCTGTCCATGAGCCCAGGGTGGCAGAGGTCATGGAATGGTTTGGATTGCTCATCCCATGGGCAGGAACACTTTCCACCAGCCCAGCTCACTCCAAGCCCTGTCCAGCCTGGCCTGGGACACTCCCAGGGGTGGGGCAGAACTGAGGTGTCATTCCTGGCCATGCAGAAGCAGGGAGGGTTTGGGGCAGGGAGGAGCAGGGAATACCAACAATTCATGGGGCTGCACCCAGGGCAGCACCAGAGCAACTCCAGAAGCAAAATCTCATTTTTTCAGGAGACCTGACCCCAGTTTGAACCTGACCTCTGCATTTCAGGGAGGGACAAGAACCTGCATGCAGCCACCAGCCCAAGTAGGGATTGGTGAATGTCAGGAAACCTGAGCTGTGAGAAAACAACAGAGAACTCAGGGAAGCAGAATGTTTATCACCAAATCCTTAAAAATCTTAAAACTCATCCAGTCCCACCTGGGCAGGGACACCTCCCACTACCCCAGGTTGCTCCAAGCCCTGTCCAACCTGGCCTTGGACATTTCCAGGGATGGGGCAGCCACAGCTTCTATAGAGAATCCATTCCAGCCCCTCCCCACCATCCCAGGGAAGGATTTCTCCTGAATATCCAATCTAATCCTACTCTGAGTGTGAGCAGGAAAAGCCTGGTGGGGAACAATTCACCATATGGGAATATGGACCTTAAATCCCATCCCATTCCACCCCTGCCATGGGCAGGGACACCTTCCACTGTCCCAGGTGGCTCCAAGCTGGCCTTGGACACTTCCAGGGATGGGACAACCACAGCTCCTCTGGGAATTCCATCCCAGGACCTCACCACAGCCCCAGGGCAGAATTTATTCCCAGTATTCCCTCCAACCCTGTCCTCTGGCAGTAGGAAGCCATTCCTTCCTATGCCATCATTCCAGTTCCTGATCAAGTTCCTTCACTTTTTATCCTCCAGAGCTCCATCTACTCCAAATCCCCACCTCCACAGTGTTGTACAATGAGATTTTACTCTCAAGGTCTTTCCAGTTCCACTCTTCATTGCAATGTGATTTCAAGTTTACTGCAGAACCTCAGATCCCTCCCTGATAATTCCCTGCCAGGTGTGTCAGTCACCTCTCCTTCCCCTCCCAGCACTGTCTGTCAGTCTTGGCATTCCAGAAGGGCCTCGAGTGATTGGGCAGATCCAAAGGATGCCCTCTACCCCTGGGGGGCCCTGGGCCATCCAGGTGTCCTTTGTCCCTTTGTCCCTCCCCTCCTGTCCCTGCTTGGTGGCTCCCTGCCCCTTCCCTGCCCCTCTCCCCGGGGTTCAAAGGAGCAGCAGCCACGGGCTCAGGGAGTTCTGTGGGAGCTGGTGCTGCATTCAGAGGCCTGAGGGCCAGAATAAAGCTCTGGATCCAAACCCTCCCTCAGAACCGACTCCTTTCTTTCACCATGGCCTGAAAGCTTCTCCACAGAGGGAAACCTGAGGAGCAGCCCCTGTTATGGGGGGAAGCTCCATCCCAGCAGCACCAGAGCTCCTGCAGGCCTGGACTTGTCTGCAGGGCCCAGCTGCAGCACCCAGGCAGGAAAGAGTGTCTGTGGGGTGAAACACCACACACCCAGGCAGCCCAAAGTGTCTGTGGGGTGAAACACCACACAGCCAGGCAGGAAAGAGTGTCTGTGGGGTGAAACACCACACACCCAGGCAGGAAAGAGTGTCTGAGGGGTGAAACACCACACACCCAGGCAGCCCAAAGTGTCTGTGGGGTGAAACACCACACACCCAGGCAGCCCAAAGTGTCTGTGGGGTGAAACACCACACACCCAGGCAGCCCAAAGTGTCTGTGGGGTGAAACACCACACACCCAGCCAGCCAAAAGTGTCTGTGGGGTGAAACACCACAGTGCTGCTGTTTGGTTCAGCACCAAGGGCCAGACAAGCTCAGGCAGGTCCTGTCTGACTGTATTGGTAAATATTCCTGTAACTCTTGAAGCTCCTTTTGGAATGACCCTTCCTCCTCCTCCTCCTCCTCCTCCAGCACCCCCAGCCCACCCATCCAGATGTGAGGCCCAGGCAGGGGCTGGGTTAGGGTTAATATTAGGGTTAAGGTTAGGGTGAGGGTTAAGGTTAGGGTTAAGGTTGTGGTTAGGTTTAGGTTTAGGGTTAGGGTTAGGGTTGGGGTTAGGTTTAAGGTTGGGGTTAAGGTTAGGTTTAAGGTTACGTTTAGGGTTAGGGTTATGTTTGGGGTTAGGTTTAGGTTTAGGGTTTGTTTTGGGGTTAGGTTTAGGGGTGTGACAGGGCTCACCTGGAAGGCGTGGCTGGCAAAGCCCAGCCCCAGCTGCCTGCACACCACCATGGCCTCCACGGTGCCCCAGTTGTGGCTGCAGACCGTGCCCCACCTCAGGGTCCCGTTGCGCTCGGCCAGCACCTCCACACGGCCCTCGTAGGGGTTGCGGCCCCCGCTCAGGCGAAGCTGCGGGACACAGAACCCCTAAATCCACTGCAAACTTCCAAGGGAGAGTGCAACAGGTGGGGAAGGAGGTTTTTTCCCCCAAAAGTTTGGAATCATCGATGTCCCTGGCTGGAAGTGACCTGGGTGCTGCACAGCAGAAAACTCCCCCTTGAACACGGAGCTGGAGAACCCCTGGTGAGGGATTTCCCATCCACAGTGGGAATTCTGACAGGCAAAAAGGAGAGCTTTTGGGGGGATTGACCTGTAGGGATTGACCTGTAGGGATTCACAAATTGTGACCTTCTGGCTGGGTCTTTGTGCTGGAATCTGCTTCCAGTCAAGGCCTGACATTCCTGACATAGAACTGGGACATTGACACGTTGGCTGTGAATGAAACATCCCCAGGGTTGATGAGGAGTCAGGAAAAGATGAACACATTCCCAAATCTTTCAAAGGGAAATGACTCAGGGCACTCTGGCTGTGCAGCACCGTGTCCCACCTTTGTGTGGGATCAGGAGGGGGTCCCCAAGGGGAAGGCCATGGGAAACCATCCAGGCCTGGAACAGCACTGGGAGTCTCCCCTGGGTTTGAGCTCAGGGAGTTCAGCTCCTCTCCCACCTTGGCAGGGGATGGTCCAGCCAAGCCTGGCAGTTCAATGGGTTGGACCAGCTGCAGGAATTCCCTGGGAAAGCTTTCCTTCCCTGCTCCTTCAGACCTTTGGACGGAGCACTCAGAGGAATCTGTGTCTGGTTCATGCAGCTAGCACAGAATCATGGAATAGTTGCCTTGGAAAAGGTTGAAAATTGGGTTAAAAGTCATCCAGTGCCACCTCCTGCCATGGGCAGGGACCTTGGATCATCCCAGGTTGCTCCAAACTCCTTCAAACCTGGCCTTCCTCATTTCAGGACTCTGAGACTGTCGCCATGATATTTTATGAAAAATCCCTTTGCCAGGATTTTTCTCCTGAGAAGCTGAGAAGCCTCAGAGGAAAAGAAAAACAATAATTATCTGCTGCTATGGAATGCCACAGGTGCATCTTTGATTGGTCTCATGTGGTTGTTTCTAATTGATGGCCAATCACAGTCCAGCTGTTTCGGACTCTCTGGCCAGCCACAAGATTTTATTATCATTCCATTCCTTTCCTTGCAAGCCTTTTGATGAAATCTTTTCTTCTATTATTTTAGTATAGTTTTAATATATATTTTTTAATATAATATATATAATAAAATAATAAATCAGCCTCCTGAAACATGAAGTCAAGATTCTCATCTCTTCCCTCGTCCTGGGACCCCTGCAAACACCACATGAGACGAGTTCAGGGGAGCACAAAACCCACATAAAATGGGACACTCATCCTCATTTCCCCTCCTTTTTTAGGTAAAACCTGAATTAAATACTCATGGCTTGGGTGAAATGATTCCTGCCCAATTCCTGCCCAAAATTCCCAGCCAAAATTCCCTCCCACCCGGATCCCTCAGCTCCTCACCTGGTTCTGGAAGCCCATGGCTGGCACATTGCACCTCACAGCAGCATCTTCCTCATGGTTGCAGCCCTGGGACTCGGTGTTGAACTTGCAGTCCGTGACCGACTTCTCAAAGCCTGTGCAGTCGATCTCGTTCAGGTGGATGGGACCCATTCCTTGGGAAAAAAATAGGGAAAAAAGTCCTTTTGTGTGGTGAGGGGATACCCCAGCAGGTTGTGAACCCCACAGTGACCTCCAGCATTCAAAACTTGGAAAAAATCTGCTGATTTTTTTGTAAAAATAAACCAAAAATCTGTGAAATTATTGTTATCATTTCACCGTTAAATTCTTTCCAGTATTCTCTGCAACTCAAGCATGCAAGAATCCCAGGAAAAAACCAAGTTTCCACTGTTTCATAATTTACAAACTTCAGCTGTAGGGATTCACAAATTGTGACCTTCTGGCTGGGTCTTTGTGCTGGAATCTGCTTCCAGTCAAGGCCTGACATTCCTGACATAGAACTGGGACATTGACACGTTGGCTGTGAATGAAACATGCCCAGGGTGGATGAGGAGTCAGGAAAAGAAATCTGGGGCAGGTTGAGGATTCCAGCACTGAGGGAAACAGCAGAGAACAATTGCAGAGAATGGGCTTGAGGTGCTGGCAGAAAAATGGAATAATTTGGGTCTTCCCAGGATAAGCAGCAGCAGAAAATTGAAATTTCCATCAGAAAAGCATGGAAGGGAATGATCCTCCTGCAAAACTCAGCTCCTGCTTCCAAAACTGGTTAGAAAGAATAACAAGGCAGAGATGTGAATGTGTTGGGTTTAATTTCACCCACAATTTGTTAATGGGGTTTGGCCAACTTGGCCAGCCCTGTGTCCATCCCTCACACCACAGCTGGACAGGGTGGGGGGACATTCCTGGGGGAGGCTGCTGGGAATGGGAATTTTGTCCTTTGTTTTTGCCTCTCTCATTAAAATCCTGTCTGTGGTTCCCATCTGGAGCTGGCAGCACTTCCCAGTCATTCTGCAGCCACCAAAGGGCTGAGGGGGATAAAGCCCTGACCAGAACTGGAGGGAGAAGCTCCAGGAATGCAGGGGGGAGCCAGGCCAACATTCCCAGCCTGGCAAAGCCACTCCAGTGGGATGACAAGGATGACAAAGATGACAAAGGACAAGGGCAGGGCCTCTCTGAGACAGAGAACCCTGGCAGGGCTGCTCTTCTTGGGGAAATGATAGCACATGGGGGCACAGAAATGGAGCCAAATGTTGAAATGTGAGGAAAATTGCATTTCCTTCCATGCCATTGCACTTAAAAACCCCCAGGATTAGGCTTGTCCATCCAACATTTGCCTTCACCTACTCCTTGGGGTTTAATTCCATGTTCTCCCTCCCAGGATATCAACACATCCATGTGTCACTGTCATATTTTCTGAAAAATCTCTTTGTCCAGGATTCTTCTCCTGGGAAGATGAGAAGCCTCAAAAAAAAAAAAAAAATTAAAACAATAATTCTCTGATTTGCTTCTCCTGTGTTTTGCTGCTTTGGAATGTGGTTGGAGATTGTTTATCCAACATGTGAATTGTTTTCATTTAATGACCAATCACAGTCAGGCTGTGTTGGGACTCTGGAAGGAGTCACCAGTTTTTCTTTATTATCTTTTAGCCTTCTGTCTGTATCCTTTCTGTATTCTTTAGAATAGTTTAGTATAGCATTCTTTGATACACTATAGATCATAAAATAATCAATTAGCCTCGTGAAAACATGGAGTCAGATTCATCACTCCTGCCTTCAGTGGGGGTCTCTGAAAATACCACATCCATGAGCTCTGGGCTCAGTGTCTCATCCTCTTGTGGAAATAAGGGTGAATTGTTTAATCTGGGTCCATGAAAGGTGGATGGATCCTCCTCCCACACCCTGAGCTCTGTGGAAGCCACTGCTCTCCCACTTTGTCTTAACTTTCTCCAGGCAGCACTGACAGAAGCAGAGCACACAGTCTCAAAGCTGTGCCAAGGGAAATACAGGTTGGATATTAGGAAAAAAGGTTTTATGGAAAGAGTGATGAAGTTCTGTAATGTTCTGCCCAGGGAGGTGGTGCAGTCACCATCCCTGGGTGTGTTTAACAAAGCCTGGATGTGGCACTGGGTGCCAGGGTTTGGGTGAGGTGTTGGGGCTAGGTTGGACTCGATGATGTTGAAGGTCTCTTCCAACCTGGGGATTCTGTGAATTCTGTGAATTCTGTGAATTTTGTGAATTCTGTGAATGCTGTGAACTGGGACTCCCAGTTCAGCCTCTGGGAGCTGATTTAGCTGTGAAATCCAACCTCCCACACCCCTGGTGAAGCTGCTCCTTCAAAGCACCCTGAGAAAACCCAAATTCCCTGGGGTGCAGCTGGAACAGAATAAAATGTAAGCAGGGACACAGCGTGGAGAGCTTGGAGAGCTCCCTGAGCATCCAGGGCCAGAAAAATCTCCTTTTCCAACCAAAACGGGACCCTCTGGCTGCTGGAGGGACATCACCCATCCCAAGGGACACTCCTGACAGGGAGCACTGATGGATGAGCAGAAGGGAAAGAAAAAAGAAATGGAAAGGGAAGCGTGTGGGAAGGCAGAGGAGATTCCAGGCTGTGGAACAGCGCGTTCCACGTTCTCCTCCCGCACGTGGCAGCCCCAGGATGATGAAGCTGTTTCCTACATGCCCTTAAACACATCAGCAAATTCCAGCCCGCCACAAAGAGAGTTTTTGGCAAATCCAGTGGATTTGGCCAAGTTTTAAAGCTTCCCAGACTCAGGACACCCACGTGTTTTTTCCTTCTCTCCCCTTCTCTAAGCTGAAGGAATTTCCCCCATTCCTTTATTCTCAAAATTTCCCCCATTCCTTTCTTTTCAAATTTTGCCCCATTCCTTTAGTCTCAAAATTTCCCCCATTCCTTTAGTCTCAAAATTTCCCCCATTTCTTTTTTCTCACAACAAAGATTTGGTGTAATTTTTTTTGTTACTCTTACAAAAAGGATTTGGTGTCTTTTTTTTTTTTTTTTTTTGTGATTATTCTCACAACAAGGGCTTGGTGTCATTTTTTTTAAATTATTCTCCCAAGGGTTTGCTGTCTTTATTTTTGTTATTCTCACAACAAGGATTTGGTGTCTTTTTTTGGTTATTCCCACAAGGTCATGGTGTCTTCTGATTTTTTTTTTTTTGTTTTTTCTTTGGTTATTTTCACAACAAGGGTTTGGTTTAATTTTTTAAAATTTTAATTTTAAATTTTTTTATTCTGACAACAACGATTTGGTGTATTTTTTTTTTTAATTTTTTTTTTTTGATTTCCAGCCCGGGAGCAGGCTGTGGGAATCACCAGGTGGTTTCAGTTCACCTTTGACCACTTTTTGGGATTTAAACCAACTCCCAAAGACAGGAAATCCAAACCCAAACCTGGCTCTGAGCTGTTCAAATGCCCTTCTATTTATAATGAGCTAAATTACTGTCCTGCTCTTAAATTGGAGCGTTTGAAGTCTGACTCCAGGACTCATTTTTTGCCAGGAACCTTCTAGTAATGCATTACATCATGGTGTGGTTCTGGAGAACTCAAAGGGAATTTCAGAGCAGCAGATGAGATAATTAGGAATTAATTACTGGAACAATGATGAGTTGTTAAGAATTAATTACTGGGATGCTGAGTTTGACCTTTTGCTCAGGAACAGCTGCCTGATCAAAAGGTCAAACTCATCATCCTCAGGCTTTTTTTTCCAGGGAATCTTTTTAAGTCACAGAATTCCAGTCTGGCCCCAAGAGACTCATTAAGGTTAGGGAAGAAATTCCTGGTCCTCAAATTGAACATCCCGACAAAAATCCACCGTGCCCTGAGTCATGGGATGTTCCTGGGGGTGGAACATTCCTTAATTCAGGGCACCAGTGAAAGGAATGAGGGATTTGTCTTTACAAACAAGCTGGGGGCCTGCTGATGAATAAAACTGGATACTGAGAGATGAAAGAAACAATGGGAGGAACCATAAATTCCATAGGAATTCCACTGATGGACACAAGGAAAAGACAAAGGGGGGATAGATTAGAAGGGGGTCTGTATTAGGTGATTTGGGAAGTCTGTGCCTCTCAAGTACCTCAGCCAGTGGGGAATGAGAGAGAGAAATTAGGATTAAAAGGAGTCTGCATCCTCCAAAAATTTGAGACCCCCATGGCCTCTCCTCTTATTTGCTTAAAGTACCAGGACTCCTCTGTCTCCTTTTTGGACATAAACCTCTGGTGTTTGGTGGATGGATTTGGAGTCTGGTGTTTGGGGATGAATTTGGTGTTTGGAGATGAATTTGGTTTCTGGTGTTTGGGGATGAATTTGGAGTCTGGTGTTAGGGATGAATTTGGTGCTTGGGGATGAATTTGGTGTCTGGTGCTTGGGGATGAATTTGGTTTCTGGTATTTGGTGGATGAATTTGGTGTCTGGTGTTTGAGGATGAATTTGGTATCAGGTGTTTGGGGATGAATTTGGTATTTGGTGGATGAATTTGGTGTCAGGTGTTTGGGGATGAATTTGGTGTTTGAGGATGAATTTGGTGTCAGGTGTTTGGGGATGAATTTGGTGCTTGGGGATGAATTTGGTGTCAGGTGTTTGGGGATGAACCCTCCCGAGCCCAGGGCTCCCTGGAGCTGTGGTGGAGCTCCCTGGAGCATGGTGGAGCTCCCTGGAGCTGTGATGGAGCTCCCTGGAGCATGGTGGAGCTCCCTGGAGCGTGCTGGAGCTCCCTGGAGCTGTGATGGAGCTCCCTGGAGCATGGTGGAGCTCCCTGGAGCTGTGATGGAGCTCCCTGGAGCTGTGGTGGAGCTCCCTGGAGCATGGTGGAGCTCCCTGGAGCTGTGGTGGAGCTCCCTGGAGCTGTGGTGGAGCTCCCTGGAGCATGGTGGAGCTCCCTGGAGCTGTGGCGGAGCTCCCTGGAGCTGTGGTGGAGCTCACCTTGGCCCAGCCTGGCTCCCGTGATGGCCTCCTTGGCGCTGCCGAAGCCCAGCTCTCGGCACACCACGCTGGCTGACACCAGGTTCCAGTTGTCGTCGCACACCGTGCCCCACTCCCCGTTCTTCAGCACCTCCACGCGGCCTTCGCCCGTGTTGGCTCCTCCCTTCAGCCTCACCAGGGGCTGCTGCAAGACACAGACACAGGAGTGGTGATGCCCTTTGGGTTCTGCCTTTGTTATAAATGCAGAATTCACAGAATCCCCAGGTTGGAAGAGACCTTCAAGATCATCGAGTCCAACCCGGCCCCAACAGCTCAACTCAACCCTGGCACCCAGTGCCACATCCAGGCTTTGTTAAACACACCAGAGATAGTGACTCCACCACCTCCCTTGTCGGGGCTGTTTTGTGGACATCTTTCCATAACTGCTCCTTGAAGGCCTTCAAATAAAGATTCTCTTTTCCATTCCCCCTTACTAAAATTGTCTCGAGTTTCCTTTCCAGGTTGGGAAAAAGGCAAAACACCAGGGTCACTTCCATCCTTTGCAGGGGTTATTTATGGAAATCTGGGCCTAAAAATTATCATAGAATCACTTGAGACACCTTAAAAAATCCATCACATAATTCAATGCCTGAAAGTGCTGGATGAAAGGAAATTTTTATCTGCAAAGATTTTGTTTCTCACACCTCATGTGTGGGCAGAGAATAAAAAACCCCATCCCAGTTCTCTGCACGTGCTTGGATTTAGGAACCTTCTTCTATCCTGGAAAAAGTGGAAAAAACCCCATTTCTTGTATTCCTTGGGAGCTCTGCAGGAGGGTTAGGAATGGCCCTGAGCCCACCAGTACCCAGCTCTCACCCCTGGCTGCCCTAAAGAAGTTTATTGGCTGTTCACACCTCCAGCCCTGGCTTAATCCAGGACTAAAATTGAGCTCAAGCCCTATAAAACCCGCCTGAGTGCTCAGTTCTGACCAATAATAATATACAAACAAGAGATAAGAAATAATAATGAAAAAATAAATAATAAATGAAAAGTGGAATAAAAAATCTGACATTTTCAGTCAGAAATGTCCAGCTGAGTGGCAGATTCAGTTCCACTCATTTCTGGGTTTATAATATAATATAGTTATATATAATTTAGTTAAATATAATTTATATATAATATAGCTAAATATAATTTAGTTATTATCTGTCAATCACCCACTCCTCTCTCCAGTGCCAAGCAGGGAGCTGCCAATTCCTGCTGCACCCAAGAGCTGGCCTGAGGTGGAGAGAGCAAAGCTTTAGGTTTGGGAACACCAAAAATCCTTTGCTTTTCCAACTGGGATCATGCCTGGAGCTTTTTCTCCAGGCTGGGGTCACACCAAGGACATGCAAAGCCCAAACAAAGGCTTAAGGAATTACTTGGCAGCGCGTGCGGCTCGGGAGATGAACAATGATTTACAAAACCTTTCACCTCCCGGGCCTAAATCCTGCAAGCTCTGCTGCAGGGAAGAGCCTGGGATCCAGGCAGGGGTTGCATTATTACCACCAATAATTATTCCCATTATTGGCACCTGAGAAGAGCCCAGAGACCCCCCTAAAACACCCAAGAACAGCCACAAAATCCAAATGGTCACAATTTCACAAATCCACAAAATTCTCCAATGAGAAACCTCCGAGATTCCCCCTCTCTCCCAAGGCTGCAGCTGGAAAATTTCCCCTGGCACCCACCTAGCCCGTGTTTGCTGCTTGTCAAGCTGTCCTCTCCTACCCCTGACACCAGGAATGACCAATTCCAGCCTTGTTTTCCACCTTTTTTGCATCTCCTGGGATTTTTACGCCCTGCTCAGCGCTCTCCTCCTCACTAGACTAAACAAACCCAGCTTTCCAAGCTCCCTGTGTTTTCCCAGTCTCCCCTCAGGGCATTTCCTCGCAGAGGACATGGAGGGAAAGGAAATGCCAGCTGATTTCCACAGGGTAATTCCAGCAGAATTCCAGAGCCTGTGGAACAGCACAGCCGGGCACGAGTTCAGCTGGCTCAGAGCAGCTCCAACAGGAACGTGACCCAGGGATTTCCTCACTCCTCTCTCCCAGCTCTGCCAGCTGCCCTGAGAGCTGCTCTCCCACCCTTTGGAGGCGGGGGATGGAGGGAAGAACCTGGAATTTGGGAGGGTGGGAGCTCAGCTGGGGGTGCAGGGAGATGGGAATTGCAGAGGGGACGTTGTGGGAGTTGGTGGTGAAGGTTACACCCCCAGGGGTTTCCTGCTCTAATTGGCAGCTGGACGGGATATTGGGAAGAAATTCCTCCTTGTGAGGGTGGTGAGGGGCTGGATGGAATTCCCAGAGCAGCTGTGGCTGCCCCATCCCTGGAAGTGTCCCAGGCCAGGCTGGACAGGACTTGGAGCAACCTGGGATAGTGGAAGGTGTCCTTGCCTATGGCAGAGGTGGAATGGGATGGACTTTGAGGTCCCTTCCAACCCAAACCATCCCATAATTCTCTTTTCACATCTCTCAGATGCTGCAGGAACAGCCCTGAACTCTGGGAATCGCTGGGCAGGAAGGCCTGGAGGGACAGTGTCACAAACAGGTTTTATGAAAATCCTTTCCTTAGGATTGTTCCTCCTGAGAAGCTGAGAGGCCTCAGGAACAAAATGGAACCAATGGTTATCTGCTGCTGTGGATTGGAACAGGTGCAGCTGGGATTGGGCTCATGGGGTTGTTTCTAATGAATGGCCGATCACAGCTGGTTCAGACTCTGTCCGAGCCACAAGCCTTTGTTATCATTCTTTCTTTTGCTATTCTTAGCCAGCCTTCTGATGAAATCCCTTCTTCTATTCTTTTAGTATAGTTTTAATATAATATATATCATAAAATAATAAATCAGCCTTCTGAAACGTGGAGTCAGATCCTCGTCTCTTCCCTCATCCTCAGACCCCTGTGAACACGGTCACAGGACAGGACACAGGGAATGGTTTCCCACTGCCAGAGTGAAGGGATAGATGAGATTTTGGGAAGGAATTCTTCCCTGGAACAGCGGCGAGGTCCCGGCATGGAATTCCCAGGGAAGCGCCCAAGGCCGTGTTTGAACAAGCCCAGCAGAAAGCGTCCTGCCCGTGGCTGGGGCTGGGATCAGACGGTTTTTAAGGCTTTTCCAGCCCATTTTGGGGCTGCCCCCTGCTCACCTCCTGCCTGAAGGCCTTTCGGAAGCCGCTGTGGCTGCTGGGGGCGAAGGCGCGGCCGGGCACGCAGCTGACGACCGCGGGCATCCCGTTGTCACAGCTGCTGTTCTTCCCAGCGCCCGTCAGGTGGTTCCCCAGTTTGCAGCTGGAAATGTGGGCCTCGTTCCCGCTGCAGTCCATGGAGTAAGCCCAGTAGTGCTGCTTCCTTCTGCTGGCAAACATCCTGAAAGGAGTTAAGGGGAAGGGGAGAAGTTAGGGATCTGCAAACAAAATGGATTTTGCTAAATTTTGGGAGGAAAAATGCCCTAGGATGAAGTGAGGATTGGACAGGATTATTTGGAGGCTGATCTGTTCATCCACACCATGACTCTGTTGAGGTGTCCACTTAAGCTTGGAAAAGACCTCCAAGATCATCAAGTCCAACCACTTTAAAGGAAATAAATCCCTGAAAAAGCTAAAAACTCTGAGTAGGAATCAAAGGTGCAGCTCCAGCAAATGACACATTCCCAGGAGTGCAGATCCCATCCAAGGCAGGGTCAGGGATCAGCTAATTCCAAATGGACCAAGAGGATTTGTGCAGATAACTGGGCTGGAGAGCCCCCAGAAAAAGCCTCCCCTGTTGCTGCCCAGCAGCTATCAGCTGGGATTGGGAAAAATCCAAAGCCTCTCTGAGTCTGTGTTAACAACCTGAGAGCAATTTCCGAGAGCACGAGCAGCAATTCCCCTGCTGGCTCGTTCACAGCAGAGCAGCTTGGCAGCAGCTCCGGCTTCTCACTCTCAAACTCCCTGGAGCTGCTCCAGGCACTCCTGAGGAGGAAGGGGCACGTGTGATAAACTGGGAAGGGAAGGGATCCAGCTCCATCCTGACTGGGAGGCTGCTGGAATGGAGAGGAATGGAAATATGGGTCAGGTCAGCCTCAAAACGGAGTGAAAACCAGGCAAGGCTCAGAGGAGCCCACGCCCTGCTGGGATCTCCACGTGGCTCGGTGTGATCCTGGTGCTGCTCCTCACTCCAGGAATCTCTGCCACGCAGAGCTGGGATCCAGGGATTAGCTGTGATAAATGGCACAGCAAGGTGGGTGGAATTTGGGGAGGAAAAGCAGCAGTTCTGCTTTGCTGCAGCAGAGAGAGCCTGGGGAGCAGCTGGAGCCTTTCTGAGGGGGTTTTGGGCACTCCACTGAGCAGGTCCAGGCTTTCCCAGGTTTTCCATTTAGGATTTAGATTTTGCAGGGTCACGGATGTTTGAGGGGACACTTTTCTCCCCTGTGCTCGCTGGGCTCTGCTGCCCAGCTCAGCATTTCTCCAGGCTCTCCTGGCTCCCAGCCTCTCACTAATCCTTCCTGGAACCCGATCTGCCTGGGCTGAGGCTGGGGATGGATCCAGCCAGGCTGGAGAGGGAGCTGCAGCTGCATCCCATGATGCTGGAAAAGGATGAAGCAGGGCTGAGATCCATCCCAGGCAACAGCAGCAGGACCCTGCCTGACCTGTGGGGAACGGTGGCTGTCAGAACCCACCTCTGGCACAGCAGAGCTGTCAGGGACTCCCTGAATCGAGAAAAAAAGGGATGGGAAAACAGGAACCGAGTTAAAATTTAAAAAGTAAACCCAGGGAGGATGCAATAGAAAGCAGCCACTTCCCAGCCATGCTCAGGACAGAAGGGAGGACCTGAAGGAGCATTTTCATCCTTCACAGACAGGTCCAGAGAGCTCCATGAACTTCAGAGCAGACAAGAACCAGCCTGGCTTAGGGAAGCGGGGATGGGGATGCCTTAGAATAGCAAACAATGACCTCATCCTGGAAATTTCATGAGGCATCAACATCTGGATGGTATTAACAGCCCTCGGGAGGCTGGGGAGAAATAAAGCCCCACCTCGTGTCCCCAGACTGAATCTATGTTAAAAAAGCAGAATTCAGCTGATCTTTACAGCCAGAATCTCAGGGCTTTGCTGATGTTTTGTTTTTAACACAAAAGGATCCAGCTGGGATCAGTGGGAGCCCAGGGTGATGCTGCTCAGGTCAGAGGTGGGAATGAACATTCCTGCTGGGAGATTTCGGCCAATTCCAGGTCAAGCTGGAACTCAAACCATTTCTTCTGGTGAGAAGAGAGGGATTTTCATCCCAGAAAAGCTTTGAACAAAGCTCAAGTGGAGTTCTGTGGGAAGGGTTGGTTAAGGAGCACTCAGGGGATTCCACGATTCCATGACTTGGGGAGCAGAGAACAAATCATTGCACACAAACTCCAGGAGAATTCACCCAAATCCCACAGAGCAGAGGCTGGGGAGCTCCTCCTCGGGGCTGTGAGCAGAGGTTTCAACCCTTGGGAAACTCCTGAAGTTATCAAGGTGCTGCCTTCAGCCTCAGGGAGGAGGGAGGGAAGCCAGGCCCGCCAAAACCCTTCAGATCCTGGATTTTCCAGGGGAAAAAACCCAGGAGGGTTCCTACTGCAAATACTGAAGTGATGAACTGCCCAGCACCCCTGACTGGGTTTGTATCGGGGTGAGCAGACTGCTTCAGCTGGGAGTAGCTCTTTGATCCTGGAGCCATTTCTTTGTCAAGTCACAAAGACTTCAAAAAGGCATCAGGTCTGTCTCACTGGTCCCAAATTTCTCCTCTCTCCATCAGCAAAATGCATTAAATTCTACTTTCCCAGCCAGAGCAGGAACTGGGAGGAGGAGTTACAGCAGCTCCTATATAAAAGCCACTGTGAGGAAAGAACAAGACCAGGGACTCAACTTTAGATTTGTTCCATTTCCGAACATAAATTGTGCTGTCAGCTCCAGGGGCTGAGTTACAGTCAGGAATAAACCCCTGGCAGCAGGACAACGATGAACTCACTTGTTTTCTTTTGAGCAAGACCCATCTGCAAATCATTTCACCTCCCAGCATTGAGCAGGAGCAGAGCTGGGCAGTGGGATGGGGGATGTGGGAAGGGGCAGCCTTGGCCAGCAGAAACCTGATCCCAGCTTTTCTCCCGGCTGTGGAGGAGGAGGAGTGGGGAAGGATCTGCTCCAGGGAGAAGGGGATTCTCAAATTAAAGGGAGGAATGAGGAGAAAGGGCTTTTCTGCAGCTTCGCATTCACAGGGAGAGGGGGTTTAGCTCCAGGATGAGCTTTTCCCTCTCCCAAACAAACCATGTGGGACAAGCATCCCCTGGCCCAGGTGAGAAGGTGCCACTGGTCATCATCCCAGTGCCTTGACCACAAATGCAAGGTCATTCCCAGCCCAGAACTGGGAGCTTTCCCAGTAACACCAGCTGAACACGATGCACCCGCCCCTAACACAGCCCAAGGAAGAATTCAGCTTTTAAACTCTGCTGACAAACAAAACTGTGCAGCTGCCAAAGCTTTACAAGCCTCTCCCATCCAATAAAATGCCATCCCCATTTTTTTCCCAACCTGGGATAATGTTCTGCGTGTTTTCCAAAATATTTGTGGGTGCTGCAGCCCAGCAAGGCTGAAAACAAGGAAAGGGAGGGAGGTCTTGGGGCACTGAGGCTCTTCAGCAGCAGAAATCTCCTGGGCTGGGATTTGGGAGCACTTCATATTCCTAATTCCAGCTCAATTCCATGGATTTTCAGCAGTGCTGAGTTGCTGCTGAACAACCTCCTGTCAGTCTTTCCATTCCCATGTGTCCCAGAGACAGGACAGCTCCTGAGCACACTTTTATTTAAGGCAGATGGCTCCAGATGCTCCAGTTAATGCTTTTCTTGGAAAGGCCACAACTGGAAGCAGGAAAAATCTACTTTGTCTGTCTGGAGGTAATTTATTCCCTGCTCCTGCAGGGGATGGGAATCTCAGGGATGGGTTTGAGGGAAATGTGCTGCACTGGTGGAAGCAAAACCTCCTGAAACTGGTGTCCAGGGCAACGAATTCCCTGCTCATCTCCCTGAATTCCAGTGGGTTCTTTATTCCTGATTTTCCCTGTATGGCTTTGGGCTATTCCAAGCCAAGCACCTCTCCAGCAGATCGGGATCTTGCTAATGAAAGAAACGAAATGTGGCCAGGCTGATCCCGAGGGAATGTTCAGGAATAGCAATTCCACAGGCCAGAAGGAGCAGGCAGGAAAACCACGGCTCCTGCCTGGGGCCTTCAGCCCTCCCCTGGAGCAGCCGCTGCTTCCCCACTCCCCAGGTCAGGGAGCAGCAGAGGAACCAGACAGAATTTCATTTAAACTCTTTTACATCTGCTTGAGGGTGTTTTTCCTAGGGAACAGTGTGGGAAGATCCCAGTCTGGGATGAGGGCTTGGTGACAAAAAGCAAACAGAAGCAATGACAACAAAAAAGTCCAGAGCTCCTGGCTCCCAAGGAACAGGAAACACAGCCTAAACCTTTCCACTTGCAGCTCTTGAAAACACAATGTTCTCCCTATAAATCACTGCTTTCTTCCTTCATTTTAAAGGAATCTGCAAATGTAGGGGGGAAAAGCAGCACTGAGATCACAGTGAACCCTCTTCCCAGCACCTTCTGGGATGCACAGACAGGAATTGCACTCGGGGTGGGAAGGAGGAACCTGGGCACAAGGAAGCACAAAAAGGCTCATTTTATTCCAAGGTGACTTTTTTGGAGCTTCCAGCACATCCAGAACTGATCCCACCTCTGGATTTCTCTGCACAGGAATGGGGTGAGCAGTTGGAGACTTTATATTATGGAACGACAGGACACAGGGAATGGCTTCAAACTGACAGAGGGCAGGGTGAGCTGGGATATGGAGAAGGAATTCCTGCCTAGGAGGGTGGGGAGGGGCTGGGATGGAATTCCCAGAGGAGCTGTGGCTGCCTCTGGATCCCTGGAAGTGTCCAAGGCCAGCTTGGAGCAAACTGGTCTCGTGGAAGGTGTCCCTGCCATGGCAGGGATGGGACTGGACGGGTTGTAAATCCCCTCCAACCCAAACCATTCCATGATTTTCTCACAGCTGATGGATTTACTGGCACAGTGGGAGCAGTTTGCTGCCTGCCCTGCCCACCACACAGAGCCCATCCTCAAGCTGGTATTACAAAATACAAATATCTTTTGGGCCAAGTGTCCCATCTCCCATTCCAGGCCCTGTTAAACACTGATACTCATCGAGGTCTGCATCCCATGGATGAGGATCAAAGGCCTCCCCTGCCTGCACCAGGAAACAGTGGACATTCCAAACATTCACACAAATGAAAAATCCCATCTGGAGGAAGGAAGCAGTCGGAGCTGTTCCTCCAACAGGGTCCCGGGTGCCACCTGCCAATCTGCCTCGGGAACAAGGCCCCGAGTGTTCCAAGGAATGGCTGTGGCTCCACCCAGCCCAGCCCTGCCCTTACTTGTAGACGTTGGTGTTGTATTTCCTCTCGCTGGGGAAGCCGAACATCCCGCAGACCACCCGGGAATTCTTCATGGTCCAGTGCCTGTCACAGATCTGCTTCCAGGTGCCCTCGTCCTTCACCTCCACGTAGCCCTCGGTGACAGGGACCCGCTTGCGGTAGGTGGCCAGGATGGCGCGGATCCGGATGTCCTCCACCTGGATGTTCATGTTCTGTGGGTGGAAAATACACGGGAATGATGCTGGATTGGTGTGGTGGTGTTTGAGGGTGCCCAGGACAAGGGAAGAGATGAGAATCTTCACTCCATGTTTTGTTGCGGTGTGATTTCAGGGTTTACCCCAGAACCTCGGGTCCCTCCCTGATAATTCCCTGCCAGGTGTGTCAGTCACCTCTCCTTCCCCTCCCAGCACTGTCTGTCTGTCCTGGCATTCCAGAAGGGCCTCGAGTGATTGGGCAGATCCAAAGGATGCCCTCTACCCCTGGGGGGCCCTGGGCCATCCAGGTGTCCTTTGTCCCTTTGTCCCTCCCCTCCTGTCCCTGCTTGGTGGCTCCCTGCCCCTTCCCTGCCCCTCTCCCCGGGGTTCAAAGGAGCAGCAGCCACGGGCTCAGGGAGTTCTGTGGGAGCTGGTGCTGCATTCAGAGGCCTGAGGGCCAGAATAAAGCTCTGGATCCAAAGCCTCCATCAGAACCGACTCCTTTCCTTCACCATGGCCTGAAAGCTTCTCCACAGAGGGAAACCTGAGGAGCAGCCCCTGTTATGGGGGGAAGCTCCATCCCAGCAGCACCAGAGCTCCTGCAGGCCTGGACTTGTCTGCAGGGCCCAGCTGCAGCACCCAGGCAGGAAAGAGTGTCTGTGGGGTGAAACACCACACACCCAGGCAGCCAAAAGTGTCTGTGGGGTGAAACACCACACACCCAGGCAGGCAAAAGTGTCTGTGGGGTGAAACACCACACACCCAGGCAGCCAAAAGTGTCTGTGGGGTGAAACACCACACACCCAGGCAGCCCAAAGTGTCTGTGGGGTGAAACACCACACACCCAGGCAGCCCAAAGTGTCTGTGGGGTGAAACACCACACACCCAGCAGCCCAAAGTGTCTGTGGGGTGAAACACCACACACCCAGCAGCCCAAAGTGTCTGTGGGGTGAAACACCACACACCCAGGCAGGCAAAAGTGTCTGTGGGGTGAAACACCACACACCCAGGCAGCCCAAAGTGTCTGTGGGGTGAAACACCACACACCCAGGCAGGCAAAGGTGTCTGTGGGGTGAAACACCACAGTGCTGCTGTTTGGTTCAGCACCAAGGGCCACACAAGCCAAGGTACATCCTGTCTGGCTGTATTGGTAATTATTCCAGTAAAGTTTCAGAAGGTTGGTTTATTATTTTATGATATATATTATATTAAAAGAAAAATATATACTCAAACTATATTAAAGAAAGAGCAAGGAGACATCAGAAGGCTATAAAGGAATGAATAGTAAAATCTTGTGACTGACTAGAGAGTCTGACACAGCTGGCTGTCATCGGCTATTAATTAAAAACAATTCACATGCAACCAATCAAAGATGCACCTGTTGGTAAGCAACCTCCAGACCACATTCCAAGCAATCAGATAATTATTGTTTACATTCCATTTCTGAGGCCTCTCAGCTTCTCAGGAGAAAATTCCTAGCAAAAGGATTTTCATAAAATATGTCAGTGACAGGTTGGAGGGAAATGGGCTGTGAGCTTCCAGGTGAGATCACAACCCAATCGTGGTCAAGTTCTGTGGGTGGAAAATAAATGAGAGTGATGCTGGGTTGTAGGGAAATGGGTTTTGGAAATTCCAGGTGGGGGCCCAGACCTGCTGTGGTCAGGTAGGGCAGAAGGATGAGATGTTGAGGAAGGGACAGGGCAGGGAGGCAGAGGAGTGACAGGAAAACAGAGATTCGGACTTCCAGAGGGCAGAGGTAGATGGATATTTGGAATAAATTCTTCCCTGTGAGGGGCTGGGATGGAATTCCCAGAGAAGCTGTGGCTGCCCCATCCCTGGAAGTGTCCAAGGCCAGGTTGGAGCAACCTGGGATAGTGGAAGGTGTCCCTGCTAATTGCAGGGATGGAATGAGCTGATTTTTAAGCTCCCTTCCAACCCAAACCTTTCTGGGGTTTTATGAAACAAACCTTTCCACCTTGTGTAAATCCATCCTCTGGAAGAAGATTCTTTTTCTCATTAAAAAAAAAAAAAAAAAAGCAAACTCTAATTTATTTTGTAAGTAGCCTTATAACAAACCTGCTTTGTCACTTTGATTCCAAGGGCTGTTTTCACCTTAATTAAGCCCCTGGTCCTGTGGACATTAACCAAGCTCAGCTTTGTTAGGGCCAGCCGTACTCACAGAATCATTCCGGGTGCAGGGAGGTGGGAGCCCTGGCAAGGGAAGGACTTTGGGGTTTTCATCCAAAGCCATGATTGCATGTGGAATCTGGGATTCCAATGTGCTGACAGCAGCGTTTCTCTGGCTCCTCCTCCACAGCCTGGGACAGCCAGTGAGTCATGGAAGGCGAATGGATTTCACATATGGCACCTACCTGTGAGGACACAGAGCAGCCCTGCAGAGCCCCAGGGGCAAATCCTGGCTGGAGGGGGCAAATCCAGGCTGGGAAAGATCTCTGAGGGCAAAAACCAGACCTGCAGAGCCCCAGGGGCAAATCTGGGCTGGGAAAGATTCCTGAGGGCACCAACCAGCCCTGCAGAACTCCAGGGGCAAATCCTGGCTGGAAAATACCTGGGAGGGCAAAAACCAGCCCTGCAGGACTCCAGGGGCAAATGCAGGCTGGAACAGATTCCTGAGGGCACCAACCAGCCCTGCAGAGCCCCAGGGGCAAATCCTGGCTGAAGGGGAAAAATCTTGGCTGGGAAATATCCCTGAGGGCACCAACCAGCCCTGCAGAACTCCAGGGGCAAATCAAGGTTGGGAAAGTTCCCTGAGGTTACAAACCAACCCTGCAGGGCCCCAGGGGAAAAGATCCAGGCTGTAAAAGATCCCTGAGGGCAAAAATCAGCCCTGCAGAGCCACAGAAGCAAATCCTGTCTGGGAAATATCCCTGAGGGCAAAAACCAGACCTGAAGAGCCACAGAGGCAAAATCCTGGCTGGAAAATACCTGTGAGGGCACAAAGCAGCCCTGCAGGACTCCAGGGGCAAATCCTGGCTGGAAAATATCCCTGAAGGCAAAAATCAGCCCTGCAGGGCCCCATGGGCAAATCCTCACTGAATGGGACAAGTGCTGGATGGAAAATATCCCTGAGGGCACAAACCAACCCTGCAGGGCCCCAGGGCAAAATCCTGACTGGAAAAGATTCCTGAGGGCAAAACCAGCCCTGCAGAACCACAGAAGGAAATGCTGGCTGGAAAATACCTGTGAGGGCACAAAGCAGCCCTGCAGGGCCCTAGGGGCAAATCCTGGCTGGAAAATATTCCTGAGGGCACAGACCAGACCTGCAGTGCCCCAGGGGCAAATCCTGGATGGAAAAGTTTCCTGAGGGTACAAACCAGCCCTGCAGGGGCAAATCCTGGTTGGAGGGGGCAAATCCTGGCTGGGAAATATCCCCGAGGGCAAAAACCAGACCTGCAGAACCCTAGAGGCGAATCCTGTCTGGAGAAGATCATTGAGGGCAAAAACCAGACCTGCAGGGCCTCAGGAGCAACTCCTGGCTGGAAAATATCCCTTAAGGGCACAAAGCAGACCTGCAGGGCCTCAGGAGCAACTCCTGGCTGGAAAATATCCCTGAAGGCAAAAATCAGTGCTGCAGGGCCCCATGGGCAAATCCTGTCTGGAAGGGGCAAATTCAGGCTGGGAAAGATCCCTAAGGGCACAAAGCAGCCCTGCAGGGCCTCAGGAGCAAATCCTGGCTGGAAAATACCTGTGAGGGCACAAAACAGCCCTGCAGGTCTCCATGGGCAAGTGCTGTCTGGAAAATACCCAGGAGGGCAAAGGGTAGCCCTGAAGAACCTGAGGGGCAAGTCCTGGCTGGAAAATATCTCTGAAGGCAAAAACCAGACCTGCAGAACCCCAGGGGCAAATCCTGGCTAGAAAAGATCCCTCAGGGTACAAAGCAGGGCCTCAGGAGCAACTCCTGGCTGGAAAATATCCCTGAAGGCAAAAAGCAACCCTGCAGGTCTTCAGAGGCAAATCCTGTATGGAAAAGATCCCTGAGGGCAAAAATCAGACCTGAAGGGCCTCAGGGGAAAATCTTGGCTGGAAAGACTTGTGAGGGCACAAAGCAGCCCTGCAGGACCCCAGGAGCAAATCCTGGCCGGAAAATATCCCTGAGGGCACAAAGCAGCCCTGCTGGACCCCAGGGGCAAGTCCTGGGTGAAAGGGGCAAATCCAGGCTGGAAAAGATCCCTGAGGGCAAATCCTGGCTGGAGGGGGAAAATCCTGGCTGGAAAATACCCACGAGGGCACAAAGCAGCCCTGCAGAGCCACAGAGGCGAGTTCTGGCTGGAAAAGGTCCTCTGTGGCAAGCGGTTACAAAAGAGCTTCTGAAAAATGGATAAATTCCCTTCCAGGAGCCCTTTCCTTGTCAAATATGTGCAAACCCACGTGGTCCAGCTCAGGGTTACATCAGAACTGAGGAATCCTCGGATTCAGCCACTTGGAAAAGAAAAATTGCCCAGAGCTTTAAAGGGCCACGGGCCTCTGGTCAGGGCTCGCAGGAGATCAGAGCAGGACCTGCTGGGTCCTGCAGATTCCATGGCTCAGCCATTCTCCAGATGCTTCCACCGGTGCTGATACAACAAACAGAGCCCAGGGAAGGGCAAAGAAAGAGGAAATGGGTCAGGGAGTGGGGCAAGGGGCAAGGAATGGGGTTGGCATCTCCTCCTCATCCTCAGCTCTGCCCACACCACCTTGGACAACTCATTTAAGGCTTCCCCCTTCCTTTTCCTTATCCCCCCCCACCTTTCTGTCTTTTATTTGTCTACATTTACCACCCAGTTTTGCAAATCACTGATTCCCCCTCTCCCCCTCAGCTACAAGAATTCACTTCTCCAAAATCTGAGCTGGAACATCCCTCAACCCCTGGAAAACAGGATTTATCCAAAAGTGCTACTCACATAGAGTTCATAGGCTGGGCTCCAGTTTTGAAAACTCTTGTAGCCCTCAAGAATTAAAAATAACCCCTGTGATACCTAAATTTGTTACATCTGAGGTAATTTCAGGTATTCCAAGGGTCTGATGTAAGAGGGGATTTGAAACCTCTCCAGTGGAGCCTGAGAAATCCATTTGCAGCAGGAAGTTTCTCCTGAGCTTGGCAGTTTCTCCTGAGCTTGGCAACTTCTCCTAAAATCTTGCAGAGGTTTTGACTACGTGCTGTCAGGAAGGTATCGGAGCCTCAGGGCATTCCAGGCCTCCCCAGGCTGCTTTCCAAACCCTGCAACTCGTTTCTCCCTGGTGCAGTTTAGGAAATGTTTCCAGCTTTTGCCTTGATGGAGAAATTGTGTTTACCCAGGGCTGTCAGAGGGAACTTTGTTCCACTGCTTCCCTTACCCTGCCTCGTTTTCTTCACCAGGAAAAAAGTAATCGAAGCCTTAAATCCGCTTGGAAGCAGCTCTGGGTGCTGAAGATCTCCAAGTGTTTTTAATAAAAGCCTTTTAAAGGGATTAACCCAAAGGCCAGGGAACCAACACTTCAAACTGTGCTGGAAAAGCACCTGGGAAAAGATGGGAAACAGGAGGAAATTTGCACTGGCAGCTGGGAAAGTGGGAGAGGGAGTTTTCCATCTGTGATTGTGGGATTTTTCCATCCTGTAGGAAGCCCTGGATAGGTCTGAGACCCACAGTTAGGTGAGGATCAGCTCTGCTGCACATTAAAGTGGCAGAAAGGGATATTTTCCTTCTCGACCTGGCATCAGCAATGTGCTAAAGCCCACACATGGTTTTCAAAAGGGACAGCCCTGTCCCTTTTCCTTGGATTTAGACCAGCTGGAGGCCACAGCCAGTCCTTGGAAGGAGTTCACGCCCAGGGGTGCTGCCCCAGGTGCTGAGTTTGGTGTTTTTGTGAGGAAGCTGCTCCACAGCTCAGCTCTCTTGAGTCCTGGGCCATTCCAGATGTTGAACATCTGCCTGGTGCTTCCCAGGATCAGCATTCCCAAGTTCCACCTCTTTCTCATCATTGAACATCCCTGCTCCTGCTGCTGGGCCATCTCAGGGAATGTCAGCCAGGTGGGAAACCTGGAAAAGCCCCAAGGCAAACAGAGGAGTCAAAGGACTCGATCTTGGAGGTCTTTTCCAGCCTTAGGGATTCCTAGGAGGGAGCAGCAATTCCCAAACTCATTCTGTGCAAGAATCAGGTTTAGAGAGAGCAAACTGCTTCTTCAAAGGCCAAAAAAACCAGGGAATCCTGTCCAGGATCCTGAGGATTCCACTCCATCCTCCTCCTGAGGAACCCCCTGCAGCGGGAACACAACAGAACCCCTAAAGGAGCCACGTTCCCATCAAGAATATTTGGGTTTTCTTCTTCTGATCCAACAGATTTGGGATTTCCCTTTCCTTCCCACTCCTCCAGGCAGGCAGGAGCTCTGTTCCCAAATCCCAACGCATCCAGCCTGTCCCTGGCAGCTGCCAGAGGCTGAGGGGAGAGCACTGAGCAGGGTAACAGGGAACAATCCTTCCCTGCTGCGTTCCTGCACCTTCCAGGCACCTCCACCTCACGGATTTTCCAAGGCAGAGGGTGGATTTTAATATTCCAAAGCCTGGATGGATCTGGGAATGCCTAGCTGGGATTGATGGTATCAGAGCATCCCGCAGAGAAAGAAAAGAGCCCACTGAGGCTGAGAAGGAGAAAAGTCACAATGATGTAAAAAAACCCCAAAAACCTTTTAAAAATGGGAAGCTTGGGAATGCTGGCAGATACTTTGGGATTCGCCTGTTATTTTTACAATTATTCATGCAGCTTAACAAATCAAAAGAAGTTGTTCCAGCTGCTTCCAGAAGAGCTCTGAGCACAGCAGGAGTGGGCTATCCATGACTCCAGAACTCGAGATCCCTGTATTTCCCACTCCAGGACTCAAAATCCCTGTATTACACATTCCAGGACTCAAGATCCCTGTGTTACACTGTATTAAGATCCCTGTATTCTCACTCCAGAACTTGAGATCCTGAAATCTCCTACTCCAGCACTTGAGTATTTCCCACTTCAGCACTAGAGATCCCTGTATTTCCCACTCCAGCATTTAGAAATCCTTGTATTTCCCACTCCAGGCTCAAGATCCCTGTATTTCCCACTCCAGCACTAGAGATCCCTGTATTTCCCACTCCAGCATTTAAAACCCCTGTATTTCCCACTCCAGCATTTAAAAATCCCTGTATTTCCCACTCCAGGCTCAAGATCCCTGTATTTCCCACTCCAGCATTTAAAATCCCTGTATTTCCCATTCCAGCACTAGAGATCCCTGTATTTCCCACTCCAGCATTTAGAAATCCTTGTATTTCCCACTCCAGCATTTAAAATCCCTGTATTTCCCACTCCAGGCTCAAGATCCCTGTATTTCCCACTCCAGCACTTGAGATCTCAGAATTTTCCACTCCAGGATTTCCAAGTCCTAGATTTCCCCCTTCCAGGCTGGGCATTTGGACATTTCTTCCCCCCTGACTGACTGGGCTGGCTCCTTGTTGGGTTTTTTTTACAGCAGTGAAAAGCAAGGTGTAAATGGAAATTTGGGAAAACATTCCTGAGTCCAATGTGCCACCTCAGGCTCTGGACAAAGCTCTCCCATCTCATCCCTCTCCCCCAGAGATGCTGACTCAGACACGAAAAGAAATCCTGCTCCAACCTGGGATTCTGTTTAGTGCATCCAACCCTTTTGTCATCATTTTTCTTTTGGCCTGTGTTTGCCAAGGAGGACAAAAAAATGAGCAAAGTAGCGAAAAATGAGGCAACATTTCATTCCTGGAGGGAATCCATCTTCTGATAGCTCCAACAGGCCACAGTGACATTTTTAGGGTCTGTCTGAGAGCAAAACCAACCCCAGTCCCATCTCCTTTTCCCTCCCAGAGCTGGTTTAGAGCTCTGGAGCTCAGGAAACTTTGTCTGGGAGCAAAACCAACCCAAACCCCGTCCCCTTTTCCCTCCCAGGGCTGGTTTAGAGCAGGGAATTTTGGAATTTTGTATGGGAACAAAACCAACCCCAGTCCTGTCCCCTTTTCCCTCCCAGGGCTGGTTTAGAGCAGGAAATTTTTGATGGAGCAACTCAAGGGTTTGCTCAGCTCTGAACAAAGAGCAAAACCTCAGAGAGGAATTCAAGCCACTGCAGAGCCCGGCTTTGTATTGGAAAATTCAAGAACAAAGGATCAGAATAAGCACACTGAGGGCTCTCCATGAGAAAGGGCTGCCAGGAGCTTTTGTCCCAATAATTTTTTGGGGGTTGGAATGGTTTCCTTCGGCTGCAGAGGTTTTGTTACACCAATAATGCAAATGCAGGCAGAAATGGTTTATCCTCCAACAGCAGCCGGGCTGATGGTGAAAACAGATCCCAGAGAAAAACTGGGAGCAAACAACACCTAATGGATAAAGCAGATTCCTAAAATCCCCCTCTCTGTGCTCCTTGGACACGTGTAGAGTGATCCCACCACAAGGAAAACTCTGGGATCGAGAGAAAGCTGAACCCTAAACCATGGAGGGAGGCAAAGATGTGATGGAGAGGGATTTGGGAAAGGGAGGGAGGAACAGGATGGGGGAAATGGTTTGGAATAGAAAGAGGGCAGGGAGAGGATGGGAGGTTGGGAAGGAAAGGGCTGGGATGGAACTCCCAGAGCAGCTGGGGCTGCCCTGGATCCCTGGAAGTGCCCAAGGAGAGGTTGGAGCACCCTGGGACAGTGGGAGGGGTCCCTGATTTAAGCTCCCTTCCCAATCAAACTATTCCAGGATTCCACGATCTCAGCTGGGACTTCCAGCGTCCTACAACACAAATCAGTAAAAAATGAGGGAAAAACGTGTGAAACTCTTCCATGCTGGGCCGTGTTTCCCTCTGTCCCATCCTTTCCTTGCCAGGAGCCACGTCCAGGGCCCCAGAACTGCTCCTCCCCAGTGGGACACAAAAGCCCTGGCAGAGGCTCCGGCTCCGTTACGAAACCAGGGACTCGCAGCCGGGGCCAGCCCAGGGACAAGGGTTTGTTTTGAGCCCTCACAAAAGGATTCCTGGCTTGGAAAAGTTTTCACATGAGCCTCGACTGCTTTTGTTTCCACCCTCTGAACCAAACGCTTCCCCATGGCTCCGGATCCCACGGCAAAATCCCACCCAGCTTTGGGAACGCTCCCTGTGCCATTTGCCACGTGCTTTGTGCTGGTGGCTGATGCCCAGCACGGGCTTTTGGGGCCTTCTCCATGCCCAAACCCAGCTGTTCCCTCTCCTTTTGGAGGGCCCTGAGGATGCTCAGGAATCAGTCCAGGAGAGGATCCTGTTCCTAGAAATCCCAGGCTCAGACGCTGCCCTGGTGCTGAATCACCCTGGAGTTTGGATTTCTCTCTGCTCTGTCCTTGGATTTTTTCATTTCCATTTTCATTCCTCTCTTGCTTTAAGAGCTCCATGATCCACTCAAACTCCTCTTTCCTTCCCTGAGCCTGACCTATTCCACTGCCCCTTAAATAAAACCTATATAAACAGGTTTTAATAATATAATAATAGTGAAATCCTTTTTCACTCCCAGCTGAGCTCCAGGATTTCTCAGCTTCCAAACATCAGGAATTAAGGCTGAAACTTCAACAAGAAATTGGGGGTTTTTTTTCCCCAATCCACAACACAACACAAAATTCTTTCCACAGGCTTGGTCCATCATAAAAACCTTCACTTCCACTAAAACCTCAGCCACCAGAGGAAAAATACTCTTTTTCCTTCACATCCATCGGAATGGGTGGAATCTGTTTGGGTTTAAACATCTGGTGCTGAGCCTCTGAGTCACCCCAAGGTCCTGGCTGTTAAATAAACACAGGAGGATGGGACAAAGCTGGGGGACAGCAGTGCCCGGGGACAGAGCTGGGCTGGGGCTGCACAAAAGGGTGAAGGAGCAGAGTTTGAGCCAGGCTTAGGGGCCAGGAGCAAACCCAGCGCGGGTTTGGGCTGCCAAAAGCCTGGCTGAGCTCAGAAAGGCTCCGTGGAGCCCAGGCAGAGCGAGGGGACAGCCCTGGGAATGGCTGGGGACACCAGGGAGGGGACAGGGCAGGAGCAGGGGGGCCTGGAGGGGCTTTGGCCCAGGCAGGCTCAGCTTAGGGCAGGCTCAGCTTAGGGAGGACACGGCTCTGTCCTGGCAGCCCCAGGGCTGGGGGGCTCCTGATGGGCAAAGCTTTGTCATTCCCTGTGTCCTTCCTGCTGAGCTGCCTGAAGTGTTTGGATCAGGCACTGAAAGCTGGGAAAATTTATTGCCAAGACACAACAAGGTCAGGAACAGAGAATTAATGACATTAAATCTGTGCAAAAGACCTCCAAGCTCATTAAGCCCAACCTCTGACCAATCAGCACCTTCTCACCCAGACCACCCCACTCTGTCCTTAGGAGAAGTTCAATATTTGAACAGAAAAATGATCTTTAAAGGCCTTTCCAACACAAATCCTTCCATGAGTCCCTGATTCCAGCACCCTGACCTGCCACAAAGGAGCCACTGAGGCAAATGATCACACTCACACAGCACTAAAACATAGTGGATTACCCCAAAATCAGGTTAATTCACATTTTCCTGAGGTGAGGAGATGCTGAAGACCCTCCCAGACACACAAAGCAGCAGAATTTTGCTGCACTTGGGCTTTGGTTTGGAGGATTAAACGTTTACAGCAAAGGGAAACTCAAACCCTGTTGTCACAACAAACAAGCAAATAAAACTTTTCTAATTAAACACTGAAGGCTGCAGCAGACACAGATGGGCTGGGGGTGACCTGTGTGACAAATCCCCACAGTGGGGACAGAGATTCCACCAATTTTCATGGCAAAAAGCTGGAAAAAGAAGTTGTACAAAAAGCTGTAATAATCTAAAAATGTAAATGGCAGAGGTTGCCATTCCCTTTTTTGTTGTAGAATAATTTTCCTCTGAGGACAGGGCTTCAGGTGCTTCAATCTCAGTGGTACTGAGTGAAAAAGAGAATTGAAACTCTTGCACCTTTTTTACTGTTTTGAGAAGGAAAATATGCAGATTGTTTCCAGGTCTTCTACAGTATTTTCTTTAATTAAATATTTAATTAAATTAATTAAATACTTAATTAAATACTGTCTTCTACAGTATTTTCTTTAATTAACTATTCTGAAGGTGTCATTGTTGAGTAGTGCGAGGGGCAGGGAGTTGGACTCGATGATCCTTAGGGTTCCTCCCAACTAGAGATATTCTAAAAGGGGCAGATTTACCTGGGGACAAGGCACAAACTTCTCCCCCTCCCCTCCCTGTCCCCCAGCTCAGTCTGGCCTCACACAGAGCCTGGTTTGGCTGCAAACCCCTGAGCAGGACCCGGCAGAGCCTTTTCCCACTGATTAAAACCCCGGAATTAACCAGGATCATGGGATGTGGAAGGGACCTTAACCCCATCTCATCCCACCCTGGGACACCTCCCACCACTCCAGGCTGCTCCAAACCCCATCCAGCCCAGCCCTGGACACTTCCAGCCATGGCTGAGCCCCCTTTTAACCCAGCACAACCAAAGCCTTTGAGCCACTGGGCTTTGAAGGGAGATTTTTCTGCCTCACAAGTACCCAGAGGGGAAGTGAAGGCCAGAAATAGCAGCCAGACCTGTCTGGCCACCGTCTGGCCAAAGCCCTGGGCTGGCCTCAGGTACCAGAGCTATTTGGGAGCTGCAGAAATTCGATATATTTAGAGCCTGGCCTATTTGAAGGCTGTGTGGGCGCACACAGAGGAAGGAGGTGGACAGCAAATATTTTGTTCAGGATGTTTTGGGGCGGGCATTAAATAAAATCCCTCTGGTGCATTGATTTAAGGAATATATTAAGGTAGGAATCAGCCACTGTGGCCTTGAAATGGCTGGAAAAGGCAGGAAAGCAGCTGCAGGTGGGTCTGGAATGAGCTGGGATAACACAGAGTGACTGCAGGCACTGTTGGAAAAGCAGGGATGGTGCTCCCAGCTCAGGGAACACACAGGGAATTTGGATTTCAGAGCTCCTGACACCCAGCAGCTCCATCACCCTCCCAGAAATCCTCTAAAATCTGCAGTGGAAGTGGAAAACAGCAAAAAAGGGGAATTTTAACACGGGAGGGATGGAATCCTGGTGTTGCCAGAAGGATTAACCCCTTCCTGCCTGTCTCCCTCCTCCTTATCACAACTCTCCCACCATTCGCCCTCCCCTGAAACGCTTCAGGGTTTGGGTTGAAAAGGCCTTTAAAGATCATTTTTCTGTTCAAATATTGAACTTCTTCTAAGGACAGAGTGGGATGGTCTGGGTGAGAAGGTGCTGATTAGTCAGAGGTTGGGCTTAATGAGCTTGGAGGCCTTTTGCACAGATTTAATGTAATGAATTCTGTGTTCCTGACCTTGTTGTGTCTTGGCAATACATTTTCCCAGCTTTCAGAGGTCAAGCACTGCCCCTTCCCAGCAGGAAAAGGATGGAAGAGCTCAGGGATGGGAAGAAGTGTGACATAACCCTCCAAACACGAGCTGTGATGGGAAGGGAATCTGTCTGAGCACATCCATATGGAATGGCTGGGTGATTTATGGCCATGGAAAATCTCATCCTCTCCCACTTATCCGCAGCTTTTCCAAACTGGGAAGCAGAGCTGAGCCGGTGTCCAATGAAAATGAGCTCGGCTCAGGGGTTATCGAGCTGTTCCTGAGGGACTGGGGGCTCCCTGTGGGGCAGAGCTGGGCCAGCCAGGCCAGATTTAGGCAAAACCTCCCCATGCAGGGCCCTGTCACCGTGGGGTCACCGGTGGATTCCCCCCCCTGGTTTTCCACGTTCCCAGCACTTACCAGGCCCAGGGAATCTGCACCAAAGGGGCTTTAAGGCTTCCTAAATGATGAGGAAAGGCTGGGGGAATGGGGATTGTTCAGAAGTTTTGGTGTGACCTCATTGTGGCCTTCCAGTGCCTGAAGGAGCTACAGAAACATGGAGAGGGATTTGGGACAGGACACAGGGAATGGCTTCCCGCTGGAAAAGGGGAGATTTAGGTGCAGTATTGGGAGGGAATTCCTGGCTCTGAGGGAGGGGAGGGCTGGGATGGGATTCCAGAGGAGCTGTGGCTGCCCCTGGATCCCTGGAAGTGCCCAAGGCCACCCTCAGGGTGAAGAAACTTTTCCCAATATCCAAGCAAAGCTCCCCTGGCCCAGCTCTGGCTGTTCCCTCTGGTCACAGGCACCAAAATCTGCCCTCACTCCTGTGGGGCTGTGCACAGTCAGATCCATTTGGGAATCACAACCAGGGTGGGAATGCAGGATCCAGCACCCAAGCTCGGTTTAGCACCTCCAGCCGGGCCTGTTTTAGTAAAGCCTGGTTTGAGCAGCAGCTGAAGGACAAACAGACAGATCTCGTCGGTGGGATTGCGCCGGTTCTGCTCTGTCAGCGCAAAAGCTGATGGAGAATCCTGACCACAGCAGAGCTCAGAGGAAATTCCAGCCCCCTCACCCCTCATTCCAAAGGGAGAACATCACTGGGACAAGCTCTGGGCTCCAGCAGGAACCCAGGAGCTCACAAACGATGATGTTTCCCCTGTGAATGTGAGGAAGGACCTGCACAATTCCCAGGCACGTTGGGAAGGGCAAAAACTTCCAAACTTGCCTTTGCAGGAGGCTTTGGACACCCCCTGGTTCAGGTTTGTGACCCCCTGGGTCACCCTGTTCCTTGTTTTTAGCTCCAGCTGTGCCCCCCTGGCTGCTGAGGAGATAAAGCCAAGATAAGAGTGGCAAAACTCAGAGGGGGAAGAGCTGGAACATTTGACAGCCAGTTGTGACTGCAAGGAGCTGCCACAATGGCATCCCAAACATCCCAACTCTCACCTCCAGCCTTGATCCTGCTCAGGAAAAGCAGCAGGGAAGGAGCCCTGCAGCTCCAGGGACTTTATTTTATAGGGAGAGAGGAAAAATCAGCTGGGAATGGAAGCAGTGGTGCTGTGGGAAGGTTTGTGAAATTCAGGGAGAAGCAGAATCCTGGAAGGGTTTGGGTAGGAAAGGAGCTCAAAATCATTCAGGGAGAAGCAGAATCCTGGAAGGGTTTGGGTAGGAAAGGAGCTCAAAATCATTCAGAGAGAAGCAGAATCCTGGAATGGTTTGGGTAGGAAAGGAGCTCAGAATCATTCAGGGAGAAGCAGAATCCTGGAAGGATTTGGGAAGGAAAGGAGCTCAGAATCATTCAGGGAGAAGCAGAATCCTGGAAGGGTTTGGGTAGGAAAGGAGCTCAAAATCATTCAGAGAGAAGCAGAATCCTGGAATGGTTTGGGTAGGAAAGGAGCTCAAAATCATTCAGGGAGAAGCAGAATCCTGGAGGGTTTGGGTAGGAAAGGAGCTCAGAATCATTCAGGGAGAGACAGAATCCTGGAGGGTTTGGGGGGGGGGGGGGGTAGGAAAGGAGCTCAGAATCATCCAGTGCCACCCCTGCCACGGGCAGGGACAATTCCCAGGTTGCTCCAGCCTGGTTTTGGACACTTCCAAGGATCCAGGGGCAGCCAGAGCTTCTCTGGAATTCCATTCCAGCCCCTCCCCAGCCTCACAGGGAAGGTTTTCCCTCCCGATTTCTAATTTTAACCTGCTCTCTCTGTCAGTTTGAGGCAGGCAGGGGATGAGCAGGGGGTGCAGCAGCCTCTGCCCAGGAAATGCAGCACTTCCACCCCACCAGCACAGCTCCTTAAAAATAAATCTACTTCTCCCTTTTCCATCCCCTCCTGCTCTGAGGGATCCAGGCTTCTGCTCCAGGAATCACTTCAGTCTCGTGATTCTCCTGAAATTTCAGCACCCCCAGAGCAGCAGCTGAGCTCATTCCCAATTATCTGAGGAGTTCCACTCACCCAGCCCCACGCTGAGCTCATGGAAAGGCAGAGCCCTCCAAGGCTGCCGTGATTAATTCCTGGAGCAGCTCGGGGTGAGGTGACCTCTGTCTAGACTAAAGCAGATTTTCTTCCAGGTGTTTTGAGGACTCTCTGCGGCTTCAGAGGAGCCAAAGCCACCCCTGGTGTTCCGTGCTCCCGCCTCATTCCCTGGGACACAAGGGAGCCATTGATGGAGCAGCTGGGGATGATCCCTCCCGAGGCAGGGGAGGCGAGGTCAGGGTGAGGAAAGGAATTGAATCCCTCAGATCCTGGAGCTGCAGCCCTTCCCTTCCCTTCCCTTCCCTTCCCTTCCCTTCCCTTCCCTTCCCTTCCCTTCCCTTCCCTTCCCTTCCCTTCCCTTCCCTTCCCTTCCCTTCCCTTCCCTTCCCTTCCCTTCCCTTCCCTTCCCTTCCCTTCCCTTCCCTTCCCTTCCCTTCCCTTCCCTTCACTCACAGACAGCCCCAAGGGTTCATCCACACTGGGATGTGCAGCACAGCCTGGGTTTGCCCTGCATGCTCAAAAAGAGCTCTGGAAACGCTTACAGGGGGGGTCTTTCCATAAATTTTGGCCAAGGGCAGCCAGGGAATAGAGACAGTGAAAAATCCAAGAAAAGGGAGGTGCCTGAAGCACCACAAACTCCCCAAGCTGAGGAGCTAAAGGAAAAAAAAATCTTCTTTTCTCCTCTGAAGAGCTCATCCCAGCTCCCTTCCAGCCCAGCATTCCTGCATTTCTTTCTCCTGCAGAAATCCCATGGGATTTCTGCATTTCCCCTTTGGTTCTGTCACTTCCCCAGATCTCCCCCTCAGCCTCCCAGTGAGAGCCCAGAACCTTCCCCAGGACTTCCTCACTTCCAGCCCTAATCCCACATTCCCACAAATATTCCCATATTTTTATCATGGCTCCTCCATCATTGCTCATCCAAACAACACGAAAATATCTTTCTATCTTCCCTTTAAATCCAGCATGGCTACAGGAATTATTCCACCCCAAATCCAACCCTTCCCGCTGCCCCCATTAGCCCAGAGAGCTCCAAACTGGTCCCAGTGTTAAAAGAGGAGAAAAAAATTCAGGATTTTTGTCCATTAGAACTAAAAACATCAGGAAGTTCTGTGAGCACAACACAGGTTTTGTCTCTTTGAAATATTAACAGAACAGGTTTCAATTTTGAAAAATTGTTTGAGGAACCGGAATAATTTATAGTAAAAAAATAAAATAAACCTCTGTTTCAAATTCTTATTATCTTATTATTTATCTGATAATGTGGAAAAATATGTGGGATAAACATGGGATAAATTGATAATTTATGTCAGTCCACAGGATGCTCTGAATCAGAGTTTTTACCCCATTTACCTCAATTTGATTAATCAAGGGCACATTTTGTCTCTAAATTCATCCTCTGAAACACGAAAAGAGCAGGTTTCAATTTTGAAAAAAATGATTGAGGAAACAGAATAATTTCTAGTAAAAAGTTTCAAATTCTTATTGTTTATCTGACTTCCTGAAAATGGAACCTGAATTTTGTCTCTCCAGCCCAGGCAGGAGCAGCCAAGTTTTAAGCTCAGAGATGGGATCAATGTGGGATAAACTGATCACGTGAATAAATGTGGGATAAACAGGAGATAAATTGATAATGGGGGATAAATGTGGGATAAATTGATAGGGTGAATAAATGTGGGATAAACAAGGAGATAAATTGATAATGGGGGATAAATGTGGGATAAATGGATCATGTGAATAAATGTGGGACAAACAGGAGATAAATTCATAATGGGAATAAATGTGGGAAAAATTGATAGGGTGAATAAATAGGTGGGATAAACATGAGATAAATTGATAATGGGGGATAAATATAGGATAAACTGATAATGGGAATAAATAGGTGGGATAAATATGGGATAAACTGATAATAGGAATAAATATGGGATAAATTGATAATGAAGGAAAAATATGGGATAAACTGATAATGTGGGATAAACATGAGATAAATTGATAATGGGAATTAATACTGGATAAATTGATAATGGGAGTAAATTCTTGGGATAAATTTAGGATAAACTGATAATGTGGGATAAACATGAGATAAATTGATAATGGGAATATATATGAGATAAATTGGTAAGGTGAATAAATAGATGGGATAAATATGGGATAAATTGATAATGTGGTATAAATATGGGATAAGTTGATAATGTGAATAAATAGATGAGATAAATATGGGATAAATTGGTAATGTGAATAAATAGATGGGATGAATATGGGATAAGTTGATAATGTGAACAAATAGATGGGAAAAGTTGATAATGTGAATAAATGCAGGATAAATTGGTAAGGTGAATAAATATGGGATAAGTTGATAATGGGAATAAAAATGGGATAAATTGATAATATGAATTAATATGTGATAAATATCGGATAAATCAAAAATACGAACAAACATGCAGGACAAACATGTGATAAATTTACAATTTCCATCACTTCCAACCATCCCTCCCCTCAGGACACTCCGGACCATAATTTTTACCCCAATTACCTCAATTTGGTTAATGAGGGAGTTGTCAAACTTGAAGCCTGGGATCCTCTTCTCGCTGCACACCACGCCCACGTCCTCGGTGTGTTTGCAGTCGCTCACGCCCCAGCCGTTGGAGCCGCAGGCGGCCAGGCTGCTCTCCTTGCCCGTGCAGTGCACGTTGTCCAGCCAGATCTTCCCTGCAGAAGCAGGAAAACACAGCTCAGATTCCAAAAGGGGGGATTTAGGCTGGATTCCCTGGACCTGGATCCCAGGGAAGCAGCTGGGTCTCACGCTCAGTTGAAAATCAAGGTGAATAAAATGGCACCTCAAGGATTGATGGATTGGGAAAAGCTCTGGCCCATGGATTTTCCTGTCCTTTATCCACCTGGGAATAAAGTGGCACCTCAAGCAGTGCAGGTTGTCCAGCCAGATTTCCCCTGGAAAAGGATGGAAACCCAGCTGAGATTCCAAAAGGAGGAATCTGAGCTGGGTTCCCTGAATCTGGATTCCAGGGAATCTTCCCTGGAATGGGAAAAAACACAACTGAGATTCCAAGAGGAGGAATCTGGACTGGATTCCCTGGACCTGGATCCCAGGGAAGCAGCTGGGTCTCACACTCAGTTGAAAATCAAGGTGAATAAAGCGGCACCTCAAGAATTGATGGATTGGGAAAAGCTCTGGCCCATGGATTTTCCTGTCCTTTATCCACCTGGGAATAAAGTGGCACCTCAAGCAGTGCAGGTTGTCCAGCCAGATTTCCCCTGGAAAAGGATGGAAACCCAGCTGAGATTCCAAAAGGGGGAATCTGAGCTGGGTTCCCTGAATCTGGATTCCAGGGAATCTTCCCTGGAATGGGAAAAACCACAACTGAGATTCCAAGAGGAGGGATCTGGACTGGATTCCCTGAATCTGGATTCCAGGGAATCTTCCCAGGAAGGCAGGGAAGTGCTGGGTCTCATTCTTGGTGTGACAATCAAGGTGAATAAAGCAGCACCTCAAGCAGTGCAGGCTGTCCAGCCAGATTTCCCCTGGAAAAGGATGGAAACACAACTGAGATTCCAAGAGGAGGAATCTGAGCTGGATTCCCTGAATCTGGATCCCAGGGAAGCAGCTGGGTCTCACGCTCAGTTGAAAATCAAGGTGAATAAAATGGCACCTCAAGGATTGATGGATTGGGAAAAGCTCTGGCCCATGGATTTTCCTGTCCTTTATCCACTTGGGAATAAAAATCCACCTCCAGCCTGTGCTGCCCCAGGGATCAGTGATGAAAATTCTCAGTGCAAAAAATCAAGGTGAGTAAAGCAGCACCTCAAGCAGTGCAGGTTGTCCAGCCAGATTTCCCCTGGAAAAGGATGGAAACACAACTGAGATTCCAAAAGGGGGAATCTGGACTGGGTTCCCTGGACCTGGATCCCAGGGAAGCAGCTGGGTCTCACTCTGGCTGTGAAAATCAAGATGTGAAATCTCAGTGTGAAAATAAAGCGGCACCTCAAGGATTGATGGATTGGGAAAAGCTCTGGCCCATGGATTTTCCTGTCCTTTATCCACCTGGGAATGAAAATCCACCTCCAGCCTGTGCTGCCCCAGGGATCAGTGATGAAAATTCTCAGTGGGAACAACCGAGGTGTGACAATCAAGGTGAATAAAGCAGCACCTCAAGCATTGATGACTTTGATGCCATGATGATTTTTTTGCCTTTTCTTTTAAGCTCCTTTTATGCATTCTCAGTGCTCTTAGCATGCACATTTATAATTCCTTCAGTCTGATAACCTCACATAATCCTGATATTCTGTTAGACCAAAACCCCAAACATCCTGAAAGCCTCGCAGTTAGAGGCAGACAAACCCTACACTACCTTAAAAAACCAAAGTCCCCTCTAAAATACATGCTATAAACTAAGATTAAGCCCATCCAAGACAATAAAAAATACAATAAAAAGAAAATAAATTTTAAAAATTGAAATAAAATAGTATCAGGGTACTCATTCTAGTCTCTCATTAAGACATTTTTGTTAAATATCTTAATTTGCAAAGTCTGTAAAATTCTGTCCATGATCTATTGTGAGTGTACATTTCAGTTTGCTCCTCCTTGGCAAAATGCTGCACCATAGGAATCCTCATTAAATACCAAAATAAAAAAGCATTATCCCGTAGCTGAATTAATTAACTTTAAATTTTAACTTTTAAATTATTAATTTAATTAAATTTTAAGACTAAAGGAATGTTGTCAAGTTGGGAAAACCTCTGACCCAATGGCGTTTCCCATCCTTTATCCATATGGGAATATTAAATTAATAAATTTAATCAATATTAAATTAATATATTAAATTAATGATATAATTAAATCAAATTCATTTAATTAATATTAATATTAATGTTATTAATATTAAAATTATAATTTGATTATGTTATAAATAATACATTAAATTAATGCATTTAAATTTATGTAAAATATTAAAATAATAAATTAATACAGAAATCAGGCCTCTCAGAACCAGAATGGGAAGAGCCCCCCAGACCCTGGATTTGGGATTTCTGTGGGAATTCTCCCTCCCATGTGAGCCCGTGGCCAGCCTGGTTTGTTTTCCAATGTCACGGCCTCTTCCTCGCTTGGAAATCTCCTGCTCTGCTTCCAGAGCCAAAATCCACAACTTTGGGAGCACATTCCAGGTTTGCAATTTCCCTCAGGCCCCACTCGTTCTTTTATGGGACATTTATAGGTGTGAGCACTCAAAAACTGCTCAAATCCACCCAAACAGCACCTGTGGCCCTCCTGAGTGGAATTTTATCCCTGTGGGATCCACCAGGCTCCAGGGAGGGCAGGAAAAATCCTCAGCAGGACAAGATTGAATCCCAAATCCCAATAAATCCTGAGAAATCCCGTGGGGTGTCCGTTATTCCAGAGATCTGCTGTTATTCCTGGATTATTCCGGAGTTTTCCCCTCTCAAATTTGGTGATTCCAGGAATTCCCAGCTGTCACACACAAACATTCTCCTTTCCAAGTGTTTGCCCAGCAGATATTTGGGTTTCAGGTGGGCTTTTCCACATTTCCACCAGGTGCAAGGTTCAGAGGGTGAGAAAGGACATGGCAAACTGAAATCAGGGAATCTTGGGAGCTGGAGAGGCTCCCCCAGTTCCCTGGGATCCCAATCCAAGGTCCTTCAGCTGCTCCAGGCCCTTCTCCATCCCTGTGTCCATCCTTTGGATGCTTTCCAATAATTTCACACATTTTTCACCTCACAGAGCACAGCATGAGAAACCAACACTCAAAACCATCAATGAGACTGATATTGATGATCAGTACCAAAAACTCAGGAATTACTGGGAGCTGGAAACATTCCCCACAGTGCTCCAAGACCTCCTCACCTTCTCCTTTCCCGTACTTGGATCTGGGCAGCCAGGACATGGCCTGCACGTAGCCCAGCTCCCAGCATGAGAGAAAAACACCCAAAACCCATAAATTAAACTGAAATCAGGAATTATTGGGGCTCCCAGTACTTTGGGATCCTAAACCAAGTGCCCCTCTCAGCTGCTCCAAGCCCTTCCCCATCCCTGTGTCCATCCTTTGGATGCTTTCCAATAATTTCACACATTTTTTACCTCACAGAGCACAGCATGAGAAAGGAGCTTTCAAAACCATCAAGGAGCCTGAAATTAGGGATTATGGGGAACTGGAAAGGCTCTGAAACCCCAATCCAAGGTCCTTCAGCTGCTCCAGGCCCTTCCCCATCCCTGTGTCCATCCTTTGGATGCTTTTGGACACTTGAACACTTTTTTCACTTCATGAAGCAGAGCACAAGAAACCAACACTCAAAACCATCAATGAGACTGATCATTGATGATCAATACCAAAAATCAGGGATTATTGGGAGATGGCAAGACCCTTTCCCTATTCCAAGATCTCCTCACCTTCTCCTTTCCCGTACTTGGAGCTGGGCAGCCAGGACACGGCCTGCACGTAGCCCAGCTCCCGAGAGAGAAACACCCAAACCCCATAAATTAAACTGAAATCAGGGAATCTTGGGAGCTGGAGAGGCTCCCCCAGTTCCCTGGGATCCCAATCCAAGGTCCTTCAGCTGCTCCAGGCCCTTCCCCATCCCTGTGTCCATCCTTTGGATGCTTTCCAACACTTGAACACCTTTTTTACCTCACAGAGCAGAGCATGAGAAACCAACACTCAAAACCATCAATGAGACTGATCATTGGTGATCAGTACCAAAAACTCAGGAATTGCTGGGAGCTGGAAACATTCCCCACAGTGCTCCAAGATCTCCTCACCTTCTCCTTTCCCATACTTGGATCTGGGCAGCCAGGACATGGCCTGCATGTAGCCCAGCTCCCGGTATGAGAGAAAAACACCCAAAACCCATCAATGAGACTGAAATCAGGAATTACTGGGAGATGGAATGGCCCTCCCAATCCCTGGGATCCCAATCCAAGGTCCTTCAGCTGCTCCAGGCCCTTCTCCATCCCTGTGTCCATCCTTTGGATGCTTTCCAATAATTTCACACATTTTTTACCTCACAGAGCACAGCATGAGAAAGGAACATTCAAAACTACCAATTAAACTGAAATTAGGGATTATGGGGAACTGGAAAGGCTCTGAAATCCCAATCCAAGGTCCTTCAGCTGCTCCAGGCCCTTCCCCAACTCTGTGTCCATCCTTTGGATGCTTTCCAACACTTTAGCACCTTTTTTACTTCACAGAGCAGAGCATGAGAAACCAACACTCAAAACCATCAATGAGACTGAAATCAGGGATTACTGGGAGCTGGAAACATTCCCCACAGTGCTCCAAGACCTCCTCACCTTCTCCTTTTCTGTACTTGGAGCTGGGCAGCCAGGACACGGCCTCCGTGTAGCCCAGCTCCCAGCATGAGAGAGAAACATCCCAAGACGACCAATTAAACTGAAATCAGGAATTATTGGGAGCTGGAGGCTCCCCCAGTTCCCTAGGATCTCAATCCAAGTGCCCTCAGCTGCTCCTTGTGTGACCCCTCCAGGCCCTTCCATTTGAAATCAGGAATTATTGGGAACTGGAAACATTCCCCACAGTGCTCCAAGACCTCCTCACCTTCTCCTTTCCCGTACTTGGAGCTGGGCAGCCAGGACACGGCCTGCACGTAGCCCAGCTCCCAGCATGAGAGAGAAACATCCCAAGACGACCAATTAAACTGAAATCAGGAATTATTGGGAGCTGGAGGCTCCCCCAGTTCCCTAGGATCTCAATCCAAGTGCCCTCAGCTGCTCCTTGTGTGACCCCTCCAGGCCCTTCCCCATCCCTGTGTCCATCCTTTGGATGCTTTCCAACAATTTAACACATTTTTTTACCTCACAGAGCAGAGGACAAGAAACCAACACTCAAAACCATCAATTAAACTGAAATCAGGAATTATTGGGAGCTGGAAAGACCCTCTCCCTTTTCCAAGATGTTCTCACCTTCTCCTTTCCCATACTTGGAGCTGGGCAGCCAGGACATGGCCTCCATGTAGCCCAGCTCCCAGCATGAGAGAGAAACACCCAAAACCCATCAGTGAGACTGAAATCAGGAATTATTGGGAACTGGAAACATTCCCCACAGTGCTCCAAGACCTCCTCACCTTCTCCTTTCCCGTACTTGGAGCTGGGCAGCCAGGACACGGCCTGCACGTAGCCCAGCTCCCGGCATGAGAGAGAAACACCCAAAACCCATCAGTGAGACTGAAATCAGGAATTATTGGGAACTGGAAACATTCCCCACAGTGCTCCAAGACCTCCTCACCTTCTCCTTTCCCGTACTTGGAGCTGGGCAGCCAGGACACGGCCTCCGTGTAGCCCAGCTCCCGGCACACCACGTGGGCGGCGTGGATGGAGAAGTCGTCGTCGCACACGGTGCCCCACTCCCCGCTGTAGAACACCTCCAGCCTGCCCTCGTTGTGCTTCCTCTTCTGCCCCGCCAGCCTCAGCTGGATCTTGGGCACGTTTGGGGCTCTCTGGGGCGGCTGGAACACCGGCGGGGCTGGCTCGGGGTAGCCGGGCAGGTACGGCCAGGGCTCGTACTGGGCACAGCTCAGCCCCGCCAGCAGCAGCAGCAGCAGCAGCAGGCGGTGGTTGGAGGGAAAAACTTGGGATCTTCCCATTTTCAGTGCTCACCGTGCTCAGAGGCAGAGCCAGGCAGTGCAGGCAGGGCTGTCCTGGAGGAAAAGCAGATTTTAATTAATGTTTGTAATGATACAAAATGGATATGATTTATATTATTGTAGTATTTATATTAATTCATTATTATTTATTTATTTCTGTGTGTTATTATTGATTTTATTGCTTATTATTCCTTTTTTATTTTTATTTATTCATTATTATAGTCATTGTTTAAATTATTAATAATTATTTGTATTATTAATTATAATATAAATAATTATTAATATTTAAATAACTATTTATATTATAATTAATATAATAATAAATTCTATCAATAATTTAATTAAATTAATAATAGATTCTATTAGTAATTTAATTTTAAAATAATAAATTCTAATATTAATTATTATTTCTATTATTATCTTGGCAATTGGGATTACCTCCAATGCCACCTGTAAAAACCAAAGTCAGCTCAATTATTTCTTGTGGGGTGGACAAACAAACTGAAACCTCCCCCATTTATAAGTTTAGATCAATTTGCCACATCATTTCACCCCAAAAATACATTTTCCCCAGGTGAAATTCTCTATGTTGGGAGGTGTAGCGAATGATTTTCCTGTTTTCCTCCAGAAATCCAGCAGGAAAGCTCAGAACTGGACCCTTTTTTTTCTCCCCATCGAGAACCCAAACCCACCAGGGGCAGTGGAAAACCAGGAGGGTGAGGAAATCTCGTGGCCAGCAGTGAGGGATTCATCCCAAACTCTGGGTTCCCAGTGGGATAAAAGATTTATTTCTGTTCCTGCACGTCTGGTTCCATCTGTAGAAACTCAAAACATCACCAGACACTTGGCAGAAGCCTTGGGTGACCTTGGAATAGTGGAAAATGTCTCCAGGTTTTGGTTGTAAGTCTGGATGGGGATTTATTGGCATCCAAGTGCTCCACGAGCACAATTTAAGGTAGGAACAGACAACTTCTCGTGACTCATGAGAGGAATTTCATCCAGGAGTGGAATCCTGTGAAATCCTGTCCTTTTCCTGCTCCCCACTGACGCCCAGGCACGCGGAGTGGTCAAGCAGGACACGTGGGGATGAGGATTCCATCATTCCCAAGTGAAGCAATGCCAGAGCTCAGTGGGAAAACCTCCCCAGGCCTTTGGAGCTCCGTTGGTTCCCGGCAGCCACCGGAGGGGAGGGAGAAAGGGGGAGGATTTGGCTCCAAAGAAGATGTCTAGGAACTAAAATTCCCTGAAATTTCAGCTACATCTGGTCTATCCCTAAAAAAAATCCCAGAGAAATCACATCCTCACATAAAGATACAAAATTCATGAACTGCCTTTAAAGCTGAGGAGGACATGGATCAGAATTCCAGGTCATTTCCAGGGCTGTGCCTCAGTTTCCCTGTGGGTTGAACAGGGATGGGGCTCAGGAGATTCCTGCTGGAATGAAAAGGATTTTGCCAAGGAAGGGAGAAATGAAACAGAAGCTCGGGGATTAGAGCCCAGGATTGGAGGGGAAACAGGAAAAGCCAGAGGAGGTTTTCCAACAGATCTCATAAATCAGGATGGGGCGGGAAAATGAGGGGGGAAAAAAATCTTGGAAAACAAACATTGGGTTTCCAGGAGCCAATTTTTTTGTAGGTCAGGAGGTGAGGCTGAGAGAGAGGAATAAAATCAGGTCCTGCCCCAGCCTGGGGAGGGCTGGAGGGGATGGGAGGAGGGAAATGCAGCTGCTGCTCCCTCTGGCAGCGAGGAGAGGGGATTTTCCAATGGGAGTGGAGCTGGCAGGGCAGGATCAGAGGGATCCTGGATCCTGGAGCTCCAGAAGGATCCAGGAGTTCCAGAGTGATCCAGAATCTAGATCCAGGAGCTCCAGAGTGATCCTGGATCCAGGAACTCCAGAGGGATCCAGGATCCCAGATCCAGGAACTCCAGAGGGATCCAGAATTATCAGGATCCCAGATCCAGAAGTTCCAGAGTGATCCTGGATCCCAGATCCAGGAGCTCCAGAGGGATCCAGGAGCTCCAGAGGCATCCAGAATTCTGGATTCAGGAGCTCCAGAGGGATCCCAGATGCAGGAGCTCCAGAGGGATCCAGGATCCCAGATCCAGGAGCTCCAGAAGGATCCAGGATCCCAGATCCAGGAGCTCCAGAAGGATCCAGGATCCCAGATCCAGGAGCTCCAGAAGGATCCAGGATCCCAGATCCAGGAGCTCCAGAAGGATCCAGGATCCCAGATCCAGGAGCTCCAGAGGGATCCAGGATCCCAGATCCAGGAGCTCCAGAGGGATCCAGGATCCCAGATCCAGGAGATCCAAAGGGATTCAGGAGCTCCAGAGGGATCCAGGATCCCAGATCCAGGAGCTCCAGAAGGATCCAGGATCCCAGATCCAGGAGCTCCAGTACCTGACTGGTCCCAGCCATCACCGCTGACCCCAAGCCCAGCAGCACCGGGCTCTGAACAAACCTCTGGAGATGTTTGAGTGGGTACGGGGTGGGTTCAGCCCAGGGGACAAACAGGGGCTGGGAGGTGCTCCTGGATGGAGGAGAAATTCCAGGGATCCCCCGTATCTTGGCAGGGAAGGATGGGTGGGAATTGTCATTCAAAGTCCAGGAGGAATTTCACCTCAGCAGAGCCTCGAGCTCTGCAGGAAAATCTGGGCAGCTTCAGGTTCCATTTTTAAACATCTGGTTTGATCTGCTCCATCCCTCAACAACATCTGTCTTGATCTGCTCCATCCACAAACATCTGGTTTGATCTGCTCCATCCCTCAACAACATCCTATTGATCTGTGCCATCCCCAAACATGTGCACTGATCTGTTCCATCCCTAAACAACATCTGTACTGATCAGCTCCACCCCTAAACATCTGCCTGGATCTGCTCAATCCTTAAATATCTGTATTTATCTCTTCCATCCCCAAGCATCTGTCTTGATTTGTTCCATCCCTCAACAACAACTGTCTTGATCTGCTCCATCACCAAACATCTGGTTTGATCTGCTCCACCCCTAAACAACATCTGTATTGATCTGCTCCATCCCTAAACATCTGGTTTGATCAGCTCCATCCCTAAACATCTGTCTTGATCTGCTCTGTCCCCAAACATCTGGCTTGATCAGCTCCATCCTCAGTGGCTGCTGTTCCTTGCTTTTTAAAGCATTTTTAAAGCATTTTAAAGCATTTTTAAACCCTCAGCAAACCCTCCTCAAAAACGAAATTGGGCTGCAGAGCTCTCCCGAAAAATTCAGCTGAGGAGGCTGCTTTAGCCCCAAACTCCCAGCTGGGGTAAGAAAGGGTCATTACTTGGGTTTAGAAAGGGTCATGATTTGGGTTTCTAAAGGGTCATTATTTGTGTTTCTATAGGGTCATTATTTGGGTTTAGAAAGGGTCGTTATTTGGGTTTCTAAAGGGTCGTTAAAGCTTTCCCAGGGCTGTCCCACACACTGAGAACGCAGGGCTCTGTTTATAAATATTGGTATTTCTATTTCTGGGAGCATCTGGATGGTCCTGCAGCCACGTGAGGGAAATTTGGGAAGGAAAAGGCAGACAAAGAGTGGAGCAACCTCCCAGTCAAAGCCTGCAGCTGTCAGAGATAAGGCAGCACTTCTGCATCTTGACCGGAACATGAACAAATCCCCCTCTGGGCCAGGTTTGGTTTATTTCTGAGCCTCCAGAACGCTCAATGTCAACTAAACCCGAATATTTGAGAGGAGAATGTCAACTGAATGTCAACTACACCCGAATATTTGAGAGGAGAAAAGGCTCAACAAAGAGCCCAGAGCCTGCCCTGTGCCAAGGCAAACAGGAACCCGTGTCAGCCCCGCTTTCGGGGGTCCCTTGGGATCAGGGAACAGCCCCAAGCTCTGAACTCCCCTTCCAGCCCTTCCCCTGCTCAAACCCAACCTCTGCAGCCGTTTCACGGAGGACCGGAGCCAAAAGACACAACAATTTGGGGAGAGCGTGCGGAGGAGGGCTGGGGATGGCTCCCAGCCTGCGGAGGTGTTAATGAGCCGAGCCCTGCCAGGTGCCAGAGCCTTTCCAAGAATCCCGGCCCTGAGAGACCTCGGGAGCAGCTGCGAGGGAGGGGAAGGTCACGGCACAGCTCCAGGGTGCTTTAATTGGGACCAAGATTAGCCTGGGAGACACTAATTGGGATTAGAGCAGATCCAGGAGGTGGAATTCTCACTCTTGGCAAAGCCTCGCTGAGCTGGGCTGCCCTGGAGCGCAAAATGGGTTTGCTGCTGTTCCCCAGGGATTCAGGGATTTGGGATCATCAGTATCCTGGCCCACAGGGATCATCCAAATCCTGCACAGGGAAAGGAGAAAGCTCTCACAGAGCTGGAGAAATCCTGGTGAGAGAGGATAAAGCACCACAGAGGGAATTCTGGCTGGGAAGAAAGGAATTCCAACGAGATTGTAGGAACACATTCCCCACTCATCCCTAGGAGAAATGGCTCAGGGCACTCAGGTGGAGCAGCCCCGTGTCCCCTCTTGGCTCCTATGGGATTAGGAGGGGCTCCTCAAGGGGAAGGCACTGGGAAACCACTCAGAAATCCCATTCCACATGCAAAAATCCTGGGGGAATTCTGTGCAAGACTGGGACAGCAGCAGCGCCCTGAGCTCCCTCCAATCCCAAACACCAGGAGACAAAATTTCCACAGGCTCTGCCTCCCCCAGAATAATAAACCCTCAGCCCCTGTTCAGTGAGGGGCTCAAGAAAATTTCTTCAGATTAAGCCAGGAAGAGCAGAATCCAGAGGGATTCCACAGCCACAAATGGAGATTCCCACAGAAAACGGCAGCCTGGGTCCAAGGGGGAAACTTGAAGAACTCAGCAGAGCCAGGGAAAGCTCCCAGGGCCTCAGCACTGAAATGGGCTCTCAGCCTTTGTCAGGGAACAGGATGGAAAACTGGGAATTCTGGCATGGCAGAGCTCAGGCTGTGGTTGCCCCATCCCTGGAAATGTCCAAGGCCGGGCTGGATGGGGCTTGGAGCACCCAGGGATGCTGGAAGGGGGTGGAAGGAGATGGGATTGAAGGGGTTTAAAGTCCCTTCCCACCCAAACCATTCCATGGCTCTGATCCACAGCATCCAGGTCTTTTTTCACTAGGATTCGAGGCCAGGACTGGTTCAGTGGATTGAGAACAGAGGAAATTGCCCAGCAGCTCCTTCACTGCACAGAAATCCTGGATTTATTCTTTCCTGAAATCTCCCTGCTCAGCTCCAAGAAAATTTAGGGCTCTGATATCCAGAACCCTCCCTGCCCTTCATGCAGCAGGGACGGCTCAGCCGCAGCCTCACCCAAAACAACATTTAAAGGGCACGGGCAGCTCCAGCTGCACCCACACATTATGGGGGCACCAGAAACCACAAGAACACAACTGAACATGGAAAATATTCCAGCAAAACCACAGCTCTGCCGCTGGCAGCGCCGCTTGGACACCTTCTCCCCTCCAGTCTGGGGCAGCTGCACGTGCTGAACTGGCTGAGAATTAATACAGGCTTAAGTTTGCAGGAGGTTTGGTCTGGGCTGGATTTTCCCTTCCCTTCGGGCTCAGCGCTCCCCTCACGGCCTCTAACGACCTCCAGATTTATTCCTGACGTCAGGGCAATATTTTGGTCTCTCCATTCAAAGGAATCCAAGTCAGAGCATTAAAAACCCATCGAGCAGAGCCAGTGGAGAAGGCAGGAAATGCTCCAGCTCTCCTGGTTCTCTGTGCCATATTCCAGGCTGGAAGCTGAGATCCATCCCCACAGGAATGTGTAATTTAAGGCTTCCAGGCATAATCCTGGTGGCTGCTGACTCAGCCCTTTCCAGAGCTCCAGTCCTGGGTCCTGAAGGGGACAGAGGCGCAGGGATGGCGAGGAAAAAACATGGAATTGTTATGGAATCATGGGATGGTTTGGGTTGGAAGGGATTTAAATCCCATCCAGCGCCACCCCTGCCATGGGCAGGGTCACCTCCCACTGTGCCAGGGTGTCCATCCCTGGGCACTGCCAGGGATCCAGGGGCAGCCACAGCTGCTCTGGGAATTCCTTCCCAATGTCCCATCCATCCCTGCCCTCCGGCAGTTTAAAACCATTGCCCCTTGTCCTGGCACTCTGCCCATTTTAAATCCTTCTCCCTCCTTTTCCAGACCTCCCAAAGCTCCTGATCCTGAGTTCTTCCTTCTCCAGCACTTTCCCAGGTGCAACAGAGCCCGCTCTGGGCCAACAGAGCCCGCTCATCTCCCGAGCCAAATGCAGCCAAAATTCCCCTTTTGAATCCCTTCCAGTGACCCCAGCAAGGGATGAGCTCAGACAGACCCCAGAACCAGACAACAAAGGGAAAGTCTGGAATGGGATGGGAGCCCTTTGTGCCCGAGGAGGCAGCAACGCTCCACGTCCCGGGAGCCGGGACAATTGTCCCGATTGTCCCCGGGGCTCTGAACCGTTGGTGCTCGGCTGCTTGGAACCGGGAATGCCGGGAATCCTGGGAATCCCTGCATCCCCAGTCCCAGCTCCATCGTGCCAGGTGTGTTCCTCGGGGTGGGAACAGGAATCCTGGGAATCCCTGCATCCCTAATTTCACTCTCCATCAGCCCAGGTGCATTCCTCCTGCGAACAGGAATCCCGGGAATCCCGGGAATCCCTGCATCCCCAGTTCCAGCTCCATTCCTCAGGCTGGGAACAGGAATCCTAGGAATCCCTGCATTCCCAATTTCACTTTCCATTGCCCCAGGTGCATTCCTTGGGGTGGGAACAGGATTTCCCTTTAACAGGAATCCTGGGAATCCCTGCATTCCCAATTCCAGCTCCATCGCCCCAGGTGCATTCCTCGGGCTGGGAACAGGATTTCCATTGGAACAGGAATTCTGGGAATCCCTGCATTCCCGATTTCACTCTCCATTGCCCCAGGTGCATTCCTCGGGCTGGGAACAAGAATCCTCAGAATCCCTGCATTCCCAATTCTAGTCCCATGCCCCAGGTGCATTCCTTAGGGTAGGAACAGGATTTCTCTGGGAACAGGATTTCTCTGGGAATCCCTGCATTCCCAATTCCAGCTCCCTGCCCCAGGTGCATTCCTCGGGGTGGGAACAGGATTTCCCGGTGCCACAGGAGGAATTCTCCAGCCTCTTCTCCACCGGGAGCCTCTCCAGAACTGTTAAAGGGAATAAAATCCCTCCATTCCCAGGGTGAGATGCTGGATACCTTCTCCCACTGCTCCAAGAGAGCAGGGGCTCTCCAAGGGTTAAATCCCCATGGATTAAATCCCTTCTCGTTCCCACTCCTAAAAACCTGGGCCACAAAGGTCCCTGGAAGGATCAGAGGCACCAACCACGGGCAGAAAATCCCAATCTGCAGCAGAGATCCCGAGCCAGGGGAACAATCAGAGCAGAGATCTCCCAGCTGGAAAAGGAGCTCTGGAAAAGCCCAGGGAGCCATGGAATGGTTCTGGTTGGAAAGGACCTTTCAGACCATCCAGTCCAGGCCAGCACCTTGTTCACCCCCAAACCACGTCCAGGTGTGCCTGGAGCTCCCAGGGATGGTGCCCCCACCTTGGCTGCCCATTCCAGGGCATTTGGGAATGTTTGCCAGCCAAGGAGGGGAAACTGCAGCAGGCAGAGAGCAAAGAGGGATGGGAAAATCCCTGTGAAAATTCCCTGATCAAGGCCCTTTTCATCACTGTTTGATTAAATCTGAAGGTCCTGGAATGGTTTGGGTTGGAAAAGACCTGAAACGCACCCAGAGCCACCCCTGCCATGGCAGGGACAGCTCCCACTGCCCCAGGGGCTCCAGCCTGGCCTTGGGCACTGCCAGGGATCCAGGGGCAGCCCCAGCTGCTCTGGGAATTCCATCCCAAATTCAGGAATTCCCAATTCCCAATACCCCATCCATCCCTGCCCTGTGGCAGTGGAAGCCATTCCCTGGCTCCTGTCCCTCCTGCCCAGCACATCCCCAGTGTCCAGGGCTGCTCCTGCAGCACCCACAGAGGGATGGGGAGATAAAATCAAAGAATCCTGGAATGGTTGGGGTTGGAAGGGACCTTAAAGCCCATCCCATCCCATCCCATCCCATCCCACCCCATCCCACCCCATGGGCAGGGAACCTCCCACCCTCCCAGGGGGCTCCAGCCTGGCCTTGGGCATTTCCAGGGATCCAGGGGCAGCCCCAGCTGCTCTGGGAATCCCATCCCAGCCCCTCCCACCCTCCCAGGGATGAATTTCTTCCCGAATTTTCCCCCTTTCAGCTGGAGCCCACCCCCCTTTCCCAGCACTGCAGTTCATGCACTGGGAATTCCTGGTTCCCATTTCCAGGAATTTCTTGGAGCAGCCAGGACAGGGCTGGCCCTGGATCCTGGGAGTGTCAAATCCACATCTCCATTCCTGCTCCTTCTCCCACACAGGCACAGGGAGGAGAGCAGGAGATCAGGGAGCTGCAGGTGGAACAGCTGGATCCAGATGTGCCACGGACAGAGGGTGCTCCACACATCCCTCCCTTCCCAGGAGAGCTTTTTGTGCCTCCTGGGATGCACTGAGGGGCTAAAATTGAAATGGAATGGAATTGGAGGAGATCTGGGAAGAGGCCACGGCCTGGATTTGGGAGCTGCCCCTTCAGGAAAGGCGCTGGCCACGGATCTGGGTGTTGTTCCCTGGAAAAATTCCCCTGTCCCTGCAAATTTTAGGGCATTTATCTTTATAAACATCAATATATCCTCATAAATATATCCTCATAAATACATCATCATAAATACATCTTTATATAAATAAATATGGAGATAAATATCTCTTTATAGCAATAAATTTCTCCTGATAGAGATAAATTTCTCCTGGTACAGATGAGGAAAACTTTTCCTGCTACATTCCCAGATTTCTAAACCAGGATCTCTGTCATGTTCTAAGCTCTCCTGGTCTTTTGGTCTTTACTTTTTTATCTCCACGCAGCAGAAACCACTTAAATTCAACACCACAAATTCATCTGAAGGGAAAAACTGACCCCAGAGAAGGATCCCGAGTGAGCTGAAGGAGCAGAGCTCAGCCCAAATTTCCATGGAGAGGATTTCCAGGTGGATCTGGAATCCTCCAAGGAGGAGGGGATCACTCCTCGCCCTCTGGGTGATGCTGTTTTAATTAATCTCCCTAATCCAGCAGGGGACAGCCAGGCTCCAAACCAGGCTGTTGTGATTGCTGGGAAATCCCCCTTGGAATAACAAATTTCCATCCTGGATTAGGAGTGGAACTTTTCCTCCTGCCAGGGTGTTTGTGCAGATGGGAATGGGAAATGTGGGGCAGAAAGTGGCAAAAAAGGGCTCTGAGAGAGTCAAAAAAAGGGTTCTGAGTGTCAATAAAGGGCCCTGGAAGTGTCAAAAAAGGGCCCTGAGAGGGTCCAAAAAGGGCTCAGAAAGGGGTAAAAAAGGGCCCAGAGAGGGTCAAAAAAGGGCTCAGAAAGTGGTAAAAAAGGGCCCAGAGAGGGTCAAAAAAGGGCCCTGAAAGAGCCCAATAAAGGGCCCTGAGGGTGTCCAAAAAAGGGCCCTGAAAGTGGCAGAAAAGGGCCCTGAGAGCATCCAAAAAGGGCCCTGAGAGCATCAAAAAAGGGCCCTGAGAGTGCCAAAAAGAGCCCTGAAGGTGTCAAAAAAGGGCCCTGAAGGTGTCCAAAAAAGGGCTCAGAAAGTGGCAAAAAAGGCCCAGAGAGCATCAAAAAAGGGCCCTGAAAGAGTCAAAAAAGGGCTCAGAAAGTGTCTAAAAAGGGCCCAGAGAGTGGCAAAAGGGCCCTGAGGGTGGCAAAAAAGGGCTCAGAAAGTGTCTAAAAAGGGCCCAAAGGGCGTCCAAAAAGGGCTTGGAAGGTGTCAAGAAAAAGGGCTCTGAAGGGGCCAAAAAAGGCCCCAGAAAGTGCCAAAAAAAGCCCTGAAGGCACCCAAAAAGGGCCCAGAGAGTGTCCAAAAAGGGCTCTGTCTGTCTGTCTGTCTGTCTGACAGGCACTGACCCCCAGGAGAACTCTGCATTTGACCTGAGGCCGTGGGGAAATCTTCCAAACTGGGATTGTGGGTGTGGAGTTTGGATAGAAGTGTGTGACATGACAGGGGGGAAACTTGGAGTTTAAGGTTTTAGAATACAGTCATATATTATATAAATATAAATATAAATATAAATATAAATATAAATATAAATATAAATATAAATATAAATATAAATATAAATATAAATATAAATATAAATATAAATATAAATCAAGATAGAGGTTTTAGGGCAGAGGCTGGTCCTTCTTCACCTTCTTCACGAGTTTAAGTGGTATGGTGTAAATGGATAAAAAATTCCGCACTGCAGGCCACAAGTCAGTTATTAAATTAAAAATAAAAATAACTTCAGTGTCATTTCTTAATTAGACAATTTATGTAAAACGAGCCTTGGAGAGACAGAGATGAGGCTCCATTTTTTAGTTTGTTAGAGTGAAGTGCTGTAAAACTCACAGTTGGTGAGGCTGTAATATAAAGCAGAACTAAATAAACAACTAAGGAAGTATAATATAAATAAGAACTAATCAACATCTAAGTAAATATAATATAAATAAGAACTAATAAACATCCAAGTCCAAACAGGAATTAATGGCTCCTGCATTTAATCCCAACCCTGGCAAAATCTGGGGATGATCCCAGTGCCCCAAACTGGGAGCTCTGGTTTGAAACCACACCAGGAATGCTCTGGAAGTGCTCAGGAGGGGAAGGAACAAAAGGGAAAAATGAATGGAAATTCTATTAATTCATGAATATAAACTAATTAATGAATATAAATTATATTAATTCATTATTATATTAATTAACATAATTTCCATCACAGAAAGGAAAGCAGAATGGAGCACAGGGACAGTAAAGACAATGAATTTGGGAGTCAAATTCTGGATATAAAAGCCCAGAGCTCATTCCTGGGTCCATTTTGGGGTCTCAGCCTGGGTGAGCAGTGAGATTCCAGCAGAGCTCACGGATTTCCCATCAAATCCCCCCGGGATCCTCGTCCTGGGCTCCATCGCCCAACTCTGCGACCCCCGGGGCTTTTCCCCCGAAAATTCTCATTCCTGCAGCCCCGAAGCTCTGCTGGCTCGGGCTGGGGAGGAATCCTGAGCCCAGCACCGCCCGATTTCAGGATTCCATTTCCTTTAACGCCTTTTCGGGGATGTTTCCCAGCCTCCTCCTGCCCCGGGATTGTCGGAATTCCCTCCCGGAGCACCCAGCTCCACTCCAAGGTGATTCCTTGGAGCACTCGGACATCCCAGCAATTCACGCTTTTATTTCATTTCATATTATTGTAACTGCTCCCAGCTCCCCAGCCGAGGAAATTCCACCACCGTAGGTGGCTCAATGCGGAGAAACCTGGGAAGGAGGAGCCCTAAATCCCTGATTTTCAGCCTTTATCCAGGAAAAATTGGAAGCACTGCGCTGTCACCTTTAGGAGCTGATTGTGGAGGTGATGAATTCTTTTCCTGCTGCACTCCCAGATATCCAAACTTGGATCTTCCTCTCTGATATTCTAAATTATCTGGGCTTAGAGATCTCCTACCCACAGCTGTTTAATTAACAACAAAAAACTCGTGGGGAAGGAAGTATTAATCCCAATTATTGGTGAGCTCAGCCCGGCTCGGGTTGAAAATCCCACGTTTCTCCAGGTGGATCTCCCCAAGTAATCCTAAAAATCACCAGGATAAAGCAGTTTTCAGGGAGGAGGATCCCCAGCAGTGACAGCAGGAAAAACAAAATCCTTAATTAAGGACATATTTAGCACCTTCTGCCAAACATCTGCCCCTGAGCTTTCCCTCTGAAAAAAAACGGGAATTACCCAGAGAGGAGAACCCCAAATCCCCCCCGATTTACCCAACGCTGACGGCGCCAGCCGGGGTTTTCTGCTCGAAATTCCGGATATTTTACCAAAATCCCAGCTCGGACATTGCCCAACTTTCAACTGGTCTTTGATTCCAGTCGGGAATGGCTGGGAGCAAAAAAGGGATGAAATCTCCAGCTCGGCCAGGGCTTCTTTAAAAAGTGACACCGAAACTCTTCGGCATCGCAGCCCGGCCAAATCCGGGGTGAAGAATCCCCCCAAAAGCTCGGAATTAGGAGAATTAGCTGAGGAGAATTAGCTCAGAACTAGGAGAAACATCAATTCCCCCCCTCCAGTCTTTCACCACGATGGGAGAGGGAGAAAAACACATTCGGAAAGAAGGAGGGAAATGAAACTTTCAGCCGCGAAGAAAGAAAGGTTTGGAAATGTTGAAATTAATGAATTTTTTGGTGGCAATAAAAGCCCGAACGCGGCTCGCAGCCCCGAATTTACCTCGATCAGCGGTGCCTGTGCCGGGGGGCAGCTCAGCCCAGCCTCATCCAGGTTTTCCTGCCGGGCTGAGGCTGTGAAAATCCTGCTGCAGGCAGGGAATGTGCGGCCAGGAGCTGCTGCTTCCTGCCAAATTTCACTGGATTCGCTCGCAAACCCCTCCCCGAGCCGTGAGCTCAGCGCTCCTCCCGGCAGGGCCCGGGCGGGGGGGCGGCCAAAACCAAAAAATAAATTAAATAAATGGAAAAGGATGAGGAACGGGGGTTTGTCATGCGGGTGTATCCCCATGGAATAAATCCTGGCAGTCATCCCGGCCCCTGGGGTGAAATGTGGGTGTTTAAGGACCCTGAGGTGATTCAGTCCCTGTGATTCCAGGGGGTTCTGGAGCAGAATCCTGGAATTCCCAGCGCTGGCATCTCCCGGGGTTCAGCCACCCCTAACCCTTTCCCAGCTGCTCCACATTCCCTGGAATGAGGGATCTGTGGGATGTGGGATCCCTGGGATTTGTGATTCTGGGATGTGGGGTCTTTGGGATGTGGGATCCCTGGGACATGGGATCTTTGGGATTTGTGATTCTGGGATTTGGGATCCCTGGGATGTGGGATCTTTGGAATGAGGCATCCCTGGGCTATGGGATCTCTGAGGTGATTCAATCCCTGTGATTCCAGGGGGTTCTGGAGCAGAATCCTGGAATTCCCAGCTCTGGAATCTCCTGGGGTTCAGCCACCCTCAACCCTTTCCCAGCTGCTCCACATTCCCTGGAATGAGGGATCTGTGGGATGAGACATCTCTGGGATTTGGGATCCCTGGGCTATGGGATCCTTGGGATTTATGATTCTGGGATGTGAGATCTTTGGAATGAGGGATCCCTGGGCTATGGGATCTCTGAGGTGATTCAGTCTCTGCAATTCCAGGGGGTTCTGGCACAAAATCCTGGAATTCCCAGTGCTGGCATCTCCCGGGGTTCACCCACCCTTAACTCTGCAGCATCCCCTTGTCCAGCTTCTCCACATTCCCTGGAATGAGGGATCCCTGGGATTTGGGATCCTTGGGATCTGTGATTTTGGGATATGGGATCCCTGGGACGTGGGATCTTTGGAATGAGGGATCTTTGGGATTTGGGATCACTGGGATGTGGGATCTTTGGAATGAGGGATTCCTGGGCTATGGGATCTCTGAGGTGATTCAATCCCTGTGATTCCAGGGGGTTCTGGAGCAGAATCCTGGGATTCCCAGCGCTGGCACCTCCCTGGGTTCACCCACCTTTAACCTTTCAGCGTTCAGCTTTTCCAGCAGCTCCACATTCCCTGGAATTCGCAGCATTCTCATCTCCCTGGCTTCACCCACCTTTAATCAGCATCCCAGTTTTCCAGCTGCTCCACATTCCTTGAAATCCCCAGTGCTGGCATCTCCTGGGATTCCCCCATCTTTAACCTTTCAGCATCCCACTGTTCCAGCTGCTCCACATTCCCTGGAATTCCCAGCATTTTCATCTCCCTGGATTCCTGCACCTTTAATCAGCATCCCACTTTTCCAGCTCCTGAATGTTCCTTCAACTCGCTCCTACAGCAGCTCAAAGCAGAGCAGGGAATTTTCGTTATTAACCCAGCTGGTCCTGCAGTTATTCCCACTCCTGGGAGTCCCCAGGATTAAAAACAATTCCTCAGGGAAAAATCACAAATCCTAGATTGGAGAATTCCCAGGTGGGAACAGTTCTTTTCCCAAAAATCAGAGCTGCATCAATCCCACATCTGTCTGAACCCTGCTCTGGATGTTGTGGTTTTAAAGTCGTTCAGGGCTTTGATTTATCCCAGAAATTCTCTTTATTCCCTTTGCTTCAGGTGTGAAAATAACAGGAAGCTGAGTGGGTTTTAAATCCAGGAAAAGAACCTGGAATTCTGTCTCCTGAGCCAGTTTTGGACAGCAGTGTCAGCATTTCCCAAATTCCAAAATATTCCCCGGCATTTTCTCCCCAGCTTTGGCCCGGGGTGTTTCAATCTCTCTTCTGTGGGATTTTCCATCAGATCAGCAGGAAGGACACAGAAAGGGAAGAATTCCCAAAGGAAACTTCTGAAGGGATATTCCCCTTTATCCAGGGAATTCCTGTTTTAGAGGATTTCCCAGCAAGCCCAGGGATGGGATCTGGGATGGGATTCAGGGATGGGATCCTGGGATGGGATACAGGGATGGGATCTGGGGATGGGATCCAGGAATGGGATCCAGGAATGAGATCTGGGGATGGGATCCTGGGATGGGATCCGGGGATGGGATCCGGGGATGGGATCTGGGGATGGGATCCAGGAATAGGATCCTGGGATGGGATCCGGGGATGGGATACGGGGATGGGATTCAGGGATGAGATCTGGGGATGGGATCTGGGGATGGGATCCAGGGGTGGGATCCTGGCATGGGATCCAGGGGTGGGATCTGGGGATGGGATCTGGGGATGGGATTCAGGAAGGGGATCCGGGATGGGATCCAGGAATGGGATCCTGGGATGGGATTCAGGGATGAGATCTGGGGATGGGATTCAGGGATGGGATCCTGGGATGGGATCCAGGGATAGGATCCTGGGATGGGATCTGGGGATGGGATTCAGGAAGGGGATCCGGGATGGGATCCAGAATGGGATCTGGGATGGGATCCTGGGATGGGATCCTGGGATGGGATCCAGGGGTGGGATCTGGGGATGGGATCTGGGGATGGGATTCAGGGATGGGATCCTGGGATGGGATCCAGGGGTGGGATCTGGGGATGGGATCTGGGGATGGGATTCAGGGATGGGATCCTGGGATGGGATCCAGGAATAGGATCCAGGGATGGGATTCAGGAAGGGGATCCGGGATGGGATCCGGAATGGGATCTGGGATGGGATCCTGGGATGGGATCTGGAATGGGATCCTGGGATGGGATTCAGGAATGGGATCTGGAATGGGAGCTGGGGATGGGATCCAGGGGTGGGATCCTGGGATGGGATCCAGGGGTGGGATCTGGGGATGGGATCCAGTGTGGGATCCTAGCACAGGGCTGCTGTCCATGGGTTTTCCTCTGGGATTATCCTGCACAGCAATTCCAACTGAATTCTATTCATCAGGATTAAAAATTCCAGCTTTAATGCCCAATTCCAGACACATTCCCATCAGGAGACTTCTCCCTAATCCCAGATTTCCATCCCTCCCATGATTTATCCACTCCAGGTAATTCCAGCTTCAGGGCCCAACTCCATCCTCTGGAAAAGCTGAGTTTGATCCAATTCCAGCTGCTCCAGAAGCAATTCCCAAGGGAATTGGGGAGGGAAATTGCACTGGATTGGGCGCCAGCATTAAAGGAAATCAATGGGATTTGGGGAAAAAATTCCTCCCTGGGAGGGTGAGGAGGGGCTGGGATGGAATTCCCAGAGGAGCTGGGGCAGCTCCATCCCTGGATGTGCCCAAGTCACTTCCAGAGAGCAGGGATCCCTGGGATGTGAGATCACTGGGATGTGGGATCTCTGGGATGTGGGATCCCTGGGATGTGGGATCTTTGGAATGAGGGATGTCTGGCATGGGGGATTTCTGGCATATGGGATCCCTGGGATATGGAAATCCAGCCTATGGGATCTCTGGGATATGGGATCCCTGGGAGGTGGGATCTTTGGAATGAGGGATCTCTGGGATGTGGGATCTCTGGGATTCGGAACAACCTGGGATAAGGGAAGGGGTGTGATGGGATGAGATCTCAGCTCCTTTCCCTGCATCAGGAATTCTCAGGGATAAGGATGAACCCTGGGAATCAGATCCTGACCCTCAGCAGAGCCACCTCCCCCAGCCTGGGGCCATCTCCTGTGCCAGGAGAAGCTGCAGGAGCAATTCCAGGCTGGAATGAGGGATGTGGAGAGAGGGACAGGATGAGGATGTGCCAGGGCCTGCACGGTCAGGCCAGGACAGGGCTGGATGTTTTATCCATGAGAAATTCCAGTGATGGAAGGGAGAGCTTGGGATGAAGCATCCGGCAGGAATCCAGCAGAGCTCCTGGAGAATCCCCTGGATTCAGGGAATTTGCTGCTCCCTCTGTCCCGCAGCTGGGAAAAGCACCCAGGGAGGGGGAAAAGGGATTTGGAAACAGCCTGGAATCCCACAGGGAAAAACGCTCTGCAATGGAGCTGGGAAATGGGAACGCGCCCCATGGATCCCAGTGACTTTGCCCGTGGGTTTTTCAGCCCAAACCCCTGCACAAATCCCAGTTCCAGCTGAATCCCCTCCCTGCGGGGTTTGTCCTGCCCTGAGGACACACCTGGCTGGGACCGAGCAGTCCCAGTCACGCTCCCTGCTCCCAGGAACAGGAACGGGCCGCTGGCTGCTCTAATTTCCCCCATTTGCTGTAATTTCCCCCATTTGCTGTAATTCCCCTCATTTGCAGTTCCTTGGGAAGGCTCATTGCCTCCCATCCCGCTGCCCTTCGCACCCTGCAGGCTCCTTGGGGCGACTCGACCTCTCCAGCTCCGGGAGCAGCTCCCTAAACGCTTTTCCCTGCAGAGATGATCCCGGAGATCCCAAAACCTGCAGGGATTTCAGGGCCTTGTGGCCGTTTTCGGGACCCAGTGAGAAATTCCTGCAATGGGTGACTGAAGAGCCAGATCCCAATGGCTCAGAAACCCCAAAATTGTGGAGAAATTAATCAAGATCTCCCCCCAAAAAGCTACTTCTGTGTTTAGACCTCCCTAAAAGCTTTCCTCTGCAGAGATGATCCTGGAGATCCCCAAAACCTGCAGGGATTTCAGGGCCTTGTGGCCGTTTTCAGGGATCCAATGGGAAGCTCCTGCTTGAAGATCCCAGTGGCTGAGGAACCCCAAAATTCTGGAAAAATGAACCCATATCTCCCCCCAAAAAGCTATTTCTGTGTTCAAACCTCCCTAAAAGCTTTTCCCTGCAGAGATGATCCTGGAGATCCCCAAAACCTGCAGGGATTTTAGGGCCACGTGGGCGATTTCACACCCAAGGGACCCAGTGGGAAGTTCCTGCAATGGAACTGCAAATCACAAATCCTAGATTGGAGAATTCCCAGGTGTTCTGAACAGTTCTTTCCCCAGAAATCAGAGCTGGATCAATCCCACACCATTCTGGCCAGGGGGTTGTGGTTTTAAAGTCATTCAGGGCTTTGATTTATCCCATCCAGGGAAAGGATTGAGGAGCCAGATCCCAGTGGCTCAGAAACCCCAAAATTGTGGAGAAATTAATCAAGATCTCCCCCAAAAAGCAATTTCTGTGTTTAAAGCTCCCTAAAACCTTTCCCCTGCAAAGATGATCCTGGAGATCCCCAAAACCTGCAGGGATTTTAGGGCCATGTGGCTGTTTTCAGAGATCCAATGGGAAGCTCCTGCAATGGGTGATTGAAGATCCCAGTGGTTGAGAAACCCCAAAATTCTGGAGAAATGAACCCATATCTCCCCCCAAAAAGCAATTTCCATTTTTAAACCCTGTGGGAATTTCTCCAGCTTGGAATCATGGAATGGTTTGGGTGGGAAAGGACATAAAATCATCTCATCCCACCCTTCCACTCTCCCAGGTCATTCCAGCCTGGCCTGGGGCAGCCCCACATTGTCCAAACCCCTGCGAGGTTTCAAAGCCAAGGTGGGAAAAACCCAAATTCCAGAGGAATCCTCCCAGCAGGAGCTGGGGCTTGGGGATGGCTCCAGGCATTCCCAGAGAAAGCAAATCTTCCTTTATTTCCCTTCTTCTTTTTTGAATGAATGAATTCCTTTATTCCCACTCTTTCAGGAAAAGGGTGGATCAGTGCTGGGGTCTCCACGGAATGGGAGCGCCTGGATTTCCTGGAATCGCAGCACAAGGCACTGAACCTGTCTGGGATTCCTCAGGGATGTGCAGGGAGGGGAGGAATCAGGGGCTGGAGGGTGAATTCCCCCCAGGAAGCTCCTGACAAAACGCGGGAGGGACAAAGGATCCCCCCACACCCATTCCCTGACGGATTCCCACCCCAGGAGATGGGGATGGAACAGGGAAAATGAAGATTTTTCCCCCAAAAACCACGAAGAGAGGGAATTTCTGGGAAGGCAAAGGAGGAGAAGCGCAGCTGGGGCCGGGGGCAGCGCTGGGAATGCGGCGCCAGCGCATCCCGGGAAAGGCTGGGAGTGAGGATTGGGCACCTCTGCCCCTTCCTGCGGCACCGAGCCCGGGAATTCCCGGCCCCTCCCGGCAGGGGGAGAAGGGCCCTGCCCCAAGGGAGCCCCGGAGGGAGCCGGGAACGGGAGCCGGGAACGGGAGCCGGGAACGGGATCCGGGAATGGGATCCGGGAATGGGATCTGAGGGTGGGACCCGGGAATGGGATCCGGGAATGGGATCTGAGGGTGGGATCCGGGAATGGGATCCGGGGAATGGGATCCGGGAATGGGATCCGGGAATGGGACCCGGGGAATGGGATCTGGGAATGGGACCCGGGAATGGGATCCGGGAATGGGACCCGGGAATGGGATCTGGGAATGGGATCCGGGAATGGGATCTGGAAATGGGATCTGAGGGTGGGACCCGGGAATGGGATCTGGGAATGGGACCCGGGAATGGGATCTGGGAATGGGACCCAGGGGTGGGAGCCAGGGATGGGATCTGGGAATGGGATCCAGGTGTGGGAGCCAAGGATGGGATCTGGGGATGAGATCTGGGAATGGGATCTGGGAGTGGGACCCGGGGGATGGGAGCCAGAGACAGGATCTGGGGATGGGATCCAAGGATCAGATCTGGGGGTGGGAGCCTGGGATCAGATCCAGGGACAGGATCAAAGGATGGGATCCAGGGATCAGATCCAGGGATCAGATCTGGGGGTGAGAACCTGGGATTGGATCCAGAGATGGGATCTGGGGGTGGGAGCCTGGGATCAGATCCAGGGATGGGATTCAGGGATCAGATCCAGGGACAGGATCCAGGGAAGTCACCTCAGGAGCCCCCCCAATCCCTCAGGCCTTGGGAAAGGCTGATCCAAGGAAAAGGGAGAAGAGGCAGGAACTGAACAGGGTCGGGCTGGGGAAGGGGAGGATGCTCAGGAACACTCCCGGGAAATCCCAAATCCCAAATCCCTCCTCAGCCTTTAGGGAAAACCTGGGAGTGCTGATTCCCTGTGCCAGGCAGGAAATGGGTCTGACAGGGACAGGGACACAGGGAGAGGGACGGGAACAGGGACACAGAGAGGGGACACAGGGAAGGGACAGGGACATGGGGAAGGGACACAGGGACAGAGGGGAAGTGGACAGGGACACAAGGAAAGGACACAGGGACACAGGGAAGGGACAGGGACACAGGGAGGGGACCCAGGGACACGGGGACAGGGACATGGGAAAGGGACCCAGGGAAGGGACACTGGAAAAGGACACAGGGATGCAGGGATGGGACAGGGACACAGGGACAGAGGGACAGGGACACAGAGATCCAGAGACACGGGGAAGGGACAGGGACACAGGGACAGGGACACAGGGACAGGGACACGGGGAGGGGCACGGGGAGGGGCACGGGGAGTCCTCCAGGCCCATGCCAGCTCTCAGGAGCTTCACGCGTTATTTGATACCAACAATGGGACCTTGGGAACAACAATGGAATTTCGGGAACAACAATGGGACTTTGGGGACCACAATGGGACAATATTTGGGGACAGTACCGGGACTTTGGGGACAACAATGGCCCTCGGGAGGGACGAGGTGCCCCGGCCCCGGCGCTCACCGGTCCCGGTGGTGCCGCGGGGGCCCCGCAGGAGCCGCCCCCTCCCTCTCCCTCTCCCTCTGGGGCCGTTTTGGGGCCTTCTCCACACGGGAACCCCAAAGGAAGGAGCGAGGGGGGGTTAAAGGGCCGGGGAGTTTTGGGATCGTTCCCTGCCCTGCTCCCCTCCCTCGCCTGTCCCTAAAGCACCTGCAGAGGGAAAATGGATTTTGTCAGGGCAGGAAACCCCAAATCCCAGCGTGGGTTGGGAATTCCAGGCTGAGGATCCCAAAGGAATCCCCCCCCCCACCCAGCGCTGGGATGGAAAATCCCTTTGGGTTTTCTCCTGGTGGAGCCACAGGAATATCTGGGGGGATAATCTGGGGTAATTTGGGATTAATTTGGGGTTTATTTCCCCCTCAGGAGACGGCACCAGGTTCTGCCTCCTCTGGCTGAGCCCACCCTGCAAATCCTTGGGATCCCTGGGATTTGGGATCTGTGATTCCTGGGATGTGGGATCCCTGGGATGTGGGATCTATGGGATCCCTGGGACGTGGGATCTGTGGGATCTCTGCAATGTGGGATCCCTGGGATTTGGGATCTCTAGGATGTGGGATCTGTGGGATTTAGGATCTCTGAAATGTGGGATGTGTGGGATTTGGGATCTGTGCGATGTGGGATCTGTGGGGTGGGGGATCCCTGGGATCTCTGGGATGGGGGATCCGTGGGATTTGGGATCTCTGAAATGTGGGATCTCTAGAATGTGGAATCTGTGGGATTTGGGATCCCTGGGATCTGGCATCTCTGGGATCTGGGATATGTGGGATTTTGGATCCCTGGGATCTGGGATCTCTGGGATGGGCGATCTCTGGGATTTGGGATCCCTGGGATTTGGGAGGGATGAAGGAGGAAGACAAACAAAGCCAAAGAAGCCCCCAGAATCCCAAATCTTGGGTCCCTCCCAGCAGAATTCCAAGAGGGACGAGCTGGATGTAAAACCCTTCCCAGGGGACATTCCCAAAAAACCAAACCCTGGGATTTCAGTGGGAAATGAGGAAAATCTCCTCATGAGGCCCAATTAATGGCAATTATGGCCACACCCCTCTGTGACACCGAGGGGACACCAAGAAATCCCTGGCACAGCAGGAATGGCCTGGCCAGGGATGGGGATTAAATCTGGATTTTAAATCTGGATTTTGGGTCCCTTCCCACCCAAACCAGCCTGGAATTCTCTGCTCCTCCCTCCAATGAAAGGAAATTTATTTTATGAACAATTGTCCCTTCAACTTTTTAAAAACTCATTTATTTTTTCCTTAATTTTTTTCCTAATATTTTCGTGATTTTAATTTTTCCTGATTTTTCCCTGATTTTATTTTTCCCCAATTTTCCCCATGATTTTAATTTTCCCTGATTTTTCCCACAATTTTATTTTTCCCTGATTTCATTTTTTCCCTGATATTTTCCTGATTTTTCCACTGACTTTATTTTTTTCTGTTTTTTTTCCCAGATTTTTTTCCTGTTTTTTTTTTTCCAGTTTTTCCCCTGATTTAAACTTTTTTACCATTTTTTTCTCTGATTTTATTTTTTTTCCTGACTTTATTTTTTCCCGATTTCCCCCCCCCTTTGTTTTTTCTGATTTTTTTCCTTGATTTTATTTTTTCCTGATTTTATTTTTTCCCGATTTTCCCCCATTTTTTTTTCTGGTTTTTTTCCCTGATTTTATTTTTTCCATTTTCCCCCTGATTTCATTTTCTTTTCTGATTTTCTTCCCCCATTTTTTCCCCAATTTTCCCCCTCTGATTTTTATTTTTTCCCGCTTTTATTACACTTTAATGCCTTTTTTTGGCCTTTTTTCCCCCCTTGCTGCATTCGAGACTCTGCCACTTCTCCCTGGGTATTTCCAAGCCCCACAGGATTTTTTTTAAAAATTTAATCCTGAAATTGGAGATTTGGGCCAAGGAGAAGAGGAAATTCCAGCTCTGGCAGGGTCAATTTTGGGATCATTTTTATCAGCCCTGATTTCCCAATCCCAATTCCAGCCCTGGATTTTCTCATCCCTCACCCGAAACCAGATTTGGATTTAAATTCTGCCAAAATTCGGATTTTGTCAGCTTCAAAAATATCCTTTAGCAAAGGAAGGTGTTTGGAATTCTGAAGGTCCAGTGAAAGATTCTGCTCCAAAATTCTGCCCCAAATCCAGGGAATTCTGACTCCAGCCCGTGCTGGGCGGGAGGAGCAGAAATTCAGCACCCAAATTGAGGTGGAATTCAGCCTAAATTCTCTGTACAAAGGTAAAAAACCATCAAAACCAGACCATAAAACAATTTCAATTATCCAGACTTTTAGATTAATTATGATAAAAAATTTATCCAGTTCTCCAATAATGAAACAATCCAATTTTCCTGCATTTTCCCACCTTTTGGAAGTTGTCCAGCTGGAGAATTAACAAATAAAATTAACAAATAAATTAACAAATAAAACACCCACACCCCAAAGGTTCATAGAAATCCCACTTTTAATCATGGACAAATTGACTTTCAAGTAAAATCAACAGTTTTAAATAAAATATAAATTACCAGAGGACTTGGAAAGACCCTGTGCACGTTCTCCTCTGCTTTTCCAGTTCTCTTCACATTCCTGGAGTTTCTGGGAGGTCTCTCCACAATTATGGAACAGAAAATTGGGATTAAAAGCAGCGACTGGTGCCACTGGGAGGGTGAAAAAGGAGGAAATCCTTTTCCCTCTTCCAAGGAAAAAAAGGAGGGAGCAGAAGAGATGGAAGCAGTTTTTTATGGAAGCACAGCATTGGATGTGAGGGATTTTCCTTCTCCATCCCAGGAGTGATTCCAGAGGGGAAAATCACAGAAAATGCCCTAAAAGGGTTGGTTTTGTGTTTTTTGGTTTTCCCTGCTTTTGGAACTTCTTGTTATTTGAGAGTCCAAAGTGAGAGCAGGGATGGCAATGCTGGAATCCAGCAAGGAAAATCCAAACTCATTCCAATCCCATTTTCCCATTTCCAATTGGGAAAACCCAAGCTCATTCTGGGATTTCAGCCTCTCCCAAAGGTGGGAGCTCAACTCATCCTCTCCTGCACGCCCCCAAGTGCAACATTCCCAACAAAATCAATTTTTGTTTTTGGCATTTTTCCCTCACCACCCCATTCCCCCGGAATTCCCAAGCCTGCCCGGAATTCCCAACTCCGCTTCTCCAAAAGGGGCAAAAAAACCAAAAAGGGGGGAGGAACCCTGAGGCAAAAATGGCTTTTTTCTGTGTGTGTGTGTGTGTGTGTGTGTGTGGATGAATGGCCCAGCCTGGAGCCTACCCCGGGATTTTCTGCGGGGGGAGCCCCTCGGGCAGCCAGAGGGGAGCGGGGCTGGCGCCGGGGGGCAGCGGCCGGCGGTGGATGCGGCGCAGGCGGAGCAGGTAGAGCAGGATGGAGAGCAGCACCACCAGGAAGCAGGCCAGGAACAGGTAGTGGTTGTACACAAAGGAGAAACTCCTCCAGTGAGAGTGAGTGCCGCGGAAATTCTCCTGCTGGATGTCCCTGGAAAAGAGCAGAGGGACAACGGGAACGTCTTAGAGGAGAAGTTCCACTGCCAGCTTGGTGGGAATCAGAGCTCACTGGGAGGAATAAGCTCCAAAAAGCACAGGTTGAGGCTCTAAAAGCTACAAATTCCCATCCCCAAAATGCTCTCCCAAAGGCTTTTCCCAGATTTTTGAGAGGATGTCCCTGGAAAAGAGCAGAGGGACAACGGGAACGTCTCAGAGGAGAAATCCCACTGCCAGCTTGGTGGGAATCAGAGCTCACTGGGAGGAATAAGCTCTGAAAAGCACAAGTTGAGGCTCTAAAAAGCACAAGTTGAGGCTCTAAAAGCCACAAATTCCCATCCCCAAAATTCCCCCCCCAAAGGCTTTTCCCAGACTTTTGAGAGGATGTCCTTGGAAAAGAGCAGAGGGACAACGGGAACGTCTTAGAGGTAAAATTCCTCTGCCAGCTTGGTGGGGATCAGAGCTCATTGGGAGGAATAAGCTTCAAAAAGCACAAGTTAAGGCTCTAAAAGCTACAAATTCCCATCCCCAAAATGCTCTCCCAAAGGCTTTTCCCAGACTTTTGAGAGGATACCCCTGGAAAAGAGCAGAGGGACAATGGGCACGCTTTGGAGGCAAAGATCTGCTTCCAACCTGGTGGGAATCAGAGCTCATTGGGAGGAATAAGCTTCAAAAAGCACAAGTTGAGGCTCTAAAAGCCACAAATTCCCTCCCAAAATTCCCCTCCCAAAGACTTTTCCCAAACTTTTGAGAGGATACCCCTGGAAAAGAGCAGAGGGACAACAGCCGTGCTTTGGAGGCAAAATTCCACTTCCAGTTGGGCTCAGGGCAGGAATCTGAGCCCATTTTGGGGAACAGGATCTAAAAAGCACAAGCTGAGGCAGTAAAAGCTACAAATTCCCACCCCAAAATCCTCTCCCAAAGGCTTTTCCCAGATTTTTGAGAGGATGTCCCTGGAAAAAAGCAGAGGGACAACGGGCACGCTTTGGAGGCAAAATTCCACTTCCAACTTGGTGGGAATCAGAGCTCATTGGGTGGAATAATCTCTAAAAAACACAAGTTGAGCCTCTAAAAAGCACAAATTCGCATCCCCAAAATCCTCTCCCAAAGGCTTCTCCCAGATTTTTGAGAGGATGTCCCTGGAAAAGAGCAGAAATGCTCTGGAGGCAAAATTCCACTTCCAGCTGGGCTCTGGGCAGGAATCTGAGCCCATTTTGAGGGACATGATCTAAAAATCACAAGTTGAGGCTCTAAAAACCACAAGTTGAGGCTCTAAAAAGCACGGATTCCCATTCCCAAAATCCTCTCCCAAAGGCTTTTCCCAGATTTTTGAGAGGATGTCCTTGGAAAAGAGCAGAGGGACAATGGGCACGCTTTGGAGGCAAAGATCTGCTTCCAACCTGGTGGGAATCAGAGCTCATTGGGTGGAATAAGAAAAAAAGCACAAGTTGAGGCTCTAAAAATCACAAATTCCCATCCCCAAAATCTTCTCCCAAAGGCTTCTCCCAGATTTTTGAGAGGATGTCCCTGGAAAAGAGCAGAAGTGCTCTGGAGGCAAAATTCCACTTCCAGCTGGGCTCTGGGCAGGAATCTGAGCCCGTTTTGGGGACGAGGCTCTAAAACGCCCAATGTGAGGGATCCCCACCCCTTCCCAAAGGTGTTCCCGGGTCTCCGGGGTACCTGAGGGGCAGGAAGCGGGTCCGGTAGAGGATGGCCCCCAGCGTCCACTGCACCTCCTTGTCGTAGACCTGCAGCGCCGTCTTCAGGCTCCCGTAGCTCTCCGGGAAGGAAAAGCCCCGGTGGAAAACCTCGAACATCCAGGCAGACTTGAAGCACTGGAACCTGGGGAGAGCAGGGGGGTCAGCCGGGAAATGTGGGATCAGGGACAGTGGGGTCAGCCAGGAAATGTGGGGTGAGCCAGGAAATGTGGGATCAGGGACAGTGGGGTCAGCCAGGAAAAATGGGGTCAGCCAGGAAAAATGGGATCAAGGACAGTGGGGTCAGCCAGGAAAAATGGGATCAGCCAGGAAAAATGGGATCAAGGACAGTGGGGTCAGCCAGGAAAAATGGGATCAGCCAGGAAAAATGGGATCAGGGACAGTGGGGTCAGCCAGGAAATGTGGGGTCAGTCAAGGACAGTGGGATCAGCCAGGAAAAATGGGATCAGCCCAGAAAGATGGGATCAGGGAGACTGGGGTCAGCCAGGAAAAATGGGATCAGCCAGGAAAAATGGGATCAGGGACAATAAGATCAGGCAGGAACAGTGGGATCAGCCAGAAAACGTGGGATCAGTCAAGGATAGTGGGATCAGGAACAGTGGGATCAAGAGCAGTGGGATCAGTCAGGAAAAATGGGATCAGGACAGTGGGATCAGTCAAAGACAGTATGGTCAGCCAGGAAAAATGGGATCAGGGACAAGAGGATCAGGAAGGAAAAGTGGGACCAGCCAGGAAACGTGGGATCAGTCAAGGACAGCAGGATCAGGAACAGTGGGATCAGTCAGGAACAGTGGGATCAGTCAGGAACAGTGGGATCAGTCAGGAACAGTGGGATCAGGAACAGTGGGATCAGTCAGGAACAGTGGGATCAGGAACAGTGGGATCAGTCAGGAACAGTGGGATCAGTCAGGAACAGTGGGATCAGTGAAGGACATTGGGATCAGTCAGGAACAGTGGGATCAGTCAAGGACATTGGGATCAGTCAGAGAGAACGGGTTAAACTCAGCTCAGCATTCCAGCAACCGCGGGGCACGATTAAATCTGGAACTCTCAGCTTTTCCAAGGGATTTTTTCACAATTCTCAGACCTTTCCCAAGTTTTTTCCCCACTCCCAGTGATCCACCAAACGGACAGGCCCTGGCAGGAGCAACTTCCTGGCCAAAGCCCAGCCCAAAGCTGAGCCCAAAGCCGAGCCCAAAGCCGAGCCCAAAGCCCGGCTCAAAGCCGAGCCCAAGCCCGGCCCAAAGCCGAGCCCAAAGCCGAGCCCAAAGCCGAGCCCAAGGCCAGCCCAAAGCCGAGCCCAAAGCCGAGCCCAAAGCCGAGCCCAAGGCCAGCCCAAAGCCGAGCCCAAGGCCAGCCCAAAGCCGAGCCCAAAGCCGAGCCCAAAGCCAAGCCCAAAGCCGAGCCCAAGCCCAGCCCAAAGCCCAGCCCAAGCCCAGCCCAAAGCCGAGCCCAAAGCCGAGCCCAAAGCCGAGAAGCCGAGCCCAAAGCCGAGCCCAAGCCCAGCCCAAAGCCGAGCCCAAAGCCGAGCCCAAAGCCCAGTCCAAAGCTGAGCCCAAAGCCGAGCCCAAAGGCCAGCCCAAGGCCAGCCCAAAGCCCAGCCCAAGGCCAGCCCAAAGCCCAGCCCAAGCCCAGCCCAAGCCCAGCCCAAGGTCAGCCCAAAGCCCAGCCCAAAGCCGAGCCCAAAGCCGAGCCCAAAGCTGAGCCCAAAGCCGAGCCCAAAGCCCAGCCCAAGGCCAGCCCCGCTCACTTGAGCCGGTGCAGATCCGCGTGGGGGGCGTAGAGGCCGCGCTCGAAGCGCTCCCGCAGCACCGACCACCGCGTGGCACAATAATCCTGCAGGAAATCAGAGAAAAACGGGAAAAAGGGAATGATCCCAGCACTCCTCCCACCTGGAGAGGGAAAATCCCACCTGAAAAAATCATCCAAAACACCAAACATCAAAAAGGAACAGCAGCTTGCACGGCAGGTAAGGAAAATCCCAAATTTTGGGGGAAAATTTTGATGCACATTTGGAATTTGGGGTAGAATTAATGTTAAACTGTTGGAATTTGGAATGGAATTTATGTTAAACTCTCTGGGAATAACCAGGATCCCAAATTTTATGGGAATATTATGACCTGCATTTGGAATTTGGAATTAATGTTAAACTCTTGGAATTTGAGGCGGAATTAATGTTAAACTCTCTGGGAATATCCACTAAAGAAAATCCCAAATTTCATGGGAATATTTTAATCCACATTTGGAATTCGGGGTGGAATTAATGTTCAACTCTCTGGGAATATCCAGTAAGGAAAATCCCAAATTTCGTGGGAATATTTTAATCCACATTTGGAATTCGGGGTGGAATTAATGTTCAACTCTCTGGGAATATCCAGTAAGGAAAATCCCAAATTTCGTGGGAATATTTTGATCCACACTTGGAATTTGGGATGGAATTAAAGTTCAGCTCTTGGAATTTGGGATGGAATTAATGTTAAACTCTTGGAATTTAGAGTGGAATTAATGTTAAATCTCAGGAAATGTCAAGGATCCCAAATTTCATGGGAATGTTTTGATCCACATTTGAAATTTGGAATGAATTTAATGTTAAACTCTTTGGGAATATCCAGGATCCCATATTTTATGGGAATACTTTGATCTACATTTGGAATCTGGGGTAGAATTAAAGTTAAACTCTTGGAATCTGGGATGGAATTAATGTTAAACTCTTGGAATTTAGAGTGGAATTAATGTTAAACTCTCAGGGAATGTCAAGGATCCCAAATTTCATGGGACTATTTTAATCCACATTTGGAATTTGGGGTGGAATTAATGTTAAACTCTTGGAATTTGGGGTGGAATCAATGTTCAACTCTTTGGGAATATCCAGCAAGGCAAATCCCAAATTTTGTGGGAACATTTGAGCCACATTTGAAATCTGGGGTGGAATTAATGTTCAACTCTCTGGGAATATCCAGTAAGGAAAATCCCAAATTTCATGGGAATATTTTGAGCCACATTTGGAATTCGGGGTGGAATTAACGTTCAACTCACAGGGAATATCCAGGATCCCAAATTTTCTGGGAATATTTTGATTCACATTTGGAATTTTGGGTGGAATTAATGTTAAACTCTCTGGGAATATCCAGTCAGGCAAATCCCAAATTCTGTGAGAACATTTTGATCCACACAAAGAGTTTTGCTGCAGGACTTTGGGAATAAAATCCTTGTGGATGTTCTAAATTAGGAATGGATCCCCTTTCCTTCACCTGTGCAGCTTTGGTGATTTTAGGGATTTGGGATCTCTTAAAGGGATGTTTTTCTGCAAGACCTAGGGAATAAAATCCTTATGGAGAGATGCTTAAATGAAGGAACTGATCCCTTTTTTCACCTGTGAAACTTCAGTGAATTTACGAATGTGGGATCGTTTTGCTGCAGGCAATGTTTTGCTGCAGGAGTTTGGGAATAAAATCCTTATGGAGTGATGCTCAAAATTAGGAATTTATCTCAATTTTTCACCTGTGCAGCTTCAGTGAATTTATGAATGTGGGATCTCTTAAAGCAAAAGGCTGCTGCAGATCTTTGGGAATAAAATCCTTGAGGATGTTCTAAATTAGGAATTGATCCCTTTTTTCACCTGTGCAGCTTCAGTGAATTTATGAATGTGGGATCTCTTAAGGCCATGTTCTTCTGCAGGACTTGGGGAATAAAATCCTAATGGAGAGAAATTTTAAATTAGGAATTGATCTCTTTTCTTTCACCTGTGCAGCTTTGGTGAATTTATGGATTTAGGATCTCTTAAGGCAATATTTTTCTGTGGGAGTTTGGGAATAAAATCCTTATGGAGAGATGCTCAAAATTAGGAATTTACCTCAATTTTTCACCTGTGCAGCTTTAGTGAATTTATGAATGTGGGATCCCTTAAGGCAATGTTCTTCTGCAGGAGTTTGGGAATAAAATCCTTATGGAGAGATTCTCAAAATTAGGAATTTATCTCAATTTTTCACCTGTGCAGCTTTAGTGAATTTATGAATTTGGGGTCTCTTAAGGCAATGTTTTGCTGGGGGATTTTGGGAACAAAATCCTCATGGAGGGTTGTTACAAATGAAGGAATTGATGCCTTTTTTTCACCTGTGCAGCTTCAGTGAATTTATGAATTTAGCATCTCTTAAGGCAATGTTTTGCTGCAGGACTTGGGGAATAAAATCCTTGTGCAGAGTTGTTCTAAGTTAGGAACTGATTCCCTTTCTTTCACCTGTGCAGCTTCAGTGAATTTATGAATTTGGGATCTCTTCAGGCCATGTTCTTCTGCAGGACTTTGGGAATAAAATCCTTATGGAGAGATGCTCAAAATTAGGAATTTATCTCAATATTTCACCTGTGAAACTTTAGTGAATTTATGAATTTGGGATCTCTTAAGGCCATGTTCTTCTGCAGGACTTTGGGAATAAAATCCTTATGGAGAGATGTTACAAATGAGGGAATTGATCTCTTTTCTTTCACCTGTGCAGCTTCAGTGAATTTAGGATCTCTTAAGGCAATGTTTTGCTGCAGGACTTGGGGAATAAAATCCTTATGGAGAGATGCTCAAATCAATTAGGAATTTATCTCAATTTTTCACCTGTGAAACTTTAGTGAATTTATGAATGTGGGATCTCTTCAGGCCACGTTCTTCTGCAGGCCTTGGGGACTCAGGCCCTGATGGGCGCTGCTGTGAGTCGGAGCCGGTCCCGTTTGCCCACCTGAGCAGCCCTGGTGAACCTGGCTGCGCTGTAGTCGCCGCCCATGCGCAGCACGTCCTCGGTGCAGTAGTAGAACTCGGAGAAGCCGTAGAATTCGCTGCTCTGCAGGCGCAGGGGGGGCTGCACGACGCCGTTCAGGGAGCTCCCGGTGCCGTTGGTTCGGTTCAGCAGCGGCCGCAGCCGCTCCCGGCACAGCTGGAAGTCGCCGGTGCCGCGCAGCTGCAGGCGCAGCCCCCGGTGCCGCAGCTCGTCCTGCGCGTCCCGCGGCAGGCACGGGTCCGGGACGGGGGCCTGGGGGCTCAGCCCGGCCTGCCTGGGACAGGGACAGGCAAAGCCTGGCTCAGCAAAGCCTGCCTGGGACAGGGACAGAGACCGGCAAAGCCTGGCTCAGCAAAGCCTGCCTGGGACAGGGACAGAGACCGGCAAAGCCTGGCTCAGCAAAGCCTGACTGGGACAGGGACAGAGACCAGCAAAGCCTGGCTTAGCAAAGCCTGACTGGGACAGGGACAGAGACCGGCAAAGCCTGGCTCAGCAAAGCCTGACTGGGACAGGGACAGAGACCGGCAAAGCCTGGCTCAGCAAAGCCCGGCCTGCCTGGGACAGGGACAGAGACCGGCAAAGCCTGGCTTAGCAAAGCCTGACTGGGACAGGGACAGAGACCGGCAAAGCCTGGCTTAGCAAAGCCTGACTGGGACAGGGACAGAGACCGGCAAAGCCTGGCTTAGCAAAGCCTGACTGGGACAGGGACAGAGACCGGCAAAGCCTGGCTCAGCAAAGCCTGACTGGGACAGGGACAGAGACCGGCAAAGCCTGGCTCAGCAAAGCCTGACTGGGAAAGGGACAGAGACCGGCAAAGCCTGGCTCAGCAAAGCCTGACTGGGACAGGGACAGAGACCGGCAAAGCCTGGCTCAGCAAAGCCCGGCCTGCCTGGGACAGGGAGAGAGATCAGCTAGGCCCGGCTCAGCAAGGCCTGCCTGGGACAGGGAGAGAGATAAGCAAGGACCGGCCTGTCTGCCCAGCAGCCGGGGGGACAGACTGACAGCCGGGGGGACAGACTGACAGCCGGGGGACAGACTGACAGCCTGGGGACAGACTGACAGCCTGGGGACAGACTGACAGCCGGGGGGACAGACTGACAGCCTGGGGGACAGACTGACAGCCGGGGGGACAGACTGACAGCCTGGGGACAGACTGAGCCCAGCTGGGGGGACAGACTGACAGCCTGGGGACAGACTGACAGCCGGGGGGACAGACTGACAGCCTGAGGACAGACTGACAGCTGGGGGGACAGACTGACAGTCAGGGGGACAGACTGACAGCCGGGGGACAGACTGACAGCCGGGGGACAGACTGACAGCCTGGGGACAGACTGAGCCCAGCTGACCTTGGACACTCCCAGGCACCCAGGGGCAGGCGCAGCTTCTCTGGGAATTCCTTCCCAGCCCTCACCACCCTCATACCGGGAATTCCTTCCTGAAATCCAACCCAAACTTCCACTTTTTCAGCTGACTCCAACTCCTGAATCTCAGGAATCTCTCTCCACCTCCCAGATTCTCCCTTCCCACACAACATCCAGGATCATTCCCACCTCCCACCCCCCCAGGCTGCTCCAAGCTGGCCCTCCCAGGGATGGAGCAGCCACAGCTGCTCTGGGAATTCCATTCCATCCCCTTCACCACCCTCATACCGGGAATTCCTTCCACAAATCCAACCTAAAACTTCAGTTTGACCCCATTACTCCAGTTCCTGAGGGGAATCCCTCTCCACTTCCCAGATTTTCCCTTCCCACACTGGAAGTGCTGTGATCTCTCCACAACATCCAGGATCATTCCCACCTTTCCAGGACCACCTTCCCCTGTCCCAGGCTGCTCCAAGCTGACCTTGGACACTCCAAGGGATGGAGCAGCCACAGCTCCCCTGGAAATTCCATCCCAGCCCCTCAACACTCTCATATTAGGAATTCCTTCCACAAATCCAACCTAATCTTCAGTTTGACCCCATTACTCCAGTTCCTGAGCAGGAATCTCTCTCCATCTCCCAGATTCTCCCTTCCCACACAACATCCAGGATCATTCCCACCTCCCACCCCCCCAGGCTGCTCCAAGCTGACCTTGGACACTCCAAGGGATGGAGCAGCCACAGCTGCTCTGGGAATTCCATCCTATCCCTCACCACTCTCATATTGGGAATTCCTTTCACAAATCCAACCTAAACTTCCACTTCTTCAGCTGACTCCAACTCCTGAGGAGGAATCCCTCTCCGGTCCCCAGATGTTTCCCTTCCCACAGCACACCCAGGATCATTCCCACCATTCCAGGAGCCCGGGGATGCAGGTACCTGTTCCTGAGCAGGCTGCTGGAGAAGAGGCTCTCCTCGTAGCGCCGGCGCGCGGCGTTGCCGCCGAAGCCCAGGAAGGTGGCCACGTACACGCGGTACACATGCTCCGTCTGGTGCGCGTCGCAGCCCAGGTTCACCTCGGCCAGCAGGCCCTTGGCCACCTCCTCCTGCACAGCAAAGTCAGCAATCACTGCCATGCTCCTGAGCACAACATGAATTTTGGTTTGGGATGTCCTGGACGCCTTTACGTTCACCCAACTCTTTCATGCTTTGCTGTCTGTGCTTGCTGCACTCTGGATAAGGGATATCCCCACAGCATCGTGGAGGTGTTCTGGTTGGAAAAGATCTTGAAGATCATAAAAATCATCAATCCAATGGCAAAATAAGGAATCATTGGGATGGTCCTGACCCAAAAAGGAATTTTTTTGATGTCTTGGACACCTTTAATCTCACCCCTCACCGATCTCTTTCACGCTTTCCTCTCCTGTCTGTGTGTCCTGCACTCTGCATAAGGGATATCCCCACAGCAACGTGGAGGTGCTCTGGTTGGAAAAGATCTTGAAGATCATAAAAATCATCAATCCAACAGCTAAATCAGGAATCACTGGGATGATACCAATCTGAAAATGAATTTTTTGGGATGTCTTGGACACCTTCAAGTTCACCCAACTCTTTCATGCTTTCCTCTCCTGTCTGTGTGTCCTGCACTCCGGGTAAAGGATATCCCCACAGCATTGTGGAGGTGTTCTGGTTGGAAAAGATCTTGAAGATCATAAAAATCATCAATCCAACAGCACAATCAGGAATCACTGGGATGATCCTGACCCAAAAATGAATTTTTGGGATGTCCTGGACATCTTTAATTTCACCCAACTCTTTCATGCTTTCCTCTCCTGTCTGTGTGTCCTGCACTCTGGATAAAGGATATTCCCACAGCATCATGGAGGTGCTCTGGTTGGAAAAGATCTTGAAGATCTTGGAGATCATCAATCCAATGGCAAAATCAGGAATCACTGGGATGGTTCTGACCCAAAAATGAATTTTTTTGATGTCTTGGACACCTTTAATCTCACCCCTCACCCAACTCTGTGCTTCCTGTACCCTGGATAAAGGATATTCCCACATGGAGGTGATCTGCCTGGAAAAGATCCTGAAGATCATCAATCATCAATCCAACAGCAGAATCAGGAATCACTGGGATGGTCCTGCTCCAAAAATGAGGTTTTTGTGATGTCTTGGACACCTTCAAGTTCACCCAACTCTTTCATGCTTTCCTCTCCTGTCTGTGCTTGCTGCACTCTGGGTAAAGGATATCCCCACAGCATCATGGAGGTGTTCTGGTTGGAAAAGATCTTGAAGATCATAAAAATCATCAATCCAACAGCTAAATCAGGAATCACTGGGATGATACCAATCTGAAAATGAATTTTTGGGATGTCCTGGACACCTTTAATTTCACCCAACTCTTTCATGCTTTCCTCTCCTGTCTGTGTGTCCTGCACTCTGGATAAAGGATATTCCCACAGCATCATGGAGGTGTTCTGGTTGGAAAAGATCTTGAAGATCTTGGAGATCATCAATCCAATGGCAAAATCAGGAATCACTGGGATGGTTCTGACCCAAAAATGAATTTTTTGGGATGTCTTGGACATCTCCAGTTTCACCCATCTCTTCCACATCGTGGAAGTGTTCTTGAAGATCATCAATCCAAGAATCCTGAAGAGCCACACCCGTGGTTTTTGGATATTCCCAGGAATGAGAACTCCACACTGCCCTGGGCAGCTTTCCCAATGCTTTCCAGCCCTTTATAATCCAGATATTTCAGGAGTTTTCCTCAGGGATGATCATCTCCCACATTATTTGGAAAATCCAAGATTATTTCAGAGGGAGAGCAAAATTGAGGAATTTTCCTTGGGAATTATCATCTCTCCCAGATTTTTTTGTTAAAAAGACCAGGATTACTTCATAGGGAGAGCAAAAAAAAAGGGATTTTTTCTTGGGAATTATAACCTTTCCCATTTTATTTGGAAAATCCAAGATTATTTCATAGGGAGAGCAAAATTGAGGAGCTTTCCTTGGGAATGATCACCTTTCCCATTTTATTTGGAAAATCCAAGATTATTTCATAGGGAGAACAGAATAAAAGAGTTTTCCTTGGGAATGATCACTTCCCCCATCATTTTGAAAAAGATCACTTCATAGGGACAGCGAAATCTTGGAATTTCAGATCCCTGGCCCTGCAAAGTCCAGGAATTGCTTCTGTGGAGCCTGGAATTTTCTTCTCCCATGGAAAAATGTGGATTGTGGCTGCTGAATTCAGTGCTCCCCTCCCATTCCTGATTCCCAGGACAGATTCCATGACCAAAATTCCCATTTTATGTCCATTTGTGCTCAGATAAATCCACCCCACAGGCAGGAATGTTCATCCCTGTTTTCCCAGCTGATCTTTGACTGGATCTGCTCTGGAACTGAATGTCCAGATTTTAATAATTCCAAATCATTTCTTACACCCTCTGTTAATTAACACAGAGGAATTAGGGAATTAATTAGGGAAACATCATTCCACAGGATTTAAAAACTCAATTTATCCATTATTAGAACAGAGCCAAACATGGGGATTTGATGCTGGTTTTCCTTTAGATAATTCTCAATTAATTTCATGGGAAATTCAGCTTGAAAAATTCAGGAATTGCTCCAGAACTCAGTGGAATTACAGCAATTTATCAGTTTGGGACAAAGCAATTCTGTGACATTTATAACTGCTAATTCAATTTCTCCCAAAAATTAAAGGAAAAAGTCATTTTTATGGAAGGCTTTTTATAGGAACCACCAGGAATTTTTGGGTTTTTAGCCCCAGGATGCAAATTTTGGGAGTGTACGGGATTTAAAATTGTCCAGAAAGATTAAAAATTAAGGATTAATGCAGGATTTGAGTGATGGGAATGAAAAAAACAAATTCTTTTGGGAATGGGATGGGATGGGATGGGGATGGGATGGGGATGGGATGGGATGGGATGGGATTGGGATTGGGATGGGATGGGATGGGATGGGATGGGATGGGATGGGATGGGGATGGGGATGGGGATGGGATGGGGATGGGGATGGGGATGGGATGGAATGGGATGGGATTGGGATGGGATGGGATGGGATGGGATGGGATGGGATGGGGATGGGGATGGGGTGGGATGGGATGGGGATGGGATGGGGTGGGATGGGGATGGGATGGGGATGGGATGGGATGGGGATGGGGATGGGATGGGGATGGGAAGGGAATGGGATGGGGATGGGATGGGGATGGGGATGGGATGGGGTGGGATGGGATGGGGATGGGATGGGATGGGATGGGATGGGATGGGGATGGGATGGGGATGGGAAGGGAATGGGATGGGGATGGAATGGGGTGGGATGGGAATGGGATGGGGATGGGGATGGGATGGGGATGGGATGGGGATGGGATGGGATGGGGATGGAATGGGGTGGGATGGGATGGAATGGGGTGGGATGGGAATGGGATGGGATGGGATGGGGATGGGATGGGGATGGGATGGGGATGGGATGGGGATGGGGATGGGATGGGGATGGAATGGGGTGGGATGGGATGGAATGGGGTGGGATGGGAATGGGATGGGATGGGATGGGGATGGGATGGGGATGGGATGGGATGGGATGGGATGGGATGGGATGGGATGGGATGGGGATGGGATGGGATGGGATGGGGATGGGATGGGATGGGGATGGGATGGGGTGGGATGGAATGGGATGGGATGGGATGGGATGGGATGGGAATGGGATGGGGATGGGATGGGGATGGGATGGGGATGGGGATGGGATGGGGATGGGAATGGGATGGGGATGGGATGGGGATGGGATGGGGATGGGATGGAGGATTCCAAAGGATGGGAAAGAAAGGAAAAGGTGTTAAATTAGCCCAGAGGGAAGAGGGAATTCCTGGATAATGACCTGGGGAGGGGAGGCAAGGCAAGGCTTACACTTTGGGGCACCTCGTAGGCGATCTGAGTGGAGACCCCGCCCATGTCCAGGATCCCCACGGTTCTCTTGCGGAAAATGGGATCGTGGTGCTCGCTGCCAGGGACCTCCACCACGGCCTCATCCTCTGGAAAAATGGGAAAAGTCCATGGGAAATAGGTTAAAACCCCTGTGCTCGCTGCCCAGAACATGCACGTCCACCATAGCCTCATCCTCTGGGAAATACAGAGGGAAAAATCAGTGGGATTCAGGGAAAAATCCCTGGGCTTGGTGCCTGGGACCTGCACCTCCACCATGGCCTCATCCTCTGGGAAAAAATGGGAAAAGTCAATGGGATACAGGGAAAAATCAATGGGAAACTGGGAAAATCCCTGTGCTCACTGCCCAGGACCTGCACTTCCACCATGGCCTCATCCTCTGGGGAAAAATGGGAAAAGTCAATGGGATACAAGGAAAAATCAGTGGGAAACAGGGAAAAATCAATGGGAAACGGGGAAAAATCAGTGGGAAATAGGGAAAAATCAATGGGAAAGAGGGAAAAATCAGTGGGATAGAGGGAAAACTCCTTGGGATCCAGCCAGGGAGGGCCCCAAGGAGCTGCTGCTTGTGGCTGTTAAAGCTCCAGGAGGGAGTGGAGCCAACCCAACCCAAGCCCTGCAGCAGCTGCCAACATCTGGCTGGAACTGCATCCCAACATCTGGAAATGCAACTCCCATGGCTGACATGGCATCCCAACATCTGGAAATTCAATTCCCATGGGTGGAATTGCATCCCAACATCTGGAAGCGCAACTCCCATGGCTGGAACTGCATCCCAACATCTGGAAGTGCAACTCCCATGGGTGGAATTGCTTCCCAACATCTGGCTGGAATTGCATCCCAACATCTGGAAATGCAATTCCCATGGGTGGAACTGCATCCCAACATCTGGAAATTCAATTCCTATGGCTGGAATTGCTTCCCAACATCTGGAAATTCAATTCCTATGGCTGGAATTGCTCCCCAACATCTGGAAATTCAATTCCTATGGCTGGAACTGCATCCCAACATCTGGAAGTGCAACGCCAATGGCTGACATGGCATCCCAACATCTGGAAATGCAATTCCCATGGCTGGAACTGTATTCCAACATCTGGCTGGCAAACCATCCCCTGGAGCCCCCAGCCCCGTTCCGATCCTCACCATCGTCCGTGTGCTCAAATCTTCCAAGGACAAAGTTGATCCCAATCCACGCATAGACTCCTGCAGGAGGAAACAAAACAGCTCTGGAATTCCAGGAATATCAGGAATTGCTGGATTATGAACTTGAAAGCAGATGGAAACATTTTAATTCCTTTTTTTTTCGGCTCTGTTATTGCTCATTTTTATTTTATAAAATTGTAGAAGTTGAATATTCCTGGGAAATCATTCATGGTTGAGAATCATTCCTGGGAAATCGTTAATTCCATCAGGAATTCCTGATGATTTTCTCCTCTCCCAGGTCAATGCCATGACAAAATTCCTGGCTGAATGAATTAAAGACACTTTGATGTGTAAAATTCAGGAAAGAATTGAAGGAAATGAAATTTTAAAGGGATTTTAAGGCTCTGGTGATCACACCAAAATATCTCTGCTTTCCAAATCATCTCATCCTGCAAAGTTCCTTCCATCAGGAATGTTGGGATTTATCCTTTCCCACCCTCTAGAGGAAATGGCTTCAGTGCCATTAAATTCTCAGGGATAATCAGCAAAGATTTGGCCAATCAGGATTTGAAAAAGCAACAAAACCACCCCAAGTATTCCCTTGGAAATCCCAAATATTTTCCAGTAATAAAAATATCCCAAAGCATCCCTTGGGAAGCCTAAATATTTTCCAGATTCAGTTCCATTAGAAGAAATCCTAAATATTTTCCAGATTGAATTCCAGTAATTTTCAGCAAAGATTTGGCCCATCAGGAGCTCCAGAGGAACAAAGGAACATTCCAGAAGAACAAAGGAATATTCCAGAGGAACAAAGGAATATTCCTCTCTTTAGGAATAAAGGCTCTCAAGCAAAGCAGGATTTGAAAAAAAACAATAAAAATACCCCAAATCATGCCTTGGAAATCCTAAATATTTTCCAGCTCCAATTCCATTAATTTTTCAGGGATAATCAGCAGAGATTTGGCCAATCAGGATTTGAAAAAGCAACAAAAACACCCCAAGTATTCCCTTGGAAATCCCAAATATTTTCCAGATTTAATTCCACTAGAGGAAATCCTAAATACTTTCCAGACTGAATTCCAGTAAATTTTCAGGGATAATCAGCAAAGATTTGGCCCATCAGGAGATCCAGAGGAACGAAGGAACATTCCAGAAGAACAAAGGAACATTCCAGAAGAACAAAGGAACATTCCAGAAGAACAAAGGAATATTCTGGAAGAACAAAGGAATATTCTAGAGGAACAAAGGAATATTCATTCCTGAGGAACAAAGGCTCTCAAGCAAAGCAGGATTTGAAAAAACCAATAAAAATACCCCAAATAATCCCATGGAATTCCTAAATACTTTCCAGATCCAATGCCATTCCATTTTCAGGGATAATCAGCAGAGATTTGGCCCATCAGGAGCTCCAGAGGAACAAAGGAACATTCCAGAAGAACAAAGGAATATTCCAGAGGAACAAAGGAACATTCCAGAAGAACAAAGGAATATTCCAGAAGAACAAAGGAATATTACTCTCTTTAGGAATAAAGGCTCTCAAGCAAAGCAGGATTTGAAAAAAACCAATAAAAATACCCCAAATCATCCCTTGGAAATCCTAAATATTTTCCAGCTCCAATTCCATTAATTTTTCAGGGATGATCAGCAAAGATTTGGCCCATCAGGAGCTCCAGAGGAACAAAGGAATATTCCTCTCCTGAAGAATAAAGGCTCTCAAGAAAATCAGAATTTGAAAAACCAAAAACCAATAAAAATACCCCAAATAATCCCTTGGAAATCCTAAATATTTTCTAGATTCAATTCCATTAAATTTTCAGGGATAATCAGAAAATGTTTGGCCCATCAGAATCTGCAGATCTCACACTCCAGATCTCCTGAGGAATAAAGGCTCTCAAGCCAAGCAGGATTTGAAAAACCAATTAAAAAATAGCCCAAATCATCCCTTGGAAATCCCAAGTATTTCCCAGACACTTTCCCAAGGCCCACCTACCTTCCTGCTTCCCAGAAATCACCTCAGCGTGGGAGTCAGAGAAGAGGAAATCGAAGTGCACGGGGATGTCGGTGAGCAGATCCTCCAGGATGGCTTTCTGCTGGCTGCAAAATTCCACAAAAAAGCCTTAAAGCAGTCCCAAAAACCTGGAGCTGCTCCACCTGGAAATCTCCTTTATCCAGCCACTCATGGAGCACAGTCAGGAGAGGAAATCATGGAGGAATTCCATGTTTCTCCAGTACCTGGCTTGATTTTCATCACCATGGGTTTCCTGTTGCTGTCCTGTGGAAAATCCTTTCCCTCCTGCCCCATTTGTGACTTAAACTCCTGCAAACCAATCCCAAAACACCCTGGAGTTGTTCCACACTCACTGCATGGAAATATCCTTTATGCAGCCCCTCTGCAGTGCAGGAAACAAAGTCAGGAGAGGAAATCATGGAGGAATTCCACGTTTCTCCAGTACCTGGCTTGATTTTTGTTACCACCTTTTCCTGTTCCTGTCCCATGGACAAACCTCTCCCTCCTGCCCCATTTCAGATTTGAGCTCTACAAATATCCCTGCAAACCAACCCCAAAGAAACCTGAAGTTTTTCCACACTCAGAACATGGAAATATCCCTTATCCAGTCCCTTTGCAGTGCAGGAAGCAGAGGTAGGAGAGGAAATCATGGAGGAATTCCCACGTGGAGCTGACTTTTCCCAGTACCTGGATTGATTCTCATCCTGGCCCATGAATCCTCTCCCTCCTGCCCCATTCCAGACTTAAAAATTTCCTGCAAATCAAATCCCAAAACACCCTGGAGTTGTTCCACACTCACAGCATGGAAATATCCTTTATCCAGACCCTTTGGAGTGCAGGAAGCACAGTCAGGAGAGGAAATCATGGAGGAATTCCATGTTTCCCCCAGTACCTGGCTTGATTTTCATCATAATGAGTTTCCTGTTGCTGTACCATGGAAAATCCTTTCCCTCCTGCCCCATTTGTGACTTAAACTCCTGCAAACCAATCCCAAAAATCCCTGGAGTTCTTCCACACTCACAACAGGGAAATATCCTTTATGCAGCCCCTCTGCAGTGCAGGAAGCAGAGCTGGGATTCAGCTGGAATTCCCAAAACCACCAAGCAGGAATCACCTCTCGGGCAGGATCCTCATGCCTGCAGTGCACAGGATGTACAGAGGAGTCTCCTTGTGCTTGGAGCGGGGCACGTGCTCGGCAGCGAAGCTCAGCAGGGGTGAGATGTAATCGCTGACCTTGTCAGGAGAGCCGGCAAACTCGGAAATGCCTGCGAAAACACAAAGGGGGAGTGGAGCAGCTGCAGCTGCAGCATTCCCTGGGGAATGCTGAGCAGAGGTTGTGGGGTGCCCTGATGAAGGGAGGAATGATGAATCTGAATCCATGTTCTCAGAAGGCTGATTCATTATTATATTATATTATTATATTATTACATTATATTATTATATTATATTATTATATTATATCATATCATATGACATGATATGACATGATATGACGTTACATTATATCATATAATATCATATCATATTACATAATATAGTATAATATAGCATAATATAGCATAATATAATATAATAAGATATAATATAATATAATATAATAAGATATAATATAATATAATATAATATAATATAATATAATATAATATAATAAGATATAATATAATATAATATAATAAGATATAATATGATATGATATGATATGATATAATATAATATAATATAATATAATATAATATAATATAATATAATATAATATAATATAATATAATATAATATAATATAATATAATATAATATAATATAATATAATATAATATAATATAATATAATATAATATAATATAATATAATATATTACATCCCATTATATTATATAATATTATATTATATCCCATTATATATTATATTATATTATATTATATTATATTATATTATATTATATTATATTATATTATATTATATTATATTATATTATATTATATTATATTATATTATATTATATTATATCATATTATATCTTATTATATCTTATTATATCTTATTATATTATATCTTATTATATTATATATTATATCTTATTATATTATATCCCTTTATATCATATCATATATATCATATCATATTATATTATTAGAATGTTATACTAAACTATACTAAAGAATAGTATACTATTCATATATGATATAGTATATATAGCATACTATTATATAGAATATGATAAATATATTATATAAATAGTATACTATTCATACTATATACAGAAAGGATACTTACAGAATGCTAAAAATATAATAAGAAATAATATATTATATTATATTATATTATATTATATTATATTATATTATATTATATTATATTATACTATATAATATAATATTATATTATATTATATTATATTATATTATATTATATTATATTATATTATATTATATTATATTATATTATATTATATTATATTATATTATATTATATTATATTATATTATATTATATTATATTATATTATATTATATTATATTATTAGAAGGCTATACTAAACTATACTAAAGAATATTATACTATTTATATATTATGTACTATATATAGTATACTATTATATAAAATATAATAAATATATTATATAAATAGTATACTATTCATACTATATACAGAAAAGATACTTACCGAATGCTAAAAATATAATAAGAAATAATATAATATAATATAATATAATATAATATAATATAATATAATATAATATAATATAATATAATATAATATAATATAGAATGTTACACTAAACTATACTAAAGAATAGTATACTATTAATATATATATAGTATATATAGTCTACTATATATATATTATATATATAATACATATTATTTATATATATCTAAAACATACATAGTATACTCTTCATACTATATCTGAACACCACCTTTTCCTGTTCCTGTCCCATGGACAAACCTCTCCCTTCTGCCCCATTTCAGATTTGAGTTGTAGAAATATCCCTGCAAACCAATCCCAAAGAAACCTGGAGTTGTTCCACACTCACAGCATGGAAATATCCTTTATCCAGCCATGTTGCAGTGCAGGAAGCACAGTCAGGAGAGGAAATCATGGAGGAATTCCATGTTTCTCCCAGTACCTGGTTTGATTTTATCACCACGGGTTTCCTGGAGCTGTCCTTCATTTGCTGGATGTCCAGCAGGCCGGGGGGACAGCACCTGCCTTATCCATGGAAAATCCTCTCCCTGCTGCCTATTTCAAACTTCAAGCTCCACAAAACCCCCTGCAAACCAATCCCAAAGAAACCTGGAGTTGTTCCACACTCACAACAGGGAAATATCCTTTATCCAGCCCCTTTGGAGTGCAGGAAGCACAGTCAGGAGAGGAAATCATGGATGAATTCCCAGGTGGAGCTGACTTTTCCCAGTGCCTGGATTGATTTTCATCACCATGGGTTTCCAGCTGCTGTCCCATGGAAAAACCTCTCCCTCCTGCCCCATTTGTGACTTAAACTCCTGCAAACCAATCCCAAAGAAACCTGGAGCTGTTCCACACTCAAAACATGGAAATATCCCTTATCCAGCTACTTTGTAGCAAAGTTAGGAGAGAAAACCATGGAGAAATCCCAGGTTTGTGCCCATACCTGGTTTGATTTTCATCACCACGGGTTTCCTGGAGCTGTCCCTCATCTGCTGGATGTCCAGCAGGTCCTTGGGGTTGCCGTTGTGCCGGGGCCAGCAGTACACGAACACGCGGGAGCCGCTGCTGCCGCAGTCCACCACGATGCCGTAGCTCAGGTTGGGGTTCCCGGTGTCCGTGGCCTCCGTGTCCCTCACCCTGGCCAGGTACCTGGGGAAAATGGGAATTGCTGCAGGGAATTGCTGCAGGGAACTGCACTCCCTATGTGTCAGAACCCAGGACACTGCTCTGGCTGCCCTGGGTGATTCCTGTCGCAGACATCTTTCATGAAAAATCCTTTCTTGGGATTTTTCCTTGTGAGAAGCTGCAGTTTCAGCAACCAAAGGTAACAATGGTTATCTGCTGCTGTGGAATGCAACAGGTAGACCTGTGATTGGTGTCCTGTGGGTGTTTGGATTTACTGGCCACTCATGGCAGAGCTGGCTCTTGCTCTCTGGCTGAGACACAGATCTTTGTTATTCATTCTTTTCCATTCTTAGCTTAGCTAGCTGCTGAAGAAACCTTTTCCTTTCTATTGCTTTTTAGTGTAGTCTTAATGTAACTGTCCTAGGGTGACGTTATGATGCTTGTATCCCCATTCATGTGTTCTGTGAATGTTGGATATTATGTTCTGTACCTTTAAGACTGGCTCTGAAGAGGGAATGTTTTGTTTTGGTTTTCTTATCAGCCTGGCGGGACACAGAGACTGCAGCTTTTGCTTTTTCTGCTTTTGCTTTTGGCTTTGCTCTCTCTCACTCTTGCTTGCTTCGCTTCTGCTTGCTTTTGCTCATTAGCTAGTTCAGCTAAACTGTCCAAATTTCTTCCTGGACCGTTTCTCCTTTCCTTTTACTGACCATTTTGAACCTGCTCCGGACTGGGACCTGGGAAACACCGAGAGTTTGCACCTTGTGGGCTGCAGCAGCTGCCCCAGCGCCAGAGGGACTGAGAACAGAGTGACCACCCCCCCAAGAGAGACTTTCTGAATTTGTCATCTTTTTCAGAGCGGTGTCATCCAGAATTGTTCCTTTTGCGTGCTGGGGGGTGCTGTGCCTATTAAATAAACAGGTTCTTTCCACTCCTCTCCAGGAATCCTTCCCGAACCGGTTGGGGGAGAGGCTGTGTGGGTTGGCTTATTGGAGGGGCCCTAATTTGGAAATTCTCCTCCAAATTTGCCCTAAACCACGACAGTAACATATATCATAAAATAATAAATCAAGCCTTCTGATCATGGAGTCAACATTCTCGTCTCTTCTTCATCCTGAAACCCCTTGTGACCACAGTCACAGATTCCAGACCCTGGCAGGGGCTCAGAGACCTTGGCACAGAATCAAAGCCACCTGTGCCTCTGATTTTAGCCCATTCCCAAACAATTCCCAACTTTGTGTGAAGGTTTACAAGCCACAAGAGTTTGAGTAGAATGATAGTGAATTTATCACAGGGTGAAAAAGTAGAATTTTGGGGTTCTAGAATGGGGGTTCAGGAGGCAAGATGGAGGAATCTGGGTGTGTCCCGTCCTCCTTCTTCTTCTTGTTCTCCATCCTCTGCTGTGATGGTGTCACTTTTGGATTGGTTTAGAGTAGAGACAGACTGTCTAACATGGGTGATGGGTATTGGAAAATTAAAATAAATAAAGTACACACAGTTTTTAGTATAAAAAGATAACACCACCCTGAAGGTGGGCAGTGTGCCACAACCCGACCTGCTGGGGAGATCTCAGCAGGTCAGAGGAAGAATGGAATAGATAAGAGAAAATAAACAACCCTGAGAATGAGAGCCAAGCTCCTGTGGAAGCTCCTGTCCCAGGTCCAGCTGGACTTGCTGTGGATCAGGAGCACAGCAGCGTTTCCCCTTTCCTCAAAAGCTCCATTTCATTCTTTTCCATGGAATTCTTTCCCTCTTTTCCAGGGAATTCTTTCCCTCTTTTCCCATGGAATTCTCTCTCTTTCACCTCTGCAATCTCCCATCCTGGGCTTGGCCACACTTGCTGCAGATCAGGAGCCAGGACATTGTGACTGTTCCTCCTTTCCTTCAGGCTCCACTCCCTCTTTTCCCATGGAATTATTTCCTCCATTCCCCCAGGCTCCACTTCCTGTTTTCCATTGAAATCTTTCCCTCTTTTCCAGGGAATTCTTTCCCTCTTTTCCCACGGAATTCCCCCCCTGTCACCTGTGGAATCTCCCATCCTGGGCTTGGCCACACTTGCTGCAGATCAGGAGCCAGGACACCTGTGACTGTTCCCCCTTTCCTCCAGGCTCCACTCCCTCTTTTCCCATGGAATTCCCTCCCCTCACCTGTGGAATCTCCCATCCCACCCTCAGCTGTACTTGCTGGAATCGGGACCAGGGAGCAGAGCAGCATTTCCCCTTTCCCCCAAAGCTCCATTTCCCTGTTTTCATGGATTCCCTCCCCTCTCACCTCTGGAATCTCCCATTCCAGGCTCAGTACTTCCAGCAGATCAGGAGCAGAGAGACCTGTTAGTGTTCCCCCTTTCCCCCAGGCTCCATTCCCTGTTTCCCATGGAATTCCCTCCCCTCACCTGTGGAATCTCCCATCCCAGGCTTGGTACTTCCTGTGGATCAGGAGCAGAGAAGCCTTTCCCCATTCCCTGTTTCCCATGGAATTCTGTGCCCTCTCACCTCTGGAATTTCCCATGTCCTGGGTGCGGTGCTGGCCATGGATCAGGAGCAGGGAGCAGAGCAGCATTTCCCCTTTTCCTGTTTGCCATGGAAACATTCCCTGCTTCCCATGGAATTCTCTCCCTCTCACCTCTGGAATCTCCTGGTGCCTGCCGCGGATCAGGGGCAGAGCAGCATTTCCCCTTTCTCCCGGGCTCTATCCCCTCCATTCCCATGGATTCCCTCCTCTCTCACCTCTAGAATTTCCCGTCCCAGGTGCGGATCAGGGGCAGAGCAGCATTTCCCCTTTCCCCCAGGCTCTATCCCCTCCATTCCCATGGAATTCTCTCCCCCTCACCTCTGGAATTTCCCGTCGCGGTGCCTGCCCCGGACCAGCAGCAGGGAGCAGAGCAGCAGCGCCGCCGCGGCCGCGGCCGCCCCCAGCAGCAGCAGCTGCCGCAGGGACGCGTTCAGGATGCGGGGACACCCCACGGGGGAGAGGCTGAAGTGCCACGAGGCCGGGAGCAGGCAGGAGATGCTGATCCTGCAATGCCAAGGGAGAAACGAGCGGATTGAGGGATGGATTTGGTGCTAAACGCACCTGGAAAATTCCTGCCTGGAGGGTGTGGACGGGCTGGGATGGAATTCCCACTCCTGCCCCACCCCTGGGAGTGGCCTGGGCTGAGGAGGATGGAAAGATCCCATGGGATTTGCTGGGTTTGGGGCTGCAGCTCCTTTTTATCTCCTGGCTTTCTTTCAAAGTCTCAGGAAAATCAGAGCCAGGAAGGATGGAAAAGCCTGGCTTGGGATTCAGGGAATGGAAATCTGGGGATGATCCTGGAGAAGTCTGGGAGGACCTCAGGGCAATTCCCCAGGGCCTGAAGGGGCTCCAGGGAGAGGGACCTGAGACAAAGGATGGAGGGATGGGACACAGGGAATGGCTCCCACTGCCAGAGGGCAGGGATGGATGGGATATTGGGCAGGAATTCCTGGCTGGGAGGGTGGGGAGGGGCTGGGATGGAATTCCCAGGGAGCTGTGGCTGCCCCTGGATCCCTGGCAGTGCCCAAGGCCAGGCTGGAGCACCCTGGGACATGGGAGGTGTCCCTGCCATGGCAGGGGTGGGATGATCCTGAAGGCCCCTTCCAACCCAACCCAACCCACTGCAGGGTTTTGCTGTGGATTGAGAGGACTCAGGACACCATTCCCATGCTGGAATTCCTGATTAGGTTCCCTGTCCTTCCCTCCAAAGCCTTTCCAGTTTATCCCACAGTTCCTCTGGGATCCTTACCTGCCCATTTTGGGATGGGGCAGCAGCAGGAGCTGTGGAGCCTCAGCCGGTGACCTCGGAGGGACCAGGAACATCCGAGCTCCCCTGGGCCATCCCTGCTCTGCTCCTGAGGGAAAACCAAAGCAGCTGATTCCCTGCAGAGCCTGGGGAGATCCCTGAGGGAGCTGATTCCCTGCAGAGCCCTGGGACATCCCTGAGGGAGCTGATTCCCTGCAGAGCCTGGGGAGATCCCTGAGGGAGCTGATTCCCTGCAGAGCCCTGGGACACCCCTGAGGGAGCTGATTCCCGGAGGGAGCTGATTCCTTGTTCAGCACAGGGAGATCCCTGAGGAAACACCCTGGGATGGGATTCTTCCCTTCCCTTTCCTGGGTAAGGAATGCAGGAATCCAAAGGAAAACAGGGATCCAGTGGGGATGGAAGCATTGAATCCCCTCGGGCACGGTGGGGAGGGTCTGGGGTGGGATTCCCAGAGGAATTCCCAGAGGAATCCCTGGATCCTGGCAGTGCCCCAGGCCGGGCGGGCAGGGCTGGAGCAGCCCAGGACAGCGGGAGGTGTCGGGCTTGGGGCTGGATGGGATTTCAGGTCCTATTTCAGGTCCTTCCCACCCAAAGCATCCCGGGATTCCGGGACCCCTGCCAGGATCAAACACCAGCAAAACTCCAAAAGAGCCAAGGAAATGAGGGAATTCCAGCCCAGGGACGCAGCCGGGGCTGCCTCTCCTTGCCCGGCCCAAGGGGAGATCCCGACCCAGGCGCCACCAGGGAACGGAGCCGGGGCCGGGCGGCCGGAGGGGACAGCGAACAGCGGGATGGGGAATAACGGGATGGGGAATAACGGGGTGAGGGAACAACGGGATGAGGGAACAACGGGATGAGGGAAAGGGATGAGGGAAACGGGATGGAGGCAAGGACGAGGACGGGACGGGGAAGGGACTCGGAGCGGAAGGAGCTGGTGCAGCTCCCCTCGGCCGCCACCATCCCGCAGGGCTCGGCTCGGCTCCCCCCGAACCCCGCGGCGATCCCGATCCCGCTCCCATTCCCGATCCCGATCCTATTCCCATTCCCGGTCCCGATCCCGGTCCCATTCGCGTTACTGGTCCCATTCCCATTCCCGGTCCTGTTCCCGATCCCATTCTCGGTCCCATTCCCAGTGTTTCGTCCCCCCTCTCTCTCTCCCGCAACTTCACCTCCCGGGCCGCCCCATGGCAACCGGCCCCACGCCACTTCCGGGTGCGCCGCCGGACGTGACGCAGAGCGCGCTGACGTCACGGCGGGACCGAGAAGGGATTCCCCGGGGGCGTGGCTTTGGGGCGTGGCCATTGAGGAGGGGGCGTGGCCAGGAGGAGCCGGGTGCGCTCCGGTAAAACCGGCCAAAAATCGCTATAAAAACACCGTTAACGGCAGAATTAGGAATTTGTGGCTACAAATATGCCAAAATTGAGAAATATATAAAGTTCGTAGCTATAACTGTGTCAATATTTTGAAATATATAAAATGTATAGCTAAAAATGTGTCAATATTTTGAAATATATTAAATTCATAGCTGTAACTGTGTCAATATTTTGAAATATATAAAATTCATAGCTATAACTGGGTCAATATTTTGAAATATATAAAATCTATAGCTAAAATGTGTTATATTTTGAAATATATAAAATTTATACTTAGACATGTGTCAATATTTTGAAATACATTAAATTTATAGCTAAAAAAGTATTACTATTTTGAAATATATAAAATTTATCCTTATAAATGTGTCAATATTTTGAAATATGTTAAATTTATAGCGTTAAAAGTGGCAATGTTTTGAAATAAACTTATATGTGTGTCAATATTTTGGAATAAATTCAATTGATAGCTATCACTATGCAAATATTTTGAATTATATTATTATATATATCCAATGGTTGTAGCAGCTGTAATAAATATCTCAATATTTACGATAGAAAGAATAAATACATTAATTTTATTAAAAAAAAAAAACAACAAGAAAGGGGAGGAAATTCCACTGGGAGAAGGGGAATTCTCCTGCGTTTTGCCACTGAGCGGCAGCACCGCCTGTGCCCACTCCAGGAGAAATGGAAAAGTTTCTCGTGGCCAGGATGAGGTGGAAAAACCGGGAATAAAGTCAGGGATTTGCAGGGGAAGCGGGGCTGGGGGTGGAATCCATCCCGGGAGGGGCTGGAGAGGAGGGGGTTTGGGGTGGGAAATTATCCCGGGGGAGGGGAAAAAGGAATAAGGAAAGGGGGAGTGAAAAGGGAATGGAATAAGAGAAAGGGAAAGGAAAAAGGGAAGGAATAAGGAAAGGGGAAAGGCGAAAATGAAGGAATAAGGGAAAGGAAAAAGAAGGAATAAGGAAAGGAGAAAGGAAAGTTGAAAAGAGAAAGGAAAGGGGAATGGAATAAGGAAAAGAAAAGGGAAGGGGAAAGGAAAAAGTGAAGAAAAAAAAGAGGAATGGAATAAGGAAAGGAACAAGGAAATGGAAAGGAAAAGTGAAGAGAGAAAGGAAGGGAAAGGAATAAAGAAAAGAAAAAGAAAAGGAATAAGGAAAGGTGAAAGGAATAAGGAAAAGGGAAGAGGGAAGGAAAAAGAAAGGGGAACAGAATAAGGAAAGGAAAAAGGAACGGGGAAAAGAAAGGTGAAGAGAGAAAGGAAGGGAAAAGAATAATGAAAGGAAAAAGAAAGGGAATGAGGAAAGGGGAAAGGAAAAGGTGAATGAGAAAAGAGAAATGGAAGGAATAAGGAAAAGAAAAAAGGAAGGGGAAAGGAATAAGGAAAGGAGAAATGAAAGTTCAAAAGAGAAGGGAAAGGGTAAAGGAATAAGGAAAAAGGAAGGGGAAAGGAAAAAGGAAAAGGGAAAGGAATAAGGAAAGGAGAAGGACTAGGGGAAGGGAAAGGGAGGGAATGGACGGAGCGCGGTGAGGGTTCCTCAGCCCCGGCGGGCGCTGCCCAGCCGGGCAGGGGGAGTTTGCCGAGGGCCCAGCCCCGCTCGGGCCATGAGGGGCAGCCCGGGCCCACCCGGGCTGGGAAGGCCGGGGTGAGGGAGCAGCGCTGGGGTTTCTGCGAGGCGGAATCAGCCCTGGGACACGGCCCGGTCACCGCTGTGCCCTCCAGGGCTCCGTGTCCCTGCCGGGGATCAGGGATGGGAGCGGCCGGGGTGAGCGGGAGCAGGGGAAGGGTCTCCTGTTAACAACAGGTCAGAAACTGCTGTAAAATAGCTGATAGATTGTCGCCCTGATTTTTTAAGATTTTCTAAGCCTTCTGATGTTTATATTCTTGTAACAGACTTTCTCACACGCTTTCTGTAAATAACTCATAGTTTTGCATTCTTTTCTGGAGGAGGAGGAGAAATTTGATGGGCTGTTGGTTTGTGCAGTGTCATTGGAGAGGTGGCACTGTCACCCTCCAATCCATTGTCACTTCTGGAAAACTATAAATGTTTTCCAGAAGTGACAGTGTCAGATAACAATAATTAATAAAATAATTTAATAAAATTAATAATTAATAAAATATTATTAATAAATTATTAATAAAATAATATTAACAATTAATTAATAATCTAATAAAAGATAATAATAATAAATCAAAATAAAACTTCCCTTTTTTCTTCACCTGGAGAGCAGCTGTGTGCGCTTGTGTTCTTTTGTGTCCTATGGCGACATCAGCTCGTTAAGCACGTGCTGTTAGTTTGGTTATTCTATTGTAAAAGGGGTTAAAAGGGGAGTTGTAAGGAATATGGTGCTCAAGGTACCATGACACACCTCAGGGTGGTCACCAATTGTGGTGTTGTGGGTCCCAGGTGAGGTGAGAGATGAGAAATGACTCCAAGTTCTCAGAAGGCTGATTGATTATATGATGATATTATATTATATTATATTATATTATATTATATTATATTATATTATATTATATTATATTATATTATATTATATTATATTATATTATATTATATTATATTGTTATATTATATTATATTGTTATATTATATTATATGAAAATTATATACTAAAACTATACTAAAGAAAGAGAAAGGAGACATCAGAAGGCTTGACAAGAATGATAATAAAAACTTGTGACTGACCAGAGAGTCCAACACAGCTGGACTGGGATTAGTCATTAATTAAAAACAATTCACATGGAGCCAATCAAAGATGCACCAGTTGGTAAACTATCTTCAGACCACATTCCAAGTAATCAGATAATTATTGCTTACATTTCGTTTCTGAGGCTTCTCAGCTTCTCAAGAGAAAAATCCTGGGTGAAGAGGATTTTTCATAAAATATCACAGTGACACCTCAGTAAAGCGCAGCACCCCCAAGGGAAACAAGCCAGCCTGGACAGAACTGTCATAAAACTTTCATGCAAATGAAGGATCCAAACAGAAACCAATCCAAAGGGACAAAAAACAGGATAAAAAAGGGCTCCTGACCCACTGAATTGTGCTGCTCCATCTGGGACATCGGGGCCATCGCTGCTGAGAGCCCCAGCGCCGGCGCTGCAGCATCCTCGAGGGAGTGCTCCTGTCCCTGTCCCATCCCCATTCCCATCCCCATTCCCATCCCCATTCCCCTTCTCATTCCCATTCCCATCCCCATTCCCCTTCTCATTCCCATTCCCATTCCCATTCCCATTCCCATTCCCATTCCCATTCCCAACCCCATTCCCACAGGCCCCCTTGCTTTAGGCCTTTCTTTTTCTTTAGTACCAGGAGCCTGCTCTCATTTTTATCGTCTCCCAGTGGGATTTTCCTCCCAGATTTCTGCATTTATTCGTTTAAATGTTCCGGTTTCAAAGCTCCCGGAGCTGCACTGGCTTTGGGGTTAATAAAGGGGATTTTTTTCTCTGCTTGTGTTGTGGCAGAAGGCTCAGAATGCATCAGTCCTCATTCCAGGACTGATTGTTTTTAATCCCATTTCAAACAGGTTTATTTGCCCTGAAGTGGTGAAACCCATCAGAGATAACCAATTTGACCCAGGCCATGTGAGGGGTCAGGCCAGAGCAGGATCCTGGAATGGTTTGGGTTGGAAGGAGCTTAAATCCCATCCTGTTCCAACCCCGACACCTCCCACTGTCCCAGGTGCTCCAAGCCCTGTCCAGCCTGGCCTTGGGCACTGCCAGGGACCCAGGGGCAGCCACAGCTCCCTGGGAATTCCATCCCAGCCCCTCAACCCTCCCAGCCAGGAATTCCCCATTCCCAATACCCCATCCATCCCTGCCCTGTGGCAGTGGAAGCCATTCCCTGGCTCCTGTCCCTCCAGGCCCTCCTGCCCAGCACATTCCCAGTGTCCAGGGCTGCTCCTGCACACCTGCAGAGGGATGGGGAGATAAAATCCTGGAATGTGTCCCATCCCTCCATCCTTTGTCCCCAGTCCCTCTCCAGCTCTCCTGGAGCCCTTTTAGGCTCCGGGGAACTGCCTTGAAATCTCTCCAGATCCTTCCCTTCCCTTCCCTTCCCTTCCCTTCCCTTCCCTTCCCTTCCCTTCCCTTCCCTTCCCTTCCCTTCCCTTCCCTTCCCTTCCCTTCCCTTCCCTTCCCTTCCCTTCCCTTCCCTTCATCCCAAGCCAGGTTTTTCCCCTCCTTTTTTGCCTCTAATTTTGCTCATTTCTGGAAATGAAGCCAGGACAAGCCCAGGAGCTCCAGCACTGAGGGCTCCTCTCTGCCCGGTGCCACCAGTCCCTCCCAGAATCACCTCCAGCTGCGCCCTCCCATTGTTCCCCCAGGGCTCCAAACCAGAAAGGTGAGTTGGGAAAAAAAAAAAAAAACCCAAACAACAACTTTAGTGCAGGAAATAATCCCAAAGCAGCTTTAATTACACGCGGCGGGCTCTGCCTCTCCCTGCGCCCGCTCGGGGAGGGGGAATTGGGTCAGGTTATGTGAGCACTGCAAGGAAATTCGGAAATTCCGGGAGTCACACCTTGAACTTGGAGGGGCTGAGCTCCCTGCCTGGCTCTGCTGGAGCTCCAGCGCTACCCTTTTCCATCCTGGGATGGTTTGGGGCTGGAAAAACCCCCCAGAGAACCACCAGGGCTTGGCTCTTTCTGGTTTCTTTCTTGCGAGTGACGCTGTGGTGACGCTACACAAAATCCCGGCGGTGAAACCGATCCCTGGGTGACTCAGGCAGAAAGGAGAAAGTTCAGGAATGTGGTTAAAGCTGGGAACGATCCTGCTGTGCCTACACGCCCCAATTGTTTCATTCTGATGGGCTCCAGCACTTTTGGGGGCAAAGAACCCCATGAATCCTTATCCTGAGCTTGTGGCAGAGCAGGAATTCCTGTTTTCCGTGATTTCCCAGCACTGATCCCAACAGCAGCACCTCAAATGCTTTAATCCCTACCTGAGCTTGTGGCAGAGCAGGAATTCCCGTTTTCCATGATTTCCCAGCACTGATCCCAACACCAGCACCTCAAGTGCATTAATCCCTACCCTGAGCTTGTAGCAGAGCAGGAATTCCTGTTTTCCATGATTTCCCAGCACTGATCCCAACACCAGCACCTCAAGTGCATTAATCCTTATCCTGAGCTTGTGGCAGAGCAGGAATTCCTGTTTTCCATGATTTTCTAGCTCTGATCCCAACAGCAGCACCTCAAATGCTTTAATCCCTACCTGAGCTTGTGGCAGAGCAGGAATTCCTGTTTTCCATGATTTCCCAGCACTGATCCCAACACCTCAAGTGCATTAATCCTTATCCTGAGCTTGTGGCAGAGCAGGAATTCCTGTTTTCTGTGATTTTCCAGCACCAGTCCCATTCCAACACCATTCCTGCAGTCCACACCTTTCCCTCAAAGCTGCACAAAGTCAGAGGGGCTGGAGCTCCAGCGCTGCCTCTTCCCATCCTGGGATGGTTTGGGGCTGGAAAAACCCCCTGGAGAACATCAGGGCTCAATTCTTTCCAATTTTCTTTGCTGGTGACTCTCCCTGGCATCACCTCTTGGGTGCTGAGAAAGTTCAGGAATGTGGTTAAAGGAACGATCCTGCTCTGCCTACATTCCAAACATCAAATTGTTTCATTCTGATGGGCTCCAGCACTAAAAAGTGCATTAATCCTTATCCTGAGCTTGTGGCAGAGCAGGAATTCCTGTTTTCCATGATTTTCCAGCACTGATCCCAACAGCAGCACTTCAAATGCTTTAATCCCTACTCTGAGCTTGTGGCAGAGCAGGAATTCCTGTTTTCCATGATTTTCCAGCACTGATCCCAACAGCAGCACCTCAAGTGCATTAATCCCTACCCTGAGCTTGCAGCAGAGCAGGAATTCCTGTTTTCCATGATTTCCCAGCACTGATCCCAACAGCAGCACCTCATGGAGGCTTCAAACCAGGAGCTGCTGCTCCCAAAGTGGGTCAGGCCACCCCGAAGACAAAACAGAATTGTTTGTTTATATTCCTGGAGTTTGCAAATGTAAAGATAAAAAATAACTGGGACACGTTGGGTTTCCAAGCAGATGAATCTCCCTGGGCTCTCCATTCCCAGGAGAATCCAGGCTGGACCCATTTCCAGGGATCTCCTGAGGCTGGCACTGCCTTGGAGCTCAGGATGGGGCTGGGAAAGAGCTCCAGACCTGGGGTTAAATTTGTATTTTGGGGCTGGGAAAGAGGTGCAGACTCAGGGTTAAATTTGTATTTTGGGGCTAAGAAAGAGGTGCAGACTCAGGGTTAAATTTGTATTTTGGGGCTGGGAAAGAGCTCCAGACTCAGGACTAAATTTGTATTTTGGGGCTGGGAAAGAGCTCCAGACTTGGGGTTAAATTTATATTTTGGGGCTGGGAAAGAGGTGCAGACTCAGGGTTAAATTTGTATTTTGGGACTGGGAAAGAGCTCCAGACTCAGGACTAAATTTGTATTTTGGGGCTGGGAAAGAGCTCCAGACTTGGGGTTAAATTTGTATTTTGGGGCTAAGAAAGAGCTCCAGACTCAGGGTTAAATTTGTATTTTGGGGCTGGGAAAGAGGTGCAGACTCAGGGCTAAATTTGTATTTTGGGGCTGGGAAAGAGCTCCAGACTTGGGGTTAAATTTGTATTTTGGGGCTGGGAAAGAGGTTCAGACTCAGGGTTAAATTTGTATTTTGGGGCATTTTGGGTGTTTCTAAGGAAGGATGTGCTGAAAGGGGCTGGTCTGTGTCCCTGGGATGGGAAATTTATCCCCCCATGGAATCTGTCTTTCCTATGAGGATCTGGCACCCAAACTTGCCAAAAAAAAAGCAGTGAGGACATAAAATTCCAGCTGGCTGTTGCTACAAATAAGATTAAAATCAAATCAACCATTTCTATTCGCTCTGATCCCTCTTCTAAAGCCTTTATAAAATGCCATAAACCAGGGCCTTTTCCTTTCCACATTAAAAATCATGGAATGGTTTGGTTGGTTCCACCACCCCAGGCTGCTCCAGGCTGGCCTTGGACACTTCCAGGGATGGAGCAGCCACAGCTCCTCTGGGAATTCCATGCCAGGGGAAGAAAACCACTAATATCTGATGCTGAACCAATTTTTAATTTATTTTTTTAACAAAATGACTTTGAATTTGCTGCTCTGTGGCTTTGGCAGCTACCAGGGCAGCCCCGTGCTGCTGGTGGGGAGGATAAACCCCCTGAGCCAGGTGGTGCTCAGCTGTTAGAGAAGCTGGAGATTTGCAGAGTGACAAAGATGTAAATACCAACCCCTGGATGCAGGAGATAAAGCCCAGTTTGGGTGCCCACCTCCCAGCTGGGCACTGCTGCCTTATCAACCTGCCTGCAGCTTCTGCCTCTGGCACTCCTGCACGGTGGGGAGGGCTTGGATAAGGAGCTCCAGGTGCTCCTTATCAGCTGGGAGGTGCTCAGGGGCTGGGGTGCTGCCCCAGCCCAGCAGGCGCCTTCCTCCCCCTGCCTGGGCTCCTCTCTGAGCCTGGGCTCCTCCTTTCTCCTGCAATTCCTGGCTCTGGGCTCTGTTCCTGCTGTGCCACGGCTGCCCCAGGCTGCAGGAGGGAGCTGCTGCCCCGGCCTTGGGGCTGTGGCTGATTCCTGGATTTGTTTGGGGATCAGGGTGAACTTTGGGGGGTTCTGCTGTGACTTGCTGGGGTGTGGATCACAGAGTTGTGGATTCACAGAATGGTTTGGGTGGGAAGGAGCTTAGAGCCCATCCCGTGCCACCCCTGCCCTGGCAGGGACACCTCCCACTGCCCCAGGGCTGCTTTGGGCACAATTTGGGGCTGTTTGGGGTCCCTGGCCTTGGGCACTGCCAGGGATCCAGGGCCAGCCCCAGCTGCTCTGGGAATTCCATCCCAAATTCAGGAATTCCCCATTCCCAATACCCCATCCATCCCTGCCCTCTGGCAGTGGAAGCCATTCCCTGGCTCCTGTCCCTCCAGGCCCTCCTGCCCAGCACATTCCCAGTGTCCAGGGCTGCTCCTGCAGCACCCGCAGAGGGATGGGAAACCAAAATCCTGGAATGGTTTGGGTGGGAAGGGACCTTAACTCCCATCCAGTGCCACCCCTGGGACACCTCCCACTGTCCCAGGTCACTCCCAGCCCGTCCAAGTGGCCCTGGACGCTCCCAGGCTGAGGCTTTGCAGCCCAAAGGTGATTTTAGCTGTGCCCTTCCCTGTTTCCCTGCTCCCATGGAATTTGGGGCTCGTGGAGCACCCAGGGACCCCCAAGGCTGGGGAGCTCCAGGATGGGATGCAGGGAGCAGAGGGTGGCAAGGGAGGAGCCAGGGAATCCTTGCACAAGCCTGGTCCCACAGGAAGCTTTTCCAGGGAAGCTGAGCTCCTTTTGTCCAGGGATGGCAGAAATCCATCCCAGAGCCACAGGCTGCTCCTTTTCCTCCTTTTCCTGGCCACAACCTATGCAAATTATAGGAATCCTCTATCAAACTTGAAACATTTATTTCCCACACCTGTCTGCCCCGTTTCCCTGGCAGAAATCATGGATAACCCCATGGAACACGGGGGAACCCCTCAGGCTGAGCCTCTGCTGTGGCACCTGAGCTTTGGAGCAGGAGGATTCTCCGTGGCACTGCTCCAGGGTTAAAATGTAACCTGGAAGCAGAATCCCAGCCTGATCCAGGTCATCATCAGGGAGCTCCACCTGAGAGTGCAGGAGAAAGGGCTCATTAAGGTGACTCTAATTCCCCTCCCTGCCCTGCCAGAGGCACGGGAAGGAGATTAAAGTTCTTGCTCAGGGAGAGGAAAACCTCGATAAAGCCTGTGGAGCAATGCTGGGAAATGTGTCCCTGCCAGTTTTATTTCCTTGGATTACAGCAAGGGAAGTTCCCGTGCCTGCTTTGCTCTGGGGATCGTGGCTCTCTGTTGTTGAATTTAAATGTAATTTCATGGAAAACACGGTGCCAAACCCTGCCAGCAGCATAGCTTTGGTCTCTCTCCAAGGAAATAAAGGTGTGATGATCCCATGGCTTCTTCCAGAGGGCAAGAAGGGGAGATTGGAGCAATTCCTGGGTAAAATGTTGTGTTCTTGAAGGGTTTGACGCTCTCAGCTGTGCACAGGTCTCAGGGAAGGGGGATGGCTGGGACAGCCCGGGACAGCAGCTGGCTGTCACCTCCAGCTCTCCCACACCCTGCAGAAGTGTTTTGCCAAGTGCAGGAAATGCTGCCAGGTCCCCAGAATCAATCAGGAGCGAGTCCCATGCGTGACAATGTCATTTATTGTTGTTTTCTGCAGCAGCTCCGTGTTCCCACGGGGAACAGAGAATGCCCTGCTCAAATAAGGCAAGGAGGAAGGAGAACAGCTCGTGCTGCCCCCAGCACCTCTCCAGGAACCCAGGATGTGACCACACCTGGATTTTCTCACCTCGTGTGTGCTCATTTCCAAACCCAACACTTCATTTTCCTGCTTTTTCCAGGGGGTTTTCCTCCTTCCCAAGGCCCACACAGCAATAAATTGCCCTGCAGTATCACAGGAATGGTTAACCTTGATTTGAGCTCATGCAACACCTCCTTCCCTGCAAGGTCGAATTCCAAATTATCCTTTGGAGGGGAATGAAATAAAAGTCAGGGCTGCTCCCTGGGCCACAAAGACTTTGCCTCCTCCTCCTGGAGAGCACCAAATTCACCTGGCTCGGGTTGGTTTGGTGGTGGAACAAGGAAATCATGGAAAATATGAAGGAAGAGAAGCATTTTTGGGGAGCGGGGGCACCAGGGGAGCTCATTGCTCCCCCACACAAGGAGTGGGATCAGCAGGAGGGATGGGGATGCTGTGGGTCCCTTCTCCAAGGAAAGCAGGGGCAGGAAGGTTTCCAAACCCCTCCAGGAGGTTTTGTCCCCACAGCGAGGCACAGCCCAGGCAGGGGAGTGGCCGTGGCAGCACAGGGGGGGACAGGGGACTGGGGGCACAGAGACACCCCCAGCACTGCCCACAACACCCAAACAAAGCCCCAAACCAGCCCTGCTCTGGGCAGCTGCCCTGATCAGCAGCACTGGGGCTGAGCACAGCCCCTCTGGGCTTGGGGGACAACCTGGGGCTGCTTTGGGGACAATCTGGGGCTGCTTTGGGGACAACCTGGGGCTGCTTTGGGCACAATTTGGGGCTGTTTTGGGGACAATTTGGGGCTGTTTTGGGGACAATCTGGGGCTGCTTTGGGGACAACCTGGGAGTGCTTTGGGGACAACCTGGAGCTGCTTTGGGGACAATCTAGGGCTGCCTTGGGGACAATTTGGGGCTGTTTTGGGGACAGTTTAGGACTGCTTTGGAGAAGATCTAGGGCTGTTTTGGGGTCAATTTTGGGCTGCTTTGGCCACAATTTAGGGCTGTTTCAGGCACAATTTGGAGCTGCTTTGGGCACAGTTTGGGGCTGGTTTGGGCACAATTTGGGGCTATTTTGGGGACACTTTGGGGCTGCTTTGAACACAATTTAGGGCTATTTTGGGGCTACTTTGGGGACAATTTGGGGCTGGCTTGGGCACAATTTGGGCTGCTTTGGGCAAAATCTGGGGCTGCTTTGGGGACAGTTTGGGGCTGCTTTGGGCACAATTTAGGGCTGCTTTGGGCACAATTTGGGGCTATTTTGGGGACACTTTGGGGCTGCTTTGAACACAATTTAGGGCTTCTTTGGGGCTGCTTTGGGGACAATTTGGGGCTGTTTGAGCACAATTTGGGCTGCTTTGGGGACACTTTGGGGCTGCTTTGGGGTCCCTGCAGGGAACACAGCCCCTTTGCCCAGGGAATCTCCATCTCCAGGTCTGACTGCACCTTGCCCGGCTCCACCGGGGGTCACTGCAGGGGCACACCCTGGCACGAGGGTGCCCGTCCCGGCACAAGGACTTAGTGCGAGCCTTGAGGGGCACTCCCGCTCTGCCGGGGGACGTGCAGAGGCGACACCCCGGGAGTCCCAGCCGTGCCACCATCCAACAGCGACCAAAACCCCCTCCGACAACAGGAGGGCTCCATCTCCCTTTGCTCACCCCCAGCTTTCCCCGTGGCAGCACCGCGGGGTTAGCACAACTTTCCCCCTCAGGCGGACACAAACCGCCGCCCTTGGCTCGGTGTGACACCGCGCCGGCCGCTCCAGGTGACAGTTACAGCTCCACCACCGCGTCCCCCTCACGGCGCCGCCACAGCGCACCCGCCCTCACAGCTACGCCCCGCCCATCCTCCACTACTACAGCCAATCACAGCACTCTGCTTCTCGCTTCTCACTTTCCATTGGTTAAAACTCCTGCCAATCACTTTCCCGCCCAGTGATGTCACGAATGCGCGCCACGCTGATTGGTAAGGCCGGAATGGGCGTGGCGAGCGCGGCTTTAAAGGCGGTTGGGCGGCGCGCGGTCCCAGTGCCCCCCTCAGCCCTCCCCCCCCCCTTCCCCCCCGGTACCGGTGTCCCAGCCCGGCCCGCGGCCCCGGTGCCGGCGGATGGAGCTGGGCTGTGCCATGGCGGGCAGCGCCGCCGCCCCGCCGGGCCCCGGGCCCCCCGCCGCCGCCGGGGCCGGGCTGGCGGACAGCGAGGAGTACGAGAGCCTGCCCAGCGGCGTCGCGCTCGGCACGCACATGGTGGCCGGGGCCGTGGCGGGGATCATGGAGCACACGATCATGTACCCCGTGGACTCGGTCAAGGTACGCGGGGAACGCGGCGAGCGCCGGGGGAGCCGCGCACGGGGGGGGCGGGCGGTCCGGGATGGGCCGGGGGGACACGGGAGGGGCGGCCGAGGGATGCTGAGGGGAGCGGGGCAGCGGCGAGGGGAGCGGAGCGTTCGGGGGGACAGGGAGAGGGGAGAGTGCGAGCGGTTATTGGGGTGCAGGGAGAGGGAGTGTGACAGGCAGTTATTGGGGCGCAGGAACTCCTGGGGTGCAAGGGAGGGGAGTATGAGAGGTGTGCGAGGGGTTTTGGGGTGCAGGAACTTGTGGGGTGCAGGGAGAGGGAGTGCGAGGGTTTTGGGGTTCCTTCTGGGGAAACTTTGCTGGGGGTGCAAGGTTTCTTTGGGGTGCAAGAGGGGAGCGTGCAAGCGTTATTGGGGTGCAAGAACTTGTGGGGTGCAGGGAGAGGGGAGTGTGAGAGGTGTGCAGGCAGTTATTGGGGTGCAGGGAGAGAGGAGTATGAGAGGTGTGCAGGCAGTTATTGGGGTGCAGGCACTTGTGGGGTGCAAGGGAGGGCCAGTGCGAGAGGTGTGCGAGGGGTTTTGGGGGTGCAAGGTTTTTTTTGGGGTGCAGGGAGAGGGGAGTGTAAGAGGTGTGCAAGCGTTATTGGGATGCAGGAACTTGTGGGCTGCAAGGGAGAAGGGAGTGTGAGAGGTGTGTGAGGGGTTTTGGGGTGCAAGAAGTGCTGGGGGTGCATCTCTGGGGTGCAAGAGGGGAGTGTGCAAGCGTTGTTGGGGTGCAGGAACTTCTGGGGTGCAAGGGAGGGGCAGTATGAGAGGTGTGCAAGGGGTTTTGGGGTGTCAGGTTTCTTTGGGGTGCAGGAGTGGAGTGTGCAAGCGGTTATTGGGGTGCAAGGGGGGAGTGTAAGAGGTGTGCAAGGGAATGTTGGGGTGCAAGGAGGGGAGAGAACAGAAGGGTGTGCCAGAGGTTTTGGGGTGCAAGAAGAGGGGAGGTGTAAAGGGTGAGCAAGGAGTTGTTGGGGTGCAAAGGGGAAGTGTGTAAGGAGTCTTTGGGGTGAAAGGAGTGCTGGGGGTTCAGGGGGTTGTTGGGGCCTAAGGGATGTGTAAGAGTTTTTGGGGTGCAAGGGAGGAAAATCTGCAAGAAATTGGGGTGCAAGGGGGGGAGAGCGGGGGGGGGATGTTGGGGTGCAGGAAAGGTGGGGATGTGTAAGGGATCTTGGGGTGCAGATGGGCAAAGTGCCCATGGAATGCTGGGGTGCAGATGGGCAAAGTGCCCATGGAATGCTGGGGTGCAGACGGGCAAAGTGTCCATGGAATGTTGGGGTGCAAATGGGCAAAGTGTCCATGGAATGTTGGGGTGCAGACGGGCAAAGTGCCCATGGAATGCTGGGGTGCAAATGGGCAAAGTGTCCATGGAATGCTGGGGTGCAAACGGGCAAAGTGCCCATGGAATGTTGGGGTGCAAATGGGCAAAGTGCCCATGGAATGTTGGGGTGCAGACGGGCAAAGTGCCCATGGAATGTTGGGGTGCAGATGGGCAAAGTGTCCATGGAATGTTGGGGTGCAAATGGGCAAAGTGTCCATGAAATGTTGGGGTGCAAATGGGCAAAGTGTCCATGAAATGTTGGGGTGCAGACGGGCAAAGTGTCCATGGAATGTTGGGGTGCAAATGGGCAAAGTGCCCATGGAATGCTGGGGTGCCCGAGGTTCCCGGGGCAGGGAAGGCACCGGGCAGTCCCCGAGGTGTCACCCCCAAATCCCCGCTGGCTCTGGGGCTGTCCCGCAGCCCCGGGGTCTTCGCACAGCGCTGGTGCAGAGGTGACAGCCCCGGAGCTGCTCCCTGGACCGGGAGATGCCAGCCCGGTGCCACCAGAGCCCCGCTGGCATCCCTGGCACTGGGATCAGGAGCTCCCTGGGAGCCTTTCCCTCCCGGAGCTTTGGGATCCCAGCTCAGGAACTGGGATCAGGGCCTTGCTGGGAGCTTTTCCCTCCTGGAGCTTTGGGATCCCAGCTCAGGAACTGGGATCAGGAGCTCCCTGGGAGCTTTTCCCTCCTGGAGCTTTGGGATCCCAGCTCAGGAACTGGGATCAGGGCCTTGCTGGGAGCTTTTCCCTCCCGGAGCTTTGGGATCCCAGCTCAGGAACTGGGATCAGGAGCTCCCTGGGCGCTTTTCCCTCCTGGAGCTTTGGGATCCCAGCTCAGGAACTGGGATCAGGAGCTCCCTGGGCGCTTTTCCCTCCCGGAGCTTTGGGATCCCAGCTCAGGAGGGAAGAGCCGCTGGGATGGGGCCACACCGGGATGGGTGAGTGGCTTTGGTGGGGTCAGGGTGTTTGAGGAGGAGCTGCCCAGTGGATTTTGGAGCTGCTGATGCTCGAGCACACTCAGGGAAGGCTTCCCAGTGTCTGCAGAGTGTGGGAATCATCCTGAAGGATAATTCCTGGCTCTGCCCTGCCGCTTTGTTGCTGTGGGGCCTTCAAAAGAAGAGGGAAAGCCGGGAAAAGCCGAACTGCCTCGATGAATCATGAGATGTTGCAATCCCTTCTCCTTCTCATCCAGGGCTCCCTGAAAGAGTAGAAAGGGCAGGGGAGAGGAAATGCTTTGGCTTTTGCAGCTCCTGCCAGTGTTGCAAGCACTCGAAGGGAATATTCCCGGTTTTCTTGCCCTGTCTCCCCTCTGGGTCTGTCCCTGCAGCACCTGGCTCACAGACTGGGGATGTCCCCGTGGCTGTGGGTCGGTGCCCACCCTGAGCGTGGCACAGGCAGCTCAGGGGGGTTGTGCCCGCTCCTGGCACGGCTCTGGGTGTTGTCCCTCCGCAATTGTGCAGCTCTTTCCTCGGCGGGAGAGCCGAGCAGAAATGAAAGCGGGGCCGGTTTCCTGGAGGGGGAGGCGCTCTGCGGGAAAAGCTCCGGGAGCTGCGGCGGGGCCGGGCCGGGACCATCCCCAATCCCCAACCCGGGAGCGGGGAAATCCCTGGATTTCAACGCTGGAGCCCGGCCAGGGTCCCCTGTGTGCTGGGGCACAGCAAAACCCCGCTGGGATCTGCTCCTGCCCGGGCACTCACCCTGCTCCACCTGCCTGCTGTGGGCAAAGGGGACGGCTGACCCCAAAAAGGGAGATTTTCATCCCTAAAGAGGTTTTGTTTTCTTGTGGTGCTGTAATCCAGTAACAGCTCGGCTCTTTCACTTCATCCTGCAGAAAAGGAGCGAAGCTTTTCCTCCATGGCACTTCCTGGGGCACAGTTCCAGCCTTGGGCAGGTCGGGTTTTTCTGCAGGTGCAGAAGGAGCACCCGGGCAGCTCCGGCCCTGAGGTTCCTCCTGTCTGCCTTCAGCGAGTCATTTCCTCCCAAAGAGAAACTGAAAATGTCGTCATTTGGGGAATTGTTTGCTGCAGACACTTGCACAACCCCTGAGGCTGATGGGCTCACAGAATCCCAGCATGGTTTGGGTGGGAAGGGACCTTAAAATCCCCCGGGGCCACCCCAGGGCAGGGCCACCTCCCGCTGTCCCCGGGTGCTCAGCCTGCTACAGCTCCTCTGGGAATTCCATCCCTGTCCTCCCTCACAGGGAGGAATTCCTCCCCAATATCCAGTTTCAATCTACCCTCTTTTCCTCCCCATTATTTTCCAGTGTTGCATAATAAATAATAATTTATTTATTTTTTACCCTTTGAGCTCCAGCCTCACCTGCACTTTCCCCCTGCCTCTCCCCCTCAGCTCTGGTTGTTTGGACGCCCTGGGCTGGGTTTTTGCTGGTGCTGAGGGTGTTTCTCACACTTCTCAGGCTTGTTGTTGTTTGTGGCTGCTGCAAGAACCAGCTGTGCTGGGAGCCCTGATCCATCCCCAAGTGACCTGGAGGGATCAGCGTGTCAGGGACTCCTGATGGCAGCAGCAAAGGAGCTCCTGGAGGGCTCCCCTGCAGCCTCCTCCTCCTGCCCTGATCTGTTGGGTGATTTTTCTGCTGGAGCTGGTTTCCCAAAGGCTGTGAAAACAAAGGATGGGATTCCCTTGGGGATGTGAGGAACAGTTTTGCTCCCTTAGGGATGTGAGGGACAGTTTTGTTCCCTTGGGGATGTGAGGAACAGTTTTGCTCCCTTGGGGATATGAGGGACAGTTTTGTTCCCTTGGGGATGTGAGGAACAGTTTTGTTCCCTTAGGGGTTTGAGGAACAGTTTTGCTCCCTTGGGGATGTGAGGAACAGTTTTGTTCCCTTGGGGATATGAGGAACAGTTTTGCTCCCTTGGGGATGTGAGGGACAGTTTTGCTCCCTTGGGGATGTGAGGGACAGTTTTGCTCCCTTAGGGGTTTGAGGAACAGTTTTGTTCCCTTGGGGATTCATTAATCGCTGTGGGGAGAAACTGGAGCCGTGCAGATCTGGCCCCTCCCTTCTGGCAGAGGCTGCTGATGGCTCTGGGGACCAATAAAATCCTTTTCCATGAAAACCTGGCCTGCCCTTGGAGCTGCCCTATGGTCACAAAGCTCCTGGAAGCCCAGCAGAACACCTGAGGGAGCAGAGCTGTGCATTCTCTGGAGATTCTGCATCCCCCCCGTTTCCAGCTGCTCCAGGAGGAGCAGTTCCTCATCTTCCAGCCGAGGGGGAGTTTGGGGATGTTGGGAATTCCTGGATAACCTGCTGGACTGACCCTCTGCTCCCCTCCCATGGGTGTGCTGCTCATTTGGGGCTGTTCCAGCTGAATACCCCAAAACTGGGGTTCAGAGCCTGAGCCTGGGTCATGCCTTGTCCTGCTCCAGCTGAACTGCCCCAAAATTGGGGTTCAGAGCTTGAGCCTGGGTCATGCCTTGTCCTGTTCCAGCTGAATCCCCCAAACTTGGGGTTCAGAGCCTGAGCCTGGCTCGTGCCTTGCCCAGCTGGCAGGGTCTGCTGGATCCCTGCAGAAATGCTGCAGGTTTCCTGCTAAGAGCATTTTGTGTTCCCTTTGTGCCCCTGTGTCACATGAACCCAGGAACAGCAGGTTGTGCTCAGAGAAAATAGAAATTAAAACACCCCAAACAAAAGGCAGATGGGGTCTGAGGGTGTTTGTAGGGTGGCACATGAGGTCTCAGGGTGTTTGTAGGGTGGCAGACGAGGTCTGAGGGTGTTTGTAGGGTGGCAAACGAGGTCTGAGGGTGTTTGTAGGGTGGCAGATGGGGTCTGAGGGTGTTTGTAGGGTGGCAGATGGGGTCTGAGGGTGTTTGTAGGGTGTCAAATGAGGTCTGAGGGTGTTTGTAGGGTGGCAAACGAGGTCTGAGGGTGTTTGTAGGGTGGCAGATGGGGTCTCAGGGTGTTTGTAGGGTGTCAAATGAGGTCTGAGGGTGTTTGTAGGGTGGCAGATGGGGTCTCAGGGTGTTTGTAGGGTGGCAGATGGGGTCTCAGGGTGTTTGTAGGGTGGCACATGAGGTCTGAGGGTGTTTGTAGGGTGTCAAGCCAGCGACCCTCCTCCAGCATGTGCAAAACAGACCTGGAAAAAACCAATTCTGGCTAAAAACCAGCCAGAAAACAGCACTGGGGCTCTTCCCAGCGTGCATCCAGCAGCACAGAGCTGTTCCCCAGGAGCAGGGAACTGCCTCAACCTGAGCCTGGCACTTGTGGTGGTGGTTTTGGTTTTTTCCTGCCCAGGCTGCAGCCAGGACAAGCTGGGTGCCCTGCACTGCTGCCTTATGCAACGGGGATTAATTGGAGTAGGTGGAGAAGAATTTCTTGGCTGCTTATCAGGGGTGAGGCTCCAGGAGCTGCTTGGTGGCCTCAGATAGGTGAGAGGAGCTGGGGGCACTGCCCAGGCAGGGAAATCATCTCCTCCAGCCCTGATAAAGTGCAGCTCCCTCCCTAGAGCTGCTCCCAGCTCCGGCCTGGGGAGGTCTGGATTTGGTCATTGCTTGGGCTGTTTGTGCTCCTAAATCTGGATTTGGTCATTGCTTGGGCTGTTTGTGCTCCTAAATCTGGATTTGGTCATTGCTTGGGCTGTTTGTGCTCCTAAATCCTCATTTTGGTCATTGCTTGGGCTGTTTGTGCTCCCAAATCCTCATTTTGGTCATTGCTTGGGCTGTTTGTCCTCCTAAATCCTCATTTTGGTCATTGCTTGGGCTGTTTGTGCTCCTAAATCTGGATTTGGTCATTGCTTGGGCTGTTTGTCCTCATAAATCTGGATTTGGTCATTGCTTGGGCTGTTTGTGCTCCTAAATCTGGATTTGGTCATTGCTTGGGCTGTTTGTGCTCCCAAATCCTGATTTTGGTTATTGCTTGGGCTCTTTGTGCTCCCAAATCCTCATTTTGGTCATTGCTTGGGCTGTTTGTGCTCCCAAATCCTGATTTTGGTTATTCCTTGGGCAGTTTGCCATCCTAAATCCTGATTATGATTATTCCTTGAGCAGTTTGCCCTCCTAAATCTGGATTTGATTATTTCCTGGGCTGTTTGTCCTCCTAAATCCTGATTTTGGTTATTCCTTGGGCAGTTTGGCCTCCTAAATCTGGATTTGCTTATTCCTTGGGCTGTTTTTCCTGTTCAATCCTGGTTTTGGTTATTCCTTGTGCTTTTAGCTCTATTCAGTCCTGATCTTGATTATTCCCTGGACTGTTTGTCCTCCCAAATCCTGATCTTGGTTATTCCTCTGTGTGTCCTCCTAAACCTGGATTTTGGTTATTCCTTGGGCAGTTTGTCCTGTTAAACCCAGATTTTTGTTGTTCTTTGGGCTGTTTGTTCTCCTAAGTCTGGTTTTGATTATTCCTTAGGCTGCTTATCCCTTTAACCCCAGATTTTGGTTATTCCTTGGGCAGTTTGTCCTGTTGAATCCAGGTTTTGGTAATTCCTTGTGCTTTTAGTTCTATTCAATCCTGATTTTGGTTATTCCTCTGTGTGTCCTCCTAAACCTGGATTTTGGTAATTCCTTGTGCTGTTAGTTCTATTCAATCCTGATTTTGGTTATTTCTCTGGCTGTAGGCTCTCCTAAATCTGGATTTGATTATTCCTTGTGCTGTTTGTCCTGTTAAACCCAGGTTTTGCTTATTCCTTGGGCTGTTTGTCCTCCTAAATCCTGATTTTTGTTATTCCTTTGGCTGTTTGTTCTCCTAAATCTGGATTTGGTTATTCCCTGAGCTGTTTGTCCTCCTAAACCCAGATTTTGGTTATTCCTTGGGCAGTTTGTCCTGTTGAATCAGGTTTTGCTTATTCCTTGGATTGTTTTTCTTGATTTTGGTTATTCTTTGGGTAGTTTTTCCTCTTGAATGCTGCTTTTGGCTGCTCCTTGGCTGTTAGTCCTGGTGAAGCTGGGTTTTGGTTATTCCTTCGTCAGCTAGTCCTGGTTTTATCCTGTCAAATCCTGGTTTTGGTTATTCCTTAGGCTGTTAGTCCTGTTTCTGGTTATTCCTTGGGCAGTTAGTGCTGGTTTTATCTGTCCCTTGGGCTGTTAGTCCTGTTTTCCCCAGGTTTTGGTTATTCCTTGGGCTGTTAGTCCTGTTTCTGGTTATTGCTTGGGCAGTTAGTGCTGGTTTTATGGGCAGTTAGTGCTGGTTTTATGGGCAATTAGTCCTGGTTTTATCTCCTCCTTGGGCTGCTAGTCCTGTTTCACCCAGGTTTTGGTTATTCCTTGGGCTGTTGGTCCTGTTGAACCTGGCTTTTGGTTATTCCTTGGGCAGTTAGTGCTGGTTTTATGGGCAGTTAGTGCTGGTTTTATCTGTCCCTTGGCCTGTTAGTCCTGTTTCACCCACGAGTGATGGGTGGCTGATGCAAACTGCAGCCTCTGTGGGCTCCTCTGGGCTGTGGGGTGAGTTTTGAACCCCTTCAGAGCAGCTCAGATCCACAGAAATAAAAAGAAATCCTATTTGTCCATCCTCCTGTGAGAGCTGTGCCCACCTTACATCCCTTTGCCATGAAAAGCTGCCCTGTACCTGACCGAGCTGCAGCAGCAGGGTGTCTGTAAATTGATTTTTCTGGGGTTTGGGTGGCCCTGACAGCTACAGGAGCTTCTGTTCCTTCATGGGAGCTGCAGGGGGGAAAGTGGAAAAACCTGGATCGTCAGTAATGGCTTCCTTGGCTTTACTTCAAAAACCACACTGGTCCTGCACATAAATGTCCCCTGCTGCTGCCCTAAACTGGGAGCAACTGGGATTTTCTCCAGGGCATCCTGAAATCCTGAGCAGCCCCCACAGGATGGGAAGGTGCAGAGACCATGAGGGGTCGCATGGAAAGCTGGATATAAAACCTGCTTTTAAATTCTGAGCTAAAATCCAGGGCATTGCTGCCCTCCCTGGGGGATTTTCCTGAGTTTTTGGGTTTGTTTGGAGCTCCCAGGGAATGTGGAACAGGGAGCTTTGCACAACCTGCCCAATTCCCTGGTGGAGAGGGTGGTGCCTTTCATGAGCTGAAATTCCAGCCAAATTTTTAGGGATTTTAAAGTGTATTTACTACAAATTCCATCATTTGGTTGGCCTAGACTTGAGTAAACTTGGTTTTGTTGTTTTGGGTGAAAGTCCTGACCCGAGCTCTGGTTCTTCCTTGGGCTCACAGAGGGGCTGTGGAAGGGTTTGGGGGCTCCAAGGTTCAAACCTTAAAGGTTTTTATGGGATGGGTAATTAATGAAGGGCTTGATGAGCTGAAGGGTTCCTGCTGAGGATGGAATCCTCCTGCAGCTCTGCAGCCTCTCCCTGGAAAAGCAGAATTCCAGAATTTGCTGGACGCCCCTTGCCCAGGGCTGAGGCCTTCCCAGTGCTGCTGTTTTGGGGCTGCTCCAAGGGCCTGCTGTCGGTGCCATGGGCTGGAATTGCAGAATCCTGGAATTCCTGAGGCTGGAAAAGCTTTCCAAGGCCATCCTGTGGCCCATCCCCAGCTTGTCCCCAGCCCAGGGCAGTTCCAAGGAGGGCGAGCTGGGCAAACTGGGAACAGGCAGGAATTCCCTGAGAAGGAGAAAATGCAGAGGCAACAAAACCAAGCTGGGTTTACTCAAGTCTAGGCCAACCAAGTGATGGAATTTGGAGTAAATACACTTGAAAAACCTTAAAAAATGTGGCTGGAATTTCAGGCCTTCCTTGGCCTCCCCCAGGGCTGTGGCTCCATGGCCTGTGTCAGTTTTTAACCTTTTCCACAGGAAGGATCTGTGGGCATTTTGCTGCTCTGGATTTCCAGGGATGGCTGTGGAGGTTTGAGGTTTTTACCCAGGGCTGATCGGGGTCCTGGGACCCCTCAATGTTGTCATTGTCACCTGCAGGCCTTGGAGCCCTGGAAAGAGCTCCAGGGAATTTTCCTGAGGGAATGTTGTGTAATGAAGTGGTGGCAGTGAACTTTGGAGCAGGTTTGGGTGCCAGGAGCAGGTTTGGGTGCCAGGAGCTCAGCTGGCTCAAAATCTGTGCTAGAAAAAAGCCCCGAGGCACAGAAATGCAGCTGGAATTCCCTGCCAGGCCCTTGGGGGAGAAAACCACTGGGAGCTGAGGGGAAAACTGGGACAAGGAACCTCCCAGAGCCTCTGGGGGACCCTGGCTCTGCATTTTCTCCTTTTCAGGGAATTGCTGCCTATTCCCAGTTTTCCCAGCTTGCCCTTCTAGGAACTGTCCCAAGCTGCTGGGCAGCTGCAGGAGGGACAAGCTGGGGCAGAGTCAGGGTGTTGAAAGCAGAGAAAATTACAGCCTTCCCTGGATTTCTTCAGCCAGCCTTTGGAGCAGCCTCATTCCTTGGGATTTCCATGGATAAAGCAGAGCAGAGGCTGCACTTCCCTCCAGGAGCAGCCTGGCTGTCACAGCCTGGCTTGAGCCTCGTCCTATTGCAGCTGAACTCCCCCAGAATTGGGGTTCAGAGCTTGGGCCTGGCTTGTGCCTTCTCTATTCCAGCTGAACTCCCCCAAAACGGGGGTTCAGAGCTTATTTATCCTCTTGGGTGGAGTGTGGGCTCCATCCAGCAGGATAAATAAAAAATCAGAATAAATAAGGGACATCAGGGCCAAAGTGACCCCTCAGTGATCTCAGGATTCTGGTGGCTCTGAACCCTGGGGTTTGTTGCATGGGATGGGTTACTGGGGGGGTCCCAGTTCTGGGGTACCAGTTGTGGGGTTCTCTGGGTTGGGATTGAGGGCACTTGAGACTCTGGTTCATGTTTGGACTCAAATGTTCATTATTTCTTATCAGTAAAACAGTCTCACTGCTGTGAGTGGGGCAGCTTTTCATTAGAGGGCACAAAATGGATAATAATCTCTTGTTCCAAGGTCTTTCAAGATTAAACTATCCAATTAAGAGCTGACACCTGGATTATTTCCCCTTTTAACCCAATAACTGATCCCAAAGAGCTGCAATGGGGACTTTTCTGCCCAATTACAAAATGCCACCCAAACCCATGGAGGAGAAGAGGGAAGAAAAGCATGAATGTCACAGACATATTTTATGAAAAATTGTTTTGCCAAGACCTTTTCTCTTGAGAAGCTGAGAGGCCTTAGAAATGAAATATAACCAATGGTTATCTGCTGCTGTGGAATGCAACAGGTGCATCTGGGATTGGGCTCATGTGGTTGTTTCTGATTAATGGCCAATCACAGTCAGCTGGCTCGGACTCTGGTCAGTCACAAGGTTTTCCTTTGATTTCCTTTCCTTTGATTTCCTTTGATTTCCTTTGATTTCCTTTGATTTGATTTCCTTTGATTTCCTTTCCTTTCCTTTCCTTTCCTTTCCTTTCCTTTCCTTTCCTTTCCTTTCCTTTCCTTTCCTTTCCTTTCCTTTCCTTTCCTTTCCTTTCCTTTCCTTTCCTTTCCTTTCCTTTCCTTTCCTTTCCTTTCCTTTCCTTTCCTTTCCTTTCCTTTCCTTTCCTTTCCTTTCCTTTCCTTTCCTCTCCCCTTTCCTCTCCCCTTTCCTCTCCCCTTTCCTCTCCCCTTTCCTCTCCCCTTTCCTCTCCCCTTTCCTCTCCCCTTTCCTCTCCCCTTTCCTCTCCCCTTTCCTCTCCCCTTTCCTCTCCCCTTTCCTCTCCCCTTTCCTCTCCCCTTTCCTTTTTTCTTCCTTTCTGGTTAAATCTTTTCTTCTGTTCTTTTAGTATAGTTTCAATATATCATTTTCTTTTAATATACTATATATCATAAAATAATAAATCAGCCTTCTGAAACATGGAGTCAAGATTCTCATCTCTCACCTCATCCTGGGACCCCTGCGAACCCCAAGAAGAAACCCAGGATGACACCCAGTGCCCCCCACCTTGCTTCCATCCCCAACACACTAAAACCCCAAACCCTCCATTCCTCACCCAGTGACACTCCTACACTCCTCTAGAATCTATTCCACGCTTTTGTGGATTCCAGTCCAGGAACTTTCTCCACGAATGAGGGCCAAAGTCAGAGGTGCCCTGGGTGTCAGGGCAGCCCAGAGCCGACCCAGAGGCATTGCCTGGGTTTGCAGGGGTAACCAGGGGCCGTCCCCGCTGTGCTTTGTTGCAGACGCGGATGCAGAGCCTGCAGCCAGACCCCAAGGCCCAGTACAGGGGCGTGTACGAGGCCCTCAGGAGGATGGTGCTGACCGAGGGCTTCTGGAGGCCCCTGCGAGGGATCGATGTCACCATGCTGGGGGCGGGCCCTGCCCACGCCTTGTACTTCGCCTGCTACGAGAAGATGAAAAAGGCTCTCAGTGACGTTTTCCAGCCAGGAGGAAACAGCCACTTGGCCAATGGTATTTTTGGGGTTTGCCCTAAAAAAAACCCCCTATTTGTGGTTATCAATCTATTCCTTGCTTATCAACCTATTCCTTGCTTCTCATTCAGCCTAGTGCCCCTCCCCATCTAAATTCTTATTTTATTTCAAATTTTCCAGCACAAATCATCAATTTAGTGGAGGAAGCAGCCACTTAGCCAACAGTATTTTTGGGGTTTGCCCTAAAAAAAAAACCCCATTTGTGGTTATCAACCTATTCCTTGCTTCTCATTCAGCCTAGTACCTCTCCCAATCTAAATTCTTATTTAATCTCAAATTTTCAAGCACAAATTATCAAAATACCATTGGCCATTTGGCCATTGGTATTTTTGGAGTTTGCCCTAAAAAAAACCCATTTGTGGTTATCAATCTATTCCTTGCTTATCAACCTATTCCTTGCTTGCTTCTCACTCAGCCTAGTGCCTCTCCCAATCGAAATTCTTATTTTATTTCAAATTCTTCCAGCACAAATCATTGATTTAGAGGAGGAAACAGCCAATTTGCCAATGGTATTTTTGGGGTTTGCCCTAAAAAAAAAACAAACCAAACCTATTTGTGGTTATCAACCTATTCCTTGCTTCTCACTCAACCTAGTGCACTTCCCAGTCTAAATTCTTATTTAATCTCAAAAATTTCCAGCACAAATCATCAATTTAGTGGAGGAAATGGCCACTTGGCCAATGGTATTTTTGGGGTTTGCCCTAAAAAAAAAACCAACCAAACCTATTTGTGGTTATCAACCTATTCCTTGCTTGCTTCTCACTCAGCCTAGTGCCCCTCCCCATCTAAATTCGTATTTAATCTCATATTTTTCCAGCACAAATCATTGATTTAGTGGGTGAAAGGTGTTCAGGTGCAGCTGTGCTGTTCCTGTATTGCCATGGAATCCTTAAAGTTGGGAAAGATCTTGAGGATCAAGTCCCACCTTTGAAGGTATCACCCAAAGGGGTGATCTTGTGTTGAAGGCATCACCTCAACCTCTGGAGGTTTGAATTCAGGTGTCCCTGGGAGCACAGAGTGCCCTCCATCCTCTGTGTGCTTTAATTTTTAGCAGGAATATTTCACTTTTAAAGCCAGCAGAAAGCCTGGAATTGAGGAGTCAGGGCTTTACCAGAGGGTTTGTGCTGGAGATTCCCATGGTTTTTCTGGGATGTGCCATGGGGTCACTGAACTCAGGGAAGGGAATAAAATCCCTTCTCCTCACTCCTCTTTGCTGGGAACACATTCCTGTGTTTGCCTTTCAAGTAGCTACAGGCCTGAGGTGCCAGCAGGAAAATCAGAGCTGTGGATTCACCAAATGACCAAAAGTGATTTGGGCCAGAGGGAATTGGAGGTGGGAGCCAACATCAAAGGGAAGGAGTGGCTGCAGAGCCTCATCCCAGAGCGGAGCAGGGATGGGTCAGGGCTGGCTGGGTTTGGCACAGCCTGGGCACTGGAGCCCAGGCTGAGTAAAGGGATGAAAATCCCTAATTAGGGACGTGCTGAGGGCAGGGTAAACATTGCTCACGGCTGGCTCAGGCGCCGCCGGTGTCTGGGGTGGATGGATCCTGGGAATTGTTGTGGGAAGAGCAAAGGTGGGGGCTGGCAGTGGATCCAGGGCTCTCTCAGGATGGGGATCCTGCCCTGGGAATCTGTGCTTGGCCCTGGGGCTGGGACTGGGCTGCTCCCTCAGCATGGGTGGGATCCACCAGGGATGGAGATCCCCAGTGGATGGATCCCCATGGATGGAGCTCCCCAATGGATGGATCCCCATGGATGGAGCTCCCCAATGGATGGAGCTCCCCAATGATGGATTCCCATGGATGGATTTACCATGGATGGATCCCCATGGATGGAGCTCCCCAATGGATGGATCCCATGGATGGAGCTCCCCAATGGATGGATCCCCATGGATGGATTTACCATGGATGGAGCTCCCCAATGGATGGATCCCCGTGGATGGAGCTCCCCAATGGATGGATCCCCATGGATGGATTTACCATGGATGGAGCTCCCCAATGGATGGATCCCCATGGATGGAGCTCCCCAATGGATGGATCCCCGTGGATGGATTTACCATGGATGGAGCTCCCCAACGGGTGGATACCCCATAGATAGGAACCCCCCCCTGCCATGGATGGGATCCACCTTGGATGGGATCCCCTTGGATGGGGTCCCCATGGATGAAACCCCCCTGGATGGATTGTCCCATGGATGGGATCCCTATAGATGGAGCTCCCCAATGGATGGATCCCCATGGATGGATCCCCATGGATGGAGCTCCCCCATGGTTGGATTCCCCATGGATAGGAGCCCCCCCATGGTGGGATCTCCCATGGATGGAGCCCCCCTGCATGGGATCCCCATGGATGGATCCCCCTGGATGGCAGCGATCCCTTTTGAGCCAGGATTTGTTTTCTCAGGGCTGCTCTTCCTTGCAGGCATTGCTGGGAGCGTGGCCACGCTGCTCCACGACGCCGTGATGAACCCTGCTGAAGGTAACCCTGGCATTCTGGCAGTGCTGCTCCCTCGGGACGCCCCGGGCCCTCAGTGAATCCAGGCACGGATCCCTCCTGGCCCTTGTCCCTCTGTCCCTTGGCAAGAGCAGGAAGGAATCCAGGGCTGCCCCAGGCTGGGAGACCTCCAAACCCACCAGCCCCAGGGACCTCATTCCTCTGTCCTGGGGAGGAGAGGGAGAGCAGCCAGGAGGGATTTATTGTCCCTGGATCTTTGTGGTGCACGGGGACTTTGCAGGGGAGGTGTCCCCTTTACTGTCACCACTCTGCTGCTCCCTGGGGCAGTGGCTCCGGTGTTCCTGAAGCTTTGGACTAACCAAGCTGAGCTCAGGGTGTTGGATGAGCACAGAGGGGCTCTGAGATTCCTGGGGAGTGGAGTGGCAGGAGAAGGCCGCAGGAAAATGAGGATTGACAGAAAAATGAGGATTGACAGGAAAATGCAGCTCAAGTGACAATGCTGCCACCTGCCAGCTCCTCAGTGTCACTGGGCTGTGCTCCTGAGTGGGCCCACAGTTGGGAATCTCTGAAGGAGAAACCTCCAGTGTATCAAATCAATCCTGTTAATCACACCTTGATTAAATCAGTTACATTAATTGGCCTCGTTAGTCAGAGGAAGGCACTGCAGCCAGTGAGGCTGGAGGGGGTGTGTGGCACCCTGGGCATGCTCGGGTGGGACTTCACCCTCTGCCCTCATCACTGCTGGGTGTTTGTGCCTCCTGAGCAGCCTGGCTGAGGGCTCAGTCATTAACCTGAGGGGAGGGGTTCATTAGAGCTGGTGGGTCAGTAATTAACCCTGAGGAGAGGGGTTCATTAGAACTAGTAGGTCATTAATTAACCCTGAGGAGTTCATTAGGACTAAAGGGTCATTAATTAACTGTGAGGAGAGGGGTTCATTAGAACTAAAGGGTCATTAATTAACTGTGAGGAGAGGGGTTCATTAGAACTAAAGGGTCATTAATTATCTGTGAGGAGAGGGGTTCATTAGAACTAAAGGGTCATTAATTGACCATGAGGCGAGGGGATCATTAGGAAGTGAGCTCTGAGCTGTCCCCTCACTGTGCTGAGCCCTGGGGGCACTGGGCAGCTCGGGGGGATCAGTTTGGGTGGGGAAAGGGAGCTCAGGGCTGTGCCTGGGGTCACTCTGGGGGCTCTGCCAGCCAGGCCTGACCCCAGCTGAGCAGTGTCCCTGTCCCCATTCTTGTCCTGGGCTCTGGGGGCACTGGGCAGCTCAGGGACTTTGGTTTGGGTGGGGAAGGGGAGCTCAGGGCTGTGCCAGCCAGGCCTGACCCCAGCTGAGCAGTGTCCCTGTCCCCAGTTCTGGGGGCACTGGGCAGTTTGGGGCTGTCAGTTTGGGCAGGGAAAGGGAGCTTGGGGAGATCAGTTTGATCAGGGAGATCAGTTTGGGTAGGGAAGGAGAGCTCGGGGCTCTGCCAGGCAGGCCCGGCCCCTCAGCTGGGCAGTGTCCCTGTCCTCAGTTCTGGGGGCATTGGGCAGCTCAGGGCTGTGCCTGGGGTCACTCTGGGAGCTGTGCCAGCCAGGCCTGACCCCAGCTGAGCAGTGTCCCTGTCCTGAGCTCTGGGGGCACTGGGCAGCTTGGGGGGTTTGGTTTGGGTGGGGAAGGGGCACTCAGGGCTGTGCCAGCCCCAGCTCAGTCCCTGTCCTGAGCTCTGGGGGCACTGGGCAGCTCAGGGGGATCAGTTTGGGTGGGGAAGGGGCGCTCAGGGCTGTGCCAGCCCCAGCTCAGTCCCTGTCCTGAGCTCTGGGGGCACTGGGCAGCTTGGGGGGTTTGGTTTGGGTGGGGAAGGGGCGCTCAGGGCTGTGCCAGCCCCAGCTCAGTCCCTGTCCTGAGCTCTGGGCAGCTCGGGGGGATCAGTCTGGGCAGGGAAGGGGAGGCTATGGCAGTGCCAGGCAGGCTTGGCCCCAGCTGAGCAGTGTCCCTGTCCCCCCGTGTCCCCGAGCAGTGGTGAAGCAGCGCCTGCAGATGTTCAACTCCCCGTACACGTCGGTGCTGGGCTGCGTGCGGACGGTGCACAGGACCGAGGGCTTGGGAGCCTTCTACCGCAGCTACACCACGCAGCTGACCATGAACGTGCCCTTCCAGGCCATCCACTTCATCACCTACGAGCTGATGCAGGAGCACCTGAACCCCCACCGCCAGTACCACCCCCAGTCCCACATCGTGGCCGGCGCCGTGGCCGGGGCCGTGGCCGCCGCCGCCACCACGCCCCTGGACGTGTGCAAGACGCTGCTCAACACGCAGGAGAACACGGCCCTGAGCTCCCTCAAGATCAGGGGGCACCTGTCGGGCATGGCCAACGCCTTCAGCACCGTTTACCAGCTGGGAGGGCTCCCCGGCTTCTTCAAGGGCGTCCAGGCCAGGGTCATTTACCAGATGCCCTCCACGGCCATCGCCTGGTCCGTGTACGAGTTCTTCAAGTACTTCCTCACCAAGCGCGCGCTGGAGAAAAAACCATAAAAACCCTCCTGGGAAAAGGGAGTGGGAGCCTCCCTGGGGCTCCTCCCGGGCAGCCCCGCTGGAATTCTGCTGGATTCACATTTCCACATCCCTTGGTGCTCAGTCACTGAGTGCCCCCGGGGGTTCTGGGGATCCCTGGTCACTGAGTGCGTCCCTGTCACTGAGTGTGTCCCCCTGTCACTGAGTGTGTCCCTGGTCACTGAGTGACCCTGGGGATTCCTGGTCACTGAGTGTGTCCCCCTGTCACTGAGTGTCCCCCTGTCACTGAGGAGTTCTGGGAATTCCTGGTCACTGAGTGTCCCCAGGGATCCCTGGTCACTGAGCGTGTCCCTATCACTGAGTGACCCTGGGGGTCCCTGGTCACTGAGTGTGTCCCCCTGTCACTGAGTGTCCCCGGGATCCCTGGTCACTGAATGTGTCCCTGGGGATTCCCATGGTGTTTCCCATGGATTTCTGTGGTGCTCAGGGATTCCTGGTCACTCAGTGTCCCCTTGTCACCAAGTGTCTCTGGGGATTCCTGGTCACTCAATGCCCTCCAGGATTCCCAATCACTGAGTGTCCCCAGGGATTCCTGGTCACTGGGTGTCCCTGGGTATTCCCATGGTGTCCCCCCCAGGATTCCCGGTCACTGGGTGTCCCCGTGGATTCCTGTGGTGCTTGGGCACGGTCACTGGGGATCCCTGGTCACTCAGTGTCCCAGGGGATTGCCATGGTGCTCCCCCAGGGATTCCTGTGGTGCTCCTCAGGGATTCCTGCTCACTCAGCATCCCCCTGTCAGCAAGTGTCCCCAGGGATTCCCAATCACTCGGTGTCCTCCAGGATCACACGTCACTGGGTGTCCCTGGGGATCCCTGCTCACTCAGTGTCCCCCCTGTCACTGGGTGTCCCCGGGGGTCCCCAGTCACTCAGTGTCCCCCTGGGATTCCTGGTCCCTGAGTGCCCCTTTCCCTCCCTTAAACAACAACAACAAAAAAGAGTTTATACAGACTTTGATATTAATATATATCTATTTAATAACTTTATTTTGAAGCAGTGAAATCTCAAGCTTCTCTTTTTCTGGAAATAGGATGGAAGATGGAGTTTACTCCTTGCTGAAGGTTTAGGTTACCCAACCTAAGCTGTTTTTTTTTTTTTTTTTTTTTTTTTTATTTTTACAGCAGAGAAACAAAAATGTCCTGGCACAGAAGTTAATTTTATATAAATATAAAATAGCTGGATAATGTTTATCCTTTATTTTTCTATGTAGGCAGTTGGGTGGTTTTAAAATGCTTTTACAGCTGGGTGCAAAGCTGCTTTAAAAGGGCTCAGTTCTTCCCTCCTATAAGGAAGACCCAAAATCACTGATTTTATGGCCAGATTGGCTTTAATTACCCAGGTGGTGGCCTGGCCTCTCCTCTGGGTGTCAAGGTACTTGGAAGCCCCTTGAGGGGACAAGGAATGGGGACATCACTTTGGGAACACCTGGGGCATCCCAAAATCCCTTTGTGGGGAGAGAGGGAAATCTCAATTCCATTTTTTTACAACTCTTGAAGATGTAGATTTTTAACCAATGTCGTTATTTTTCAATTTAAAGATGCTAAAGGTACATTTTTATGGGAGGGACAGCTGACCTGCCTTCGTCCTCGCTGAGTTTATTCCCACATTTTCCTCTCTGAAGCCCTGATCCCATCCCAGGAGCTCTCCTGGGATCCCAGGGGGTGCCTGGAGCTGCTCTGCTCCCAGACCCTGGAGCTGCTGTTTACAGAGCCCCTGGCAGCTCCAAACCAGCCCCAAACCCTTGGGAAAATCCCAGTGCAGCTCCAGAGGCACCTCCCAGCCCTCCCTGCTGCTCATCCCTGTCCGGGAGGGGGAAAAATCCCACCTGGAGGGGGAAAACCCCACCTGGAGGGGGAAAACCCAACCTGGAGGGGGAAAATCCCACCTGGAGGGGGAAAATTCCCACCTGGATGGACAAAAATCCCACCTGGAGGGGGAAAATCCCACCTGGAGGGGGAAAATTCCCACCTGGAGGGGGAAAGTCCCACCTGGAGGGGGAAAATTCTCACTGGAGGGGGAAAATTCCCACCTGGATGGACAAAAACCCCACCTGGAAGCGGAAAAACCCAACCTGGAGGGGGAAAACCCAACCTGGAGGGGGAATTCCCACCTGGAGAAGCTCCTCCTTGCCTGGGTTTGGTTTTCCTGCTTGCCATGAGTGGGAAGGGTGGAAGCCTCCCTGCTCCAGCTGGGAATGGCTTTCGAAACCAAATCCCTTCCTTTGGCTGCTCCCCTGGGAGATCAGGAGGGATTCTGGGATCCTGGATGTGCAAATTCAAATTGCAGGGACCACTTCCCATTTGAATCCAGGGAGAAATTCCATCCTTCCCAAACCAGATTCCATCCTTTAGCCACTCCCTTGGAATATCAGCAGCCAGGGAGGGATTTTTGGGATCCTGGATGTGCAAATCCCAGAGTCCATTTCCCATTTGGGAATGGCTCTTCCAAAGCAAATTCCATGCTTTAACCCTTCCTTGGATGATCAGGAGGGATTTTTGGGATCCTGGATGTGCAAATTCAACTTCCAGAGTCCATTTCCCATTTGGGAATGACTCTTCCAAAGCAAATCCCATCCTTCATCTGCTCCCTTGGGACATCAGGAGGGATTTTTGGGATCCTGGATGTGCAAATTCGAGTAAAAGGGTCCATGTCCCATTTGGGAATGGCTCTTCCAAAGCAAATTCCATGTTTTAACCCTTCCTTGGATGATCAGGAGGGATTTTTGGGATCCTGGATGTGCAAATTCAAATTGCAGGCTCCATTTCCCATTTGAATCCAGGGATCAATTCCATCCTTCCCAAAGCAAATCCCATCCTTCAGCTGCTCCCTTGGGAGATCAGGAGGGATTCTGGGATCCTGGATGTACAAATTCCACTTCCAGGCTCCATTTCCCATTTGAATCCAGGGAGAAATTCCATCCTTCCCAAACCAGATTCCATCCTTTAGCCACTCCCTTGGAATATCAGCAGCCAGGGAGGGATTTTTGGGATCCTGGATGTGCAAATTCAACTCCCAGAGTCCATTTCCCATTTGGGAATGGCTCTTCCCAAAGCAAATCCCATCCTTCAGCTGCTCCTCTGGGAGATCAGGAGGGATTTTTGGGATCCTGGATGTGCAAATTCGAGTAAAAGGGTCCATGTCCCATTTGGGAATGGCTCTTCCAAAGCAAATTCCATGCTTTAACCCTTCCTTGGATGATCAGGAGGGATTTTTGGGATCCTGGATGTTCAAATCCCAGAGTCCATTTCCCATTTGAGAATTGCTCTTCCCAAAGCAAATCCCATCCTTCAGCTGCTCCCTTGGGAGATCAGGAGGGATTCTGGGATCCTGGATGTGCAAATTCGAGTCCCAGGGATCAGTTCCATCCTTCCCAAACCAGATTCCATGGTTTAGCTGCTCCATTGGAGTTCCGGCAGCCAGGGAGGGATTTTTGGGCAGCAGTTCCAGGATCCCCTCCCTGGGATGTCCCTTGGGGTCTCTGGGGCTGTCCCATCACCCAGCTCTGGTTTTTAGGGTGACCCTGAGCACTTCTCATCCTTTCCCCCAATTTCTGGAGCAGGAAAATGCAGGATCCCCCTCGGGGGTGCCGCGTGTGCCTTGTGGGAGCGATCCCAGCGTGAAATGAGCTTTTTGCTGCCTTGTTTTGTGTCTTAACCTGAATAAATCCCTTCACCAAAGGCTCCCTGTGCCTTAAAGTGGGGAAATCCCACTGGATTCTCCTGCCCTTGGTGGGCTTGGAGGCCTCAGAGCTGAAGTTTTCCCTTGAGAATCTGGAGAGTCACTCCCAGGGCCAGAAGAGCCTGGAAAAGTCCCCTGGAGATGGAATTTGGGGAACTGAATGCTGAAGAGCCAAAATGTGGGATAATGTGGGATAATTCCAGCTTCTGGTGCAGCCTCTGGAATTCCTGCTCCGTCCTCCTCTTCTTATGGATGCTCCTTGGAAATTCCTGCCTTGGGAGAAGCTCAGCTGCTCCTCGGAGTAACCTGGGAGTAGGGACACCAAAGTGCTGAGTGTGGGATGTGGGGAAGGGGTTTGGGCACCCTGGAGAGGAGGAGATCCCGAGGGATGGGAGCAAAAATCATCAGCCAGGATCTGTTGGGAATTGGCTCCTCCTCAGGCTGGGAGTGGGCAAATCCTTCTGGAAAAAGGAAAATCCATTCTGGGAAAAGGAAAATCCATTCTGGGAAAAGGAAAATCCATTTTGGAAGGAGGAAGATCTGTTTTGGGAGGAGGAAAATCCATCCTGGGAGGAGGAAAATCCATGCTGGAAAAAGAAAAATCCATGCTGGAAAAAGAAAAATCCCTTCTGGAAAAAGGAAAATCCATTCTGGAAAAGGAAAATACATTCTGGAAAAAGGAAAACCCATTCTGGAAAAAGGAAAATCAATTTTGGAAAAAGGAAAATCCCTTCTGGAAAAAGGAAAATCCATTTTGGAAGGAGGAAGATCTGTTTTGGGAGGAGGAAAATCCATTTTGGGAAAAGGAAAATCCGTTTTGGGAAAAGGAAAACCCATTTTGGGAGGAGGAAAATCTGTTATGGGAGGAGGAAAGTCCATTTTGGAAAAAGGAAAATCCATCCTGGGAGGAGGAAAATCCATTCTGGAAAAGGAAAATCCATTTTGGAAGGAGGAAAATCCATTCTGGAAAAAGGAAAATCCATTTTGGAAAAAGGAAAATCCATTCAGGGAGGAGGAAAATCCCTTCTGGAAAGGAAAATCCCCTTGGATGCCCCAGCCCAGCTCTCGCCATTCCTGAGGCCTCACTGCAGCAGGAACATTCCCAGGAACATTCCCAATTTTCCAGCTGCTGCTGCTGGATCCGCAGGGAAAATCCCCAAATCCCTTCCCCATCCCACAGACCCCTGCCAGGTTTGCCTTTGGGAGTTGTGCTGCAATTCTGAGCTGAAATCTTTGATTTTAGCCCAGTCCGACCCAATTCTGCCACAAACGCACAAAGATTTTAGGGGAGGATGAGGAACTTGCCCAGTTCTTAATCCCTTTTTTTTTTTTTCCCTTTGGATTTTTTTGCCTTGGCAAAAATAAAATAAAAAATAAAAATTAAAAATTAAAAGTGTTTTCTTCACCGTTTACCAATGCAGGATGATGTGGGTATGAAATGCTGCTACAGTTGTGTCACTGGAGCTCGAGGAAATAAAAATATCCGGATTTTTTTGGTCCTTTTGGAGTTGTTTCCTTGGGAATGAGGGAGGGGCTGATCCCTGAGGGAATGGCGCCTTCCAGCGGTGCCTGAGCTCCTGGGGAGGAAAATCCACCCTGGGAGGGGGAAATTCCATTGTGGGAGGGAGGAAAATCCATCCTGGGAGGAGGAAAATCTTCCTTGGAGGAGAAAAATCCATTTTGGGAAAAGGAAAATCCATTCTGGGAGGAGGAAAATCCATCCTGGAAGAAGGAAAATCCTTTTGAGAGGAGGAAAATCCATCCTGAGTGAGGGAAAATCTGAATTGGGAAGAGGGAAATCCATTGTGGGAGGAGGGAAATCCTTCCGGGAGAAGGGAAATTCTCCTGGGTGGGGAAAAATCCATTTTGGGAGGAGGAAAATCTGTTCTAGGAGGAGGAAAATCCATTCTGGGAAGGGAAAAATCCTTTTGGGAAGGGAAAAATCCACAGTGGGAGAAGGGAAATCCCTTCTGCGAGTAGGAAACTCCATTTTGGGAGGAGGAAAATCTTTCTGGGAGGGGAAAAATCCATTCTAGGAGAAGGAAAATTCTCCTGGGAGGGGGAAAATCTGAACTGGGAAGAGGAAAATCCATTCTGGGACAAGGAAAATCCTTCTGAGGGGGAATATGGATCCTGGGAGGAGGAAAACTCATTTTGGGATGGGGAAAATCTTTCTAAGAGGAGGAAAAATTCGTCCTTGGAGGAGGAAAATCCATCCTGGAAGAAGGAAAATCCTTTCGAGAGGAGGAAAATCCATCCTGGGAGGGGGAAAAATCTGAATTGGGAAGAGGAAAATCCATTGTGGGAGAAGGAAAATCCTTCTGGGAGAAGGGAAATCCATTCTGGGAGGGGGAAAATCCATTTTGGGAGGGGGAAAATCCATTGTGGGAGGAGGAAAATCCATTCTGGGAGGGGGAAAATCCATTTTGGGAAGGGGAAAATCCATTTTGGGAAGGGGAAAATCCATTCTGGGAGGAGGAAAATCCATTCTGGGAGGGGGAAAATCCATTTTGGGAAGGGGAAAATCCATTTTGGGAAGGGGAAAATCCATTTTGGGAGGGGGAAAATCCATTCTGGGAGGAGTTTTCCAGGCTGGCAGCTCCTGACGCTCCTCTAGGAGCCGCTGCAGGTTTTGATCTCTCCTGGCCGGGAATTCCCGACCCGAACTCGGGAACTGCGGCTCCTGCGGCAGCAAAAATTCCCAAATTCCCACAGAACTGGGAATTTCCCTCCCCTGGAATCAGCGTGAGGGGAGGGAGCTGCTCTTTGCTGAGGTTTCTCTTAAATTCCCTGCAGGATTTGAAGGAAAAAACACCCCAGGAAATGCTGGGGCTGCTTTGGATTTTCCCTTCTTCTGGAATAAAAACGGGGAAAATTCCATTTATTGGAGCAGTTTCTGCCCAGTGCTGGTGCTGAGTGGGGAATAATTCCCTGGGAGTGGAATTCCCTGGAGGTTGAATTCCCTGGAATTTGGGCTGAGCGAATCCCTCAGGTTCAGAGGGACTCAGCTCTCCCTGAGGCACAGGAGATCCCAAGGTGGGATCTAAAGGGGAAAAAAAAAGGGGAATCTTCACCAAAATATTGAAATTATGAATTATCCGCCGTGGAAGGAGCGTTTCAGCTCCAAATGGACAATTCCTGGTTTTCCCCAGGGATTTCTGGAGCCCCCAATCTGTGCCATGGATGTTCCTGAGGCCGGCGCGGGGGCAGCAGGGATCCCTCAGCTCCTTTGGGATTTTTGGGGTGGTTTTGTCCAAATTTGGGATTTTCAGTCTCTCCAAGTGCTCCCTGGGAAAGGGATCCAGTGCTGGGAAAGGGATCCAAGTCCTGGAAAATGGATCTCGTCCAAGGAAAGGGACCAAATAATGGGAAAGGGATCCTGGGAAAGGGATCCGGTCCTGGGAAAGAGACCAAATCCTGGGAAAGGATCCAGTCCTCATGCAGAAGGTCCCCAAAATCCCCCAAACATCTATAAAAAAAAAACAAAACAAAACAAAACAAAACAAAAAACCCCACAAAAAACCCCCAAAAAACCAAAAAGAGGGAATGGGGATAATCCTCAAATTGGCACCAATCCTTCCCTGCTCCTGCAGAAAGTCCCCAAAATCCCCAAACTTCCATTAAAAAAAGAAGGAATGAGGATAATTTGGCACCAATCCTTCCCTGCTCCTGCAGCAGGTCCTCAAAACCCCCAAAATTCCATGAAAAAAGGAGGGAATGGAGATAAACTGGCACCAATCCTTCCCTGCTCCTGCAGCAGGTCCTCAAAATCCCCAAAATTCCATAAAAAATGGGAGGGAATGGGGATAAATTGGCACCAATCCTTCCCTGTTCCTGCAGAAAATCCTCAAAATCCCCAAATTTCCATTAAAAAGAAAAGAAGGAATGAGGATAATTTGGAACCAATCCTTCCCTGCTCCTGCTGCAGGTTCCCAGGAAACCCCAAACTTCCATTAAAAAAAGAGGGAATGGGGATAAACCTCAAATTGGCACCAATCCTTCCCTGCTCCTGCTGCAGGTCCTTAAAACCCCCAAACTTCCATTAAAATAGGAGGGATTTGGGATAAACTGGCACCAATCCTTCCCTGCTCCTGCGGAAAGTCCTCAAAACCCCCAAAATTCCATAAAAAAAGAAGGAATGAGGATAAATTGGCACCAATCCTTCCCTGCTCCTGCAGCAGATCCGCAAAACCCCCAAAATTCCATTAAAAAAAGGAGGGAATGGGGATAAATTGGCACCAATCCTTCCCTGCTCCTGCTGCAGGTTCCCAGGAAACCCCAAACTTCCATAAAAAAAAGAGGGAATGGGGATAAGCCTCAAATTGGCACAAATCCTTCCCTGCTCCTGCAGAAAGTCCTCAAAACCCCCAAACTTCCATTAAAAAATGGAGGGAATGGGGATAAGTTGGCACCAATTCTTCCCTGCTCCTGCAGCAGATCCTCAAAATCCCCAAAATTCCATAAAGAAAAGAAGGAATGAGGATAATTTGGACCCAATCCTTCCCTATTCCTGCTGCAGGTTCCCAAATCCCCCAAACTCCCATGAAACCCCTCCGGGGGATTCAGGTCCCTGACATTCCCAAAATTGGGATGTCCCGGGTGAGATGAGCCCCGAGAGGCCCCAGATCCAGGCGGGTTCCAACCATTCCCATCCCAGCCCAGGAATTCCACCCCAAAACCCGGGAGCAAAACCCGCAGGGATGAATCCAGAGCCTCAGCCCCGTGGGAGTATTGGAGCTTTTCCCATCGATCGCTGAGAAAAGCTCAGGGCCAGAATCCTGGCGCGGGAATCTGGGAATTCCTGGAGGTTCCTCTCCCTGCCCAGGGCCTGCAGCTCCCAGGGTTGGGAAGGAGAATTTCCTTGGACCACCAGAATCTCCATTTCCACCCATTCCCACCCATTTCCTTTGCCCCCTTTTTCCCTGCTCCCACTGCCAACAAATCCTTCAGAAATGTCCAATATTCCCCCCCCTCCCTCCAAGATTTTTGCTGGAGTTTTTCCCTGGCACCTCACCCTCCTCAGCCCCTTTGGAGCCGCTGAAAGGAGGGATAATTCCCTATTTATCCAACATTTCTCCACTATTTATCCACATTTCTCCACTCCTCTCCTGGGCAGAGCATCAATCTGCACCTTGCTCTTGTCACCTGCTCCAAACCTCGCTGGGGCCTGGCCGAAAGCAAATAAAATAATAATAAAAATTTAAATAGAGGTGATGGATGGGTTGGTGTGGGCTGGGCTGAGGAGCTCCCAGGAGTTTTTGGAGGGCTCAGCTTCCTGCAGGTGATGAGAAATTGAGTTTTGTTTGGCAAACCTCGGAGCAGGTGCAAGAGAAAGCAGCAGGAAATCCTGGTTTTCCTCTTCCCAGCCAAAATTGGCATTATTGGGGTGGGAAACAAAGCAGGAGCTGAGTGAGGCAAAGGTGGGGATGCTCTGAGGGGGCTGGAGCTGCTGAATTCCAGCACAAAAAAGCCCAAAATTGACAATATTAGGGCTGGAATTCCATCGGGATGTTTGTATTTCCTCAAGCTCCAGTGACACAACTGCAGCAGCATTTCCCACCTGGGTCCCACACTGGTAGGCAGTGAAGAAAACACTTTAAAAACCCCATTTATTTTATTTGGCCAAGGCAAAAAGCCAAAAAAAAAAAAAAGCAGATTAAGAACTGCAAAAGGTCCCCATCCTCCCTTGAATAACACCGTGCATTTGTGGCAGCTGAAGTGGCAGGATTGGGTCAGAGCCTGGGCTAAAATCAAGGATTTTGCACCACAGGCTGGGCTAAAATCAAGGATTTGGGGTCACAGACTGGATTAAATAAAGGATTTTTGGGTCAGAGCCTGGGCTAAAATCAAGGATTTGGGGTCCCAGACCGGGCTAAAATCAAGGATTTGGGGTCCCAGACTGGGCTAAAGTCAAGAATCTGGGTCACAGACTGGGCTAAAATAAGATTTGGGGTCACAGACCAGGTTAAAACCAAGGGTTTGGGGTCACAGACTGAACTAAAATTAAGGAATTTTGGATTAGAGACTGGGCTAAAATCCAGGATTTTGGGTCACAGACCAGGCTAAAATCCAGGATTTGGTGTCAGAGACTGGGCTAAAATCAAGGATTTGGGGTCCCAGATTGAGCTAAAATCCAGGATTTGGGGTCACAGACTGGGCTAAAAGGATTTGGGGTCACAGACTGAGGTAAAATCCAGGATTTGGGGTCCCAGACTGGGCTAAAATCCAGGATTTGGGGTCATGAACCAGGCTAAAATGAAAGATTTGGGGTCACAGACCAGACTAATATTAAGGATTTTTGGTTCAGAGACTGGGCTAAAATCCAGGATTTGGGGTCACAGACTGGGCTAAAATGAAAGATTTGGGGTCGCAGACCAGGTTAAAATCCAGGATTTGGGGTCACAGACTGAGCTAAAATCCAGGATTTGGGGTCACAGACTGGGCTAAAATGAAAGATTTGGGGTCGCAGACCAGGTTAAAATCCAGGATTTGGGGTCACAGTTCGGACTAAATTAAGGAATTTTGGGGCAGAGACTGGGCTAAAATCCAGGATTTGGGGTCCCAGCCTGGGCTAAAATCAGGAATTTCAGCTCGGAATTTCTGGCCCCGCTCCAGGGCAGTTTTACACCTGCTGAAAACACTTTCCCCGCTCCCGGAGCTGCTCAAAGGAATCAAATCCCGTGGCCAAACACGAATGTTTTGATTCCCTTTGTGGCCGAGCGGGGCAGAATCAGCCGGAGGGAGGGGAAGGAGCGGCCGGAAAACTTTTCCCTCCTTGGAGCCCTCCAAGACAAACAGGAGAGGGAAGGGGAGAGCGGGGGCGAGGCGCCTGCGCTGGTGCTCGGCAGCCCCGAGCGAGCTGCGCTGTTTGGGCAGCGCCTGGGGGAGCGCAAAGCAGCGCAAACCCAGCCCAGATCCTGGATTAGAGCGAGGGCAGCGCCCGGCTGGGACCGGCCCCGGGAATTCGGGGTGGGACGGAGCAGCCCGGGGGGAAAGGGACCCGGAAAATGGCCCTGGAAAGTTCCTGCCCTCCCTGGGAATGGGATCTGGTCATAGGAATGGGATCCTGTCAGGGGAATGGGATCTGATCAGGGGAATGGGATCTTATCATAGGAATGGGATCCTGTCCTGGGAATGGGATCCTGGCTCTGGGAATGGGATCCTGTTCTGGGAATGGGATCCTGTTCTGGGAATGGGATCTGGTCATAGGAATGGGATCTGGTCATAGGAATGGGATCCTGTTCTGGGAACGGGATCCTGTCCTGGGAATGGGATCTGGTCATAGGAATGGGATCCTGTCAGGGGAATGGGATCCTGGCTCTGGGAATGGGATCCTGTTCTGGGAACGGGATCCTGTCCTGGGAATGGGATCTGGTCCTGGGAATGGGATGCTGTCAGGGGAATGGGATCTGGTCATAGGAATAAGATCCTGTCCTGGGAATGGGATCCTGGCTCTGGGAATGGGATCCTGGCTCTGGGAATGGGATCTGGTCATAGGAATGGGATCCTGTCCTGGGAATGGGATCCTGTCCTGGGAATGGGATCCTGTCAGGGGAATGGGATCTAACCCCAGGGAATGGGATCTGGCCATGGAATGGGATCCCTTACTGGGAATGGGATCCCTTACTGGGAATGGGATCCCTTACTGGGAGAAGGGTCCCGCTCCCATCCCGCTCTGCTCCTGCTGGAGCTGCCAGCCTGGCTCTGGTGGCGCCGCTGTCCCCTCGGGGCCGGGCATGGCTGGGCCCTGGGAGCTCACGGGATGTTTGGAACCAGGAGAAATCCATGGGTAAATATCCTTGGAAGGGTTTTTTATGGGATTTGTTCATCCCAGACACCCCAGCAGCTCCTTGGAGCTGCAGGATTCCCGAGGGAGTGTCTGGGTGGGGCAGAATTCCCAGGGCTGCTTCTCCTGCGGGTCTGGAGGGCAAAATGAAATAATAACTGTAAAAATGCCAGGCTTGAGGGATGGAAGGAGAAATCCTGGAATCTGGGAATGGAGGGTCCCTGATTTTACCCCTTCAGCACCACAGGCTCTGCAGGACAGGATCACATTCCCAGGAGAGGATCCCATTCCTAAAAGAGGATCCCATTCCCTGGACAGGCTCCCATTCCCAAAACGGGATCCCATTTCCAGGACCAGATCCCATTCCCAGGACAGGATCCCTTTCCCTGGACCAGATCCCATTCCCAAAACAGGATCCCATTCCCAGAGCAGGATCCCATTCCCAGGACAGGATCCCTTTCCCTTTCTCCTCCTTTGAGCTCCTGCTTCAGCCTCAGGAGTTCTGGGAGATTTGAACTCTTCATGGCAAACCAAACTGTGCTGCAAAATCTGGGAATATCTGGGAATATTCCCCTGGAATCTCTGTGTAGGAAGCCAGGGCTGGAGGGGATGTGGGCACCTTGCTCTGAAGTTTTACCACCTTTTTTTTTTTTGGAAATCTGTCTGTCCCAAAAACCCCTGGATGAGGTTTTTAGGACAGCCAAAGCCCAGCCCACCTGCACTTTGCTGTCTGGCAGCAAAATTTGGGATGCAGCAGGATTAGGGAGCCGGGGATGCTCAGCAGGATTATCCTGGCAGGGCTAATCCAGCAGGAAACCCCAAATCCAGCCCCAAATTTGGCTGTGGGGCCAAATTCCTGGGATTTCTGCGTTGCTGGTGCCTCTTGGAGACCCTGGAATCGGCGCTGGGAAAAGCCCTCGGTGGGAACAGAAGCGGGAGGATCCTCCCGCGCCTCCAGCGGCATCCAGCGGGAAATTCCCGGAGCCTCCCCGGTGTCCTTGGAGTCCCTGGCAGCTCCCGGGGCCCAGGCAGAGCCCAACTCCCCCGGGACCATCCCGGGCTGCGGCTCTGCCTGGCAAAGGCGAGCCCGGGGTGGGCTCCAGAGGGGGAAAAATGGGAATTTCAACGGCAATGTTTGGGTTGGGAAACCCCCGGCACGGAGGGAATGGTTGGGATGCGGGTGGGAAACATCCCTGGTCCTCGGGGGATTTGTGGGGGGAGGCAGAGCTGGGTCCTGGGTCCCATCCTTGATCCCCACCCCTTTTCCTTCATTTCCACCCTTCCTTGATTTCTGTCCCTTCTCCTTGATTTCCACCTCTTTTCCTTGATTTCTGTCCCTTTTCCTTAATTTCTGCAATTTTTCCTAAATTTTCACCCCCTTTCCTTTATTTCTACCTCTTTCCTTAATTTCCACCCTTCTTCCTTGATTTCTGTCCCTTTTCCTTGATTCCCACCTATTTTCCTTAATTTCCACCCCTTTCCTTGATTTCCACCCTTCTTCCTTGATTTCTGTCCCTTTTCCTTGATTTCTGTCCCTTTTCCCTGATTTCTGTCCCTTTTCCTTCATTTCTGTCCCTTTTCCTGGATTTTCACCCCCTTTCCTTGATTCCCACCCCTTTTCCTTCATTTCCACCCTTCTTTGATTTCTGTCTTTTTTCCTTGCTTTCCCCCCCGTCCCTGTCCCCATTCCCAGAGGATTCCCAGGTCCCTTTTATCCCTCCCTTTCCCATTTTGGGATGAGGGACAACAACGAACCCAAATCCATCCCCCAGATCCTTCCCTTGGCTCCAAGCTCAGAGCATTCCCACACAAACCCAGCCATGCTCCAAACTCCTTTTCCCATAAAAATCCTTTTCTTATCTCCCAACTTTCCCTCCTGGCAGCAGCCACCACAAATTCCTGCTGGCTTTGGAAGCACTTCCAGGGATTCTCCCTTGGATTTCTCCCTGCTTGTCGCTGTTTTTTGGGAATTGAGGTGCCCAGGTTGTGACGGGAGATGAGGAATTCACCTTGGATTTTTTGCAGGAGTTTCCCATGGGAATGCCAATCCCCAAAGCTGCATTTTCCACCTCTCCAAGCCCCTTTTCTCCCTTTTCCCCCTTTTTTATTTGGTGGAAATCTGCCTGGATGGTTGTGCCACTTGGATTTTCCCCTTCTTCCCTGAATCCCTTTGGCATTGCTGCTTCCAAGGGTGGAGGAAGCACCAGGTGGATCCATGAGGAGTTTCCATGGATAACAGGAGCACCCACAATGGGAATAATCAGCACGGAAAATCCTTGGGGGATTTGAAGAGCTTGAAATCCCTGTGGGATCATGGAATGGGTTGGACAGACCCTAGAACTCCTCCCATTCCCATGGGACACCTTCCCCTATCCCTGGGGGCTCCTCCAGGCTTTGGACACTGCCAGGGCTGGGGAGTCCCCATGGCTCAGCTTCCCTCTCTCCTGGGAAACATTCCCACATCCCAAAGGATCCGTCCTCACTCCTGAGAGCTTTCCTGCTCTTCTTCCCACATCCCAAAGGATCCATCCTCACTCCTGAGAGCTTTCCTGCTCTTCTGGGAGAACATTCCCACATCCCAAAGGATCCGTCCTCACTCCTGAGAGCTTTCCTGCTCTTCTGGGAGAACATTCCCACATCCCAAAGGATCCATCCTCACTCCTGAGAGCTTTCCTGCTCTTCTTCCCACATCCCAAAGGATTCCCCCTCACTCCTGAAAGCTTTGCTGCTCTCCTTCCCACATCCCAAAGGATTCATTCCCATTGCTGAGAGCTTTCTCTCTCTCCCCTGGAGGATCCCCACGGCCCAAAGGACTCATCCTCATTCCCAAGAGTTTTCCTGCTCTCCTGGGAGAGCACCCCCACATCCCAAAGGATTCCTCCTCATTCCTGAAAGCTTTCCCTCTCTTCACCTGGCAGAGCATTCCCACATCCCAGAGGATTCATTCCCATTGCCAAGAGCTTTCCTGATCTTCTCCTGGGAAAAAATCCCAAAGGACTCATCCTCATTCCTGAAAGCTTTGCTCCTCTTCTGGGAAAACACCCCCACATCCCAAAGGATTCACCCCCATTCCCAGGAGCTTTCCTGCTCTTCTGGGAAAACGTCCCAAAGGATTCATCCTCATTCCTGAAAGCTTTGCTGCTCCTCTCCTGGGAAACGTCTCCACATCCCAGAGGATCCATCCTCATTCCCAAGAGCTTTCCCACTCTCCCCCTGGAGGATCCCCACGTCCCAGAGGATCCATTCCCATTCCCAAGAGTTTTGATCCCTCCCTGCTGCAGCCCCAGGGGTGTCCTTGCCCTTCCTGCCCCTCCCCAGCTCCGTCCCCAAACCCGTTCCCGCTGCCCTGCCAGCCCTTCAGCCGAGCCTTTCCTTGGCTCCGGTCCCTGGGTTTCTGCCAGGAATGCGGTTCAGGCCCTGCAAATGTTGCTCAGCAGCTCCATTATCCGCAGGCCGCCTCCTCCCTCCCTCTTGTATTTTTGGGGAGTTTTTTTATCCTTTAAAGAAACGATTTTGGCCCCGAGCAGGGGCAGCGTTGTGTCAGCACCAGCCCTGGGATAATCCCCGTGGATCAGGAGGGATTTAAAGGATGTTTTCCCTTCCCACTTGGGCACAAACAGGAATTCTGCTTCCTCAGGGCGGGTGGAGCCCCTTGGCTCTGGAGTCAGGTGTGGGGTTTTCCCAGTCCCCATTAATCACGGGGATATTTATCCCCTGGGAGTGATTGATGCCTTCACACTCCCCAGGGATTTCCTTATCAAACAGCTCGGCCCCTTCTTTGTTTGTCCTGCTGTTTTGTGCTTGGAAAATAAAGGGAAAACTGCCTGGAGGTGTGATTTATGTCCATAAAACCCCCTTGGGATGGGAGGGGAGCCGGGAGGGCAGGGCAGAGGCACCCGAGGGGCTTCTCCCAACAGAGCTGGGCTGGATCTGGGGCTGCTGCCTCATCCCTGCTCCAGCCGGGCTCATCCCAGGAGTTTTTGGCAGGATCCCACCTGCACTTTGTGTTTGGCAGCCAAATTTGGGATGCAGCTGGATTAGGGAGCAGGGGATGCTCAGCAGGGTTTTCCAGCAGGAAATCCCAAATCCAGGCTGGCTGTGGGGCCGAGGGTGTCCCGGGACAAACCATCCCTCCCTGGAGAGGAGCTTTTCCCATCCCCACTGATGGGATCTGCTGGGCTGGGCTCCTTCTCCAGCTCCTTTTTCCCATTTAATTCCTGATTTGGTTTTTTTTTGGTAATTTTTTTTTTTCATTTACCAGAATAGGAATTGAACCTGGGAATAAGGAAGGGACTGGGGCTGATTTCCCATCTGGGAAGAGCAGCAGGAGGGAGGGAGGGAGTGTGGGGCCAGCTGGGACCGAGGGGGAACATCCACAGCGAGAATTCCCAGGACAAATCCCTGAATTTATGGTCCTAAAAAAACCCCAAACCTGCCCCTGACTGGGATTCCAGGACTGTGGAAAGCAGGACCAGAAATAACCAGGATGGGGCTTCCAAAACCCTGGATGGTGCTGAAATTGTGGGGTTTGGGTGTCATAAGGAAAGAATTTCACTCATAAATCCCAACTTTGGGGAATAATCAGCTGGAAATGGGATCAGGGGTGCTCAGGGATGATTTTTGCCTGGTTGGAGGAGGGATGGGCAGGATTGGGTGCTGAGTACCTAAAAATAGGGATGGATGAGGGTTTTGGGATGATTCCTCACTCAAACCTCACTCCAGGGAGTTGTGTCCCAGTTTTTGGTGCTGCTGCGACACTCAGGGTCACTCGCAGCAGGAACAGGGATGGAAGGAATCCCAAACTTGGAATAAAAACCCCAAACCCAGGACAAAATCCCCAAATCTGTGATAAAACCCCAAACCTGGGATAAAAACACCAAACCCAGGACAAAACCCCATGCCTGGGATAAAAACCCCCAAAGGCAGGATAAAACCACCAACCCCAGGGTAAAAACCCCAAACCTGGGACAAAAACCCCAAGCCTGGGATAAAAACCCCCAAACCCATGATAAAAACTGCAGACCTGGGCAAAAACCTCCAAACCTTGAATAAAAACCCCAAAGGCGGGACAAAAAACCCCAAACCCAGGACAAAAACTCCAAACCTGGGACAGAACCCCCAAACCCGGGACAGAACCCCCAAACCCGGGACAGAAACCCCAAAACCAGGGAAAAAACCCCAAACCTGGGATAAAAACACCAAACCTGGAATAAAACCCCCAACTGCAGGAAAGAACCCCTAACCGCAGTGTAAAAACCCCAAAGCCAGGATAAAAACCCCAAAGCCAGGATAAAAACCCCAAAGCCAGGATAAAAACCCCAAAGCCAGGATAAAAACCCCAAAGCCGGGACAGAAACCCTCGGCAGCCGCTCATTCCTGGCCCAGCTCCTGCAGTTTTATTCCAGAGGGTCCCAGAGCAGCGGGAACGGGGCCAAAACCAGAGATAAAACCAGAGATAAAACCAGGATAAAACCCGAGATAAACCAGAGATAAACCAGAGATAAAACCAGAGATAAAACCAGGATAAAACCCGAGATAAACCAGAGATAAACCAGAGATAAAACCAGGGATAAAACCAGGATAAAACCCGAGATAAAACCCACATAAAACCAGAGATAAACCAGAGATAAACCAGAGATAAACCAGGGATAAAACCAGGGATAAAACCCAGATAAAACCTGAGACAAACCCGAGATAAAACCGAGATAAACCAGAGATAAAACCAGATAAAACCCGAGATAAACCAGAGATAAACCAGAGATAAAACCAGAGATGAAACCAGATAAAACTGTGGGGTCTGGGCAGAGCTTTCGGGACCTGCAGCACCACCAGGAGTTCTGGGCTCGCAGACCCCGAGCAGGAACAAAAATCAGCTGTGACAGAGACATTTCCCAAAAAGCACCCAGGAAATCCAGCTTAGAGCTCATTTTAGTTCAGGTCTCAATTTCAGTTTTGATCTAATTTTTAGTCCAGGTCTCATTTTTAGTTCAGATTTTATTTTCAGTTTAGATTTTATTTTCAGTTGACACCTCATTTTTAGTTTAGGTCTCATTTCCAGTTTAGATCTCAATTTTATTTTAGATTTTATTTTCAGCTTAGAATTTTTTCAATTTAGATCTCATTTTTATTTTAGATCTCATTTCCAGTTTAGATCTCATTTCCAGCTTAGTTCTAATTTTCAGTTCAGATCTCATTCCCAGTTTAGACTTAATTTTCAGTTCAGATTTATTTCCCATTTCCGGTTTAGATCTCATTTGAGTTTAGATCTCAGTTTCAGTTTAGACTTTATTTTGAGTTTAGATTTTTTCAGTTTAAATCTAATTTTTATTTTGCATCTCTTTTCCAGTTTAGATCTCATTTTCCAGTTTAGATCTCATTTCCAGTTTAGATCTCATTTTCCAGTTTAGATTTAATTTCCAGTTTAGATTTAATTTCCAGTTTAGATTTATTTTCCAGTTCAGCTCTCATTCCCAGTTTAATCCCCTTTTCCCAGCCCAGCCCCTCCCAGTTTAACGTTCCCATCCCAGCCCGTGCAGTGCGGGATGCTCCGAGCTGGTTTTAGCTTAAACTCGGTGTCCGAGCTGGTTTCAGTTTAAACTCTTTGTCCGTGCCGGTTTTAGTTTAAGCTCGGTGTCCGTGCCTGTCCAAGCTGGGTTTAGCTTAAATTCGGTGTCCGTGCCTGTCCGAGCTGGGTTTAAACTCTGTCCGTGCCGGTTTTAGTTTAAGCTCAGTGTCCGTGCCTGTCCGAGCCGGTTTTAGCTTAAACTCGGTGTCCGAGCCGGTTTTAGCTTAAACTCGGTGTCCAAGCAGGTTTTAGTTTAAGCTCGGTGTCCGTGCAAATTTTAGTTTAGGCTTGGTGTCCGAGTCGGTTTCAGCTTAAGCTCGGTGTCCGTGCAAGTTTTAGTTTAAACTCGGTGTCCGTGGCAGTTTTAGTTTAATCTCGGTGTCCGTGGCAGTTTTAGTTTAAACTCGGTGTCCGTGGCAGTTTTAGTTTAAGCTCGGTGTCCGTGGCAGTTTTAGTTTAAGCTCGGTGTCCGAGCCGGTTTTAGCTTGAGCCCGGTCCGTGCCGGATCCCAGCAGCCCCGAGGCTCTGGGAGCGAAACCCGCGGGATTTGGGCAGGAGGTGCCCTCGGGGGGGGATAAAGGGATTTTTATTTTTATTTTTATTTTTATTTGGAGGTGAATAAAGGGATTTTTGTTGTTGCCAGTGGATAAGAGCAGGGATGGGAACATTTTGCAACAGCGAGAGGAGATGTCCTTCCCTCTGTCCTTCCCTCTGTCCTTCCCTCTGGAATCCGGGATCCTCGGGGGCTGCCCGAGGGCGGCAGAAGAATGGAGCCGGAGATAGGAAAAGTTACTTTTCTAAAAAGTTCCTGTCCTAAAAGAGGCAATGCCAGAGGCACGGCTCGGCCTCCGGAGCACAGGAATTCTGATAGCGAGAGAAAAATTCCCGGCTCTGAGTTCGGTGTCCTCCACTCCCTGCCCTCCCTTCCCTGCAATTTTGCCCCTGGAATTTTTGCCTCCTCTGCCTGGGAGCTCGGAGGATTCGGCAGATGAAAGAGAAATCCCAAAAAAATCCCGTGGAAAAGGGGAAAATCCGGGCAGATCCTTCCCGTTCTCTGCTGGCTGCATTTCCCTGCTCCAGGAGGGAATTTTCATTTCCATGGGAAGAGCAGGAATCACAGGAACATTCCTGGAGCTTCCCAGGGAAGAAACCTCGGTGGATTTTAGTCCCAGGAGATGAAATCTGCTCCAACAGAGTTTGCTGAGTTAGTCCAGCTGAGAAAATGCACTTTCAGCTGAGAAAGTCCATTAAAATTCATGCAAGGAAGTATTCAGGAAATATTTAAGGAAATACTCCTTAATATCCAATGTTAAGGATATTTTCCATCTAAAAAAGGGAAGCAATAAAGGAAATCTCCTTTTCTCATGGAATTGATGAGACTTTAAGGAAAATTAGTTTCTGAAATTTTGAATTTTTGCTATTCTCTGAGTGCAAATGGGAAATTTCCCCCTAAAAAAAGACTTGTTGGGATGATCCTGTTGCTGTTGTGGTGCCCCAGCGCTGGGAATGGGGCTGATCCACGGAATCCCGGGTGATTTGGGCCGGGAAAACACAACTGCAAGCCCCAGGCTGCAGCTGCGGCGGGGATTTGCTGCTCGGCAGGGCCAGCAGCCGGATGTGCAAAGCTCGTCTGTCACCGCCCCATTGTCCCTGCGGGCTGGCACCGGGGCACCTCCGGCTGCGGGAGGGATCCGGGCACTGCCAGGGATGGGGCAGCCCTGGGACTTCCCAGAGTGTTGCAATCAAACGCTGAATTAAATGCAATTAAAATTTCTTTGGTTATTTCAGTGTTAGTGGTTTGTGCTGGGACTGAAAATCCCACCCTCAGTGTGCTCTAGGAAGGACAGCACAGAGTTAAAACACCCCAAATTTAGGGAAAAAATTCTATTTTCCACCTAAAAATGCCATTTCTACCAGGAGGGGCTGCAGGAATTCCCCAGGGCAGGTAGGGCCAGGTGCCCTCAGCTCCAGCCTGGATTTGGGCACTTCCAGGGATGGGGCAGCCACGGATTCCCTGGGAATTCCCAGAGCACTGCAATCAAACACTGAATTAACTGTTATTAAAATTTTGGTTTGTTTTTTCTTTGGTTATTTCAGTGTTAGTGGCGTCTGCTGCCACTGAAAGTCCCACCCCATATCTGCTCTAGGAAGAGCAACACAGAGCTAAACCACCCCAAACTTAGGGAGAAAATTCTATTTTCCACCTAAAAAAGCCATTTCTACCAGGAGGGGCTCCAGGAATTGACGCAGTAGAGTCAGGGCAGGTAAGGCCAGGTGCCCTCAGCTCCAGCCTGGATTTGGGCCCTTCCAGGGATGGGGCAGCCACGGATTCCCTGGGAATTCCCAGGGCATTGCAATGAAAATTTGGGCTCTTTTTCACTTATTTCAGTGTACAAGACGCTGCCACTGCAATCTCTCCCTTCTGGATTGAAGGAAAAGCCACCTAACAAAGCCATTTCTACCAGGAGGGGCTCCAGGAATTGACGTAGTACAGGCAGGGCAGGTAGGGCCAGGCACCCCTGAGCGCCAGCAGCGACATTCCCGGGAATTCTGGCGCTTCCTGGCGCGAGTCCGAGCGGCTCATGCCGGCCACCACCTGTTTCCTCTTGGTCTTGTACCTCCTGTTCTGGAACCAGATCTTGACCTGGGTCTCGGTGAGCTGCAGGTGCCGGGCCAGGTGCGCTCTCTCCGGGGCTGACAGGTATTTCTGGTGGCTGAATTTGCGCTCCAGTTCGATCACCTGGCTGTGGGAAAAGGCGGCTCGGGAGCGTTTGCCCGGCCTGGGGGGCGGCGGGGCCGCGGCGGGGCCGCGCTCGGGCAGGAACGGCTGCAGCGGCACCTCTGGAAGGGAGAAACGGGAAAGAACGGCTTGGGAAAATTCCCACATGGAGAAAAATCCCCGCTCGGACGCAAATTCCCAGCTGGGCAAAAATTCCCACCGGGAGAGAAATTCCCACCTGGGAGAGGAGAGGAGAGGACAGGATAGGACAGGATAGGACAGGACAGGATAGGACATCTGGACAAAAATTCCCACCCGGACAGAAATTCCCACCTGGGAGAGAAATTCCCACCTGGGATAGGATAGGATAGGATAGGATAGGATAGGATAGGATAGGATAGGATAGGACATCTGGACAAAAATTCCCACTTGGATACAAATTCCCACCTGGACAAAAATTCCCACTGGGAGAGAAATTCCCACCTGGGATAGGATAGGATAGGACAGGATAGGACAGGATAGGACAGGATAGGACATCTGGACAAAAATTCCCACCTGGATAAAAATTCCCACCTGGACAAAAATTCTCACTTGGACAAAAGTTCCCACTTGGACAAAAGTTCCCACTGGGAGAGAAATTCCCACCTGGGATAGGATAGGACAGGACATCTGGACAAAAATTCCCACTTGGATACAAATTCCCACTTGGATACAAATCCCCACCTGGATAAAAATCCCCACCTGGACAAAAATTTATCCCCACTTGGATAAAATATTCTCACTTGGTCGCAAATCCCCACTGGGACAAAAATTCTCACTTGGACAAAATTCCCACTTGGACAAAAATCCCCACCTGGACAAAAATCCCCACCTGGACAAAAAAATTCCCAATTGGACAAAAATCCCCACCTGGACAAAAACATTCCCAATTGGACAAAAACATTCCCAATTGGACAAAAATCCTCACCTGGACAAAAATGCCCACTCGGAAACAAAATCCCACCAAAATCACTTGGTTTTCCTCCTTACAGAGAGGAAAAAAATTCCTATTTTCTATTCCAATTTTTCATATTTCCTGTGGTTTAATTTGATGGTGGGAGAGTCATGTAGAGGAGTTTTGTCTTCCTAAATTACAGGTTTTAATTAATATCCTCCAGAATTCCATAGGAACCGAGATCCAAGGGGTGGATGGGAATAGGGATAAGAGTGGAGATAGCATAGAATAAAATCCTCAAAAAGGGATATTTTCCAGTGCAGGAATAGGAATAATATCCCCAAATAAAATAGGATAGGATTGAATAATGTCCTCAAATTAAATAGGATAGGATGGAAAAATATCTCCAAATAAAATAAGATAGGATGGGAAAATATCCCGAAATAAAATAGAATAGGGTGGAATAATATCCCCAAATGAAATAGGATAGGGTGGAATACTATCCTAAAATAAAAAAGGATAGGATAGGAATAATATCCTAAAATAAAAAAGGATAGGACAGAATGGAATAAAATCTCTGGATAGGATAGGATAGGATGGAATTAAATCCCCAAAAGGGAAATTTTCCAGTGCTGGTGGACGTCTCCCTCAATCCCAAGGTTCTGTTGTTATGTCCAAAATGGTACCAAAGGATTTTTTTCTGCAGGATTCATATCAAGCCCTGCTTTGGAATATCCTCCCTGTGGGAAAATCAGAATTCCCAAAGGAAATGGATCCTCCAGCTCCTCGGTCCTCATGGGAACGGGCAATGGGAGCAGCTCAGGGCAGGGTGCAGGGGCAGAGCAGGGAATGAATTCCTGCCTTTTCCATCCCATAACTCCAAGGCAATGCCAAGAGATTTTGGGGCAGTTTTAACCCTTTGCATCTCAAACTTCAGACCTGGCCTTGGATCTCCAGCTAATTCCTGATGGATCACCAGAGTCAGGAGCCAGGAAGGTGCTGAGCTCCAGGGAAGTCTCACCCACAAGAGCTAAAACCCCTCAGATAAATTTACTTCTGGAGTTAATCCCTTTTTGAGCGTTATCCAAATGGAAATCGGCCAATTCTTTTGGCTTTTGGTCATTTCTCCGTTTATTTTCTTAAGGTGTGAACAGAAGCTCAAGAAAAAACCAAGGGATTGAATTCCCAACTTTGTGAATCCTGGTTGTCCCTGGAACCCCAGAGCTTTTATGTAGGAATTTCTGCTCACAGAATTGGGCTGGAAAGCCAAAATTCCCCTGGCAGGGAGGGCTGTCTGAGGAGAGCTGGCACTGGGGAATTCCAAAGGGATTTGGGGCTGTTTGAGCTTGGCCTGGGATGTTTGGGCAGGGAAAGGCTGAGTCCCCTCCCCAAAAATCTTGTCCCAAAATCCTGTGTCCCACTGGGACTTTGGGACGCTGCTTCTCCCCCTCTGGGCAGCCCCTTCCTAAGGGGCCTTTCCTGGTATCTGCATTAAAGGGAATTTTTTTCAGAAGTTTTTGTAGAAATGCATCAAACTGGGTTTTTAAGCAACATTTGAGGCAGATTCTGAGCTTGGAGCCCTTTGGGACACTGGGGAAAGGTTCTCACTCAGTCTCTGAATTCCTTATTCTCCTCTGCTCCAGCTCAGACATTCCTGCAGTTTAATCTGGGAGCAGCTCCAGGTCTGGATCCTGATCCATTCCCTGACCCATGCTAAGACATCCCTGATCCATCCCTGATCCATCCCCTGATCCATCCCTGATCCACTCCTGATCCACTCCCTGATCCAAGCACAGCCATCCCTGATCCATCCCCTGATCCATCCCTGATCCAAGCACAGCCCTTCCTGATCCATTCCTTATCCCAGACTCAGACAATTCCTGATCAATTCCCAATCCATCCCCAACCGAAGCACAGACTGTCCTGATCCATTCCTGATCCATCCCCGATCAATTCCCTGACCCAAGCACAGACTGTCCCGATCCATCCCTGGTCCATTCCCAATCCATTCCCTGATCCAAGCACAGCCATTCCTGCTCCATCCCCGATCCATCCCCTGATCCATTCCCGCTCCCTCCCAGATCCATTCCCAATCCATCCTTGATCCATCCCCAATCCATTCCCTCTCCATCCCCTGATCCATCCCCTGATCCATTCCTGCTCCATCCCCTCTCCATCCCTGCTCCCTCCCCGATCCATCCCCTGATCCATTCCCGCTCCCTCCCCGATCCATTCCCAATCCATCCTTGATCCATCCCCAATCCATTCCCTCTCCATCCCCTGATCCATCCCCTGATCCATTCCTGCTCCATCCCCTCTCCATCCCTGCTCCCTCCCCGATCCATTCCCTGATCCATCCCCCGATCCCTCCCCCGATCCATCCCCGATCCATTCCTGATCCATTCCTGATCCATTCCCAATCCATTCCTGCTCCATCCCCTCTCCATCCCCGCTCCCTCCCCGCCCAGCCCAGCCCTTCCCGCTCCCCGGTGTCACCTGGCTCGGCTCCCGGCGCTGTCCCCGGGGCTCCGGGGCGCTGGGGACCCGCGGGGGGCGCTCCCGTGGCCGGGCTGGCCGCGCCGCTCTCCTCGCTGGCCGCTCCCAGCTGCGCGTTCCCGCTGCCCGGGGCTGGCTCGGGCTCCCAGAGGATGTCCTGGATGAGGAAGGAGCTGCGGGGCCGTGCGGGGCCGGGCTGGGCCCGCGGGGCCGGCCCGGGGGAGCCGCTCATGGCCGGGGGGTGCGGGCCGAGCTCTGCCGCGTCCCGGCCGCTCCTGCCCGGCTGCTGCCGCTGCCCGGGGCTCGCCGCATTTATCCGGCCCGGGCCCGCATTTATCCGGCCCGGGCCAAACCTCCCGGGGCTGATTGGAGCGCCCGGCACGGTCCACGCCCTTCGGCCGGGGCTCGGCTCCCGCCGGGTTCGGGCGCTGCCTTCCCCCTCCTGTGGATCTGTGGGGTCCCACCGCCCCTCTGCGCCTCCCTTGCCCTCTCTGCTCACAGATCCCCCCCGGACCTGAAGATGGGGACGCGGATTTCGGGATCAAATGAGTCCAGACTGGGATTTTTTGGAAGAGCATCCTTGGAGGATGCATCCATCACCCCAATCCCAGCTCTGCTTCCCTTGCTGATGGGAATGATTTCCACCCCTGAGCTCTTCGGGAAAATGCTGCTTCCAGGGGGAAAAGTAGAGAAATAAAAGGGTTGGGTGGTTTTTACATTTATTTTGAGGGTTTTCCTCAAATGCCTCCACTTTGATGCACTCAGAGCGTGTCGGAAAACGGGGAAATGTCAAAGCTTTGCAAAGCTGCTCCAACGAGAGCCTGGGGATGATTTAAAAGCCAGGCAGAGCAGCTCCAGAGGCAAATCCTGGCATGGAAAAGGCTGAAAGTTTAAGTCTTCAGCTCAGACTAATCCCTCAATTCATGTAAGAAGCCTGAACAACTTTAACAACAAAGTCGTGGTCACCCAAAAGGAGCAAAACCTTCTCAAACCCAAGAAAAACCACGAGGGGAGGCGCCTGCAGGAACAGATTCTGTCCCGAGGACCTGATTGATTTGTGGTTGCTGGAAAACAACCCCAGTGTGGGGAACACGGGATTAAAAATTCCCCTTGCGCCATCCCAAGGCAAATCCATCTCTGGGGAAGGTCCCGTGGGAGCTCTGGTGATGCTCATGAGCAGAATCCCTGGGAATTGCGGGCAGTTTCTCTTTAAATAAATCTCTAAATCTCTAAATACGAATTTATCAGTGACCTCCTGCAGCTCTGCTGGCTCCAAGCCCCTTTTCCTGCTGGAATATCAGCCCTGATGCCTTCTTTAATTCCCGAACCCAGCCCCTTCAGCCGGGCCTGGGGTTTTTTACCCTTAAAAAGGGAAACAAAAGATTTCCTCAAATCCCCTGCGGACTTTGTTGATTTTACAGGAGGTGTTTGGTTACGGCCGCCCGAAGCCGCCAGCGCTTCAGCAAACGTGCCCCAAACTTGGCTTTCCCAGCCCTTTTTCCTTCCGCAGCCTCTGGTTTGGGAATTGTCCCCCCAAACTCACGGAACGCTTGGGAAAGCTCAGGAGCTGCAATGGCTCAGCCTGGGTTTAGGCAGAGAAAGGGAATTTGGGCAGAGTTATGAAGGAATTGGGAATATCCTGAGCTGGGAGGGACCCAAGGGATCATCGAGTCCAAATCCTGGCCCTGCCCTGGGCAATCCCAGCAATCCCTGGGGGCTTTGCCCGGAGCTCCTCCAGCTCTCACCATTCCCATTTCCAGGCTTTATTTCCTGAGGGAAGCCATTCCCTGCTTTATTTCTGCCTTAATCTGGGAGAGTTTCCCGGGATTTGTGGCTGGACCTGCAAGGAAAACTCCCGGTGCTGTTGGGGATTTCAGGTGAGCCCAGGGCTTGTCCCAGTGCCAGCAGCGACTCCCAGGGCAGGGGAAAGGGAATTCCCTGAGAATTCAAGGGTGAAGAGAATTCCCTGTGGAATTACAGGGAAAAGGATTTTCCTGTGGAATTGCAGCGAAAATTAGTTCCCTGTGGAACTTCAGGGAAAAGGGAATTTCCTGTGGAATTGCAGGGGGAAAAGGAGTTCCCTATGGAATTGCAGGGAAAAGGGATTTTCCTGTGGAACTGCAGGGAAAAGGGAATTTCCTGTAGATTTGCAGGGAAAAAAGGAGTTCCTTATGGAATTGCAGGGAAAAGGGAATTCCCTGTAGAATTGCAGGGAAAAGGAGTTCCTTATGGAATTGCAGGGGAAAGGGAATTCCCTGGGGAACTACAGGGAAAAGGGAATTCCCAGTGGAATTGAAGGAAAAAGGACCCTGTGAAATTCAGGGAAAAGGAATTCCCTGGGGAACTGCAGGGAAAGGGAATTTCCTGTGGAATTGCAGGGAAAAGGACCCTTTGGAATTGAAGGGAAAAGGGGATTCCCAGTGGAATTGAAGGGAAAAGGGGATTCCCTGTGGAATTGCAGGGAAAAAGGGAAATTTCTGTGGATCTGCAGGGAAAAGGACCCTGTGGAATTCAGGGAAAATGAATTTCCTGTGGAATTGCAGGGAAAAGGGAATTCTCTGTGAAATTACAGGTAAAAGGGATTTTCCTGTAGAATTGTAGGGGAAAGGAATTCCCTGTGGAACTGCAAGGAAAAGGACCCTGTGGAATTCCCAAACTTGGACTACAAGGTAATTTTTGCCTGGATTATTATGATTTGATTTGATTTTTATTTTTCTTTGGCTCAGGTTTGGAGGCTCAGGTGCAAATTGCAGATGGTAAAATTCAAAATACAAAGTGAGAAATGACGAGAGAGTGAAACCACAATTTCACTGATTAGTTTTTACTTGCAAATAATAACAATAATAATAGTAACAATAATATTAATAATAAAGGCAGAAATCCATACCTGTGCTGAGACTTATTAAGAAAAACAAACCAGAAATAAATCTAGAAATTACAGGAACACAAAGCATTAAATATTGTCAGTAATATAAAAAAAAAAGCACAGGGATGTGCACAGCCCCTGTTTTCCCGTTATCCTGAGGAAGGAAAAGTCCTGGTGGCATCCTGGGAGAGCAAATCCCTCGGGAGCGAGAGGGGCCAGACTCCGAATTATTGTTTAATAATAAATAATTTATAATTGTTGTGTGCCAGAAGTCACTGTGGGGCTGTGGGGCAGTGGGGCAGCGTCCCCTTCTCCCTTTCCAGGGGTGGTTCCACTGTCCGGGCTGGCAGGAATCCTTTGGATTTGGATGGTGAAATCCTTTGGGATTTCAAAAATCCTTTGGATTTGGATGATGAAATCCTTGGGGCTGAGAGAAATCTTTGGATTTGGCTGCTGAAATCCTTTGGGGTGGCAGGAATCCTTGGGATGTGGCTGCTGAAATCCTTTGGAGTGGTAGGAATCCTCTGGATTTGGATGGTGAAATCCTTTGGACTGGCAGGAATCCTTTGGATTTGGCTGCTGAAATCCTTTAGGATGACAGGAATCCTTGGGATGTGGCTGCTGAAATCCTTTGGGATTTCAAAAATCCTTTGGATTCAGATGCTGAAATCCTTGGGGCTGGCAGGAATCCTTTGGATGTGGCTGCTGAAATCTTTTGGGGTGGCAGAAATCCTTTGGATTTGGATGGTGAAATCCTTGGGGCTGGCGGGAATCCTCTGGATTTGGATGGTGAAATCCTTTGGGGTGGCAGGAATCCTTTGGATTTGGCGGCTGAAATCCTTTGAGATTTCAAAAATAAATCTAGAAATTACAGGAACACAAAGCATTAATATCGTCAATAATAGGAATCCTCTGGGTGTGGATGCTGAAATCCTTTGGGCCGGCGGGAATCCCTTGGATGTGGCCGCTGCCCGGTCGGGGCCGGGCTCTGGCGCATCGGGCGCTCTCCCGGTGCCCGTCCCCGCTCAGCCCCGGCTCCCGGCGCCGATTGCCGCGGGCAGGGCCGGGCGCGGGCGCTGGGCACCGCCGGGGGTGGCACCGCCGGGGGCGGCACCGGGCGACACCGCGGGGTACCCGCACCCCGCCCCGCAAGCGCCGCCGCCGGGGCAGGAGCTGAAGGAAAAAGGGCCCGGGATTGCCCAGGGAGCCGGGAAGGGCCGGGAGCCCCCCGGGCAGGGTTCGCCATCCCGCACCAGCACCGGCACCGGCACCGTGCGCGGGGGCAGCGCGGGCACCGCCGGCTCCTGCCGCTGCCGCTTGCTCTTGTAGCGCCGGTTCTGGAACCAGATCTTCACCTGCGTGGGGCTGAGCTGCAGCAGCGCCGCCAGCTGCTCCCGCTCGGGCCCGGACAGGTATTTCTGCCGCTGGAAGCGCCGCTCCAGCTCCAGCACCTGAGCCTGCGAGAACAGAACGCGCGGCCTCCGCCGCTGCCGCTGCCCCGGCGCCTCTCGGGGCTCCCCCGGATCCTCCTCGGCCTCCAAGCGCGGGGCGAGCAGAGATTTCCCTGCGGCAGGGAGGAAAACAAAGCAAAGTCAGACCCAAATCCGGCTCTGTTCCCAGCGACAGGGAGGGCTCAAATCGGGAATGGAACCCCCTGGGAACAGGATGGAGTAGGGCTGACAGTTCATAAAGTAAAGGTTGAGACGTGGTAAATTTAATATGAATTTTCCCATAATATTTCTTGAGAACTCAATAAATTGCCCCCATTTTTTTCTATTTTCCTTTTTTTTTTTTTTAATTAATTCTGGATAAAAATCTCCTTTTTTCCCCTCCTAATGACGCCTCTGATGTTTTGGGGCTGCCACTGTCCGAGGGGCACAAAGAAAGGCGGGTACACAGCAGGTTCGAGCATTCCAGACCCCAAATCCCCTTTCCCCACTATCCTGCTGTGGAATCCCGACCTCCGGCAGGATCTGCCTCCAGCTCCAGGAAAGGAGAATCCCACATTTCTCTGGATTTCGGCAAAACAAAAACCCCCGAAGGAGCTGGGAGTGGAGGAGGGAAAATCCTTAAATCTGAGAGGAGTTGCTGGTTTAGGGGGATTTCTGATTTTTTAAGGAATTTGTGCGGCAGAGGAGTTGCCGGGATCAGGGCCGGCTGCGGCTGGGATGCTCTGGGACACCCCGGCAGGGAATTCGGGAGTTCCAGGCGGTGCTGAAGGCTCTGGAAGCAGGATAGTGGGGAAAGGGGATTTGGGATCTGGAATGCTCGAACCTGCTGTGTACCCGCCTTTCTTTGTACCCCTCGGACAGTGGCAGCCCCAAAACATCAGAGGCGTCATTAGGAGGGGGGAAAAAAGGAGATTTTTATCCAGAATTAATTTTATCCAGAATTTATCCAGAATCCGCCCCGGGTCCCCCTCTCCCAGTCTGCCCAGTGCTCCCGCTCTGTCCCCACTGGTTTCCCCCTCTGCCGCCGCCGGGGGTTCGGGAAACGGGAGCAGAGGAAATTTGGGGATTTTAGAGAAGCGGGACAGCCCCGATCCTCCTCGGGGATCCCCTGCGCTCCCGGCCGGGCGTGTCCCCAGCGGGGCCGGCTCACGGAGCGCGACACGGGGGTGACATCGAAAGCGGCGGCCATGGGCGACTTGGGGCAGGAAAAACTCCTAAAAATCCCAAATCCAGCCCCAGCTCCATCCACCCCCGGACCGTCCCGTTTCCCTGAGAGCAGCCGGAGCTGCGGGGATGCGCGAAAATGCCCCAAACAACCGTAAAAAACCAAACCTGCGAGTAAAAAAGAGGGAGATAAAGGGAAAAGGGAGGGAAAAGGGGAACCAGCGGGACCGGCGGGGGCGAGGCTGTGACGCTGCCCTCGGGATCCGCGCCGGGGGAACGAGAGCGGCTCCGCGGGGTCCCCCCGGTGCCTCCCCGCCCGTCCCGCAGGGTCCCGCGGGCACTTACGCGGCCGCGGCTCGTCCTGCCCGGCTCGGGGGTCCCCGGGAGCCTCCAGCTTGAGGATGTCCCGCACCGAGAAGGGCGTGGGCAGCATCTCCGAGCGCGGGGGGCGCCGGGCGCTGCCAGCCCCGCTCCCGGCTCCGACCCTGCACGGAGCAGCCCCGGCGCGGGGGTTCCGCGGGGCCCGGGGGGAGCGGGGGGAGCAGGGGCAGGGCTGGGGGGGCTCTCCCTGCCGCCCGGGGGGCTCCGGCTCCCCATGCGCTGCCCCCTGAGCCCCAGGAAGGAGCAGCCCCTTCCCTTCCCTTCCCTGCGTGTTTCCAAAACAAGGGAGCGGAGGGAGGGGGGCAGGGGGTGCCGGGCTTTGGGTTGAGCCGCAATAAAACAAATCGAGTCCATTTGAGCTCCATTAAGGTCACATTAGCCAGCGGCTCCGGCAGATAAGCGCTGATAAGGAGCGCAGACCACCAAGCTCCTGCGGGAGGGGAGGGGACGCTGCGACAGGGACAGCTCCGGGCCCAGATCCCTCCCAGTTTGTCCCAGTTTGTCCCAGCGCTTCCTCGGCTGAGCTGGCAGAGCTCAGAGCTGGGCGTGCAGAGGGGTCAGGGTACCCCCATGAATTGCGGTCCTGGTACCCCGTGGGACAGCGCGGGGGTCCTGGGGAGCCCCTCGGGCCGGGGGTGATGCTGCGCCTTATCTGAGCCCAGGGAGCGGCGATTGCCATTAAAATTCCAGCCGGGCTCAGGGCGGGTGTTCGCTGATAGCCCTGACAGAGCCGGGCCGGCCGCGGCCGGGCTGAGCCGGTGCCTCCGCCCAGGGAAAGCGGCCCAGGAGGGGAGGGTGGGTAAATAAACGGCCCCAGGCAGGCAGGGAAGTGAGGGGCTGCAGCAGGAGGGAAAATAAATCCAGAGGCTGGGGGAGGAAAGGGCTCGGAGCCCCCCACGGGTCGGGTTCACATCCCTGCCCATGGGGTCCTATCTGAGGCATTTCCCAGCCTTTCCGTATTCCACCATTCCCATTTCCCAGTGTAAGGTGAGAATTTTGGCTGGACACATCACGGGAATCACCGAGCTCCCCTCCCCAGGTTTTCAGGCTCAGGGCTCAGCATCCCCTCAGCATCTCCTGAATCCCTTTGGTGGGGGAAGCCCAGACTCTGCACGGTTTTTTCTTTTTTCTTACACTCTCCTCTTTCCTTTCCTTTCCTTTCCTTTCCTTTCCTTTCCTTTCCTTTCCTTTCCTTTCCTTTCCTTTCCTTTCCTTTCCTTTCCTTTCCTTTCCTTTCCTTTCCTTTCCTTTCCTTTCCTTTCCTTTCCTTTCCTTTCCTTTCCTTTCCTTTCCTTTCCTTTCCTTTCCTTTCCTTTCCTTTCCTTTCCTTTCCTTCCCTTCCCTTCCCTTTCCTTTCCTTCCCTTCCCTTCCCTTCCCTTCCCTTCCCTTCCCTTCCCTTCCCTTCCCTTCCCTTCCCTTCCCTTCCCTTCCCTTCCCTTCCCTTCCCTTCCCTTCCCTTCCCTTCCCTTCCCTTCCCTTCCCTTCCCTTCCCTTCCCTTCCCTTCCCTTCCCTTCCCTTCCCTTCCCTTCCCTTCCCTTCCCTTCCCTTCCCTTCCCTTCCCTTCCCTTCCCTTCCCTTCCCTTCCCTTCCCTTCCCTTCCCTTCCCTTCCCTTCCCTTCCCTTCCCTTCCCTTCCCTTCCCTTCCCTTCCCTTCCCTTCCCTTCCCTTCCCTTCCCTTCCCTTCCCTTCCCTTCCCTTCCCTTCCCTTCCCTTCCCTTCCCTTCCCTTCCCTTCCCCTCCCTGATCCTTCCCTTCCCTTCCCTTCCCTTCCCTTCCCTTCCCTTCCCTTCCCTTCCCTTCCCTTCCCTTCCCTTCCCTTCCCTTCCCTTCCCTTCCCTTCCCTTCCCTTCCCTTCCCTTCCCTTCCCTTCCCTTCCCTTCCCTTCCCTTCCCTTCCCTTCCCTTCCCTTCCCTTCCCTTCCCTTCCCTCAGTTTCCCTGCCCCTCCCCAGCCCAGGCCCGTGTCCCGCTCGCCCCCAGCCCTTTCCCGGTGCCCGGGGATCCATGGCCGGCTCTGGCCGCTTTGTTTGGGGCTGCGAGCGACCAGGGCTCATTTTCCACCTCGGCGCCGAGGTGAAATGCTCGGCTGGGATGGAGCCGAGCAGGAAGGAATTGGGGGAAGTGGCTTCATCCGCCCCTGGTGACTCCGGGGTTAAGGGGCGGGCGGGGTTTGGCTCTCGGCCCCCGCGGGAAGACGAGGCACGGCCGGGCTGAGGGATGGAAAATGGATTTGCACCCAGCATCGGTGTCCCAGGATGGCTCTGGGGCTGTGGCCACCCCCACCCCTCTCCGTGTGCATCCCACAGGTCACATCCAGCCCTCCCCTGCTGGCAGGCGGCCTCTGCAGCATCCAGAGCCTTGCGTGAGGCTCCTAAATCACCTCACAGGCCAAAACCTGCTGCTGAGCCTTCCTGGAGCCTTTTTGGGGTTTTCCCTGTGGCATCCAGGAGGGACCAGACCCTTCCCAGGGGGACTCAGACCATTCCCAAGTGAGGATCAGGCCCTTCCTAGGGGGACTAGACCCTTCCCAAGTGCCATCCAGGGGGCATCAGAACATCCCCAAGTGCCATCCAGGAGGGATCAGAACATTCCCAAATGCCATCTCGGGGGATCAGGCCCCTCCCAGGGTTCTCAGGCCCTTCCCAGGTGTCTCAGGCTCTTCCCAAGTGCCATCCAGGGAGGACCAGACCCTTCCTAGGGGGATCAGACCCTTCCCAAGGGGCTTGGGCCATTCCCAGGGGTCTCAGGCTCTTCCCAAATGCCATCCAGGGGAGGATCAGACCCTTCCCAGGGGGATCAGACCCTTCCCAGGGGACACAGGCCATTCTCAAGTGCCATCTGGGGGGATCAGGCCCTTCCCAAGGGGCTCAGACCATTCCCAGTGGTCTCAGGCTTTTCCCAAGTGCCATCCAGGGGGGATCAGACTCTTCACAGAGGGATCAGACCCTTCCCAGGGAAGATCAGACCCTCCCCAAGTGCCATCCAGGAGGGACCATGCCCTTCCCAAGGGGCTCAGACCATTCCCAGATGTCTCAGGCTCTTCCCAAACGCCATCCAGGGGGGACCAGACCCTTCCTAGGGGGATCAGGCCCTTCCCAAGGGGGATCAGGCCATTCCCAAGGGGGATCAGGCCCTTCCCAAGGGGGATCAGGCCCTTCCCAAGGGGGATCAGGCCCTTCCCAAGTGCTTCCCAAAGCTCTGGGCCGGAGTTTGGGCCGGGATGTCCCCGGGGAGTTCCTGGGAAGAGCCGGGCAGGATCCATCTCAAATTCCTGGCAGGATCCATCTCAAATTCCTGGCAGGATCCATGGCCGGCGCTCCTCAATCCCGGCTCCCTCCGGGCGGGGCTGATCCGGTTACGGCTCTCCAGGGCCATTACTCCTCTCTCTAACCAGGTTAGATGAAACAGGGAGAAAACCACTTTGGGCTGGGACGGGAGCGTTCCCATGGCAGCCGCATCCCCGCAGCTCCCGCGGTGTCGGATTTCGGAGCTATCGCTGGGATGCATCAGGAGCTGCGGCGGCCGAGCAGCATCCGAAGCGCTGGAAACCCGAATCCGCCTCTCAGGAGAGCCAACACCCCCCCAGAACCTCAGCCCTGCCGCATTTTGGGGTTTTCAGCGGTCAGAAGTGAGGGAATCATGGGAATATGGACACTGGGAATGCTAGGAGTGAATAAATGAAAGGAGTAATGAGGTGGTGCACAGGGGGCTGGGGGGACCTCCGAGGGGTTTGGGGATGCTCTGGTGCAGCTGAAATCCAACTTGAAGGGGTTTTCTGCATCCTCTGCTTCCTCCCGGCTGCTTTCTGTCCTTTTCCATCTGCAAAATAAAAGCAAAAGCAGAGAGGATGGGAGTGAGAAGGAGCTGCAGGGGGATGAGGGGAGGACATTCCCTCCCCAGGGCTTTCTAATGAACATCAGCAGGGAAAAAGAAGAAAAAAATCTTCCATTTTAGAATCCATGGGATAAAAATATGAAACTTTAGTGCATTTTCTTGGGAAACCCGTTCTGTGACTCTGGGATGGAGCTGGGTGTCAGAACATCCTGATGAACCCCAAACTGGGCCAGGCTCTCATCTCCTGTGGCCATTTAATCTCTTTTTCCCCAATTTTTCAATTTTGAGCACTTGCCCAGTGCTCTCCATCACTGCTCACTGTTCGACTGGGAGTAATTCCCACTTTTGAACTTATTATTCCTGGATTTTTTAGGACCTGTTGGAATCAGGGGGATGAAGGGGACACAGGTTTGGTTTCTCAGCTGCTGCTCCTGGGATTTCTGGGCTTTGGGATGGGCTCAAAGAGCAGAGCCCTGGCTGGAATCGTGAGCCAGCAGTGCCCTCTGCTTGGCCAGCCGGGATCTGCAGCTTTGCTTCTTCTCCAAATCCCCAAAATCGGGGACGGAAAAGGTGGGAAAATCCCTCTGTGCTCATCCAGCCCCCGTTAAAGAGCAGCGGGGCAGTGGCGGCTGCGAGCGGGAATTGCTGATTTTTGGGGCTTTGCTGTGTCACGGGAGACAAAATCCAGCGGGGTTCAAAGTGCTCGGAGTTATTTTTAAAGGGGATTTTTTCGGTGAAGCCTCGTGGATAATTGGGGTGGGGGCTGGCGGTGGGAGCGGGGTGAGGGAGGGAAGGAAGCGGGAGATGCCGGGGGAGGAGCGGGGAGGCTCCGGGGCTGCGGGGACACGGAGCCCTCGGTCAGCAGGTGGCACAAGAGGAGTGGAAAAAACAACAACAAAAAAACCAAAAAACCAAACAAACAAAAAAAAACCCCAACCAAACAACTACCAAAAAACCCCCAAACAACACCAAAACCAACCAACCAACCAAACAAATAAAAAAACCAAACAAGCCCCGCCAAAAAACCAAAAAAAAACCCCAACAACAAAAAACAACCAACAAAAAACCCGCCAAAAACAATAACAACAACAAAAAAAACAAAAAAAAACCCCAACCAAACAACAACCAAAAAACCCCAAAAAACCACCAAAAACAAACATACAAAAAAACTCCCAAAAAACAGAAAAAACCCACAAAAAACCAAACCCAAAAACAACAAAAAAACCAATAACAAAAAAACAACCAACAAAAAACCAACAAAAAAAACCCCCAAAAAACAACAACAACAAAAAACCAAAAAACCCCAAAAACCAAACAAAAAACCCCCCAAAAAACCAAAACCAAAACAAAACAAAAAAAACCCCAAAAACCCCCAAAATAACATAAAACCCAAACCAAACAAAAAAAAAAAAAAGAAAACAACTAAAAGCCGTGGATAAAAATCTCCTGGGGAAAAAAAACCAAACCAAACCAAAATAAAATCCAGGCTAAAACCCCTGGGGTGCTTCAGGCGTGGGTCCCTTCCAGCCTGGCCGGCGTCTCCCGGAAATTCCCTGCTGGAAAACGGCCTGGAGCATCCCTGAGTGGAGGTGGGAAGGGCACGGTTCTCCCCCCTCAGAGGGTGGGGTGGGACAGGAATGGAATTCCCAGAGAATTTCTCCGTGGCCCTGCCCATGGCAGGGGGGCACGGGACGGGCTCTGAGGCCCCTCCCAAGCCCAACTATTCCAGAATTCCACGATTCTGGGATTTCAAAGCCATGGCAGGAGTGCTGGGATTTGCTTCCAGCTCTGGAACTCTGGCCACATCTGTTGGGTTTGGGCTTTGTTTTGCTTTTGGGTTTGTTGTTTTTTAACGGGAGATTTATTTAGATTAAGGAAAGATCCCTTGGATTCTGGCCCAAAAACGTAACTGAAAATATCTGGATTAAATAAGCTCCTAAACCCAGAACTGCTTCATTTCTGTTTCTCTGATGTCATCCCACGCTGAAATCCCAAGCATGGCCCAGCTTAAATCCAACCCCAGAACTCCCAGAGCAGGGAAATGCCTCAGGAGTTATTGACTCTGCACCTCTCCCACACTTCAAATCCACCTGTGGGCACGGACACCTCTGAGCCTGCTGGAGGTCACCCCAAAAAGCCCAGGAATTGAATTAAAATAAAAAAAATTGAAAAACCCTGGTGAAGGCCAAGACTCTGAGGAGAAGCTGGGGTCTTCCAAAGGCTGCCAAGACAAAGAGGCTCCTTCAGACCAGAAGGGTGAAAGCTGAGCCTGCTCAGGGCTAGAAACTCCATCATGAGGGTAAGAAATCAAACCCAAGGTCAGAGATGGACAGAAATTGATCAAAAGATGAGGAATGGCTGGGAGAGCTTGAGCATCCCAAGAACTCCAAACTGGGACAGCGACTCCTGAATCCAGGCGCAGGTGGATGACCCAAAACCTGACACTAACCTCAACCCTGACCCTAACCCTAACCCTAACCCTAACCCAAGAACTCCAAACTGGGACTGAGCCTCCTGTCCCAGGTGGAGGTGGATGAACCAAAAACTGACACTAATATTAACCCTGAACCTAACCCAAACTCATGACCTTAACCCTAACCCTAAACCCTGACTGTAACCCTAACCCTAACCCTAAACCTAATTCTAAACCCAGACTGTAACCCTAACCCGTAACCCTAACTCTAAACCATGACCTTAAACATAAACCTAACCCTAACCCTGACCCTAACTCTAACCCTAAACCTAATCTTAAACCTAATCCTAAACCATGACCTTAACCCTAACGCTAACTCTAACCCTACACCTAATCCTAAACCATGACCTTAACCCTAACTCTAACCATAACCCTAACCCTAAACCATGACCTTAACTTAACCTTAATCCTAAACCATGACCTTAAACACTAACCCTAACCCACAACCCTAACCTTAACCCTTTTCCCTTTAACTAACCATGACCAGTTTGGTTTTTTAGGACATGAAGATTCCATCTAGAGCAGGGGAAAGGCTGGAGAGGGAAACATGGATGCACAGGAAACAGGGATCATCCTTTGGAGCCACAATCCGCCTTATCCTGGACTTTGACTCCGCTTAAAAATGGAAATCAAAGAGGAAAAACAAAAAAACTCCGTCTGTGGGGAAATATGCCATCCCCCCATAAGCTCATACTGGTTTTACTGGTTATTCCAACTTCTCCTGAAATAAAACTCCTGGGTCTCTTCCAGTATTTTGTGCCTGAGGTTCTCCAGCGTCTCTGGCTGGATCTGGGGGGTCACAGAAAATCTCTCTGATGTTCTTTCCAACACCGATTTTGGCTTTTTTGGGGAGGAAAAGCCTTTGGAAATCCAGCTTTGTGCACTGAGGAAGGGTTGGCTCCTTGGAAAAGGTGGAAATTTATTGGGAAAAGTGACTTTTTGGGAGTCTGGAAGCAGGGAATCCTCCCTATGATCTGCCCAGGAACACAGCAGGGATGGAGCTGGAGGATCTGGTCCCATCCAACCCAACCCATTCCATGGCTCCGTGGTTTTCTGGGATTTCCAGCCCCACCATCCCATTGGTTGGAGTATCTGGATCTTCCAACTCAACCCAACCCAACCCAACCCAACCCAACCCAACCCAACCCAACCCAACCCATTCCATGGCTCCGTGGTTTTCTGGGATTTCCGGCCCCATCATCCCATGGGTAGGAGCTGAAGGATCTGGTCCTTTCCAACCCCACCCATTCCATGGCTCCATGGTTTTCAGGGATTCCCAACCCCATCATCCCATGGGTTGGAGGATCTGGTCCAACCCAACCCAACCCAACCCAACCCAACCCAACCCAACCCAACCCATTCCATGGCTCCATTGTTTTCCAGGATTTCCATCCCCACCATCCCATGGATTGGAGCATCTGGAGGATCTGGTCCCATCCAACCCAACCCATTCCATGGCTCCATGGTTTTCTGGGATTTCCAGCTCCATCATCCCATGGGTTGGAGCATCTGGAGGATCTGGTCCCATCCAGCCCAACCCAACCATTCCACGTCTCCGTGGTTTTCAGGGATTCCCAGCCCCATCATCCTCTCAATCCCTCAGATTAATTTTTGGCTACTGCTTTCCACTGAAATTGATAAAAATACATCAAAATCTCAGGGTCCTGAGAATTCCCTGGCCAAATCTTCATCCCTCTGCATTTCTCCTGCCTTTTTCTCTGCTCCTCACCCATCCGAGCTCTCCCAATGGGAATCACCTCTGGATCCATTTGAGCTTTGATTTCTATTTTCAACAACTCCACTCCTTTTATTTTTTGAACTCCTTCCGTATTCCAATAAAGACTCGGACTGCCCAATAAAGACTCGGACACCAAAACTCTTTAAATTTGACTTTTTTATTTCATTGCAGAAGAAAATCCAATGTAGGCCTCATTACATTATGCATCTTTAATTATAAAATTCCCGCTTGGAATGGCTGAATCACGGCAGCAAAGACAATATCCTTCATTTCTCTGGGAGTTTTTCTTGTCGTTCATTTCTGTGGGAGCTTTTGTTGTCCTTCATTTCTGTGGGAATTTTTTTTTTCCCCTGCTTTTTTATTTTTCTCAGTTCCTGGGAGGCAGGAAGGGAAGTCTGGTCCCGAATTTCATTCCCAGCCCTTTGGAAGTGCTGGGGATCCCACTCCTCCTTCCCTCCCTCCCTCCCAAAGCTGGCAGGAAGGGTGAGGACTGGGAAAATCTGAATTGGTTTTCCCTTTGTGTCGTCACGAAACTGCAAAAACCCCCATGGACAAGAAAAGAACATCCAGTCAATCCTTTGGATCCTGGCCAAATCAAACTCCTGGGGTTTTTTCCAGGGGAAAATCAACCAGGATTTTAATGCCTCCCGAGCTCTCCGTCATCACCGAGCCCAGATTACCTTTTCCAGGACTCTTTTCTTCGTCACTGAGCTGAAATTTCCTTTTCCAGGACTTTTGTCTTGGTTATCAAACATAAGTTTCCTTTCCCAGGGCTTTTTTCTTTGTCACCGAGCCAAAATTTCCTTTTCCAGGATCTTTTTCTTCATTTTCCAGCGTAAATGTCCTTTTCTAGCACAATTTTCTTCATCACTAAGCCAAAACTTCCTTTTCCAGGATGATTTTCCTTCCCGTTATTCCACGACAGAACCCAGATTGATCTGATCCCTCTGCTCCTGCACTTTTTTTGGGAATTCAGCTCCCTCCATTACCAGCACTGACCTAAATGTGTCTATTTTATTCCCAAATCTTAAAAAGTCATCAAAATTCTGGAATATTGTCAAGGTTGGGAACTCCGGGTGGAAGTGTCCAAGGGAATTTCCAATGGTGCCAATAATGCCAATCATTATAATAATGATATATAAATATTAATTATAATCAGTTTATTTATTTTAATACTTATTTTAATCCTCTTAATAATTTAATTAATTAATTTTATTTATAATGGTGCGATTACAATGATTATTCTAATGAAAAATGAAATTAATAATAATAATAACAATAGTAATGCAACACTAATAGTGCAGGAAGTGGCATGAGTTCAGCTTTAAGGTCCTTCCAATCCAAACTTTTCCATGATTTTAGGGCAAGAAATCCTTTAATAATCCTCTTTTATTCCCAATATTTATTCTTACACTCTCATGCGATGGGAAAATGATTTTTTAAACTTTGTAGCAGCTTTTGGAGCAGAGTTGGAATTAAGATCTCACTTTTCCTCTGCTGATTATTAAATGTATTTTGATCTTCCAGTGGAAATCTGAGATTTCCTGATTGGATAAAGTGCACATGGAATTCCAGAATCCAGGTGTTTTATTTCCCTGCAGGGGCATCGCAGCTGCATTCATTAAAAAGTGTTTCTGCCTTAATAAGTTGGGTGAATAAAATGCAATTACCATGCCAGGCCATAAACAGCCAGAGGAGACAGCAGAGCTCTGATGCTCAATCAAAGGGAAAAAAAATTAAAATTATATTAAATGTATATTAAATGTATATTAAATGTATATTAAATGCATTTTATATTTATATTTATATTTATATTTATATTTATATTTATATTTATATTTATATTTATATTTATATTTATATTTATATTTATATTATAAATTTATTTTATAGAAATAAAATTTTTTATCCTGCTGCCATCAACAGCCCAATAAAGACTCAGACACCAAAACTCTTTAAATTTGACTTTTTTATTTCATTGCAGAAGAAAATCCAATGTAGGCCTCATTACATTATGCATCTTTAATTATAAAAATAAGCAAAGAAAATAACTTGCCTCTCTCTCCTCGCTATGATATGTTTCAAATAACCTTTATATGAACACACGGAGCTTTACAAATGTCATGGAAACAATAAATAAGGACATATACCAGATATGCTCACTGTTTATTCCAGTACTCAGCAAAAAAACCCCAAAACCCAAAACCCCCCCACAATACCCAAACTCTCTCCCTTTTCCCTTTTCTAGGTGTCTTTAAATTATAAATACAAATAATGCAAATTCCAAATGGCACAAAAACGTCTAAAGTGCAAACAAACACGAGACTCATGCAAACCTTCCCAGAGAAGCCCCTCCCCGCCCCGAGAGAAAAAAAAAATCCTTTTGTGAGACCAAAAAACCGAAGCAGGGATGAACTCCAGGGTGAAATTGCTGGACTTGGTCGTGGGGATCATTCCCCACCCCGAGGGATCTCTCACACCCAAATCCAAACCTTTCCCTCATTCCTGAGGGATGGGCAGAGCTCCCAAATCCCCTCAGCTGAGCAGGGAGAGCTGGGAGTGCCCAGCTCGGGTGAGGGATCCCAAACTCCTCCCTGCTCCAGCACAGGGAGCAAAGTGACCTCAAAGCAGCTCAAAAATTGGGAATTGTGGGTTTTTCTTGGGACAGGGGGAGCTCCCTGGGGTATTCCAGGGATGACTCCCTGGGCCACCACAGCAAACCCCAGCAGGGGCAATCATCTCCCTGCTCCTCTTCCCACCCACATTCAGGAGACAAAGTTGGAATCGCTGCTGGAAAGGGAAATTTCATTATGGCACCCCAAAACCAGATGGGATGGGAGGCCCAAGGCTCCTCCCCCGGCCCAAATCTGCTTCAGGCACCTTCTTGGGGTTGCAGAGAAATGGGTGGGTGGAGAAGCCACTTTCCATATCCCTGCCCAGGTGTTCTTGGAAAACTCCTGGGAGCTTGGGGATCCCACAGTGGGAGCTCTGGAGCACTCCCAGGTGGGGCTGGACCACTGCCCCGAGGCAGGGAAAGACTTTTTGTGACCAATTCCCAAATAAAAGCACGGACTGGAGGCACAAACCCCAGCAGCATTCCCTGGCTCCCAACAGCCGCGGGGTGGGAAGTCAGGGATGTGCTCCTGGGATCAATTCCTAACTATAATCCCAATTTGAGAGTCGGGATATTCCAGATGCTTTTGGTTTTCACCTCTCAGCACTTCTTTGTGTGGCCTCTCAATCCCTGCCTGATTCAAGAAGGAGCAACTTTGCATCTTCCTTGCCCTGCATGGCTCTGTTCAGAGTATCCCAAAAAAATTACAAACTCCCACCCTCCACCAATGTCAGCAATATTTTTTTGCTGCTTCCAATTCTCTGCCAGCACTTCTACATTTCATGAAGACAGCGACATCTGAAACACTGCCACTGCATCTGGTTTTGATATTTTAGCAGCACGTTCTGGTTTAAAGGCTTTGTGGTTTCCCAAACAACACAAAAAATAAAATAATATTGCTTCAGGTTTCCATAAAAAAAAAAGAGATCCCTCCTTTATCAGCTCTCCAACGCTCTGAGGCAGATTCTCCCACACTGCAGGGACTCCAAGGCATGGATTTGGGATTGGCCTGGTGGATCCCAACCCACAAAGGGCCTTTGGTGGATGTCAATCCACAAAGGGCATTGAGTGCACCCCACACCACAAAGGGCATTTCATGGATCCCACACCACAAAGGGCCTTTGGTGGATCCCAACCCACAAAGGGCCTTTGGTGGATCCCACACCACAAAGGGCATTTGGTAGATCCCAACCCACAAAGGGCATTGGGTGCACCCCACACAACAAAGGGCATTGGGTGCACCCCACACAACAAAGGGCCTCTGGTGGATCCCAACCCACAAAGGGCCTTTGGTGGATGTCAATCCACAAAGGGCATTGGGTTGATCCCAATCCACAAAGGGCCTTTGGTGGGTCCCACACCACAAAGGGCATTTTTGGGCTCCCCAGGGCCTGGCTGTGCTGGGGAGCAGCTTTGGGGTCTCCAGCTCTGCTCCTCTTCCCAGAGCCCGCTGAGGAGGAGGAGGAGGGCGGAGGAAAGGCAGCTCCCAGAGCATTCATTGTGTCCTCAGCTTTCCTGCTGGAGAATTGTGGATTTTCCCTGCCTTGCCCCAGAAGTCCTGACGGGAATTTTGCCCTGTGAGATTCCCAAAGGATCTGACAGTTCCAGAATTCCCAGCAGCTCTGCCCTGGGTCTAAGTGCATTTCCTGGCAGCCCTGTGGGGGCAGGACTGACCAGCCTGAACTTGGGTTTTTAATGGATTTTGCCTCAATTTCAGCTCTGAAAGGCTGTTCCTGGTCCTGTGATTCCCATCCTAAACCTTTCCCCTCTTCCTTTCTTAAAAGGCCACAGAGTGGAATGTGAACTCCTGACTATGACAGAGGTGCTGCTTCCAGGAAAAAGAAAGCAATAACAATAATAATAATAACAATAATAACAATAATAATAATAATAATAAAGAAAGAGCTGACTTACAAAACTCAGTTTAGGCAATAAAGTTATTCTGTTCTGCTCCTTTGAAGCAGACTCTGGTGGAGTTTATGTACAGTACAGACAGATTTTAGCACTATTTATACCACAGTTAGAGCAAGGCCTTTAATACTCTAATCTTAAGACAGGCTTTGTTTCTGTTAGGCTTGGTTTAAAGCTTCAGGCAGTTAAATACAGTACAGAGATGTGAGCTTTGAAATACAACGCACGACTATGGGACCTCCTGACCAGCTGCAGCCACAACCTCTTTCCATGGTGGAACACGTCCCTCTCCTGCTTTTGGGTTTTGTGGGGTGGTTTGAGCTCATTTTGCACCATGGTGCCAGGCCCTGGTGACTAAACCATGCAGGGAGTTTGGTAAATCCCAACTTAAACGTGTTCACAGCACTCTGCTGGAAGGATCAGGGCTGAGGGTGACACTACAGGACCAGGAACGTGACATCCATGCTCGTCCATGGCCAGCACAGATTCATGACATGAATCCCACAGATGTTTTTAGGATTTGTGAGAGTTTTTAGTGCATCTTTTGTCACCTGCAGGAGAGGAGCAGCTCGTCCCCTTGGTGCTGAACCTCCAGGCCTGGCTGGTGTCAGCACAACAGTCTGGGACAAAACTCAGCCTCCAAACGTTGGGAGTTTGGTGCCTGAAGGCCCAACCACTGTAGGGATCTACTAAAGACTAAGATTTTTTGGGATAACAGATTTTGTGTGGGGAAGAGAAGAGACAGAGCCGTCTGGCTGGCGGGAAAGCCGCGACACCGAACACAGACCCATGCAGAAGTGTTGTTGGAGAGGAACAGAGAAGATGAACTAACTAAACGAGCCCTAAACGAGGAACTAAACCCAGCTCCTGGGGGTTACAACACCTACAGTCCACTGGCTTTGGGTGCAGCACTCCTAGAGCAGAGCCCTCAGCTTTGGTCGTGCTGGGCCTGCCCGGCCCGGTCAGGCGTGCTCGGCGGAGCCGCGCTTGGCGTGGGCGGTTGTGGAGCCCTCACCTCGCAGGTTCCTGAGGAGCAGCTTCAGCTTCTGGGGCTCCGAGAGCCTCCTGCGCAGCAGCTCGGCGCGAGGGTGGCCCTGGGCGCAGTGGTCGCTCTGCAGCAGGTGGAACAGGCTGGCCATGTTGGGGCCCAGCTTCTCCATCAGGCTCTCCTTGATGGTGCTCACCGTGTCCTCGTCGCACTCCAGCAGGCTCCGAACCAGCTTGTTGTAATACCTGCAGCACAGGGACCTGGTTAGCCCACGGTGTGGCCCCTGCTAGGGCCCCATGGAGAGCTGAGGCTTAAAGTAAATGCCATGTCATGGTGAAAGAGCAAAGAAGCCCCTCACTTCCGCCTTTTGGACCCAGCTTATCTCTCTGTAACCCCAGAGGTGACTTTCCCTGAACCCCTGCAGTTGGACAATTCTGGATACCCCTATACCCTATAGAATGGGCTGGTTTAGCCTGGTTCTGTTGCTGGAACCCTTCACAGACCCCCCAATAAAGACATCACTGTGGAACTCCTGCTGCTTCTCCTCTCTCGTGTCTCCTTCTCGGCCTGCATCGGTGCCTTAGCAAGCAAAGAGTTGAAATCATAAGAGAGCTGATAAATCACTAAAGAGCTGATGTCCCTTAAGCTTGCTAAGGGTGCCTGTGGCTAAGAGCAGTCTGGGTACTCAGACACTCTGTCCCCAAAAGAGGATTGAGCTGTCTGGCCTGTGCTGCCTGCTTGGGGGTGAGCCAGCCCAGCAGGAAATCAGGATATTGCCCAGCCAGGTGACAAAACTGCAGGAATCAGGGTTTTTAACTCAGCCAGAGCATGTTTGGAATTGATTTCTGACGGTGTTGCGGCAGAATTTTTAAGGTTGGGAAAGGATCATGGAGATCTATTTCCTATCACAGAAATTCTCTTGTAGATGGAGATAATTTTTTTCCTTGTCTATCCAGAAAATGGCAACATTGGGAAGGCAAAATTATACTGGGGAGAGTAAAGATGAAACTTGTCTTTCCCCCAAGGAAATTTGGGGGGAGGAAATTGGAACCTTTGAAAGAGGATTTCTGGAGGACTGGGAGAGGAGCAGGCAGCTCTGTGGAGGCCCAGGTTAAACTGATGGGCTGGGCACATCAGCAGAAAGAAAAAACCTTTTCTTTCCATGTCCTCCTTTGGAGGGGGACATGGGGACACTTGGGCAGCGCTGGCCGTGCTCCTCTGAGAGCCCTGGAGCCTCTCCCGAGGCACAGGCAGCTCCTCCCCAGCCCAGCAGAGGATATTGTGACACACTGAGGAACAAAAGCAGCAGGATTTCCCAGCCCTGAGGTGAGGCTGAGGGCTCCCAGAGCACCCACCCCACACCCTGGCTATGGAGGTGCTGTGCCCCTGGCACAGGGGAGGAACACCATGGCCAAAATTCTGATTGAATTGCCCTAAAGCAGCAGGGTCCCCAGCTCTGGGAGGTGAGGGGTGAGCACGGTGGGTTTGGAGTGGTCCTGGTGGATTGGGAAGGTAAAACAAGGAGCTGAGAGATTAGGAATGGGTTAAAGGGTGTGGTTTACTCTCTGCTCAACACCTGAGTTCCTGGAGCTTTGGGAAGGAAAAGAATTGATGTTGGCAACAACAGATCCTGCTGGGATCCCAGCCTGGCCTGGCCTCTGCTCCGAGGCAGAGCCACGACTGATCCATCCCTGTGGCACCATTCCCTCTGTCCCTCCTGTCCCTTTCCCTGCACAGCCCTTACAGGGACCAGAAGGGGGAGAAGCAGCCCAGCCCAAGCCTGGCAGATCCCTGTGCTCCCTGGGGACAGATCCTTGGGACAATCTCTGCTCACTTCCAGCCCACCATGCACAGAACCCCAAGCGAGCCTTCCCCTGCCTCCAGCTGCACCTTCCCCTCCCAGCAGCCCTGGGCACAAATTCCTTGTCCAAGGAGCAGCCAGGTGTGGTGGCAGCTCCTGAGAGAAAGAGAAAGAGAAAGAGAAAGAGAAAGAGAAAGAGAGAAGCTAAATAAATTTTCCCAGAAGAATCACCCTGGGAAGCTTTGGGGAGCTGGAGATAAACAGTGATAGCCAATTATTAAAAACAACCTGCAGGTGTTGTTTCTCTAATATCTGTTTTCTTGTTATTCTCATAAGATTGTTTATAAATGGGTATATAACAATCATAAGATTGTTATAAATGGTTTATAAATTGTTAATTAGCCAGTGGTGATGGTGTTTGAATTAAAGGACCAATCAGGTCCACCTGTGGTGAACTAGGGTATAAAAAGCAACGGGTTTCTCAATAAATGGAATTAACTTTCTGTGAATGCCTTGGGAGTCCAGGTCCCTTTTTACCCAGGCCTGACTCCTATGCTGACAGCCAGGAAGGGGTGCTGCTCTGCATCCCAGCCCTGCTGAGAATTCCCCCAGGAATGCTCCCCCAGGAGCAGGGCTGGGAGAGCACCTGGCACCTACCTGTGCCAGGGAACATCTTCCCAGGGAGACAAAGTTGGGAAAAAGGGCAGCAGTCCCACACTGGCTGGGATTTCTGCCTGAAAGGAACTCATTTTAAGCACTTTAAGGTCACGGTGACATTTTTCCACAGGAGCAGAGAGGAGAACAACCTGCAGGTGGAGGAGGGGAAGGAAGAGGGAAATGAGAGTTCCCATTCACAATCCTTTCCCAACCCTCAGCCCCGGCCTTTGGAGCAGCCAGGGGAGGTCAGGTGAGGTCAGAGCCTGAGCTGCACAAAAGGACCAGGCTCTGGCTCGCTCTGAGCCCGGCTCAGCAGGGCTGGGAGCGGCGTCTGAACTGGAGATCAGCAAAGCCGAGCCAGCCACAGGCCCAGCTTAAACCAGGGCCAGGCACAGAGCCCGTCCAGCCCCGTGCCTTCCACACTGGGACACCTTCCCAGAGCCCTCAGAGCCGGGCTGTGAGCAGAGATTTCCCTCCCCTGCTGCTCCTGCCCCAGATGGGATGGCAGGAGGATGCAATGACCTTTAACGACTTCCCCTGGGGCCGGGCCAAGTGGCACAACGTGATCCCGGGGCTGGGAAAGCAGGATGCTCCCGGAGCCCTCAGCCTCACCTCGGGGCTGGGAAATCCTGCGGCCTTTGTTCCTCAGCGTGTCACAATATCCTCTGCTGGACTGGGGAGGAGCTGCCTGTGCCGCGGGAGAGGCTCCAGGGCTCTCAGAGGAGCACTGCCCAAGTGTCCCCATGTCCCCTTCCAAAGGAGGACATGGAAAGAAAAGGTTTTTTCTTTCTGCTGGTGTGCCCAGCCCATCAGTTTAACCTGGGCCTCCACAGAGCTGCCTGCTCCTCTCCCAGTCCTCCAGAAATCCTCTTTCAAAGGTTCCAATTTCCCCCCAAATTTGCTACACAAGTTTCATCTTTACTCCCCCCAGTATAATTTTGCCCTCCCAATGTTGCCATTTTCTGGATAGACAAGGAAAAAAATTATCTCCATCTACAAGAGAGCTTTCTGTGATAGGAAATGGATCTCCATGATCCTTGTGGGTCTGTCCCTTCCAGTTCTGGATATTCTGGGATTCTCTGAATACATTTATGCTGGTTGATGCAACATAAAATGTATTAATCACCTGCACACCTGTCCTGGGACAGGTCTGGAGGTTTGGGATGCTCCTGGATCCAGCCAAGGCAACCCCGGAGGAGCTGAGGCCACGGCCAGCAGGACCCAGTGCTCTGTTTGCACTCCAGTTCTGGGGTTATTTACTCCAACTGCTCCAAAAGGTCCCTTTTATCCCAATCACAAGACTCAGCACTGATTGTTCCAGGACTGGGAGCAAGAAATCCCTGCCCTGCAGCGTGACTGCAGCAGCCCCGAAGCTCCCTGTGTCCCTTGTCCTTGGAGGATGGGGACAGGGCAGCACTGCCCAGGGGAAGGTGCCAGGTGTGACACTGCCATCCCTGCAGGGACAGGGGACAGGGGACAGGGCAGCGCTGCCCAGGGGAAGGTGCCAGGTGTGACATTGCCATCCCTGCAGGGACAGGGGACAGGGGACAGGGCAGCGCTGCCCAGGGGAAGGTGCCAGGTGTGACATTGCCATCCCTGCAGGGACAGGGCAGCACTGCCCAGGGGAAGGTGCCAGGTGTGACACTGCCATCCCTACAGGGACAGGGGACAGGGCAGCACTGCCCAGGGGAAGGTGCCAGGTGTGACACTGCCATCCCTACAGGGACAGGGGACAGGGCAGCGCTGCTCAGGGGAAGGTGCCAGGTGTGACACTGCCATCCCTGTGAGCAGCAAGGACAGGGGACAGGGCAGTGCTGCCCAGGGGAAGGTGCCAGGCAGCAGTGTGACATTCCCACAGGGACAGGGGACAGCCCCAAAGCAGAGCAGGGAGAGCCCCAGGCTGTCCCCAGGTTTGACAATGCCACTGCCCCCATGAAATATATTCTCCCTAGTGTCTGCTGTGAGATGTGACCAGAAATGGAGCAAAGCAGGAGCTCTGACCTCTTCAACCTACCAGAACCAAGAGAAAGTTCCCCTGGGAGTTCTCTGCTTTTAACCCCTCTGTTCTCAGAGGCCCATCCATGTCCTCAGTGGCCACAGCAGGTGCCAATATTCAAATCTCAGCACTGATTGATTTGACGACAAACTCCAAAAAAACCTCACTTCCTTTTCAAACCAGGACAGCAGAGATGAGGAACAGGGGGTTGGCACAGGGGGGTTATACAGGATCAGGGGTGCTGGCTCCTTGTGGTGTCACATTTTAGTTTAATGGTGTGCTGTGTCTCAGCCCTCAAAAATGTGGGCTTTATCCCACGCCTGATTCTCCCCTGGAATATCATGGATCTGTAATCCCACTGGCCCAAGGCTTATTCTGCACCCACTTTGAATCTCCCTGTTAAACTCTGGGGGGAGACCACAGAGGCTCTCTTGGCACTTATTTCTCTTGATCTTTTCTTTCTAACAAAAAAAGGGTGAATTGTGGTGTCACATGTTAGTTAAATGGTGTGCTCTGTCTCACCCCTCATTATTCCAAGCCTGATCCTCCCCTGGAATATCATGGATCTGAAATCCCACTGGCCCAAGGCTTATTCTGTGCCCACTTTGAATCTCCCTGTTAAGCTCTGTGAGGGAGACCAGAGATTGCTCTTGGCCCTTTTCTCCCTGGGCTCTCCCTCTCTCCCTCTTTCCCCCTTCTCCCTCACAAACCATGCTGCTCCCAGGGATGGGACCCCCAATAATTAGCACCCCCAATAATTAGCACCCCCAATAATTAGCACCCCCAGAAGCCATGTGGGGTCTCCTTGCCTGCCTGCTGCTACCAGTGAACGCTCAGCTTAGGGGACTCCCCAGGGACCACAAATGAGCAGCAACAGCTCCATTCGTTTTCCCTGGGTTTTGTCGCAGTGTGGTGACCTGGAGGACAAGGATTCTGGAGGACAAGGATTCTGAAGGACAAGGATTCTGAAGGACAAGGATTCTGGAGGACAAGGATTCTGGAGGACCAGGATTCTGAAGGACAAGGATTCTGAAGGACCAGGATTCTGAAGGACAAGGATTCTGAAGGACAAGGATTCTGAAGGACCAGGTACTGAAGGACAAGGATTCTGGAGGACAAGGATTCTGGAGGACAAGGATTCACTTCCCAGTGCCAAATGAGCCCCAGGAAGGGGATGGCTGTGAACACGTTTAAGTCGGGATTTACAAAATTCTGCATGGTTTGGTCACCAGGAGCTGGCACCACGGTGCAAAAGGAGCTCAAACCACCCCACAAAACCCAAAAGCAGGAGAAGAAAGTGCTACCATGGAAAGAGGTTGTGGCTGGAGCTGCTCAGGAGGTCCCATAATCAGGAGAGGGGAATGATGGCAATGGATGGAGAAGGCCAGGCTGGACAGGGCTTGGAGCAGCCTGGGACAGGGGAAGGTGTCCCTGTGCTTGGAGGGGTGGGATGAGATGGGGTTTAAGGTCCCTTCCCACCCAAACCATTCCATGATTCCCTGAGCAACTCAATGTGCCAGACATGCCAAATTAATCAACCTGGTTGGGATCATTGACCATTACAGGGCACCCAAACAAAATAAAATTAACATTTAAACAAGCTCCAGGCTTTGGAGTGAGGGACGTCTGGATAATTTTATGATTCTCCTCTGGAAATGCCTTTAAATGGATTTCCCAAAAGGAGAAATAAATGTGTCTGCCCAGAAAGGGAAATATGTGTATTTCCCAAAATGCAAATCAAGTGTGTTTTCCCAAAAAGGGAAATAAATAAGAGAAATAAATGTATTCCCCAAAAAGGGAAAAAGACGTATTTGCCCAGAAAGGGAAATATGTGTATTTCCCAAAATGAACAACAAATTTATTTTCCCAAAAAGGAAAATAAAGGAATTTTCCCAAAAGGGGAAATAAATGTATTTCCCAAAAAGGAAAATAAAGGAATTTTCCCAAAAAGGGAAAATAAATATATTTTCCCCAAAAATGGAAATAAATATATTTTCCCAGAATGGGAAAGAAATATTTTTTCCCAGAAAGGGAAATGCGTGTATTTCCCAAAATGAACAACAAGTGTATTTTCCCAAAAAGGAAAATAAATGAATTTTCCCAAAAGGGGAAAGAAATGTATTTTCCCTGAAAGAAAAATGCGTGTATTTCCTGAAATGAAAAACAAGTGTGTTTTTCCACAAAGGAAAACAAAGGAATTTTCCCTGAAAGGGGAATAAATATATTTCCCAAAATGAACAACAAGTATGTTTTCCCAAAAAGGAAAATAAATGTATTTTCCCCAGAAGGGGAAATGTATTTTCCCCAGAAGGGAAATGTATTTTCCCCAAGAGGGGAATGTATTTTCCCCAAAAGGGGAATGTATTTTCCCCAAAAGGGAAATGTATTTTCCCCAGAAGGGGAAATGTATTTTCCTAAAAAGGGAAATGTATTTTCCCCAAAAGGGGAAATGCATTTATTTCCCCAAAAGGGAAATGTATTTTCCCCAAAAGGGGAATGTATTTTCCCCAGAAGGGGAGATGTATTTTCCCCAAAAGGGAAATGTATTTTCCTAAAAAGGGAAATGTATTTTCCCCAAAAGGGGAAATGCATTTATTTCCCCAAAAGGGAAATGTATTTTCCTAAAAAGGGAAATGTATTTTCCCCAAAAGGGAAATGTATTTTCCCCAAGAGGGGAATGTATTTTCCCCAAAAGGGAAATGTATTTTCCCCAGAAGGGAAATGCATTTATTTCCCCAACAGAGCAGGGAGAATGCTGCTGAGGCTGGGCAGGGTCTGCAGAGGCAGGGAGCGTTCCTGGGCTGAGACGTCCCAGGACCTGCACAGGTTCATGCCCCATCCCCTGTGGTTGCTGCCCCACAGTTCCCCTCCGGATCCCGGGAGTTCCCCATTCCGTACCGGTTGGAGAAGTGGTTTGGGAGCTGCACCACCTCGGTGATGGCCTCGGGGTTGCGGCGGGCGATGCCGCACAGGTCCAGCTTGCTGTAGCACTCCTCCTGCACCTCCGAGATCATCCTCTGGAACGTGGAGCACCTGCGGATGGCCAGGAACACCTTGGACGTCACCCCGTTGGCGATGCACTTCAGGCTCTCCTTCACAAACGCTTTTCCCTGCCAACGGAAGGAAAACCAACTTCAGCTGAATGCCAGGGAATCTGATAAAAACGAGAGCAGGCTCCCGGTGCTAAAGTGATTTCAGCTTTTATTATAAGAAAAAAGAAAGGCCTAAAGCAAGGGGGCCTGTGGGAATGGGAATGTAGAAGGGGAAGGGGAATGGGAATGGGGACGGGAATGGGAATGGGAATGGGGATGGGAATGGGAATTGGGGATGGGAATGGGAATGGGGATGGGAATGGAAATGAGAAGGGGAATTGGAATGAGGATGGGGCTGGGAATGGGGCAGGGAATGGGGCAGGGAATGGGAATGGGGATGGGAATGGGGATGGGAATGGGAATGGGACAGGGACAGGAGCGCTCCCTCGAGGATGCTGCAGCGCCGGCGCTGGGGCTGCTCAGCAGGGATGGCCCCGATGTCCCAGATGGAGCAGCACAATTCAGTGGGTCAGGAGCCCCTTTTTATCCTGTTTTTTGTCCCTCTGGATTGGTTTCTGTTTGGATCCTTCATTTACATGAAGGTTTTAGGCCTTGATTGGCCATTAGAGTTCTGTCCAGGCTGGCTCGTGGTGCGTTTTACTGAGGTGTGTCATGGTACCTTGAGTACTGGATTCCTTACAGCTCTCCTTTTAACCCCTTTTACAATAGAATAACCAAACTAGCAGCACGTGCTTAACGATCTAGCAACTATTTTACAACAGTTTCTAACCTGTTTTTAACAGAATCCAAAGGAAGGAGAAGTGTTATGGATACTCCACCAGACCTGGCTGTGCTAATTACCCTCCTGCAATTACAGACAGGCAGGGAATGGGATTTGAACGCTCCTGATTACTGCAGAGTTGTCACTCTCAGCAATTTGGATGCTCTGAACTCCCATTCCCAAAGGATTTAGGCAGTGGGAATCTTCAGCCTGGAAGTGCCAGGACCAGAGATGGAGCAGCTCTGCCCCACAGATCAACATCAATTTAATGCCAGCAGTTTAACACTCCCGGTTCAGACCTCAAGAGCCTTTAGGATCTTTTAAATCTGTCCTTGGGAGCAGGAGCACGGGGAAAAAGGGGCTGTGTGAATTTTGGGAGGAAAGCACAGAGGGAAAAGGATTTTGGCAGAGCCCAGCCCTCCAATATTGTCCCGTTTATTCTCCCTGCAGCCCCAGTCTGGCCGTGCATTCCCAGACCCAAACCCTTCCAAGTCAAAGCCCAGCCCTGTGCCAGGTCACACAGTCAGGAGATTTATTTTGTTAGAAGAACATTTCTATTTCCTCCTGGAGAGGAAACCTTGCTCTCCACCCCGCGGCACCCTCCGTGCCAAGTCCTCACCCGGAGCAGGGAGCGGGTGGAAAAAGAGCCCTGGAGGACGCGCTTGGAGCCAGGAATGGGGCTGAGAGCAGCAGCAGGAAGGGCTGCAGGGAGGGGAGGGTTAATCCTGCCCAAAGCACAGCTTAAATGAAGGCAGGCACTGAGCGGAGCGCTCTGCACGTGCGTTAGAACCCGCAGGGCTTGTCCGGGCCATGAAAAGGCGGCTCCCATTTATTCTCGGCCGGGTTTTATTTTCGGCCGGGTTTTATTTTTTCTAGGCCAGATTTGACTCATTCTCGGCCACGTTTGATTCCCGGCCGGGTTTGATTCCCGTGGTGCCCGGGCCGTACCTGAGTGTCGAATTTAGCAGCGCTGTAGAGGAAGGATTTGCAGATGTCGTACATCCCGTCCGTGTCGCACGTGGAGTTCTCCAGGCAGGCGAAGGCTCCGCAGCCCACCTGGAGGGCGCTGTTCAGGCACCGAACCACCTCGGCTGTGGGACAGAGAGGCACAGGAACATCAGCGCATGGAGAGTGAGCCCTGCCCGCGGCCAAATCCTGCTCCGGCAGCGCAGCCAGGCTCAGAGCCTGTCTGAGACCCCAAAATCTGCCTGGGACAAGAGATGGAGCAGCTGGAGAAGAGAAGGCTCCTCCTGGAGAAGAGAAGGCTCCAGGGAGACCTCAGAGCCCCTCCTGGTGCAGAAAAGCAGATTATAAAAAAGTGAGAGAAAGAGAAGGACCTCAGCCCTCAGAGCCCCTCCTGGTGCAGAAAAGCAGATTATAAAAAAGTGAGAGAGCGACTTTTTATATGCACAGTGCTAGAACGGCTGGGATTGGTCTTAAGCTAAAAGAGGAGAGATTTAGGTCAGATATTAGGGAGAAAATCCTTCCTTGGAGGGCAGTGAGGCCCTGGGACAAGGTGCCCAGAGAGGCTGTGGATTCCCCACCCCTGAGGTGTCCCAGGCCAGGTTGGAGCACCCTGGGATAGTGGAATGTGTCTCTGCCCATGGCTGGGGATGGAATGAGCTTTAAGGTCCCTTTCCAACCCAAACCATTCCAGGATTCCATAATTCTGTAATTCCAGGATTCTACAATTCCATGATTCTGTAATTCCAGGATTCTACAATTCCAGGATTCTACAATTCCAGGATTCTACAATTCCAGGATTCTCTAAAGACACGACCAATGCCCCAAAGAACAGGAATTCCAGGTACCAAAGACCTCGAGGGTCACACATGGATTAAAAGAGGCAGCACCTCACAGTCCTTGCTTAGATGGGGACCCAAATGTCCATCCCAACCTCATTCTCTCTCCAGGCATTCACGTCTTTATCCCAAGTCCCTCTAAGGAAGGAGCAGGGATGATGAGGATGGGCCCATGGAAAGCTCTGGGGGCTGAGGTCTCTTCCTTGGGGAGCAGCCTTGGCTCACAAAACCACTGGAAAATGAGATGGAAGCGTTGGCAAATGCCAACAAGGTGGCAGGAAACTGCACTTATTGGGAGGCATTTGTGCTTTTCTACAATGCCTGAATTCCCTAGAAAGAAGATTTGAGCTCGAGAGTCCATTCTCAGCACCCAAAAGGACTCGATCCAGCACCTTGGAGCTAAAACTGCCCTGGGAGCTCGCGGGCGTAGCCAGAAAAGGTCATTTTTGCTGAGACTGGGGAGGGGAAGGGGAATTTGGGCAGAGAAAGTTCAGGTAGCGCCGCTGCGGGGATGAATAAAGCCCGGAGGCAGCGGCGCGGCTGAGCACGAGGGTGTCCGTGTCATCCCGGCTTTCTCAGAGCGCATCCAGTGCATTTTAACAATGAATCAGCAGAATTGCCACATGATTGCCCTGAAATTAGCCGGGATTAACCTTTCTGGGCGAGCCGAACATCTGTCCCCTCCCAATGAACGGGCAAGGCACGTTCGCTGCCGCTGCAGCTCATATTACCAGACATTCTTGGGGAAGAAATGCGAGGCCAGGGTCCCCCATCCAGCCCCGAGGTGTGCGAAAAGGGAGCCTTTACTGCGAGAGAACGCACCTTATTAAACCTAAGTTGCATCCTGAAGAGAATTCTTTATAACCGGGATTTTCCCGAAAAAAAAAAAAAAAAAAAAGAAGAAGAAATAATATTTAAAAAATCCCCCCAATTAACCCCTGGTCGTTCCGCGCTTCTGCTGACGTGCCTGAAGGGAGGAATATTTGGTAATTCATCCCCTCCCCGGTTCATAACCTCCCTCAGCACGAGCCAGCCCCATAATTAGCTTTCCACAGGTTCCAATTAGAACTTCGCTCGCAGCAGAGTCCGGGTGCGCGGAGCTCTGATTGTCTCAGGCGCGGTGCGAGAGGGAGACCCCACGTTCCTATAGCAACCAAATACAAAAGCAAATGGAGCAAACACCCCGCTCCAACGCCGCAGAGCCTTGCGGAGCTAAAATAAGGCAGCTGCTAATGAGCCCCGAATTGGAGCGTTAATATCTTTGCAGTACAGTAGAGGCGGATTTTTAATTCCCATTGTTCCAGACAATGTCTCCAAGTTATCTAAGCGGCAAAGTCCTCACATCCAGGGCTCGCTCGCCAAAGCAAAAATTTTTTTTTTTTTCTCCATTGTGGAAGCAAGTTTGGAAAATGTCACCGATGTATTTTTACAGCGGCAGCTGCCCGATAGCGATCGGTTTGTGACACTTTCTGGGTTATGCATTCCTCCAAGGCTGCCCCTCTTTGAACAGAGATGTTCCAGAACAATGGGGCAGTCCCAGCGCCGCGGATCCCATCAACTTCCTAAAAAGCAAAGGTTTAAGAGCAGAGCAGCGCTGCACCGGGGGAACGAGAGGGACGCATGCAAGCAGGAAAAGAAAAATGATAAAAAGTGCACGGAACTCCTGGGGGAGCTCCGGGAGGAGGGCAGAGCCCGGATCGCATCCTCGCAGCGTTCCCTGCCCGGCTCCTCCAGGAGATCCCTGCACCAGCAGCTCCTCCAGCCCTGGAAGGAACATTTGTGCTGCCAGCCGGTGAGTTTATAAGGGGAAGGAAAAAAAGAGGGAAATGAAAAAGAAGAAGAAGAAAAATCAGCAGCAGAGAAATCTGAGACAGTTGAGGGCAGCGGGGCTGCGGCCCCGAGCCCGGCTCGCCGGCGTTACCTGAGTTCTGCGCTGCCACCCGCGCTTTCCTGGGGCTCACAGAGTCATTCTGCTCAGCTTCGTAGGATGCGGATGCACTGATCAGCAGCAGCAGGAGAAAACCAGACTTTAGGAGCATTCTTTGACAAGTTTCCGCTAAGTGTGGGGTTGGGTTGGTTTTTTTTATTATTATTTTCTTTTTTTTCTTTCTTTCTTTTTCTTTTTTTTTTTTGTTTCTTTTTTTTTTTTTTTTTTTTTTTTTTTTGGATGTGTGCGCCTCTCCTCTTCCACTCCGGCTTGAGCAAAGATGTGGAGCTGGATACTCGCTCGCAGGAGGGAGGGAAGGAAGGAGGGAGGGAGGGAGGATCCTGGCGAGCCCGGGGATGAGCGCAGGGATGTGCGGAGGATCCGGGTGGCCCCTCTGGCTGCTGCTCGCTGGGGGACCGGGAGCTGCGAGCGTTTTATAGCCGCCCTTATCGGTCCCCCCCGGGCTGCGGAGCCAATCGGTGGCGCTGGGCAGAGCCAGGGGAGGACTGGACTCATTCAAGCCCCGCAAAACTGCAACTTCACAGGAAGAATATTTTCCAGCCCATTAAAAGTACCTGCCAAAGAACAATGAGCGAAAAGTTCATCCTCGGAGGAGCGGTGGGAAAGGGAGGGGATGGGGGGGGGGGACGCTTCCTATGGATCGCGGAGCTCGAGGAAATGACAGCGCCGTCCTAAAGCGCCCCCACCCCAGCAGAAAATCACCTGCCCTGGAGGAAAAGCTGCTCCCATCCGTCCGAGAGCTGCTCCCATCCCCGGGGCTCGGGAGCGGGGAAGGGGCGGCTCGGAGGGGCTCGGGATGGGGCTGGGGATGGCGCTGGCAGGGATCCCTCGCCCCTGCCCCGGCTCTCACCTTTCCCTGCCGCTGCCTCCCTCCCGCCCCAGCACGTGCGGGCCCCGGGACTCAGCCCTGCGCTCCTCACGTAGGCAAATGCAAATCAACCCTGCCTGTCCCGAGCCTCGCCAAACCCTCCTGGGCTCCCCTCACCTGCGCCATTCCCCCCGAAAATCACCCACTCCACCCTTTGCTCGCGCCCCAAACCCCAAGTTTTAGGTGTTTCGTGGCTTTCCTCGCCCCCCTCCCTCTCCCTGCTCCAAACTCAATCCTGTTTTTTAGATTTCATAACGGGAGGAGGCACCCTAATGCCTGATTCAATCTCGGTTCTAATGGGCACGTAATGAGGATTAACACGCCGCAGGATTGATTATCCCCCATCCCAGAGACAATTTAAAGCTCCGGGTGTTGCAGGGATGAAAGTGCAGCAGGGCTCTTAAGCTTTAGAGCTGCGAGGAAATCGGGAAAGGTGAGTGCAGAAAGATTTCCAGATCAAAAGTTACAAGTTCCTGCAGCTTAGAATAAGCCCAAGGATTTCGAGATCAGCCCTGGCTGATCTGAGCTGAGATTATTTGGATCAGGAGCACGTTTGGGGCTCCCTCTGCCACCCCCAGGATCTTTGCTGGGGAGGGGAAGGACTCAGCTCTGTGGTGCCGGGCAAGGAAATCCAGCTTGGATAGATCCATGGATCCATCCAGGCACAGAATTCCCATTTGATGAACCAGTTCCACAAATCCCATTCAAATGGAGGTGCAAACCTCCCCATTTTGGGGCATTTAGTCGAGTTTATGGCAGCTGAATTTAAAATAAGGAAGAACTTAAAGAGAAGCAGGAGGAGGCTCTTTCCATGGGGCTCCAGAAGCTGTGCCTGGCGCTTTACCCCATTCCTGCCTTTTTCGTCCCTGGGAAAATGGGATTCCTCTGGATCCTGCCCATCCCTGTCTCCCCTCTCTCCAGGAAGGCGCTGCCAGCCCAGCTCGGGCAGCGCTGCCCCATCCCCGGTGCTGTCGGCTCCCTTTGGAACGGGAACAGGAGCGGGGCTGTGCTGCTGCCCGGGGCTCACAGGAACAGCTGTGCCAGATGTTCCGAGCGCTCGCCAAAAGCCCTGAAACGGGAGGGTTTCGGGTTTCGGCTCCGGTTTGGGACACCGAGCCAAATTCATTAAATAAAGAAAAAAAAAATCAAGAAAAAGAAGCAGCAGCCCCACAAAGCGTTGTGGTTTCTCCACTTCAGAGCCCCGGTCCAGTTTGGAAGCGAGAATAATCCCAGAGGGTTTGATCCTGATTAAATCAAAAGTAACTCTGGCAGCCACTTCAATGGGGGCTGACTCACGGCTCCAGAGCCTTCCTCTCCTCTCCTCTCCTCTCCTCTCCTCTCCTCTCCTCTCCTCTCCTCTCCTCTCCTCTCCTCTCCTCTCCTCTCCTCTCCTCTCCTCTCCTCTCCTCTCCTCTCCTCTCCTCTCCTCTCCTCTCCTCTCCTCTCCTCTCCTCTCCTCTCCTCTCCTCTCCTCTCCTCTCCTCTCCTCTCCTCTCCTCTCCTCTCCTCTCCTCTCCTCTCCTCTCCTCTCCTCTCCTCTCCTCTCCTCTCCTCTCCTCTCCTCTCCTCTCCTCTCCTCTCCATTGGATTGCAGACTCCCAGCTCAATCCCTCCACCCCCAGTATGAACATTCCCACTTGGCTTTTTTGGCTTTTTGGGGTTTTTTTTTGGCTTTTTGAGGCTGCAGACCCAGCCAGGTTGGCCTGGCCCTCCCCAGGAGCCCATCCACACCCAGGGGAGCCCAAGTGTGGGGAGGAATTGAGCCAAGAGGACCCTGAGATTATCCCAGCACATTTTCTGTTCTTTCTCCTACAATTTTCCCAGGGATTTGCTCCTTTAGGGCCATATTTGATATTTGTACCTGCTGCCTGTTTTCATGACCAGCAGCAGGAACAGGAGGTGAGTGAGGCCCAGTTTGGTTCATGGGCATGGTGACCCCGTGAGTGGTGCTGGATCAGGACACAAATATTAAAACACCAGGGGAACTCTGAGGAGGCTCCAAAAGGACCCCGTGGAGGAAGAACTTGGAATATTTTGCTCTAAAAGAGTGGGGGGATGATTTCAGGAGTGGGGGACCTGCTCTGAGCTGCTGTCAAATTTGGCAGGGGACTCGTACAAGCAAATTTCTGCCCAAGACCTTGGAGTCCTGTGCCACCAAAGCACATTTGCATTTTTTCTTTTGCATATTGAAAGCAGCAAGGGCTCAAAATTCCCTGGAAACTTCCACTCTGCCCTCGCTGTGGGATTTCCAGGAGTTTGGTGGCAGAGGAGCTTGGCTTCAGTCTTGTCCCAGGTTTTGAAGGAAAAAAGGAGCAGCCAGAGATGGAACCACTGCCCCAAAAGCAGCGGCTGGCTCATTCAAGGGCCATGCCTTTCAAAACTGTTGTTAGAAGGTTTAGGGATACAAGAACACCCATTATGGGATAAGGTTTTCCCTACAAACCTTCCTTCCTCCCTGTCTCAGGTGACAGCTGCTTTGCAGCCTAGGGAGCTCATTAAAAAAAACCCAAAAACCAAAAGAAAAAGTTTCCCTATTTATTCCTGAGAGCTTGGCACAACCTGCTGGAAGATTTTCCCCGTGGCTTCCCTTGGAGGTGAAACGCTGGAGGGTTTCTTTTCCTGGCTGGTGCGTGGAAAGAGAAAAAAGAAAGGCACTGTTAGCCCTGGGAGGATCCCCCCCTTCTTTCCAGTCCCTTTCACAGCCCCTATTAAATTGCACAGCCCGGCCTTTTGTGCCACTGTTCCTCTATTCCCAAGGTGTTAAGATTTTTATCCAACCTCCCTCAAAAAAATCGAGGGGGACAAGAAAAGAAACGAAGAAAAAGAGAAAGGGGGACCTAAAGTCAGTGACCCCCCCTCCTCCCCCGGCCTTTCTGCTCAGCTGCTCCCGGCTGGGAACGGCTGCGAGGGCGGCCCCGCTTCCCTCCCATTGTGTAACTGGATCCTTCCCACCTTTATGCCCCCTTTCCCAGCCGGGACCCCCGCGCTCCGGAGGGACGTGAGCAACTGCACCGCCCCGGCAGCAAGGGCACGGCTCGGCCCGGCATGGCACAACATAGCACGGCATGGCATGGCCCGGCACAGCATAGCATGGCCTGGCATGGCCCGGCACGGCACTGCACGGCATGGCCCAGCATGGCCTGGCACGGCATGGCCTGGCACGGCATGGCACGGCACAGCATGGCCCGGCCCGGCATGGCACGGCCTGGCACGGCACGGCATGGCCCGGCACGGCATGGCACAGCATGGCACGGCATGGCATGGCCTGGCATGGCCCGGCATGGCACGGCACGGCACGGCACGGCATGGCCTGGCATGGCCCGGCATGGCATAGCACGGCCCGGCATGGCATGGCCTGGCACGGCACAGCATGGCCCGGCATGGCCTGGCACAGCATAGCACGGCCTGGCACGGCACGGCATGGCCCGGCATGGCCTGGCACAGCATAGCATGGCATGGCCTGGCATGGCCCGGCATGGCATAGCACGGCACGGCATGGCCCGGCACGGCATGGCCCAGCATGGCCCGGCATGGCACGGCACGGCACGGCACAGCATAGCACGGCATGGCATGGCCTGGCATGGCCTGGCACGGCATGGCCTGGCACGGCATGGCATGGCATGGCCCGGCACGGCATGGCCTGGCACAACATAGCACGGCACGGCATGGCCCGGCACGGCACGGCATGGCCTGGCATGGCCCGGCACGGCATGGCCTGGCACGGCATGGCACGGCACAGCATAGCACGGCACGGCATGGCACGGCATGGCCCGGCCTGGCATGGCACGGCATGGCACGGCACGGCACGGCATGGCCCGTCCTGCCTGCGGAGCGCCCTGCGTGGCTGCTGCCTGTGGCCAGTGCTCCCTGATCCTTCCCAGCAAACCAGCGTTCCTTGAACCTTCCCAAAAAACAGCATTCCTTGATCCTTCCCTGATCCTTCCCAACAAACCAGCGCTCCCTGGTCCTTCCCATCAATCCAGCATTCCCTGATCCTTCCCTGATCCTTCCCTTCCCAACAAACCAGTACTCCCTGATCCTTCCCTTCCCAACAGCCAGCCTTCTCTGATTCTTCCCAAAACCCAGCACTCCCTGATCCTTCCCTTCCCTTCCCAACAGCCAGGGTTCCCTCATCCTTCCCTGATCCTTCCCAACAAACCAGCCTTCCCTGATCCTTCCCTGGTCCTTCCCTTCCCAGCAAACCAGAGCTCCCTGATCCTTCCCTTACCACCGAACGAGCATTCCCTGATCCTTCCCTTCCCATCAATCCAGCATTCCCTGATCCTTCCCCGATCCTTCCCTTCCCAACAGCCAGCCTTCCCTGATTCTTCCCAAAAACCAGCGCTCCCTGATCCTTCCCATCACTCCAGCATTCCCTGATCCTTCCCTGATCCTTCCCTTCCCAAAAACCAGCACTCCCTGATCCTTCCCTTCCCTTCCCTTCCCTTCCCTTCCCTTCCCTTCCCTTCCCTTCCCTTCCCTTCCCTTCCCTTCCCTTCCCTTCCCTTCCCTTCCCTTCCCTTCCCTTCCCTTCCCTTCCCTTCCCTTCCCTTCCCTTCCCTTCCCTTCCCTTCCCTTCCCTTCCCTTCCCTTCCCTTCCCAAAACCCAGTGTTCCCTGATCCCGATCCTGCCCAGCAATCCATATTTCCCTGATCCTTCCCATGGAAGCAGCATTCCCCTCCCCTCCCTTTCCCCGGTGCCCGCTCTCTCCCGTCCCTCCCAGCTCCCCTCGGGGTCCCCCCGCCCTTCCCAAAGCCCCGAGGGGCGGCTGGGGACAGCGCGGGGACCCCGAGGGGCTGTCCCGGTGCTTTGGCCGGGAAGATGATCCCGTTCCAGCCCCTTTCCACCAGCCCGGGCTGCTCCGAGTCCCCTCCAGGCTTCCAGGGACGGGGAATCCACAACTCCTCCGTGTCCAGCACGGTGAGGCGATTCCTGCTCGCTGGGATTTTGAAGGTGCTCCCAACCCCACGGGAAGCACTCCAGGATTTCCAGGGATCAAACCTGGCTGTGTGGAGGCCCTGGCCCGCGGCCAGCCGCCCTCGCAGCCCGCCGGACCAGCTCCCCAGCAGGTGCACATTAAGCCCGACCACAGAATTCCATCCCCTCCTCCCGCCCGCCATGGCTCCGGCGCGTCCCCGCACGCTGCCGGGATGCGATTCCCCATCCCGGGGCTGGGAGCCGGCAGCAGCTGCAATTACCCGGCAGGAGAACAGCAAAGTAAGGGAGAGGCCGAGCAGAACCTTTTAATTTGCTTAGCCCAGGTGAACAACCCCGGCTGCACCGGGGCAGGGGTGTCAGAACTTGTTCCAAAAGGCAGGATGCAATTTCGGAGTTACCTGGGAGTCTGTCCCGACAGAGCCACTTGGATCTGGCTACAGGCTCCATAAACCTGGCAGAAAACTGCTGCAAATCTGATTATTGCAGGGATTTAATATCTCAGCTTTGTGTGCAGGAAGTCAGGGGGGGTTTGGCTGTGTCACAGAGAAGCTGCGATTGTTTAATGCCGATGTAAGGTGGCAATTATCGACAGGACAATTGTTGAATGCCCCACATAAGGTGGCAATTATTGACAGGAGGAGAGGAAACAGCCTCAGGCTATGCCAGAGGAGGCAAGGCTGGACATCAGCAGGAATTTCCTCCTGGAAAGGGCTGTTAAATATAGGAAAGAGGTGCCCAGGGAGGTTTGCAGTCCCCATCCCTGGAGGTGTCCAACTGGTCCTGGCACTCAGAGCTCTGGGCTGGGTCAGTCACAGTTTGGACTCGATGATCCTGGAGGGCTTTTCCAGCTTTAATGATTCTGTGAACTTTTGTCTTCTCCTGAGCTTGAACTGGCAACATAAATGAAGGCAAAGTAAAGGATTTCTCATAATATTGTGATTGGTTTGCATTGCACAATTTGATTTTTTTAAATAACAGGAATCCCATATTTCGGTGTCTTTCTGCTGGGCTTGTTCTGCATCTTGTAGCTGCAGTGTCTGATGAAAAGTGATTGCTAATAATAACCTGGAATTACTCGTAATCCCGGGCTGGAAATCCAACTGCCTGCTGCAATGGGATTTTGATTCAAACCAAATGTGCCTCGTGGATGAGACACATTGAGAACTTCCAGCACTCAGCTCCTGCTACAACAGGCACTGAAAATGCTCTGAAAAGGGAAAAGTCCTTCAAAGGCACTGCTGGAAGCTTTGCTCTGCAAACGTGGGGATCGCTGCCTTGGGTGGCTTTGTCCCTGAAAAATGGACTCAGAGGGGTTTTAATCCTTCCCTGCAGCAGGTGGAGCGGCCAGCCCCATTCCCAATCCCATTCCCATTCCCAATCCCATTCCCAATCCCATTCCCTCATTCTCTGTCCCATTCCCAGCCCCATTCCAGGCCCCATTCCCTCATTCTCTGTCCCATTTCCTGCCCCATTCCCATTCCCAGCTCCATTCCCTCATTCCCAGCCCCATTCCCTCATTCCCAACCCCATTCCCTCATTCCCATTCCCAATCCCATTCCCATTCCCTCATTCTCTGTCCCATTCTCATGCCCATTCCAGGCCCCATTCCCTCATTCCCTGCCTCATTCCAGACCCCATTCCCTCATTCTCTGTCCCATTCCCTGCCCCATTCCCAGACCCATCCCCATTCCCTCATTCCCAGCCCCAGGGCAGTGTCCAAGGGGAGGATCAGGACCAGGATGTGCCCTGTGGAGGTGGGGAAGTGGCATTTCCAGGGGGGAAGAGGCTTTGGAGGTCACCCCACACCCAGCTGAGGATTTTGGGAACAGCACTCCAGGATTTGCTTGCAGGGACAGAGCTGTTCCCTGGGAGGAAAAGCAGGAAAAAGGATTAAAAGAGGAAGGAAAACACCCAAAATCTCAGAGTGGTGGGATGGGAGTCCCAGCAGCTGCGAAATCTCCAGCAGGGAGATCCCAACTCCAAATTTGAGGTTGAGGGATGGGAATGGGAATAGGAATGAGGCACGAAATGGGGCTTGGAATGGGAATGAGAAGGGGAATGAGAATGGAGATGGGAATGAGGCTGGAAATGGGGCTTGGAATGGGGCAGGGAATGGGAACAGGGATGGGGCTGGAATGGGGCAGGGAATGGACTGGGACTGAGACTGGGAATGGGGCAGGGAATGGGGCTGGGAATGGGAACAGGGATGGGGCTCGAATGGGGCTGGAATGGGGCAGGGAATGGGGCTGGGACTGGGAATGGGACTGGGAATGGGACTGGGAATGGGACTGGGAATGGGAATGAGGCAGGAAATGGGGCTGGGAATGGGGCTGGGTCTTCAGGGACTCCCCATGCACAGGGGACTCCCCCCGAGGAGTTTCCAGCCCCTGAAATCCCGGAATTCCCCTCCCTGCTCCCGAGCCTGATGACTCCGGCAAATTATCTCGGGAGCTTCTTGCAAAGGCTTGCCTGGAGCAGAGCGAGGATCTCTCACCCTGCAGAACAAAGATCTGCCATGAATATGGAGATCCCGCCTCCCCCTCAGCAGCCCCGGAGTGGATTTGGGGCGGATTTGCCGGGGCTGGAGCAGCCTGGCGGCGCTGACAGCTGTGGGATCGCTGTCATTCCCAAAGGTTAAAATAAACCCGGCCATTCCCTCCGGCTGCCGAGCATTGCTCCGCGGGATCCACCGGCACCGGCCGCGGGAGAGGAATTCCCTGCTCTGTGTGCGGCTGGATGGGGCTGGGAATGGGAATGGGGATGGGAATGGGATTGGGAATGGGAATGGGGCTGGGGATGGGAATGGGACTGGGGATGGGACTGGGAATGGGGCTGGGAATGGGGACGGGAATGGGACTGGGGATGAGACTGGGGATGGGGATGGGGATGGGAATGGGGATGGGAATGGGGACGGGAATGGGGCTGGGAATGGGACTGGGAATGGGAATGGGGACGGGAATGGGGACGGGAATGAGACTGGGCATGGGGATGGGAATGGGAATGGGGATGGGAATGGGAATGGGGCTGGGAATGGGGGATCCACCGGCCTGGGCCACGGGAGAGGAATTCCCTGCTCTGTGTGTGGCTGGATGGGGCTGGGGATGGGGCTGGGGCTGGGAATGGGGATAGGAATGGGAATGAGGCAGGAAATGGGGCTGGGAATGGGAAGGGGAATGGGAATGAGAATGAGAAGGGGAATGGGAGTGGGAATGGGAATGGGGCAGGGAATGGGGATAGAGATGGGAATGGGGATGGGAATGGGGCAGGGAATGGGAATGGGGAAGGAAATGGAGATTGGAATGGGAGTGGGAATGGGGATGGGGCTGGGGCAGGGAATGGGGATGGAGATGGGAATGGGGATGGGGAAGGAAATGGGGATTGGAATGGGAATGGGAGTGGGAATGGGGATGGAAATGGGGACAGGGAATGGGGCTGGGAATGAGGGATCACCAGCACGGGCCCCAGGAGAGGAATTTCCTGCCCTGTGCGCGGCTGGATGGAGCTGGAATGGGGATGGGGATGGGGCTGGGAATGGGAAGGAGGCAGAGAATGAGGCAGGAAATGGGGCAGGGAATGGGAATGGGAAGGAGAAGGGGAATGGGACTGGGGCTGGGAATGGGACAGAGAATGAGAGCGGTGCTGGGAATGGGGCTGGGAAAGGGAATGGGGCTGAGGATTGGGCAGGGAATGGGGCTGGGACTGGTGCAGGGGCTGGGAATGAGAATGGGGCTGGGAATGAGGCAGGAAATGGGGCTTAGAATGGGAATGGGGCTTAGAATGGGAATGGGGCTGGGACAGGGAATGGGGCTGGGACAGGGAATGGGAACGGGGCTGGGACAGGGAATGGGAATGGGGCAGGGGATGGGAATGGGGCTGGGACAGGGAACGGGGCTGGGACAGGGAATGGGGCTGGGACAGGGAATGGGAATGGGAATGGGCCTGGGACAGGGAATGGGAGCGGGGCTGGCTCCCCTCCCACTGCAGGGAAGGGTCAAACACCTTCGCTGTGTTTCCTGCTGTGGGAGCTGTGGGAGGATCCTCGGGAGGAGCTGGCTCCTCTCCACAGGCAGGGAAGAGCTTTCCCAGGTGGGGAATGAGGCAGAGATCAGGCAGGATTCGGGATTCCAATCTGCAGAGCAGCTGTTCAAAAAGAAATTTAACTAAAAAGAGGGAAAGAAATTAAAAAAAAAGAGAGAATGACAGAGCAGCCTCCTCACTCCACTCCTGAGAAAGTCCCTTCAAACTTTCCCAGCCTTGCTGGGATTTGTTTGCCAAGGAGGTCAATTTGTGGTTTTTAATTTTATTGAAGTAACAACTCACAGATCCTAAGGTTGGTATATTAAATACTCTGGTTGCTGTACTGACAAAAAGCTGTCTAAGATGAGAATCCTTCTATCCCTGCGATTTTTCAGAAGATGGAAAGATAATTCTCAGGGAATATTAATGGCCAAGGCCCAAATAACAGTGAGGTAAGAGGGGCTGAGTGAGTAGGACATAATTAAAATATATCAGAGGAAATGGGAAAACTCCCCTGGGGATCATGGCCTGTGCAAGAGGGGGATGAAATCCCAGAACTGCACAGGCTGAAGATCCTGGAATTCATTTGCTCTCCTGGATTTTGGGATAATCTGGGAGCTTCTTGTCCCAGCCCTCACCCCAAAATATCCCCATGTGCCACCTGCAAGAGCACAGACTGAGGATTTTTAGAGGAGAATCAGGGAAGGTTTTTGTATTTCCCTGAGTTTCCACTTCAGCAATTCAGCCATTCTCCTCCTTATAGGGCTCTGGAAGATCACAGAATTATAAAATCCTGGAATAGTTTGGGTGGGAAAAGCCCATCCAGTCCCCTCTCTGTCATGGCAGGGACATCTTCCACTGTGCCAGGTTTCACAGAAGAAAAAATGTCAGATTATGGTTTTTTTCTGACTTAGAGATTGGGTATCTGAGAGGTGTTTTAAAACTTTTATTTTAGTTTTATGTGAAGGGTGAGGTAATATAACATCCCCTGTACCCTCCCACAGATGAATTCAGCCACCACAATTCCAATTTCCCTGGGAAACGCCAGGATTTGCCATTTGCTGCTCTCCCTGCAGGCAGAGGCAGCAGCATCCAGCTCCTCCCTGCCCAGGGGGTGCAGATGGTGCTGTCCCTGCCCGTGTCACCCCAGTGTCCTGTTTGTCACACAGACCCTGGCAGGGCCCAGAGCGTGGAGTTCCTCCCATTCCAGCTGGGGCTGAAATCCCAGTGATGCCTGAGGATTTCAGCTTTTCCATTTTCCATCTATTGGTAACCCTGAGGTTCCTTAGTGTGTAACTCTGTGACAGAGGAGCAATGCCACGGCTGACTCTCTCAATTAAAAGGCAAATATCCTGGAGAGATGTTAGAAGAAGTTTTATAGATTTATAGTTATAAAATATAGCCCTCTATATATAAATATATATATGAATAAATAGATATATATATAAAACTAGATATATAGTTATATATATATATAACTATCTATATGGTTATATTCTATATAATGATATATATAGTTATATAAATATAATATACATTTTAATAGTTATATTATATTATAATAATATCATAATACTTATAATATATAATATAATAATAATTAATATACTATAATATTTATGTATTATTTATGTATATTATAATATATTTATATATATAATGATATATATGATATATAGTTATATAAAAATAGAGATAATATATTTATAGTTACATTTATAGTTATGTTTTACCCCCCTTGTGTTGCTCTTATGGGGTGGCCTGGGTTTGGGACATTTGGGAGGGTCGGCTCATTACCATGGCAACAGCTGACCCCCAATCAAGGTGTCAGGAAGTGACGTCCACCACTGGGAAGTGAAGAAGGAGTTGATGGACAGAGCTTTGGGAGGGGTTAAAGGGTTAAAAGGCGAAACCTTTTATATGAAGAATTACAAGTCAAGAGAGTTTAAGTAGAATAATAGTTAGTTTGTCACGGGGTGAAAAGTAGATTTTTGGGGTTTTTAGAATGGAGGTTCAGGGTCCCAAAATGGAGGAATCTGGGCATGCCTTGTCCATCTTTATCCTTCTTCTTGGCCTCCACGTTCTGGGTGATGTTGGCACTTTTGGATTGGTTTAAGGTAGGAACTCACTGTCCAACATAGGCGATAGGCATTGGGGAATTATTGTAAATAATGTACACGTAGCTTTTAGTATAAAAGACAACACCACCCCGAGGTGGGCAGTGTGCCTCTGTCTGACCTGCTGAACAAACCCCAGCAGGCCAGGGAAAGAATGTTCTAGATAACAACAAAATAAACGACCTTGAAAACCACATCTGAAGAACTCTGGCTCCTTCTTTGACTGCCAGGCTGGGAAAAGAGACTTTTTACACACCTTGGGGTCATCCTGACCAGCAGAGAATCCGAGAGTGATCCTGTAGAAACCATCAGGTGGCTCTTGTCCTCTGGAAGACCTGTGGGTGAGGGTGGCCGTTCCTCTGGGAATCCAGTGGAAAGTCTGCTTGTGGTGCCCCAAACCCCAGATTATATCCAGGTGGGGATGCTCAGCTCCTCCCCCCTGGGCGGAGCATCTCGCAATGGGCTGAAATCGTTCTGAGTGATGCCATGGGTCCTTGATTGCCCGTGGAACAGAAATGGAGAAGGTTCATTTGCATATTGGGGTTGACCTTCCAATTACAGCTGCAGGTCATGAAGTCATTGACCCCAAGTTTGCTGCCCCCAACTCCCTTTTGTTGCCATCTCTGGGCCCTGAGGCAGTGAGGTGTCCTTGGTTGCCAGGCCTGGAGAGGAATTGTTGTGTCTGCCCCAAATGGGAGAGCAGCAGCTCCCACTGGGTATGGAGTTCAGAGTTATGCCCTAAAGAACTGCAGGATTACAGAGAGATGGAAAATAGGAAAGCTGAAATGCTCAGGCATCAGAGCCTCAGCAGGGAAAAGTTTGTGTGGCAGAGACTCCTCCAAGCTTTGTGTGCTCCCCAGATGAGAGCAGCAGCAGGAGCACAGAAGGAGAAGGCCAGACATTGATGGGCCCATTAACAGGAGATAAGGAAAAAAACGATGCCCCTCCTGGTTTCAGCAGCTCTTGAGGATGGGAATTGAATTCGTTTTTATATTGTAAACTGGACAGAAAGTGAGGATCATTTCTCACAACTCTGAACTCCATACCCAGTGTGAGCTGCTGCTCTCCCATTTGGGGCAGACACAACAATTCCTCTCCAGGCCTGGCAACCAAGGACACCTCACTGCCTCAGGGCCCAGAGATGGCAACAAAAGGGAGTTGGGGGCAGCAAACTTGGGGTCAATGACTTCATGACCTGCAGCTGGAATTGGCAGATTAACCCCAATATGCAAATGGACCAAATTTATAAAAGTGTGAAACCTGTGAGTCCATTTTGGGTGCATCCTGGGAGGCTTTGTCTGCCCTAAATGTCCCTGAAGGCCCTTTAATAAATAGAAGTGCTTTAATTAACGAATTAACTCCCTTAATTTTGTCTTGCCTCTTAATTTTTGTCTTCTTCTGGCTGGAAACAGCCGGGAACTGCTCGTTCCCAACCCTGCTCTGCTCCCATCTGCTGCTCTGGGTGCTGCACCCTGAGCACAGGGCCCCTCTGCGTTGTCTGCCTGAAATTCCATGGGTTCCAAGAAGAAGAAGAAGAAGAAGAAGAAGAAGAAGAAGAAGAAGAAGAAGAAGAAGAAGAAGAAGAAGAAGGAGGAGGAGGAGGACCAGCCTCAACCCCAAAACCTCCATCTGGCTTTGTATCCATTCCTATATTCTAAAACCTTGAACTCCAAGTTTTCCACCATCTGATGTCACACACTTCTATCCAAACTCCACACCCACAATCCCAGCTCTGTCATTCCATTTTGGAAGCTTTCTCCACGGCCTCAGGTCAATGCAGAGTTCTCCTGGGGGTCAGTGCCTGTCAGCACAGAAAGTCTCAAATTCTCAGCAGTCAGGGTTCCAACAGGAAGGGATCTTAAAGCTCATCCAGTGCCACCCCCTTTCACCATCCCAGGGTGCTCCAAGCCCCATCCAACCTGGCCTGGGTCACTTCCAGGGAACACCAGGATCCAGAATCTCCATTAATTTACTTTTCAGCAGCTCCCTCTGGCCCAGCTGTAGGGAAACAGAGCCCTCTCCAAAGGGACAATCATTTCCATGGGCAGGGACAGTGACAGGCTGTGCTGCATCCCTGGAACACCATCCCCCTGTGCTCCCAAATCCCACATTTCTCTCCCATCAGATGGGAAGGGAAAGGAGAACAGCCACACATTGATTGCTCAGTTGTCACTGCTCTGGTGCCCTCAGGCCTCACACAAACTGGGAATTTGGCCCAGTCCAAGCCTCTGCTTTTGGAGGATTGGCTGGGATTGGTGGTTTGGGACAGGAGGGGTTTTAATCCTTCCCTGCAGCAGGTGGAGGTGCCAGCCCCAATCCCTGCCCCATTCCCAACCCCAATCCCATTCCCATTCCTTGCCCTATCCTCAGTCCCATTCCCAGCCCCATTCCCTGCCCCATTCCCATTCCCTGCCCCATTCCCATTCCCTGCCCCATTCCCTCATTCCCTGCCCCAATCCCAGCCCCATTCCCAACCCCAATCCCAGCCCCATTCCCTCATTCCCTGCCCCAATCCCAGCCCCATTCCCAACCCCAATCCCAGCCCCATTCCCTCATTCCCTGCCCCATTCCCAACCTCAATCCTAGCCCCAATCCCTGCCCCATTCCCTCATTCCCTGCTCCATTCCCAGCCCTATTCCCATTCCGTGCCCCATCCCCAAATGCTTTCATTGTCCATCACAAACTCCTGAACACTGAGGGGTTTTTTTTGGTTTTTTTTTTTTTTTTTTTTTTTTGGCTGTGTTTTTTTTTTTTTAATTTTTTTTCTGGGAAACTCCACTGATTTAGCTCAGGGCTTTAATTTGAAATAGAAGGAAATTTTGGAGATCTTTTATCCCCATGGAACACTTGGAGCCCTAAAAATGGAGCCCTGTGTCTCGGTCTCCAAGGCCTGTTAAAGATAAACTGTCCAATTAAGAAATGACACCAAAATGATTTTGACTTTTAACCCAATAACCAATCACCCATGCTCCACAATGAGGACTTTTTATCCAATTACACAAAACCAAATGAACTGGGAACTCCTTTGGGGTGTCAGATTGGTAGAAAACAACCCCAAAATCACTCAGTTTAAACCTAAAGCACCTGCCCTGGATACCAGCGACTCCATGGAGGAAGAAGTGGGGACATCCAACATCCCAGCTGTGGGAACAGCTTCCCCCAGGATTCCCAGATGCCCAGCAGACACAGATCTGTGGGAACCCAGCCTTTGTTAATCCCTGTGCTCAAGGAAATTCCCATTCCTGCCCCAGGAAGGAGCTGTTTCCTGCCAGCTGCCTTCCCACAGGGACTGGGGGTGTCTGGGGTCCCTGGACACCCCACGGAGCCTCCAGGGCTCCTGCATTGCTCCCTCCAGGTCTAGAGATTCCAGAGCTGCCTGAACAAATCATTTGGATTTCTGGGGACGTTTAAAACAGGCTGGGCAATGCCTGAGGAAGCTGGGAACAACCTGTGCCAGAAAGGATGGGCTGAGGGGTTTTAGCATCACTTGGTCCTCACTCTTCCCAATCCACCTCAGCTTTTGGTGAATTGGTTTGGAAATTCCTCCTCTCCCCCCAGGTAAACCCAGCCCTTCACTGCAGAAACCCCTGGCAAGGCTTGGAGATCTCAGCTGCTGCAGCAGGGAATTATCAAGGGGACATTATATTATTATTTGGAAAATATATTGGGAAATATATTTATTTATATATATAATATAATATAATAATATAATAATATAATAATATAATAATATAATAATATAATAATATAATATATAAATAAATATATAAATATTTATAAATACATAATATATATACTATAAATATATATAAATAATATATAAATATATAATATAATAATATAGATATATTTATTCCAATATATATATATTGGAAAAAATATAATAATTATATTATTATTTGGGAAGTATATGATTATTAAACTATAATATAATACAATATTATATTATATTATATTATATCATATCATATCATATCATATCATATCATATCATATCATATTATATTATATTATATTATATTATATTATATTATATTATATTATATTATATTATATTATATTATATTATATTATATTATATTATATTATATTATATTATATTATATTATATTATATTATATGGTGGTTTTATAATTATTGGGAATTATCAAACCACCAAATCCACCTCAAATCCAGGGAATTTCTCCCCGGTGGCCACTGGAGTAGCTACTGACCCAAAGAATTGACTCTGGAAAGGTTCTGACAATCCTACACCAGGAAATTCCTGATTTCCCAGCTCTTCCCATGGAGAACTCCTCATGGATGGGGATTTCCAGGTGTTTTTTCCAGGGATTTCAGAGCTGGGAACCTCCTGCTCACCAGGGCGAGAAAAGAGCCTGGAATAATGACTGAAAATTGCTCAGATCTTTTCCAAAGAAAAATTTCCACTCGGAAATGCTTGCCAAGGTCTGGATTGGGGGTAGCAAATATCTCCTGGAGCTGCAGGATGAAGGCTGGCTAATTAACAGCACTTAATTGCTGCCTGGAGGAATTGTGGGTACAGGAATGTAATTAAAGAGTCCAATCCACAGAAATGGTGGATTTTTCCCTCTGGGGCAGGTAGGATTTCGGGCTCACTCTTGGAATAGCAGTGAGCAGTGAACAGTCAGTGGGGGGAGGCAGGGAAACCAAGGCAGGAAGCTTTGGAGAATGCTCTGCTTCCAAAAATAGCCCCGGGGTTTGGTTATTTCAGGGTTCAGAGCCACCAGGCAGCAAAATCTGCACAATCATCCCCTCCAGGCAGCGCCCCAGGCAGCGGCTCCAGGAGCTGAAGTGCAAATTTGGGCAAGGGTGCGAGGAATGCTGGGCTGGGAAGCAGGGAAAGGCCCTGGTCTGGGCACAAAATCCCATTTAAATATCCCAAGGGACAGCAGCTGGGGTAGCTCTGATCCCCCAGGAACAGCCTGGGACAGCTCCAAACCCTTGGGAACAGCCTGGAGCAGCTCCAAACCCTCGGGAATATCCTGGGGCTGCTCTGATTCCCCTGGAAACAGCTTGGGGCACCTCCAAACCCCTCAGGAATATCCTGGGGCAGCTCCAAACCCTCAGGAATATCCTGGGACAGCTCTGATCCACTGGGAATATCCTGGGGCATCTCCAAACCCTTGGGAACATCCTGGAACAGCTCTGATCCCCCTGTGAACATCCTGGAACATCTCTGATTCCCCTAGGAACAGCTTGGGGCACCTCCAAACCCCTCAGGAATATCTTGGGGCAGCTCCAAACCCTTGGGAATATCCTGGGGTAGCTCCAAACCCCTTAGGAATATCCTGGGACAGCTCTGATCCTCAGGAACATCCTGGGGCAGCTCCAAACCTTTGGGAATATCCTGGGGCCGCTCTGATCCCCAGGAATATTTTGGGGCAGCTCCAAACCCTCAGGAATATCTTGGGGCAGCTCTGATTCCCCTGGGAACATCCTGGGTCAGCTCCAAACCCTTGGGAATATCCTGGGGCCGCTCTGATCCCCCCAGGAATGGCCTGGGGCAGCTCCAAACCCCTAAAATCAAGAAGCTCTGGAGCAGGCTGGGAATTTCTGGATGAGAAAAGCCCCAAATCCAATTTTTCCTGCACTTTCTGATGGAGCTGCCTCAAAGCCTCTTTGGGATGAGTTAGAGCCCAGACATTTGTCTGACAAGTTGCTGGTGAACAAAGCACACAAAGCTGGAACTCCAGCTATGTGCAAGGCTATTTATGTTTGTCCCTTTGCAAGTTGTTTCTTTCAGGTGAAGTTTCCTCTTTAAGAAACTCTGATTTTTAGGGGTCTGCAAGAAAATTCCCAACTCCCCAAAAGCCTCTCAGTTCCCAGGTTGTGCTGGATAAATCCAGCCCTTCTCATAGATTAACCTGAAAATGCATCTTCGGTGGATTTTGCCTCCAAGAGCTCGATTTTTTAACCAAAAAAGGCCTGAGCAGGAGCTGCTGCTTTGAGATTTCCAGGAAATCGAGGCATTCAGAACCTCAAAATTAATCTCCCAAGCATTAATCTTCCCTTCTAATTAAGAGATTACAGAAATGCACACGGAGCAGCTGCTGAAACACACCTCAGCTATGGGGTATGGGCAGCACAAGTTCCTGCTGAACATGCAGGAAAATGGGATTTTCCCTGACTTTCAGGGCAAAAAGTTTCAGTTTCAGTTCAGTTTTCCCTTCAGTTTTGCTTCAGTTTTCCCTCTTTAGTTCTGAAGAGGATGAACCCAACACAAGTTAATCTCAAGCACGCAGTGGAAATTGGGGGTGAACACAGGGGATTTTCACCCTCCATCCCTCCATTCATGACATCCCCCAAACCTTTTCCAAGGGGCAGTGTCTGTCCTCGATGGACAGATCCAATGGGAATGGGAAGGGGACCCAGGACAGGCAGCCTGAACCCAGCAAGTGAATCCAATTCCTTTCCAGAGGGGTCACCACAACCCCAGAGCCCCATTCCTCGTCCTTTCCATTGAATTGCTGCATCCCAGCCCTTCCAGGGCAGGAACAGCTCTTTGGGATCCCAGTTCCTGCTCTGCTTCTCCCCAGGTCCTTGTGGTGATGCCTGAGGATGTCAGCTTTTCTATTTTCCATCTCTCTGTAATCCTGCAGTTCTTTAGGGCACAACTCTGAACTCCATACCCAGCGTGAGCTGCTGCTCTCCCATTTGGGGCAGACACAATAACTCCTCTGCAGGCCTGGCAACCAAGGACACTTCACTGCCTCAGGGCCCAGAGATGGCAACAAAAGGGAGTTGGGGGCAGCAAACTTGGGGTCAATGACTTCATGACCTGCAGCTGTAATTGGAAGATCAACCCCAAATTCAAATGGACCAAATTTATAAAAGTGTGAAACCTGTGAGTCCATTTTGGGTGCAGCTCCTGGGAGGCTTTATCTGCCCTAAATGTCCCTGAAGGCCCTTCAATAAATAGAAATGTTTTTATTTCCTTAATTTTGTCTGGCCTCTGTTTTCAGGTAGCCCCAAAAGGCATCAGTGGCAGCTCTGTGGAGCTCCAGCTGCCTCAGCCTTATCAACCCCAAGGGTTGATAACAGCCTGGGGGTCTTTGCATCCTCTTGGAGCATTTTCCTCTTGGAGCAGCTCTCCCAGAGGAGCAGTGCCTGCCCCTGTGATGCCCTGGGAAGGCTGAGCTGGAGCAGAGGCTGGGCAGAGCTGAAGAATAAAGCAGGGATTTATCAAAAGGCCTCCATGGATCCACCTTGGGCAGCACAAGAGCCCAGCCAGGGCTGCACCCAAAATGAACCAAAATGGTCACAAAATGAACCAAAATGGTCCCAAAATGGATGAGGTCACGGGGTCTCTCACTTTTATAAGTTCTGCTCCATTTGCATCTTGCAGTTCATTGTCCAGCTCCAGCTCCAGCCCATGCAGTCCCATCCTCCTTGTTTTTCTCTCTCCAGTCCACGTTGTTTGTGCTCCTGGGCCTGAGATTTGGGTCTTTTGTCCTTGGCCCCCAGCTGGAGCAGGAATTGTTTTGTCTCCCTGCTCTGTGAAGAGAGCTTGCCATCCCATAATACAAAGCCCAGACCCACACACTAAAGCAGCACAGAATGTGAAAAATAGAAAATCTCAAACCTGAGGCATCACCTGGATCCCTGGAAGTGTTGGACAGAGCTTGGAGCGCCCTGGGATAGTGGAAATTGTCCCTGCCCATGGCATGGGTGGCACTGGATGGGGTTTAAAATCCCTTCCAACCCAACTCATTCCAGGATCCTGTGATAGGACCAACCCCTCCCAGCAGCACTTTTGTCCCAAAGCAGCCAAAATCCTGTCCTGTGTCAGCAGAGCCATGGGGAGCCACAGGCCACTGCTCCAGTTCAAAGCCTTTCCCGGGAGCAGGGCCAGGAACATCCCAAATTGAAAGCACACACTTGATACGAGCACCCTGATCAGCTCCAGCTCCAGCTCTGCACATCTTGGCTGGTTAAAAAAATAAAATCTGTCCAGAGAGTCCGTGGGGCTCCTTCCTGAGGGCCCCGTTCAGCCGGTCACTCACCCCGGGCGTGCTCAGCTCCGGTGTCACTGCAACAACAGAACCCTGCAATGGTTTGTGTTGGAAGGGACTTGAAAACTCACCCAGTCCCACCCCAGTCATGGGCAGGGACACCTCCCTCTGTCCCAGGGGGCTCCAAGCTGGCCTTGGACACTTCCAGGGATCCAGGGGCAGCCACAGCTCCCTGGGAATTCCATCCCAGCCCCTCCCCACCCTCCCAGGCAGGAATTCCTTCCCAATATCCCACCCAAATCTCCCCTTTTCCAGTGGGAGCCATTCCCTGGGTCCTGTCCCTCCATCCCTTGTCCCCAGTCCCTCTCCAGCTCTCCTGGAGCCCCTTCAGGCCCTGCAAGGGGCTCTGAGCTCTCCTGGAGCCGTCTCCTCTCCAGGTGAGCACCCCCAGCTCTCCCAGCTCAGCTCCAGAGGGCTCCAGCTCTCTGTGGCCTCCTCTGGATTTGCTCCACCAGGTCCCTTTCCCAGTGAAACAAAACCACCACAGTAACTCAGCACATCCTGCCCTCCATGAAAAATCCCATTTTCCAGAGCCTCTGATCCCCAGTGACTGCACAGGCTCAGCCACCAGAGCTGATCCCAGCAGGACCCAAATTCCACTCCAGGCCTGTCCTGCTGAGATCCCTGCAGCTCCCCAGGACATCCCTCACCTCCAGGAGCTCCCCCAGCAGCAAACACAGGGCTTGTAACAAAACACAGGAATTTAGAATTGGAATATTATGGAAATTAGCTCAGACAGGAGGGGGGAGCCCTGCAAAGTCAGGATTTTGTTAAAATCAACTGGGCCTTGGAACTGCTGGAATTTAACACCACAAAACTGAGATTATCAAGCAGGGCCTCAGTCCAGGCTGTGCCACCAGCACCTGGGAGTCTGGGAGGGCGAGGGGGCCACCACAGGATTCCTAAAAATACAAGAAAGACTCAAGAAGCTGTGGCTGCCCCATCCCCGCCAGTGTCCAAGGCCAGGCTGGACGTGGCTTGGAGCCACCCGGGACGGTGGGAGGTGTCCCTGCCATGGCAGGGCTGGGGTGGGATGAGCTTTAAGGTCCCTTCCCACCCAAACCGTTCCAGGACTTTCTGGAAGCTCCGTGAGCAGCAGCCGGGGTTGCAGATCCCCCTGGCCGCGCACGCCCGGGGCACAGCAGCACCCGCAGCGGGGCTGGGAGCGCCCTCCCCTTCCCAAAGCCCGGCTGCGGGCAGGGATCGGGCCGGGAGCGAGCCCGTTCCTCCCAATAGATGGCAGCAATGCCTGGAGGAGACCGGCACGGCTCCAGCCCCGCTCCGCCCGGCACAGGTGAGCCCTGGAGCATCCCTGGGATGCAGCGAGGGCCGGGATGTGCTTCCCGGAGCCTTTGGAACATCCCTGGGATGCAGCGAGGGCCGGGATGTGCTTCCCGGAGCCTTTGGAACATCCCTGGGATGCAGCGAGGGCCGGGATGTGCTTCCCAGAGCCTTTGGAACATCCCTGGGATGCAGCGAGGGTTCGGATGTGCTGCCCACAGCCCTCAGAACATCCCTGGGATGCAGCGAGGGCTGGGATGTGCTTCCCGGAGCCTTTGGAACATCCCTGGGATGCGCTGCCCGCCCTCGGAACATCCCTGGGATGCGCTGCCCTCCCCCTTTGGAGAATTCCTGGGATACAGCGAGGGCCGGGATGCGCTGCCCAACCTTAGAACATCCTTGGGATGCAGTGAGGGTACGGATGCGCTGCCCGCAGCCTTTGGAGCATCCCTGGGATGCAGCGAGGGCTGGGATGTGCTGCTCGCCCTTGGAACATCCCTGGGATGCACTGCCCTCCCCCTTTGGAACATCCCTGGGATGCGCTGCCCTCCCCCTTTGGAGCATCCCTGGGATGTGCTGCCCTCCCTCAGAACATCCCGGGAATCGCTGCCCGCAGCCTCTGGAGCATCCCTGGGATCTCAGCGGCCCCTCCTGGAGCTGCCCCCCTCCCTGCCCGGCTCTCTGTGCCCTGGAGCCGCAGCTCCCTCCCCCGAGCCTCCCCTGGCTCCATCCTGCCCGCAGCGGGAGCAGAGCTGGGTTCTTGGGAATTGCCCCAGCCCAGGAGAGGAGGATTTGTTTGGTGTTCTCTGGGAATCACCCCAGCCCAGGAGAGGTTTGGTTTTGTTTGGTTTTCTTTGGTTTTGCTCCCCCATGTCCCGGATCGAACCCTTCAGGACCTCATCACGCTTTTGGCAGCGGCCCAGGGAAGCAGGGATGAATTGAGTTATTGTATTTCCTGGGTTTTCCCCCTGCTGTTGGGGGGTGTGAGCCCAGTGAAATCCCAATCCCAATTTTCCACTCCCCCAGCTCTCCAAAAGCCCTTTTTCCTTCGGAAAAGGCAATTTTGCTGATAATTTTGAACGGTTTAAAGCCCAGAATGGACAAATCCCCATGGAAGGAGTGGGAGAAAGGGGAGATGGGAGGAGTTCAGACATGCTGGGAGCTGGGAAACCGGGAAAAGAAAAAAAACCCAGCGAGAAGTGCCCTTCCAAATCCAGGCCTCCTACTTTGTGAACACATTTAAGTAATGTTAATTGCAGTGCACCGCGGGATAAAGAGGCATTTGTAATTGATTCATCCATGTTTGCCATTTCCTAATTAAAGAGAAAAGAAACCCTAATTATCCTGCCTGTCCCAGTCATTAGGGAATGAGCAATTTTCCCTCTTTGCACACTGGGCTCCCCTTTTCTCCCTGTTACATAAAACCCTCAGCACACACAGGCCAGGCTCTGCTCCTTAGGCACAGCCAGGGCCGGGCTCAGCAGCCCTTGGTGGGAGCAGAGCTCAGCCCCAGCCCCAAACCCTGCACAGATCACTGGGGGAGCTTTCCCAGAACTCTCTAGAAAATAGGATTGGAGAAAAAGATGAATTTTGGTGTTTAAATGCTGGTTTTTGGGGTTTGATGTCCCTGGGTCTGTAAGATCCCTCATTGAGCAGGGCAGGGCCCCAGCCCCAAACCCTGTACAAGGTCACTCAGGGACCCTTCCCAGCACCTCTCTAGAAACTGGTGAAAAAGATGAATTTTGGGGTTTAATGATGTCCCTGGGTCTGTGAGCAACCCCCACTGAGCAGGACAGGGCTGCAGAGCTCAGCCCCAGCCCCAAACCCTGTACAAGGTCATTTGGGGAGCCTTCCCAGCACCTCTCTAGAAAACGGGATTGGTGAATTTTGGGGTTTCATGATGTCACTGTGTAACGGGGCTGGTTGGTTGAAAAGGAAACAAGGAGGAGATGGTAAAAGATAAAAAATCCCTCTCAGGTAAAAGAGACAACACCTGAGCTGTGCTGGTTCCTTCAGCCCCACCTGAAGGGCAGAGGAGGCAGAGGGAGAATTCCTGTCCCCAGCTGAGCTCAGCCTGGCTCTGCTGCAGCTCCAGATCCTCTGCAGAAGGACAAAGATCCACCCTGACCCTCAGGACTCTCTGGGTCAGGATTGAAGGCACTTGAGATGACAGTTCATGTTCAGACTCAAATGTTTATTATTTCTTATCAGTATTTCTTATCACAACCATGAGTTCTGCAGCCTTTCATTAGAAGGCACAAAATGGATAATAATCTCTTGTTACAAGGTCTTTTAGGTCTAAACTATCCAATTAAGAACTGACACCTAGGCTATTTCTCCTTTTAACCCAATAACTGATCTCAAGGAGCACACAAGGCAGACTTTTCTGCCCAATTACAAAATGCCACCCAAACCCATGAGGAAGAAGAAACATGAAGAAGTGTCTTGGTTTGGAAAGCCAGGTGTCTGCTAAGCAAGGCAGGAGCCTCCCCTGAAATGGAAAATGTAAAACTCCTCCTTCCAAATTGTTATAAATTTTAAATTAAGGGGCTCAGGCAAAAATATGGGAGCAGGAATAACAGTTCTTTATTAGGGAAGAAAATAAAAGGATAAAATCAACAATGCAGTAAACTAAACCAACACTGCCAGAGTCAGAACCCAGCCTGACACCCTGTGGGTCAGGGTGTGGACAGCAGAACCATTGGAATTGTGGCTCAGCCCTCCTGCAGTGCCAGGGCTGGTTCTGCTGGAGCAGGGATCCTGGAGAAGGGTGGAGTCTCTTTCTCTGAAGATCCAGGGGAAGGAGAGGCAGCTGCTGCTCCTCTGGGAATCCAGTGCAGAAGCTGTGCTGGTGTTCCAGAATCTACAAATTCTATCCAGGTAGGAATGCTTGGCTGGTGTTCCAGAATCTCCAGATTCTATCCAGGTAGGAATGCTTGGCTGGTGTTCCAGAATCTCCAGATTATATCCAGGTAGGAATGCTTGGCTGGTGTTCCAGAATCTCCAGATTCTATCCAGGTAGGAATGCTTGGCTCCTCCCTCTGGGCTCACATCTCCCAGTGGGATGCTGCAGTTTTTATCAGCCATGCAGGGACATTCAATGGCCTCTTATCAGCAGATGTCTCCCTGGCTGTGGAAGAGATAAGGAGAACTGCCCCCTGAACAGCAGCCAGCTGCCATGCAGATGGGGAATTGAACACAATTTGCTTGGCAACCCAGGACAAGAAACCCAGGACAACACCCTGTGCCCTTCATCTTGCTTCCATCCACAACACACTAAAAAACCCAAAACCTCAATTTCTCACCCAGTGATACACCTACACTGCTCTCTATAATCTAGTTCACACTTTTGTGGATTCCAGTCTATCTTGATGTCCAGGAAACTTTCTCCATGAATGAGGGTCAAAGTCAGAGCTCCCCTGAGGGTCAGTGCACCCCAGAGCAGACACAGAAATATTCCCTGTGGTGCCCTGGGTTTCCACACAGGACTGCTCCTCATCCTCTGCCACTCCCTCTCCCCAGCCCAGCCCCTGCAAATCCCCCTTCTCCTGGGGAGGGCATGGTGGGCCTGGAGTGGGAGAAGTGAGAGAGGCCTGCGATGATGCTGGAGTGAGGCAGGGAATCCTGGAATGGTTTGGGTTGGAAAGGACCTTAAAACTCATCCCATCCCACTCCTGCCATGGCAGGGACACCTCCCACTGTCCCAGGGGACTCCAGCCTGGCCTTCGGCACTTCCAGGGATCCAGGGGCAGCCACAGCTCCCTGGGAATTCGATCCCAGCCCCTCCTCATCCTCACAGCCAGGAATTCCTTCCCAATATCCCACCCAAATCTCCCCTTTCCAGTGGGACCCATTCCCTGTGTCCCGTCCCTCCATCCCTTGTCCCCAGTCCCTCTGCAGCTCTCCTGGAGCCCCTTCAGGCCCTGGAGTGTGCTGGAAGCTCTCCCTGGATCCTTCCCTTCTCCAGATGAACATTCCCAGCTGTCCCTGGAATTTTCCTTCTCCAGGTGAGCATTCCCAGCTTTCCCAGCCTGGATCCAGGTGAGCATTCCCAGCTCTCCCTGGAGCCTTCCCTTCCCCAGGTGAGCATTCCCAGCTCTCCCTGGATCCAGGTGAGCATTCCCAGCTCTCCCATCCCAGCTCCAGAGGGGCTCCAGCCCCGGAGCAGCTCCAGGAGCAGCCAGGTCTCTGCTCACTCCAAGGTTGATATTTGTAATAAATCTCTGCCAGACAAGCCCAGAGCTCAGGGAATTCATTCAGGACATTCAGGCACATTCATTCATTCATTCATTGAGGCACAGCAGGCTCCCCTTTCCCCCAAAGGAGGCAGGAGGGAACATTTCCCTTTATCCTGCATTCTTCTTATCCTGTGCCTCTGACAGGGCCCCAGCTGGGAAATCACACCAGGAACGGCAGAACCAGAGGGCCCCGATTTGCTCCAACACCCCTGGCACACGGGGCTGCACCTCACAGCAAAAATTTCCTCCAAAAAAAGGCGAAACTGCACCACCCTGCACTGAAAAACAGAGTTCAGGGCAGGTGAGGCCACGCCCGGATTGATTCCAGTGCCCAGTTCCTCTCCTGCTTCCTGCAAGGCGCAGCTGGGATCAGGATCAGCTGCTGGGAGGGGATGGAGCTGCTCACACCCCCAGAGCTGCTCTGGCCTTGGAACTTCTCCACTTTCCTTTTTTTTATTTTTTTAAATTTTTTTTTATTTTTTAATAAAAGCTTTGAGAGGAAAAAAAAAATATCGTAATTAGACTCTTTATTGAGAGCTACTGTTGAAGACATGTAGGAGGATTTTGAAGGAGAGCTTAGACATGAATAAAGATAAAGACAAGGCAGTTTTAAGCCAGGCAAGGGTTTAAAAAAGAACATGAAACTCTCCTGCTTCAAACTGAGAGCTGTTTTTAATAACGGGGTTGGGGTGAGTGTTATTTTCCACCAGGTGCCAACATCCTCCTCCTTCCCAGCACATCTGAAAAAAGGGAGAGGAAAGGGAAAAAAGGGAGAGGAAAAGGAAAAAAAGGAGAGGAAAGGGAAAAAGGGGAAAGGAAAGGGAAAAAAAAGGGAGAGGAAAGGGAAAAAAGGGAGGGGAAGGGAAAAAGGGAAAGGAAAAGGAAAAAAGGGAGAGGAAAGGGGAAAGGGGAAAGGAAAAGGAGAAAAAGGAGGGGAAAGGGAAAGAAGGGAGAGGAAAGGGAAAAAGGGGAAAGGAAAGGGAAAAAAGGGAGAGGAAAGGGAAAAAGGGGAAAGGAAAGGGAAAAAAGGGAGGGGAAAGGGAAAAGAGGAAAGGAAAAGGAGAAAAAGGAGGGGAAAGGAAAAAAAGGGAGGGGAAGGGAAAAAAGGAGAGGAAAGGGAAAAAAGGGGAAAGGAAAAGGGAAAAAGGGAGGGGAAGGGAAAAAAGGAGAGGAAAGGGAAAAAAGGGAGAGGAAAGGGAAAAAAGGGAGAGGAAAGGAAAAAAGGGTGAGGTAAGGGAAAAAGGGGAGGGGAAAGGGAAAACAGGGAGGGGAAAGCTGCTCTCCATTCCACCTGGAATTGCTATCCCGGCCTCAAACCAGCCCCAAAGCTGTCACTGGCATCCCCCAAACCCAGCAGGACGGGCAGAATGGGAGGATGGAAGGAAAACCTTCTCAGGGGAGGGGAATAAAATGTGGTGAAATTTTGGTTCTGCCCCTTGGCTGAAGGAAATCCCCAAAAAATGGGACTTGAGGGAGCCCAGGGGTGCAGGGAGGAGGTGAGGATGGGAGCAGCAGTTTAATGCTGATTCCTGAAGGAAATCCCCAAAAAATGGGACTTGAGGGAGCCCAGGGGTGCAGGGAGGAGGTGAGGATGGGAGCAGCAGTTTAATGCTGATTCCTGAAGGAAATCCCCAAAAAATGGGACTTGAGGGAGCCCAGGGGTGCAGGGAGGAGGTGAGGATGGGAGCAGCAGTTTAATGCTGATTCTGCCTCATTTTCAGCAGATAACCCCGGATAACCCGCGGCTCTGGGAGGCGTGAGCTGCTCTCCAAGGCCTGGCACTGCTGAGAGGATTCTTTTGGTGTTTATCAGATCGAGTCCAAAGTGGCCAATTCACACCCAGGACTTGGGAAGGTGCAGCTCTGCGGATCCAGACTCGTGGCTTTCATTTTAAGCACCAGTAATCCCCTAAATCCCAGACTTTTAGGAACAACTCGTGCTCAGGATAAATCACTCACGGGGAGTTTGCAGGCTCAGATAATTTCCCTGAGTTTCTGTTGGATTTTGCCTTTTTCTGACCCAGAGATGGGGCAACTGAGAGGCTTTTTAAAAACTTTTATTCCATTTTCAGTCTCATGTGAAGGGTGAGACCACACAGATGTTATTACAATCAGAAGTTAACTATTTCCTAATTACAATATAAGGGTTTCTTGGTCTATCAGGTTTAGCTACACCATGTTATAAATGCCTTCAAGTCAATAATTTAAAATTACCCCTCATTAATCTTACTAGAATACATCTTTCATGGTTCTGTTTCTCCAAATATTTATAAAACCATCTTTTAAAACTTGGTTCTAGTTCTGTTTCTCTCTCAACAATGTCTGTCCTGTTCCATGGCATTTCTAAATCAGCATTTCTTGTCTCAAAGCTTAAATACAGATACACACCATGTCAGCCTTCTATCAGGCTTTGAAAATTCTCTACAAATCCATATCCCACATTATTTGTTGGATTTTGCCCTTTTCCGACCTAGAGATGGGGCAACTGAGAGATATTTTAAAAACTTTTATTCAATTTTCAGTATCATGTGAAGGGTGAGACAACACAGATGTTATAATTCACACTATTACTATTAGAAGCCAAATGTTTTCTAATTACAATAAAATATATATATTTTTTTTTTGTCTATCAGCTTTAGCTACACCATGCTATAAATGCTTTGAAGTCAATTTAAAATTACCCCTTGTGAATCTTACATCTTTCATAGTTCTATTTCTCCAAAGTATCTAGTCTGATTTATTTATACTTTAAAATATTTACAATTTAAAAAACTTTTAAAAGCTTTTAAAAACTTTTATTTTAAAAAGTTTCATTTAATTTTCAGTCTCATGTGAAGGGTGAAAATACAGATGTTATAATTCATGCTATTACAATTAGAAGCCAACCATTTCCTAATTACAACACATTATAAGCATTTCTTAGATTTAAGAATTCTCTACAAATTCATTTCCCACCAGTTTCCACCTGTTAGGGGAGACGGTTTTTTTTCTTTTTCCCCTTTTCTTCCCCACTTTTTCCACCTGGGCCTATGTTTGGAGCAGCAGTTTGGAAACATTTTGGTCTTTCCACTGTGAGTTTTCCTTGATCCAAGTCATGAAATGAATCTGTTCTCAGAAATGTCCCAAGGAAGCAAAAATTGAGGCAGAAAGTGAAATAAAGACAATCTCAGCCCTTCATCCCCAGTGCTGAGGAGCTTGGAGGTGGGAGTGTGGTTTGAGATCTCTTGAAAAATGGATTTTTTAAAGTAAAACTGATTTCCTTCATCAGGGTTTTGCCAGAGCTGGAAGTGTTGGGATTTTTGATGGAAATTCCTCCTTGTTCTGCCAGGGTTTGTTCCTGCTCCCAACAGGAGCTGCTAAAGATGAGAGGATGCAGGAAAGAGGAGGGAAAAGAACAGAATTACTGCAGGTTTGATGGCTTGGAGGGAGAGCTGGGCTGATGAAACTCTCCTGTTGATCACCAGCTGATTCCTCCCTCATCCAACACCCCTGGGGACTCAGGAGGATCCAACACCACTGGGAACTCAGGAGGATCCAACACCATTGGGAATTCAGGAGGGTCCAACACCATTGGGAATTCAGGAGGGTCCAACACCATTGGGAATTCAGGAGGGTCCAACACCACTGGGAATTCAGGAGGGTCCAACACTACTGGGAATTCAGGAGGGTCCAACACTACTGGGTACTCAGGAGGATCCTCCACCATTGGGAATTCAGGAGGATCCAACACCATTGGGAATTCAGGAGGATCCTCCACCATTGGGAACTCAGGAGGATCCAACACCACAGGGAATTCAGGAGGATCCAACACCATTGGGAATTCAGGAGGATCCTCCACCATTGGGAATTCAGGAGGACCCAACACCACAGGGAATTCAGGAGGATCCAACACCACAGGGAATTCAGGAGGATTTCCTCCTCCTGGGGCCTCCTGTTCCAGTCCAGGGCCTGCCATCCCTCCTGAGCAGGTGCAGCCCCACCAGGACCTGTGTGATTCCCTTTCCAGGACCCCTGGAATGTCACTGGGACCCTGGAATGTCACTGGGACCCTTGGAATGTCACCAGGATCTCTGGAATGTCACTGGGACACTGTGGGACACTGGAATGCCACCAGGACCCCTGCAATGTCACCAGGACCCCTGGAATGTCACTGGGACCCTGGAATGCCACCAGGATCCAAACTGAGGGCACCCCCACAGGTTCCCAAACCCAAATCACTGTGGATGATCCACTTTGTTTTAAAAAGGAGCAAAGAAAGAGAGGAAATTCAGCCCAGCTCAGCCCAGTTCATCCCAGCTCATCCCAGCTCAGTCCAGCTCAGCCCAGCACATCCCAGCTCAGCCCAGTTCATCCCAGCTCATCCCAGCTCAGTCCCAGCTCAGTCCAGCTCAGCCCAGCTCAACCCAGCTCATCCCAGCTCATCCCAGCTCAGCCCAGCTCAGCCCAGCTCATCCCAGCTCAGTCCCAGCTCATCCCAGCTCATCCCAGCTCATCCCAGCTCAGTCCCAGCTCAGTCCCAGCTCAGTCCAGCTCAGTCCCAGCTCATCCCAGCTCAGCCCAGCTTTGATTAGAGCTGTGTGCAACCAGTGCAGCTCCACTTTTCCAGCTCTAGCACTGGCAAATAGGATTGGAGAAAAAGGTGAATTTTGGGGTTTAAATGGGGTTTTTTGGGGGTTTTGATGTCACTGGCTCTGTGAGCACCCCTGTGTGGGGGCAGGGCAGGGCTGCAGAGCTCAGCCCCAGCCCCAAACCCTGCACTGATCACTGGGGGAGCTTTCCCAGCACCCTGTGGAAAATAGGATTGGATAAAAATGTGAATTTTGGTGATTAAATGTTTTTTTTGGGAGGGTTCTGATGTCCCTGAGTCTGTGAGCACCCCTGTGTGGGATCAGGGCTCAGCCCCAGCCCCAAACCTTGCACAGATCACTGGGGGAGCTTTCCCAGCACCCTTTGGAAAAGAAGATTGGTGTAAAGGTGAATTTTGGGGTTTCATGATGTCCCTGGGTCTGTGAGTGCCCCCCATTGAGCAGGCAGGGCTGCAGAGCTCAGCCCCAAGCCCTGCACAGATCACTGGGGGAGCTTCCCAGTGGTTTCCTCCTGCAGCTTCTTCCTCCTTGTCTCTAACAGAGCAGGGCTCCTGGCCGTGCCAAGGGCTGTGGTAAAAGAAGGAATAAGGACAAAAGGGGTGGCAGCCAGCCAAGGACTCGCTGCTGCCACTTGGGCTCGTGCAACAGCAGAGCCCCAGCGCTGAGGTTTTGGTGTTGGGTTGGAGTATTTGCATTTACTGGAGGATGCAGCAGCTGGGATAAAGGAAAGGGCTCGAGGTGCTTGGGATTATTGGATATTTCCTATGAAAAATGTGTATTTTATGATTGGCTTTTCACAGATATTCAAATGAATATTATATGTGTTATGTTACAAAGTGATGCTGTATTAATTTTCTTAGGTAGTGTGTTCAATATAGTTTTAGGTTATAATGTTAAAATACAAACTGTGCTATGTAAGATACTTTTTTAAAAGAAAGGACTTGCAGCGAGATAGCAGCCACAGGACACCTGAATCTTTCAGAGAAAGAGAATTTATTGCTCCATTATCAGGAGAAATGAACTTCTTCCCACCTTGCTCACGTTAGGATTCAGAGGAAGCAGCTGACACTGCCCAGACAGAATCCTGTGTTTGAATGGAATTTATGCATCATGGATGAGGTGTATGAATATGCAACAGGCTGTTGCTTTAAGGGTTAATCCTCTGTTAACAGTGGGTCTTTTTTCAGGCTTATTTTGCCCAGAAAGAGGTACCTGGACTGTCCCTAACTTTGTTTTTATTGTCTTGTATTGTCCTAATCCAAATTGTCCAAATTTTTATTACTCTAATTTTATTACTATTTTTATAACCACTTTATTACTATTAAACTTTTAAAATTAAAAAAAAATCCCAAGTGATTGGCGTTTTTCACATTTAGGTTTTATATTAAAAAAAAAAAAAAGGGTTGAATCATCCTGTGTTTCTTCAAAGTGAAGTCACCAGCAGGGCAAGTGGTGAGGAGCTCAGCCCCGAGCCAGGCCCGGTTCCACCCCTGGGGTTATTTGTGTTGGATAATTAATCCCTGGGATTAATTGTGTTGGATAATTAACGGAGCGCTCTGGAAATCGGGGCCCCTGTGTGCAAACAGCGATGGTGCCCCAGGAGCTTCACCTTTCCCTGACAATGGGACAGAGAATGGGACAGAGAATGGGACAGAGAATGGGACAGAGAATGGGACAGACAATGGGCAATCAGCCTGGCCCAGGGGCAGGGACAGCCAGGCCCACCCTGACTTCCCAGAGAGCACAAACTGTTCCCTGCCGAGGCCCCAGGGCGATCCAAACCCTCACTGCAGGATTCCCAATCTCCTTCCCTGAGTGCTCCAAACCCTCACTGCAGGATTCCCAATCCTTCCCTGAGAGATCCAAACCCTCACTGCAGGATTCCCAATCCCTCCAAGGGTGATCCAAACCCTCACTGCAGGATTCCCAATCCCTCCAAGGGTGATCCAAACCCTCACTGCAGGATTCCCAATCCCTCCAAGGGTGATCCAAACCCTCACTGCAGGATTCCCAATCCCTCCAAGGGTGATCCAAACCCTCACTGCAGGATTCCCAATCCTTCCCTGAGAGATCCAAACCCCTCACTGCAGGATTCCAAATTTCTTTCCCAGACTGATACAAACCCTCACTGCAGGATTCCCAACCTCAGCCCCAGGGGATCCAAACCCTCACTGCAAGATTCCTTATCTGCCTCCCAGAGCTCTCCAAACCCTCACTTCAGAATTCCCAATCCTTCCCAGGGTGATCCAAACCCTCACTGCAGCATTCCCAGTCCTTCCCAGACTGATCCAAGCTCTCACCTCAGGATTCCCAATCTCCTTCCCAGTGATCCAAATCCTCACTCCAGGATTCCCAATCCCACCTTGTGATCCAAACCCTCAATCCAGAATTCCCAATTTCCTTTCCAGAGCTCTCCAAACCCTCACTGCAGGATTCCTTATCTGTCTCCCTGACTGATCCAAACCCTCGCTTCAGGATTCCCAATCTCCCCCGCTGAGTGCTCCAAATCCTCAATTCAGGATTCCCAATCTCTCCCAGAGTGATCCAAACCCTCACTTCAGAATTCCCAATGTCCCTCCCAGTACTGGCAGTGGCTGCCCCCAAGGCAGAGGGACATGGGGACAGGCAGAGGGACATGGGGACAGGCTGAGGGACACAAGGACAGGCTGGGGGACACAAGGACAGGCTGGGGGACACAAGGACAGGCAGAGGGATACAAGGACAGGCTGAGGGACACAGGGACAGGCTGAGGGACACGGGGACAGGCCGAGGGACACAAGGACAGGCTGGGGGACAGAAGGACAGGCAGAGGGACACAAGGACAGGCAGAGGGACACAGGGACAGGCAGAGGGACACAAGGACAGGCAGAGGGACACAAGGACAGGCTGAGGGACACAGGGACAGGCAGAGGGTGCTTTCTGTTCCCAGCTTTCATTCGCTGCTGTGCCACCCAACCTCCTGCACATCCCAAACCCTCGGGCCCTGCCGTGTGGGGAGGGGGATTCTCTTCCCAGGCACCCATCTGGGGGTAAATGTGCTGCTGTTATTGCTTGTTCCTAATTACCCACTGGCTCCAGCAGGAGCTGGGACTGCACGCACCCCAAAAAGGCACCTCTGGAGGGGCTGCGGGCACCCTAAAAAGGCATTCCTGGAGGGACTGCATGCACCCCAAAAAGGCACCTCTGGAGGGGCTGCGGGCACCCTAAAAAGGGATTCCTGGAGGGACTGTGGGCACCCCAACAGGGCACTTCTGCAGGGACTGCAGGCACCCTAAAAAGGGCATTTCTGAAGGGACTGAGGCACCCCAGAAAAGCACCTCTGGAGGGGCTGCAGGCACCCTAAACATGCACTTATGGAGGGACTGTGGGCACCCCAACAGGACATTTCTGCAGGGAATACAGACACCCCAACAGGGCACTTCTGGAGGTGCTGCCCTTGTGTGAGTGAAGGTTTGGGATGGAAGGACTCGGGTCCATAAAGGAAAGGTCCAGAATTAGGATTTGGTTGCCCTCAGCATCCCCTTGCTGGGAGAGAAGCGCTCCCAGCACACACCAATCCCACACAGATGTCCTCAAACCCAGAGTTTAAAAGGGTTTTCCATTTCCTTCACCTGCCCCGATGCGTTTTGCCCGCTGAGCTCCCGGGGATGAACTCACCCGGGGAGCTGCAAAGGTTCCCAAACAAAGAAAGGCTCCTTCCCATTCCGGCTGACACAAAGAGCGCTCCCGTCACTCTGAGTCAGCCCCGGCCCCGCCCGGCCCGGCGGCCTGGGGAGGGTCTCCCTGCTTTGATGTCCTTGGCCAGAACGGCGTCACCCTCCCCTGCACCTGAGAAAACATCCAGCAAACCTCCCTCCCTCCCCTCTTCCCTTCCTTCCCTCCATCCCTTTGTGAAAAATGTGTATTTTATGATTGGCTTTTCGCAAATATTCAAATTATTATTTTATGTGTTATGTTAGAAATATGAATATTACATGTATATGTATATAAAATGTATATCTATATATATATATAAAAGATATGTATATATGTATATAAAAATGAATATTATATGTGTTATGTTAGAAAGTTATGCTGTAGTAATTCTCTTCTCTCCCTCCCCTCTTCCCTTCCTTCCCTTCATCCCTTTGTGAAAAATGTGTATGTTATGATTGGCTTTTCACAAATATTCAAATGATTATTTTATGTGTTATGTTAGAAATAGGAACATTATATGTATGTAAATGTATATATATATATGTATATATATATAAAATAGATATTCATTTTTATATATGTATATATATCAAATATATAATTCACAAAATATAAATAATTCATAAAAATATATATAATTAATAAAACATATAATTCATTTATATGTATGTATATAAAAATGAATATTATATGTGTTATGTTAGAAAGTTATGCTGTATTAATTTTCTTAGGTAGTGTGTTCAATATAGTTTTAGGTTATAACATAATGTTAAAATACAAACTGTGCTATGTAAGATACTTTTTTAAAAGAAAGGACTCACAGTGAGATAGCAGCCACAGGACACCTGAATCTTTCAGAGAAAGAGAATTTATTGCTCCATTATCAGGAGAAATGAACTTCTTCCCACCTTGCTCACGTTAGGATTCAGAGGAAGCAGCTGACACTGCCCAGACAGAATCCTGTGTTTGAATGGAATTGATGCATCATGGATGAGGTGTATGAACATGCAACAGGCTGTTGCTTTTAAGGGTTAATCCTCTGTTAACGTGGGTCCTTTTTTGGGCTTATTTCACCCAGAAAGAGGTACTGGGACTGTCTGTAACTCTTTGTTTTTATTGTCTCACACTGTCTCAATTTTTCAAATTTTCATTACTGTAATTTTATTACTATTTTTATAACCATTTTATTACTATTAAACTTTTAAAATTTTAAAAACAAGTGACTGGCGTTTTTCACAGCAAGGCTGTGCAATAAACACTTGTGAAAGTGCTGCTTTACTATACTGGCGTGCACATTCCCGACTATGTCTGTAAAGGAAGGTAAAAATATTTGCCACTGGCATCCTTAACATTTGCCTGTTATTTTCCTTAGGGAATCTGCATTCTCTGATCATCAATTGTTTCTATCAGACCTGGGTTATTTGTCTGTGAAACTGAAACTTCATTTGCAATGTTAAATATACCTGAAATACATAAAAGAAATGACTTGAATTATCTGCCATGCCAACACGAGGATCACCTTTTTGTTTTCCTGAATGCAGCATTGGGCTCACAGTGGTGGTGGTGGGAAAGGCTTCAGAAGAAACTCCCTGGGAAATGCTGGTGTCTTCCAGCACAGGAGCACTGTGTGGGAAATGAGCTTGCAGAGAATTCTCAAAGTTTGACAGAAGGCTCCCATAGGTGTGTACTTGTATGTAAACTTTGAGATAAGAAATGTTATCAGCACAGCACTGGATGGATTGAAGGTCCTTTCCCACCCAAACCATTCCAGGATTCCATGGCGTGATTAATTCCATGCTGTAATTCCACGGTGTGATTAATTCCATGCTATAATTCCATGCCATGATTCCATGTTATAATTCCATGGTATGATTCCAGGCTGTAATTCCATGTTATAATTCCATGTTGTGATTAATTCCATGTTATAATTCCATGTTATAACTCTATGTTATAATTCCATGTTGTGATTAATTCCATGTTACTATTCCATGCTGTAATTCCATGCTATAACTCCATGCTATAATTCCATGTTATAATTCCATAATGTGATTAATTCCATGTTATAATTCCATGCCATGATTAATTCCATGCTATAATTCCATGCCATGATTCCATATTACAATTCCATGGTATGATTCCAGGCTGTAATTCCATGTTATAATTCCATGTTATGATTAATTCCATGTTATAATTCCATGCTGTAACTCCATGCTATAATTCCATGTTATAATTCCATGTTGTGATTAATTCTATGCTATAATTCCATGCCATGGTTCCATGTTATAATTCCATGTTATAATTCCATGTTGTGATTAATTCCATGTTATAATTCCATGCTATAACTCCATGCTATAATTCCATGTTATAATTCCATGTTGTGATTAATTCCATGTTATAAATTCCATGCTATAACTCCATGCTATAATTCCATGCTATGATTCCATGAGGAGGAGGAAGATTCCTGGTAGGCAGCAGGAATTTGGATGTGGTGTCTCCTAAAAGGGAGAAAAAGGAACCTGGTGGTGTCTGGCTTTTATTGTTTATTGGACAATGCCCCATTGATTCCCAGCTCCTCTGCAGACAGCTCCCAGAGAAAGCTGAGACAAGGACAGAGATTCCTGAGCTCCAGCACAGCCCAGAGCTCTGGGGCTGCCCCCAGCAGGAGGAATGGACAGGGCTGGGATTTAGGAGGGAGAAATGCAGGAAATGCAAAGATATTTTGCTGAAAAGAGAGGATTTCAGTGAAAAGTGCAGTTTTCTGGGGGTTTTGCTGCTGGAGTGTCTCTCCTGAGCTCATTAAAAGGTTCCTCCAAAAGTTCTTGCCCCACAGAGCACCCAGCACTTTTCTTCAGGGCAGAATTTCCTCAGGAAGTTTCCTCAGAATTTCCTCAGGCTTTTTGTTGGAAGCTCCATCTGTACAAATCCATGGGAAGGAGGTTTGTGCAGTTTGGGATGTTCTGCTTTCTGTGGAAAAGGCCATGGTTAGAATCCCGAATCCTGCACTGGTTTGGGTGGAGGGGGATGTTAAATCCCACCAGTGCCACCCCTCCCATGCCAGGGACACCTCCCCCTGTCCCAGAGGCTTCAGCCTGGCCTTGGGCACTGCCAGGGACCCAGGGGCAGCCACAGCTCCCTGGGAATTCCATCCCAGCCCCTCACTCCCCTCACAGTAAAGGCTCTTCAGCCCCCACGAGCTCCAGAAGGTTTAAAATGAGGCTTGCCCTGGATTGTCCTCCCAGAAGACAAAAGTGAACGTGGCAAAGTCAGCATCACCAAAAAAAAATCTTAAAAAAAACCAACATCACCAAAACAGCATCTTAAAAACCTTCACCTCCCTTCCCTGGGTGCTCTCTGGGCCCTTAGCAAAGCAATTCCCCTGAGGAGGTGCTGGGAGTGGGGTTCCCACAGACACCAGTGTGAGAGCTGAAATGAGGGATGTGGGACTCCAGGCAGCTCTTCAAAATGCAGTTTATTGTGTACAAAATGCAGTTTATTGTATATAAAATGCAGTTTATTGCATACAAAAATGCAGTTTATTGTATACAGAATGCAGTTTATTTTATACAGAATGCAGTTTATTGTATATAAAATGCAGTTTATTGCATACAAAATGCAGTTTATTGTATACAGAATGCAGTTTATTGTATATAAAATGCAGTTTATTGCATACAAAATGCAGTTTATTGCATACAAAATGCAGTTTATTGTATGCAAAGTGCAGTGTATTGTATAAAGAATGGTGTCTATTGCATACAGAATGCAGTTTATTGTATACAAAATGCAGTTTATTGCATACAAAATGCAGTTTATTGTATCCAAAATGCAGTTTATTGCACACAAAATGCAGTTTATTCCATCCAAGATGTCACAGCAGTCCAGGCTGGTGGGTGACAGAGCTGTGCCCACAGCTGTCAGCTCCAGCTGCAGGCAGGCCTGGACACCCTTTGGTTTTGGTCACATTGCATTATTTACTTTTCTTTGCTGAGCATCTTCATACAGTATAACCAATCTATACCATAACTTTTATCTATAGCCTATTATAGCTGCTGTAATTACCATATTCATGGTACTGTTCTCCAATCACTCACAGTCAGTACATTGCAGTTTAAGCTAGAAGTTGTTTTTCAGTTTTCTTGCAGTGGAAAATTCTGAGAGTTTTTTCCTACTTGCCACATTTGCTGCCTTGTTTTCCTGTGCTCTCTCCCTGCTTGGTAAAAACATCTTCTTGTTTGGGGTGGGTTTATCCTTTGCTCTAAGCCATAAAAATCCCTTCTAACTCACACACCCTTTGCTCCTTGGTTATCCAGTGAGACTGGCTCAGCAATTCTTTTCTTCTATATCAAAACTTGCTTTCATTTCTATTCCTTCTTCAGATTCTACATTCAAAAATCTTTCTGCCAAGCACACACGTCTGTGAGACTTTCTTGTCAAACTTTCATCCTTCCCAACTGTCCTAGGGTGACGTTATGATGCTTGTATTCCTGTGTTCTGTTTATGCTGGATATCATGTTCTGTGCCTTCAAGACTGGCTCTGAAGAGCGAATGTTTTGTTTTGGTTTTGCTCTCAGCCGCTCCCCCACGGCTGGCGGGACACACAGACAGGGCAGTACATGGGTGCTGCTTTTGCTCTTTGCTTTGCTTTTTGCTTTGCTCTTGCTTCTGCTTTGCTCCTGCTTTGCTCTTGCTTTTTGCTCCTGCTCATTAGTTAGTTTAGCTAAGCAGTCTGAATTTTCCCTGGACTGTTTCTCCTTTCCCTTTTTAGACCTACTCAAACCTGCTCCGGACTGGGACCTGGGAAACACTGAGAGTTTGCACCTTGTGGCTGCAGCAGCTGCCCCAGCACAGGAGGGACTGAGAACAGAGCGACCACCCCCAAGAGAGACTTTCTGAAGTTGTCATCTTTTTCAGAGCGGTGACAGAGTGGTGTCACCTGGTATTGTTCATTTTGTGTGCTGGGGTTGCTTTGCCTGTTAAATAAACAGGTTCTTTGTGACCGTGTTCACAGGGGTCTGAGGATGAGGGAAGAGACGAGGATCTGACTCCATGTTTCACAAGGCTGATTTATTATTTTATGATATATATTATATTAAAACTACACTAAAAGAATAGAAAAGAAAGGATTTCATCAGAAGGCTGGCTAAGAATAGAAAAGAAAGAATGATAACAAACGCTTCTGTCTCTGACAGAGAGTCTGAGCCAGCTGTGATTGGCCATTAAATAGAAACAACCACATGAGACCAATCCCAGATGCACCTGTTGCATTCCACAGCAGCAGATAACCATTGGTTACATTTTGTTCCTGAGGCCTCTCAGCTTCTCAGGAGGAAAAATCCTAAGGAAAGGATTTTTCAGAAAAGATGTCTGTGACAGTTCTTTCCACTTCTCTCCAAGGAATCCTTCCCGACCTGGTTGGGGGGGAGGGAATGTGTGGGTTTGCTTTCTGCAGGGGCCCCTTTGGAGGTTTTCTCCCAGATTTGCCCTAAACCAGGACACCAACACACCAGGGAGCATCCCTGAACTGGGAATCCCTTGGAAGCCGCTGCAGCTCCCAGAGCCATGAACAGCTCCAGTGGCCGTGGCCTCTGCTGCTCCCCAGCTGGGAAATCACTTCCAGGCAGCTGGGGCTGCCCTCAGCTCTGCTCCATTCCCGTCACCTCCCACGTCAGAGGCTGCTGGAGCTCTCTCTTCCCACTGCTAGCAGAGGTGGGGTCCGTGGGACCGTGCTCTGTGCAGAGGAGCCAGCACTGACACATCCCCACCCTCGGGGGCTGAGCAGCCCCTGGCCCCTGACCCGGGCAGGCTCTGCAGGGCAGCCAGGGGCTCCTCTGTTTGTCCAGGCACTCCTCTCCTGCTCTGCCTCTGCCTCCCGGGGCTGATTGTCATTTCTAATCTCTTGGCATCGCACTCGGCGCAGGAAAAAAAAGGAAAACAGCAAAGAAACCAAAACCCTGATGAAAAAGTTGCTTGGAGTTGGCTGGGTCCCAGCTCCCTGGCTGCAGGGATGAATAGCTCTGCCCGATCCAGAGCTTCTGAAAATCCCAAATCCACTGCAGGAAAGGTCACTGGAAGGGAGTGGGCTCATCCAAGGCACCCCGAGGAAAGGATGAGCCTGAAGGTCCCATTTCCACCTGAGGGTCCCATTTCCACCTAAGGGTCCCATTTCCACCTGAGGATCCCATTTCCCACCTCAGGGTCCCATTTCCCACCTGGGGATCCCATTTCCACCTGAGGGTCCCATTTCCACCTAAGGGTCCCATTTCCCACCTGAGGGTCCCATTCCCACCTGGGGATCCCATTTCCCACCTCAGGGTCCCATTTCCACCTGGGGATCCCATTTCCCACCTGAGCATTTCCCACCTGGTGGGCAGCACCCTGGGGATCCCATTTCCACCTGGGGATCTCATTTCCCACCTGAGGGTCCCATTTCCCACCTGGGGATCCCATTTCCCTCCTGGGGCTCCCATTTCCCACCCTGAGCCCATGCAATGATCCCACCAGGGTGGGGGGTCAGCACACCCTCCCCAGTGATATGGGTGTTTTCAAATGATATAAATGTGTTTTATAATGATATAAAACTCAGGTGCTGGAATTAAGATTTAAAATTGGGATTTCTGGCAGTGCTTCTGGTGTTTTCTGCCTGGTGTCTGTTCCAGCCTGGGGTTTTCACCCTCTGCTGTCACCTTGTCACCTTCCCAAGGTGTGAAGGAGCACAGACAGCACCTCCCACCTTGAATCCCTGCTTTTGCACCTCTCCTTCAAGTGGGAGCTCCTGCTCCCAGGGACTGGCAGGAATTGCTTTAATTCCTCTGTTGCACAATTTTCTATTTTTCTATTTTCTATTTTCTATTTTCTATTTCCAGTCTGGGTTTCTCATTCTTCCCTCTGAATCCTGCTCCTTCCCAGGACTCTGGCAAGTCTGGAGTCATCTTTCCCTTCAGCCAGTCCTCAGTGCTGGGCTGTGCAAGGAGCCCTTGGAAGCAGCAGGAATTTCATTGATTGTCCCCTCAAATCCTGGGAACTTTTGTAAAGCCTTCAGGACTGAAGATTTCTGTCATACCAAGCAATGCCACTGGTGTGTGGTGATGTCTGAACCCAGAGCATGCCTTTAATCTCCTTTCAAATGCAAACTGGATGTGGTTCATCCATAATTGAGGCAATTATAAAAACTTCTTGGTTATCCACTCATTTAACATGACTGGGTGTTCCAGATTGCAAGGCAAGATGTGTTCTATTCCCCATCTGCATGGCAGCTGGCTCCTGTTCAGGGGGCAGTTCTCCTTATCTCTTCCACAGCCTGGGAGACATCTGCTGATAAGAGGCCATTGAATGTCCCTGCATGGCTGATAAGAACTGCAGCATCCCATTGGGAGATGTGAGCCCAGAGGGAGGAGCCAAGCATTCCTACCTGGATAGAATCTGGAGATTCTGGAACAGCAGCCAAGCATTCCTACCTGGATATAATCTGGAGATTCTGGAACACCAGCCAAGCATTCCTACCTGGATAGAATCTGGAGATTCTGGAACACCAGCCAAGCATTCCTACCTGGATATAATCTGGAGATTCTGGAACACCAGCACGGCTTCTCCACTGGATTCCCAGAGGAGCAGCAGCTGCCTCTCCTTCCCCTGGATCTTCAGAGGAAGAGACTCCACCCTTCTCCAGGATCCCTGCTCCAGCAGAACCAGCCCTGGCACTGCAGGAGGGCTGAGCCACAATTCCAATGGTTCTGCTGCCCACACCCTGACCCACAGGGTGTCAGGCTGGGTTCTGACTCTGGCACTGTTGGTTTAGTTCACTGCATTGTTTATTTTATCTTTTTATTTTCTTCCCTATTAAAGAACTGTTATTCCTGCTCCCATATTTTTTTGCCTGAATCACTTAATTTAAAATTTATAGCAATTCAGAGGGAGGGGGTTTACATTTTCCATTTCAGGGGAGGCTCCTGCCTTCCTGAGCAGACACCTGGCTTTCCAAACTGAGACACTGGGCCTCCCTTTGGAAATGGTTCCAGCTACCTTCCCATCCCTGGATTCAGAATATTTTGGTTTCTCAGTGAAAAATCCCAAGGCTGAACCATACCAGAATATCTGGATTTGGTTTTGGCTCTTGGCTTTCCATCAGAAAACAGCACATCACAGCTGGGAGGAGAAGGAAAATCCTTGGGATTCATCTCTTGCTTCCAGACAATGAAGTTGCATCATAAAACAGGAGGAACAGGAAAAGGATTCAGCAGGAAAGTTGGGAGAAGGAGCTGGGGAAAGGTCTGGAGCCCCAGGAGAGGCTGAGGGAGCTGGGAAGGGTCTGGAGCCCCAGGAGAGGCTGAGGGAGCTGGGCAGGGGCTCAGCCTGGAGCAAAGGAGGCTCAGGGGCCCTTGTGGCTCTGCACAGCTCCTGCCAGGAGGGCACAGCCAGGGGGGCCGGGCTGTGCACCAGGGAACAGGGACAGGAGCAGAGGGAACGGCCTCAGGCTGGGCCAGGGCAGCTCAGGGTGGGCACAGCAGGAATTTCCCCATGGAAAGGGGGCTCAGGGCTTGGCACTGCCCAGGGAGGGTTGGAGTGCCCATCCCTGGAGGGGTCACCTGGAGGTGGCACCTGGGGACATTCCATGGTGGCCTTGGCAGCGCTGGGGGATGCTTGGACCCTGTGGTGGTTGAGATCTTCTCCAACCTGAACAATTCCATGATTGAAATTTGGGTCTCCTCAAGCCAGGTCTCATAAGCTCTTGGAGATCTGTTTCACACCCAGGATAGCTCAGCTACCTCAGAAGGCATTAAATCAGCAGGATGGCTTCTGTGGCAGTGTTGGCAACAAAAAGGTTTTAATAAAAGGCAAAATAAGAAAACTCTTTCAGAGAAAAACTGAGCCAGGTGCAAGAGGCCCTCCTGCCCCTGGTAAAACACCTAACAAAAGCAATTAGTTTCTTTATTCTCTTCTTCTTCTAATATATTTCCCAAACAAAACTTTTCAACTCCTGTCCAATTAACTATCCTTAAGCTTAAAGTCCCCCAAATCCTGTGAAATGCCTTTTCACCTAATTAGAAAGAAAAACTTCTAAACTTACTTCCTTTTTAAAAAAAAAACCAAAAAATAATTTTGTCACTCTGTCAACAAAACCCACATTTTCCTATACATGATGCTCCAATGCCATTTTCAGGAAGCCGTGGATGGAGTTTTCAGGTTGCTGCCTAAATCTGCTTTATAACCCAGGAGGTTCCTCCTCCCTGAGCAGCTGGAGCTGGAGCTGCCACACACAAACCCTAGTGTGGGGCTGGGATGGGGCAGGGTTTTCTATTCTCACTTCTATTTATTTATCTTAGTAGGAAACCTCTTCCACTGGGACTGGAAATGCAGTGTTTGGGGTTTTTTAAAGATTTCCTTTCCAGAAGGAAAGAAGAAGAGCACAGGAACCAAACATTTCAGAGTTCCACAGTGAGTGCAGTGCTTTGGTGTGTGAGAATGATGTCCTGAGAATGAAACCACCCATCCCACTGCTTTGGGCAGTTAAAACAGCAATCCTGGGAAAACAGAATGTGCCAGCAGCTCTACAGGGTCCCAAAAACTTCCTAAAATCTTCGAGGAGGGACAGGAGGGGTCTGTGGGACAAGTGCTGTTGGCACTGTGCAAGAGGAACCCAAGCCTTTAATTTGGAATTAAATCCCCTGTGGCTTCCCAGTCCCTTGTGGCTGCTCCTGGATGTGGAACCCCCTGTGTAAAACCCAACCCCTCCCCTGGGAATGGGAATATTTGCAATGGGAATGGAGGAAAGGATCTGCTGTGTTCATATTCTGCTTTCTCTCTCACAGGGAAATGGACCTGCTGGAATAAATCCAGAGGAGGCCACAGAGAGCTGGAGCCCCTCTGGAGCCAGGGAATGGAAAAATCTGGAATGGGAATTCCCTGGAATGGGAATATTTGGAGCCTGGGTGTGGGTCCAAGTGAGTGTGATGTGTTTGTCCCACCTGCAGAGGTGACCATGACACCTCCAGACAGAAACATTCCCAACCAGGAGAATTTTCCAGCTCCCAGCTCCTGTTTCCTGCTCCTTTTCTCACCAATGACTTCTTCCTTTGTGCAGCTGAAATCTTGGAGTTTGTAAATCCCCTGGTGGCCTGAGATGTGCTCCTGCCTGGAGTGACATCCCTGCAGAATTCCAGCTCTGAGAGGTGAAATCCATCCCAGCTCCTTTAGGGAGCTGGAAGGAACCCCTCAAATGAGGGAAGGAGTTAATTAGGACATCCAGAGCTGCTTTTAATCCTCCCCAGTGCAGAAAGCAGAATGTGTAATGGGAATTCTTTCACTTGGTTTGGTTTTCAAAGCTTGGAAAGATGTTAGGACAGCCATGCTGTTAATGCCATTCCAGAGGCCAAAAAAATGTCATCCCCACTCCAGCTGCTGAAACCAAACAATGTGTGCTGAAAGGGAGATGGATCGAGGGGAACATTTGGTAGGAGGCATCCACAGAGGGAATCTGGGAAGGAAATTCCCTGCAGGTGGGTTCTGGGCAGCTGAATGCACTTTTTATTCCAGAGCAGCCACCACAGGACAGAGCCCTTTCCCTGCTCCCTTTGGGAATTTCCCTGCTCTCTTTGGGAATTTCCCTGCTCCCTTTGGGAATTTCCCTGCTCTTTTTGGACATCCCCCTGCTCCCTTTGGGCATTCCCCTGCTCCATCTGGAGATTTCCCTGCTCCTTTCGGACATTCCCCTGCTACCTTTGGGAATTTCCCTGCTCCATTTGGGAAATTTTGTGCTCCATTTGGGAAATTTTGTGCTCCATTTGGGCATTTCATTGCTCCCTTTGGATATTCCCCTACTCCATTTGGGCATTTCCCTCCTCCCTCTGGTAATTTTCCTGCTCCATTTGGGCATTTCCCCGATCCCTTTGGGAATTTCCCTGCTCCCTTTGGACATTCCCCTGCTCCCTTTGGACATTCCCCTGCTCCATTTGGGCAGTTCCTTACACCATTTGCACATTTCATTGCTCCCTTTGGCCATTTCCCTGCTCTTTTTGGGAATTTCCCTGCTCCATCTGGACATTTCCCTGCTCCATTTGGGCCTTTCCTTACTCCATTTGGGCATTTCCTTACTCCATTTGGGCATTCCCCTGCTCCCTTTGGGATTTTCCTACTCCTTTTGGGCATTTCATTGCTCCATTTGGGAATTTCCCTGCTCCATTTGGACATTTCCCTGCTCCATTTGGACATTTCCTTACACCATTTGGGCATTTCATTGCTCCCTTTGGATATTCCCCTACTCCCTTTGGACATTTCCTTTCTCCATTTGAGATGCCCCTTCTCCCTTTGCCCATTTCCCTTCTCCCTTTGGACATTTCATTGCTCCATTTGCCCATTCCCCTGCTCCCTTTGCCCATTCCCCTGCTCCCTTTGGACATTTCCCTGCTCCCTTTGGACATTTCCCTGCTCCCTTTGCCCATTCCCCTTCTCCCTTTGGACATTTCCCTGCTCCCTTTGCCCATTCCCCTGCTCCCTTTGCCCATTTCCCTCCCCGGGGTGCTGCAGGACCCTCCCCAGGTGCATCCTGCAGGCAGAGGCAGCTCTGTGCAGCTGCCCCGTGGCTCTGCTCAGCGCTTTGAGCATTCCTGGTGCTCATTCCAGATCCTCTGCCGTTCCAAACCTCCCAAAATCCCCAAACCTTCCAGGGAATGGCTGAACCTTGCACCCATCCCAAAAGTGCAGCTTTCTGGGCCTTGCTCCTTTCACCTTCAGCACCCTGGGTATAAAAGCAGAGGAGATTTCCCTCAGTGCCCGTTAATGCCCTTAACGAGCCCGTGTTAATTGCATTAGCTGCTGTTCTATTCCAAGGCCCTACAATCTGGTCGCTCTTATTCCAATCAGGTTTCTGATTTTCCACACTTGGCTGCTGCTTTTCCACCCCGCAGCCTCAAAATCAGCATTAGCACCTTGGGAAGGACATTTAGGAGAATACAAACCCCCCCTCACTAAATAAATCTGATTTATTCCCCCTCCAGCAGAGCAGGTGAGCAAACCCTTTTTCCCCCAGTGCATTTATTGTTAGGAATTTCCCTGCACCATTCACTGCCCTTCAAGGGTTAAATCTGAGCAGGGAGAACTCAAAGAGCTGGGAGTTGTCCCAGCCATCCATCCTTGCCTCAGTTTCCCCCTGACAAAGATCACTGGAGCTGCTGCTCTGGCAGTGACACTGGACTTGATGGAAGAAAACGCAATTAAAGGAGATCAGCTGCAATTAAGCAGGATCAAAACAGTTCCCCTCCCACTTAAACAAGCAAATTAAGCCAATTTTTTGTGCATGTGCCCATTTATCAGCTGTTTCCATGGTAACCCTTGTTGTCCTCCGTGCTGTGTCTCGTTTGTGTCATGGTAACACCCTGTAATCCTGGTCCCATTGTCCTGGGTTCCGTGCAAATGTTCACAAGGGAGACCTTTAATCTCCAGATCTCACAGCTCTTCACTCCAACTGACACAAATTTATTGTGGGCACTGTTCTTTTGGTGCTTTAGCCCAGATAGGCTGAGTTTGCTCCTTCCTGGCTCCATCTCAGTTGGGCTGGAGTGGAAGAATCAATATTTACTCAGCAATTTGCAGCCCTTTAGCTGAACTGGTTTAAAAATCTCAGCTCCAACAAAGTGCTGGAACTCCCTGGAGTGGAGTGAAGCAGTTCCTTCATCATCAGAAACTTTGTGGGGATTTGACTTTGAAATGCTTCTTTTGGTGTTAAATTCCAGCAGTTCCAAGGCCCAGTTGATTTTAACAAAATCCTGACTTTGCAGGGCTCCCCCCTCCTGTCTGAGCTAATTTCCATAATATTCCAATTCTAAATTCCTGTGTTTTGTTACAAGCCCTGTGTTTGCTGCTGGGGGAGCTCCTGGAGGTGAGGGATGTCCTGGAGAGCTGCAGGGATCTCAGCAGGACAGGCCTGGAGTGGAATTTGGGTCCTGCTGGGATCAGCTCTGGTGGCTGAGCCTGTGCAGTCACTGGGGGATCAGAGGCTCTGGAAAATGGGATTTTTCATGGAGGGCAGGATGTGCTGAGTTACTGTGGTGGTTTCTGTTTCACTGGAAAGGGACCTGGTGGAGCAAATCCAGAGGAGGCCACAGAGAGCTGGAGCCCTCTGGAGCTGAGGTGGGAGAGCTGAGGGTGCTCACCTGGAGAGGAGACGGCTCCAGGAGAGCTCAGAGCCCCTTGCAGGGCCTGAAGGGGCTCCAGGAGAGCTGGAGAGGGACTGGGGACAAGGGATGGAGGGACAGGACCCAGGGAATGGCTCCCACTGGAAAAGGGGAGATTTGAGTGGGAGATTGGGAAGGAATTCCTGCCTGTGAGGGTGGGGAGGGGCTGGGATGGAATTCCCAGAGGAGCTGTGGCTGCCCCTGGATCCCTGGCAGTGCCCAAGGCCAGGCTGGAGCCCCCTGGCACAGGGGGAGGTGTCCCTGCCATGGCAGGGGTGGCACTGGGTGAGTTTTAGGTTCCTTCCAACCCAAACCATTGCAGAATTCCCTGGTCCTGGGGTGCCAAAGCCTCTCTGCAGAACTCCCGCAAGGCTGGGCTGGCATTCTTTGGAAAGAAGATCTCCTGCTTTACCCACCCAGCCCAGAATCCATGGCAGAAACCCCCAGCAGCCTTCCTGGAGATGTCCCAGGCTCGGGAAGCCCCCGGGGCACTGGGCAGTGCTGGGGCCATCAGTGCCTGCAGGAGGCTGATCTGCCCTGCATTTCCTGCAGATTAGCAGGGATTGAAGGCCATTGTTGTTTCCTGTTCTCCCAGTGTAATGAAATATCCCAACAGAGATTCCAGGGCTGCTTTTGACAATTAATGATCAGCAGAGCCCAGAAATAGCTCTGTGCTCCTGCTGCTGCTCTCATCTGGGGAGCACACAAAGCTTGGAGGAGTCTCTGCCACACAAACTTTTCCCTCCTGAGGCTCTGATGCCTGAGGATTTCAGCTTTTCTATTTTCCATCTCTCTGTAATCCTGCAGTTCTTTAGGGCATAACTCTGAACTCCATACCCAGTGTGAGCTGCTGCTCTCCCATTTGGGGCAGACACAACAATTCCTCTCCAGGCCTGGCAACCAAGGACACCTCACTGCCTCAGGGCCCAGAGATGGCAACAAAAGGGAGTTGGGGGCAGCAAACTTGGGGTCAATGACTTCATGACCTGCAGCTGTAATTGGAAGATCAACCCCAATATGTAAATGGCCCAAACTTATAAAAGTGTGAAACCTGTGAGTCCATTTTGGGTGGCCCTGGGGGGCTTTATCTGCCCTAAATGTACCTGGAAACCCTTCAATAAATAGAAATCCTTTTTATTTTATTAATTTTGTCTGGCCTCTGTTTTTAGGCAGCCCCAAAAGGCAGCAGGTCAAGCATCTCCCAGCTTGAAAAACACAAAGTTTTGCTGCCTGAGTCTGTGAGGCTCTGCAGGCCCAGGCCCTGGGCGGCCTCTGCTCTGTTTTTTGTTTGGCTCTGGTGTTGCAGAGGTTTCCTTAGCAACCCCTGTATCCTTTTACAAGTCATTGTTAGTGACACACATTGACGTGGGGATGCTAAAAACGATGGCACCCAATAAAAATAACCCCGGTGATGACCCTGTTTCCTTAAGCAAACAGCACCAGGATCCACCAGGATGGGCCAGAGGGATTTCTCTCTGGAACAATGATGCTTGCAGCCTCCAGCAGCACCAACAGGAGCTCACAAAGGTCACGAGGAAAATCTTCCATCCTCTGCTCTCCGGGCCTAATCCCAGCATTTACAGGCACAGAGCTGGCCAAGACAGAGGGAACTGCTCATTGGAATCCCCAAAAAACCCTAAAAAAATCCCTAAATAAACCTCTACAAAAATCCCTACAAAAATCCCTACAAAAATCTCTACAAAAATCCCTACAAAAATCCATTAAAAAAACTCTAAAACATCTATACAAACATTCCTTTAAAAATCCCTAAAAAAATCCCATAAAAATCCCTTAAAAAAACCCTAAAAAAACCCTAAAAATCCCTAAAAAAATCCCACAGAAATCCCTAAAAGCCAAAATCCAATTTCTTACAGGGAGAAAACCTCCCTTTGTTGTTTAGTGATGGGAGGTGGTGGAGATTTGAGTCCTTTCCTCACCCAGGTCCCTCTTGAGGGGCTGGAAATGAGGCAGGTTTGGATTAAATGAGGGAGGTTTGGGTTAAATGAGGGAGGTTTAGATTAGATAAGGCAGGTTTGGATTAAATGAGGCAGGTTTGGATTAAATGAGGGAGGTTTGGATTAGATGAGGCAGGTTTGGATTAAATGAGGGAGGTTTGGATTAGATGAGGCAGGCTTGGATTAAATGAGGCAGGTTTGGATTAACAGGCAGGTTTGGATTAAATGAGGGAGGTTTGGATTAAATGAGGCAGGTTTGGGTTAAATGAGGGAGGTTTAGATTAGATAAGGCAGGTTTGGATTAAATGAGGCAGGTTTGGATTAAATGAGGGAGGTTTGGATTAGATGAGGCAGGTTTGGATTAATTAAGGGAGGTTTGGATTAATTAAGGGAGGTTTGGATTAAATGAGGCAGGTCTGGATTCCCCCCACAGGGACGTTGGCAGCTCCATGGAAACCCAAGGCAAACCCCTGGGTCAGTCCTTCTGCTGATTCTCGGCTCTGGAAGGGACTGGGTGCAGAATTCAGATCTTCAGTGGGGTAAAAACTGTAAATTTTCTTCACCAACTCCCTAAAACCAGAGAACTCTGGGATGGTTTGGGTGGGAAGGGACCCTAAAGCCCACCCAGGGCCATTTCTGCTCCTGAGGCAGGAGGGGACACCAGGAGCTGCCTGGATCACTGAATCCATCAATGCTTTTGGGAAGACATTGGCCAGAGGCAAAGGAAAAGAGGGAGCAGAGCCATTGTCCAATGTGGCTTTAATAGGAGGCTGATTTGTGGTGTAAACAAGGGCAGAGGAGTCAAAGCTGGGCTGATACAGCCAGGCCTGGCCCTCCCTGGTACCGGCGTGAGCTGGTTTGGGGCTGGCCTGCATCTCCTTTCCCCAGCTGACATACACTGCTATGGAATTTTGGAGCTTTTCCCATGGAAAATTATGACTTTGCATCAAAACCTGATTATTTTCCAGTTTATGATTATGTTTTTTTTTCTTTTTGACAAGGAGTTGATGGCCTTTGTTTACAGATCAGCCTGGGTTCGCTGTTCTCTGGTGAAAACATGAAAACCTCGAGTCAGGCAGGCCTGGCGTGCGTGGTTTCAATTTAGTGTCAAAACTCCAGTTTATACAAGGAGATGAGAGAAGAAAGTATCAAAGGAATTTTCTCCCAGCCCCACAGCCTGGAATCCTCTGGTTTAACCCACACAGGGCTGAGGAAATGTTGGATTTGGAACCAGATCCAGGTGAGGGGAGCAGGCTGGGCCTCTCTTGTCACTTCCTCTCTGCATCTAAGGGTTGGTTTGGGTTCATCTCAGCAGGAATTTCATCCAAGGAACAAAACCCTCTTGCTTTCCCCTCCACATCCAAAGAATCTGGGATTCAGTGGGAGGGAGTTTTATCTGAATAAATTCTTTATAAGCTGCACACCGACACCAGGCCTGGCTACAGAGGGAATGTCTGCCTTGTCTGAGCCCAGTCTCACCAGTGATTTCTGGCTGAAAACCAGTTCAAAGCAGCAAGGTTTGTCTGAATTTTAACTCCTAAAGCTGGAGGAGGACAGTGACTGTAACCTCTACATGAGAACAGAGCTTTTGAATTAAATTATTGCACCCTTGGGCCGAGATTGTTCCTTAATGAGAGCCTGGCACTAACACTGCCAGGACCAGCATTCCCTCTGATTCTGGGATTTGGGAATATTCAGATCCAGACCTGGAAATGTTGAGAGACTGAGGTAGAAGATGAGCTGGCTTTGATAAACTCTTGAACTGAAAGAAAATATTCTTTCAAATACATCTGAAAAATGCAGGGAAGCCTTGGATGAAGAGTCAGGGAAAGCTTGGAATGAAGCCTTTATTTACTTTTCTTTCTCTGCTTTGTTTATTTTCCCTCTTTTTTCTTGCCCCTCCAGAGAAGAGACCTCAGTCCTACTTTGCAGTTTTGCTTTGTGACGTTGGCCATGGCCTTTCCCTGCTCCCTGCCTTCGTTTCCCAGGGATAAATGGGGATATTCAAAAAAAGCTGAGCCAGAGGGGAACTCCAGGTCAACTCCAGGCCCCTCTTCCAAAATGAGAGTGGTTTTGTCCCTGTCATTTCCAGAAGCATTTTCTGCTAGGCCTGTGCAGTCCTGCTGGGGCTGGAATTTGCTCTGGAGAGGCAACAAATTCACTGTAAACTTCTGTGAAGTGGAACTTCTTCTGAAAACTTTGTTTCTTTATTGCTGGGATGTTTTTTTCCTCCTATTTAGCCTGAGTCACTCCTGCTGCAGCTTTGTGCCCTGTGGCCTCTGAGGGAGGCTGTGGCAGGGATTTGTTTACAGAATTTAAACACAGAATCTTGGAATTCCAGAATGGCTTGAGCTGGAAGGGACCTTAAATCCCATCCTTAAATCCCATCCTTAAACCCCATCCCAGCCTTGTCCTGGGCAGGGGCACCTCTCACTATCCCAGGTTGCTCCACCATGAAACACTGCAAACCATTTGGAGGAAGCCACATCCCAGATCCAGCTGTTGGAATTCCAGTTGTTTCCATCAAGAGGCATCTCAAAGTGCTACCTTTGAGGGATTTGAGTGCCCAGCCCCAAAACTGGACACCAAACCCCAAAGCAGTGGGTGGTTATGGACTGGTGGCACCTCAGTGGCACAAACTCAACTGAACCTCGACAGCCCATGAGGAGAAATTTGGATTTCTTCTACTTTAGGGCCAAATCACAATTTTTGAGCAGGAAGGTGAGTGCCTGTCCTTAACCTCTGGCAGGGGAGCCCTGCCAGGCTTGTGAACACTAAATGTGGACAATTTCTAATTATAAGACAATTTCATGAGTGTTGATAACCCTGTCCAGTGGGAAGCAGTGCAGGAACAGTTTATTTTGGACATAAGTCACTGGTAAAGCTCTTGAGAGTCACTGCTCAGACAGGAATGAAAAAGGAGCTCTAAATCCTCAAACATTCACATCTCCTACCCCTGGATTTAAAAGCAAACCCTTTCCATTGTCTACAAGTTCCAAGGAAATAAAAATAGGGAGCTATTTCAGTCCAGACACAGAAATAAGCACAGAGAGCTGAGAGTAACTGAGGCAGGCAGCTGAGCATCCCAGGAAAATCCTGCTCGTGGCTTTCCAGCCATTGGTGACCACAGCTTTTAAAGTAAATAAAGCAATAAAATGTGCCTGGATAATCCACCCAACCCCCTCTGGCTGACAGGGAGTTTATGAGGATTTCCTTTGAATTGTTGGAGAAGTGGTTCAAAAAGATGCATTAAAAGCTATTAAAAATGTAGTTACAAATTAAATTAGAAAATGTAAAACCAAACACAAATGCAGTTGTAATAACTTTAGGGAAGGGGGAGTGACCCTAAAAATGTTTGGCCAAAATGCAGATTGACAAGGGGGTCAGTCAGGGGGTGAATGTTGTTCTTTGGGGCGATGACGGCAGGGCCGGTTTCACAACGAAATCTTTGGAAAAGCAGGATTCTTCCTGGGCAGGATGTTTACAACACCCCCCAGGCTGTGCCCCTGCAGCCCCTGTCTGTGCTTTGTGTGCTGATGTCACCACTGTGTCACCTCCTGGGCCTTCTGCATCATCCCTGGTTCCGATTTCCTCCCCTCTGCTGCTTCCCAGCGCTCCCAGCTGGATGCTCCTGCAGTCCTGGAGAGGTTTGGGTGGGAAGAGGCCTTGGAGATCCTCTCCTTTATCCAGGGCAGGGGTGGCAGCACTCAGCTCCCAGCCATGGGGCTGGATGGAATTCCCAGAGCAGCTGGGGCTGCCCCTGGATCCTGGCAGTGCCCAAAGGTCCTTTCCAACCCAAACCATCCCATATTTTATGCCTGATAAACAAATCCCTGGACCATTTGGAGCTGCCTTTGTCCCTCATGGTTTTCCTCTTTTTCTTATTTTTCTTTTCTTTTCTTTTCTTTTCTTTTCTTTTCTTTTCTTTTCTTTTCTTTTCTTTTCTTTTCTTTTCTTTTCTTTTCTTTTCTTTTCTTTTCTTTTCTTTTCTTTTCTTTTCTTTTCTTTTCTTTTCTTTTCTTTTCTTTTCTTTTCTTTTTTCTTTTTTCTTTTCTTTTCTTTTCTTTTCTTTTCTTTTCTTTTCTTTTCTTTTCTTTTCTTTTCTTTTCTTTTCTTTTCTTTTCTTTTCTTTTCTTTTCTTTTCTTTTCTTTTCTTTTCTTTTCTTTTCTTTTCTTTTCTTTTCTTTTCTTTTCTTTTCTTTTCTTTTCTTTTCTTTTCTTTTCTTTTCTTTTCTTTTCTTTTCTTTTCTTTTCTCTTCTTTTTTCTTTTCTTTCTTTCTTTCTTTCTTTCTTTCTTTCTTTCTTTCTTTCTTTCTTTCTTTCTTTCTTTCTTTCTTTCTTTCTCGCTTTCTTTCTCGCTTTCTTTCTTTCTTTCTTTCTCGCTTTCTCTCTTTCTCTCTTTCTCTCTCTCTTTCTCTCTTTCTCTCTTTCTCCCTTTCTCCCTTTCTTTCTCCCTTTCTCCCTTTCTTCTTTTCCTCCTTTTTTTTCTCTCTGTTACCATATTTACCATGGATCCTTCTCCTCTCCTCTCCTCTCCTCTCCTCTCCTCTCCTCTCCTCTCCTCTCCTCTCCTCTCCTCTCCTCTCCTCTCCTCTCCTCTCCTCTCCTCTCCGGGCTGTTCCTGGTGATTTGCTCAAATTCAACCCTCGAACACTTCCTGGGCTTTCCTCACTCCTGACTCCCAGGAGGAAGGGGGAGGATGCACAGAGGCAGCAATGCTTTGCTATTCCAGCTTTGCTTTCTGAATTTTTCCTCTTTTTTGTCGTTTTTTTGTCCCTTTAAGCTCTTGTTTTAACACAAGGCTTCCTGCTGTCCCTGGAGCTGGCAGGGCTCGGGCCCAGGATGGGAGGAAGGCAGCCCTGGGAAGGGAGGAAAGGGCTCTGATTCAGCAGGGCTGTGACTCAAACGCTGCCACTCTTGGAAAGGGCACTTGACAATGTTGGCATTATCAGGGATGAGGCAGGGGAGGAAATCACTGCTGAGATAAGGATGGGAATGCAAAGGGACAGAGCAGGCAGCAAAATCTCCCAGCAGCACAGAAAGGTGGAATTGCTAAGGCTGCAAAAGGTTTTTGGGATCACAGAGTCCAGCCATCAACCATGGCCCCAAGTGCCCCATCCCCACATGTGTGACCCCACCACTTCCATGGGCAGCTCCACCATTCCCATCACCCCTAAAAGTCCTGAACCCCCTCTCTGCAGGGCTGTGACCGCAGAGATTCGGGGTAAGCACCATCCCTGCATCCCAGATTTCTCCCAGCCCGGCAGAGCCATCAGCTCCTCCTGCAGATCCCACAAACCCTTGGCTCCCACAGCTCCCACTGTGGGACAGGAGGACCAAGCTGGAACATTTGCAAAGCCTGAAATAATGGAAAAGCTCCCAAAGCAGCTACAATCCCGACTCTGCAGTCATCCAAGATTTACCACAGAGCCTTCAAATGTCACTCTGAGTGTAATGAACGGGGCTGGGAAGGAAGGAGCCTCTGGGATAATCAGCACAGCTTAGGCAGTGACCTATGAATCACTTTGCAGGAAGTCCATCCTCCTTCCCAAGAAAAACGTGCATTGAAGCAGCTGAACAGGAGCTTGGTTGTCCAGGCTGGATCAGAATGAATGGGATAATGAATTGAAATAGTGAATGTCCAAGGATTTCGTCAGGAATTCAAGCCTGAGAGTCCCCTGTACGTGTCAAGGTGAAGGGAGCCTTGAGAGGAAGTCAGGAGTGAGGAAGAGAAGCAAGCCTGGGGCAGCAAAATTCCATGCATGAGTCTGAAATGGTCTGTGCAAGCAGAGATTCCAAAGGGGGATGTCTGAGCCTGCTCCAAACTCACAAATCCAACACAAAACTCACCAATCCAACACTCAGCACTCACAAATCCAACACAAAACTCACCAATCCAACACTCAGCACTCACAAATCCAACACTCAGCACTGCCACAATAATATCTGGCCATGTTTTTAAGGGGACAATAAAGCCTGACTAATTCTGCACCCTCACACTCTGTTCCCTCTCCAATTTTGCTGCCCTCCCACTCCAGCACCTGAGCTGACAGAATTTGAGGCTCTGATTGAAAAGCACTGGGTTGGGCTTTGGGGGATCCCCCCAGTTACACACAATGATTTTTGGCAAACCACTTCCTCCTCCTCTGCCTGTTTTTCCGTTTGTGGACATGAACTAACAATTCTTGTTCTGTCCAACTCCTTCCCTGGCCTGTTTTGGGCTCCTTGGAGAAGATTCAGGCTCTTGCAAAATATTTATGCAGGGCTTGGCAGGAGGGAGCCAAGGTTTTGCCTGCGACCTATGGAATATCCCAGAAGCACAGGCTATTCCCTATAGAATATCCCAGAAGCAGAGGATATTCCCTATGGAATACCCCAGAAGCAGAAGACATTCCCTATGGAATATCCCAGAAGCAGAGGATATTCCCTATAGAATATCCCAAAAGCAGAGGATATTCCCTATGAAATATCCCAGAAGCAGAGGATATTCCCTATAGAATACCCCAGAAGCAGAGGATATTCCCTATAGCCAGAAGCAGAGGACATTCCCTATGGAATATCCCAGAAGCAGAGGATATTCCCTATAGAATATCCCAGAAGCAGAGGATATTCCCTATAGAATACCCCAGAAGCAGAGGACATTCCCTATGGAATATCCCAGAAGCAGAAGATATTCCCTAGAGAATATCCCAAAAGCAGAGGATATTCCCTATAGAATATCCCAAAAGCAGAGGATGTTCCCTATAGAATACCCCAGAAGCAGAAGATATTCCCTATAGAATATCCCAAAAGCAGAGGATATTCCCTATAGAATACCCCAGAAGCAGAGGATATTCCCTATAGAATATCCCAAAAGCAGAGGATATTCCCTATAGAATACCCCAAAAGCAGAGGATATTCCCTATGGAATATCCCAAAAGCAGAGCCCAACTGGTTGTACTGCAGGAGCTGCTGGGAAATCATTGATATCCAGGTTATGGGGTTATGGTTCAGTTCCTTTAAAAACTGGGATCAGCTTGGCCTCCAGGTTTCTTCCTATAATTCTGATATAATTCACATTATCCTGACAATGAAATATTAATTATCATTTATTAATTTATTATTCAATTTTATTTTATTTAATTTATTTATTATTTATTATTTATTATTTAATAATGAGATTTATTATTTATTATTCAATTACTTTATTTTATTTTATTTTTAATTATATATATATATTTATTTATTATTAATTATTATTTATAGTAATGATTTCTTTGTGCTCAGCAAAGCCCTGTAGGGAATGCTCCATGCCCTGTGCCCTCCCTGGCATAGGTTGGGATGCCAGGCAGAGCTGCTGAGTCATGGCCATTCCAACAGGATAATCCTGATGCTCACGTTGCTTTTCCTCAGTTTTGCACCAGTTGTGATGCAGATTTTGATGATCTCAAAGGCCGTTTCTTCCCTCGGATGTCCCTGATCCTCTGACATTTAAACAAAAGGCAATCATCCCACGGCTTCTGCTGGGAAGAGCTGGCACCTTGCCAATCACAATATTCCCCTCCTCTTCCCAATGACGTGGGAACGAGGCCTGGGTGCCTCCAAGGAGGGTCTGAGCAGGGCAAAGCCTCGCTGCTGGGGGCTTAAACGGAGCTTTAGCTTCAGGCACAGCCTGGCACAGGGGTGCTGGAGGTGCTTCACCCACAGCTCCTGGCTAATAATCATTAGAGCTGTAAAAATAGATCATTAAAAATTAAAATCCTAATGGGAAACTCTCAGCTAGATAAAATCCCCTTCCTAAACAAGTCCAGAGAAGCAGAGTATGATTTACAACAAATTGCATTTAAATACTTGAATAGGCAAGAGCTCTGCTGGGAGGGTGTTAAAATAACCCCCAAATTAGAACATTCAGACATGAGGACATTCAAACATCAGAACATTCAAACTCACCCATGGGAGGAGAAGGTGAAGAACTCCTCAAATTACTTCAGCAAATTACTCAGCACCTAACTTTGTGTCTTGCCCTGGGAGAGGAAGGAAGTCCCAGCTCTCAAACTCTCCAGTTTCCTTCTGCTTTTGCCATTCCCGCCAGCAATGCCACCAAGAGCTCGCTGGTGTCCCCAAATGTCCATGCTGGAGCACAGGATGGTGGGGACAGATCCATAAATCCACTGTCTCTGGGATGGATGGGGATCCATGGGATTCACACACAGATTCAGCTCAGCCTGGAGCTTGGGGATGGATCAAGGGTGGACTTGGCCACCCAAGTGTTGGGTTAAAGGTTGGCCTTGATGACCTTAAAGGTCTTTTCCAACCTAAATCATTCCATGACTGCTCTCCCTCCCTGGAGGACTCCCCTCCCCTGTCCCAAGAGATCCCAAAGCCAGTGATTAATTCCATTCCAAATTTTCATTTGTCCAAAGGAGAACAAAAGCCGTGGCGGGGCACTCACAGAAAAAGGAAGGAATACATTGTCATCATCCAACAATCAGGAATCATGAGAAAGGTCAGGAAAACACACAAAAGGCCAAGGTTTCAGCTGGTGGAAGCAGCAGAGCTCCACTGGTGACACTGGGTCAGAAACTTTTACTGCATGAGGTGCTTTTTCCCCATCGGAAGCCTTGGAGCACAACTTGCAGAGGAACAATTTGGGAATAGAAAAATAAAAAATAAAAAAGAACACAAATCCCAAAGTGCAGCCAAATGCAGCAGATCCATGACTTCCATGGCTCTCTGTGCTGCATTCCCCAGCCTCCAGCTGATGAGATTCCCTTTCAATCCGTTCCTATTTCCCTCTTTATTGCACAACTGCTTTAAAGCCTTGCAAATTCCAAGGAATTCCAGGGCAAACTGCCTGGAATTCCTTATCCCAGAATCCTGCAGCATTAAACTGACAATTCCAGATGGCACAGATGTCATTCCCTTCAGCTGGATGCTGGGAGGCCTAAAGGGACATCCTGACAATCCTGTGGGTTGCACAAGGAAAATTCCTGCTGTTTTCTTGGCACCTCAAGCAGCACAAGGGCAAACGGGCCTTGAGTTGTGCCATGGGAGCTTCAGGTTGGATATCAGGGAACATTCCCACCCTGGAAGAGTGGCCAAGCATTGGGACAGGCTCTTCAGTCACCACCCCTGGAAGTGTTAACAAAAAATGAGCAGTTGGGGCAATTCCTCATTGGTGGGAATGGTGGGATTTGGTCAATGCTTGGACTTGACAATCTTGGAGGTCTTTTCCACCTATAATGATTTTATAATTGTATGGAGATGTCAATAACCCCTCCTTGGAGGGGAGAAGACCCTTGGAGGTCTTTTCCACCCTTAATAATTCTTTAATTCTATGGACAAAACAATGGCCCCTCTTGGAGGTCATTTCCACCCTTAATAATTCTTTAATTCTTTGGATACATCAATAACCCCTCTTGGAGGTCTTTTCCACCTTAAATAATTCTTTAATTCAATGGACACATCAATGGCCCCTCTTTCCTTCCCTCCTCTTTCCCTGTGGGATCCCTTGGGCTCAGCCATCAATGTCCTCACCCTCTAATTTTAAAGACTTGGCATCTCCATCCAAGGAAACCCAAATCTCAGGACATTTCATCTTCCAAAGCCTTCCCAATCCCTTGCTCCACACCCTCCACTGAGGATTTTCCATGTGTAAAGGCAAAGATCCGAAGGATCTGGAGAAGTTGGCTCCGGATGCACAGAGAATTCTCGTCTCCAGGACTGTCAGCAGGAGCACGCTCTCATAATTAATATTTTTATGCTGGATATTTTTCCAGGCCTAATTGCAGCTTTCAAAGTTCTTCCCTGGCATGAATTTGTCCCCTTTTATTTCTTGCATAACTGGGCCTGCAAAGAGCCTCCCAAAGGTTGAGTGTGAGGCAGGCTGCGCCGCTGGCACGCATGGGATGTTCCCTGCCGTGAGTCACCGAGCAGATGTGCCTCGTCATGCGATGCCTGCGGTGCCACTGGAGAGGGGAACAGAATTAACTCATCCCTCAGAACCGGAGGATTCCAGGGAGAATCTGCACACCCAGGCATCAGATTGATTTCTTTATCCTTTGTTGTTAAAGTGGCAGAGGCAGAAATGAGCAGTGAGCTGGTGAGGGACTGCTGTTCCTTCTAAGCAAGCTGGAGATCATCTGGAGATCCTTGGGAAAAAAAGCTGAAATGTTTCTTTTCCTGAAAGGGATCTTGTGGTGGGAGTTGTTTCATAGGATCATGGAATGGTTTAGGTGGGAAGGGACCCTAAAGTCACCCAGTGCCACCCCCTGCCCTGGGCAGGGACACCTCCCACTGTCCCAGGTTGCTCCAAGCCCTGTCCAGCCTGGCCTTGGGCACTGCCAGGGATCCAGGGACAGTGACAGCTCCTCTGGAATTCCATCCCAGCCCCTCAGCACCATCACAGAGAAGGATTTTTCCCGAATATCCCATCTAAGCCTCTTTCTCAGTGGGAAGCCATTCCCCTTGTGCTGGCACTCCAGGCCCTTGTAAATATTCTCTGCTTCAGTTCTCCTGTCCAGTCTTGAAAATCATTTTGGGAAGTGGGAAGTTGAATGTAGGTTTGGGAGAAGTCACAGAAGCATCAGCCCCACAAATTTATTTAAAACTGATGAATTTTGTCAATCCCAAAAGCCATTTTTGACAGCTGTTCCAGGTATGTCCCAAGCTCACCTTTCACACTTAAGCAGGGGTTGCCCTGACGTGTCCCTGGCTCCTGTAACCTTCTCCAGGCTGCACTCAGGGAAGGATGGTTGTGATTCCTGGCAGAAAGGGAAATGAGAAACAGCCCCTGGTTAGTCTGGAGCAGTTGTTTAAATCCATAATGCAAACCAAGACAATGAATGTCTCAATTTGCCAACACTGCTGAGTGGAAGCAGTTAGATATTCCCCACAGCTGGGCATTCCCTGCAGCTGGATATTCCCTGCAGTTGGATATATCCCTGCAGTGGATATTTAACTGCAGTTGGATATTCCCCACAGCTGGGCATTCCCTCCAGTTGGATATTCCCTGCAGCTGGATGTTCCCCACAGCTGGAAATTTCCTGCACTTGGATATATCCCTGCAGTTGAATATATTCCTGCAGATGGATATTCCCTGCAGTTAGACATTTAACAGCAGTTGGATATTCCCTGCAGCTGGATATTTCCCACAGCTGGATATTCCCCACAGCTGGATATTCCCCACAGCTGGATATATCCTTGCAGTTGGATTTTTAACTGCAGTTGGACATTCCCTGCAGTCAGATATTCCCTGCACTTGGATATTTCCTGCAGTTGGATATATCCCTGCAGCTGGATATTCCCCACAGCTGGATAATTTCCTGCAATTGGATATTCCTGCAGCTGGACATTCCCTGCAGCTGGATGTTTCCCTGCTCCAAGACAAGTGCTGTGCTATTATTTAAAACTCAGGAGTTGAAAAGCTGATTCCATTTCCACTGAGGGAAAAACCAGGACTGTGGGGACTCAGCACATCACTCCGGATGTCCAGAGTTACCGAGAGAACCCTTGGGGGGCTCCTGGAATGTTGCCAGGAGTGTCTGATGGCTTGATTTCGATCCTTCTAAGGAAGTGACACCTGTTTGAGGACGTGAGAGTCACTTGGGAGTGAGTGGTGCAAGAAGGACACATTTATAGGGTGAAATATAGATTTTAGGGTTTTTGGTACAGGGGGGTTATAGAGACAAGATGGAGGGATCAGGGCCTGTCTCGTCCTTCTTCTTTCTTCTTCTTGTCATCCATTTTCTGTGGTGATGTTGGCACTTGGGGATTGGTTCATGGTAAAGGTGCACTTGCTAATATGGCTGAAAGGTATTGGGAAATGAAGGTAAATATCATGTACGTAGTTTTTAGTATAAAAAGACACGACCACCCTGTGGGTGGTCAGAGTGCCCTTGGCTGCCTTGCAGGTCAGACCTCTGTTGGGCAGAAAGAAAATTCTGTAGATAAGAAATAATAAACAATCTGAAGATTGAAAAACTGAAGAGTCCAGACTCGTCCTTTGAAGCGCGGGCGCCCCAGAACCACCCTACCCGTGTCGGGGCAGAGACAGACAGCTGACCAGACAAGGACCTGTACCTAGTACAGGTCTAAACAGACCTATACATTTTTAACTCTGTTTTTCCCCTTTTTCCATTCAGATGATCATTTCATGAGCTCATTTCATGAGCTGCTGGGGTGTTTGTGTCTCCTTCCCCCAGAGGAGAAAGTGGGTGTTGAACTCGTGAAGGAATGGAAGAACTGTCAGCTGTCATTTATTGAAGTCACTCTTTCTTTCTCTACCCCAATATTTGTCCCTTCTCCATCACAGCAGAAGCAGATGGAGCATCTCTGCACTGGAATTGATGCTGAAGGACAGGGCAGGATCCCAGCGAGGAGGGAGGCCCAGTTTTACTGCTGTGCCATCAGCTCTGGGTGTTCTGCCCCTCCCGCTGCAGCTGAAGCAGCTCCCAGCCCAGATAAAGCCAGATATGTGCAAGATGTTGGTGACAGATTCCCAGAATCACAGATTAGGCTGGAAAAGACCTCTGAGATCATCAGTGCAGAGGCTCCAGCCCACTGAACTCCAGATCCACGAGAGCTTATCTCTTTATTCCAAACAAGCAGGGTAATTAGGCAGAGCATCCATCTCCTTATCAGCTGCAGGTGAAAATTCACCTTTAGTTGTTTTTAATTCAATAACCCCAGACCTTTGATGAGCTCCAGTGGCTGCTCTGCTGGCCTAGTCACCATCCCATCAGCAGCTCCTCTGGGGAGGATTTGTTCCAGATTCCCTTAATTGGCTCCTTGTGCCTCTCTGGAAGCCCCATTAGTGGCTGCTCTGTGTCACTCTGTGTCACCCCAGACATCCACTCCATCCTTCCCACAGCATCCCATAATGCCTGCTGTGATCCTTACTCCAAGGTGTAATTTAAAGACAAATTGAAAGCCCAGCCATTAAGCCCCAGTGCAGATGGTGCTGCTGGGGATAATTACCAGGTGTAGAGGAGCTGCAGGACCATGGAGCTGCCTCCAATGAGTTATTGGTGAAGGAGACTTGTCAGAACTCAGTGCAGCCCTCTGGGTGTCCAGAGTTGCTGGGACCCCTGCCAGGGGGCTCAGAGACCCCGGCACACAGCCCAGAACACCTGGGGGTTTGGTTACGACCTGTGGAGAAAATTACCAGCTTTGTATGAAGACCTGAAAGCCACAGAAGTTTAGGTAGTGTAATAAAAAAATCATCACTCGGTGAAGGGGTAGATTTTGGGGTTTTTAGAATAGGGGTTTTGGGGACAAGATGGAGGGACTTGGGCATGTCCAGCCTTTCTTCTTCCTTTCTTCTTCTTCTTCTTCTTCTTCTTCTTCTTCTTCTTCTTCTTCTTCTTCTTCTTCTTCTTCTTCTCTACCTCCTTCTTCTTGGCCTCCATCTTCTGCTGTGATGGTGGCACTTTTAGATTGGTTTAGAGTAGAAGCTCACTGTCTAACACAGGTGATAGGTATTGGGAAGGAGTTGTAAACATTGTACATGTAGTTTTTAGTATAAAGGCATAACCCTGCCCTGGGGGCAGGCAGAGTGCCTGGAACTGTCCTGCTGGATGGACCTCGGCAGGGCAGGAGAAAAATTTTGATAGATAAGATACAATAAACAACCTTGAGACCCACAACTGAAGAGCTCTGACTCATTCTTCAAATGTGTGGGCCGAAACAGAGACTTTTCACGTGTCTCAGGGCTGCAATAACCTGCAACCACCCCAGAGAGACTCTGCTCACAAGGGCTGTGAGCTGCCAGAGAGCACAAATCCCAGGCAAAGAACCCTTCCAGCCCAGAAAACAGGGATTATTCTCTTTCCAGAGGCAACAGCAAGGTCCTCACAGCCCTGGGGGCAGCCCCACCATGTCCTCCTGGGGGGATATCACAGCACACACCACCCGTGTCCCTGAGCTCCCAAGGACAGCTGGCTCTGCACAGCTTCACCCAGTGCTGGCACCCAGGGGATGGAATCTGGAGGCTGCTGGGGCTCCAAGTGAAGCCCCAAGGAGAGTTTCCCAATGGGAAGGTGTCGGAGCGTTGGGGGTAGGATGGTCAGGACGGACAGAGACGAGAGATCTCTGCAGCCAGGTGTGGAATTTGGGGTTTATTGCAAAGGGCCAAGGGCAGGGCCCTGCTGGGAGCTGCCAGGCACAGCTCAGAGCAGGACTGAGAGAAGAGAGGGGGAGAGAGGATGAGAGGGTGAGAGAGTAAAAGGGGTAAGAGAGTAAAGGAGTAAAAAGGTGAGAGAGTAAAAGGGGTAAGAGAGCGAAGTTCCTGTTCCAATACAATAAATCTTCTTCTGTGTTGAATATTCTGATTCTCACCAACCAATCCAGTACAAGATACAAATCCTACAGCATTTACACACAGCCTATAGAATCATTACATCACCATCCTGTGTTACATTTTAAACCCTACAAACTCCTCTTTGGGCCCCTTCTGCCAAGCTGGCAGGGTCTGCTCTGAGCCTTGGAGCTGTCTGCAAGCAGAGGGTGTTGTTCCATCAAAAGGGGATCACCTTCAGCCAGCCACACCATTGTTTTCCAGTTGTTCAGTAACTGAGGGATCTCAAAGCTTGCTTTCATTTCAGTCTCGCTTATAGTTTCCATATTCTCAAAATCTTTTGCCAGACAATCATATTTGTAAGGCTTTCCTGTTTCACCTTCCCCAACAGGAAGGCACTCCTGCAGGCTCATTAATGCAGCTCATTAACTGTGTGACTTCATCTCACCAGCCTGGTGCCTCTCCCAGGTCATGCCCACCTCAGTGACCCTGTCTGGTGACCACTGCCTTCTGTCACTGGGGCCTGATTTGTCCTGGGAGCTCTTGGAGACATTTATAAACAATATTAAAGTGACAGAAGTGTGTTTTGAATAGCTTGGGATTCTGCAAATTCCTAAAAGTCATGGTGGTAAATAATTCTCTCGATATGTTTATTTACATAGCCAGACTTCAAAGCAACTCACAGTTCACTTCACTAAACTTTCCAGCAAACAGGAAAATGATGGAGAGCATCCTGATCCCTGCTCAGCTTGGCTGGAGAGGGCAGCAGAATGCTCCAGGGCTTCCCTGGGAGCACAGCTCAGGTTGTTTTAGCCACACACTCAGGACCTGGGAGCAGGAACAAAGTTCCTGCTGGCCATGAGGTGATTTGGGCTCAGTTAAACTCATCAGTTTGGTTCTGGACTGTGTCCCTTTTAAAAATAGGAGAAGGTTACAAAACAACCATGACAGAAACCTCTTTGCCTCCCATCCCCACTCCTGGGATGAATAATCCTGTGGAGGAGCAGTGGGCGAAGCATTAGGAGCTGACGTTTCTGCCAGCCCTGATTATAAACAACAACAGGACACAAATGGAAGAGCTCTTGGTTCATTTTTCCCATTAAAAAACCACTCGGAATTTCAAAGGAATCTGCCAGGGAAAGGCTTGTTTGAAAGTTCCACGGATGGAGCTACAAATCAACTCACTAACAGTCATCTCTGTAAATGGTGGTTGGGGTGGGAAGGGGGCAGGAGGAAGGGAAGAGCTGTGTTCTCTCTGGTTTTGCTCTCTGTGCTGCACATGCCAGGCTCTGGAGGGGGTGCCTTTCATCCTCACCCCCTGGTCCCTTCCATCAGCTGTGCTAGGAGCACTGGGAGAGGGTCCCAAGGACCCCCAGGTGGATCTGGCTCTGTGGTGTCCAGCCCTGCAGTGGATCTGAGTTTGCTGCTGAAGAGAGGAAAACCCTCATTAACCTCAATAACACTCTGGGGATGCTCAATCCAAAGGGAGGTGAAGGGGTAGGATCGGGTATTTATTTGATTTAGGCTTTTGTAAAATGCCTATGGTCAAACAAACATCTGGATTGTGGAATAGAAGCAGCCAGACACAGCCTGAACTGGGCTGGAGACACCAACCACTCTCACATCCCTCAGAGAATGGGCCAAGGAAAATCTGATCCACAAACAACAATTACCAAAGGCCAGGGGTTAAAACGACCGAGGACTGGCTGAGCCCTTTGGGAAGACACGCCTGGAGCTCCATTCCACGGCACTCTGGAATTGCTGTGCCATGTGGAGCCTCTGAAATGGACAACATCCCTACCCTGAGTCCAGGGCAGGGACATGAACGAGGTTTGGCAGAATTCCCATAACTCTTTGTGTCCCCAACAATTCAACCTAAACGTTCCTGGTCCTGCAATGGGAAAGGCTCTGCCTGCTGGTTTGATGTGACCAGAAGGTGTCAGAACCCAGGAAATTCCTCTGAGTGCCCTGGAGGACTTGAGACCCTGCCAGGGGGCTCAGAGACCCTGGCACAGATCCCAAGACCCCTGTGCCTTTGATTTTAGCCCATGGAAAAAACAATTACCAACCTTATAGGAGGATCTGCAAGCCACAAAAGTTTAAGTAGAATGATAGTGAATTTACCACAGGGTGAAAATGTAGAATTTTGGGGTTTTTAGAATGTGGGTTCAGGAGGCAAGATGGAGGAATCTGGGTGCATCCTGTCCTTCTTCTTCTTCTTGGCCTCCATCTTCTGCTGTGATGGTGACACTTTTGGATTGGTTTAAGGTAGAAACTCACTGTCTAACACAGGTGATAGGTATTGGGAAGTTATTATAAATAATGCACACATAATTTTTAGTACAAAAGATAACACTGCCCTGAGGGGGGGCAGTGTGCCTCTGTCTGACCTGCTGAATGGACCTCAGCAGGCCAGGGAAGAATGTTATAGATAAGAAATAATAAACTATTGGAATATTTACCAATATTGCCAGATGGGACGTGCCTTGGCTTGTCTGGCCCTTGGTGCTGAACCAAACAGCAGCACTGGGGCGTTTCACCCCACAGACACTTTTGGCTGCTGGGTGTGTGGTGTTTCACCCCACAGACACTTTTGGCTGCTGGGTGTGTGGTGTTTCACCCCACAGACACTTTTGGCTGCCTGGGTGTGTGGTGTTTCACCCCACAGACACTTTGGGCTGCCTGGGTGTGTGGTGTTTCACCCCACAGACACTTTGGGCTGCCTGGGTGTGTGGTGTTTCACCCCACAGACACTTTTGCCTGCCTGGGTGCTGCAGCTGGGCCCTGCAGACAAGTCCAGGCCTGCAGGAGCTCTGGTGCTGCTGGGATGGAGCTTCCCCCCATAACAGGGGCTGCTCCTCAGGTTTCCCTCTGTGGAGAAGCTTTCAGGCCATGGTGAAGGAAAGGAGTCGGTTCTGAGGGAGGCTTTGGATCCAGAGCTTTATTCTGGCCCTCAGGCCTCTGAATGCAGCACCAGCTCCCACAGAACTCCCTGAGCCCGTGGCTGCTGCTCCTTTGAACCCCGGGGAGAGGGGCAGGGAAGGGGCAGGGAGCCACCAAGCAGGGACAGGAGGGGAGGGACAAAGGGACAAAGGACACCTGGATGGCCCAGGGCCCCCCAGGGGTAGAGGGCATCCTTTGGATCTGCCCAATCACTCGAGGCCCTTCTGGAATGCCAGGACTGACAGACAGTGCTGGGAGGGGAAGGAGAGGTGACTGACACACCTGGCAGGGAATTATCAGAGAGGGACCTGGGGTATCTGAGACAAACCATGACATCACACCAGGCAACAATAAACAACCTTGAGAACGAGAAGAGAAGAATCCTGACCCCTTTGACTGCTGGGCTGGGAGAAGAGACTTGTACATATCTCAGAGTCACTGTGACCAGCAGAAATCCTGAGAAGCAGGAAATTCCTTGTGCATCAGACCTGCAGTGAGGTGTTGCAGGACGTGGAAGAAGAGATGTTCTGCAGGAGCTCAAGATCTGCCAGGAATCTGCTGCCACTGATCCCTGGTGGAGATTCCAGCTCAAGGTGGAGCCTGGAGTGGGAAAGGCTCTGCCAGCTGGTTTGATGTGACCAGCAGGAAATTCCTCGTGCATCAGACCTGCAATGAGGTGCTGCAGGACGTGGAAGAGGATGTTCTGCAGGAGCTCAGAACTGGAGATCCACTGCCACTGATCCCTGGTGGATTCCAGCTCAAGCTGGAGCCGTTCCAAGCTCTGTGTCCATGTCTCCAGGCTGGGATGCTCATCCCACATAACACAAGGTTTCCTTTTCCCTTATCCTCTCGGTAATGGATTCTGCATCCAGGAGGAATTGGGAATTTAACCAACGCCATCCCATAATGCTGGCTGATCCCATTCTCTGATTAACAGGCAATGGGAAAAGTCAGAGAGAATTTGAGGTTCCAAATTCAGACCAGGCTCAGAAATCAAACGAGGATGAAGACCAAGGTTATGGAAATGGTCCAGTGTCATTCCTTCCCTGCCAGGAGAGCAGCCTCTCCTTGGAGGTGCCATCATTGCCTTTGAGGAATGACAAAGGATTGACCCCACACCCCACTCCATCAAAACAGGGGTGGGGGGGTCACAGAATCCTGCAATGGTTCGTTTGGAAGGGACATTAAATCCCATCCAGTGCCACCCCTGCCATGGCAGGGACACCTCCCCCTGTCCCAGGGGGCTCCAGCCTGGCCTTGGGCACTTCAGGGATCCAGGGGCAGCCACAGCTCCCTGGGAATTCCATCCCAGCCCCTCCCCACCCTCCCAGGGTACAAATGTTAAAGGTTTTCAAGGCTCTGATTGGGTCCCAGAGCAGCCTCAGAGGGAAGGAGGATGCAGAACAGGTCAGACAGTCCCAGAGAGGATTCTGGACAGGCACCTTGGGCTCTGCAGTGCATTTTTTGTTGAGAAATCCATTCAGATTTCCACATGGCCCATCCCACTGGAATACATTGAATCACTCAGATCTTTTAGCGAGTACCTGTGAAAACATCCTGCACCTCAATGAGGAGAGGCAAGGCTGCAGGAGATTGAACATAAACAAGAGGGTGAGAGAACATCTCTCACAGCAGACTTTGCTGTGATTTTTTTTTAGAAATCAGATGGGTATTTTTTAGAGCTGGAGGAAAAAAGAGACAAAGAATCTATTTCAGCACTTAGCTGTGATCCTGTGAAATGTAACAGGGCAGCAATCAATCCCAATAAACACGAGGCACAACTCTCTTGTGTTTAATTAATTGGAATTAATCCAAATAAACACGAGGCACAACTCCCTGTGCACAGGTAACAACATGGACAAACAGCTCCAGTTCTCCAGGACACCAAATCCCCCCTCCAGAACCCAAGGGAAGATTCAAACAAGACCCAAAATGGAATTTAATGCCTGAAACTCCTGGACTGCTCTGTTTGTTGGTCTGACACCAACACTTCCAGCCCTTCAATCCCAAGGTACCAAAATGAGCAAATGGCCCCAAAAAGGTGCAGAGATTTTTCCCAAATGCAGAGATTTGCCCCCCCTGCCATTCCCAGAGTGTTTTGGTGCTGCCAGGGTCAGAGGCAGACAAGTGCTTTGTTCTCTTGTGCTTTGGGGTTATTTTTAGACCCCTGGGCTCCTTTTAGTTTGAATTAAATGTCAGTGGTAATTAGCTAAGAGAGAACGTCAGCTGTGGGCAGCACATGAGCAAACACACGTTGGATCCTGAAAGAATGGAAAGATTTCTCCTTTTTCAGGAACTGTTTTCATTTTTCAGGAATTGTTTTCTTTAAGGTCATTTTTTTCTGCTCCTGTATTGTGGCAGAGGAACTTTGCAACATAAATTAATTTTGTGATTTTTCTCCTCTGCTCTCAATCCACTCCCCTAAGGAAGAAATAGATGCAAAGTGGATGTAAAAACAATCACAATAACTCCACACCAAAACTCTTTTTTTAACCTCCAGTAAACGTTTTAAAAGCTCCAGAGCTGAACAGCTCCAAAATCCAATTTACAACTTCCCTTCCTCCCAGCCAAAGGAAGTGGGGAATTCTTTAAAAGCTCCATTTCACAGAATACTTGAGCTCATCCCAGGACAAATGACAGGAGGTGATTTTGACTGGAAATTATCTCAGCCCTATTTTATATTGCAGTGGCATGGAGAAGCGATTTGTAAAAGGTTAAAAACTGAGGAAGAGAATTTTAAAAATAGAAATATTCATTCCCTGATTTGAACACATCCTTCCATAAGTCATTAATGCTCATAAACACTTTGCTGGAAGCACTGCCAGGCAAGGAATTGCCTGAATATTTAAAATTACTCAAGCAATTGTTGGCATTTCTTTCTAACCCTTCAATAATCGATATTTCCAGGCCCTGGATAAAAACACACACTGGAAGCACTGAGGATCACAAAGGGATGACATGAATTAACTCAAAATAGAAATGTGAAAGGTTTTAAGGGTCCAGGAGCAGCCTCAGAGGGAAGGAGGATGCAGAACAGGTCAGACAGTCCCAGAGAGGATTTTGGGCAGGCACTTTGGGCTCTGCAGTGCATTTATTGTAGAGAAATCCATTCACAGATTTCCACATTAATTTAATACATTGAATTACTCAGATCTTTTAGCAAGTACTTGTAAAAACATCCTGCACCTCAGTGAAAGAAAGGCAAGGCTACAGGGGATTTAAAATAAACAAGAGAGTGAGGGAACATCTCCCAGCCTTTGTCCCCACATCTCTGACACCTCCTCTGCCCTCAGCCAAAGGAGGAGATGGAGGAGATGGAGGAGATGAAGGAGATGGAGGAGATGAAGGAGATGAGATGGAGGAGATGGAGGAGATGGAGGAGATGGAGGAGATGGAGGAGATGGAGGAGATGGAGATGGAGGAGATGGAGATGGAGGAGATGGAGGAGATGGAAGAGATGGAGGAGATGGAGGAGATGAAGGAGATGAAGAAGATGAAGGAGATGGAGGAGATGGAGGAGATGAAGGAGATGAAGGAGATGGAGGAGATGAAGGAGATGGAGGAGATGGAGGAGATGGAGGAGATGAAGGAGATGGAGGAGATGGAGGAGATGGAGGAGATGAAGGAGATGGAGGAGATGAAGGAGATGGAGGAGATGGAGGAGATGGAGAAGATGGAGGAGATGGAGGAGATGAATTTTTCCAGGCACACCAAGAAATGTTGGACACATTTTCCTGTCTCTCTCTGTAAGAAAGCACAGCAAGCATAGCCCAGACTGGGCTCTCCACACTCAGCCTGGGCTGCCTGGGGCTCCTTTCATTTAAAATATTCAGCCAAAATTCTGGATCAGGGATGTTTCAGCCCATCTAAAGAGTCAGAGCTGCCTTGGGGACTGTTCCACCCCAGTGATTCTGTGAATTCTATGAATTCTGTGAATTCTGTCAATTCTGTGATTCTGTGATTCTGTGAATTCTGTGATTCTGTGATTCTGTGATTCTGTCAATTCTGTCAATTCTGTCAATTCTGTGATTCTGTGATTCTGTGAATTCTGTGATTCTGTGATCCCCTGGATGCCAGAGCATCAGGATGGGTTGGTTGTGAATTCTGTGATTTTGCATATTCTGTGATTCTGTGATTCAGTGATTCTGTGATTCTGTCAATTCTGTCAATTCTGTGATTCTGTGATTCTGTGAATTCTGTGATTCTGTGATCCCCTGGATGCCAGAGCACCAGGATGGGTTGGTTTGTGAATTCTGTGATTCTGTGATTCTGTGATTCTGTGAATTCTGTGAATTCTGTGATTCTGTGATTCTGTGATTCTGTCAATTCTGTCAATTCTGTGATTCTGTGATTCTGTGATTCTGTGATTCTGTGATCCCCTGGATGCCAGAGCACCAGGATGGGTTGGTTTGTGATTTCTGTGATTCTGTGATTCTGTGATCCCCTGGATGCCAGAGCACCAGGATGGGTTGGTTTGGTTCCAGGGCAGAACCCGAGGGGCCAGGACGGGTCTGGGCCTCCCTCACAGACAGAGCCCCTTTAAACCAGAGCCAGGTTTCAGCTTTTCTCTCACCCCCAGGGATCAGAAATAATCTCATCCTTTGGATCCTGAGACCTTTTGAAAGGGTCCCAGTGAAACCAATTCCTTCCCATGGATTCCGGCCTTCCGGGCCCCTGGGCCTTTGAAGGAGGGTCTGGTTTCAGAATTGGAGCTGGCTTTAATTCCCTTGTGGGGCTACACCTGGTGACACCTTCCTTTGAACCCCTGCACTCTGCAGGAGGGAGGATTAGCACTTCCCTATGGAATCTCCTGTGCCCAGCTGTTAGGCTTAATTTTTTTTTTTAATTTTTTTTTATATTTTATTTTTTATATTTTTATTTTTTACTTAATTTTTTATTATTTATCTTTTATTTTTTATTTTTATTTTATATATCTTATATTTTAATTTTATATTTTGATTTTTAATTTTTAATTTTTTATTTTTTATTTTTTATCTTTTATCTTTTATCTTTTATTTTCTATGTTTTATTTTTTATCTTTTATTTTTATTTTTAATTTTTATTTCCTATTTCTTATTTTAATTTTAAAATTCTTTATTTTTATATTTTATATTTTATTTTAATTTTAATTTTGTATTTTTCTTTTTTAATTTTTATATATTTTTTTATTTTATATTTTTTATTTTTGTTGAGGTTGGGATTGAAGTTCTTGAGATAGGACTTTGTGTTTAGGTTTAGATGCTTATTTTTTAAATTTATGTTATAGTATCACAATAGTGAGTTTTCTAGTATTTATTAACAAAGTATAAAATGGTTCATTATTTTTATATTCAGATGTTTATTTTTTTAAATTTATGTTATACTCTCACAATAGTGAGTTTTCTAGTATTTATTAAAAAAGTATAAAATGGTTAATAATTTTTATAGTTAGATGTTGATTTCTTGCAATTCATGTTATACTCTCACAATAGTGAGTTTTCTAGTATTTTATTAACGAGGTATAAAATGGTTAACTATTTTTATAGTCAGATGTTTATTTTTTCTGGCTGTTTATTTTTTTAGATGTTTATTTTTCAAATTCATGTTAAAGTCTCAAAGTAGTGAGTTTTCTAGTATTTGTTAACAAGGTATAAAATGGTTAACTATTTTTAGAGTTAACCATATATATGGTTACAGTATATATAATATATAGTAAGAGCATATATAACTATTTTTATTTTTTATAAGGTTTTTAAAGGTTAAACTATTTAATTAAGAAATGACACTTAAATTATTTTCACTTTTAACTCAATAACTAATTACTTGAAGTCTGCAATGTGGACTTTTTTATTTAATTATAAAATACCACCCAAACCCAAGGAGAAGAAGGAAGAAGGTTAAGAAGAAGGACTGATTTTTGCTCTAAAATTTTTATTTTGTTTTTTTATATATATTACTATATTATAAAACTTTAAACTCTAAATTTTTTACTCTGTGATATTACATATTTTTAATTAGCTATGCACTTGTAATCTTAGTGTTATCAATTAATTTTGGAAGCTTTCTCTATGGTTTTAGGTCAAATGTGGTGTTCTCTTGGGAGTTAGAGTTTGTTAGTAGAGAAAGTTTAAAATTTAACATCCAGCCCTGCAGGCTGAGCTTCAAAAGCACCAAATCTGGGCTTGCACTGGGAAAAGGGAAAGGAATATTCATAAACCTGCAGGAGGTGACTCAGATTGACAACAATTAAAGAGAGAGATTCCAACCTTGGGAACACAAAGGTGATAAATAGAATCAGAGATTTAGAGAATCCCAGAATCAGAGAATTGGAGAAACCCAGAATAAGAAAATCTCAGAATCCCAGAACCAGAAAATCCCAGAACCAGAAAATCCCAGAATCCCAGAATCAGAGATTTAGATAGTCAGAGGATCAGAGAAGCAGAGAAGCAGAGAATCCCAGAATCAGAAAATCTCAGAATCCCAGAATCAGAGAATCCCAGAATCAGAAAATCCCAGAATCAGAAAATCTCAGAATCCCAGAATCAGAGAATCCCAGAATCGGAGAATCTCAGAATCAGGGAATCAGAGAATCCCAGAATCCCAGAATCAGAGATTTAGATAGTCAGAGAATCAGAGAAGCAGAGAAGCAGAAAATCCCAGAATCAGAGAATCCCAGAATCAGAGAATCCCAGAATCAGAGATTTAGATAGTCAGAGAATCAGAGAAGCAGAGAAGCAGAAAATCCCAGAATCAGAGAATCTCAGAATCCCAGAATCAGAGAATTCCAGAATCAGAAAATCTCAGAATCCCAGAATCAGAGAATCCCAGAATCAGAGAATCTCAGAATCCCAGAATCAGAGAATCCCAGAATCCCAGAAAGGTTTGGGCTGGAAGGGCCCTTAAGGATCATCCCATCCCTCCCCTGCCATGGTCAGGGACATTTTCCACTGTCCCAGGCTGCTCCAAGCCCTGTCCAAGCCTGGATATTTCCAGCATTATAACAAGCATTATCCCACTGTTTTCAAAGGAATTGGGATTTGAGGATGTGCTGAGAATGGCACAAGTCTCAAACCCTCCTCAGCTTCAGGAAAGGAAACCATTCCTAAACACCCTCATTTTTCCTGAAAGAAGGTGGGTTCATGCAATGATTATTGGCAGTCACCACTTGGCAATCAGAAATGCCTGCAGATGCTGCTAAAAAGCTCATTAATGTCATTCCTGAAACTGGAGCAGCTCCTGGCAGAGCAGCAGCAATCCTGACCCCACGTTTACTGTAAAGCTGGGCCTGCCCTAGGCCTAATCTAAAACTGATGGGCAGGATTATTTTTAGTTTAACCTTGGTATTTGGCTAAAAGGAATGCAAATGCCATTGCTGAAGGAGAAAGGGGAAATAGAAGAGACAGAAGTAACAGCTGGGTGGAAAATGAAAGCCCAGCACTGAGGGTGACCCCTGCAATTAGGCACACTCAGGTAATTGATCTTTAGTTGCTGATGTCACAAAAGGGACATTTGTGAAAGTGAAACTTTAACTCAGGTAATGCTCCAGCAGCCCAGATGGGAATCATCAGGTTTAAACCAAAATCCATTTTCTCTGTTTGGATTTTGAATCTCCTCCTCCAGTGCTTTATTTTATTTATTTTCTTTATTCCCTCCTCCCTCCCTCCCAGCACCGCTCTGCCCCAGCTCATTTCACTTCCACAAGGGAAAGTGGAAACAGCAAATCCTTGCCTTGGAATGGCTGATCCCAGGGTCACCCTGGATATTTGGGAATGATAATTCCATTTTGATTTGGTTTTTTTTTTCCTTTTCTTGCTTCCTATGGAATAATGGAATAGGTGCCCCATCCCTGGCAGTGTCCAGGCCAGGCTGGACAGGGCTGGGAGCACCTGGAACAGTGGGAGGTGTCCCTGCCATGGCAGGGCTGGGAATGGGATCATCTTTAATCCCATGATCCCATAATGATGCCCCCCTTTGACTTCTGCCATCTCTGCTCAAATCCAGTGTAACAGGATTTAAATTCCTGGTTTATACAGCCAGGCAGATCCCTGGGAATTCTCCTCTATAGTTCCTTTTTATCCATCTGGAAGGAGCCACAAGAAAACCCCACTGTTTAATGGGGATTGAGGCAGATAAATCCCATTAACGGGAATACATTGACTCCACTGTAAGTTAAAGCTAGAGCAAAAGTCATATGGGTCACAGAAAACAAGGAAAAATCAAATTTGGACTTGAACTTGGAATCCCACCTGAGCAACTCTTCAGTTTATCCTTTTTATGTGAGATTAGAACCCTGCATGTGCCCCTTCCCACCTGGATTCCTCTGGTACTCTCAGCCTAGAAAACTCTATGGAATTTGATAACCTTTTATTTATAAAGAAAAAAGCTTTGATCTCTCATTAACATTCTGAGCTCACCAACATCCCACCCCCAGATTTCACCCAAACACTCAAACCAAGCATTTTTTCCTTTAATTTTAAATGTCTCTCTCTTTTTTTTCTTTTAATTTTTCCAGGGGAACTTAATAAAAACCAGGTTTTGTTGACCGAACAGAGAAGCCGGGTGTGTAAACAAAGGAGATTCTTGTGTGAAAGTCAATTCTCTCTGGCTTCTAGGAATTCCACTGGGCTAAAATTAGAAAGACCTGGACCCAACCACACGGTTTGGAGCAGCCTGGGACAGTGGAAGGTGTTCCTGGGTGGAACTGGGTGAATTTAAGGTCCCTTCCTACCCAAACCTGGGGTTCCATGAGCTCCCGTTCATGACATGTTCCTGACATCCTGAAATGTGCATTTCTCCAGGAAATCTCTCCATTTTGCTTTCCACTTTCCATTCCTTATTCCTCCCAAGTCAGCTGCCTCTTCCAGGTTGGGAATAGCACGGACACAGCCTTCTGTGGTGTTTTTAACAGCAAAAATTACCTGGGAATCCTGGCTGCCAAAGCACAGCAGGAATATCTGTGCTGGAGGGAAGTGCTGGACAGAGACACGGACAGGAGCTCCTGCTCCAGCTCTGCTCATGGGGAAGGGATGGGAGAGCCCCTTCCAGATGTTCCCAATTCTTGGTTTCAATCTCCAGATCCAGCTCTGGATTCTCTCCTCCTTCCTCAATCCTCCTGCTCGGAACTTGCTACAAGTGCCTCCAAATTTTAGCCCAGGATTGGTTCTGGAGCTGGAAATGCTGAGTTTGGTCATTTCCTTGACAAGAAGGAGGGGAGGGCCCTTCCCAGCCATGGATTTCTGCATCCCCAAGGCCCCAGCTCCCTCTCTCCTCACTGATACACCCCCTGACCACGGGCAGGAAGTTTCCTGCACACAAGGAACCAAAGGAATAACCACAATCACTTGAACCTCATTTGTGTGGGAGCCACTCCCAGCCTCAGCAGGGACTCAAACAGACACTGGGGATGTCTCTAAACTCTGAATTAGACCAGGAATTGCCCCCTTGAGCCCTGAACTCGAGTCCTTCTCCATCCCAGTTCTCTCCCGTTCCATGGAAGTGATGCCACCTCCCCAGCCCAGGTTACCTCTGTGCTGGACCATCCCCTCCTCCATCTCCATCCACACTTTGCTCTCCTGTGCACAAGGCCAGAGCTGTGCCCCAGATCATTTCATAATTCTGACTCCCAATTCCTCCCCTTCCTCTGGGAAAAATGCATTTTTTGCAATACCTATGTTGTAACTTTCTAGAGCACATGCTTCCAATTTGAGCGTGATTTTCCGAAGCTCCTAGCACGCAACCACAGAAGTTCCTCATTTCTTTCCCTTTTTATTCTCCATTTAATCCATCCTCTCTTTTGATGCTTTGGATCATCTTTCTATCTCACATCTTGGCCTCCAGTAGAAAAGCTTTTAGTTGCAACCACGGACTTAAACCCCACAGAGAAGCCCAACAATTAATCCGGGGGATTTAGGCAGAACTCTTTCCTCTCCTTGCTGACTTCCCATTTTCCACCTCCTCCCAACCCCAAGTTCTAAAGCAGAGGAGAAACTTCTGAAGAGCTTCACCAGTTTTAAACCAAAAAGGGAGAAAATCAACCCAAATTTAGTTGCTGTCACCAGTTTTCTGAGTGACTTTGGCTGTGTTTTATTCCCAGTCTCCCAACAGATGATGGGGAGGACCAGAAGCTTCCCTGCCTCCCCCTCATCACTGAAATATCTGAGATTCCCAGGAGCAAAGAGCCTTTCAGCACATGGATGGATCCCCCACTCTGGAAGCACAAACCCCCTTTCCAGCCAATTCCCTTCCTTCTGTAGCTCCAACTCAGATCTCTTCTTCAGCTGTGACCAATTTAGGGCCAATTCTTGAGCTCTTGGGGCATTTTGCCATCAACCAAAAGTTGGCTTTAATGTCCTTTATCATCCCCAGTTCTTCCATGGGGATGTTCCATAAAAACTTGGACACTGCACTGTCCAATATCCAAACCTGGGCCAGCCATGGTTTCGCTGGGAGAGCCTCAAAACCAAAGCAAGAAGGGTTGAGCCTGGTTTCGTGCTCTAGAACTGCAATAAAAGAGTTATTTTAGGTCTGGACACACCTTGTTATTCCTTAAACTGGGAAAAAAGCCCAGTGTGGCTCCCCAGCTGATGCCTTTTGGGATTCTGGCTCTGTAGAGTCAGGATAAAAATTAATCTTGGTCTTATTGGTGCCTCCAGGGGACAGGACGTTCCCAGCGCCTCACACAGCAGTGCAAGTGTTTGCTTTTGCTTTGGGGGGAGAGGATAAAATAAAAAAAGGAGGGCAAACAGAGCCCAGAACAATGAAGCAAATGAATTACAGCACATTCTAGCTGGCTTCAAATAACAAACATGACCCTGCTCACAGGAACACAATTCCCTCTCCAGTTTGTGTCTCACTGGAAATCACAGCAACATGGAGACTCCTGGACCTGGGATTTACTATTGAACCTGAGCTCAGCCATTCCAGAGGTTGGGATGGGATTTCAGAGCCAGCTGTAGTTCCCAGCTGAGGGATTTGAGCTTTTTTTGGGCCAGAAGGTGCCATTTCCCTGAAACCTTCTGGTCCAAAGCATTGTTTGGACAAATCAACTCGGCCAAAAGGTTCCCAGATCCCTCCTCCTCTTACACAAGCTCCTTCTTGTAAGGCTGCTCACTCTATCTGCTGTCAGAGCAGAGGCTCAGGGTTGCAGCTCTGACTCAGGCAGATGATTAATTACAAGTGAGGGGCAGCACAGCACAGATTTCTCTCCAGAGGGGATTCAGCAAAGCCAGGCTGTGCCAGGGGCCCAGGGGTGCATCCAGACCTCGCTGGAAAATGTGGATTCCCCCTCCAGCACCACAGAGCAAACTCCAGGGGCACAGGGATGGATCTTGCACTACTGGGGATGGCTGGAAGTACCTGCAGATCAACCCCACCTGGTGCCACCCTCAGCACAGAACCTCCCAGCAGGGAGCTGAAAGCAAAATCAATGAGTTATAGTTAGGAGAAAAGCACAATCCAACCATGCAAGGGGTTTAAAAGCCCTTTTCCTCCCTCCCAGTCAGAGGGGAGGACTCTGGGCCTCACAAAAAGTTTAGTAAAGAGGTTTTACTCCAGGATAAAGCTACAAACAGGACCTGAGCAAGCTGGGAGGTCTGGCCTTTGTGGAGATCCTCAGAGCACCCACATTTTCCTAGAAATTGTCTTAATGTCCATTGAGAATGTTAAAAAAAAAAAAAAATCAGTGGCCAAGTGCTGGTGTCAGAGTGGAACATAAAGAGTGGAGATGGAGCTCCAAGACAAAGGCACCACCTGTGTGACCTCCCCTGGCTGGAGCTGTAGATTGAGGCCCTTGGGGAAGGATGGGGCCTTGCAGCCTGGAACCTCTTTTAGTGTCAGCAAAGGAACCTCATCTACAGCAAATCACCCTTGGCCACCAATGAATTGGTAAAATCTGGTTAATGCAGGGCTTTTCCTGGAGCAGCAGCAAGGCCTGGTTTCACACAGCTCCCTTCTCACCTGGCATGGATCCTTGGGGCAGCTGGGGCAGTGCCCCGTGCACATCCCAGCCAGGCCACAGGCGTGTTCCACCACCCAGCCCAACTTCGGGAACTGGGGAGGGAGAAAATGCCACACTCAGCACCCAGCTCCTCAAACCACCCAGCTGAGGGCTGAAAACAGGCAGGAAAACCTCACTGCACAGGGGTGGGTGCAACAGCCTGCTCACAGAGTGAGAAAACGGCTTTGTGCGCTCACAGGGGACTTGGGAGACTTTTGAGGGAGTTGGAGAAAAACAATGATCACTTGTTAGTATAAACAACCTGCAGGTTGTGTTCTCCTACTCTTTCTGTTCTTCTCAAGGACTGGTTGTGAGAGGTGTTTTTGTTAATTAGCCAATCAAGTAGAATGTGTCAAATCTATCTATAAAAGAAGAGAATTTTCATATTAAAGCTGCTCTTTTGCAAACCAGCCTTGCAGTGAATCTGTGTCATTTCTTGCTCGACGGTGACACACAGGCTGTGTGAGGAGCAGGGTCCATATCTCCCTTCATGTTGGATCTGTCAGTTCTCAGGCTTTGCCTCCTGTGCCACAGCTTTTATTGCCAGGGGAAAATGGCCAACCAAAGGGCTCATTTCTGCAGGGAGTGGGAGATTGAGGGAGGTGATGGTGGAGGTTTGGGCTGGGCTGGTGGGCAGTGACAGCACCTGAGGGAATGGCTGCAGCTGGGCCAGGGAGGGTCAGGCTGGAGAGCAGGGAAACGTTGGATTTTGGGAAAGGCTCCTCCCACAAAGGGGCCTGGTGAAATTTCCAATAGGAAAACTTGCTCTGGGTGCACTGGGTGATTAGAGCTCATTTAAACTCACTCCCTCTTCTTAATTAAAGTCTTGGAGCACATTTTGTGCAGGCTGAAGTCGTTCCTGCTCAGAGAAAAATCAAATTTGACTCTTTAATGTGCCTTTAAAATAAAGCAAGTCCCTGTGGACTCATTTCTTTGAGCAAGAAGCACCTGCTGCAGGACAGTCCTCAGATCCCTGCAGTGCCAGGCTTGTGACACTGCTGAGGGGACTCTGTGCTCAGGGATTTGGGACATGAGAGCTCCTTCCCAACCCTACTGAGAGCTCCAGACATGGGAGGCCTTGGAGCAGCTGAGGAATTCCTTCTGTGGGGCAGGGACAGGAGCCCGGGATGGCTGGGGCTGTGCCAGGGAGGGTCAGGCTGGATTTTGGGAAAGGCTCTTCCCCCAGAGGGTGCTGGCACTGCCCAGGCTCCCCAGGGAATGGGCACGGCCCCGAGGCTGCCAGAGCTCCAGGACAGTTTGGACACTGCTCCAGGGGTGCCCAGGGTGGGATTTTGGGGTGTCTGTGCGGGATCAATGATCCCAGGGGTCCCTTCCAGCTCAGGATATCCCACAGTTCTGCCATGAATGATGCTGTGTGTTCCATGAAATCCCAGCCCTGCTGTTCCCAGAATCCATCCTGCCACTCGCCCCAGAACCTGAGGGCAGAGCTGGAGGATCCCCCTGGTCCCTTTCAGGGGGTTGACCTCACCCCACAAGCTGAGGGCAGGGCAGGAGGATCCATCAGGTCCCTTTTAGGGGATGGAATCCTCACCCCAGATCCTGAGGGGAGGGCAGAGCAGGAGGATCCATTTTGTCCTGTTCAGGGGGATGGAATCCTCACCCCAGAAAGTGAGGGCAGAGCAGGGGGATCCCCCTGGTCCTGTTCAGGGGGATGGAATCCTCACCCCACAAGTTGAGGGCAGGGCAGGGCAATCCCCCTGGTCCTTTTAGGGGATGGAATCCTCACCCCAGAATGTGAGGGCAGAGCAGGGGGATCCCCCTAGTCCTGTTCAGGATTGAATCCTCACCCCAGAACCTGAGGGCAGAGCAGGAGGATCCATCTTGTCCTGTTCAGGGGGATGGAATCCTCACCCCAGAATGTGAGGACAGAGCAGGGGGATCCCCCTGGTCCCTTTTAGGGGATTGAATCCTCACCCTAGAACCTGAGGGCAGAGCAGGAGGAACCCCCTGGTCCTGTTCAGGATTGAATCTTCACCCCAGATCCTGAGGGCAGAGCAGGAGGATCCATCAGGTCCCTTTTAGGGGATGGAATCCTCACCCCAGATCCTGAGGGGAGGGCAGAGCAGGAGGATCCATTTTGTCCTGTTCAGGGGGATGGAATCCTCACTCCAGATCCTGAGGGCAGAGCAGGGGGATCCCCCTGGTCCTGTTCAGGACTGAATCCTCCCTCCAGAACCTGAGGGCAGAGCAGGAGGATCCCCCTGGTCCCTTTTAGGGGATTGAATCCTCCCTCCAGAACCTGAGGGCAGAGCAGGAGGATCCCCCTGGTCCTGTTCAGGATTGAATCCTCACTCCAGATCCTGAGGGCAGAGCAGGAGGATCCCCCTGGTCCTTTTAGGGGATGGAATCCTCACCCCAGATCCTGAGGGGAGGACAGAGCAGGAGGATCCCCCTGGCCCTTTCAGGGGATTGAGTCCTTGGCCACGTGGGGTTTCCTGGATCAGAGCACAGACACAGCCAGGCTGGGCTTTTAGAGCCTGATGACCTTTAAGGATGAGAAATAATAAAAGGAAAAACGTGAACCCTGACAAATTCATAACTCCAGCACAGGGGAAAGGAATGTATTCCTTGTACATATGAAAAAACATTGCCCAGGACATGTCTATTTTCTTTTCCATCTCGTGGCTGTTCTGAATTATGTACAGAATATTCCCTGGTTGTTTGTTCTGGTGCATTTTTGTGTGGGGGTACTTTGGCTGTCCCAAATGAGTTCATTATCACTGATCAAATGGATGAAACACCCTTTGTTTTGTCTCCCCAGCATCCCGTGGATGTGCTGTGTTCCTGGAGGAGCTGGGATGCTTTTTCTGTTCTCCAGCAGAATCTGTGAGAGGCACAATCCCATTTTCCATCCACTTCAGGAAATATGGATTTGGAATTCAATCCCACTGGCATTACTCAGTGAGATGGGAGGGAAGGGTGATATTTGCCAACTTCCAGCTCCAACCACCTCTTTAATGGTGACAGCAAACAAGAAGAGGTCATTCCTTGTGGTTGTCCCAGCTGGGGGCTGAGGGATGGATGGATTGTCCCTTGGTGTTATCACTTTGGGATGCAGATAACAGGGATCAGCTTTTGAGCTGGGAAGGTCCCTCCATCCCAAAGCAAAACCAAATCTTGTTGAAGATCCCAAAGCAATGTCAGATATCAGCAAACAGCTGAAAAACTCACAGCATTCAGCAAATACAAAATAAAAAAATAAAAAAAAATTGTGGATTTCTTTTAATATGGAAAAGTTGTGCCCAGTGTTTCCAGTGAAGCTGAAGAAATCCCATCCTTCTGTGAAATAGCAATAAAAAATTACAATAACAGAGTTTATTTTTAGCCTGTTGAAAGCTTTCCTTGCTTTGTACTTTCCTCATCCAGCAACAGCCACAAACCAAACTGGAGCTTTGTTCAGAGGGAAAAAATCAAAACAAGGCCCAGGAGGAGGTTCCCAGATCCCAGGCTGCTTTCCCTGCCCCTGGCACAGGGGAGGTGTCCCTGCCCATGGCAGGGGTGGCACTCGGCAGGTTTAAGGTCCCTTCCCACCCAAACCATCCCGGGATTCCATGGTTTCATGATGTGATTGTATAAAATATCTCAGGATGATCTTTTGTCCCTGAATTCTTTCAGGTAATATCCAGGGGGAATCTGAATTGCCTCCACATGAAGCTCCACTGATGTTTTTAAACGTTGCCATCGTTTTTCCCTCCTTTTCACCTCTGAACATCCGATGAAGACACCGCACACAAAGGTGATTTTCTTCTTCCTTGAGAACAAAGTATTTGGCTCCCTCCTGTGGCTCTGGCGTTGTGAATTCCCCAACATTGATCGGACACGGCAGAAAGAGCAGGCACTGCTGGATCCCCCTCCCTGGCAGAGCCGGGGCTCGCTGGGCTCACAGGGATTTTCTGGGATTACCAGGAACGCCACAGGAACGTGCACAGGGCACCGTGAGGGCAGGGATGGACCAAAGCACAGAAGTGTCATGGAATGACACCAGCAGTAACTCTGGGCTCCCTTCCCTTCCCTTCCCTTCCCTTCCCTTCCCTTCCCTTCCCTTCCCTTCCCTTCCCTTCCCTTCCCTTCCCTTCCCTTCCCTTCCCTTCCCTTCCCTTCCCTTCCCTTCCCTTCCCTTCCCTTCCCTTCCCTTCCCTTCCCTTCCCTGCTTTTCATACATTTAATAATAATACATTTCATAAGAAGAGACATTTAATTTACATTTAATAATAGGTTTAATAATAATGAGATATTTAATAATAAGGTGATGAAAATGCAACTCTGTGAGCAGGGATGTCCTGCAGCTCTCTTTGATGAGATCACGTTCCCCTCGTTGAAGCCAGACTGGGGGAGGAGAGGACAGAAAATATGAAATGAAACCATTCCTGCTCCAGCTGTGGCTGGGAACTGGAGCTGTTTTGGGCCCTCACCCCTCATTTACGGCTCCTCTCATTCCCTGCCTTTGCCTGGAGGTGCGGCAGCAGCAGAGCCCCGAGTGCAGCTGAGCTGAGCAGGCTCTGGATGGCAGCAGCGCCCAGCGCACAGCTCGGGGGGAATTCCATCCCTCCATCCCTGCCGATGGGACAGGGACAGGGACCCGGCATGGGGACAGCCTGGGGACAGTTCTGGGACAGGGTCCTGGCACGGGGACAGCCTGGAGACAGCGGCAGGACAGGGACCCGGCATGGGGACAATAAAGGGACAATGCTGGGACAGGTACCCAGCATGGGGATGACCTGGGGACAATGCCAGGACAGAGACCTGGCACAGGGACAGCCTGGGGACAAGGCTGGGACAGAGACCTGCATGGGGACAACGATGGGACAATGGTAGGACAGAGACCTGGCATGGGGACACTGAGTGGACAATGCTGGGACAGGTCCCCAGCACAGGGATGACCAAGGGACAACGGCAGGACAGGTACCCAGCACAGGGACAACCCAGGGACAATGGCAGGACAGGTACCTGCATGGGGACAATGATGGGGACAATGGCAGGACAGATTCCAAGCACAGGGAGAGCCTGGGGACAAGGCTGGGACAGGGACCTGGCATGGGGACAACATGGGGACAAGGCTGGGGCAGGTACCCAGCACGAGGACAACAGAGGGACAACAACAGGACAGGTACCTGGCACAGAGACAATGGGGGTATAATGCTGGGACAGGTCCCCAGCACAGGGACGACCTGGGGACAAGGCTGGGACAGGTCCCCAGCACAGGGACGACCTGGGGACAAGGCTGGGACAGGTCCCCAGCATGGGGACAATGCTAGGGACAATGGCAGGACAGGTCCCCAGCACAGGGACCCTGAGGGGACCCAGCTGTGCCCACACACCCTGGGCCACCTTTCTGACACTGAAGGGCCAATGGACACAGGAGGTTTCACTTCATTACTTTTCCTGTTCTTCCCGACCTGCTGGAAGACACCACCAGCAGGTGGATTAATTAATCAATCCATACCCTCAATAATTAATCCATACCTGCATTAATTGATCCACACATTCATTAATTAATCCATCAAAACCAGATCTTACAGTGAGGGGCAGCCTGCACCCCTTCTGATTCCTTTCCACAGGCATGAACAGACAAAAAAAGGCATTTTCAAGGCACCTCTGAAAGTAGGAGCTCCAATGCTCCCCTCCCAAGCACCTCACCTGTCCCAACCTACCAAAACTAACATGGAAAAATGGAATTGTTTAGGTTGAAAAAGACCTTGAAGGGTTTGTACAGTAATCACACACTAATTGCTCAAAGGGGATTTTCTCTGCTCCAGTATCCCCTGTTCCTCGAGGCAGCTGAACCAAATACGAAAAAGAAATTATTTATTATTTGATTAGCGATTTAATTTCATATTATTATATTTATTTATATAATTTTATATTATTAATTGATTTTTTCACACATTTCCCAAACATAGTCCAACGGCTGTTGCAGGGCGGGTCTGTGGAACACGGGATTCTCAGGAACAGCAGTTCCTGTCTAGCCCTAATTAGCAGGTAATAAAGATGGAGTTGGAACTGCAGTGACAGTGACATGGGACACTCCCACATGGGACACAACGGTCCAGAGCGAGGGCTGGATCCTGATCTCTGCCCTGTGCTCTCCTTTATCTCTGATTTATGGGCCCTTGTAGTTACAGGACACAAAATAACACGACACAGCTCTTTCAAGGTAAAAAGAGTATTTTTAATTTTTGATTCTAACATGTATAAATTTCTAAAAGTAACAGTAGATTGGAGGGTGACAGTGCCACCTTTCCAGTGACACTAAACAAACTAACAGGCTATCAAATTTCTCCTCCTCCATAAAAAAATACAAAACAATAAGGTATTTACATAAAGCACGTAAAAAAGTCGGTTACACAAATGTAAACATCAAAAAGCTTAAAAAACCTTAAAAAATCAAAACAACAGGCCCTGGCACAGCTCTCCCACAGGAGCTGCCCCTGGATCCCTGCAAGAGCCCAAGGTTTGGAGCGCCCTGGGACAGTGGGAGGTGTCTCTGCCCATGGAGGGGGGAATGGGATGAGATTTAAGGTCCCTTCCTGTTGATTCTTTTGCTTCTTTTTTCTGCCAAGATTGGGATTCAATCAGGACGGTTTTTCTTGTTGGGACTCAGATGTTGATTAGTTCTTATCTAAATTACAGTCTCACACACCCTGAGTTCTGCAGCACTTCTCTCTAACAAGGTAAAATTGGAACCCTGTCTCTCTCTCTCCAAGGCCTTTTAAGGATAAACTGTCCAATTAAGAAATGACACTGAAATTATTTTTACTTTTAACCCAATAACCAACCACCCATGGCCTGCAATGGGGACTTTTTACCCAATTACACAAAACCACCCAAAGCCATGGAGGAGAAGAAGAAGGTGAAGGAGAAGGAGAAGGACCAGACTCTGCCCCAAAACCACCATCTTGCTTTATATCCATTATTATTTTCTAAAACTCTAAACTCTCCATTTCCCACCATGTGATGTCACACACTTCTATCCAAACTCCACACCCACAATCCCATTTCTATTCAATTTTGGAGGATTCCCCATGGCCTCAGGTCAAATGCAGAGTTCTCCTGGGGGTCAGTGCCTGTCAGCACAGAAAGTCTCAAATTCTCAGCAACCAGGGTTCCAACACCTTCCAACCCAAACCATTCCAGCAATCCAAGATTTTATGCTTTAAGGTAAACCCACTCTCCACAAAACCATTGAAGTTTGGAAATTCAACTTTCTCTGCTTAAGTTTTAGGCTGTAATGAAATGATAAATTTTGCCCTCAGCCAATGATAAATTTTGCCCTCCATGCCTGAAATATCCCAGGGAGGAGAGACCTTTCCAGGGGCTTTAGATCCCCCTGGGTAACAAGAAACTGGGAGCAGCTGGGAAGTTGGGAAGCGGCTCCTGTGCCATCAGCTGTCCCTGCTCAGCTCTGAGCACTGTCACAGCCAGGGGACAGAAGCTTGGTGATGCCTTTTGGGGCTACCTGAAAACAGAGGCCAGACAAAATTAAGGGAATAAAAAGCATGAAATAAATAAAAATTTATTCAAAATAATAATAATAAATAACAATAATAATAATAAATAAAAAATTATTTATTGAAGGGCCTTCAGGGACATTTAGGGCAGAAAAAGCCTCCCAGGGGCTGCACCCAAAATGGATGATGGGTCACAGGATTCACACTTTTGTAAGTTTGGTCCTTTTGCATATTAGGGTTGATCTTCCAATTACAGCTGCAGGTCATGAAGTCATTGACCCCAAGTTTGCTGCCCCCAACTCCCTTTTGTTGCCATCTCTGGGCCCTGAGGCAGTGAGGTGTCCTTGGTTGCCAGGCCTGGAGAGGAATTGTTGTATCTGCCCCAAATGGGAGAGCAGCAGCTCACACTGGGTATGGAGTTCAGAGTTATGCCCTAAAGAACTGCAGGATTACAAATGGATGGAAAATAGAAAAGCTGAAATCCTGGAGAAGAATTGTTGTGTCTGCCCAGAGTGGGAAAACCATTTTATTGCCAGGAGGAAATGGCCAACCAAAGGGCTCATTTCTCCAGCGTGGTGGAAGATTGAGGCAGTTGATGGTGGTGGTTTGGTGGGCAGGGACAGGATCTGAGGGAAAATACAAAAGCTGAAATCCTCAGGCATCATTTGGTGGCTCCATGGCTTTTTCTAACGGAACTGATTCACCTCCCTCCAAACCTGAGGGCACAAATCTCCGTTGGATTGACTCATCCAAGGAGGTGCTCTCACCTTCTGTTGTGCAGGGTTTTCACAGCTCATTCTCAAAGCCTCACTAAAAGCTTTGAAATAATGTCTCCTTCATCTCCTGTCCTCCCACATCCTTCCTCTCTCCCGACTGTTCTATTTTTAGCAGTCATTTCTCAGGGTTCCTGTTCTGTTCTCTCAGCCTTGCAATGGGTTTGGTGTCAGAAAATTTGCATATTTAAGGGTGAGATGTGCATGAGATCTGCTTTTCTTGAAGTGCCACAAAAAATACGAATCAAGGGTTAAAACCTGGCATCCACTGAGAGTTATGGATACAGTGGAGCCCAGTTACAATTTTGTTCTCTCATCCTTGCAATAACTGACTAGAGTTTGCTACCAAAATCTGCAATATTTAACAATGAGATGTGCAAGAAATCTGCTTTTCTGAAAGTGCCACAAAAATATGAATAAAGGGTTAAAAACCTGGCATCCACTGAGAATTATAGGTACAGTGGAGCACTATTACTTTTGTTCTCGCATCTTTGCAATAACTGACGCTCCTAGAGTTTACTATCAGAAAATCTGCAATATTTAAGAGCGAGATGTGCATGAAATCTGCTTTTCTGACAGGAAAACCATGAATCAAGGGTTAAAAACCTGGCATCTGTTGAAAGTGACAGATGACATTGAGCACAGTTAGGCTGGCAAACAACAGCAATGGGATCTCCTGCATCAAGAACAGCACAGCTGAGTTGTCAACAGCAGAATTTCTCACTGCAGGACAGCAGGATGACAAAAAAGAGAATGAAATGTCCTGTACCTCTTTCCTGCCCCCCCAGGAAAACGGGCAGCACTGTCAGACACCCAAACTGAGGAAACCAGAGACAATTGCCCAAGATGCAGGGAGGGTAAAGTAAACAAGATTCCTCTTGCCATAATACCTGCTGACTTCAAAGGGTATTAAAGGAGCCATTCAAGGCCAGTTCCTCATCCCTGCTCAAGAGGAACACGGCGATGCCAGGGGCACACAGGTGTTCCTTGTTCTCCTCTCTGCAGGGCTAATCCTGCCCAGGCCCAGGGGCTGGAGGTGGGTCTGGGCCTGTGGTGTGGGAATGGGGGCAGATAAATAGAGCTGAGAGCAGCAAAGCCTCCTCCTGTTCTCCTGACATGGGGAGAGTTCCAGCCGCGCTTCCTCCGCGCTCGTTCGGACTCAGCGCCTTCGATGACGCAAATCTGGAGCCGCTGGCTTGGAACCAGCGAGGGGAATTAGTCAGCAACGTGAGAGCTGGCACAGCTCAGCCCACAGCCCGGGCTGCAATCAATCCTTATCTTAAGGACTTGATAAAACTGTTTGGAGCTGTGGAGAGCGGGGCCTGCCTTCCTTCACTCTCTGCCATCACTTCAGCTTCTCCCCCTGGGCTTTTCCTGTTTCACCTTGGCCTGGTCCATGGTGAACAAAGGGAGGTTGGAGTCCAGAGTGGTGTTCAAAAGAGTAAATTTCAGTTTAGCAAAACTTCTCTGAAGTGCTTCAGCCACACTGAAATCCTCAAATTACATTAATTTCTAAATTTTGAACAGGTGATGTGCTGAGAAACCTGAAATGCCACTTCCACTCTGCGGCATGAGAAGGACTATTTGGCCTCTGAATCATTCCTAATTCTCCTAATTTATGCTTTAAGGTAAACCCACTCTCCACAAAACCATTGAAGTTTGGAAATTCAACTTTCTTTGCTTAAATTTTAGGCTGTTGTGAAATGAACCAAAGTTTGCCCTCAGTCAATGAATCCCTCCCTCCATGCCTGAAATATCCCAGGGAGGAGAGACCTTTCCAGGGGCTTTAGATGCCCCTGGGTAATGAGAAACTTCTGTTTTCCTCTGTTGCACCTTGTCCTGGTCCATGGTGAACAAAGCCCTGTGTGAAAGGGAAGCTGGAGTCCAGGCTGATGTTCAAAATATCTGCAAGGGTGAATTTCAGTTTTGCAAAACTTCTCTGAAGTGCTTCGGCCACGCTGAAATCCTCAAATTACAATAATTTCTAAATTTTGAACAGCGTGATGTGCTGAGAAGCCTGAAATGCCACTTCCACTTCGGGGCACGAGAAGGATGATGTGGCCTCTGAATCACTCCTAATTCTCCTAATTCCTCCCCCAACTCCGTAAAACTTGGCTTGTCCTCCTTTTGGGCTCTGTATTCCCAGGGAACTCGGCGAGTGATCCCTGCTGATCCTCACTCCCAGATCCCCCCTGGGACCTGCCCCTGGAATTTAGCACCAATCCCACACCATCCCCACCCCAGCCCATTCCCATGGCTCTGTCATTGCTTGGCTCTTCTGTTTCCCACCTTGTAAAACAGATTTATTAATATTTATGCAGCTCTTAAAATGCCTTGGCCAGCCTCATGCAATTAATCATTTACTAAACTGCTAATTGAGGCAGCTCAGCCTGAGCGCTCTGGTGTCACAGGGAAAATGTCAATGTCTCCAAAACTGCTTTAAAGGTCTTTAAAAGCTGCAGCCTGGTACCAAAGCCTCACATTTGGAGTCTCCTGGGTAAAACATGGAGTTTGATGCTTAGCTGGTTGTTCTTGGATGAAAAACATGGATGGGTGAGGGAGAGATTCAGAAATGCTCACAGAAAGGAGTAAACACACATTCCTGATCAGAAGAAAAATGCTGTTTATTCTATTTTTGCCCCAGAAATGAGAGCTTTCAGGTTGAAAATGATGAATCCCTTCTCTGTGTGCACCTGTTCGTGTCCCTGGGCACCTCCAAGCACAGGTGTGTGTCCCCTGTGTGTCCCCAAGGCTCCCTGCCACCTCAGCTCTGTGCCAGGTGGCACCAATGCACAGACACAGGAAAAAATTGATGTAATTCAGATGTTTCCTCTCACGGAGTGATGGAAAAAGCTCAGTTTCTGTGAGAAATAGAGCAGAGTGTGAGTGAGGAAGGGAGGGCAGGTGCCTTTGTGTGTCCTTGCCGTGTATGGGAGTAAGGACTGGGAAGGAAACATTCAGGAAATGCATCCCAGCCCTCAAAAATGGATTTTTAGGGACCTTTGATGCCATCTGGGTGGGTGTGCCCATGGGCAGTGGTTGTGAGGATGAGGCAGGAGCACAGGACACCAGATTGGAACAAAAAGTTCTTTAATGCTTCATCCCCTACAATAACTCCACCCATTCCTTAAAGTTTTGGAAGGATAAAATCCTGAGACTCATTCTAAAAAGGGCACAGAATGGGGGTTAAAGTTTAAGATTTTAACAAAAAGAATGACAGATATTGACCTCCATGACCTCACTATTTCTTGTCAAAACTTCTCCAGGGAATTATGAATCCAAAGACACTCTAACAAGTGCAAATAACAACGAGGTGGCAGAGAAGTCGTGGCCCAAATTTTTGGCCAATGCCGCTGTCAGGACAGTTTGCTCTCAGCACTGATTTTCTGAGCTGTGCTGAATAAATTTCAGGTATTTTAAATATCACCTCCTGAGGCTCAGGTTTGCTCTGGTTCAACCAGGGGCACACATGGCAGCTGGGGACACGCTGCAAGCTGTGATCCATATCCCATCAAGTCCATTCAGACAGGGCAATTTACTGATAAATTGCAGGACAAACAGAGCTGTTTGGAGAAATCCTTATCTTGGCAGCTCTCTGGGTGACCTGGCTGCTCATTTCCCTCCCATCACAGGCTGGCTGCCATTCCAAGGGGGTTTATCAGGGAAAGCTGACAGTGGAAATGAGGTTTCTTGGAGAACTCCAGGTCTGGTGAGCTCCACTGCCTGTCCACAGCCCAGGCCAGGCACTGTATAACTGCTGCCTGCTGGGGCAGGGCTTGCTTATGGGCAGGGATGGCACTAAAAAGTGCCAGAATGCTCCAAGAAAAGCCACTGAGGGCTGCAGCATTCCCTGGAATGCCAGACTGCAGCCATGCATCTGAACAACTCAGTGTGCACCAGCCATTCCATGTCACCACATTTCTCCTCACAGAGAAAAGCAAGGCACAATTCTTCCCAAGAATATTTCTGGGTTTCACATTCTCTGAACCTCAGAGAAAGGAAAAACAATTCTTACCATTTGCTGTGCCTGTGTTTGTGCCAAAGTAGACTGCAATATGGAGATTGTTTACCCACAGTGATGGTGTTTTGTTTCCTTGGCCTGTCAGGGCCAGGTGTGTGTGTGTGTGTGTGTTGGGACTGTCAGCTGAGATTCTGTGCAGTGTGTGCAGAGTAAAGTGCTTGGCAGATTCAGTTTAAATGTAATATAGTATGGAATATTATAATATAGTAATTAACTTTCTGATAAAATGAAGTCAGATGCATCATTCTCTCTCCCCTCATCAGGGGTTGCCTGCAAATTCAATAATACCGTCTGTGACTGTCCTTAATCAGGATCTTCTCAGGGCTCTGTGGAGTTGATCAAGGTTACTAAGACAGAATCTGTGCTAAAATAAGAATGAAGAAGCTGAGAAACCAAATACCAGGACTGCAAGACCTGGATAACAGAGGCCTGTGAAAGACCCGGAGTGTGACCAATGACAGATGCTGAGAAATGGAGGCAGAGAACAAGGGAGCAAAACAAAGGCATAGATCAGGAAGTGTGTGTTGTATTTGCAGGGATCCCCATGGCAGGGAGGAATGATGAATCCGACTCCATGTTCTCACAAGGCTAATTTATTACTTTATGATACTATATTATATTAAAGAATGCTATACTATACTATACAGAAGGGATACTTACAGAATGCTATAAAGATAATAATGAAAACTCCTGATTCTCTCCAGAGTCCTGATAGAGCTTAGCCCTGGTTGGCCAAAGAGTGAAAACAACTCCCAGCAGAATCCAATGAAACAATCACAAGCCAGGATTTTGCTCCTGGGAAGCTGAGGAGCCTCAGAGAAAAAGGAAAACAATTCTGATCTCATTTGCTTCTCCTGTGCTGTGCTGCTGTGGAATGTGTTTGGAGATTGTTTACCCACAGGTGATTGTTCCATTGGACTCTGCTGTGAGCTGTTTACACTCTTTGGTCAATCAGGGCCAAGCTGTGTCAGGACTCTGGAAAGAGTCAGGAGTTTTCATTATTATCTTTTTCTGTCTGTCTCCTTTCTGTATTCTTTAGTATAGTTTAGTATAGTATTCTTTAATATAATATGGTATCATAAAGTAATAAATTAGCCTTGTGAGAACATGGAGTCAGATTCATCCTTCCTGCCTTTGTTGGGGCATTCCTAGCAAATACAATAGAAATCAATTCTTAATTCAGGTTCATCCCCCATTCCCTGGAAGCAGGAATGTCCTGAGAGCTCTGGATGGATCCAGGCTGCTCTCTGCAACCAGATTTTGTGCTGAGGGGGGGTCAGGCTCTTCTAGGAGATGAGGTGTGGGATACTTTCACTTACAATGTATTGTAATTAGGAAATAGTTGAATTATAACATCTGTACTGTCTCATCCTTCTCATGAGACTGAAAATGGAATAAAAGTTCTTAAAATACCTCTCAGTTGTCCCATCTCTGGGTCAGAAAAGGGCTTAGTGCAACAAGAAGCAGCCTCCAGTTGTGCCAGGGGAGTTCAGGCTGGGTATTAGGAAAAATCTCTTCACTGAGGAGGGGTTAAGCCTGGTCCAGGGTGGTGCTGGAGTCACCAAAAGGAGCAGATGTGGAGCTTTGGAACAGGGATTTGGCAAAGCTTGGATGGGATGTGATCCTGGAGGTCATTTCCAGCCTTGGTGACTCGGTGACCCCAAACTGCTCCCCCAGCAGTGATTAAAACACCTCAAAGAGCAGAAACCAGAGAATTTAGAGAACTCTGTGGTTGGGAGTGACACATCTGGCTGTCGCAGAAATGAGTGGGAGTTGGGGATGAAAAATCACACCAGTTTTCCCAAATATGGATATAAATTACCCAGAAGATCCATCTTTTCCACCATCCCTTGACTTTTCCCACTTCAGTTCCATCCTGGCCTGTCCTCAGGGGCTGACCCAGATCCAGCCCCTTTTCCAACATGACCAAGTCCAGTTCTTGGTGCCTGGGTCCCCTCTGAGCTCAGCCACAGCAATTCCCCTGAAGGGTCCCAGTGCCACATCCCAGTTTCTGAGGAATTGCCATAACAAATCCCAAACCTTGCTTGCAAATTCTCCTGAATGCTGATAGTCACGATGGTTAAACACACAGAGGAACTTTTGCTGATGCTATTTCATGACATGCAGTAGAATTTCATACTCAGGAAATTTAAAAAGCGGGGTTTATTTGCTTTTAAAATGCAATAAAAATATAAAAAGTTAAATGTAATATAAATATGAAATTAAGTGCAAAATAAATCAAAGCCTATACTGAGGAATAAAGTCCTAGGAGTTATTTATGTATTAAAGAGTAAGAACCCATTGCAATTCAAGAAAACAGAATTTCCTCTGATATTTTTCTACTTTTATTCATGTCCTTATTGGACTCACCCTGGAATCTATAAGGAAATTGGGTGCCTGTAACATGAATAAACAATATAAAATTTTTATTCATTTTCTTTGCGTTCCATAGCTGACAAGAGTCCTTAAAAGTTACAGGGTTGATTTAGTAAGTACTTGGGCAATTGCATCTCCAAACATCTTATTCCTTAATATTTCTTTCTCATTAACTCTGTTTTACCACTTCATGGCACCAGTAAACGTGGAAATACAACAAAATCAGCTTTTCTTGGAGCATTGTGGCACTTTTTAGCCCAGGACTGCCCAAGGCCAAGATGCTCAGAAGAAAACCAAAATATATTTTTTTTTAAAAATATTTGCCTGAAGATTTATGAAATTTAAAAAAATTAAAAATCTGGCTTCAGATTTGTAACTTAAAAAGCTTCCAAGGTTACCGTGCCCTTCTCACATTTTTATGATTGAAAACAAGAGGAAAAAAAAACCACATTAATTTTGGTGGGAATCGGATCCGAGCTCAGAAATCTCTTCCTGATTTATTTTAAGAAAGGAGCTTGGAAATGTTTAAACCAGAATGGCCAGAGGCACAAAGCAGAGATTGCCTGGGGTATTTGCTCAGGGGTTTAATCCTCTCTGGGCCATTCTCCTCCTCTCTTATCAACACAGACACACCAGGAAGGCTCCAAATGTTGGCTCTGGATCCAGCGAAACCAAGACTCAGGTGAGAAGCCACAGGTTCAAGTTCACAGCAGAATTTCAGGGGTGTTTCTGTGGTTTATTTTAAAGTTTCTTTGGTTGACTTTGCTATTACTTTGGTTTCTTTCGATATTTCTTTGGTTTCTTTTGATATTTCATTCTGTCTTTCTGTACAAGTCAAAGCCCATTGAATCACGGAATTGTTGAGGCTGGGAAAGACCATTAAGAACATCAAGTCCAGCACCACATCTCCCAGTGCCACATCCACACATTTTTGGAACTTTTCCAGGGATGGGGACTCTACCACCCATTCCAGGGCTTTCCAACCCTTTCCATGAAGAAATTTTCCCTAATATCCAATCTAAGCCTCTCCTGGGGCAACTTGAGGCCATTTCCTCTTATACTGACACTGCTTCCTGGGAAAGAGCCTGGCTCCACCCTTCTCCTGGAATGTTCTCCATAATCCTTCCCCTGAGGTGGGAATGCCAACAGAACCAGTTCATGGGCTGGATGTGAAAAATGTGCTTTGTGGATGTGTGAAATTCATCCTTGGCAGCAGGAAACCCTTAAAAAGCTCAATTTAGGGACAGTGGTGGCACCAAGGGAACAAGTGTCCAAAAAGCATCCAAAAAGTGTCCAAAACTCAGGCAAAGTTCACAGGAATGGTGAGATTTGGTTGAAGGTTGGATTTGATGAACTTGGAGGTCTTTTCCAACTTTTTTGATTTGATTCAAAGTTCCAAATCCAGCAGAGCCTCTGTTGTTCCTCCTTCAGAGCGGTGCAAATTCAAAGCCATCCCTGCTTTGGACTGGAAGCAGCAGGAAAGGAATTCCTGAGGTTTTCTCTCTGCTTTGTATTAATGCTTTTATGGCCGTGTTAGACTGGGATTAGCAAACACCCCAAGAACTTTTTGCCAAGCCAAGTGATTGCTGACAGTACCTTCATCCAGAGCAGGGATTTGGGAATCTTTCCTGCTGCTGTCAGAACCTCAAACCAACGAGCTGAGGGAGAGTGGTGGCTTTACAAAGCCACAGCCACGAGCTGGGATAAAACAAGGGATAAAACAAGGAAAGACAATGACAGCACGAGCCACTGACCTTGGAATTCCTGCCATGGAGCACATGGAATATCCCCTGCAGTGCTGGTGAGATGTGTGAAGCTGGAGTCAAATTCCTGCTGTGCACTGCCTTCTCTTTGAAATCCTTCATTAACTCTGCCCTCTAAAAATGGTCTTCATTGTTTTCTCCAGTGAAACAGCAAAAATAACAGGAAAAAATGGATTTGCAGCTTAAAAGCAGCCAGATAATAAATGTGGTATTCTGTAAAATCGGCCAAATTCAATTAAATGCTTTTAAAAGTTTGTTTTACTCCATTTAATTTTCAGAATTTTGCCTTCTGCAGGTAATAACTGGGGAGGAGATTTTCTTTGGAAGGTCCCTGTGCACACTTGGGCTGGCTCTCAGCACAGGCACTCTTTGGACAGGCTGGTTAAAAACTGCTCCTGTACCCACAGCACTTTAAAGCAGTCTTTGCTTTGCCTCCAATTAAAATACTCCAACTGGCCAAAAGTCACAGGGAAAGCAGGAAAAGCAGGTAAATATATTTTGGCTGAATGACATCCATTAAATCCTGGCTTTGTTCCAGCTTAGAAAGCAAAATAAAGGCAAAAGCTGCAAAGTTTTTGTTTCTCTGACAGGGCATGTGAATGGAATAACCTCCTGCTCCTCTCTGGATGTGTGGTTGTGAAGATCCACCACAGGATTTTGTCACCTGCCAGTCTCCAGCCCCCAGAGTGTCCCCTTAGGGCTGGCTCCTGCCACCTTAGCCCTCCCATATCTCCTGTCATGGCATTTCCAGAGCCACCACGGGGCAGGGGTAGCTTTTCCTCCCAGCACCTGATTCCTTCATCCCCCTTTGCCAGTTTCACAGAATCACAAAATCAGAATTCCCAGAATCACTGGGTTGGAGGAGACCTTTAAGATCATTGAGTCCAACCCAGCCCCAACACCTCAACTAAACCCTGGCACCCAGTGCCACATCCAGGCTTCGTTAAACACACCAGAGATGGTGACTCCACCACCTCCCCGGGCAGAACATTCCAGAACTTTATCACTTTTCCAGTAAAAAACTTTTTCCTAACATCCAACCTAAATTTCCCTTGCTGTTTCCCTTGCTTGTGCTGTTTCATGGGTAAAATCCTGCTGCAGGAAAATGCACCTGCAGCAAGAGGCACAGCCTGGAGCAGGATGGAACCAGAAGGCTCCCAGTGCCTGGGAATGGCAGCCTGGTCCCCATCATATGACAGGAACATTCCTCAGACAGATGAAACTCGAGACCTCTGCTGTTTGTCTGGCAGTCTCACTTCTTTTCTGGCTGATTTGGATCTGGAAATATTCCATCCTCTGGCCAGGGGCTTATCTGATGGAAGACAACAGTGCGTGGAGTGAGCAAACAGGGCTGAGCTTGGCCTTTGTTCCTCCTCTGGTGCCCGAGGCCTGTCCTGCTCCAGGGCACGGGGAGGTGGCCCAGGAACGTGAGCCACACGAAACCAGTTCTGATCACAAGGTGAGGGATCACTTTCTGTGGGAGTTTGGAGTCCAGGAGCTGTCCCTGTGCAACTGACCCTCCATGGCCAAATCTCTGCGCTCTTCCCATTGACCTTCATTTCTCAGCTATTCCACTATTTCCTTCCTTCCTTCCTTCCTTCCTTCCTTCCTTCCTTCCTTCCTTCCTTCCTTCCTTCCTTCCTTCCTTCCTTCCTTCCTTCCTTCCTTCCTTCCTTCCTTCCTTCCTTCCTTCCTTCCTTCCTTCCTTCCTTCCTTCCTTCCTTCCTTCCTTCCTTCCTTCCTTCCTTCCTTCCTTCCTTCCTTCCTTCCTTCCTTCCTTCCTTCCTTCCTTCCTTCCTTCCTTCCTTCCTTCCTTCCTTCCTTCCTTCCTTCCTTCCTTCCTTCCTTCCTTCCTTCCTTCCTTCCTTCCTTCCTTCCTTCCTTCCTTCCTTCCTTCCTTCCTTCCTTCCTTCCTTCCTTCCTTCCTTCCTTCCTTCCTTCCTTCCTTCCTTCCTTCCTTCCTTCCTTCCTTCCTTCCTTCCTTCCTTCCTTCCTTCCTTCCTTCCTTCCTTCCTTCCTTCCTTCCTTCCTTCCTTCCTTCCTTCCTTCCTTCCTTCCTTCCTTCCTTCCTTCCTTCCTTCCTTCCTTCCTTCCTTCCTTCCTTCCTTCCTTCCTTCCTTCCTTCCTTCCTTCCTTCCTTCCTTCCTTCCTTCCTTCCTTCCTTCCTTCCTTCCTTCCTTCCTTCCTTCCTTCCTTCCTTCCTTCCTTCCTTCCTTCCTTCCTTCCTTCCTTCCTTCCTTCCTTTTTCTTTCTTTCTTTCTTTCTCTCTTTCTCTCTTTCTCTCCCTTTCTTTCTCTCTTTCTTTTTTTCCTTTCATTGTTCTATTTTCCTTTATAACCAGTTTTCTCTCAGGTGTCCAGAAGCAACACACCATCATCAGTGGAGGCCTTAGGCTGCTTCATTGAAGAGAAGACTTTGGGCCTGAGAACAATTCCTTATGCCTCTACAAACTTCCTGGGAGGCTTTGATGCTTTAGTCCTGAGCTCTCCAAAGTCCTGTTCCAGTAAACCAGGATTAACTCACTCACTCAGTAAACCTGCTTTAATTCCCCTCCTGTCTTCAGACAGCTTGCAGCCTCTTTGGGAAAAGGAATGTTCAGGTCAGGACTCAGGACTGCCAAATCCCAGCCTTCACAGCCATCAACCAGGCCTCAAAAATAACAGGGACCAGGAGATTCAAATAAATAAATAAATAAATAAAAAATACATAATCCATTTGGTTTTTTTCTTTTTGCTTTCTCAGTTTTACATTTCTCATTTTTTTTCAACATTTATTTTGCTTTCATTACAATTGCTCTCATTGAAACATCAAACCAGCAGCTCAGTAAAATGGCAAACCAGCAAACCCAGCTGGGAAAGGCCTCCCTGAGTCCGTGTCCCCTCTCAAGGGGTGAAGCTTATCCTGGGCGCTGTTCCACACAGCCCCAGCTCTGCTTCAGGAGCTTCCACCAGGCCAGGTGGGCACTGCAGAGAATGCCACCTCATCTGCACATCCAGTTCACTCATCCCTAAGGTGGGAATGCTCCAACAGGCCAAAATATTCAAATTCACCCCATCGTCCAAGTGGTTTAAGTGTTGCTGTTAAGTGTATAAGGCTTTGCATTAAAGGTGGGTACTGTTAGTCTGGGGTCTGGTTTTATTAATAAGAGGGAGGTGCAGGGGAGGCACCTGCTCAGTGCAAATGATCTTGAAATATTGGAACATTTGGGTTGGAAGGGACCTTAACATCATCCCATTCCACCCTGGGCCATGGGCAGGGACACCTTCCACCATCCCAGGCTACTCCAAGCCCCGTCCAGCCTGGCCTTGGACACCTCTGGGCAAGCTGTTCCCCAGATCTCACAGGACGATGTCAAGGAATCCCTGGGGCCACTCAGGGGCTGTCCCACTCCCCCATGGACACCTGGACCTGAGGGGTTGTTTTCCTCAAGCACCTTCTCTGCTGCTCCAAGCAGAGCCTGGCTGGTGGCTCCCTGTGCACAGGGGGTTTTGGTCACTGACTGCCATGGCAGAGCCTCAGGTTTTGGTCACTGATGGCCATGGCAGAGCAGAACCTCAGGTTTTGGTCACTGATGGCCATGGCAGAGCCTCAGGTTTTGGTCACTGACTGCCATGGCAGAGCCTCAGGTTTTGGTCACTGACTGCCATGGCAGAGCCTCAGGTTTTGGTCACTGATGGCCATGGCAGAGCCTCAGGTTTTAGTCACTGATGGCCATGGCAGAGCCTCAGGTTTTGGTCACTGATGGCCATGGCAGAGCCTCGTGCTGCAGAGGAAGCCCAGGCTGGACAGTCGTTCCTTTGTTCTGCTCTGGCCTCGAGCACGGGCAGGGATGACTCAGTGAGGTGATCTCTGTTTGCTCTCCGTGTGGGAAGAGCAGAGTCCATTGGGCTGGAGACTGAGATTATCCAGGTGAGAGGGTTCTGCTTCCCCTTTCTTGTTTGCCAGGACACAAAACACCCTGGGCTGCCCTCCATGAGCTCCTGTGAGGGGTCAGAGAGGAGCTCAGGGCCTGACTGAGGCAGAGCCATGTGAGGGGAAAAAGCAGCTTCAAAACCTTCCATGGCAATGTGGGGGTGAGAGAAGGAGAGGATGGGCAGAATCGTGGAATTATTTGGGTTGGGGTGACATTAAAGCCCATCCAGTGCCACTTCCTCCCATGGGCAGGGACAGCTCCACTGTCCCAGGGTGCTCCAAGCCCATCCAGCCTGGCCAGATTCACCTCATGGAGGCCGAGGGTTGGATCCATTCAGGTGATTCCCTGTGTCCTGTCCCTCCAGGCCTTCCTGCCCAGCAGATTCCCAGAGTTCAGGGCTGTTCCTGCAGCATCCGCTGAGAGATGTGAAAACAGAATTATGGGATGGTTTGGGTTGGAAGGGACCTCAAAGTCCATCCCATTCCACCCCTGCCATGGGCAGGGACAGCTCCACTGTCCCAGGGTGCTCCAAGCACATCCAGCCTGGCCAGATTCACCTCATGGAGGCCAAGGGTTGGATCCACTCAGGTGAGGCCTCACCTGCAGAGCTGGTCCAGCCCTGGGCCCTGCACAGGAGGGACCTGAAGATGTTGGAGAGGGTCCAGAGGAGGCACCAGGGTGATCAGAGAGATGGAGCAGCTCTGCTGGGAGGACAGGCTGGGAGGGCTGGGATTGTCCAGCCTGGAGAGGAGCAGCTTTAGGGTGGCCTCATTGTGGCCTCCCATGATTAACTGTAGGGGCCTACAGGGTGAGGAGAGACTATTGACAAGGCCCTGGAGGGCAGGAGAAGGGGAAATGACTTCCAGCTGATAGAAAGTAGGTTTAGATGGGATATTGGGAAGGAATTCCTGGCTGTGAGGGTGGGGAGGGGCTGAGATGGAATTCCCAGAGGACTTGTGGTTGCCCCTGGATCCCTGAAGTGTCCAAGGCCAGGCTGGAGCACCCTGGGGCAGTGGGAGGTGTTCCTGCCCATGGAAGGGGGTTTGGGGCAGCATGATGGTTAAATTCCCTTCCAGTCCAGGCCATTCCATGATTCTGGGTCTGCCCACACCCCTCTGAACTCTGAGCATGGAGCCCTCATGCCTGGCCAGCAGAGCCCTGGAGGATTCCAGCCAGCAGAGAATTGTGCTCAGCCCCACGTAGGAGAAGGCAGAATTCCCCATCCCTTAGGAAAAGGGAGCCAGCCCTCACGTAGGACCAGGATAAACAATACCAGAAGCAACACCTGCAAGAAAAAAAAAGGCTCCTTAATTCACCATGATCTGCTTTGTCACTTGTGCTGTGGAGAACATTAAACAGCTCGGACGTGTGCACACAATTACACAACAGGAGCCACGGCCAGAAATGGGCTGCAGGTGTGTTCTGATGAGAATTCAACCTTCAAAAAATCACTTTAATCCAGTTAAGAACTTACAAGAAGTTCGTGACTCTTGAGAAATCCATGACAAGGTCCCGTGCCTTCAGTTAACTCCGTGCAGCCTGCAGTGGTTGGAGCTGCACAGCCTCCATCACCCTGGGGCAGGGTAATTAAGCAAAACGGAGCTAACGAAGGGGGAAGATGAAGTAACTGATTTTTGGCCTTTCATTTCAAAGAAAAGGGAAGGAAGGAAGGAAGCCACACACTTGAAACACCAAATACGTCTGTGATCTTATAGCGAAAAGTGCTGCCAAGATGTAAAATATTTGTGATGAGGTTTCATTAGTCAGGCTCAGATGACAGACTGTGACCTGATTAAATACACAGCAAAAATAACTCAGCTGCTGCTTACTAAGGTAGTTTCAATCATCATTTCAGTGAGAAAAGATTATATTTACTTTATATTAAAGCCTGGTAGTACAAACATTGCATTTAAGCTGAGGAGCTGGTAACGAACAGCTGCAAGGGAGAGAACTTTTCTAAACACTCAGGTCAAAAGCAACCATTGGATCATTTCCTTCAACAAAACACCAGAAAGCAAAACACTGAGGGCTCATCATTGAGGAAGAGGAGGATTATTCACTTTGGGAATGTGTGAGACACCAGAGGCAAGCACAAGGGAAAGCTTTATTTAAAGAAGAGCTTTTAAAGAGGAACGGAGCTTATCCAAGAGCGGATCCGAGGTCCTGGAAGGCCACAGAAAGTGTTCTGTTGACTCCAATGGGTTTTGGATCACTCTGGAAGTGGAGAGGAAGGGATGGGGCTCCAGGGAGAGGCAGGTTGTGGGGACACTGGAATGCAGCTGGGAATAGATGGAGGAAGCCAAGGGGAGCGAAGGGCTGGGACACAGAGGCAAAGCCATGTGCTTTTATTTGTATTCTAGAGAAAAATAACCTGCAGGAGGGCTTGGGAGAAGGGAATGGAGGCAGGAGGAAGGCAGGCGACTGAGCAGTGATGCAATAGAGCCCTGGCTGCCTGTGCAATCCCACAGCTGCTGTGCAGTGCTGGGGTGGATGGGGGCAGCAGAACCAGGCACAGAACCAGGCACAATCCTGGCCCTCAGCTGCTCAGCTCTGTCTCAGGGTGGCTGAACGTGGGTCTACTGGAGGAGACTCTGGTTACTCCTGAAAATCCCTGTTTGGTGCCTCAGTACCTTTCCAAATCTCATTCAACACAAACTTTGGGACAAGGCAGAAGCAGAGAAGTGATTCAGGCCTGCATTTGTCCTGAGCTCTGCCAAGTGCTGCCCATACAAGTCTCCTTTTACCCCCAATCCAGGCAGGACTCGTGCAGTGCAGATCCTCAGTGTAGGGGTGAAATTCCCCCTTTGCTGCTTCTTTCTTTAATTGCCCTGGGAGCACTTGGGTTAAACCCACCAATATTCAGCTACTAAATGTTGAGACAAACTTTCCATCCAATTTTACCCCCTCGGAACATGAAAACTGTTCACTTGGACTTTTCCCAGTTGTTTAGTGGATTCAAAAAATCCCAAGCCAGCTGAGACCTCAAGGACACCTCTGTGAACACTCCAGGGGAAGAAGCCAGGATCAGATTATTCCAGAATCGCTGAAGCGAGGGCAGAAACATCAAAAGCTTCTCCAGTCACTAAAGGAAATTACATCCCATTCCCTTTCAAGTCTCCCTAAGACCTTCATCCCCTCACATTCCCTTCTTCCTGCCAGCCCTTTGTTGGGATGGAACTCTCCCTTCCATCCTGCTGGAAAGCACAGCTTATTAAGAGCATTAACTCTGGAGATGGGGGGGGTCACACATCATTTTCACGTGCGTCATGCTGAGAGAATGAGCTGAGATCAATGCTTGGCCAGCAGCCACTTGTTTTTAAAACCAGTTGTTCACAGTTATTTCTCTTAATTATTTATTTTTTTTGCGAGGCAGGGATGCAGTCCAAGAATGCCCAGCTTATTTTTATTCATAGAACATTTAAAACACTGAATTGTCCTCCTTTCATCTCCACAGAATTTAAAAGGCACCAACCTAAATTTAATGATACAACTTCTGTCTGATTTTGAGCAACTCAGATGAGCACCTGGCAGGGAGATGTCCAAATCCTGCTGAATTATTTCCCTGGAGGCCTCTTTCCTAACCTGGGATGCCAACATGAGTTGAAATATTTGACTGAAGTGTCGCAAACAAGCAGCTGCCAAAAATTGTTATCCATTAGCACCATCCTACACTTAATAAAAGCCCAAACCCATCTGTTTGCAGCTCCCAATCTGTCTCAGAACGTCTGGAGATCCGGCAAAAATCTAAGGGGAAAGTTTGGCTTAAGAATGTTCAAAAAATCAGAACTTTTCAACGGAGAAATAGTTATTTACTAATGCTTATGTGAGAAGAGTAATGGCAGTAAAATTCTCCTGTGGATATAATTCCCCTGCAGATTTATGCAGATATATTTGCTCATTTATAAACTAACAAAAATTATGAATATATAAATTACTTTGTCATATTTATTGCTGACACTACCATGTAAGAATATAAATTTATATTGAGATGATCCACTCCAGTTCTCTGTACTCTGTAACCTCTATTTTAACCCAGGAAAAGTTCACCTTCTCTAAAGCAGTTGTGTGTTGACACCTGTAGCCTGAGCAATTTTATCACTCCTTTATTACAGCTGACTGAGTCAGTGGGGTCCTTTTCTGGCAGAGATTTTTGGATTATTATTGGACAGAACTCACCTGGATCATTCACTGCTCTGCCTCCTCCACTGACTCACCTGAGCCCGAAGCAAACATTACTAACAGAGGTGACAGGGCAGCAAAGGCTCTGCTCAGTGTTTATTCTGTCAGTGATTCACTGAGCAGATTCAGGGGTAAATACCCAGAATTAAAGCACAGCTTTGCCCCCAGCCCTGCTGACCTGTTTTACCCCAAACATCCTGGGAACTCTCCCATTCCTTGACATTCCACTGGTTTTATTTCAGCTTTTACCAGCCAGACCATGAATAGATGGAATTAGGACCAGCCCAACCATTCTATAACTCAATGACAGCTCCAATCTCCCAATCTATTGATTTATGGATTGATTGGTGTTAATCATTTCCTTTTCCCCGTTTTTAGGGAAGCCGATCCAAAGCAGCGGTCGATCCCTGTCCCGATGTTTGGGGCACGGACCCAGCAGCAGGAACTCCCCTTGCTGTAACACTCTGTGCCTTGGGTGTTGTGCAACACCTTGAGCAAACACTTCCTCCTGCAGGAGCAGGAATAAAGCTGAGCCCGTCCCTGCCTCTCACTCGCAGCCCAGAGCAGCTGGCGGACAGGGCCACGCTGGGAGCGCCACATCTCCACCCCAAGGAGCCCCAGCCACCCCAGAGCATGAGAATCCTCCTCATTTCTGCTCTTCTGCTGCGTCTCCTCCAACAAGGTACTGCACTTTTTTAGTCCTTTACCACTTTTGCTGTGGATAATGCTGTATGAAGTTTTAATTATTAACTGGTAGATAATAGGGAGGAACAGCGAGTTAAAGCCTTTGGGAAATGGAGTTAGGGATATTTGGGATTTTCTGTTCAAAGCGATTCTCTGTAATTCTTTAGTTAGAGCAGCATTTACTTGTTTGAAAAGTGGCCATAAATTGCCTAAAGACACACAACTGGTTGGTTTTGTAAGCCACTAAAGCAATACTTACCCTGCAAGTGAGAGGCCAATTTACCCAATCACACCAATTTATCAGCATTTTGGCCATAAAATAACAGATTTCTGTATGAATTCAATTACAACATTACCCGATTTAAAGTATTGATCACTCTTTATTTATCTGCATGATACTTCAGGTTATAGTCAAGTGACTCCACCTGAGCAGATCCCACTTTTTTTTTCCCCACAATTTCTTTTAATACCTGTCAACAGGGAATGGAATTTTTCAGAGCTTGGCCTGCACAAACATGTACAGGATTTATATCCATAGTTAAACATAGAATTAGCATTCAGGCACAAATCTATAATTTGTTTTTTTGCAGAGAATATCTGAAAATGTGCACACCATTAAAGTGTTACCTTATTTACCTTGACAAAACCACAATTTCATTGTCAATAAAATCCTCCCTAATGATTTTTTGCTGGTTGAAGCCCTTGGAAAAGCACACAATTATTTGTTCCTTATTACAAGTTGTTGTAGGAGGCCCGAGGAATTTCCTTCCTCCTTCAAGCTCAAAATAAAGCCTGAAGGTAGCAAAGACAATGCACTGATTAAGAAACTCCCTCGAAGAAAGGATTCATTCCAAACAAAACCAACCAGTTTTCCTCGAAATTCTGTCTGGATCAGGCTGCAGGGAAGGGATGAGTTTAGTCCTGAGCGTCCCTTTAAACCTTGCCTTAACTTGAACTCTCTGGGCTGGAGTTGCACAAAGGGTGTGGAGAGATAAAACTGGGGATCTCTGTTCCAGGAGGCCTGAAATATTCCTGAGATTGCTGCACAAGGACACACTTGAAGCCTGTGCAGAGAAATCTGAAAAGCAGCAGATTTTTTTTGGAAAATAAACATAATTAGTTGCTTAAAAAAACCCATAAACCACGGTTGTGAGCGGCAGGAGTAAAGTTACACCTGGTAGCTGCTCCCAGCACGTGCTTGGTGCAACAGCTCAGCTGCCACAGGATCCCTCTGCACCATTAAATCAACAGCTTTATCAAGATACAACCAGGTTTGCTCTGCAATTACTTTTGGAAAGGGTTGAATCAAATAAATCAGTGATAAAAGAATGGATCAGTTTGTTTTACTGCCACAATTTGCACGAGGATGTGCTCTCCTGCTCCAGAGAGAAAATTACAGTAATTGGAGACCTCTCTCCTGGAAAAACCTGGCCCTGGGGCAGGAATTACCATGGGAGGTGCTCTGCTCCTTTGTTTTTGTGGGATCTCATTGCCTTTCTGGGCAGCTTAGGGGGGTTTTTTGTTGTTGTTGGTTTATTTTTCAAATACAGACCTTCAAGAATTCACCAATTCAGATGAAATTCCCTTTTGCAGGAGATTAAAGAGTTCAGGGGTATCTAAAAGCTGCTGCTGCCTTGGGGCAAACCAACATCTCCCTTGCCTGACCCTGTTTTCCCAAAACCTGGCCCCCAGCTGCCAGGATGGACTGCAGGGTGTACCCAGGGCAGGCCCCAAATTAACTTTGCTCTGCATTTGCTGAGCTTCAGAGCAGAAAACAAAAAGAAATTCTTTTTATCAACCTTTCACTTCCTCACCCAGCTCTTTACAGCCCCTCCAGACCTATGAGACCGCTCAAAATGGTCTTAAGGAGCCTCCGGGATTCCTTGCACCTTCAAGATTTTCCTGATTTCCTCCCTATCTCCCATTATTTTACCTGGCCATGTCCAAATGTCTCCCCCAACCTTCTGCTGTCCCTCCTTCAACCCAATCCAAGAGGTAAAAGTTGTAATTATTTATTACCACCCCCTTTTAGAGTTCTGCCACAGTTATGTACATGCCAGAGCCTTCCAAAGCAGGACTCTTGTTGCATTGTGTAAGTTTATTTGCTGGTGCAGAGGCAGTCTGGGCCTGTCTGTCACGTGCTGAGGTTTGGAGATCGCTCATTCCACAAACCCAAATCCATTCATTCATGTCACTGGGAAATGCAGAGGGAAAGGCTGCCCTGGCATGGCTGGGCTGGCCTGTTGGGACTTGAACTGCTCAGAGCTGGGGGAAGAAACACAAAGGGAATTGCAAGAAATGCTTGGACACCTGGAAGTTGCCAGGGAGGGCATCTCCTCCAAAATGCAGGATGTGAAAACCTCTGGTGTTGGATCAGGGGATGTAGGCAAAGCAGGGGAGCACGAGGTGCTGCAAGAACCCAAAGAATCACCTGGCCAACCAAGAAATTGGGTGTTTAATAAATGAAAATTGTGTTTTCATCAATCCCCAGGGAGCAGCAGAGAGAAGTTCTCTGGAGCCGAGCAATATGAAATCGTTTACCCACAGAAACTGCACGCGGTGCACAGGAGAGCTGCAGGAACAAGCTCAGAGGTAGGAAAGGAGATCATTTCTTGGGTGATTCTGGGAGATGAGGAAGGATTTGTGGAGTTAAAACACCCTTGGCTTCCAAGGTTAAGAGAATTTGGACAAACATTTGCTCTTCCAAAAGACAGAATGTGGAGAAGTGAGGTGGTGTTCAGTGAGGAGGAGCTGAGGTGTCCTCAGAGAAGAGAATCCCTAAGGCCATCTCTGAACTTGTGTCTCTGCAAAGAAAGATGTAGGGTTTGATACTACTCAGAGTTTTAATAACCTGTGGACACTTGAGTTTGGGTTAAATGGATGCAATAATTAAAAGCAGCCATGGTCTGTGCAATTCCAGAAGGTGTTATGGAAGTGTCTGAACCCAGCCATCCCCTCAGCCCTTTCCCAAGCACGCAGGATTTGTGCTTATGGAGGCAGAAATGAATTTGCAAAGTCAAATTTGCTCCTCTAATTAAAACCCCTCCAACAGAGCGACCTCCTGCTTATCCTGCTCCTGGCAGAATCCTTGTTTTTGGTGAGGAGAGGAGGAAAAGAACACGCCTGGCATTCCAATAACACCACTGGTGAGGCCAGGAGCTGCAGCAGAGCTTTTTCTGACACTTAAATCTGTTTACAGAGCAAATATGATGACATAGTGAAGTATGGGATCAAAGCCAATGGAGAGGAAGTGGTGCTGCAGCTCCGAAAAAATCGGTAGGTTCAGTTCAGCTCTGCCCTTATTCCTCACTGGGAGCCACTGCAGGGTGTTCCTGCCAAAAACCAGCAATCAGAGCCCTGAGAAACAGAAGGGGTTTGGGAAATGCAACATTTCAATGGCAAGGAAAGAAAAAGGGAGAGAAAGCATCCTGTCACTGTTCTGGGAATGTGGAAGAAGTGCTTGGGATGAGACATTGCCATGATGGAGGGACTTCCCCTCCTGCTACCTCTGCTCCCCCATTTCCTTCCTAAATTGTTGAATCCAATGCATATTTGATATTTTTCTATTATTTCACAAGTTTTCTGTGACCACGAAGAGTCTGTGGGTTATAGAATTGTGGCCTGGAGTGACAGGACAAGGGGGATGGTTTTAAATGGAGCGAGAGAGATTAGGAAGAAATTCCTGCCTGGGAGGGTGGGGAGGGGCTGGGATGGAATTCCCAGAGGAGCTGGGGCTGGCCCTGGATCCCTGGAAGTGTCCAAGGCCAGGCTGAAGCAATCTGGGACAGTGGAGGATTCCCTGCCCATGGAAGTGGAAGAGCTTCAGGTGCCTTCCCACTCAAAGCATTCCATGATTCTAGGACAGACTCAATGATCTTGGAGGTGTTTTCCAACCTTAATCATTCTGTGGCTCTATATTTATATACCCCTATATTACAGACAGATATGGAGATAGATAAATGATAGAAAGGTAAATGATAGATAGATAGATAGATAGATAGATAGATAGATAGATAGATACAGATATTTACCTTAGCACTACTTCTCTTGAACCTGGAGTAACCAAATATAATTTGGCATTGACCAAATCTTCCTGGAAATTGAAAGTCTGGCTCCAGAAGAACATTAACACACACTCCAACAAGCCTGGGTTAATGGGTGCTTTTCCAGAGGCTGTGCAAATACAGTAGTGCCATAATCAATTCATGTTAAAGATAGCCTGTAATTAACTGCTTGCCCCTGTTTTAATCTAATCCAAATATTTGGAGGTGGGGGGAGGGAAATGAGTTGTACTAGATTCTGTTCTTTGAAGGGAAATGGGATTGTGGCAGTGGAAGAGACTTGCCCAAATGGGAGTCACTGCAGATGTGCTGCTTTTAGGAAGATGTAAAAAGGACCAAAAAAAAAAAATCAATATGTAATTATACATTTGTATCCAGATCTGCCAGGAGATGAGTTCATCCCAATGCCATCAGCCCACTTTAATTGCTTTCTTCTTTTAGGAAAGTCTTTTTGTTTGAGTAAGGATTATGAGCAAGCAGAATTCCCCTCCCTGCAGCTTTTGCTTCCCGAGTTTCTCCGATACTAAGAATAACCTGAGTAATTGTTTGAATTCCCCACATACTCCTGTGCTGTGTCATCACCTCATTTCTACATGGCAACAATTTCCTTGGAATAATGACTGCTTGGCCTCTTGCAGGGATCTCCTGGCTGGGGATTACTCTGAAACTCTTTATTCTGCTGAGGGCCGACGGATAACGACAACTCCTCGCATCAAGGTAATACAGGAAGAGTTTCTCCCCTTTGCTTCCAGTCTTGAGGTCCACATGAGATTCATGGATCTGTGAAATCATGGGAGATATGAGACAGAAAGGAAAGGTTTGAAATCCAGGTTTGAAGCCATTTAGGGTGAAGGGATGGGGAAGTTGGGGTTGGTCACTGGTGCCTGTTGGGAATCAGCTCCACGGTTTGGCTTCCAGGAAGGCAGCACCTCTGTGGCTGCTGAGCAATGTCTGGGTCGAATTCCAGCCTTTTGTTGGCAGCCAGGGCCATCCCAAAGCTTTCAAGCTCCCGACTCTGCCGAGTGTGCACGCTTGGCTCCACCTGGCCAGCCCCGTGACTTGAGTTCCGCCCGATCCCAGGGAGATCCCAGCCCGATAAAGCCCCATTTCCTCCCGGCTCACGTTTCCAGCCACGCTCTGTGAGCCCAGCTGCCTCCTCTGAGCCCTGACAAATCACTTCTGCACCTGCACACAGACGGGGCTTGCTGTGGAAGGGATTTTTTCATTCACTGCACACTGATCTTCCCCAAAGCTCCCACCTGAAGTTCTCCTCCAAGCTCATGAGATGGGTTTTAACAACACAGTCTGGAATTCAAAGCCCAATTTTCTCTGTTAGGTGCAATTAGGAGGATTTTGAATTAAATAAATGTGCATAAATAACTCTGGGTTGATTATTTTGGGTTATTTTTTTCTGAGTGCTCCAATTATTTCCACTCCCTGAATGAATCCAGTGAAAAACCTGGATAAAGACAAACTCGAAGAGCCCTACATGTGCTGAACAGAGAATTCCTACCCTGGAGATATTGGATTGTGATCAGGAGTTTTTCCTCTTGTATCCCCAAAGGATGGAGACAAATCCTCCTCTTTTCCCCAGTAACTTTCCCTTTGTGGATGTCTTTTTCCCTGTAACAAAGTTGGTATTTTGTGGTGGAAGACAAATAAATTATAAAGTTAAACCAAAATCCACACAAGGAAACAAAAGGCACAGGGAATGAAGGCTTGGATACAGATTCTTAAGAATTCCATTCAGGAAAATGCTGTGGGTAAAATTCTCCACAAACCCTCAGTGGCTTTGAAGTCTCTTTGAACACAGAAACAGAAACCATAGATCCTTAAGCCAATTAAGTCCCAAAACAGTTTCCCCTACCCATGTTTAATATAATATCTGTATTTTAATCTCAGGGAAATCAATGCATTTAATTGATGGGTAATTAAAAAGCCTTTTCTTGAAATTTGGGCTCAAGGAAACCATTTGGTGTGGACTTTATTGAGCAGAGCCCAGCAGTGTGTACTTGATTTGGAGCAGAGAGTTGGAATATTCTTATTTTTCTGTGCTGTGCTTTGACCAGAGCCCAGAATTGTTGTTTTTTGTCACAATTTGTGTGTTGAAGGACAAAAAAAATGGGTCCACAGCCAACGTGGAAATGGTCATGAACTTTTAAAATTCCTTTTAAGCATCTCCTAATGTGAGACTTCTTCAAGTAGTGCACTTCATTGTAATTTGTAGATGGTTTGTTTTCTGAAATCCCTGGATCCAGTGGAGCCCATGGACACCCCAAGCTGACATTGAGGATTTTTTCCCACCAGGATCATTGTTACTATGGAGGCCACGTGGAGGGTGATGCTGAGTCTGTGGCGAGCATCAGCACCTGCACAGGGCTCAGGTGAGAGGGGCTGGGTCCCAGGAGCAGAGTGTGCAGCTTCTGGGATGAATGTTCTAATAGGAGAGAATCAGGATGGAAAGAAGTCATGTGATTTTTATTCAGGCTTTGGAAACTTGTTTCCCAAAAAAAAACCAGAGGGAGAAGGGAGAAAAGTAATTATTCTTAGTTCCTTACAACATTTCAGCTTTTCAACTCAAATCAGGATGAAAACATCTTTGAATTTCTCCCTGGAATGAAATCCACTTTTCTACCACTTCTGTCAGCACAACCCCCCCAGAATTTAAATCAAATTAATGCTGAACCGAGCTTCTCTTTGACTGAGAGCACCCAAATCTTCCATAATTAATTTCTTTTTCTAAAGTGTTGCATGCTGCCTCAGGCTGCTGGAATATTCCAAGGGTCTCTGTGCTCAGGATAAATGCTGCCTTGATCCAAAACCTCACATTCCAACCCATTTTTAGTGGCTATTTTGAGACCCGTGGCCAGAAGTTCCTCATTGAGCCCCTGGGAGCCTCGGACAGGGATGAACACGTGGTTTACAAATACGAGGCCCTGAAACAAGAGCCCATCAAAACCTGTGGGCTGGTCAACAACTCCTGGGAACAGGACTACAGTGACCCCATCAATGGCATCTTCAAGTCCAGCAACAGCCCAGAGGTAAGGACATGGCTGTCCCATCACAAAAAGGGAATTTGTGGCCACTGGAAAACCCTAAATAGCCCAAATCCCACTTGGTCTGGTGGCACCTTCACAAAGGAGCTGTTTAAACACAGAGAAGTGGGATAAGATCTTAAAAACCTGAACAAAATATTGCAGATCTGAGATTTCAGAGTCACCAGCTGAGTTAAACCTTCCTGCCTTTATTAACAGGTGCCTAGTGCACCTTTAACACCTAAATGCCCATTAATATCTATTTTATCTTCCATATCTGAATAAAAATTTCAATATCCAACCTACTTCTTATCATTTAAACCCAAACCAGTCCCTTCTGAATGACCTGGCCAAAGAAATCCCCTCAGTAATTAACAAACAGCTTTGAAACTGCAGAGGTTGGGATAGGAAAAGCTCTTAAAAGTAATTTTAAATCCATGATTCCTTTAGATGAAAGCCTACCTGAAAGCAAGGAAGTACCTGGAGCTCTACGTCGTTGCAGACAACGCTTTGGTGAGTTTGGGAATTATTATTTCATGTTTGATCAGCCCCACAGGAGCTTTCCAGGGTATCCCAACTTGTATTCCTGGGCTCCTACATGAGCTACAAGGGCCTGGCTGGGAAATGGGATTTCTAAAGGGGATTTCATTTGAAATTCCCATCTGGAGATGACAGGAATTCAGAAAAGACCTTGCAGTGCTTGTCCTGCTGGAATATCCTGAGCTGGAAGGGAATATCCTGAATTGAAGGGAATATCCTGATTTGAAGGGAATGTCCTGATTTGGAAGGGGATATCCTGAATTGGAAAGGAATATCCTGAATTGAAGGGAATATCCTGATTTGGAAGTGAATATCCTGAATTGGAAAGGAATATCCTGAATTGAAGGGAGTATCCTGAATTGGAAGGGAATATCCTGATTTGGAAGGGAATATCCTGATTTGAAGGGAATATCCTGATTTGGAAGGGAATATCCTGAATTGAAGGGAATATCCTGATTTGAAGGGAATATCCTGATTTGGAAGGGAATATCCTGATTTGAAGGGAATATCCTGAATTGAAGGGAGTATCCTGATTTGGAAGGGAATATCCTGATTTTGAAGGGGATATCCTGAATTGAAGGGAATATCCTGATTTGGAAGGGAATATCCTGAGCTGGAAGGGAATATCCTGATTTGGAAGGGATAATCGTGACCTTGAAGGGACCCACAAGGATCATTGAGCCCAACTCCTTCTCTGCACCCTGCACAGAAATTCACACTTTGGAAGGGGCTGATACTGAAACCCAACATCTGATAAAATCCTGCATCAAACATAAAATAAAGCATGAATTTTTATACATGGCATGGTTTGCAAACCAATCTTCTGTGGGATATTTATTTCCTAATAAATCCCCTTTTCCCTCTCCTTTTCCTGACATGCTTTATTTGCCTTTTCAGTACAAGAAATACGATGAAGATGTTAAAAATATAAGACAAAGGATATTTGGAATAGTCAACTACATCAACACGGTGAGAGCAAACAAGTGGCAATGAAATCCAAGTGTTTTGTAATTTTTTTCTGTTGAAAAAGATTGAAATACAAATGATTTATATTTTTTTCTATTGAAAGCCGTTGAAATCCAAATTATTTAAAATATTTTTCTATTGGAAACCATTGAAATCCAAGTGGTTTATAAATTCTATTGTAAACGTCATAAATTCCCATTATTACATGTAGGAATGAATGAAAGCTCAATTTCATGGTAATTTATTCTCCTGTTCTTTGCCTTCAGATATGAGATTTTTAATAAGAATTATTTCTACTCCTACTTTAATTATTTACACTCCTACTTCAATTATTTCTACCAATACTTTAAGATGCTTTTTAATCACTTGTCAAGTGAAAGGTTGTTGCAAAAAGAATAAATTGATTCTTCATTTCTTTGGCAAGTCATATTTTTTTTAACCCCATTCTAAAGTTGAAATGTGATGAGAAATCAGATTTTCAGTTTATTTGGTGAGACTTTTTTGGAATTCAGAGCTTGGAAAGGCTTTGTTAGGTCCGGAGTGGATATTGGAGTGGAAAATTGACCAAGTACCAGGGCGAGGCTTTGTTTAATTTTTATTTATTTTTAATTAATTCTCTGCTGCAGGTTTATAAAGCCATCAACACCCACGTGGCTCTGGTTGGCCTGGAGGTGTGGACAGATGGGGACAAGATTCCCCTGAGCAGGGAAGCAGGCTTCACCCTGGACGCCTTCTCCAAGTGGCGCCTGTCGGATCTGCTCAAGAGGAACAGGAACGACAACGCTCAGCTCATCACGTGGGTCCCTTCCCTTCCCTTCCCTTCCCTTCCCTTCCCTTCCCTTCCCTTCCCTTCCCTTCCCTTCCCTTCCCTTCCCTTCCCTTCCCTTCCCTTCCCTTCCCTTCCCTTCCCTTCCCTTCCCTTCCCTTCCCTTCCCTTCCCTTCCCTTCCCTTCCCTTCCCTTCCCTTCCCTTCCCTTCCCTTCCCCATTTTTTATTCCTTAAAAATTGGTCAACAACGCATTCAAGGCCATTTTTATTCCTTAAAAATCACCCACCAAACTCATTCAAGACCCTTTTTATTCCTTAAAAATCACCCACCAAACTCATTCAAGACCCTTTTTATTCCTTAAAAAATGGTCATCAAACACATTCCAGGCACATTTTATTCCTTTAAAATCACTAATCAAACTCATTCAAGGCCATTTTTATTACTTAAAAATTGCTCACCAAACACAGTCAAGGCACTTTTTATTCCTTAAAAATCACTCACCAAACACAATCAAGGCATTTTTTATTCTTTAAAATTTGTCACCAATCAGTGGCACAATCCTGACCTGGATTTCACCCATTCTGAGACTGGCTTGTACCAATTCCAGGACAAAAAAATAAATCCAAATTCTCTTTCTCTCTTTTTTTCTCTTTTTTTTTTTTTCTGTCATGGAGTGCAAATAAATTCCTGCCAGGACACAGCATCCAATCCTTCCAACAGAATCCCCGCAAAAACAGGGAATGGGAATTTTTCCCTTGTCTAAGACTCTTCTGGTTTTGCTCACTCAGTAAAGTTGAGTGTCCTGGGCACTGCAGCAAAGTCTGACAACTTAAAGAGTCATAACATGAAGTTTACCAGGAAGGTGATGAATTAAATTTCCCCAAAAATGTGGGAAACACCAAATTAAACCAGCATTGACCTCACTTTTCTGTCTTGTGTCCAGAGGTCCTGACTCATCCCAGCTGTCGCTGCATTTGGACCTCTTTATACTCCAACAAATGCTTTAAATCTGATGAACCACCACGGAATTTAAGTAAATATTAATACAAAAGGTGCTTCAATTGTTTTTTTTTTTAATTTTATTTGCAGGGATCTTAAAATTAAATATTTGATTAGATGTGAGATTCCATCTGGAGCTGGGGATGGAACCTCCAGCCTGGTTTGGAGAAGATCCCTGAGTTCAGAGCCCATCCTGGGCACCCCCTGATCTCACTGTGTCTTTGTGCTTCCTTCCAGAGGCCTGGACTTTGAGGGCACCACGATTGGATTGGCCTTCCTCAAATCCATATGCAGTGATTCATTTTCTGCAGGTATTATTCAGGTCTGATTCATTTTTATTTCATTTTTTAAAGCCTTTCCTATGTTTTTTTTTTGCTCTGCCAGTGAAGAACCTTTGTGAATATTGTTGTGTTTAGGGCACTTTCAGTTCTCTGGTTCATTATTGGACTGTAAAAATTCAAAATCAGAGCCCTGGAAGTGTCCAAGACCAGGCTGGATAGGGCTTGGAGCAACCTGGGAGAGGGGAAAGTGTCCTGGCCCTGGAACTGGATGGGATTTAAGGTCCCCTCCAACCCAAACCATTCTGGGATTTTGGGATTTTATTTTAAATGAAGTGCAGGGGGGTAAAGAAAGCAAACACATGATGTACACACCTCCATGGTGCCTATTTTATAAATATATTTATTTTAAATAAACATCTTTCTATCTATAAATATCTTTAAATATTAAATAATATCATCCAAATAGATGCACAGATGGGGTGAGCACCACGTGACCCCTCATGCATCATGAGGATTGTTCTGCTTGTGTTGGGAAGGATGAAAGTTTGACAGGAAAGTCCCACAGATGTGTGTGCATGGCAGAAAGATCTTTAAATGTAGAATCTGAAGATGGAATAAAATGAAAGCAAGTTTTGATATAGAAGAAAAGAATTGCTGAGCCAGTCTCACTGGATAACCAAGGAGCAAAGGGTGTGTGAGTTAGAAGGGATTTTTATGACTTAGAGCAAAGGATAAACCCACCCCAAACAAGAAGATGTTTTTACCAAGCAGGGAGAGAGCACAGGCAAACAAGGCAGCAAATGTGGCAAGTAGAAAAAACTCTCAGAATTTTCCACTGCAAAAAAACTAAAACCCAACTTCTGGCTTCAACTGCAATGTACTGACTGTGAGTGACTGGAGAACAGTGACATGAATATGGAAATTATAGCAGTTATGATAGGCTATAGGTAAAAGAAAAACTGTTGTGTTTTTTTATTGTGAATGGAAGGTGACTCTGACCTCTGACGTTGGTGATGAGAGAGAATGATGATGCATCTGACTCCATGGAAATCAGAAGTTAATTAATGACGTTATTATACTGTACTGTGTACATTGTATCTAAACTGAATCTGCCCTGCACTCACTCTTGCTCACAACTGCTCACACTGCACTCACCTCTGGTTCTCTCCTGACTGTCCCATGACAGTCCCACACCCACACACTCCTGGCCCTGACAGGGAAACAAAAGGAAACCAAACATCCTCACTTTGGGTAACCAATCTCCATATTGCATTCTACTTTGGCACAACACAGGCACAGCAAGCGAGATCAGAATTGTGTTTTCCTTCTCCTCTGCTTGTCTCACAGCTTCTCTCTTCAGAGGGCATGTGAATACCACACTTTTGTTTTCTCTGTTGTTGCTGCTTGCTCTAAAACACACATGGGAATAACAAACAGCTTTCCTCGCTCCCCAGGACCACAACAGGAACGAGGTTGCAGTGGCAGCCACAATGGCCCACGAGATGGGGCACAACCTGGGCATGAGCCACGACACCAAGGCCTGCTCGTGCAACGACGACATTTGCATCATGACCGACACTGTCAGGTGGGGCTGGGGAACAGTGGGGCTGGAGAGGGGCTCTGGACAGGCTGCCAGCGCCCAGACGGGACAGGGCTGCTGTCTGGGGTTATTCCATTCAATTATTCAAACAAATCAACTTTACAAAATGGATCAAATCCCAGGCCATTGTCAGATATTCCCAGACAGAAATCCCACAAAAAACCCAACCCAAAGCTATTTTAGTCCCTGTATATTTAGAAAAATGTTTATGTCTATATTTATTTACATTTCTTTATTTATATATATTTATTTATTTTTACATTTATTTATGTACATTTAATATTTAAAATGTTAAATTATTATTTAGATATATCTAAATGTATATTTTATATTTATATTTATATTATAATATTTATTTTTATTTCTTTACATTTATTTATGTACATTTAACATTTAAAATGTTAAATCATTATTTAGAGATATCTCTCTCTGTATATATATTATATATATACTTAGATACATATCTCTAAATAATTTCTATATATATTTATATTTATATAGAAATATATTATTAAATAATAATCTTTATATAATTAAATATATTATTATTAAATTTATATCTATCTAAATATATATCTATTTATAGATACATCTAAAATAATTTGTATATATAAAATATATAATATATATATAAATATTTTCTTAAATATTAATTTGTATATATAATTAAATATATATATTAATTTTTATATAATTAAATATATATAATATTTAGATATATATTGCTAAAATAATTTTAATATAATATAATATAATATAATATATATTTCTATATATATTATTAAATATTAATTTGTATATATAATTAAATATATATTATTAAATTTTTATATAGAGATATATAAAGTTATAAATATTTTATATATATATATATATATATAAAACATTAAATGTTAAATGTGTGTTTACAAAAATGTTTACCCCAAGAGTTGTGGGGACAGTCAAGCGTTCAGTTCTCTCCCAAGGGGTCTTTGCCTCCCTTATATAATAGATATTAAATATATATTATTAAATATTAACTTGTATATATAATTAAGTATATAATAATAAATTTTTATATATAGATATATAATGCTATATTTATATATATATATGTATATATGTATATATATATATATATACGTATATGTATATGTATATGTGTGTATATATGTATATATAAAGCATTAAATGTTAAATGTGTATTTATGAAAATGTTTACCCCAAGAGTTGTGGGGACAGTCAGGTGTTCAGTTCTCTCCCAAGGGGTCTTTGCCTCACTTATATAATAGATATTAAATATATATTATTAAATATTAACTTGTATATATAATTAAATATATAATAATAAATTTTTATATATAGATATATAATGCTATATTTATATATATATATGTATATGTGCGTATATATATATATATAAAACATTAAATGGTAAATGTGTATTTATGAAAATGTTTACCCCAAGAGTTGTGGGGACAGTCAGGTGTTCAGTTCTCTCCCAAGGGGTCTTTGCCTCCCTTATATAATAGATATTAAATATATATTATTAAATATTAACTTGTATATATAATTAAATATATAATAATAAATTTTTATATATAGATATATAATGCTATATTTATATATATATATATATATGTATATGTGTGTATATATATATATATATAAAACATTAAATGGTAAGTGTGTATTTATGAAAATGTTTACCCCAAGAGTTGTGGGGACAGTCAGGTGTTCAGTTCTCTCCCAAGGGGTCTTTGCCTCCCTTATATAATAGATATTAAATATATATTATTAAATATTAATTTGTATATATAATTAAATATATAATAATAAATTTTTATATATAGATATATAATGCTATATTTATATATATATATGTATATATATATATATATATATATATATGTATATGTGTGTATATATGTATATATAAAGCATTAAATGGTAAATGTGTATTTATGAAAATGTTTACCCCAAGAGTTGTGGGGACAGTCAGGTGTTCAGTTCTCTCCCAAGGGGTCTTTGCCTCCCTACCCGTACCCAGAACTCCTCCCGTGTTCCCCCCAGCTCGGTGGTCCCCAAGGAGTTCAGCTCGTGCAGCCTGCAGAGCTTCGAGTCCTTCATGCTGGCCACCATGCCCCGGTGCCTGAGCGACATCCCCGAGCTGGGCAGCATCATCGCCCCCGCCTCCTGCGGGAACGGCTTCCTGGAGAGGGGAGAGGAGTGCGACTGCGGCACTCCTGAGGTACCTGGGGACCCTGGGGAGGGCACAGCGGCTGCCTGGCAGTCCCTGCGCTGGATATTTCTGTTCTTCTGGTGTAGCCCTGAAGCAATTGAAGTGCAATGATACATATAAAATATATTGTTTCAGTGAGCATTTCTAATCATCAGATTTTTTTTGAATGAGGACTTCAAACTATTGCTGCAAAATTTGTGTCCCAGTAAAACTAAAACAGGCTGAATTTTGGCTTCACATGTTAATGCATGTGATTTGGAGCTGCACAATGTTTCAAATAAAAAATACAGACTTGGAATGAAAGTTCCTGCTCAAGTAAATGTTAAGTCATCTTTCTCTTTTCTAAACTCAGTAGGCTCATGACTACTCTGCTGTGTTTAGATCTTAATGCCATTAATAGCACCATGATCCCATGGCCACACAGGCAATGCCAGCCTGGTAAAATGGACATCAACAGTAGGATTCTACAACTACTCAATTAACCCTGCTACTATTGTCTACAACTACTCAATTAACCCTGCTATTGAGCAATTGCTAATTGCTATTGAGCCATTGCTCAGCAAATCCAGAATGGCTGGCAAGGCCCTTCTGGAGTATATAAAAACAGTTCCAGACACAGAAGTTAGAAAGCTTAAACTCTACACAAATTGTCATTATTCTAAATGAATTCCTTGTAGTCTGAAAGCTCTTGCTTAAGCAGAAATTGTGGTCATCAAACTGCTGAGCTGGGGTGGCTGGGGACGTGCTGGGAAGGATGAAGCCCTGCTTTGTCAGGAGGAGGACAGAGGAACTGAGAGTGGGACCAAGCCATCCCCACAGCACCACACAAACCCCCAGTTCCCTGCACAGCTTCCACCTCCAAACCCAGGCATTTTAGGGAAGGTGCTCCCCAGCAAAGCCAAGGGCAGGTGCCAGACTTCCATCCCAGCCAGGGACAGTGGTGTGGGGTCCCTGTCCCCAGCTCTGACTGCTGCTTCTGTCCCAGGAGTGCACCAATGAGTGCTGTGACCCCGAGAGCTGCAAGCTGAGCTCAGGAGCTGCCTGTGCCCACGGGGACTGCTGTGAGAACTGCCAGGTGAGAGCCCCCCTCCCCTGTGAGAACTGCCAGGTGAGAGCCCCCCTCCCCTGTGAGAACTGCCAGGTGAGAGCCCTCCCTCCCCTGTGAGAACTGCCAGGTGAGATCACCCCTGTGAGAACTGCCAGGTGAGACCCTCCCCTCCCCTGTGAGAACTGCCAGGTGAGAGCCTCCCTCCCCTGTGAGAACTGCCAGGTGAGAGCCCCCCTGTGAGAACTGCCAAATGAGACCATCCCCTGTGAGAACTGCCAGGTGAGAGCCTCCCCTGTGAGAACTGCCAGGTGAGAGCCCCCCTGTGAGAACTGCCAGGTGAGACCCCTCCACTCTGCAGCTCCTCACCCCAGCTGGAATAAAGCAGGAACTCACCTTTCACCAGAACTGGTCCCCTGTGTTTAACAGCACTGCCAAGGGCACTGTCATGGAGTCATGGAATGGCCTGGGCTGGAAGGGACACGTGGGATCACTGATCCAGCCCAGGCCCTGCACAGACATCCCAAAATCCCACCCCGGGCACCCCTGGAGCAGTGTCCAAACTCTCCTGGAGCTCTGGCAGCCTCGGGGCCGTGCCCATTCCCTGGGGAGCCTGGGCAGTGCCAGCACCCTCTGGGGGAAGAGCCTTTCCCAAAATCTAACCTAAAACCCCCTGGCCCAGCTGCAGCCATTCCCTCAGGTGCTGTCACTGCCCACCAGCCCAGCCCAAACCTCCACCATCACCTCCCTCAATCTCCCACTCCCTGCAGAAATGAGCCCTTTGGTTGGCCATTTTCCCCTGGCAATAAAAGCTGTGGCACAGGAGGCAAAGCCTGAGAACTGACAGATCCAACATGAAGGGAGATATGGACCCTGCTCCTCACACAGCCTGTGTGTCACCGTCGAGCAAGAAATGACACAGATTCACTACAAGGCTGGTTTGCAAAAGAGCAGCTTTAATATGAAAATTCTCTTCTTTTATAGATAGATTCGACACATTCTACTTGATTGGCTAATTAACAAAAACACCTCTCACAACCAGTCCTTGAGAAGAACAGAAAGAGTAGGAGAACACAACCTGCAGGTTCTTTATACTAACAAGTGATCATTGTTTTTCTCCAACTCCCTCAAAAGTCTCCCAAGTCCCCTGTGAGCACACAAAGCCGTTTTCTCACTCTGTGAGCAGGCTGTTGCACCCACCCCTGTGCAGTGAGGTTTTCCTGCCTGTTTTCAGCCCTCAGCTGGGTGGTTTGAGGAGCTGGGTGCTGAGTGTGGCATTTTCTCCCTCCCCAGTTCAAGAAGTCGGGCTCGGTGTGCCGGGCGGTGAAGGACGAGTGTGACCTGGCCGAGATGTGCACGGGGCACTCCCCCAGCTGCCCCGAGGATCGGTTCCGTGTCAACGGGCACCCCTGCAGCTTTGGAGAGGGATATTGCTACATGGGCACCTGTCCCACCCGCGACAGCCAGTGCAAAGATGTCTTTGGGCCAGGTGAGTACCCCGTGGCACCAGAAAAATCAGCTTGGCTTGGGCACGTGAGAGACAGGAGAGGGAATTCTGCATCAAATCCTCAGACCCATTGCACCTCAGAACAGCCCATCTGTGGGGCTGATCTTCAGCTCAGGCTGCAGGTCTGAGGGCACCACCTGCGGTTTTTGCAGGAGTCCCCAGGACGAGGTGAGAGATGAGTGAATCTGACTCCAGGTTCTTAGAAGGCTAATTTATTATTATATCACATTACATTACATTATATTACATCACATTGCATTAAATTACATTATATCATATCACATTATGTTATGTTACATCATATAATATCATATTATATTATATTATATCACATTATATTATATATTATTATATTATATATTATTATATTATAATAACAATTTCTTAATAAATTATTTTATATATAGTATAATAATATATAATATATGATATATAATAATACAATAATATAATAATATATAACAATATCTATATTATTATTAAATTAATTAGTGTAATATATTATATTATATTATATTATATTATATTATATTATATTATATTATATTATATTATATTATATTATATTATATTATATTATATTATATTATATTACTATAATAATATGTTATGTTATATATTATACTATACTAAACTATACTACAGAATAGAGAAAGGATACAGATAGAAGGCTACAAGAATGATAATGAAAAACTGGTGACTGACCCCTCAGAGTCTGACACAGCTGGCTGTGATTGGTCCTTAAGTATAAACAATTCACATGAAACCAATCAAACATTCACCTGCTGGTAAACAACCTCCAGCCACATTCCAAAGCAGCAAAACAGGAAGAAGTAAATGAGATAATATTGTTTTTTCTCTGAGGCTTCTCATCTTCCCAAGAGAAGAAATCCTGGCAAAGGGATTTTTCAGAAAATATGACAGTGACAGCCCATCCATAAAAATAAACTCCAGTGTGTAGCGTAATTAATGATGATTTTTATATTTCCCACTGTCAGTGGCTGTGGCTCATGAGCTGCTCTGTGCTTCCAGAGAAACGGGAAGTGGGGAGCACATTCCTCTTTCGCAGAACATGTCTGAGTTGTTTGGAATGGAGCTGGGGAAGTGGTTTTGGCCAGATAGGAAGAGGAAATGTCTGTCCTTCAAATTAACAGCCAAATTTGGCACGTCTGGTGCTTCTGAAAGCAGCATTTCATAGAGCTGGGGAATGGCTTGGGCTGAAAGGGGACTTAAATCCCACCCAGTGCCACCCCTGCCATGGCAGGGAATCCTCCCACTGTGCCAGGGGGCTCCAGCCTGGCCTTGGGCACTGCCAGGGATCCAGGGGCAGCCACAGCTCCCTGGGAATTCCATCCCAGCCCCTCCCCACCTTCATGGTGTTATAAATGAATACTCCAATTTAATAATTAACGAAATTTATTAAATAATCAAAGCATAAATTTGGAAAAAGCCACAAGCAATTTGACTCTGAGCCAGGCGATCAGAGTCAGGGAAACCCAGATTTGGCCTCTATTGCACCAAAATCCCCATCGGTCTCCAAATGTCATTTATTTCTAAAGAGTTTGTTTTGTACAGTCTTTTGGGCTCTAGAAGGGGCCCTTCTTTAGCATATTGTCATAGCTTTCTTTTTTGCTGCCACGTTTCTCAGAACTGGTGAATAATTGCTGAAATCCTGTCAGGTGAAAATGTTCTGAGATAAACATCTGGAGTCGAATATTACCTTAGAGATGATGCTATCAAATGCCTCCTGCTGGGGTCTTGTCAGATGAAAAAATCCCTTGAAATATCCATCCCTGGAGACAGTGTCCTCCTGGTGTTTGAATCTCCATCCTCATCACTCAGCCTATTTTACTGCTTGTTGCCCAACACTGCCTTTAGTACACAAAATGCTGTGGTTTTTAATTTCCTTCAGCACGAATTATTTTATAACTTATATTACAACAGGGAACAATTCCTTCGCAATATCCCATCCATCCCAGCCCTCTGGCAGTGGGAGCCATTCCCTGTGTCCTGTCCCTCCATCCCTTGTCCCCAGTCCTTTCCCAGCTCTCCTGGAGCCCCTTCAGGCTGTGGAAGGGGCTCTGAGCTCTCCCTGCAGCTTTCCCTTCTCCAGAAAGTCATTTATGCCCATGGGCACTTGGCTGGGAAAAGCCATTTCCTGAGCAAAGGAAGGAGCTGGAATATTCCCAGCTCTGGTTTGGGATCCCAATCTCACCCCATTTATTGTTTTCCCCCTGCAGAGGCCACGGTGGGCGAAGCCTCCTGCTACAATGTGAACGAGAGGGGGAAGTACTTTGGGTACTGCAGGAAGGAGCATGGCACTTACCTGCCCTGCAAGAGAAAGTAAGCACTGGGCCATGGGATGTGCTGGGGTTTGGGAAGAGAGGCCATTCCTACTCTAATCAGGAGACAGAAGCCAGGAACACCCTATTTTAGAGGCACAGCCCTGTGTTCCTTCTTGTTCTGTCTGAAAACTGTGGGAAGTAATTTCTATATTATATTATATTTCTATATTTCTATATTATATTATATTATATTATGTTATGTTATGTTATATTATGTTATGTTATATTACATTACATTACACTACATTACATTACATTACATTACATTACATTACATTACATTACATTACATTACATTATATTATATTATATTATATTATATTATATTATATTATATTATATTATATTATATTATATTATATTATATTATCTGTGCAGGGCTGCTGGGGAAGATGAGTGTGAGGGTGTGCAGGGAACTCCAGGGATTTTGGGATAAGGAATTTGAACCTCAGAAGTGAAGGAATATCAGTTAAATGCTCATTTCTCTGAATGAATTTGTGTTCCCTCCTAAGCTCAGCAGGATTTAAGAACATGTCACCTGCTCAAACCAAGCTGCCACACCAGCATTCCCTGCTGCAGCCATTTCCTTGGAATTCAGGCTGCAGGAGAGCCCAGCTCAGAGGGGTTTGCTGGGCCTTGTCCTTGGGGTAACTGCTCCTGTTCTCCTTGCAGAGACAGAATGTGTGGGAAGCTCTTCTGTTCTGGAGGCAGGGAGATGCCTCGGGATGGGAGCCTGCTGTCCTTCAGGACCTGCAAAGGCAGCTTCCCCAGGAGTGGGGAGGACGACCTGGGGATGATCCTGGATGGAACCAAGTGTGGGAATGGGATGGTGAGTGCAGAATCACTTCTTCCTTTATTCTCCCCCCTCTTTCAGTCTTGTTGATAGAATTCTGCCCTGTACAGGGAAGATTTTAAACAGGGAGGAGTGAGTGCACCCCAAACTTCTGCTGATCTGTTTTCCCAACTTTTATCCCAACCCAGCAGCAAAGCAAACAGGAATTGGCAGCATTCCCATTTCCTTAGGCTTGGCTGCTGCCTCGTTCCCTTTACTGACACAAAGATGTGTGGCAGCAGAAACACAGCTTTGTCTGAGAGGTTAGGAAATTATTAATGTGTTATTGCATTTAATTATTGTATTTAATTATTTCCATAATGGCTGTCCCTCATCACTGTTTCCAGTCACTTCCTTGAATACTCCTACTGAAAGGAGGGATGAGGGACTGAGTGGGAAGCAGTGATGTCTGCACATCTCTGTCACTCCCCTTTCTGCTAAACACCCAAATGGAAAATTAACCCCTCATCTCCCACTCCTAAAGGGGGTCTGAGGGATTTCCTGAGCTGTTCTCCATCCCCTCACAGGATAAAGTGCAAACTCTGCCTGTCCTGGAAGCTCCAAGTCCCTGTGGTTTGCTCTCATTTCAGGTGTGCAGCCGTGGGGAGTGTGTCCAGGCTGAGGAGGTCTTCAGATCCACCAACTGCTCTGCCAAGTGCTCTGGCCATGCTGTAAGACACCAGCGTTTGATGTTATTCACTTTAAAACCCCAAGAAAATGATGCAGATCGGCCTCAGACCTCCTCGCTGACAGTGTTTAAATCATTGATACAAATCTGTCCAATTTGAGGAGTCAGAAACTTAAAAAATTTTTATGAAAACACATCTCACCTGAGGGAACATCAGTATTTTTGCCCAGGAGATGGACACAGCCCCTGTGTCTGACCCTGCCCTGAGCCATGGTATCACAGCTCTTCTCTTTTAGATTAGTTTGGTTTGGGGAGGAGAATTCTGCTCATATTTGACCATTCAGAGACCTACAGATAAATAGATTAACTCTGTAGAGAAGCTTTCCCTGCAGAAGCAAAAGGTGCATGACATCAGGACTGTCCTTTAACACCCCAAACTGCTCCTTTCTGTGCTAAATTTTAGCCCAAATAAACAGAGAGATTAAAAAAACCTCTCAGCATCCTCACTCAGAAACTTTCTGAGCACCCAAACTCACTGGTGTCCCTGTTTGTGCCCCCAGGTGTGTGACCACAAGCTGCAGTGCCAGTGTGAGGAGGGCTGGGCACCCCCCAACTGTGACAGCTCCCCAGCCCTCACCAGTAAGTGCCACACCTTGGAATGTGTCCTTTCCTGGCTGCAAGGGATCCCTGAGCATTTCAGCTTTTCTATTTTCCATCTCTCTGTAATCCTGCATTTTTTAATGTTTACTCTGAACTCCATACCCAGTGTCAGCTCCTGCTCTCCCACTGGGGGCAGGCACAACAATTCCTCTCCAGGATTTCAGCTTTTCTATTTTCCATCTCTGTAATCCTGCATTTTTTAATGTTTACTCTGAACTCCATACCCAGTGTGAGCTGCTGCTCTCCCATTTGGGGCAGATACAACAATTCCTCTCCAGGATTTCAGCTTTTCTATTTTCCATCTCTCTGGAATCCTGCAGATCTTTAGGGCATAACTCTGAACTCCATACCCAGTGTGAGCTGCTGCTCTCCCATTTGGGGCAGACACAACAATTCCTCTCCAGCATTTCAGCTTTTCTATTTTCCATCTCTCTGGAATCCTGCAGTTCTTTAGGGCATAACTCTGAACTCCATACCCAGTGTGAGCTGCTGCTCTCCCACTCTGGGCAGACACAACAATTCCTCTCCAGGCCTGGCAACCAAGGACACCTCACTGCCTCAGGGCCCAGAGATGGCAACAAAAGGGAGTTGGGGGCAGCAAACTTGGGGTCAATGACTTCATGACCTGCAGCTGTAATTGGAAGATTAACCCCAATATGCAAATGGACCAAACTTATAAAAGTGTGAAACCCATGACCCATTATCCATTTTGGGTGCAGACCCTGGAGGGTTTAAAACAAGCCTGGATGTGGCACTGGGTGCCAGGGTTTAGTTGAGGTGTTGGGGCTGGGTTGGACTCGATGATCTTTGAGGTCTCTTCCAACCCAGTGATTCTGGGAATTCTGTGAATCTGCCCAAAAAGGTATCAGAAGGAGCTCATACACCAGAGTGGCTCATACAATTGTTAATTGGAATAATTAAGCTCATCAAGCCCAGCAGCACTGAATCATGTCCTCAGCTGCCACAGGTACAGGTTTGAACAATTCCAGGAATGGGAGCTCCAGCCTGTCCCAGAGCTGGACAACCCCTTCCATGAAGAAATTTCTCTTCATATCCATGCTAAATCCCAATGCTGTATCTCCAGGGAGCTGATTTCTGAGCCCCTCTCAGTCCTGCAGGGAGGAGTAGAGAAGGTGTTTTCCTCCCTAAGCTGACAAGTGATTCCCCCTGGAGATGAGAGCAACAGGCTTCTCCTGTTTATTCTTGGAATAACGAGTTCTCTGCTCAGTGGAGCCAGGATCCCAGAGGCTTTGCTGTGAGGGAGCTGGACAAGTTCATTTATCATCTACATGGTCCTTAACTGATCCACTTCTGAGGGAAAATAATTTGTGTCCAGATTTTCACGTGTTAGGGGGGGAAAGAAGCCTTTATTTCATTTATAATATGGAATATTTCTGTCCTCTCTTCACCTTCTCCAGAGCACTGTTGGCTCTGAACCTCTGGCTTGGCTGAGGCTTTGGAGTAGTTTTGTTGAAAATTGTGAAAGAATTTTTATTTGAGGGCAGTTTGAAGGTCTGCACCCTTCTCTGGGTAACAGCCTCTGGGACAGAGGAGAGGAAGGACAGGGAAGGATTTTTGAGGGTCAGTGGAAAGGGCAGGGATGGTTTAGGGTTCGTTCAGGGTTTGCTTAACTCAGGCAACAACAACTGACTTCAAACATGGCAAAACCAGCAGGAGTTCACCCCTTTCCATCACCATTTCTGGCAGGAGAAGAACCCGTAAAATGAGAACAGGGATAATAAAATTCCTTCATCAGTGGTGATGGGAAACTTCTTAATAACAGTGGGTCTTGTTGGGTCTCTCCCACCCTCAGTGGTTCTGGGATGTTCTAAGAACCGTTTGTGTCCCTGCTGATGTTTAGGAACTGTTTCTGTCCCCACTGATTTTGTAGGAACTGTTTCTGTCCCAACCTTCAATGATCCCTGGTGTTTAAGGATTGTCCATGCCCTCAGTGATCCCTGATGTTTCAGAACTCTTTCTGTCCCTGCCCTCAGTGATCCCTGGTGTTTGATTCTTTCTGTCCCTGCCCTCAGTGATCCCTGGTGTTCAGGAGCTGTTTCTGTCCCTGCCCTCAGTGTTTCCCTGGTGTTTAAGGACTGTCCCTGCCCACAGTGATTCCCTGGTGTTCAGGAGCTGTTTCTGTCCCTGCCCTCGGTGATCCCTGGTGTTTAAGGGCTGTTTCTGTCCCTGCCAGGCATTGCTGTGGCTGCTGGCGTGCTGGCTGTCCTGGCTGTCACTGCAATTGCAGCCGTGCTGCTCACCCGCTTCCGAGGCTTCCACAAGAGGTAAATCCTTCCCACATCCACCTAAAACCCACAAACCAAAGCCAGGAAAACACTGCAGAGTTTGCAGTGGAGGTGGGGGGAATTAGACTCTGGAAGGGAAGGAAGATGGTCCATGAGATTTGTGGAGGCATCAGAAATCCCATGGTTGGGAGGGGATGGAAGAGCTGAAATGGAGCTCTTGATAAATCCTTAATAATCCCAAATGAATAAAGGGAAGAAAGAAATCAAGGACATGGGTACAAAACACCAGCAGGCGCAAGGCAGGGCTTCAACAGTTTTTTCTTCAGTTAACTAAAATTGAGCATGATTTGAAATCTTTGACAGCCACCAGACCAGGAGGGGACCCGGAGCCACCAACCAGGTGTTTGTGGATCAGGAGCAGAGCTGCAGAGAACAGCCTGTGCTGGTGCCACCTGCCCAGAAGGTGAGAGCAGGGACAGCTGGGGACTGTCCCCAGGGCTCAAACCATCAGCCCAAGGGACTGCACTTCCACAGGACTCCCAAAATGCTGAGGGGAGGAATCCCAGCATGAGATTCCCAAAATGCTGAGGGGAGGGACAGCGCTGGGAATCCCATCACAAGATTCCCAAAATGCTGAGGGGACAGTGCTAAGAATCCCAGCTTGAGATTCCCAAAATGCTGAGGGGAGGGACAGTGCTGGGAATGCCGGCACAAGATTCCCAAAATGCTGAGGGGACAAGGCTGGTGATCCCAGCACGAGATTCCCAAAATTATGAGGGGAGGAGTCCCAGCATGAGATTCTCAAAATGCTGAGGGGAGGAATTCCAGCACGAGTTCCCAAAATGCTGAGGGGACAAGGCTGGGGATCTCAGCACAAGATTCCCAAAATGCTGCGGGGACAGTGCTGAGAATCCCAGCATGAGATTCCCAAAATGCTGAGGGAAGGGACAGTGCTGGGAATGCCAGCATGAGATTCCCAAAATTATGAGGGGAGGAATCCCAGCATGAGATTCCCAAAATGCTGAGGGGACAGTGCTGGGAATGCCGGCACGGGATTCCCAAAATTATGAGGGGAGGAATACCAGCATGAGATTCCCAAAATGCTGAGGGGACAGTGCTAAGAATCCCAGCTCGAGATTCCCAAAATGCTGAGGGGAGGGACAGTGCTGGGAATCCCATCACAAAATTCCCAAAATGCTGAGGGGACAAGGCTGGTGATCCCAGCACGAGATTCCCAAAATTATGAGGGGAGGGACAGTGCTGGGAATGCCAGCACAAGATTCCCAAAATGCTGAGGGGACAAGGCTGGTGATCCCAGCACAAGATTCCCAAAATTATGAGGGGAGGAATCCCAGCACAAATTCCCAAAATGCTGATGGGAGGGACAGTGCTGGGAAAGCCGGCACGAGGGGGGCTCTGAGTCCCCAGTGAGCCGGGGCAGGGCAGGGCCAGCCGGAGATAAGGCAGGAGATAAGGCAGGAGGTGAGATAAGGGCTCCACCCCATTTGTGACCGTTCCCATTCGCAGGTAATTGATAAGAAAGTTCTTCCCGTGCCTCCACCTCAGGAGAACAAACCCCAGCGTCAGAGTGTGAGTATTTCTGGGAATGTCCCTGCTTTCCTGCGGGATTTGGGAACATCACAAACCCCTGATCCCAAAGGGACATCCCTGAGCTCCAGAGCAGGCTCGGTTTTCTCAGACAGCATCCCTGCACCCCCCCAGCCCGTTAAAGCATTTTCATATCCAGCTCCAGCCTGCACATTCCCAAGGAACGCGTGGATGCACACACAGAGGGTTAAAGTGGTTTATGTTCTGTTTTTTCCAGCCTGCCCTGAGGCCCAAGGGTCCCCCACCTCCCATTCCTGCCCCCAAACCTGGCTCTTCCCACCCCGAGGAGAAGTTTGTGAGTACAACCCTGCAGCTTCCCACATCCCTATCAGATCCCAATTCATATTTGCAGCTTCTGATTTAAAGTAAAAATTTAAAATCGCAGCTATTCAAAGTGCAGACTTTTAGGGTAGGAATCACCTTTTTGGCCATGTAATCCTAAACTGCACAAATATCCCTCCTCAGCCAGGGAGTCCTCCAAGGCATCAGAAGCAAACTCAGTGGCTGGAGTTTAAACCAAGAGGCATTTCAGGTGTAAACACAATGTAAATGATGAGTAACTTTGCTATTGCAGGTGCCTGTGAGGGTTCCTATGTGGCAGAGATGTGGTCGGTCTTACATTTGTAAGAACCCAGAGGAATGGTTCTATTTCTCATTAATAAACACAAACCATCCTAATTAAAAGAAAACACCTGCCTCAAATGTTCACCATCTCAGCATTTGAGCCCCCTGCCCCCCTAGCAGGAGGGTGTAAAATCCATCTTCACTCTGGTGATACAACTCTGGGGTGCTGCCTGCACAAACATGGGCCAGGACAATATAAAATGTAATATATAAAATATAAGATATAAAATATCCCCATGTATCAATTATAAGCCACATTTAAATCCCACTGTGTGAGCTTGGATATCGATATTTAAATATTGGGAATAGCTCAGTGTCTTCTGAAACAGACCTGGCCCCCTTGTATTTGTATTTTGTTGCCCCCTTGCACATGGACAGATGGGAATTCCTGGGATTTTGCAGCAGGAAAATGCTGCAGGCTGAGGGTGGCTGGGGCTGGGGAGGTTCTGCAGCTGCTCAGACAACCCCAGTGACATTTAAACCCCATTTTGTTCCAGGCTCCAGAGAGAAAAGCTCCTCCTGTGCCTGTTCCCAAAGGCAAACCCACTCCTCCACCCCAGGTAATTCAGGTGGGAATAACAATTCTCTGAGGATGGAATTCCCATCAGTTCCCTGGGGGTGGAATTCCCATCCATTCTCTGAGGGTGGAATTCCCATCAGTTCCCTGGGGATGGAATTCCCATCAATTCCATGGGGATGGAAATCCCATCAGTTCCCTGGGGATGGAATTCCCATACATTCTCTGAGGGTGGAATTCCCATCAGTTCTCTGGGGATGGAATTCCCATCAGTTCTCTGGGGATGGAATTCCCATCAGTTCCCTGGGGGTGGAATTCCCATCAGTTCCCTGGGGATGGAATTCCCATCAGTTCCCTGGGGATGGAATTCCCATCAGTTCCCTGGGGGTGGAATTCCCATACATTCTCTGAGGATGGAATTCCCATCAGTTCTCTGGGGATGGAATTCCCATACATTCTCTGAGGATGGAATTCCCATCAGTTCTCTGGGGATGGAATTCCCATCCATTCTCTGAGGGTGGAATTCCCATCCATTCTCTGAGGATGGAATTCCCATCAGTTCTCTGGGGATGGAATTCCCATCAGTTCCCTGGGGATGGAATTCCCATCCATTCTCTGAGGGTGGAATTCCCATCAGTTCTCTGGGGATGGAATTCCCTGAAACTGCTGGGATTTAACTGCTCCTTTTCCCTGCAGGCTTTAAAGCCCCCCATGAATCCCAGAGTCTGAGGCTTCCCAGGCAGAGCTGGGTGGGCCACCTGAAGTTTCCAGGGACAATTCATCCCTCGATTCCTCCACTTTTGGCAAAGGTATCCTGGACCATCTCCCTCTCCTCCTTAAGAACTGACTGAGAGCTGCCTGGAAAGATTTGGGATTTCAGGCAGTGAGGAGCTCTGGTGGTGACATGGAGCTGCTGTCCAAGGGAGGCAGAGCAGAGTCACCACTTGCACCGAGGTGTAAACTGGGAGTAAGTTACAAAAGCTGCTGAACACCCCCAGCTGCTGGGCCAGCACTGTGGGATGAGGCTGCTCCTCCTCTGCTCCTCTGGGACCAGAGCTGAGGGGAGCAGGGACAGTGTGGCTGCTGCAGGTTTGGGAATTGCAAACTTTTTTTTTTTTTGGCTCCATTTCTGGATCTTTTCCAGCCCTTTCTGCCCTCAGAAATACAAAGATTTCTCCCTCATGTGCAAGTCATGGAGAAAAACAAACCCATCCTGCCCTGGGGAGAGAAGTTGTGTCCCCAGGGTCTGAGCTGGACATGGAATAAGTAATGAGACACACTGGGAATGGTTCTGGGAAGATCCTTTGCTCTGGATTCTCTCCACAATCCTTAAATTCCCTGTTGAGGATGCCATTCCCTGCAAAACAGGGATGTGATGGAATTTCAGTTCTTCCTTTGAGGTTGTGTTGGATGAGGATGGATGTTACTGGAAGAGCAGAGCTTCCTTCCTCTTTGGATAACTGCTGCTTTATTTGAGCCAGGAACAGATTGGAATCTCCACCTGGGTTTGACTGGGGTGTAAAAATCCAGAAGTTATTTTTTATGAGCTGTAATTAATGTATTTACAGAGATTTCTGTATTAAAGTTCTGTCTGAACAGGAAGTAATTGTTGTGTCCTTTCAAACCCATCATGAAGCACAGGAAAACCAGGGTGAAGTGGGGTCATTTCTGACATTGCCAGAACCCTAAAACTCCCAATTTGCAGCAAAAAGATCATTCCCAGGTGTTGTCAGCCCTGCCAAGTCAGCCAGGAAAGCTGAATTCCATTTATAATGAGGCTTCACAGGATATTCCAACACAGCTTTTCTGCCATCTTCAAATCTGTTTCTTCCTGATTTCCAACCTTTGGGAGTACGCCAGAATTTTCCAAGAATTGTGAGATTGGAAGCAAATCTAGACAATTGTTTTTTTCTTAATTATCTTCTGAGATTCAGCTCCAAACCAGGAGCCTGGACTGCCTTTTCCTGCAGAAAACCAAATCCTGACCTGCTCATACCTGAACTCCTCCATTCCCAGCCCTGAGCAGAGGGCGAGCCCAGGACTGAGATCAAAAATTCTCCTTCAGAGTGACCGGGAGTAGAAACTTCAGAAAAATATTCTATTTTTCTATAATTTCTCTATCATTTTATATCTGATTTATTCCCACCCAGAGCAGGTTCTGATTTCCAGCCCCTCCTGCCCCGGGACACCCGTGGTTACTCCGTGTGTAGCCACAACCTCTCGTTGTGTTGTACAAATGTGACATCTGCTGCTCAAAAGCCTCCACTGCAGGAGGAAAAGATCCCCAAATCAGCTGGAATTTGCTGGGCAGGAGCCGTGGGCTGCACCTTTCCCTGCCCTCAGCCCCCCAAAAGCCATTTATTGACAGGTTGGTTTTGGTTTGAGTGAATATTCCACTACTCCTCCTCCTCCCTCACTCCATGGGAAAACAAAAATGTCTTTTTTCCTGTTTCTTTTCAACCTCTGAATTCACAGAATCACAGAATCCTGGAATGGTTTGGCTTGGAAGGGCCCTGAAGGATCCAATTCCAGCCCCAACAGCTCCCACTGTCCCAGGGTGCTCCAAGCCCTGTCCAGCCTGGCCTTGGGCACTTCCAGGGACCCAGGGGAATCCACAACATCTCTGGGATAACCCAATTTTCCAATTTCCCACCCTTCTTCACCCCACTTTTCCTCCACCTGCACCTGAGGATGGTGCTACCAGCCCCTTTTCTCCTTGCACCCCAAACCCAACCTTCTCTGTGAAGGTTTTTAGGGAGTTCTGGAAATCCAGAGCATCCCAACAGAGAGAATTCCTCTGGAATTCCTCTCCCACCTTCAGAATTGCTCACTTTTTAAATTCTTCTTCTTAGGGACTTATTTTTTAAGGGTTTTTCATGGATTTTGTCCGCAGGAGGCAAAGCCCTTGATATCTTTAGTCTTTTACCTCCCCTCTTTTCTTGTTCTTAAAAACTGTCAGGTCCCCTTCCCTTTGGGGGCAATTTCTCTTGAAGTGTCCATTTTTCTTACAATAAAACCAAATTTGTCCTTCTCTAATGGCAGATAACATTACTCTGGCCTTTTCCTTTGCTTTCTCTTCATCCCTCCTGGTGTACATTTTCTGTGCTTCTCTTGAGAAACCCTCCAATCCCCTTTCTTGCCAATTGTCTAATTTCTCCAATTTTCTCTGTATATCAAACCACGCCTGAGTGACAAAATATGTTTTTAGTAAGATTTGTCTGGCTGCTGTTTCAGGGTTGATGCTTAAATATTGCCTCATATTTTTCCTCAATCTTTCTTGAATATTGCCTCATATTTTTCCTCAGTCTTTCCTCAGACCTCCTAGAGAGTTGGGGTTTCCCCTCTCTTTTGTTGTTCATTAAATGGTTTCTGAGGATTTTGGCCCCTTCTTGCCGTGCACGTTCCGTGCTGGCCGTTAGAGGGCAATGGGCTGTGGGGAAGGAGGAGCTGAGGGATCAATTCTGCACTGCCAGCACCTCCTGACCTTGGGCTGTGTCCAGGGAACGCTGGATCTGCAGACACAGAGGCACCAGGCAGGGAATAAACTGATCCCAGCCCTCCAAACGTGACTCCACTCCAGGCCGGGCTCCGAGCTCCTCACAGCAAGAGCCAGTTCTAACTGAGTCAGGTTTTAACCCAAGCCTTTTCCTAGCAGTCCTTGTCCAGGTGAATAATTCATGTCACTGGCAACCTGAAATTAAGGATTTTGCTTCCCTGTGCCAGCAGGTTTTCTGCAGCCTTGTAGCAATGCATAAATCATCACCTTCTGCACAAAGGAGGAGATAAAAGGCAGCAGGATGAGCCCACTGATGAGAAAACTCATGGGGAAAATTCACAGTGCAGGTTTCCCTGAACTCACACCTTGCTCGTTGTCTGCCACCAAACTGGGCTTCATGGTCCCCAGTGCTGCCACAAAATGGTTCCAACCATGCCAGCCTGTGCCAGTGGCTGGTAACATCAGTAATAATATCAATAATAATAATTAATATCAGTAATAATAATGTCAGTAACAATAATATCAGTAACAATAATATCAGTAACCAGGGAATCATGGAATATCCTGGGCTGGAAAGGACCCACCAGCATCATCAACCAGCTCCTGGCCCAGCACAGACACCCCAAGAACCCCCCCAGTGCTGAAATGTGAGCCTCAGCCGCTTCAATTTCTTTAATAATGGCTGAGAAGTGCCATTAATCGTCCCTTTAATGATGATTTCCCAAGTATGGCATTGCTGGATGCTTCCAACCTCCTCTGGGGCTGAGCAAACAGGAGGCCCCAGCGTTCCTCCAGGTCCCCCCAAAGCCACCCTCAGGAAAGTGGCAGAGATTAACAGGCTGCTCCTGACACGAGATCCATAAATAATTCCACAAAAAGCGTGGCCCCGGCCTTTAGAAGGTCTCAGGGCAAAATCAGAGGCTGAAATATTGATGGATGTGTCTGCAGGAGCCATTAGGGAAGGGAAAGTGGTTCCACGGCGTTGGGCTGGCCGCAGCACCGGGAGGAGGGAGGACCCTGGGTCACACCCTCACAGAACACATCTGAGTGCCCAGCCCCAGCTAACAGCAGAAATTATAAACCCCACACCATTTCAGCAGGAATTTAGAAATGGAGTGAAAGAACTGCTCCTCCAGTGGGGAAAGAAGTGCTGGGAAAGCCTGGAGGAGCTTTCCAGGCAGAACACATGAGGACAGAGCTCGGGTGTGTCTGCTTGGGGCTGCAGGCACACAGAACATCCCTGTTACAGCTGTTCTTACATGGAGACAGGGATGAGCTGCTCCGCATCAGACTCTATTTTTGCCTGTCCTGGAGTGCACTGCAGTAATGTGTTTTCCATGTTCCATTTTGCAGCCATCACGGAGAGGAAAATCCCAGGATCCCAGTGGTGGGAAAGGCACGGTAAAGAGCTGCTGAGAGCTCCTGAACGTGCTCCTAAATTGGGTCACCCCAAAAATCCCTCCTGCCCAGCTCCATAGCGTGATGGGGCTTCAGAGCACGAGATGATTTACAGAGAATGAAAAACCCTGTGGTGGGGTCTCCCAATGAAGTACTGGGACAGGACATGATCCCCTTCGGGACACGATCCCCTTTGGGACACCATTCCCTTAAGGACATGATCCCCTTCAGGACATGATCCCCTTCGGGACATGATCCCCTTTGGGACATGATCCCCTTTGGGACACAATTCCCTTCAGGACATGATGCCCTTCAGGACACCATTCCCTTTGGGACACCATTCCCTTCAGGACATGATCCCCTTCGGCACATGATCCCCTTCGGGACACGATCCCCTTTGGGACACAATTCCCTTCAGGACACCATTCCCTTCAGGACTCCATTCCCTTAAGGACATGATCCCCTTCGGCACATGATCCCCTTTGGGACACAATTCCCTTTGGAACACAATTCCCTTCAGGACACCATTCCCTTCAGGACACAATTGACACCCTTCAGAATGCCATTCCCCTCAGGACACGATCCCCTTTGGGACACAATTCCCTTCAGGACACACTTCATGCCCTTCAGGACACCTTCCCTCCCCAAACACACCTGGGAACAGCAGGAACCCCCCCTGCCCAAGGGACATTGCTCCTGGAGCCAGATCCCAAGGCCACGATCCCTTTTCCATGGTGGGATGGTGCCACAGGAGGGGCTGACTCCCAAATTCCAGGGCTCCCATTCCTGGCAGCTGCACAGGAATCCAGCATTTCCCACCCTCCAGCACATTCTGCTCACTCCCCTGGAATCTGGGAGCTCCATCCCAGCCTCAGCTCCCCAGGATTCACCTTGGGGTGTCCACAAGGAGGATTTGGGCTCCTCTGCCCCTGACCCACGTCCCAGATCTCAGAGCCCTTGCTGGGCTGCTCCGGCTGCACAGGGGATGCTCAGCCCCTTTTTGGGTTGATTTCTTTGACCTGGGGGACCCCTGTGGGCCCCCCCTCCCTTCCCTGGGCAGTGTCAGAATCTGGGTTGGGATGTGGGTTATGGGCATGGTGGGATTTGGCCAAACCTGGATTTGGTGACCCTGGAGGGCTTTTCTGGCCTCAGTAACTCAGTGATCCCGTGACAGGGGCCCATGGTGGTGTTTTTTAGGCTGTAACAGCAAGAAGGACACACAGGAACAGCCCCAAAGCACATTCATTAACCCCCTGATGTCCACACCTCAGCCAGTACCTGGTGCTTTGCTGGATTTGATCTTTGACCACCCCTGAAGTGATCCCTGCAAAGGGAAACCAAGAACCTGCCCAGCTCCAAGGACTCTGCAGAGCCCAGCTCCCAAAAAGGGGGAAAGAGAGAGAATTATAAAATCACTGAGGCTGGAAAAGCCCTCAAAGCCCATTGAGTCACCCATCCCCGGCGGTGTCCCCACACACCCGTGTCCCCAAGTGCCACATCCACAGGATTTAAATCCCTCCCGGTGCAGGAGGAAAAGATCCCCAAATCAGCTGGAATTTGCTGGCAGGAGCCGTGGGCTGCACCTTTCCCTGCTCTCAGCCCCCCAAAAGCCATTTATTGACAGGTTGGTTTTGGTTTGGGTGAATATTCCACTCCTCCTCCTCCTCCCTCACTCCATGGGAAAACAAAAATGTCTTTTTTCCTGTTTCTTTTCAACCTCTGAATTCACAGAATCACAGAATCCTGGAATGGTTTGGCTTGGAAGGGCCCTGAAGGATCCAATTCCAGCCCCAACAGCTCCCACTGTCCCAGGGTGCTCCAAGCCCTGTCCAGCCTGGCCTTGGGCACTTCCAGGGATCCAGGGGAATCCACAACATCTCTGGAATAACCCAATTTTCCAATTTCCCACTCTTCTTCACCCCACTTTTCCTCCATCTCCAGTGACTCCACTGCTAGGGCTGACCAAACCTTTCCACAATGGATTTTCCCCTAAAAACTGGCACAATGGCATAATTTGGGGCCGTTTCCCTGGTGCTGCAGCTCGTGAGAAGAGGAGCCTCAGTGGACCCCAGGCCCAGCTCATCCCCATCAGCCCAGCCCGGGATTGCTGCACTTTGCTGTGAATTTTTCATGCTGCAATCAGCTGGTGCTGCAGGCACGCACGGATGGAAGAGAATCCTGAAATATTCATGACCCACTGCAGAGCACCAGCAGCAAGAGAGCTGCAAATGAGGACAGGCAACCTCAGGCAGCCCCGTGGAGTCACTCCCCCTTTTTTGGCCAAAATTCAGGTGGGTTAAAATGAAGGAAAACAGCCAGATTCCAGGTTTGGGGTGTCCAGAGGTTGGATTTAGGACACATCAGGAGCCTGGGTGAGCTGAACCTTCCAGGATGTCTCTGGAGCTTCTGAGCCACCATTTGTCCTGGATGAGCACCCCTGGGCCAGATTCCTGAATTTCATTCCTGTGGGTCTGGGCACGACAAAGCCCACGGGGAATGGGCAGGGAGGGGGATTTAAAGGTGCATTTATCACTAAATCTCAGCATCCATCCAGACACCACAAAGCAGCAGCCAGACTTCCCTCCCTCACTGATGAAACCCTACACCAGACTCTTTAAATTTAGCCTGAGTGGGGACAGAAATGAGCAGAGCTCCAATTCTCACCAACACCACGGGTTTAGTTTCCCTGGAATGATCACATTTCCCACCTATTCCTTATTCATGTCCCATTTCCTTGCCTTAAAAGCTGCCCTGACCCGAGTCTGGAGTGGTTTCCTCAATCACTGCCATCATTAGAAACGCTGCAATCAGAGGAGTGGGGGCTCCTCATCACTAATTTAAAACGTGCCTGGTAGCACAGACGTTTGTGAAAGACATTCCAAATTATGTCCAAGTGGAGAAGAGAGGGGAGGAAAAAACCCCAACACTTCCACATCTCCATCTCCTGCCCATCTGCAGAGCTCCCCACAGCACAGAGGAGGAGAAGAGAAGCTTCAATATTGGTTTAAAAAATTCATGGGCCTCTCTCCACCTGAAATAAACCTGTGAGGAAGCTGCTCTGGGTTGGGGAAGGTCACTGCTGAGTTTCTGTCTGGTGTTGCTCTGTTCTTCTAAGTCCTTCTAAGCCTTCTGATGTTTACATTCTTGTAATGAACTTTCTCACAGCTTTTCTGTAAATAATTATTGTTTTACATTCTTTTCTGGAGGAGGAGAAATTTGATGGACTGTTGGTTTGTCCAGTGTCATTGGAGAGGTGGCACTGTCACCCTCCAATCCATGGTCACTTTTGAAAATCTATGAATGTTAGAATCAGAAATTAAACTTCCTTCTTTTTACCCTGGAGATTCCAGTGTCTGCGTTGTTTTATTTCATGTCCTATAGTGACAGACTGGGAACATCCCAGCCCCAGCCTGGGATTCCACAGCTTCCATCCGGGATGGGATGGACCAGGAGCAATTCCACAGGTTCCATCCAGGATGGGATGGACCAGGAGCGATTCCACAGGTTCCCATCCAGGATGGGATGGACCAGGAGCAATTCCACAGGTTCCATCTGGGATGGGATGGACCAGGAGCGATTCCACAGGTTCCATCCAGGATGGGATGGACCAGGAGCAATTCCACAGGTTCCATCCGGGATGGGATGGACCAGAAGCAATTCCACAGGTTCCATGCAGGATGGGATGGACCAGGAGCGATTCCACAGGTTTCATCTGGGATGGGATGGACCAGGAGAAATTCCACAGGTTCCATCCGGGATGGGATGGACCAGGAGCAATTCCACAGGTTCCATCCAGAATGGGATGGATTGGTGTTGCTCTGTTCTTCTAAGTCCTTCTAAGCCTTCTGATGTTTACATTCTTGTAATGAACTTTCTCACAGCTTTTCTGTAAATAATTATTGTTTTACATTCTTTTCTGGAGGAGGAGAAATTTGATGGGCTGTTGGTTTGTCCAGTGTCACTGGGGAGGTGGCACTGTCACCCTCCAATCCATGATCACTTTTGAAAATCTATGAATGTTGGAGTCAGAAATTAAATGTGAAAAATGCTATCATATGATTGGTTTTTCACAAATATTCAAATTATTATGTGTTATGTTAGAAAGTTATGCTGTGTTAATTTTCTTAAGTAGTGTGTTCAATATAGTTTTAGGTTATAACATAATGTTAAAATAGAAACTCTGCTATGTAAAATACTTTTTTTAAAGAGAGGATTTGCACGAGATAGCAACCACGGGACACCTGAATCTTTCAGAGAAAGAGAATTTATTGCTCCATTATCAGAAGAAATGAACTTCTTCCCGCCTTGCTCAGCCCTGAAGAGCTGTCAGGATTCAGAGGAAGAAGCTGACACTGCCCAGACAGAATCCTGTGTTTGAATGGAATTTATGCATCATGGATGAGGTGTATGAATATGCAACAGGCTGTTGTTTTAAGGGTTAATCCTCTGTTAACGTGGGTCCTTTTCCAGGCTTATTTTGCCCAGAAAGAGGTACCTGGACTGTCTGTAACTCTTTGTTTTTATTGTCTTGTATTGTCCTAATCCAAATTGTCCAAAATTTTTATTACTCTAATTATATTGCTATTTTTATAACCATTTTATTACTATTAAACTTTTAAAAATTTAAAAACAAGTGATTGACATTTTTCACATTAAACTTCCCTTCTTTTTACCTCAGAAGTTCCAGCATCGGTGTCGTTTTATTTCGTGTCCTACTGCCACATGGTGTCTTCTCAGGGAAGGCCGGGTGGGGTTTTTGGATGTCTCTCACGTTGTGTTTTTTGCTCAGATGGGTTTTGACAGGTTGAGCAGATTATTTGTACAAATCCCCCCTCAGGAGCGGCAGCCACGGCAGGGAGTGGGAGGTTCAGAAGGAATCTGAGGCTCTGGAGCTGCCTGACTCCCAGATGAGGTGGGAGGTGCTGCCTGTGCTGCCGCTGTGGATTTGGGAAGGAGCCACCCCAGCTGGCACAGGAGCCACCCCAGCTGGCTCAGCTCATCCTGCCGGGAGCTGTGGCTGCCACTGAGGGCACCTCCCACACCTCCAGCCAGGCTCTGCTCTGCAAATCCACCCACCCTGAAGCGCCTGACCCAAATTCCTGTCAGGAAGGGCTGGACCCAGGCTGGGAGAGCCGGGAATGTTCTCCTGGGGAGGAGAAGGCTCCAGAGGGAGCTTAGAGCCCATTCCAGGGCCTGAAGGAGGAGAGCTGGAGAGGGACTGGGGACAAGGGATGGAGGGACAGGACACAGGGAATGGCTCCCACTGCCAGAGAGATGGGTTAGATGGGACATTGGGGAGGAATTCCCGGTTGTGAGGGTGGGGAGGGGCTGGGATGGAATTCCCAGGGAGCTGTGGCTGCCCCTGGATCCCTGGCAGTGCCCAAGGCCAGGCTGGAGCCCCCTGGGACACTGGGAGGTGTCCCTGCCATGGCAGGGGTGGCACTGGGTGACTTTTAAGGTCCCTTCCAACAAAAATCATTGCAGAATTCCTTGGAGAAGGACTGGGGACAAGGGATGGAGGGACAGGACACAGGGAATGGCTCCCACTGCCAGAGGGCAGGGCTGGATGGGATATTGGGAAGGAATTCTGCTGTCTGCTCAAGGAATAAAGTCATGGAGTACCACATTTCTCTTGGAAATCATAAATACTGCTCTGTTCTGGAGAGCCCCAGAGTTTGCAGGATTCAGAGGTGCTCTATGGATTGACATGGATTGAATTCCTGTTTGTGCAGGGATGTGTGCAGAGCACACAAAGAAACCTCTGGGGTCTCTGGAGCACTTGGCTGAGGAGATGAGGGCACACCTGTGTCACACAGAGCTGGAACTGCCACGAACACAGGGAATGCCCAGCCAGGAAAACCTCATGAGAAGAGGGAAAACCCACGTCCAGCATCCCCATTTTCCCAGAATCAGGTGAGGAACACTGGGAAAAACACCAGGATTCTGCTCCACATCAAACCTTCAGCAGCTGCAGGAATATTTGCAGCATCCATTGCTCCTGGCCTGGCCACATCACCCCCAGCCCACCCCTGCTGGAGCCAGTGGCAATAATTCCATGGATTTATGTGCCCTTGACAATCCCTGTTTGTCCCCCAGCCCCAGGCTGTTTTCTATTTTTACTGGAACACTAAAATTCCATTTTCTGCCCAAGCTGCCTGATGGCCAATAAATACAATCCCACTTAACTGGATGGGCAGCACACCAAACCCCAAAGCTTTTATTTTCATTAAGCATCGTTAGCAGTGGCATGTCTTTTATCAAATCTGCCTCTGATACTCACTTTATTAAAGAGTCCATCAGCCCCAGACTGCTTAATGCAATCTGCAAGGACAGGCAGGGAATTTGTATTGAATTTGAGCAGGTGGGGACAGAACTCCTGAAAAATAAATATATTCAACCCTTCCTGAGAAAGGAACTTGAAAGGACATGAAGAGGAATAAATAATTCAAAGTGTATGGGGATTATTTTGTGAGCAATAAGAAGAAATGTCCTATTTTAGCTGAAAAACAAAATACTAAAGTCTTACAAAATCCACATCAAAGGTGTTTGGATGAATCAGAATATTTATGATGGTATTGAATCATTTAGGTGTTTTTGAATACCTGACCACAGTTAGGAGGGCTCAATTTGGGTTTGTAGCACCCAGCAACAGGCACACCTCAGGGCCACACAGATTTCTCTGGGAGTTACAGAAATATGGGAATTAAAAATGTGTATTTACTTTAAACTAAACTCATGTTTGGAAGGTTTAAACTGAGGACAGGAAAAGAGCGAATGTGGGATTGTGTGTGGATTTGGGATTGCTCAGGAATTTGGAGCTGTGTGTGAATTTGGGGTTGGGTGTGAATTTGGGATTGTGTGATATTGGAGCTGTGTGTAAATTTGAGACTGTGTGTGAATTTGTGATTGTACATGAATTTGGGGTTGTGTGTGAATTTGGGGTTGTGTGTGGATTTGGGGTTGCACATTAATTTTAGGATTGTGAGTGAATTTGGGACTGCACATGAATTTGGGACTGTGTGTGAATTTGGGATTGTGTGTGAATTTGGGATTGTGTGTGAGTTCGGGGCTGTGTCTGAATTTGGAATTGTGTGAATTTGGGATTGTGTGAATTTGAGGTTGCACATGAATTTGAGACTGTGTGAATTTGGGATTGTTTGAATTTGGGATTTTGTGTGAAATTGGGGCTCTGTGAATTGGAGGTTTTGCATGAATTTCAGGACTGCGAGTGAATTTGGGATTGCATGTGAATTTGGGATTTTGTGTGAATTTCAGGACTGTGAGTGAATCTGGGGCTCTGTGAATTTGAGGTTTTAGGTTTTACCTGCATTTCAGGACTGTGAGTTGGTTTGGGCAGGAGCAGGCCCTGGGTGCTCACTGTCCCTGGCTCTCACTCACAGCGGTTCCCATGGACCTCTGTAAATCCCTTTAAAGGCCTGGGGTGGGGCAGCAGTGCCGAGCTGGGCTGTGCCTGGTGGTGTGTTCACCTGCAAGCCCAGGATGGGAGGGTTTTTCCATAAGTTCAGCTTTTCTGGGAATTGCTGACCTGCCCAGGGCCTGGGGGACCTTTCCAGCCATCCCCACACAGCCCCTGAGGGGGATTTCAGCACCAGCAGCTCTGGGACATGAGAAATGTTTGGAAAGGTTTCTGGAGCTGCTCTAAAAAGGCCTAAAATCCATCCAAAAGCTGCAGTGAGTTTGTGGTTGGGAGAAGGGGAAGGGAAGGGAAAGGAAAAGGGAAAGGGAAAGGGAAAGGGAAAGGGAAAGGGAAAGGGAAAGGGAAAGGGAAAGGGAAAGGGAAAGGGAAAGGGAAAGGAGGAGCCCCAGCACGAGCTTTGTTTTCCAAGCAGTGACCCCAGCACAAGGATGGATTTATTTGGTGTGATGTTGGGGAGATATTGGGAGCTGATCATATCTGCAGGCACCAAATATTGTAAATATTGTGAGTTCAATAATGATTTTATTATTGCTGTATTTAAATTAAAACACACAACGAGGAGCCCTTTTGATCTGCAGTGAGGGGAGCCTGCAGAGGGAAATCCTGGCAAACCAAAGCTGTGAGTTTCACCATCTGGCCCAGGCAGGGAATTATCCCCAGAGCAGGGATTTATCCTCTCCTGCAGGGAGCCAGCCCTGGGTGCTTCAAACCCAGCTCAGGGGGACCCTTGTGGTGACCTCTCCTTGTCAGGGTGGGCTCAGCTCGTGGGGATAAATCCTGCTGAAGAGCTCTGCTGATGACTGAGGAATGCCCAAGCCTCAGCCCAGCTTTATCTGCTCTTCCCCGCTCATTCCAGCCCTTATCCAGACTGGGAATCACCCCAGGAGCAGCCTGTGCAGGACTGGATCCTCCTAGGGTCAAAGCAGCAGCAGCTCCATTGTTCCCAATTGCCTCTGACCCCCCAAAATCCCGTTGTTTAAATTTAAATTATTGATTGAATTATTCCAGCCCAGGTCTGAGAGCCTGAGAGCAGGGTGAGATCCTCCCAAACACAGCCCAGTGTCAACCAGCAACAGCTCCATCATTCCTGATTGCCTCCTACCCAAAATCCTGTTGATTTATTTACTGACTTGTTCCAGTCCAGGTCTGACAGCTTGTGCAGGGTGAGATCATCCCAAATACAGCCCAGTGTCCAAGCAGCAGCAGCAGCAGTTCCATTGTTTCCAGTTCTCTCCCTCCCAAAAAGTGCCATGGTTTAAATTATTGATTGAATCACTCCAGCCCAGGTCTGACAGCCTGTGCAGGACTGGATCCTCCCAAACACAGCCCAGAGTCAAAGCAGCAGCCATTCCATTGTTCCCAGTTGTCTCCCACCCAAAAAATCCAATTGTTTAAATTATTGATTGAATTTATTCCCATCCAGGGCTGCACACACCAACTTCATTTTAATAACAAGCCTCATTTAAGCCCAGAATCGATTTCCAAGCTTGCCCAAGCTCAATTTCATAAACTCCCTTGCACGTTTTTGCTGTTACATTGTGGGAACAAGGGGAAGGAGCAGCTGAACATTCCTGGGGCTGGGGGGCTGCTCCAGCAGGGAGACACCTGGATCAGAGGTTTCCCAGGAAGCCTCACACCTTCCCTGGCAGGTGGAACACACCAGGCTCCCTGGGAAGGGAAGGGCTCTGAGCAGATGGGTTGGAAATATCAGGTTTGTCAGCCCTGAGCCAGTCACAGTCCTCGAAGGAGCCTGAAGCCAAAAATCCTGCAAAGATCTGGACATTCCAGAGAAATGTTCAATCTGCTCCTCAAAAACCTCTGCAGTGCTGGGCAGGGTGTGAAAAGTGCATATGACATGACTGGCTCTTTGCAGATATTAAAAGGAATACTGTTTGTGCTATGTTGTATTAATTAGTACTCCTGTATTTTTTAACTAGTGTGGTAAATATAGTTTAAGGTTATGACATAATGCTAAAATAGAAACTATGCAATGTAAGATATTTTTTTAACTCGCTCAAGAAAGAGATGAGATAATCAAGAAATTCTTCACACAGAGATAACAGCAACAAGACATCTGAATCCTCAAGAGAAGAATTATTGCCCCCTTATCGGAAAAGACCAAATTTCTTCCAGCTCCTTCCAGACATTGAGGCCCCAACAAGATTAAGGGGGATGGGGAGTTGACAATAACCAGAGAACACCCTTTGTTTGAAAAGAATTTATGCATCATGTATGAGATATATGAATATGCAGCAAGCTATTGCTTTCAGGGTTTAATCCTTTGTTAGCAGGTGTGCTGTTTTTAAGGAAAGCATCCCAGCATTCGTAATTCTTTGCTTTTTTATTGCCCTTTATTGTTCTAACTCTGATTGTCGAAATTCTTGTTGCTCTGATTTGTATTACTATTTTTATAACCATTTTATTACTATTAAACTTTTAAAATTTACAAACAAGTGATTGGCATTTTTGTCACTGACATCTTTTCTGGAAAAATCCCTTCACCAGGATTTCTTCTCCTGGGAAGCTGAGAAGCCTGAGAGAAAAAGGAAAACAATAATTACCTGATTGCTTCTCCTGTGTTTTCCTGCTTTGGAATGTGGCTGGAGATTGTTTATCCAACAGGTGCATGTTTGATTGGTTTAATGTGAATTGTTTTTACTTAATGACTGTCGCAGACATCTTTCATGAAAAATCCTTCCTTAGGATTTTTCCTTGTGAGAAGCTGCAGTTCAGCAACCAAAGTAAACAATGGTTATCTGCTGCTGTGGAATGCAACAGGTGATTGGTCTCCTGTGGGTGTTTGGATTTCTTGACCACTCATGGCAGAGCTGGCTCTTGCTCTGTCTGAGACACAGATCCTTGTTTTTCATTCTTGTCTATTCTTAGCTTAGCTAGCTGCTGAAGAAACCTTTTCCTTTCTATTTCTTTTTAGTATAGTCTTAATGTAACATATATCATAAAATAATAAATCAAGCCTTCTGATCATGGAGTCAACATTCTCGTCTCTTCTTCATCCTGAAAACCCTTGTGACCACAGTCACAAATGACCAATCACGGTCCAGCTGTGTCAGATTCTGGAGAGTCACGAGTTTTTCATTAGTATCTTGTTAAGCCTTCTGTAAATATCCTTTCTCTATTCTTTAGTACAGTTTAGTATAGCATTCTTTTATATAAGTATAAAATAATAAATTAGCCTTCTAAGAACATGGAGTCAGATTCATAATTTCCTCCTCTGTCCAGGGGACCCCAAAAATACCAGTTTTTCCTGGCTGCTCTGGGAATTCCATCCCAGTCCCTCCTCACCCTGACAGCCAGGAATTCCTTCCCGTCTCCCCATTTGAAGCTCTTCCCCCATCTCCTGTCCCTCCATCCCTTCCAATCTTCCCTCTCCACCTTTCCTGTGGGCTCCCTCAGGCCCTGGGAGGTGGAATTGCCTCTCCCACACTGAACAAAGCTCATTATTGACCATAAATACCCATCCCACTGCAGCTCTGGATCTCCACAGTGTCCTGTGGCAAATGTCAGTGGGAGGAGAACTGCTGTCCAAGAATCACAGGATCCCAGAATCACAGAATGATGAGGTTGGAAGAGACCTCTAAGATCATTGAGTCCAACCTGTGCCCTCACACCTCACCCAGGCTATAGCACCAAGTGCCATGTCCAGGCTTTTTTTAAACACATCCAGAGATGGTGACTCCACCACCTCCCTGGGAAGAGCATTCCAGTGCTTTATTATTCTTTCAGTGAAAAAATTTTTTCCTAATATCCAACCTGTACCTTCCCTGATGTAGCTTGAGACTGTGTCCTCTAACTTGAGACTGTCCTCCAAACTCCCCCACCCCAAGGGCTCACCAGCCCTGCAGCAGGAGTGGGGACAGGCTGGAGTTCATTCCCCACGCTCTGGGACAGAGGGGTAACTCCTCTTCCCTCTCAGGTGCCTCTGTGACAAACAGGTGAGTGCTGTGCCCTGAACCTGCCCAGGAGGATTTGCCTGCAGGGAGGAGGGCACTGCCCACACCTGGGGCTGCTCCACAAAACATTCCCAGCTTCAATCCAATCCCTGCAATCTCTTTATTAATGTCTCAGAGCAGCCTGGCTGAGGAGAGCCCTGGCACAGAAACTGCTTTATCTCAAAGGATTCATCTTTGTGAATTTTATTGTGTTTGGTGTCAGAGCTGGGGATGTTGGTGCTGCTCAGGGCTGGGTCACCCTCTGTTCCTTTTTAAATACAGCTCACCTTTATAACTGGATTATTTTTACAAGGAAGAATGATTTAATGTATCCAATTAGGATAAAAACATTTATTCTTCACATTAAATTCAGGATTTAAGGTGAAACCTTTGATTATTCCACAAGGTTATTATTATTATCTCTATCATTATTATTATTACTATCTCCTATTATAACTCTAGAAACAAAAATTAGATTCAAACAACCAAGCAATTCTTTAAAATATTTTTTTTCAAGGTACACAGGGATTTCAAGGCAATCTTGTCCTTCTCACATGCTGAGAACAAAAAAAAACCCTTCCAATGTGACCTCCAGGCACGCTCCTCTCATGTTAACCTTGGGATCTGCTTTATTTTCAGAAAGGCTGACTCTGCAGAAAGCTCTGCTGGAACGTTCCCAGAGGGAATTGGAGATTACACTGGGACAGCTGAAGTGTCCTGCTGCCAAGACAAGCAATTAAGAAAAACCAACAGGAAAAAAAAAAGGTTGGGGGTGGGCGGGGAAGCATCATCAAGAAACTTCATGTCAAGGTTAAAAATCATGGCAGGATTAAATGGAAGCACACTCCAATTACCACCTTAGAAAATTTATGGCACTTGATTCCAGGGGAGATGGATGAAAAATCAGCCAGGCAAACCCAGCAGGAATGTTCTGCCCTGGTATTTGCTTTGTTTTCTGCATTAATCAAAGGCGAGATGACAAATGGAAATGTTTCCCAACATCCCATTGAACAGGGCTGGTTAATTGGCAGCAATTTGGCTGCAAAGCTCGCCCAGCCAGACACAATCACAGAGCAACCCCAGCCTTTGCCTGATGGAAGGGAACCTGTGGGATGGGAACGGGCTGGAGCTGCTTCCTGTTATTGATGGATAATGAGATGATTGGCTCTTGCAATTAAAGGATAACTATTGTGTGAATATCAAGAAAAGCTCTAGTGATGCATAGTTATGTTATTGTGGTTTAGATATCCTCTGTTCTCCCAACAGTTCCTTTCTCCCTCCCTGTATTGTGACCATCAGCCTGGGTTGTCTAGGACAGGCAAAAAGTGTGGGATTTTCAGGGTTCCCCAGATGGAGGAGGAAATGAGAATCTGACTCCATGTTCTCAGAAGGCTGATTTATTATTTTATGATCTATATTATATTAAAGAATGCTATACTAAACTATACTAAAGAATAGAGAAAGGATACAGAGACAAGGCTGAAAGATAATAATGAAAAACTCCTGACTCTCTCCAGAGCCCCGACACAGCTTGGCCCTGATTGGTCATTAAGTAAAAACAATTCACATTAAACCAATGAAACAAGCACCTGTTGGTAAACAATGTCCAAACCACATTCCAAAGCAGCAAAACACAGGAGAAGCAAATCAGATAATTCTTGTTTTCCTTTTTTCCTCTGAGGCGTCTCAGCTTCCCAGGACAGAAACCCTGGTGAAGGGATTTTTCCACTCAATATGATGGTGACAAAAAAGAAGGTGTGCACATGTGTCCCTTACCTGGGGCAGCTGGGAATGGAAAAGCTTGGGGGTGCAGCATGGCAACACCTGACCTCCATTCCAGTTACAAGAAAGCAGTTTCCACTGATAAATGGCAAAGAGCTGACTGACAGACTTTGGGAGGGGCCAGGGCCGGTTGATGCAACCCCCAGGGGTATAAAAGGCTGAGCATCTGTTGTGAATCTGTCGCGGTGCACACGCTAAGTCCCGGCTGGATGATAACAGGGGTGCAACAGAGCCCCCTTTCGAGCTCTGCAGAATCCCAGGCACCAGTGGAGGTTTGGTGCAGGAACAAAAGGCAGCAGCACGGGCCTGGGGTGGAACTGGGTAATTCAGCCTCCTGCTGGGTGCCAGTTTGCCCCCGAGCAGGCTGCACTGTAGTTGACTCCATAGAGCTTGCGAGAGCTCCATGGAGGATTGAGACTTAACAGCAGGAACTGCTGAGCCAAGATGAGACAGCAAAATAAGCTCCTGTCTTCTGCCTCTCGCCCCATAGCTTATCTCTGTAACCCCACAGGTCACCTTTCCCCTAACCCCTACTATTGGACAAGTTTGGATCCCCCTTTACCCTATTAAAAGGGGCTGTTTTAGCCCATCTGAGAGAAGAAGAGCCAACGCTGGAACCCTCCACAGACCCCCCAATAAACCATCGCTGTGGAACACCAGGACTCTCCTTCTCCTCTCTCGCGTCTGCTTCAGCCTCAGCCAAAGGTGCCCTAGCAAGCAAACAAAGAGCTGAAATCCTAAGAGAGCTGAGAATCACCAAAGAGCTGACAATCAATCACCAAGCTTGCTAAGGGTGGCCGGCGGCTGCGAGCTGACTGGGTATTCAGCACTCTGTCTCCCAGAGGGACTGAGCTATCCGGAATTGCCTGCATTGCTCAGGGATAAGCCCAAATCGAAACATCTGGGTCTTATCAAACTGTACAGGCCGGATAGTGCAGTCCTCTTCTGGGGACAGACTGCCTGAAACCCAAGCAGCTCTCAGTCGCTGGCTACCTTTAGCAAGCATAAGGGATATCAGCTCTTTTGTGATTATCAGCTCTTTTGAGTTCGGCTCTTTTGCTTGCTAAGGTGCTGCAGGCCGACTGGCAGATCCTGGCAAAAGAGGAGAAGGCCATCTTGGTGTTCCACAGCCATGTCTTTACTGGGGGTCTGTGAAGGGTTCCAGCGACGGCTCCTCTTACCAGAATGGGTAAAACAGTCCATTCTATAGGGTATAGGGGTATCCAGAATTGTCCAATAGAAGGGGTTAAGGGAAAGTGACCTATGGGGTTACAGAGAGAAAAGCTGGGTCCAAAAGGCTTCTTGCTATTTTGTGACAATGTTCGCAGGGGTCTGAGGATGAGGGAAGAGACAAGGATCTGACTCCATGTTTCAGAAGGCTGATTTATTATTTTATGATATATATTACATTAAAACTATACTAAAAGAATAGAAGAAAGGATTTCATCAGAAGGCTGGCCAAGAATAGAAAAGAAAGAATGATAACAAAAGCTTCTGTCTCCGACAGAGAGTCTGAGCCAGCTGACTGTGATTGGCCATTAAATAGAAACAACCACATGAGACCAATCCCAGATGCACCTGTTGCATTCCACAGCAGCAGATAACCATTGGTTACATTTTGTTCCTGAGGCCTCTCAGCTTCTCAGGAGGAAAAATCCTAAGGAAAGGATTTTTCATAAAATATCATGGCTATGCTATTTCACCAGGACATGGCATTTCCTATCTTTAGGCCTCTGCCCTCCACGGGGCCCTTGCAGACCTGGAGCCTTCTACAACTGGGGTAACTTTATTCGATGGTAAAACTCCCCAAGTCCAGGATCCCAGAACCCCAAACTGAGGGCAGACACAGCTTATAAACGGGGGAAGGTCTCAGGGGAGGATACAATCTCTAGCTAATTGGAGAATTGGGGGTGGAACACAGGGCAGGGAATACAATGTGTAAACCAATGAAGGATTTCAAGGGAGGAGAACAGCTCGAGTAAACTAATGGCGTTTCCAAAGGATACAAAACAGACAGGGAAGTTTCTAAAGGGAAGGGCAGGTTCAGGGAATGTCCTCGGGTGACATTATGATGCTTGTATCTCCGTCTGTGTATTCTGTTTATGCTGGATATCATGTTCTGTGCCTTCAAGACTGGCTCTGAAGAGTGAAAGTTTTGTTTGGGCTTCTTATCAGCCTGGCGGGACACAGAGGGCAGTACATGGGTGTGGCTTTTGCTTTTGCTTTTTGCTTTGCTCTTGCTCCTGTTCATTAGTTAGTTTAGCTGAGCAGTCCAAATTTTCCCTGGACTGTTTCTCCTTTCCTTTTCTTTGGACCAGCTTGAACCTGCTCCGGACAGGGACCTGGGAAACAGCGAGAGTTTGCATCTTGTGGCCAAGGTGCAGCAGCTACCCCAGCACAGGAGGGACTGAGAACAGAGTGACCACCCCCAGGAGAGACTTTCTGAAGTTGTCATCTTTTTCAGAGCGGTGACAGAGTGGTGTCATCTGGCATTGTTCATTTTGTGTGCTGGGGGTGCTTTGCCTGTTAAATAAACAGGTTCTTTGCACTTCTCTCCAAGGAATCCTTCCCAACCCGGTTGTGGGGAGGGGCCGTGTGGGTTTGCTTTCTGGAGGGGCCCCTTTGGAGGTTTTCTCCCAAATTTGCCCTCAACCAGGACAGGAAGGGATTGACATTTAATGGAAGGAGGAGTAAGGAAGGTTCTGGGAAAGGGAGTAGGGACAGGAGGAGGGGTTAACAACTGGGAAGGAGAGGGGGTTTGAAACTTGGCAGGGAGTGGCCAGGTAACAAACAGAAAAACTGACACTTAACTAGACTGAATACCAATGAGGGAACAAATCTAATTTTAGAAACATAAGATACAAAATGGGGGGCCTGTGCCACTCCAAAACCAGGGGGAGAACAATACAAAGGGATTGCAAAACTACAAGTTAAACGGTGAATACGCCAAAGAAAGAAAACTCACTACAACAAGCATCCATCTTGAAGATGAACCAGCCATGTGGTATGCATGGGGAGCAGCTCCCAGTGCTGCAGCTTTTTCCTTATGTAGTCCTGTTGTTGTATTTTTGTTAAGGTTTTATAAACCTTTTTATATTTTCAAAGTCAGCAGTTGTCTCTCACATTCCCACACCCCAGAACTGCCTCCTGGGCTCACATTTGAGGCGGGACCCCGTGTTCCCCCCAAACAGGCCCCTGTGTCCTGACAGAGCCTCCAGGCACAGGAGGGGCAGAACTCATGGAATGGACCAGCTCTGGTGCAGAATTCCACGTGTGTCCATGGCATCCTTGGGTGTGAGTGGAAATCAGCCAATTCCTGAATTTCAGCCACTTTTCCTTGGCTGGAAAATGAGAAATATCCCATGAGAAATATCCCATTTAGCATCACTCTCGGCTGGTGGAGACAAAGGTTCACAAATCCAAACCACTGGCTGCAAATATCGTTCCAGTTCCCTAAAACTGCCTGGAAATCAGATTTAGTTTTAATCTGGGGATAGGAACTGGGTGATCTTTAAGGTGCCCTCCATCCCAACCCCCCGGGGTTCCCTGATTCCCCTCCCAGCTGATTTTCCCTGGGCTCAGCACTTCTCTGCCCTGACCATGCCCTGCCCTTGAGCACAGCCCGAGGATTTTCAGGTTTAAATTGAAATTTCTTGAGTCGGAGCAGGGGCTCAGCGTGGACTCAGCCTTTAATTAAGCCCAGTTTTATCTCCCCCTCATCCCCTACCCTGTCCCTGGCAACCCTGCAGGGACAGCAGTGATGGCATCAGTGGCTGTGTCCCCCACCCAAAGGTCAAGTGACATCACATTGTCACAGCCTGACCTTCTAAACCACTTTTTATTCTCCAATAAAACCGGTTTTTCCTTCCCTCAAAATAGGGGGAAATCCCTTCTGATGTCAAGGGTGCATTAACTGAAATATTCTGCTTTGTGCATAGAGATGGAAGTGAATTCTGAAGAAAATATCAACCAGGGATCCCCCTCCACAGAATTTTCTTCATTCTGCATTGCAGCCAAATCCTTGCTGTAACTCATTACACTACAACTCCAGCTGTTCCTTTAATTATTAATATCCTTAATGGCATTTAGAGACAACATTTTAATTAGGAGTCAGCCACCAACAGCCAAATATTAATTCTGAAATACACACAAAAGTATTTTAAAGTTCATGAATCAGCTGTGTGATAAATTCCATAAATAACAGCGAGGCCTGCAGGGCAAAAATCAACATTTACCTTTGAAATGCTCTAAGTCGGGACTGAACTTCATTTTCCCTCTGAGCAGGGTGGGGTCCTACCAAATAAAAGTGTTTTGATCTGACTGTGCACTTGAATTTCTCTTGCTGTGAAAGAAATTATTCCAAATTTTGTGTGTTCATTAAATCTTTACACATCCAGTCCCCACCTAAATATTTCCCCAGTTCAGGCTCCCTTCCTGTTGCAGCTTCCTTGTGTGCATCATATTTACATAAATATTTACCACGCTGAAAATAGACACTGCAGGGGATTGGATTAGAAGTGACAGCTCTGAAGAGATGGGAAAGCTTGGGAGGAAAAGTGGGAAAAACAGAGGAGAAACGCTCATTGTGGAAATTATGGAAATTGTCTGGACAAGGCTGATGGCACCAGACACACCTGGGAAGGGAGGGGATGTCACCGCTGTCCATACATGGAAACTTGGAAAATCTTCTCCATTTCCCAAATTTCTCCTGATGATTTGGGAAATCAGGGTCTCCAAATCAGCAGGAGTAATGAGTGATAAACTTCATTTATTAACGAGCTGCAATTATTCAATTCCTTGCTGATAAACCACAGCAAGGTCAGAGCCAACCCAACCCTGTGGGGAGATTTTGCCTCTCACACCCAGGAACCTCCAGTTTTCAACCAAAATAACCTGGGACACCCCCAGGCGATGACTTTTCCTCCCAGACTCCTCAATCTGCAGGGATTTGGGTGCTGACCCTTGGCTCCCACGCCCACAGAGAGGTTTTTATAGGATTGAGACTGGCAGGGAAGGGACCCCAAAAGTTCCAGCCCATTATTAGGACAGCACACAGCTCTGCCCTAATTTTGGGTGCTCCTGATGGGCTTTGAAGGCTGAGGAGAGGTGAGTGACAGGAGCTGTGCTCAGAGGAGGGGACAGGGAGTGCAGGGAGGGTCTGGGCTTGGGAGGAGCCCGGCAGTGTCCTGGTTTGAAAGGATGGGTGTCTGCTAAGGAAGGCAGGAGCCTCCCCTGAAATGGAAAATGCAAAAACCCCTCCCTCTGAATTATTATAATTTTGAAATTAAGGGCTCTCAGGCAAAGATCTGGGAGTAGGAATAAGAGTTTTTGGGGGGAAAATAAAAATAAAATAAACAATGCAGTAAACCAAAGTAACCCTGCCAGGGTCAGAGCAGGCCCTGTCCCCTGTGTGTCAGGGGGTGGCACAGCCCCATCCCATGGGGGCTCAGCCCTCCTGCAGTGCCAGCTGTGGCTCTGCTGGAGCAGGGATCCTGCACAAGGGGGGAGTTTCCCTCTGCAGCTCCAGGGCTGCTGCAGATGGGCCTGGGCTCCCTCTGGCCATGCAGGGCAGCAGAAGCTGCTCCTCTGGCAATGCACTGGGCAAAGGCTGCTGGGCTGTCCCAAAGCTCAGATTGGATCCAGGTAGGAATGCTTGGCTCCTCCCCTGGGCGGAGCATCTCCCCATGGGATGATGGAATTGGATCAGCCCTGCAGGGACACTCACTGCCATGGACAGAAGATCATTAATAATTAATGGCCCATGAACAGCAGATAATTAATAATTAATGACCCATGGACAGCAGAGATCTCCTGGAGGGAGGATTGGGTGTGGAAGAGATAAAGAAAAAGGGCCCAATGAACAGCAGAGAACTGCCCCACCTCTGACAGATGGGGACAGAACACACACCCCCAGACCACATCTCACAAGCCTGGACAAACAGCTGCTGTCCAACACTCGGAGCTGTTCTCCAAGAGTTCTCCCCTCTCTTCACAGCCAATCTGGGGTTTGTCCAATCCCCAGGCAAAGCTGATCCAGCACATGCTCAGCCTGTGAAATCACACCCACCTCCCCCCTTTAAATTCTTTTGCATCATCATCATCATCACTATAAATTCAATTGTTGGCTAAATATCCACCTGTAAATCTCCATTGAGTGAAAGCTTGGGATTCCAGCAGGTAAAAAAGTGAGGTTCAGGCTCTGAGAACCTTTTCATTACAGCACAAACAATCAAATGTTAATGAAATTCAAGTGGGTGTCACCAAACACAACAGTCTGGACAAACCACGTGCATCCAAATTTCCCATTTTCCCAATGCCAGCTCGGCCATCCCAAATCTGCTGCACAGACAGCTTTGTCTGCAGAAAAGCAGGGAAAAATCATTCCTGCTTGGCAGGGGGATGGAGAGCAAGCCTCCAGGATGAGCTGAGCCTTTGGGATGGATTGGTGCAAGTGCTGGTGGCAGCGAGCCACAGGAATCACTGGGAATTTTGTCACTTTTTTGGCTTTTTTCCCCTTATTTTTTCATTAAAGAGATTGAGCAGTTCCTCTGGAAGAGGCAAAAGTACAAAGCCAGACTTTTTTCTACATGAAGAAACAGCAGGATTTGGAGAGGTGGACAAATTAGACAACTTCCCCCAGCATTTTTCATTCCAAAAGGAATTTGAAAAGGAGAACAAATTCCCTGCAGTGGAGAATATTTGACCTGGGACAGCTCCGTTCCTGCTCCAGCTGAAATCCCCCAAACTGGGCAGTTCCTCTGAAATATCCCCTCAGTCCCAAACTTGGCTGGCAGGTTTTGCTGCCAGCTCTGAGCTCTGAGACAGCACAGCAGAATTTCAGCTCTGCATCCATTGATCTGCTAATTTGAGCCTCCTGGAAGTGCTGGTGAATCCACAGAGATATTTATAAAACAACATGTTCCAAACAAAGACTCGGTGTATTTCTGTGTATTTACAGGGCAAAGGGGAGAACAGAGAATCAAACCCTGGCAGGAGCAGCTGAACACAGAAGGTGCTGGATGGAAATGCTGAAAATCAAATTAGAGCCAGAAATTAAAGCAAATTATTTCTTACTTTCTTGGGATTATATTTCCCCAAATTATTGCAGCACTGAGGGACTTCAGCATTTAGATATGAAATTAGTTTTTTTTTGCTTTTTATCCTGGTGTCTCCTTGGGCACCCCAAGAATTTTTTCCCTTCCCTTCTCCTGGATCCAGACACCCTCCCACAGCTTTATTTTTCCATTATTAGAAACCCTTCTCTTGCATTTAAACTCCTTATCTTGCATTAAAACTCTTCCCACTGATGCTTGGATTTCACAGAATCACGAAGGCTGGAAAAAACCTCCAAGATCAAACCCAACCTTTGCCCAAATCCCACATTTTTAACCAGACCAGAGCCTCAAGTTCCACATCCAGAAGCTCCTTGAACAAATCCATTGGGGCGAAAAAAAATCCATCCCAAACATTTACGCCAAACAATAATCCTAAATTACATCTTGGATTTCCAGCAGTTCTGGGCCCACCAATCATCAGAGAAGATTTTATTTTTTTTTTTTTTTATGATCAGCAGCTGCTGGATTTTCAATTTGTACCCATTTAACAAGAGGGCAGCAATCCATTATGGACAGAGTTCAATTGCCTGCCATTAGCTCCGTATTGATTTACTCCGAGGAGCAGCAGGGATGAGGAATGAGGAATTTTGGGTTCCACTGGGCCATGAAATTGCTGTGATGATCTGAGCCACCACGGCTGGGGGCTCCCTGCGCTGCTCAGCCCCTGGGGAGGCCCCTCCGCAGCTCTTTGGTCAATGAGGAGTTTAAAGGTGACAAATTCCCAATTATCCCCAATTAGCACTGCCAGGCCCAAATGAGGACCTCCATGGATTTGTAATCCTGGAAAGAATCGCTCCTGCTCTCCATGGATTTGTAATTCCTGGAAGGAATCCCTGTCCATGGATTTGTAATCCCTGGAAGGAACCACTGCCCATGGGTTTGTAATTCCTGGAAGGAATTCTTGTCCATGGATTTGTAACTCCTGGTAAGAATTGCTCATCCATAGATTTGTAATTCCCAGAAGGAATTGCTCCTGCTCTCCATGGATTTGTAATTCCTGGAACATCCATGGATTTGTAATCCCTGGAAGGAATCACTGCCCATGGATTTGTAATTCCTGGAAGGAATTCTTGTCCATGGATTTGTAACTCCTGGTAAGAATTGCTCATCCATAGATTTGTAATTCCAGAAGGAATTGCTCTTGCTCGTCCATGGATTTGTAATTTCTGGAAGAAATCTCTCTCCATGGGTCTGTAATTCCCAGAAGTAATTGCTCCTGCTCTCCATGGATTTGTAATTCCTGGAACATCCATGGATTTTAATTCCTGGAAGGAATTGCTCATCCATGGATTTGTAGTTCCCAGAAGGAATCTCTTGTCCATGGATTTGTAATTCCCAGGAGAAATCGCTCATCCATGGATTTCTAACTCTTGGAAGGAATCGCTATCCATGGATCTGTAATTCCCAGAAGGAATCGCTCCTGTTCTCCATGGATCTGTAATTCCCAGAAGGAATTGCTCCTGCTCTCCCTGAGGACTGAACTGGGCCTGCTCTGCTCAGTCAGGGATCGTTGCTCACCACAAACCCTCACTTGTCCCTGGGACAGGAATCCCAATCTCTGCTGTCACTTTGATGTGCTCCAATCTGACTTGAAATTAAAGCTGCTTTACTCCTTTCAATTATCATTTCAAGCTCCTTTCTCTAACAACAAGCAGCTGCTTCCTCCCCTCCTGTCAAAGGAAATTGGTTCCATAATTTTTAAATTGAGTAAAATATAAATATAAATATAAATATAAATATAAATATAAATATAAATATAAATATAAATATAAATATAAATATAGTAGAGACAGAAATAGAAATATTTCTAAGAAATAATTTAAGTAATTAAAATTTAATTAAAATATGAATATAACGATAACTATTAATATACTTATAATAATTTCTAAATTACTTTAAAAATTAATAATTTAATTCATTAAAATTTAAAATTGAAATAGGAATACTATTATTAATAGAAATAGGAATAGAAATGTGAATAATATACATAAAATTAATTTTTCCCCACAATTTTTAGTTTAAAAGCAAGTTTATTCCATTTTTTTTTAACTCAAGGGAGTTGGTTTTAAAACCATCCTGATTTACTCCCTGATCACTCACCAGGCGTTTTATGGAGCATGAAAGTTGCACAAAGCACGAGAAGAGCTGTGGGTGTTGAACATGCTGATAACAGAGGAGGAACATCAAACACCTCATCAGGCCATTAACAACTGGGAGAAATTAATTTATAAATTCATTGTGTAAATGAATTTGTTGAGAATTTTTAAAGCTTGTCAGAAGTTTTACATAGTGTGTATTTGTATATCAATTTTGAGATGAGAAATGTTGATTTAGAAATGGTCTAGAATAGGATTGATGTTGTTGAGAGATAAATGGAACCTTCTGTCCAGCTTTAAGAATTCTCCACAGCTTCATTTCCCACAAATGATTACCCCGAGCCCACCCCACACAGCCCAACCCTCGGAAATCTCCCCAGCGTGTGGCATTCATGTTTTCTGGAAAAATCCCTTTGCCCAGGATTCTTCTCCTGGGAAGCTGAGAAGCCTCAGAGAAAAAGGAAAACAATTCTTGTCTCATTTGCTTCTCCTGTGTTGTGCTCACACGTGGAATGTGTTTGGAGATTGTTCCGTTGGATTCTGCTGGGAGTTGTTTTCACTCTTTGGCCAATCAGGGCCAAGCTGTGTCAGCACTCTGGAAAGAGTCAGGAGTTTTCATTATTATCTTTTTAGCCTTCTGTAAGGATCCTTTCTGTATTCTTTAGTACAGTTTAGTATTCTTTAATATAATATAATATCTTAAAATAATGAATTAGCCTTGTGAGAACATGGAGCCAGATTCATCATTCCTTCCTGCCACAGGGCACCCCACAAACACAACACCAGTGCTTGCTGCTTTTATCTTCCAAGATTTGCAGGGAAAATTCTTCCCCTGGAGGGGTTTGGGCATTGCCTGCAGGACCCTTATTCTCTTTTTTTTCATCTGTGTTCTCCACATAATTTCAAGGGGTTTTTTTAGCCCCAAGGCCAGTTCTGGGGAAGGCAGAGTTTTACCAGTCCAGGCAAACCCAGGATTTGGGTGTTTAGGGAATGTGGAAGGCCTAGGAATGGAGCAGAGAGCTTTAGTGCATCCAGCTGAGTGGAGAAACCTCAAAATCCCATTTATGGCCTCCCAGAAAGTTTATTTGTAATAATAATTGGGAATTTATAGGATGAGAGGAGACAGGATCACATCTGAGTGGAAGAACCACCTGCTCAGGTCACACAGGTGTTTTCGACTATCCCAGCTACAGGTAAATAAAATTAAAATAGAACATGGTAAATAAAAATAAATAAAAATAAAAGTAAAAATAAAAATAACAATAAAAATAAAGTAAAATTACAATTAAAAAATAAAATTAAAATGAAAATAAACATTTAAAAAATTAAAGAAAAATAAATTTAAAAAAATAGAAATTAAATTAAAATAAAATAAAATTAAAATTAAAGAAATATTTAAAATTAAATGAAAAATAAAATTTAAAAATAAATACAAATATAAATAATAAAATAAAATAAAGAGAGAAATAAAAATAATAAAAAATAAATATAAAAAAATTTAAAAAAATCACTCTGTGGACTGGCTTTGGATCCCAACTGGTCCCAGCTCCCCCTGTGAAGTGGATAAGTCCAGGTGGAAAGCACAAATTTCTCAGGATAAATCAGGAGCTCACAGCACTCCCGCAGCCCTGGGGGAAGGAAATGTCCCTTCAGGAGGTTATTGCTGCTCCAGAGAGAAACTCAGCTCAGGACGCAAAGGAGCCCTGCAGATTCCAAGGAAGCCAATTAATTAATTAAGAGTTTCTGGAGCTTTTCCAAGCTTGTCCAAAGAAAAGTCAGGACTAGGAGCTGCTTCAAAGACAAGGCCTGGCTGGAGTTTGGAGATGTTATCAGCTCTCATTTCCCTAACGAGTCAATATTTGTGTGGAAGTGTGGTATTTGCAGGGGTCCCCAGGACGAGGTGAGAGATGAGTGAATCTGACTCCATGGTCTTAGAAGGCTAATATATAATGTAATGTAATATAATAGATTATTATATTACATTATATATTATTTATTATATATGTTATGTTATGTTGTACTAAAACTATGCTAAAGAATAGAGGAAGGATACAGACAGAAGCCTACAACGAATGATAATGACAACTGGTGACTGACTCCTCAGAGTCTGACACAGCTGATGGTGATTGGTCATTAATTAAAACCAATTCACATGAAGCCAATCAAACATGCACCTGTTGGCAAACCATCTCCAGCCACATTCCAAAGCAGCAAAGCAGGGCTCCTTCACTCTGCAATCCCTGAGGAGAGGCTGAAGGTCAGGGCTCCTAAACCCCCTCCCCAAACCCAGCCTTGTCCTCAGCTGTGCTGATTTCCACCTCAGGGCTGGGCCCTGCCTGGGCTGAGGAATCCCTGTCCTGAGTCCTGCTGTGAAAAATGCCAATAATTTGGTTTTAAAATTTTAAAGTTTAATAGGAATAAAATGGTTATAAAAACAGTAATATAATTGGAGTAATAAAAATTTGGACAATTTGGATTAGGACAATATGAGACAATAAAAACAAAGAGTTACAGAAAGTCCCAGTACCTCTTTCTGGGCAAAATAAGCCCAATAAAGGACCCACATTAACAGAGGATTAACCCTTAAAAACAACAGCCTGTTGCATATTCATACACTGTGACCATGGTCACAAGGGTTTTCAGGATGAAGAAGAGACAAGAATGTTGACTCCATGATCAGAAGGCTTGATTTATTATTTTATGATATATGTTACATTAAGACTATACTAAAAAGAAATAGAAAGGAAAAGGTTTCTTCAGAAGCTAGCTAAGCTAAGAATGGAAAAGAATGAAAAACAAAGCTCTGTGTCTCAGCCAGAGAGCAAGAGCCAGCTCTGCCATGAGTGGCCAGGAAATCTAAACACCCACAGGACACCAATCACGGGTCTGTGTTGCATTCCACAGCAGCAGATAACCATTGTTACCTTTGGTTGCTGAAACTGCAGCTTCTCACAACGAAAAATCCCAAGAAAGGATTTTTCATGAAAGATGTCTGTGACAATACACCTCATCCATGATGCATAAATTCCATTCAAACGCAGGATTCTGTCTGGGCAGTGTCAGCTGCTTCCTCTGAATCCTGATGGCTCTTCAGGGCTGAGCAAGGCAGGAAGAAGTTCATTTCTTCTGATAATGGAGCAATGAATTCTCTTTCTCTGAAAGATTCAGGTGTCCTGTGCCTGCTATCTGGTGCAGGTACCTCATTCCTCTCTTTAAAAAAAAATCTTACATAGCAGAGTTTCTATTTTAACATTATGTTATAACCTAAAACTATATTTAACACACTACTTAAGAAAATTAACACAGCATAACTTTCTAACATAACACATATCATATTCATTTGAATATTTGCGAAAAGCCAATCATAATATACACATTTTTCACACTGCTAAAGAGAGCAGACACTGCTACTGGGCTGAGAAAAATAGGAAAAATCTGTGAGAAGGAAAAAAATCATCAATTCAGCTGCTTAGTCAGGAGCTCAGGAAGGCTGGGGGTTGTCTGACGATCCCTGTTCCAGAGGAATCATTCTCAGTTCTCACTCTCTCTTTGACTCATTCAAAGTCAGAGGGAATTGGGAATCATTCCAAACGCTTCATCCAGAGGATGGACTGGGAATGTTCAGCCTGAGAAGGGGGGAGGTGATATAACTGTGGCCTGAAGGAGTGACAGGAAAGTGGAGAGAGACTTTGGACATGGGATGGAGGGACAGGAAAAGGAGAAGGGGTTTAACATGGAAGGGCAGGGTGAGCTGGGATATTGGGAAGGAATTCCTCCCTCTGAGGGTGGGATGGAATTCCCAGGGAGCTGTGGCTGCCCCTGGATCCCTGGCAGTGCCCAAGGCCAGGCTGGAGCCTCTGGGACAGTGGGAGGTGTCCCTGCCATGGCAGGGGTGGCACTGGGTGGGATTTAGGTCCCTTTCCCACCCAAACCACCCTGGAATTTTAGGGTTATTTTATTTTGATGCACTATTTTGCCTTTTGATTTTAATTTAACCCCTTTCCCATCAATCCACCCGACTGCCACGGCAAAGACAACCTCAGTACAGAGATATTTGTGGGCAGGGATGGGGTTCAGGGGTCAGAACCAGTAATCCTTGATTAACTTCAGGATTTGACAAGCATTAGACTGAAAGCACCAGCCCAGACAACGCCAGATCTCCCCAGACTTTGGCTGAGCCTCTCAAAGAGAAAATTTATTTAGTGCTGAATGGAGCTCAGGTTGATTTGCCTCCTATGTGACAACCACAGGGCTGGAAGTGGCAGTGGCTGGGAGATGATTTGATCTTGCCCTTGAATCCACGATGCAGAGGCCAAGTTTTACATCCACTATTTCATTTCAACTCCTCACCCCTTCCAAACCCTGCAGTGATGAAATCAGAGTGTGACGCAACCACAAATTAATGTCACATTTTCCTCCCGGGGGTTTTGCTGCTTCGTGTTAGTTCTGGCCTCATTTTCAAAGCAATTTCAGAAGTTTTGAGCTACCAGAGCTCTCTGCTCAGGGGCTCAGGCCAGAGAGGGGAAAAAAATCCTTCCAAACTCATTTATTTTCAGCTCTGAAAATGCAAATGGACCTCGCGCTCAAAGTGAAAAACATAAAAGCCTCAACTCTGCCTCGGAGTGAGGAGCAGGAGCAGCCCCAGCTGGGGGGGGCTGCCAGTCCCTGCCCTTGCAGGGTGTTGGGAATGCATCCATTGGGAATGTGGCTACTGGAATATGCCCGGGGTGGCCACGTCCCCCACTGGGCTTCTCTGCACACCTAAAGGATGTCAGAGGCACCTTGGAGCTCTCTGAGCACAGCCCAGCTCCCTCCTGCAGCGCTGGGCAGCTTTTAATTGAATTCTGTGACCTCTGAGCCAAAGAAAGAACAGTCCCATGGATTCCAGGCTCATTTCTTTAATGGAAAACTGCTCATATTAAAGAGTTCTTGAGAGAAAAGGTTCAGCTGCAGAGCTGAGAGGGGAAGCAGAGCACGGAGGGGCAGCTTTGTGTGCAGCAGCTCTCTGGCCACAGACAGCAGGCACAGACTTTGCCAGAAAAATCCTGGGAGGCTGTGTAGAAGCTGTGGGGAACTTAGAGCAGAAGAATTCTAACAATTATTATCTCTCTTTCTGTAGCCATTGTTTATAGATATGATTCTCTAGAGTGTGTTACACCAATAGTGTGTGAGAGGTTTTCCCTTTGAGACCAATCAGGTGTGGTGGTGTGAGGTCCCCATGACGAGGTGAGAGATGAGAATTTGACTCCAAGTTCTCAGAAGGCTGATATATTATATTATATTATATTATATTATATTATATTATATTATATTATATTATATTATATTATATTATATTATATTATATTATATTATATTATATTATATTATATTATATTATATTATATTATATTATATTATATTATATCACATATTAAAACTAAACTATATAGATATATAGATATACTAAATATATATATAGTGTATATATATATAGAGAGAGAGTATATATATATACACTATAGATAGATAGATAGATATACTAAAACTAAACTATAGAGAAAGGATACAGCAGAAGGCTTAGCAAGAATGAAAATGGAAGCTCATGACTGACTCCTCAGAGTCTGACACAGCTGGACTGGGATTGGTCATTAATTAGAAACAATTCACATGGAACCAATCAAAGATGCACCTGTTGGTAAATGATCTCCAAACCACATTCTAAGCAATCAGATAATTATTCTTTTCATTCTTTTCTTAGGCTTATCTGCTTCTCAGGAGAAAAATCCTGGCAAAGGGATTTTTCATAAAATATCACAGTGACACCTCAGTAAAGTGCAGCACCCCCAAGGGAAACGAGCCAGCCTGGACAGAGCTGTCATGGCCAATCAAGGCCTAAAACCTTCATGCAAATGAAGGATCCAAACAGAAACCAATCCAAAGGGAAAAAAAAAACAGGATTAAAAGGGGCTCCCAGCCCACTGAATTTGTGCTGCTCCATCTGGGACATCGGGGCCATCACTGCTGAACTCGTTTTTATCAATTGTTTATAGATGTGGTTCTCCAGAGTGTGCTATTGGTACCACCAATAGCGTGAGAGAGCTTTTCACTTTGTGACCAATCAGCTCCTAGGTCCACCATTGTTTCTGTAAGAACTGTAGATTTCTAATAACAAAGTGCCTCTCATGCCTTTTGGATCATGGAGTCAATGCTGATCATTACCAGGCTGGGGACCTGCTTGGGATCTGGGATTCCTGTGCATGAATTTCCAGTCCAACTCCATGAGAGCCCTCACTGCACACATGAGACAAAATATTGCCTCATATTGTCCTAATCCAGGAGAAGCTGCCGTGGTTTCTCCTCCTCCTGCAGCTCACTCAGCTCCAGCTCCAGCTCTGATTCCAAACGGGAGCTGGAGAGGGAGGTGGAGCCCATGAACCTCCCTGGACCCCGGGGAGAGCTGGGCCCTGAGTGCCCTGGGACAGAAACGGCTCCAGGGGACTTTGGGGTGTCAGACGGGGTGTCTGGAGTGACTTTGGGGTGTCTGATGGGGTGTCTGGAGTGACTTTGGGGTGGCAGATGGGGTGTCTGGAGTGACTTTGGGGTGTCTGAAGTGTCTGATGTCACTCCCAGCTCCTGCTGCCCCTGGGCTGTGCTGGACCTGGCTCTGGGGCAGGAGGGGCTGAGTTGATGCTCCCAGGGCTGAATTGATGCCTCTGGGGCTTGAGCTGATGCTCCTGAGGCTGGGCTGATGTTCTTGGGGCTGAATTGATGCTCCTGGGGCTGAATTGATTCTCCCAGGGCAGAATTGATGCTGCTGGGGCTGAGCTGATGTTCCTGGGGCTGAGTTGGTTGTCCCAGGGCTGAGTTGATGCCCCTGGGGCTGAATTGATGCCCCTGGGGCTGAGTTGGTGCTCTTGGAGCTGAGCTGATGTTCCCAGAGCTGAATTGATGCCCCTGGAGCTGAACTGAGGCTCCTGGGACTGAGTTGATGCTCCCAGGGCTGAATTGATGCTCTCAGGGCTGAGTTGATGCTCCTGGGGCTGAGTTGATCCCCCTGGGGCTCAGTTGATGCTCCTGGGACTGAGTTGATGTTCCTGGGGCTGAGCTGATTCTCCCAGGGCTGAATTGATGCTCTCAGGGCTGAGTTGATGCTCCCAGGGCAGAATTGATGTTCCTGGAGCTGAATTGTTCCTCCTTTATTTCCAGGGAAGCTCCCAGAGCCTCCTGGAGCTCGGGAAGGGCTGCTGGGATCAGCCCCGTGCCCTGTAACCCCTCAGTATTGGGGATAATTGCAGCTGCAGCTCAATAACTGGGAGAAAATCACTAATTAATAACCTCATGAGGTGCTTAATGTTGTGTCTGTCCATGGAGCACCTTCTTTGGGCAGATTCAGTACTTTAATAGCACAAATTTATTTGCATTCCCACAAAAAAGGTACTTGCATTAATGGGGATTCAGGATGTGGGAATGGAAAAAATAAAATAAAATAAAAATAAAATAAAATAAAATAAAATAAAATAAAATAAAATAAAATAAAATAAAATAAAATAAAATAAAATAAAAAAAGAAAGCAAACACAAAGAGTTCCTAGCATGGCTCAAAGCTCCAGGTGAGCCCAGGCACTTTGTTCTAATTACAACCATAAAGTGGATGCTGCCAAATTAAATAATCTGTTTTCATTGTGGGGAAAACTCACTCCAGGTCTGAGATACCAGGATTCCTATTTAAATAAAAAAATTAAGCTCTTCTACAGTGATATTCAAAGCTTTTACTTCCCCCCCTTAAAACACAGAATAAAAAGGAGGTGGAAGGTTTGGAATAATTTCCAGGTGCTCTTTATTTTCCACCTTCCTCAGGTCATGCTGCAATTTCCAGAAGAGAAAAACAAAAAGACCAAAAATCAGTTTATTGCAATTATAGACACAGAGGAACTTTACAATATTTGTGTTCTCACAGCAGGCAAATTTTATGGCTTTTAGAAGAACATTTAATAATTTTTCCCCCTGTCCTTCCACAGAGCTCTCTGTTCCAGGAGACTTCAGAACCTCAGAGTTATGTCCCAATTTGCTTCCTAAATGTCACTTTTGCTGCATTCGAGCACTGGAAGGGGTTCAAATCAGGCAAATAATACAGGAAAGCACTTGGAGGCATCTCCAGGAGCAAATGGCGCTGCAGCCACCTCCCCCAGCAGAATGCTCTGCCCACGGGGAGTTAATGGGACTCTGCAGGGGACAGAGGTCCCTGGATGCCATCCCAGGCTGTCCCCTGCAGGGGACAGGAGGGCTCTGGCCTTCGATTGAGAAATCTCCCCAGTAAGAGCCTGAATGAGAGATGTGGGACTCCAGCTGGCTTTTCAAAATGTAGTTTATTGTACACAAAATGCAGTTTATTGCATAAAAAATGCAGTTTATTGTATGCAAAGTGCAGTGTATTGTACACAAAATGTGGTTTATTGTATACAAAATGCAATTTATTGTATACAAAAAATACAAAATGCAGTTTATTGTATAGAAAATGCAGTTTCTTGTACACAAAGTGCAGTTTATTTTATACACAATGGTGTCTATTGTATACAGAATGCAGTTCATTGCATACAGAATGCAGTTTATTGTATCCAAAATGCAGTTTATTGTACACAAAATGCAGTTTATTGTACACAAAATGCAGTTTTATTGTACACAAAATGCAGTTTATTGTACACAAAATGCAGTTTATTGTACTCAAAATGCAGTTTATTCCATCCAAGGGGTCACAGCAGTCCAGGCTGCTGGGTGACAGAGCTGTGCCCACAGCTGTCAGCTCCAGCTGCAGGCAGGCCTGGAGACCCTTTGGTTTTGGTTACAATGCATTATTTACTTTTCTTTGCTGAGCATCTTCATACAATAGAACCAATCTATACCTTAACTATTACCCATAGCCTATCATAGCTGCTGTAATTACCATATTCATGGTACTGTTCTCCAGTCACTCACAGTCAGTACATTACAGTTTAAGCTAGAAGTTGTTTTTCAGTTTTCTTGCAGTGGAAAATTCTGAGACTTTTTTCTACTTGCCACATTTGCTGCCTTGTTTGCCTGTGCTCTCTCTCTGCTTGGTAAAATCTTCTTGTTTGGGGTGGGTTTATCCTTTGCCCTAAGCCATAAAAACCCCTTCTAACTCACACACCCTTTGCTCCTTGGTTATCCAGTGAGACTGGCTCAGCAATTCTTTTCTTCTATATCAAAACTTGCTTTCATTTCTAGTCCTTCTTCAGATTCTACATTCAAAAATCTTTCTGCTAAGCAGAAATCTCCACATATCTGTGAGACTTTCTTGTCAAACTTTCATCCTTCCCAACACCCCCCATGGGTTTGGTTTCATCCTCTGGGTTTGATTTCTTCCTCTGGGTTTGGTTTCCTCCTGTCCTTCCCCCATAGTCCCAGCAGCGCCTCCAGCCCAGCCAGGCTCTGCTGGTGCCTTTTGGGGCTGCCTAAAAGAAGAGGCCAGACAAAATTAAGGGAATAAAAAGCATTTTTATTTATTGAAGGGCCTTCAGGTACATTTAGGGCAGACAAAGCCCCCCAGGGGCTGCACCCAAAATGGAGTCATGGGTTTCACACTTTTACAGGTGTTCCAGATTGCAAGGCAAGATGTGTTCTATTACCATCTGCATGGCAGTTGTCTTTTGTCAGTTTGTGGGCAGTTTGCCTTATCTCTGTCTGAGTGCTCACAACCACTCCTCCCTTGGGAGGGGACATCTGCTGATAAGAGGCCATTGAATGTCCCTGCATGGCTGATAAGAACTGCAGCATCCCACTGGAAGATGTGAGCCCAGAGGGAGGAGCCAAGCATTCCTACCTGGATAGAATCTGGAGATTCTGGGACACCAGCCAAGCATTCCTACCTGGATAGAATCTGGAGATTCTGGAACACCAGCCAAGCATTCCTACCTGGATATAACCTGGAGATTCTGGAACACCAGCCAAGCATTCCTACCTGGATATAATCTGGAGATTCTGGAACACCAGCCAAGCATTCCTGCCTGGATATAACCTGGAGATTCTGGGACACCAGCCAAGCATTCCTACCTGGATATAACCTGGAGATTCTGGAACACCAGCACGGCTTCCCCACTGGATTCCCAGAGGAGCAGCAGCTGCCTCTCCTTCCCCTGGATCTTCAGAGGAAGAGACTCCACCCTTCTCCAGGATCCCTGCTCCAGCAGAACCAGCCCTGGCACTGCAGGAGGGCTGAGCCACAATTCCAATGGTTCTGCTGCCCACACCCTGACCCACAGGGTGTCAGGCTGGGTTCTGACTCTGGCAGTGTTGGTTTAGTTCACTGCATTGTTTATTTTATCCTTTTATTTTCTTCCCCATTAAAGAACTGTTATTCCTGCTCCCATATTTTTCCCTCAGAGAACCTTAATTTAAAATTTATAGCAATTTGGAGGTAGGGGGTTTTCATTTTCCATTTCATGGGAGGCTCCCGCCTTCCTTAGCAGACTCCTGTCTTTCCAAACCAAGACAATAGGTTTGGGCCATTTACATTTTGGGGTTGATCTTCCAATTACAGCTGCAGGTCATGAAGTCACTGACCCCAAGTTTGCTGCCCCCAACTCCCTTTTGTTTAATTTCTGGGCCCTGAGGCAGTGAGGTGTCCTTGGTTGCCAGGCCTGGAGAGGAATTGTTGTGTCTGCCCCAAATGGGAGAGCAGCAGCTCACACTGGGTATGGAGTTCAGTTATGCACTAAAGAACTGCAGGATTACAAATAGATGTGAAATAGAGAAGCTGAAATCCTCAGGCATCTCTGCCCTCCCACAGCTGGAGCAGGAAAAGCTCCAGAGCAGCGCCCAGCAGCTCTGGGATGAACCTTTCCAAGCCAGGGCTGTTTCACCCTGGGCTTTTGTCATGGTTTGGTGCTGGCACAATGCTAGTGCTCTCATGAAAATACACTCTCTCTGGTGTCTGCTGTGAGATGTGACCAGGAATAAGCAGAGCAGGCCCCTATTTAGAAATAAAGAAAAGACAACTTTATTAACTAAACTACAACTATATGTAAAAAGAAACACACAGGAAAAATGAAAACCTTCTAAAAACATTTCCTCTTCCCCCCACCAAATCTCTAATACATCCATCCTTCCAATGACCAACTCTCGGTCTATCACCACCCTTTAGATAATCATTCTCAGTTCATGAAGACGAGAGGAGTCCTTCTTGTGCCACAGGCTTCCCCAGGAAGGAAACACCATTGAAACCTCGTGCGTTTCCATGTCACTCGTGGCACCGCCCGGAGTACATCTGCCATCGTGATCTCTTCCTTCCATGCCCAGTGCTCTCACCACTGCACATGGACCAGAGCTGCTTCTAGGGTTGTCTTTTTAAGGATGCTTTGTCCCATTCCCAAAAGAGCACAGTCTCACCTTTGGGACACCTGTCCCCCCCAGATTTCACCCCCTGGGGCCGAGGGGCACCAACACTGAACCCTCTTGGCTCTGAGCCATTACTTCCCCCTGGATGCAGTCTCTGTGTCACAGGAAACCTGGTTCTGTCCATGGCTATACAAGAAAAGTCTAGCCAAGGCCACTCCATCATCTCTTCCCACCTAAGATTCCTCTCGACTCTTCTGACATCTTTCTCTTGCATGAACTTTTATCACACTTGCTCATTTCCTCCTCCATTTCATCTCTATCTCTCTTCTAGGAAGGTTAATGTTCTGCAAAGTTTTCATTGTCCAAAAAAGGGTTAAAAGCTCAGGCTCTGCCCGCCCAGAGCTCCCACAGCAGTTGGACACCTTCTCGCTGCACCCCCCTTCTCCTTCTCGCTGTGCTGCGGGCACATGTTATCAATTTCGAGGTAGCACAGTCCAGGCACAGGCTGCACTCATTCTCTCTCCTGGGGGGCTGCCCGGTGCCTCCCGGTGCTTCTCCCACTCTTCCATGCTGGGCCTCTTCACCTCCCCTCTCTGTCCAGGGTCCAGCATGGCTCCCCTCGCCTGCCCAGCCGCAGCACCCAGGCCGGGGCAGGGATCCGAACCCTTTCCCTGCCGGAACCCAAGAGAGCTCCCCCGGGAGTGCTCTGCTTTTAACCCCCGTGTTCTCAGAGGCGTATCCATTGTCCCCAGTGGCCACACCAGGTGCCAATATTCAAATCTGGGCACCCGTTGGCTTGACCACAGCATTCCAAAAAAACTCACTTCCTCTCAAACCACCACAGCTTTTCACTTTTCTGGGCTTTTCAGGAGGAAATCACAAATTAATAACCTAATTAATAACCTAATCATGTCCTTCATGTCATATCCATCAATAGAGAATCTTTGGGTGGATTCAGCCCAGCTTTGGTCCACAGTCAGTCCTTTAATAGCATAAACTGCTTTGAATTCACAGAAAAAAAAGTGTTTTAATTAATGAAATTCAGGGAGAGGAGAGGAGAGGAGAGGAGAGGAGAGGAGAGGAGAGGAGAGGAGAGGAGAGGAGAGGAGAGGAGAGGAGAGGAGAGGAGAGGAGAGGAGAGGAGAGGAGAGGAGAGGAGAGGAGAGGAGAAAAAAAAAGAAAAGACAAAGAGTTCCCAGCACAGCTCAGAGCTTCATGTAACTCCAGGCACTTTGTTCTGATTGCAGCCCTAAACTGGATGCTGCAAAATTAAATAATCCATATTTAAATTAAATACAATTCATTTGTGCCCAAATTCAGGGCAGATTTATGGCCCGTCAGTGGGATTTAGGGTCACTGTAAATGCAGGCACCTCTTGAACTCATCAGAGAAGGGGAACCATGGAATGTTTGCATTGGAAGGACCTTAAATCCCACCCAGTGCCACCCCTGCCATGGCAGGGAATCCTCCCACTGTCCCAGGGGGCTCCAGCCTGGCCTTGGGCACTGCCAGGGATCCAGGGGCAGCCACAGCTCCCTGGGAATTCCATTCCAGGGAGGAATTGCTCCCTCACTCCATTTTTGGCTGTCTCATCCTGAAGGTGCGACCCAATTCCCACTTACAGGGAACACAGAAATCTCAAATTTCCCACCTCACTTCAAAGCTGTGCAAAACCTCTCCCTACTGCTTTGACAACATCCTGAGGGATAAATGCTCTTCCAAGGCACAGTGTGGGAAAATCAGGTTAATTCTAGTGAATTACACCAATGTCTAATTGGGTCTGGAGTTGGGGAGCTCAGTTCAGCCTCACCCCAGGACACTTCAGGAATTCCATTGGGAGCAGAATAATTGGAGTGCTGTAAAAATAGCACAAGGAGGCAGGAGCCAGCCCCAGGGTGGGGAAAGTACAGGAAATTGAGAATTCAGACTATATCTTAATATATCAGATATATATTCAGACTATATCTTAATTTCTGGGAGGAGAAGAAAATGAAAATGTGGGCAGGGCCTGCAGGGCAGAGAGGAGGCAGAGCAGGACGGGTGCAGGTTTAGGGAGTCAGGGCAAATTCCCTGTGGAGCTGCTGGGGAGCCTCAGGGGGTGGCAAAGCCACAGAGCTCTGAGCCTGGCCCTGCTCTGCTGCTAAAAACTCTGATCATCCTTTGTTCTTCCTCTCTGCATCATCCTCATCCTCAGCTCCCACCTCCCTCCTCCACCTCCACTCTGAACTATCAGCTTTGTTCTTCCTCTCTGTATCCTCCTCCTCTTCATCATCCTCAGCTTCTATTTCCTCCTCCAACACTGTGTTACCAGCTTTGCTCTTCCTCTCTGCATCCTCATCAGCTTTGTTCATCAGTTATCAGCTTTGTTCTTTTCTGCATCCTCATCATCCTCATCATCATCCTCAGCTCCCATCTTCTCCTCCCCCTGAGTTGTCACCTTTCCTCATCTGCATCCTCATCCTGCATCTTCTCTGCATCCTCATCATCCTCATCTCCCACCTCCCTCCTCTCCCACCTGAGTTACCAGCTTTGCTCTTCCTCCTGCACCTTCCTCATCATCATTCTCAGCTTCCATTTCCTTCTCCACCCCTGAATTACCACCTTTCCTCTTCCTCTCTCCATACTCCTCCTCTTCATCATCCTCAGCTCCCATCTCCTCCTCCTCCACCCTGAGTTACAGCTTTGTTCTTCCTCTCTGCATCCTTATCATCATCACCATCATCTTCATCTCCCATCTCCTCCTCCTCCACCCTGAGTTACAGCTTTGTTCTCCTTTCTGCAGCCTCCTCCTCCTCATCATCATCCTCAGCTCCCATCTCCTCCACCCCTGAAGGATTAGCCTTGTCCTTCCTCTCTGCAACCATCCTCATCATCATCCTCATCATCCTCAGCTCCCATCTTCTCCTCCTCCACCCCTGAGTTATCACCTTCGCTCTTCCTCTCCATCCTCCTCCTCTCCCATTTCCTTGCTCTTCCACCCCTGAAGGACCAATCTTGTCCTTCCTCTCTGCACCATCCTCCTCCTCCTCAGCCTTCCTCCCCCAGCCCAGTCCCCGGGGATGCTGCATTCCCAAATCCCCTCTGCCCAGGCTCTCCTGAGCAGGGAGTGGCCCTGGGCTGTCTCAAAAGCTTCTCCCCGTTCCCCTCGGTCCATCAGGGTTGGGTTTTTTCTTTCCTGGTACAAAGAGGGGGAGGGAGGAAAGAAAAACAACTGCAGCACTGCTGGTCGTGGGCATCATCTGCAGGCTGATGTCAGATCTGCTCATGCTGACCTAGATGTCCCCATGGACTCCAATTCATGCTGCAGATACTGCAGAGAGATGGGTGGGGTTTCTGGATGGGGAAAAAAAAAATCCTGCTGGAGAATAAAGAGGTTTAAGATATAATCACACCCTGCCCAGCCAGAGAGAGGCTGTGGGGTTGGAGAAATGTGCTTCAGTGAGGGAAGATGCAGATTATTTTTAAATTTCTGTTCTGCAGATGAATTTTTAAAGTCGTTCTGGAGACAGTTTTCTACTCCTGTTTCACAGAGTTCCAAATTAACTGGTGGCATTCAGCAAACAAGAGCAGCAGAACAGGGCTTAGCAACCCCAAATGTTCTTCCCACAGAAGAAAAACTTAGTTCCAGCTTCAGCACAATTTGCTTTCACTTTTAATGCACTTTTAGGAGGTTTTTTGTTTGTTTTAGAATAAATAAATGAGAATAAAGAAATGTTTTAGAATAAATAAATGTTTGGTTTAGAATAAATAAATTTTAGAAAAAAGAAATGAATGAATAAATGAGGCTTCTTGGTGGGCAAATTCCCACTTCTCATTGCCTGGTTTGGGGGTTTTGCCTCTCTTTTTGTGCTTCCAGTGGCACCTGACCCCAAGAATGAGAGAATTTACCCCAATTTAAAGCAGAAATCCCCACCCTGCCTGCAGAAGTAGCACCTGGCCCCAAGCTGGGCTTTTTTTCACCAAAAAAACCCCAAATTTCTCGCTGGGACTCGGGAGCCAGCCCAGCCCAGGAGGGTTTCCTGGCAGGGCTCTGCAGTGCTAATTAGGATAATTAGGATGATTACTGGGCTGCCTCTGTGCTCCTGCTCCATCCCACCCCTAGTCGGGGTTTTAGCACCTGGAAATGCTCCCGCTGCATTTTGGCTTCAGAAAAACAAAATGTGAGCAGGGAAACCGGCCCAGGCTGAGCTGGGATCAGGGGATGGAGAGAGGGAATGGAGCAGCAAATTCCCACCAGCCCTGAGTGGAAATCCTCACTGAAAGTGGCAGAAAAGCTGCAGAGTGGCTGGGCAGGAGCAGGGTGGGGACTGAGGCTTTTCTTGTTCCACTGCAGAAAAATCCCTGCTGCTGCTGCTGCTGCTGCTGCAGAAGGGATGCAGCAGGTGCAGAGCATGGCCAGAATTCACTCACCAGGCTCAGCTCCTCCTCTGCAGCTCCTCAGCACTACCTGCCCTCAACCAGGCTTCAAAAATGATCATTGCAATTAATTAATGTGGTGATTATTGCAATTAATGCAGCTGCAGTGGGTTATTCACAGTGCCTGGGTAGCCAGAGCCTTGTGGAGCTGGAGGAGAAGATTTGGGTGGGAAATTGGGAAGGAATTCTGCCCTGGGAGGGTGGGGAGGGGCTGGGCTGGAATTCCCAGAGAATCCCTGGGTCCCTGGAGGTGCCCAAGGCCAGCTTGGAGCAGCCTGGGACAGTGGGAGGTGTCCCTGCCATGGCAGGGGTGGCGCTGGATGTGTGAAAAAACTGGGCAGGTGCATGAAAAACACCAAACTTGCTTTTTTCCTTGCTTCTTTGGGGTTTTCTGGGGTTTTTTTGGGGGGTTTTGTGTAGTTTTTTTTTGTTTGGTTGGTTTTTTTGTTGTTGTTGCTGGTTTTTTTTTTTTTGTTTTTTTTTTTTTTTTTTTGGGGGGTGCATCTTAACCTCCCTTGGCCAAGAGAAAAGATTTTTTGTTTTTTAAAATTTCAACGCCACATCCCAACCATCCCCACGTTCTAAGTGTGCAAATTGCCATCCAAAACATATGGAGGGAACAGATGGGAGGGAACTTCCTGTAAGCCATGGGAGAGAGGAGAAAAAATGGAAAAAAAAAAAAAAACAACAAAAAAAAAACTAAAGAGAAAAAAAAAAAGAAAAAACACTTGGTGACAATTTACAGTTACAAACCAGTGGAAAAAAATAGAAAAAAATAGAAAAAACCAGGAGCAGGCAAGAAGACATCCACGTGTGGCTGTGCAAGGAGAAGCTGTGGATGGTTCAGGAGATTGGATTCAGGAAGGACCTGGAGGGGCTGGGGGGAATCCAGGGCAGGGAACAGAGCTGGGAAGGGGCTGGAGCCCCAGGAGAGGCTGAGGGAGCTGGGCAGGGGCTCAGCCTGGAGCAAAGGAGGCTCAGGGGCCCTTGTGGCTCTGCACAGCTCCTGCCAGGAGGGCACAGCCGGGGGGGCCGGGCTGTGCTCCAGGGAACAGGGACAGGAGCAGAGGGAACGGCCTCAGGCTGGGCCAGGGCCTGACCCCAGGGACACAAGGGTTAACAACACCAAGGGTCCTGCACTTGGGCCACAACCCCCGGCTTGGGGACAGAGCTGCTGGACACAAAAGGACCTGGGGCCACTGATGGACACAGCTGGACACGAGCCCAGGTGTGCCCACATGGCCAAAAAGGCCAAAGGCACCTGGGTGGGATCAGACTGGCCAGCAGGACCAGGGCAGGGACTGTCCCCTGGGCAGGGACTGTCCCCTGGGCAATGGGGGAGGCCACACCTCGAGGGCTGTGTCCAGTTCTGGGCCTCCCAATTGAAGAAGGACATGGAGGGGCTGGAGAGAATCCAGGGAAAGGAACAGAGCTGGGGAAGGGTCTGGAGCCCCAGGAGAGGCTGAGGGAGCTGGGAAGGGTCTGGAGCCCCAGGAGGGGCTGAGGGAGCTGGGAAGGGTCTGGAGCCCCAGGAGGGGCTGAGGGAGCTGGGCAGGGGCTGAGCCTGGAGCAAAGGAGGCTCAGGGGGCCCTTGTGGCTCTGCACAGCTCCTGCCAGGAGGGCACAGCCGGGGGGGCCGGGCTGTGCTCCAGGGAACAGGGACAGGAGCAGAGGGAACGGCCTCAGGCTGGGCCAGGGCAGGCTCAGGGTGGGCACAGCAGGAATTTCCCCATGGAAAGGGGGCTCAGGGCTTGGCACTGCCCAGGGAGGGTTGGAGTGCCCATCCCTGGAGGGGTCACTCAGTGACAGGGCGGGGATTTGGCACAGCTGGGGCTCCGTGGGCTGGGAGGGCTTTTCCAAACTTCATTCTGGGATTCCACAAAACCCAGCCATGGCCAGGCTGGCATTTGCTGGTGCCCAAAGCAGGAGGCTCCTGGAATTTGCTGCCACCACGAGCAGCAGGAGCTGTCACACCTCCAGCCCTGAGCAAAGCAGGAGAGCTGATCCTGGCTCTGGCACTCCCTGCTGCCCCCAGCCTTTGCTTTCCACCCTCTCTTGCTTTTCCTGGCCCTAAACTTCAGTTGGGTAAAAACTCAAGGTTCTTGCAGCAGATTTATCATCCCTCCTGCTGGCTGATCCCCTGAAACATCCAAAGCTCAGTGAACCCAAACCTGGTCCCAGAACAAACTGGATTATGCAGGAGCTCAGGAAAGCTCTCCATGCTGGGCCAGGACAAGTGCCAGCACTCAAGGACACAGTTTAGGACCACTGTGGCTCTCCAGGGGTTTTATTACATCTCAGGGACAGGGAAAGAGCAAAAAGTGAAGTCATCAGAGAGAAAGTGACTTCCCCAGGCACCAGGATTGGGAATGAGCACAGACTGCCTTATCCCTGAACCCTCGGCTCCAGTCAGAGCTCCCCGACCTCAGGTGCATTTATTTGCACACCTAAATTAGCAAAAACCACCTTTGAATCCACCAAGGACTGCCAGATCTCCCAACAATAACTGCATTTCACAAAGAGGGTTTCCAAAGATACAGACACGTGCAGGATGGAGGGAGTCTGTCTTACCACAAAGTAAAGCCAGGCTTAAAACCTGCTCAGGAGTCTTCCCACATCCCTTCCTTTTGGCAGCTCCTCCGGGAGAGGGTGACATCATCTGTCTGGGTCCTGCAGCCATCAGGATGCACAAACACCCCAAAGGCTGCAGAGCCTCCCCAAAGTGCCTGGATGTGCATCCTGTTCCCTGGCACTGAGATTCATCATCTCCTTGGCAGGATGACTCAGGGAGCTGGAGCTGGGCTCCTCTCAGCTCCCTGCATTTGCAATGAGATTCCCCTGATTTATTTTATCTGCAGTAATTAAGGCAGCTTCTCCCTCACTGCCACGACACCAGGAAGATTTAAAAATAACACAGCAGCAGGGATCAGCAAGAAAACTGCTCTGCGTGGGTAAAATTTCACTGGAATGTACATGGAACGATTTCTGCTGCTCAGGGGCCCTGCCAGAGCCAAGCCTGCAAGAGAAACCTGCTTTTATTTTGGGGTTTCAGTCTCAGCATCCCCTCAGAATGTGCCAACAACACCAAACCCTGACCCTGGTGCAACAATTGCAGAATCAACAAGAAACTCTCAGGTTTCTCCTCAAAGGAGCCACTCCCAGGCTGGAATTCCTGCAGCTCTGCAGGAGTTTTGTCCTTGCACACCCGAGTCACTCCTGAGGCTGCTGCAGGAGCTGCAGGCACTGCTCTGCCCTGGCCTGGGGGGAATCCCAACCCAGCCCTGCCTGGAATGGGAACTGGGCTGGCTGCACATCCCTGGGGATGAGGAACAGCATCCCTGGGATGAGGGGTCAGGAACAGCATTCCTGGAATGGGAACTGGCTGCACATCCCTGGGGGATGAGGAACAGCCCATCCTGGAATGGGAACTGGCTGCACATCCCTGGGATGAAGGATCAGGAACAGCATTCCTGGAATGGGAACTGGGCTGGCTGCACATCCCTGGGGGATGAGGGCTCAGAACAACCCCAACCCTGCCTGGAATGGGAACTGGCTGCAGCATCCCAGATTGAGGGGTCAGGAACAGCCCATCCTGGGATGGGAACTGGGCTGGCTGCAACATTCCTGGGATGAGGGCTCAGAACAGCCCCATCCTGGAATGGGAACTGGCTGCAGCATCCCTGGGGATGAGGGCTCAGAACAGCCCATCCTGGGATGGGAACTGGGCTGGCTGCAGCATTCCTGGGATGAGGGCTCAGAACAGCCCTGGCTGGGATGGGAACTGGGCTGGCTGCAGCATTCCTGGGATGGGGGGGTCAGGAACAGCATTTCTGGGGATGAGGGGTCAGGAACAGCCCCAGCCCATCCTGGAAATGGGAACTGCCGGGACATCCCTGGGAATGGGGGCTCAGAACAGCCCAGTCTGGGATGGGAACTGCCTGCACATCCCTGGGGATAAGGAGCAGCCCCAGCCCATCCCGGAATGGGAACTGCCTGCACATCCCTGGGGATAAGGAGCAGCCCCAGCCCATCCTGGAATGGGAACTGGCTGCACATCCCTGGGGATGAGGGGTCAGGAACAGCCCCAGCCCTGCAGGATCCTCCTTCTCCAGAGCCTCCCCCAGCTCAGCCCAGCCCAGGGACAAAAGGAGATTCGGCTTCTGCCCCCCAGAGTTCCAGGAGGAGGAAAAGCAAACCAGTGTGAGATCCCCAGGCTCAGGGCACTGAAGCTTGGCTGAATTTTGCATTTCCAGCAGGGTTTTTAACCCTCCCTGTGCTCCCTGCCCCAAGGGCTGGGCTCAGTGCCCCAGGGCTGTGGCTGCAGAGGTACCACAGGATTTTCTTCCAAAATCCTCTCTAAATCCATCCCCCCTCAGCTCCACCAGGCTCTGGACATCCAGATGTCATAAATAAATGAATTTATAAATGAACTAAACCCAATCTCTGCCTCTGTGACTGATTCCTTCTGCTGCGTTCATTGCAATAATCACTAAATTAATTTTTAAAAAATTTTTAAAAGCCTCACCTGAGGGCACAAAGAGCAGAGGGGGAGCTGCAGCCTGGATTGTCCTGGATGTTCTGGAGCTGCTGCACCACCCCAGCAGCAGCTCTGAGCTGCAGGGAGCACAAAACCCCTCTGACACCACAAACCACAACCAGCAGAGCTCCTCCAGGGAGGAATCATTTATCGTACACGCCAAAATTACTCTGTCACAATCTCATTTGATGATTCTGGCGGTTTGTTCAAGGTATTTCCTTTATATTTTTTCCCTTTTCACACCTCAGTGTGGAGCCTTGGAGAAGCTCCATCCCACTGCTTCTGCCTATCCTGCCCTGGAGATCAGGGCTTGTTTCTGCGCCTTTTCCCCTTTAATTCCTGCTTTCTGCTCCTTTCTCCACTCCAAACCATCTCAGGCACTTCACAACCGAACTAATTAAGGGAGGGCTCCACCCTGCAGCCTCTCGTGCTAATGAAGGGCTCGGTAATTTCTGGAGCTCTGCTGAGGATGTTGCAGCATCGCTCCCCAGGCAGTGGGAAAAAATCCCATTTTCCTGGGTAAGCAGTGCCTGGAGCCCATGTGCTGCTGTCAAGGTCAGGCAGGCTGCAATGGAAACAGCAGCAGGAGCTGAGCAATGAGTACAAACTGTAATGCTGCAGGCTCAGAAATGACATTTCCTCTGCTCTTTGGTGTCCCAGAATAAACCAGGGCCAGTCCTGCCAGGGAAAACAGCACAGCTCTCACTTCAGTGGCCACCCTGCCTTTCTTCTCCAGGAATAAAGTGATTCATCAGATTCATGACAAGCTGTGCAGGCTGTGGGGCTGATCCTTCACCACGCTGGCATTTACACCAGGGGGATGAGCCGTCCTACAGATCTGCTCCCAGTTTGCTCCATGCCTGCTCAGGCCTGGCACAGAGGAGTGTTGGGGAAATGAACCCACAAACACCAGAGGTTTATGTCCAAAAAGGAGACAGAGCAGTCCTTTGACTTTATTCCAATAAAGGGAGAGGCCATGGGGCATCCCCTGGGCTCTCTCAGAGTTTTGGAGGACTCAGCCTCCCTTTTTATCCCAATTTCCAGCCACATTTCCCTTCTCTCTTTCCCCATTTCTGAGGTACTTGAAAGGTTCAGACTTCCCAGTACACCTGATCCCAAAGATTCCCCTCTAATGCAGAACCTTCCCTTTTCATTTTTAATTCTTACTGAATTTAGGGTTTTTTCCCCATTGGCTGAGGTACTTGAGAGGTTTAAACTTCCCAGAACACCTGACACCAAAGATTTCCCCTCTAACTTTTAATTCGTAATTCTTATGGAATTAATTAATTATTATAAATTTTAATTCTTATGGACTTAATTAGTTAATTAATTTTAATTTGTAATTCTTATGGAATTAATTAATTAATTTTAATTTTTAATTCTTATGGAATTTAAGGGTTTTCCCCACTGGCTGAGGTACTTGAGAGGTTCAGACTTCCCAAAACACCTGATATCAGAAATTCCCCTCTAATGTATAACCCTTCCTTTTAATTTTTAATTCTTACTGAATTTAGGGGTTTTTCTTCCCCATTGTTTCTTTCATCTTTCAATGTCTAATTCCATTTATCAGCAAACCTAAAGTTTATTTGTAAAAGCAAATATCATTTTCCATTCATCAGTCAGTGGAATCCTTTCCATTGTTTCTTTTGTGTCCCAGTCCTGTTTTTACCTCGCAGCAGCCCCACAGCTTGTCTGGAAACACAAACCCAGCGTTCCTCTCAGGAGGGACAGCAGCCCTGGCACTCTCCTTTGGGAATTTCAGTTCATTTTTGCAGCCTGCTGCCCCTCACAAGATGCACATCCCATTTCTGTGACAGATGTGGCTGGAGGCTCTCACGCAGCAGGAAAAGAGAACTTCACACCTGCCAGCCCTGCTGACTCAGCACCGCTCTCTGCTCCATTTCCCGGGGCTGGAGTGCAAATCTCAGTGGCTGGAGTGCAAATTTCAGTCGCGTTTCACTCCCAGGGCCATCACTCCTCCCTCTCCCAGGCGGAGCAGGCAGGAAGGAAATGTCCATTTAATGGAATTACAGCCCCAATTACCTGCAGTGCCTGCAGGGCTGCCTCACTCCGGAGCAGGAGCAGCTTTTGGGTGCACCAGTGGAGTTTGACCCTGTCTGGGTCATTCCCCAGGGGCCACAGTGGGGATTTCTGGCTGGGGTGGTTTTTATTCCATGATTCCCATCTGTGCCTGGAGCCAGGATTCAAAGCCACATTTCTCCTCTAAACACCCAGAGAGCACAAAGGAATTGGGAAATAAAAAACAAACAAAAACCAAGCAGGAACTGGGGAATAAATGGTTCTCTGAGGGAAATTATCCCAATAAAAAGGAGACAGAGCTCTGGGTTGTGTCTCCTTTGTCATCATCTGAATATGGATTAAAGCAGTGGCAAACTAAAGGATGCCCAATGTGTCAGCAAGCAGCCTCACAGGCTGCTGAAGGATGATTATTGCTATTTTTCATTACAGAAATTAGTTTGATAAGTGGAATAATTAAATTCCTGCATGTGCCTGACACCTGTGGGAGATGAGTGTCTGCCTTTCCCCTTTCCCCTCTTCTTTCTTTGCTCTACAGGTGCCTTCCCTTGTTAATTTATAGATGAATAAATCCAGAACTGTCATGGTGCAGGGAAGCATTTTGTGCAGGCCCTGGTCTGTGTCTCAGAGGGTTTGTCCTTCCTGCATGAGCAGATTCAGCTGCAGCATTTCCCAGCAGCAGAGCTGGGCCCTGGCAGCTCCCCCACCCCAGCACCACGGCAGAGCCAGGAAAAAGCAAGGAGAGAACGCAGAGGGGGGGAATTGAGGCCAGCACGGGATCCTGGAGTGCTTTGGGCTGAAGGGACCTGAAATTCATCCCATCCCATCCCATCCCATCCCATCCCATCCCATCCCATCCCATCCCATCCCATCCCATCCCATCCCACCCCATCCCACCCCATCCCATCCCATCCCACCCCACCCCTGACATGAGCAGGGACACCTCCCTCTGCCCCAGGGTGCTCCAGCCTTGGGCACTGCCAGGGACCCAGGCTGTATCCAGGGTGTTGGGGAAATGAACCCACAAACACCAGAGGTTTGTGTCCAAACAGGAGACAGAGCAGTCCTTTGACTTTATTCCAATCAAGGGAGAGGCCATGGAGCATCCCCTGGGCTCTCTCAGAGTTTTGGAGGACTCAGCCTCCTTTTTATCCCAATTTCCAGCCACATTTCCCTTCTCTCTTTCCCCGTTGGCTGAGGTACTTGAGAGGGACAGACTTCTCTGAACATCTGATCCTGAAGATTCCCCTCTAATACACAACTCTCCCTTTTCATTTTTAATTCTTACTGAATTTAGGGGTTTTTCTTCTCCATTGGCTGAGGTACTTGAGAGGTTCAGACCTCCCGGAACACCTGATACCAAAGATTTCCCTCTAATGTGTAACCCTCTCTTTTAATTTTAATTCTTATAGAATTTAGGAGGTTTCCCCCATTGGCTGAGGTACTTGAGAGGTTCAGACTTCCTGGAACACCTGATACTGGAGATTCCCCTCTTAATTTTTAATTTTTAATTCTTATGGAATTAATTAATTAATTTTAATTTTTAATTCTTACAGAATTTAGGGGTTTTTCCCCATTTCTGAGGTACTTGAGAGGTTCAGACTTCCCAGAACACTTGATACCAAAGATTCCTCTCTAAGGTATAACCATCCTTTTAATTTTTAATTCTTACTGAATTTAGGGGTTTTTCTTCCCCATTGTTTCTTTCATCTTTCAATGTCTAATTTCATTTATCAGCAAACCTAAAGTTTATTTGTAAAATCAAGTATCTTTTTCCATTCATCAATCAGTGGAATCCTTCCCATTGTTTCTTTTCTCTCCCAGTGCTGTTTTATCTCCCAGCAGACCCACATCTTGTTTGGAAAGATAAATCCACCATTCCTCTCAGTTTCAAAAGCCAGGAGTCTGCTAAGGAAGGCAGGAGCCTCCCCTGGAATGGAAAATGTAAACCTCCCCCCCTTGATTTTAAATCAAGGGGCTCTCAGGCAAAAAATATGGGAGTAGGAAATAACAGCTCTTTATTAAGGAAGAAAATAAAAGGATAAAATAAACACTGCAGTAACCTAAAACAGCACTGACAGAGCCAGAACAGACCCTGTTTGGGAAGACAAATCTGCTCTTCCTCTCAAGGGGCAGCCCCAGCTGCTCTGGGAATTCCATCCCAGCCCCTCCCAGGGCGCAATTCCTGCCCAGGATCCCACCTAACCCTGCCCTGCCAGTGGGAATCCTCTGGGACCCTGGGGGCAGCCAGAGCTGCTCAGAGCCCTGGCTGTGCCTGACTCTGCTCCTGGTGCAACACAAGCCCTCAGTTATTTCCAATAAACGGAACAATTTCTGCCTTTCCATCCCAGCCCAGCTGCTGCTCCAAGCTCTGGGCAGTCCCTGGTGCCCAGGGGAGCTGCAGTTGATACCAGCCCCACAAATACTGAAATTGTCTGAATTCTGCTCTGAAATCCTCCCCTTCCTAAGCCCCAGGGGACATTTTGAGACAAATAAACCCCAAACCCCCAGATATTTCCCAATGGAAGTCATGATTTTCCATCTTAGCATCATTTCTTTCTCCTTTCCTCAGGTTTTCCAGGCTGCTGACCCCTGGGCTGTTTCTGGTTTTGGGGTGGTGCCATCCCAAAGGCAGGAGCAGCAGGTGAAGAGCTCAGCCCCAGCTCCTGCACACCCAGACCATTTTCACAGCACCCAGCCAAGGCTCCCCCTTCCCCTCAGGGCTCTTCCTCCTCTTCCAGGCTCTACAGGGTTTAATTTCTACTCTGCAAACCCCCAGCTGCTCCATGGAGGTTGTGGAAGGATGAACATTCCCTAAGATCAGCAATGATGATGGGAAACTGTCACTGTCACGTTTTCTGAAAACTCCCTTTGCCAGGATTTCTTCTCCTGAGAAGCTGAGAAGCCTCAGAGAAAAGGAAAACAATAATTATCTGATTGCTTCTCCTGTGTTTGGCTGCTTTGGAATGTGGCTGGAGATTGTTTATCCAACATGTGAATTGTTTTTACTTAATGACCAACCACAGTCCAGCTGTGTCAGGACTCTGGAGTCAGTCATGAGATTTTCACTAGTATCTTTTAGCCTTCTGTCTGTATCCTCTCTGCATTCTTTAGTATAGTTTAATATAGCATTCTTTAATATAATATAAGCACATAAAATAATAAATTAGCCTTCTAAGGACATGGAGTCAGACTCTCAATTCCTCCTTTGTCCTGGGGACCCTGAAAATACCACAGGAAACCTCCTGGGAGCAGCAGCCTCCAACCTTTATTTCAGATTCCAAACCTTCAGTTCCTCTCTTGGAGCTGTTTTGTGCCTCCCAAGGAGGGGCAGGAGTTATCCTGTCACTGTCACATTTTCTGGAAAAATCCCTTCACCAGGATTCTTCTCCTGGGAAGCTGAGAAGGCTCAGAGAAAAGGAAAACAATTCTGATCTGATTTGCTTCTCCTGTGTTGTGCTCCTGTGGAATGTGTTTGGAGATTGTTTACCCACAGGTGATTGTTCCATTGGATTCTGCTGGGAGTTGATTTCACTCTTTGGACAATCAGGGCCAAGCTGTGTTGGGACTCTGGAGAGAGTCAGGAGTTTTCATTATTATCTTTTTAGCCTTCTGTAAGTATCCTTTCTGCATTCTTTAGTAGAGCAATAGAATAGAATAGAATAGAATAGAATAGAATAGAATAGAATAGAATAGAATAGAATAGAATAGAATAATATATGATATTATATATATATTAAAATAATAAATTAGCCTTCTGAGAATGTGGAATCAGATTCTCAATTCCTTCCTGCCACAGGGCACAAATACAATATTATTCCCCTTCCAGGAAAACCTGTCCCTGTGGCTGTGCAGCTCTGAAAGCTCTGGTGGCAGCACCAGGCTTTGTGTGCTGAGATCTGAGCAGAAACTGATCCACGGGACAATGAGAATTCCCCTTAAATAAAGGAATTGTGGGGCCAGACCTTGGGATGCAGGGATTGCTTTGAACCCCACTGATTCAAAAGGAATTCTGCATTTTGGAGGGTGGTTGAGGAAAGGCTGATGGGTAATAAACACATCATTCCTGTCTGTGCTGTGCAGCTCACAGAGCAAAGCCCTCTTTAAATTAGAATTAAATAGAAGTTAATATTGATAAGTAGAGCCCAGACCATGCCTGATTATTTTATCCAAATGAAGTGAAATTGTTAGTTGGCACCTTAATTGCATTGAGGCTTTCATTAAGAGCATCCTCAGATTTCATGTCTATCTCTGACTAAAATTAAAGATTTCATCAACAAAAATACAGACCCTCAGTGGAAGAACAGATTTATTCTTATTCCTGGATGGAAATATCAGTGAAGGATCAAATGCTGGCCTTTGAAGCACCCCAAAAACCAAATCACAAATAAATCAGTTAATTTATGGCATTGTTTAATTGCACAATGACAATTAACTCCAGCTGCTGTGTTTCACCCACCCAACACATGGAAGAAATAAGAATTTTGGTTGTGCCTTTGACATGGAAAGTGGAGGTTCCTGGGCCAAAGTGCCACTGAAGTTGTTAAAAGGGAAGATTTGTGTCTCCAATTTTCATGCATTTGGAAAAAAAAGGCTTTATTTATTCATGGGCCTCAAATAAACCAAGGGATAAAGACATCCCTGGCTTTTGTTGTGTTTCTTTTCTCAGCCAAAATGAAATTACACTGAAATTCCTATTTATTTCCAGGATGTGCTTTATCTACACCAGCTATTTATTATCATAATTACAGCAGGGCTTGCAGAGCAACAAATCCTGTGCATTATTAAAGCCTGGAGGTTTGCAATTTCCGTGGGTAAACATCATCCCAAGGAGCTGCAGGGACATCCTTTGGGATGCCACCACGCTTTGAAACCAGAATCAACCCAGTGGATCAGTGTCAGAACCCAGGACATTGCTCTGGCTGCCCTGGGTGATTCCAGACCCTGGCAGGGGCTCAGAGACCTTGGCACAGAGTCACAAACACCTGTGCCTTGGATTTTAGCCCATGGAAACAATTCCCAACTTTGGGTGAAGGTTTACAAGCCACAAGAGTTTGAGTAGAATGATAGTGAATTTGTCACAGGGTGAAAAAGTAGAAAAGTAGAATTTTGGGGATTTAGAATGGGGGTTCAAGAGGCAAGATGGAGGAATCTGGGCGTGTCCTGTCCTCCTTCTCCTTCTCCTTCTCCCTCTTCTCTTTCTTCTCCTTCTTCTTCTCCTTCTTCTCCTCCTTCTTCTCCTTCTCCTCCTCCTTCTTCTTCTTCTCCATCTTCTGCTGTGTTGGTGACACTTTTGGATTGGTTTAGAGTAGAGACAGACTGTCTAACATAGGTGATGAGTATTGGCAAATTATTGTAAATAAAGTACAGGTAGTTCTTAGTATAAAAAGCCAACACCACCCCAAGGGCAGGGACTGTGCCACAACCCGACCTGCTGGACAGATCTCAGCAGGTCAGAGAAAGAATGGAACAGATGAGAGAAAATAAACAACCTTGAAAAGCAGAACCGACCCATCTCGACTTCTTCGGTCGCGGGGCTGAGAAAAAGAGACTTTCTAATTGGGTCATCCCAACCACAGAAACCCGAGAGATCAGTAGCCTTGACAATCCGAGGAGAGAGGAAGCAAAAATATCATGCTAAGATGCAAAATCATTATTTCCATTAGGAAATATCTGCTTTTTGGGGTTTATTTGTCTTTAAAATGTCTCCAGTGGGGCTTGGGAAGGGGAGGAATGAGCCCAGAGTGTTCAGCCCCTGCTCTGGGGCCATCTGGGGATGCTGGTAATGGGTTTTGGGGAGGTGAGGGTCAGGACACCCCAGAGAGGCTCCTAAAAGGCTCTTAAAGATGGATTGCAAGCATGGAAACCTCCCCCAAACCCCTCAGGCAGGGAATAAAATCCCTTTTTGCAGAATTATGGACAGGAGAGGGGAAGGGCTGAGCTCAGGATCTGGCATTCAGCAGCAGCCAGGAGGAGGAGGTGTGCCCAGAAAACAGAGGGGAATTTCAATTATTTTGAGAAATTTTCTTTGAATTACTCTGAGAAATTCCAGGCTAATGCAGACTTAGATTTGCACCAATATCCAACATTTTCCTGCATTTTCCATAGGAAAATTCAACATGATCCTGGATTATGAATAAATCAAATGAAATGTGGGTGATCACCAAAATTAATGTATTTTTAGCCATTATTATTATAGTTATCCTATTACTATTATTACTAACAAGCATTAATTACTACTAATTATTAAGTATTACTACCAAAGTTAATTTAAAAATAATTAAAAATTAATTAATAAATTTCCTTTTTTAAATAAAGCTGTTTGGAAGAGCCCTGACAATCAACATCCCCAACATTTGGGATCTTCTCTGTGGGATCTGAGTGCCAGAGGCTGATCTCCCAAAAATCCCAAAGAGGACAGAACAAAAGCAGATTAAACCTTGTTTTTTTCTCTTTAAAATCCAATTTGACCCGAAGGCCTCCAGTCCGCTCTGAGTTCCAGCCCCACCTGAGCCATCCCAGGGGAGTTTGGATCCTGCCCTTTGCTCCCTGTGCCTCTGAGCTCCTCCAGGATTCCCTGCTTTGGGTCCCCCCATGGAATTTCTGGTCAAATTTAGCATTTCAATTTGATTGATTGTTTGCTGTGGTTTAATGAGCCCTCAGCTGGGATAAAGAGATGGAAAAGCCCCACCCAACATTGATATTTCAGTCACAGCAGCCACATGGCAAGGTCCCCACGGCCAGGTGGGTTTAGAGCGTGTGCAGAGCTCCACATCTGAGCACAACTAAAAAAAATATAATTTAAAAAGGTACAATTTCTTCCTCCTGGAATAAAATGGAAGATCAGGATCCATTATTTTATCTGTGCTGTGGCTGCTCTCAGATTTTCCTGCCATAATCAGGTTTTTGCATCCTCCCATTTCATGCCCATTTCTGACTAAAATTAAAGATTTCATCAACAAAAATACAGACCCTCAGTGGAAAAATAGATTTATTCTTATTCCTGGATGGAAATATCAGTGCAGGATCAAATGCTGGCCTTTGGAGCAGGTCTCTAAAGCTGTGCTCAGCACCCTGAAAACCAAATCACAAATAAATCAGTTAATTTATGGCAGCATCCACAACTTTCCTTTCCTAATGCTAATTGGATCGATGAGAAACATTGGAGGGCTTTTTTCTTTCCCAATGATCAGATCATCAGCAAAATGTTCATCAATGGCTGACATTTGCTTTGGCAGAAGCAAATAATTGAAGAAGGAGATAATTAAACCTCCCAGTTCCCTGGTTTAGGGGGAGCCATTGCCTTTCTCCACTGGGGAGCCATCTCCATTTCTGACCCAATTAATAAATTATTGATATAATCAGGTGGAATTTCCTGCTGGTGAATGAGACATAATGAGATTAGCAGAGCAATCCCAGCTCTACCACGATGGGATTGGAGCCCCGGGAAAGCTCTTTTTGTGCAGCGCTCCCCAGTTTTTCTGCAGTGGCCCCCAGTTGCCAGCCCTGAGCTCCTGCAGTGACTTTGTCCCCCAGTTTCAGCCAGAGGACACCTGAACCTGCTCCACTTCTCCTTGAATATTGCAGATGTTGGCCCTGGCACAGCCCCAGCTGCACAGGGAGGTTCAGGTGTCAAACTCCAGAGGGACAGGACGGGTTTGGGGGGTGGGAGCTCCAAGTGCTCCAGTTCCATGGGCAGGCATGGAGGTGTTTGCAGGGTTCCCAGGACAAGGGAAGAGACGAGGATCTGACTCCACGTTTCACAAGGCTAATTTATTATTTTATGATATATATTATATTAAAACTTTACTAAAAGAATAGAAGAAAGGATTTCATCAGAAGGCTGGCTAAGAATAGAATAAGAAAGAGTGATAACAAAGGCTTGTGTTTGACCAAGACAGTCCAGACAGCTGGACTGTGATTGGCCATTGATTAGAAACAACCACATGAGACCAATCCCAGATGCACCTGTTGCATTCCACAGCAGCAGATAACCATTGGTTACATTTTGTTCCTGAGGCCTCTCAGCTTCTCAGGAGGAAAAATCCTAAGGAAAGGATTTTTCATAAAACCTGTCTGTGACTGGCAGGGACACCTTCCATGTCCCAGACTGCTCCAACCTGGATCCTGAGGACACAACCCATGCTGAGCTTGCTCCTCACACATCCCCCAGCACAAACAAAAGCTGATTTACTACAGAGAGTGAGAGCAAAGCTCCCTCCCATCCCCTGCAGCAGAAACGTGTCCCAGAGCAGCTGACAGGACAGATTTACCCCACACAGCCTGCTCAGAGCACGGAGATCTGGAGCCTCTGAGGGCTGGGAAGGGGCTGCATGAGTGTGAGGATTGGGAGCAGCACTTGGGCCATCAATAATTGTCCTGGATTGCCAAGCAAATTGTGTTCTATTCCCCATCTGGATGGCAGCTGGCTTCTGTTCAGTGGGCAGTTCTCCCTATCTCTTCCCCACCCACTCCTCCCTCTGGGGAGACATCTGCTGATAAGAGGCCATTGAATGTCCCTGCATGACTGATAAGAACTGCAGCATCCCATTGGGAGATGTGAGCCCAGAGGGAGGAGCCAAGCATTCCTACCCGGATAGAATCTGGAGATTCTGGAACACCAGCCAAGCATTCCTACCTGGATATAATCTGGAGATTCTGGAACACCAGCCAAGCATTCCTACCTGGATATAACCTGGAGATTCTGGAACACCAGCCAAGCATTCCTACCCGGATATAATCTGGAGATTCTGGAACACCAGTCAAGCACTCCTGCCTGGATATAATCTGGATATTCTAGAACACCAGCCAAGCATTCCTACCTGGATATAATCTGGAGATTCTGGAACACCAGCACGGCTTCCCCACTGGATTCCCAGAGGAGCAGCAGCTGCCTCTCCTTCCCCTGGATCTTCAGAGGAAGAGACTCCACCCTTCTCCAGGATCCCTGCTCCAGCAGAACCAGCCCTGGCACTGCAGGAGGGCTGAGCCACAATTCCAATGGTTCTGCTGCCCACACCCTGACCCACAGGGTGTCAGGCTGGGTTCTGACTCTGGCACTGTTGGTTTAGTTCACTGCATTGTTTATTTTATCCTTTTATTTTCTTCCCTAATAAAGAACTGTTATTCCTGCTCCCATATTTTTGCCTGAGAGCCCCTTAATTTAAAATTTATAACAATTTGGAAAAGGCGGGGGGGGGGGGGGACGACAGGGGGTTTGCATTTTCCATTTCAGGGGAGGCTCCCGCCTTCCTTAGCAGACACCTGGCTTTTGAAAGTTGAGAGGAACAGTGGATTTGTCTTTCCAAACAAGCTGTGGGTCTGCTGGGAGATAAAAACAGCACTGGGAGATAAAAGAAACAAAGAAACAATGGGAAGGATTCCACTGATTGATGAATCGAAAAAGATATTTGATTTTACAAATAAACTTTAGGTTTGCTGATAAATGAAATTAGATACTGAACGATGAAAGAAACAATGGGGAAGAAAAACCCCTAAATTCAGTAAGAATTAAAAATTAAAAGGGAGGGTTATACATTAGAGGGAAATATTCAGGATCAGGTGTTTTGGGAAGTCTGAACCTCTCAAGTACCTCAGCCAATGGGGAAAGAGAGAAGGGAAATGTGGCTGGAAATTGGGATAAAAAGGAGGCTGCATTCTCCACAACTCTGAGAGACCCCAGGGGATGCCCCATGGCCTCTCCCTTTATTGGAATAAAGTTAAAGGACTCCTCTGTCTCCTTTTTGGACATAAACCTCTGGTGTTTGTGGATTAATTTCTCTAACAAAAGCAAGACAACAATCCAGCCCTGAGCCTCCCCAGGTGTCCCTTAGGAACATCCACTCCCGGATCTGCTGCAGAGCTGCATTTTCTACCTGAGCAGTTTCGCTCCACCCAGGGCCAGCTCTGGCTGCTGCTGGGGCCCATCAATATTTTAGGGCTCTGTGAGTGGGAGCTGCAGGAGGAGCAGTCACGCAATGTGTCAGAGCCACTTAGTGCAGGGCAGCTGCCTCCCCTGACCCGAGGAGACCCCGCTGCTCCCACAGCCAGGGTGGGCTCAGGGGGGGTTTCCATCTCCCCTCGCGTTGGGCAGCTGCAAAATGAGCTCTTAAGCCAAGCAGCCCTGCCAGGATGGCTGCTGTGACAGAAAAGCTGCAAAAAAAATGAAGTTATTAGAAAAAAACACAAGTCTGGTGCTGTTTTTTCTCGCACTCTGCATCCAAGGAACGAGTCCTGTGGGTTTGGAAGATCAGGATGCATTGTTCACACTGGCTGTGAGGGATGGTGGTATCCATGGGATTGGGGCTCAGGAAAAGCTGCAGGACCTAAAGGAAGCTGGAGAGAGGCTTTTTCCAAAGTCAAATTCCCAGTATTTCATCTAAACTGTGTCTCTTTAGGTTTAAAGCCATTCCCTGGTGATAGGACAAGAGGGAAGGGCTTTAAACTGAAGGAGGGAGGTTTGGATTGGATATCTGGGAGAAGTTCCTCCCTGTGAGGGGCTGGGATGGAATTCCCAGAGCAGCTGTGGAGGTGCCCAAGGCCAGTTTGGAGCACTTGGGACAGTGAGAGTTGGCCCTGCCATGGCAGGGGTGGCACTGGATGGGATTTAAGGTCCTTCCCAACCCAACCCATCCCATGTTTCCATGGCTCTGAGTTTAGGGAAGAGCTGCTGCTGTTCCACAGGGGAGGAACTGGCACAGGAAAGTGATGGAGGGAAAACCAAGCCCAGAACACGCCAAAGTCATCAGCAAATCAGCTCCAGAGCCAAGAACACAGAGCTGGCACGAGCAGCCAGGTCCAGCCAAGGAGGAGCTCTTCCAAGAGCAATCTCCATTTGTGTTATTAATAAAAACCCTCTCTGCCAACAAGCAGGAGAAAAATTGATCCCATCCTCAGCAGAGTAAAATCCAATCAAGCTCCACAAGGTGACATCTCAAAAGCTGAGGCTTTGATTAAGAGGATGGTGTTTAATTAAAGGCCTGTGCACTGCAGCTGGAAGGAGCAGCTCCTGATTAGGACAAAGTAATGTCACTTTTGGGGACATTTCTCCCAGGAGAAACACAAACTGTTCCTCACGGAAACCAAGGGGAAGGACAGAGAGTTCAGGAAACCTCTGGCTTTGTTTCCATCTTGAAAACCTTGGAGATCTCTGCTCAGAAACCAAGTGAGAGGATCTGGGGGTGTTTGATTATAATGACAAGAACTGTCCTGTACCTGTAATCACAGCACCAGGTGTGCAGGGTGGGATGGAGAGGGATCATCTTCCAGTGCTCCTTCCCAAAATACCACCCACCAACACAACACAGGGCAGAATTTTTTTTTTTTTAATTCATCTAAAAAGTGGGGAAAAATGAAGTTATTAGGAAAAAGCCCAAGTCTGGTGCTGGTTTTTTCTCACACTCCACATCCAAGGAATGAGTCCTGTGGGTTTGGAAGATCAGGAATCATTGTGGTGAAAATATTTTGCCATTCCCAACTCAGGAGGAGGAGGATCAGCACTGGATTTGCTCCCACCCCCAGGGAGCTCCTTGTCTGAGCAGAGAAAGGGGAAAAACTCTCCAGAACTGGATTTTTCCCCACAATGCACTTGGAAAAAACCTTTGCCACGGCTCCTCTGAAGGAAAAAAAGAAGATAAAGCAAAGGATGGGAAGCATTTCCCAGCAGCAGCAGCAGCAGGACCAGGATTGTTCAGCCCTGAGTGGGCAATGGATCCCTCGGGATGGGAAATCAAAGGCAGCCAAAAGCAGCCCCAACCTCATCCCTGCCAGCTATAAAAAGTGCTGGGCTTTAATCAGCTTCCCCAAAGATTGCCTTTCCATTGGAGACCTCCAAACCTTTTGATCAAAACAAAAACCCCAAGCAGAGTCTTACGGAAAAATCTTGCAGCTGCCTCAGTTCTGCCTCAGCTGTGACATCTTGACCCAAATAATCCCTTCCCTGTGGAGTTCCCCAGGATTTCATTTCATTTCATCCTGGGCAGAGGCACCAGTGAGGCTTGGAGAGAGCCAGAAATGCCTGGCCAGGCTGGAGCTGGTGCGGGGAGCAGCCCCAGGGGCTGGGGGTTTATGGATAACACTGAGTTCCTGCAATGGTTCCCCCAAAGTTGAGACTAAAAGCAGCATTTCCTCTGGAACTAAAGCAGCATTTCCTCTGGAACTAAAGCAGCATTTCCTCTGGAATTAAAGGAGCATTTCCTCTGGAACTAAAGCAGCATTTCCTCTGGAACTAAAGCAGCATTTCCTCTGGAACTAAAGCAGCATTTCCTCTGGAACTAAAGCAGCATTTCCTCTGGAACTAAAGCAGCATTTCCTCTGGAATTAAAGCAGCATTTCCTCTGGAACTAAAGCAGCATTTCCTCTGGAACTAAAGCAGCATTTTCTCTGGAATTAAAGCAGCATTTCCTCTGGAACTAAAGCAGCATTTCCTCTGGAATTAAAGCAGCATTTCCTCTGGAACTAAAGCAGCATTTCCTCTGGAACTAAAGCAGCATTTCCACTGGAACTAAAGCAGCATTTCCACTGGAACTAAAGCAGCATTTCCTCTGGAACTAAAGCAGCATTTCCACTGGAACTAAAGCAGCACAGCAGGTCTCGACTGGTGTTGAGGAAGATGAAACAGGAAAGTCTTATAAATATGATTGCTTGGCAAAAGATTTTGAGAATATGGAAACTATAAGTACTATAAGTAACTTAGTTACTGAACTACTGGAAAACAATGGTGTGGCCAGCTGAAGGTGATCCCCTTTTGATGGAACAACACCCTCTGCTTGCAGACAGCTCCAAGGGTCAGAGCAGACCCTGCCAGCTTGGCAGAAGAGGCCCAAAGAGGAGTTTGTAGGGTTTAAAATGTAACACAGGATGGTGATGTAATGATTGTTATAGGCTGTATGTAAATGCTGTAGGATTTGTATCTTATACTGGATTGGTTAGTGAGAATCAGAATATTCAACACAGAAGAAGATTTATTGTACTGTAATGGGAACCTCACTCTCTCTCATCCCCTTTACCACACTCTTGCCTTCTCTCTCTTTACCTCTCCCTCTCCCAGGCCTGCTCTGAGCTGTGCCTGGCAGCTCCCAGAAGGGCCCTGCCCCCAGGCCCTTTGCAATAAACCCCAAGTTCCAAGCCCTGGCTGCAGAGATCTCTCGTCTCCATCCGTCCCAACCGTCCTACCCCCCCCACTCCGACAGACTGGAAATGAGGGTTCATAGAAACATGGAATGGTTTGGGTTGGAAAAAAGATGAAAATCATCTTTTCCCACCCCTGCCCTAGGCAGGGACACTTCCCAATATCCCAGGGTGCTCCAAGCTGGCCTTGGACACTTCCAGGGATGGGGCAGCCACAGATTCCCTGGAAAACTTCATTAATCTGGGTGTTAATTAGGGTAGCAGAATGTTCCTTCATCCTTATCCAGCTGATCCTGCAGGGATGGACAAACCCAGCACTTTGGGATGGACAAACCCAAAGCCCTTTTTTAGGGTTACAAAGCAATCCTTATCCGACTCCCCAGGACCCTCCCAGCACTCCCAGCCTTACCACCCCTGTGACCTCAAACAAGCCAAATGCCAATGAAATGGAAAAAAATCCAGCCTGGATAGGAAATTTTGGACCTTTCTGATCTTGGAGTGCCTCAAACCCACTTTCTTCTTGTGTTTTTATTTCAGATAACCAAGCAAATCCTTTTTTTCCAGCAAAAAACCCCACAAGTTTCTTCTTGTGTTCTCCTTTCAAAGAAAAAGGAGAACACTTTCTTCAAAGCCTTCCCTCTCCAAAACATCCTGTTCCTTCCCACAATGATGCTCTCTGGTGTTTTAAAAGTCAAATTTCAGCCAGTGACATGTTTTGAGGCTCAGGTGATGGAAAGTGAATTTTCATAAAACTCACTTTGAAATGAAATTGCTGTTCAACTCCACCTGAAGCTTTCTGAATTCTGAACTTACTGAAGAAAAAAACACCTATAATAAAAAAAAAAAACCCAAAATAACATCTGGAAAATATGGGAAGCAACTGCCAGGACTGGAGGAGCTGGAATAATTACTCAGAGTATTTCAAAGCAATATTTCACAGGATTAAATACTGAGATTAATGAGTCTTTGTCTAGGAAAAGGTAAATTGCAGCATTCACTGAAACAGGCAGTAACAACATTTTTGCAACCTCACAAAGTCCAATGGAATTAGAAATTAATTGTCTGCAAGTCAAAATTAATAATTGTTGGAATGAGCACAAGGGAAACAAAGTGTGAGGACGTTATTGAGCTTGAAAAGTAACAACAGAAACATCTTTGCAAGCATTAATCTCTCACAGCCTGACTCAGCTGGGGAGTTCATCTTTCTAAATTCCATTTTTTAGTACAATGGGGTGTTGTGAAATGTGTGTTTGCGTTGTTGTTTTTATTCTAATTAGATAGAATTGCTGAGGGCTCATCATCTGCGTTTTGCCAAGTGGCAATTGGACAAATTCTGAAAACAACCACTCTGAAAACAGCATTTTCTGTCACTAGAGCTCTGATCACCACATCAGACAAAATGAAAACAACAGAGAGATGTTCAGGGAAAAGGAATTGAGGAAGTTTTTGCATTCATTGTTTTCTCCCCTTTCCCACATCCCAGACTTTGTTTAAAGCACCACCAGGGCTTTTCCTGAGCTGGGATTTCGGAGCTCCATGGGAGCCCAACCCACAGCACAGCACAAGCCCTGAAGGAGACACCTCTGCTTAAAACCTGAGGCATTGATCCCTTCCACCTCTCAGGCATCTTCCCAATTCATCATGGATGGAATTCATTCCATCAGGAGGAGCAAAGTGCTGCATCATCACCTGGCACACAGAGAAAGGTGAAGCTGCACCAAAACCTGGTGCTGAACCCAGCTTGTCCCACCTGAACCTGGGTTCTGAACTTCCAGAGCCACATTCCTGCCCCAAATCCCCTCTGCAGCTGTCAGTCCTGCCATTCCTGCCCCAGATCCCCTCTGGAGATGTCAGTCCTGCCATTCCTACCCCAGATCCCCTCTGGAGATGTCAGTCCTGCCATTCCTGCCCCAGATCCCCTCTGGAGGTGCCATTCCTGCCCCAAGTCCCCTCTGCAGGTGCCATTCCTGCCCCAAATCCCCTCTGGAGGTGCCATTCCTGCCCCAAGTCCCCTCTGGAGATGTCAGTCCTGCCCCAAGTCCCCTCTGCAGCTGTCAGTCCTGCCATTCCTGCCCCAAATCCCCTCTGCAGCTGTCAGTCCTGCCATTCCTGCCCCAAATCCCCTCTGCAGGTGTCAGTCCTGCCATTCCTGCCCCAAGTCCCCTCTGCAGGTGCCATTCCTGCCCCAAATCCCCTCTGCAGCTGTCAGTCCTGCCATTCCTGCCCCAAATCCCCTCTGCAGCTGTCAGTCCTGCCATTCCTGCCCCAAATCCCCTCTGCAGGTGCCATTCCTGCCCCAAGTCCCCTCTGGAGATGTCATTGTGCCACTGAACTCTGGGAGCTCCTTCAGCCAAAGGCCAGCAAAGCTGCCTGAGAATTCCTCCCACACTGAGGCACTGCAGTGTCTAATTATTATTTGGAGAGAGTGATATTCTCATTTTTCAGATGATGCAAGGAAATAAATCAGTCTGGTGCCTCTCCAGGGGGAAAAATACCTTAATTGAGCTGCTTTTGCAAACTCTGCTTTAATTGTCTTAAGTGGCTCATCCTGACTGGGAGCATCTGTGGATCTCATCTTCCAGACCACTCTGCTCCTTCTAGAAACGCCCAAACAAAAAGGATTCTGTCCAAACCCACTCCTGCACTGTGTGATCAGAGGATTTTGCTGCAGCTGAGATGTTCAGCATCCCCCATTTCCCAGGGGGTGGGAGGAATCAGGACCTGTCCCTCTCCCTACAGAAGCCTTGAACTTCCCAACCCAAACCCTCCCCGTGTCCCAGGGGCAGGAAAATTGTGGGTTTTACCCTCCTGATTACCCTGGGTGGGGGAATCACCCAACGAATTTCAGGGAGAGGGCAAAGCAGATTTTCCACCGGATGTCCTGGGCACCAGCAGCACGCAGAACAATATTTAGTTAAAGGAATTTAACGAGGGCTAATGCATGATTAATGAGCTATTAATGAGCTGTGCTGGGCTAGAGAAACAATTGGTGTAACAAATCCTCTGTGAGGACACAGCCCCAGCTCACAGGACACCGAGGGTGACTCTGCTTTTCCTCCTCATCAGCACAATCTGCTCCTGCAGCTCTGGCTCCTCATGCATTTTTAAAAGCTTCCGTCTCCTGTGCTCCACATGGCTCCAAAATCACTTTCCAAATGCCATTAACACGTGCATTAATTGAGTTATTGTGGTGATTGTCAGTGCTTGCTCAGGTCTATAAATCCAGCAGGGCTTTTGTGGGGCCCAAACCAGCAGCTCCGGGCTCTGCTCCCACCTCCCCGCACTGACCCGAGCAAAGAAGGAAAACAAGAAATTCCTGCTCTTTTTTCCAAGCTTAGAGACTTTGTTTTGTCTCTCTCTGAGATCATTCACAACCCTGAAGATCTTTAATTTCTTCTTTTAATTTATGGCAGTGGCTGCAAAAGCAGAAATGCACAAAACCATTGTTCAGATTTTACAATAGCTACACTGACTTAAAAAATTCAATTTTCCTGCCACATCCATGACAATCTCCTCTGGGGATAAGAGGGATCATTTCCTACAGGTCAGAAATATTTTGGTTAAGCTGACCCAGGTGCTGAAGTGCAGCAGCTCCAAACTTCAGGTGCTAAAAAAGTGATTTTTTTTTTTTTTGAAATAACTCTGTTTTCTCACCTCAATTTAGGTATTTTCCCACTTTTTGAATAACTGAGTGTGCTGCAAAGGAAAATCCAGCTTGACCTGGGCCTTCATGGGAGCCAAAGTTAAGCTCAGGTTGCTGGACTGAGCCACTTCTCAAAGCTGCAGCATTTCCCTCTGCTGGGAGAGTGACTCACACAAGAAAAGAGCTCATTCCCCCAAGTCCTCTTTTCTTTTGGGCTGCTATGAAAGGTTTCTCTTTTTAATTAAAGAAAAAAAGAGCAGTTTACAGCTGCCTTGCAAGACCACACAGCTCTCATGTCCTCAGCTTTGATTTTTCCTTTTGCTCTTTGCCAGCCAGGAGAATATTCAGGATTAAGTTCCATCCCTTGTTGCTGACACACACTCCAGGCTTGGAAACACAAAATTAATCTCCAGCCCTGTTTAACCCTTCCTGAGGGCTTTGGACAGCTCATAATGAAGTTTGCTTCATGGCAGGCTTGGATTGCCCAGGGAGGAGGGCAGAAAAGTTAAAAAAATATAAAAATAATAGGTTATTGAAGAGCACACTGGATTTAATAATCAGTTCTGTCAGTTTAGAAGAATTTATCAAGGATTTCCTTCCCTGCTGCTCATCTTGTGTTCAACCCAACCAGGGCAGGATCAATGTCCCTCCAAAACCAAATTCCAGCTGCTGGGACGCTGTTTGGGGACAGGAGTCCTGGACCCAGGGACACTCCAGCCTGGCTTCCCCTTGTCATGAACATTTGGGGCTGTGGGACTGGATTATTGATTGCTGGGAGTTTGGGGCGGCCCTGAGGGGCCGGTGTTGGGATCTCTGCTGCTCACAGTGACCTCAAGGAAAGTTCCAAAGTCTCTTTTCCCAGCCCAGCGCTTGAAGAAGGAGTCAGAGCTCTTCATTTCTCCCTCTCAAGGTTGTTTATTGTTTTTTTATCTATAAAATTCTTTCTCCTGCCCTGCCGAGGTCCATCCAGCAGGACAGTTCCAGGCACTCTGCCTGCCCCCAGGGCAGGGTTATGTCTTTATACTAAAAACTACAATGTGTACAATATTTACAATTACCTTCCAATACCCATCACCTATGTTAGACAGTGAGCTTCTACTCTAAACCAATCTAAAAGTGCCACCATCACAGCAGAAGATGGAGGCCAAGAAGAAGAAGGAGAAAGGCTGGACACACCCAGATCCCTCCACCTTGCCCCCCTGAATCCCCATTCTAAAAATCCCAAAATTGACATTTTCACCTCGTGATAAATTCACTATCATTGTACTTAACTTGTCATGGCTTGCAGAACTTCATCTAAGCTTGGTAACTTGCTCCACGGGTCATTATCAAAACCACAGAGGCATTTTGGGCTCAGTGCCAGCGTGTCTGAGACCCCTGGCGGGGGTCTGGGCTGCTCAGGACAGACAGAGGGATGTCCTGGGTCCTGACAGGCCGGCTGTGGGCCAGCTGTGGGGTAGCTAAAAGCCAGCTGGGAGCCAGCTGTGGATCAGCTGTGAGCCAGCAATGATCTACTTGTGAGCCAGCCCTGATCCAGATGTGGGCCAGCTGTGCACCAGTTGTGGGCCAGCAATGATCCAGCAGTGGGCCAGCCCTGATCCAGCCCTGATCCAGCTGTGACCCAGCCCTGATCCAATTGTGGGCCAGCAATGATCCAGCAGTGGGCCAGCCCTGATCCAGCTGTGAGCCTGCCCTGATCCAGCTGTGCTCTCCTGCTCTGCTGGGCCAGTTCTCTGCAGGGAATACCCCACTCCTGCTGCAGGGCCCTGGCTGCTCCATAGCCCCACATTCTGGCCAGCTCCAAGGCCTGGCTGGGCAAAAATCAAGGCAGGAGCTGCTCCAGCCTCAGCTGAAGGTGCAGGGACAGAATCCAGCCCCAGTCTGTGTGATTTGGGAAGAGAAAAGGACTCCAATTCCTCCTTCACCAGTTTGTTACAGATTTTCTCTTGGTCAGGCTTTTGTCCTTCACAAACTACAGGAAAAAGAGCCTGAGACAGGGATACATCCTGAAATGAAGTCATCAGGCACAGCTCATCTTCAGGCAGATGAGGATTCCCAATGCAATGGATTGACTAAAAATCTGTGACTTCTGCACAATGATCTGGTTTTCATTGTTATCATTCATTATTGTGTGCATTGGAATTGAAATTCTCAACCAAACAATGAGCTCCTGGTGGGTTCTGTCTGCATCAGCACTGGAGAATCCATGGATTCCCCATCCCTGAGAGTGTCCAGGCCAGGTTGGACAAGGCTTGGAGCACTCTGGGACAGTGGGAGGTGTCCCTGACATTGCAGGGGTGGGACTGGATGATTTTAAGGTCCCTTCCCACCCAAATCATTCCAGAATTCCATGATCACTGTCTCTTCTGAAAGCAGGTTTTTTTCTGAGTCCGTTTACAAAATATTTACAACTTCCATTGATGCCTTGTGAAGGCTGAGCTGAAACAGAGGCTGGACAGAGCTAAAGAATAAAGCAGGGATTTATCAAAAGGCCTCCATGGATCCACCTTGGGCAGCACAAGAGCCCAGCCAGGGCTGCACCCAAAATGAACCAAAATGGTCACAAAATGAACCCAAGATAAACCAAAATGGTCCCAAAACGCACAGCTGGTCACGGCGTCTGTCACTTTTATAAGTTCTGCTCCATTTGCATCTTGCAGTTCATTGTCCCATTCCAGCTTTAGCCCATCCAGTCCCATCCTTGTTTTTCTCTCTCCAGCCCACGGTGTTTGTGCTCTTGGGCCTGAGATTTGGGTCATTTGTCCTTGGCCCCCAGCTGGAGCAGGAATTGTTTTGTCTCCCTGCTCTGTGCACAGAGCTCACCATCCCCTTTCTCTATTCTTTAGTACAGTTTAGTATAGCATCCTTTTATATAATATAAGTACATAAAATAATGAATTAGCCTTTTAAGAACATGGAGTCAGATTCATCATGTTTTTTCCTGCCATGGGGGACCCCAAAAATACCACATGGGTTTAATTCTTTTCTCTGAGCTTCTCCCAGCTTTTCCCAGAAGGATGCCTGGGAAGCAATCCATTTCTGTCTCTAACCAGGCTGTCACAGCCACACTGTCCCCCTGCCCTCCTCCGTGGCACAGCTGGTGTAGGAATGTGCCTTCTGTTGACAGAGTGACAAAACTATCCTTTGTCCCCTTAAAAAGGAAAAAAGTCCAGAAGTTTCTTTCCTCAATTAACAAAAAAGACACCTCATAGGACCTGGGGGACTTCACCTCAAACTTAAGGACAGCCAATTGGACAGTAGCCAGAAAGTCCCCCCTGAGCAATTCACTAGAAAAAGAAGAGAACAAAGAAACTAATTGCTTTTGTGAGGTTTTTCACCAGGGGCAAGGACCTTTTGCACCTGGCTTGGATTTTCTCTGTAAAGAGTTTTGTTATTTTGCCTTTTATTAAAACCTTCTTGTTTCCAACAGTACCACAGAAGCCATGCTGCTGATTTTACAGCTTCTGAGGTAGCTGAGCTATCTTGGGTGTGGAATAGATCTCCAAGAGCTTATGAGACCTGGCTTGAGGAGATGCATATTTCAAGCTGGAGCTCTGTAAGCCTGGCAGAGCTGCTCAGACCCCAGGGCTCACCAGGCTGTACCAGGCAGAGCTGCTCAGACCCAGGCCAGGCCTGGCAGAGCTGCTCAGACCCCAGGGCTCACCAGGCCGTGCCAGGCAGAGCTGCTCACACTCTGGGGCTCACCCAGGCTGGGCCTGGCAAAGCTGCCCAGACCCCCGGGCTCACCCAGGCCTGGCAGAGCTGCCCAGACCCCCGGGCTCACCCAGGCCTGGCAAAGCTGCCCAGACTCCAGGGCTCACCAGGCCATGCCAGGCAGAGCTGCTCAGACCCAGGCCAGGCCTGGCAGAGCTGCCCAGACCCCAGGGCTCACCCAGGCCATGCCAGTTGTGGGTGGCAGGAGCTGCCCTGGAGCAGGAGCTGCTCCACCACAGGCACGGCTGGAGTGGCGCCTTTGGTCAGAGGAGAGCTGGGAAATCCATGGCTGTGTCGCCCTAAAGGTCACCCAGGGGAGGAGCTGCAGGGAAGGGGCCCCAGGGAGCAGCAGGCTCCACACCCAAACCTTGCACAGGAATGGTTTGGGCACCTCAGAGCTCATCTGTGCCAGGGGCAGGGACTCCTTCCCCCACCCCAGGCTGCTCCATCCTGGCCTTGGGCACCTCAGGGATTCAGAGGCAGCCACGGCTCCTCTGGGGCTCCTAAAATTCTCCTAAACCCCCTCCCCACACCCTGCACACACCATTCCTGCTGAGAGGAGATTTTCCTGCGGCTTTTGCCTCAGTTCTCTGCAGCAGTGTCTCTTCATGAACTAGAATGATTTTATTAATTTTTTTCAGCTGATGTCTCAATCCCAGCAGAGCTCTGGTTCCACAGGAAGAATTCCATTTGTGGATGAGGAATACCCAGTTAAAAATCAAATGTTTCTGTTTCCAGTGAAGAGATCACTTCTTCAATCACAGCCTGATTCAATAAACAGGTTCTATGATGGGTCCCTCCAGGCTGGGAACAAAATTCCATCCCCTGTGGCATTGATTTGCACCATTCGACATCCTCAGCACAGAACTGTAACCCAGAATTTATCCAACATCACATGAAGGTGCGATACTGCTAGGAAAAAAAAAAACAAGTTATTTTCAGTGAAAAGCTAGCAGAAAAATTACTGTGAGAAACAGGGAAAAACCAAAAAACCTTCCCACAAATATAATTACACTCTTTGCATGAGGATGAAAACCGAATTCCCAATTCCCTTAAACATTTCCAGAGTTCCCCTGAAGTCTTTGATAACAGAATTTGCAAAAACTGAGGCAAGTGACAAAAATAATTTAGCACAGGGAGCAAATTTCTGTCTCTCCTGCTAATCATAAATACAAGCAATAAATGGAATTTGTGAGATCAATGTAAACATGAAGAGTCAGTAAGAAAAGACTTTTAAAGCTTTCCAGTCACTTGGTACTGGGAGGAATATCCTTAAAACTGGTTTTTACTCCCTTGGAATGCTCTTACAGCACCTCAAACAGGCCAGAGGCTGGTCTTTGGTGAGGATTAATAAATGATTATGTATTTCCCAAGGCAAACCCATGGCAGTTTCTGGGTTATATTTTACATTTAAGCAGGTAAAGCTGTGTAAAACAACCTGGAAGGAGCTGCAGAGATCAACCCTCCCTGGTTGCCATCAAACCCTTTGAAAGTCGATTTTCAAAGGTGCACAGAGAGTTGAACTATTTCCCCTGAAAGCAAAAGAAGTTGGGCAGAGGGAGAAAAAAGGAATTCAGTTCTTAGAGGTGCAACACTTCCATGGGAGGGCAGAGCACCAAAGGTCACCTGAGCAGAGCAGCCTTGAGAAACCTCTCTGTACCCACAGGAGGGGGGAATTCAAAGGGAAATAACTCCTGAAAACTCCCCTCAAAACTGGTGGGAAAACCTGAATTTACTGAAGGGGTCAGAGGCAGGGAAGGAAGGGGCTCCTCCCCTGTAAGCTGCAGCATTTGGCCACCAGAGACAGCCCAGACACAAATAAATAAAATTACATGGGCTGCTGGAAAAGCCCATCAGAGCCCAAGAAAGGGCTCAGGTCAAAGCAAATATCCCAGAATTTACAGAAATTTCATTGCATTAAGTTGTGCTCAGCAGTGTAGCATTAAATAGTGAAGGGAATGGCTTTAATGGGAACGAGCACTGGGTTAGATGGGACATTGAGAAGGAATTCCCAGTATGAGGGTGGGAAGGGATGGAATTCCCAGGGAGCTGTGGCTGCTCCACCCCTGGGAGTGTCCAAGGCCAGCTTGGAGCACACTGGGAGACTGGAAGGTGTTCCTGCCATGGCAGGGCTGGAAGAAGCTGATTTTTAGGTCCTTTCCAACCCAAACCATTCCCAGATTCCATGAATGTTCATTCCCAGGGGATGGGCAGCAGGTCCACCCTATCCCAGCCCACCCCAGGGTTTAATCAGCAAGGAAAGGTTTCCATTTCATTCCTGGCCATGGAAATCTCCACCACACAATCCCCTAACTGTGGAAACCCAGGGCACCAGAAATATTTCTGTGTCTGCTCTGGGGTGCCCTGACCCCCAAGGGGAGCTCTGACTTTGACCCTCATTCGTGGAGAAAGTTTCCTGCACTTCAAAATAGACTGGAATCCACAAAAGTGTGAAATAATTATAGAGAGCAGTGTAGGTGGATCACTGGGTGAGAAATTGAGGTTTTGGGGTTTTTAGTGTGTTGTGGATGGAAGCAAGATGGGGAGCACGGGGTGCTGTTCTGGGTTTCTTCTTCATGCTTCTTCTTCCTTCTTCTTCTTCTCCTCCATGGGTTTGGGTGGCATTTTGTAATTGGGCAGAAAAGTCCCCATTGCAGCTCTTTGGGATCAGTTATTGGGTTAAAAGGGGAAATAATCCAGGTGTCAGCTCTTAATTGGATAGTTTAATCTTGAAAGACCTTGGAACAAGAGATTATTATCCATTTTGTGCCCTCTAATGAAAAGCTGCCCCACTCACAGCAGTGAGACTGTTTTACTGATAAGAAATAATGAACATTTGAGTCCAAACATGAACCAGAGTCTCAAGTGCCTTCAATCCAGACCCAGAGAAACTGATGACTGGTGCTGCCACTCCTAACATGCCCATGAGAGTTTTCCCATGATTTTTGAGGGATCTGCTCTGTTTCCCAGCAAACAAGGCCCTTCTGATGGTTACCAGGTATTGTTTTGGCAGCTCTCAAACGGAGCTGAGATTTCAGCCGGGCAAAACTCCAAGTGCTGAAGCTTCCAGGAAAAGCCAGCATTCAGCAGAGTGAGGAAAATCTCCCAGAATCCTGAACTTGCCTTTTTTTTAATGCTAAATTGTTGTATTTAAGGCTTCTTTTGCAAGATAATCTCTCAAGTGTGTGTTCTTCCCCCCAAATCCTGACAAAACCCCGAACTCTGCTGGCTCTGTGCAGAGCTGGAGCAGCAGATGGGGGAGCAGGAGGCTGGAATTGCCATTGGAAGCTGTAAAGTCACATTTATTTTCAGCTGACTCCAACCTTTCTGCAATTAAACCTCCCTTTTTTTTGCTGGTTTTAATACTTGGTGGCTGAGCTTTTATTATCAATAATGCAAAAGGTGTGAGGAAAGCAGGAGCTGGCCAAGAGCTGATGGAAGAAATCTGGAGATTTGCTGCACCCCTGACACTCACACATCACCTTTTACAAACATTTCATGGTCATAGGTCATAAAAAGAGATACAAAAAGTGGTTCTCAAGTATTTTTCAGTCAGATGAAGATGGAAGCTGGACAAAGAGAGCCCTAAATTGGGAATAATTGAATAATAGAACTGTTAATGCTCAAAAAAATGATTTAAAAATCATCATTTCAACAAACAAACACAAAAAAAAAACCAAAGTAGAGAGGACTAGGACTGTAATTTCATTCAGCATCGTTCCCAAATCCATCCCTTAAAATTCTGGGAACAGCTCCTTGCCCAGATCCTTTCTGGGATAACTCTGCTGTTACATTCAAACCTCACCTTGCTCCAGGATAACTTCACAACAAGCCCCTGCACAAATGACAATTTCCTATTCCTGCACAAATGACAATTTCCTATTCCTGCACAAATGTCAGTTTTCTATTCCTGCACAAACACAGCATTTCTATTTTGGCTGGGTAGTTAGAGAAGAACTAAATCCCAAAATCATCCCCCAGGTGCAGCCCCCCAGTCCCGAATTCCCTCCTGTGTGACTGAAATTCCATCCAGCTCCACTCCAAATGTTCCCAGAGTGTTCCAGGACTCTTCTGGAAGTGCTGGGCAGGGAAAGCAGCTCAGGCAGTGCTGGTACAGCCCTGGGACATCTCTGTCCCCTGTCCCTGAAGGTCGCTGTCACTCGGGGACAGAGCTGCTGTTCCCATTAACTAAATTCCCTTCCCTGGGCCAGATGATTGCAGATTATCTCCTTCCAAAGTGCAGAATTTGGCTCCATTTCCACTTCCTTCAGCTTTTTTAATCTCCCAGAGGAATTTTTTCATGGCTTCCCCTTGAAAGTGTGCAAATAAACTCAAAAAAGTGACTAAATTCCAAAAAAAGTGACAAAACTCCTGTGAACTTCTCTCCTGTCCCAGTAAGAAATGTTTCACTGGTGCCAGTTTGCCTCAGCTGAGATCTTTGCCAGTCACTGTTTCCACCCTCAGGAAATCCCTGATCCCAGGTTTCCTATCAAAAGAAAATAGAATACGACAAAGAAAATAGAACAATATTTACAATTGCTACTTTTTATCTGAAATCTCTGGAATTCAGCGGGGGAAGGAGATTTCTCCCAGTTTACAGCATTTTCACAAGGAAACAGACTGGGACATTCCCACTGCTAGCAATAATGATTTGGAGTTCCCTCAAGAGCTTCTTTTCTATAAAAACAAATAAAAATTCAGTGTAAGGGCATGACTGAAAACCCCTGAGAGAGTTTTAAAGGAGGGAACAGGAATTCCAGTTTAACCAACCACCCCTTTGATTCTCAGCTTTTCCAGCAATGCTGATTTGGTGCTTTTGGAGATCCAACCCTGCTGATGAATTCCTCACACCTCCAGATTCACCACTGAGTTTCCAGTTCTGCATCCCCATGGCTGGGAATAAATTCAGGATAAGCCCAGGAAGAGGTTTGGATGTCAAACACGCTCTGAGGGGCTGCCCCAGCTGTAAAAGTGCATGTGAGGGGCTGATATTAAAAACAACAAAAGGAAAATCACTAATGATAGGCTGAAGGGCAGCACCACAGGGGAGAGAGCTGGAATTTATTTATGGGAATAAGGAGAAATAGAGGCTTTATTTAATTATCATAAAGGAAGCAAAGCCGCAGAACTGGACAAAGGGCAAGAATCCTCTTGAAGCAGCACAATGCAAATCTCCAGGACAAAATCCTGCTGCAATTCCAGGGCAGCTGTGGGGGAAGGAGAGAAGGGAAGTGCTGCAGGAACCACAGCCCCTGCCAGAGCTGGGGCTGAACGGTCTGGCACAGCCCAGAGGGGCAAGGACACCTGGGGGGCTGAGGAGATCAGAAATGGGGCAAGGAGATCAGCAATGGGACAAAGAGATCAATAATGGGGCAAGGAGATCAATAATGGGGCAAGGAGATCAATAATGGGACACAGAGATCAATAATGGGGCAAGGAGATCAGCAATGGGACAAAGAGATCAATAATGGGGCAAGGAGATCAATAATGGGACACAGAGATCAATAATGGGGCAAGGAGATCAATAATGGGACACAGAGATCAATAATGGGGCAAGGAGATCAATAATGGGGCAAGGACACCTGTGGGGATGAGGAGATCGGTCCTGGGGCTGGTGCCCTGCCAAGCAGCCCCTGTTTGCCAGCCAGGTGAGCTCAGGCACAGCAGAGCCCTGGGCAGCCCCACAGAGCCCACCTGCACCCCATTCCCATCACCTGCACCCCATTCCCATCACCTGCACCCCTTTCCCATCACCTGCACCCGTCTCCCAGCACCTACATCCCTTTCCCAGTACCTGCACCCCCTTCCCATCACCTGCACCCCCTTCCCATCACCTGCACCCCCTTCCGATCGCCTGCACCCCATTCCCATCACCTCCCCCCCATTCCCATCTCCTGCACCCCAATCCCATCTCCTCCACCACATTTCCATCTCCTCCACCCCATTTCCATCACCTGCACCCCAATCCCATCACTTCCACCCCATTCCCATCTCCTCCACCCCATTTCCATCACCTCCACCCCATTCCCATCTCCTCCACCCCATTTCCATCACCTCCACCCCATTCCCATCTCCTCCAGCCCCGCCGGTGGCTCCGGCCCCGCACGCCCAGCTCGGGCCGAGCAGGATTGAGACAGTGCCACCTACTGCCACCAGCTCGGCTCTCCCTGCAGCTGAAGGGACACACTGACATAAAACTGACATAAAACTGAAATAAAACTGACATAAAACTGAAATAAAACTGAAATAAAACTGAAACCGGGAGTCCCAGAGCAGGAGCAGATGGGGCTGAGGGAGCCCCAGCAGGGCAGGAGCCAGCTCAGCACAGGGGACAGCATCCCATGAGGAACTCGAATAAAACCGAGAGAAGAGTGGAGCAAAGGTGATTTTTGTGGTCAGGAGACTGAGAAATAGAAATAAGTGGAATGCTGGTTTGTGGCAGGAGGAACCTGGATTTCCCAAATGCAGCTGATTTGGGGGTTCTTTCCTTGCCCAGGTGAAGCACAAAAGCCAGGTGGGAGCAGGACAGTGGGCTCAGAAAGAAAAAGGATGGAGAGAGACTTTGGACAAGGGGTGGAGGGACAGGAGCCAGGGAACAGCTCCCACTGCCAGAGGGCAGGGCTGGATGGGATCTTGGGCAGGAATTGTTCCCTGGGAGGGGCTGGGAGGGAATTCCCAGGGAGCTGTGGCTGCCCCTGGATCCCTGGCAGTGCCCAAGGCCAGGCTGGAGCACCCTGGCACAGTGGGAGGTGTCCCTGCCATGGCAGGGGTGGCACTGGGTGGGATTTAAGTTTCCTTCCAACCCAAACCATTCTGGGATTCTGTGAAACTCAGAAAGCAGAAGCCAAAGCAGTACCAGGTCCCAGGGCTGCCCAGTCACTTGTCCTCAGCAAAGTGAGCCTCCCACAGAGCTGGAGAGAGAGAAATGAGCTGGGCCTGAACCAGGGTGACCCATATGGGATCCACAGCCGGGCACTGCTGCATCTCCAAAAGCCTGAACATGGAACATGGAATGGGATGGGTGGGCAGGGGCCTTAAATCCCCTCCAGTGCCACCCCTGCCATGGGCAGGGACACCTCCCACTGTCCCAGGGTGCTCCAAGTCTGGCTTTAACCTTTGAGATGAATTCAGACAGTCAAGGCCAACTTCCCAAAGGTTCCATCTGTATTTTTTGGGATGCCATGACAAAACCAGCGGATCCCAGAGCCAGGCTCTGTGCAAGCAGCTCCTGACAGACATTTCACAGCTCCTGGGCCTGGTTGGTGCTTGAAGGGCAGACAGAGCTCTGCATCATTCCCCCTGTCTGGGCCTCACTTCACCTCCCCTGCTCCCACTCAGGGACAGAGCAGAGGAGCAGCTCAGTCACAGCCTGTTAGGCAGCAGAGCCCTGATGAGCCGTGTCCCCAAAAATGGCCCTGCTGGCCCCAAATGAACCTGTCCAGCTCAGGGGGGATGGCAGGCCAGGTATGAACAGCTCTGCTCCATTCCTGCTGCAGCTGCTCCCTGTCCTGCCCCACAGGATCCAGGCAGGGCCAGAGGATTCTCTGCTCCCATTCCTGCTGCATGGGATCCAGGCAGGGCCAGAGGATTCTCTGCTCCTTGCCCTGCTCCAGCTGCTCCCTGTCCTGCCCCACAGGATCCAGGCAGGGCAGGAGGATTCTCTGTTCCCTGTCCTGCCCCACAGAATCCGGGAGGCCTGGAGAATTCTCTGTTCCTTGTCCTGGTCCTGTGAACCCAGGGAGAGTTGGAGAATTCTCTGCTCCCTGTCCTGCTGCACAGGATCCAGGCAGGGCAGGAGGATTCTCTGTTCCCTGTCCTGCCCCAGAGGATCCAGGGAGGGCTGGAGAATTCTCTGTTCCTTGTCCTGCTCCATGGAACCCAGAGAGGGCTGGAGGATTCTCTGCTCCCTGTCCTGCTGCACAGGATCCAGGGAGAGTTGGAGAATTCTCTGCTCCCTGTCCTGCTCCTGTGAACCCAGGCAGAGCTGGAGGATTCTCTGCTCCCTGTCCTGTTCTTCTGAACCCAGAGAGAGTTGGAGGATTCTTTGCTCCCATTCCTGCTCCATGGAACCCAGGGAGAACCAGAGAATTCTCTGCTTCATTCCTGCTCCAGTTTCTCCCTGTCCTGCTCCATGGAACCCCGAACTCTGGGAGGATTCTCTGCTCCCATTCCTGCTCCAGCTGCTCCCTGGCCTGCTCCACGGGATCCAGGGAGAGCTGGAGAATTCTCTGCTCCCATTCCTGCTCCATGGGATCCAGGGAGGGCCAGAGGATTCTCTGCTTCATTCCTGCTCCTCTGAATCCAGGGAAGGCTGGAAGATTCTCTGCTCCCTGTCCTGCTCCGTGGAACCCAGGGAAGGCTGGAGGATTCTCTGCTCCCTGTCCTGATGCACAGGATCCAGGGAGAGTTGGAGGATTCTTTGCTCCCATTCCTGCTCCATGGGATCCAGGCAGGGCTGGAGGATTCTCTGCTCCCTGTTCTGCTCCTGTGAACCCAGGGAAGGCTGAAGGATTCTCTGCTCCCATTCCTGATCCATGGAACCCAGGGAGAACCAGAGAATTCTCTGTTCCCATTCCTGCTCCATGGGATCCTGGGAGGGTCAGAGGATTCTCTGCTTCATTCCTGCTCCTCTGAACCCAGGGGGAGCTGGAGGATTCTCTGCTCCATTCCTGCTACAGCTGCTCCCTGTCCTGCTCCTCTGGATCCAGGCAGGGCTGGAGGATTCTCTGCTCCCTGTCCTGCTGCACAGGATCCAGGCAGGGCTGGAGGATTCTCTGCTCCCTGTCCTGCTCCTCTGAATCCAGGCAGGGCTGGAGGATTTTCTGCTGCCAGCCCCAAAAATGAGCTGCAAGAGCCCAGCAAAGGCTCTGAGCAAAGGGTCACAATTCCTGCCTCATTCCTGACAGAATTCCCAGGAAACCAGGCTGAGCTGCTCTCTGTCAGATTCCACACCAGCAGCACATCCACCACCCTTCACTTCTCTTCACATCCACTCCTCCCACTCTTCCTCCAAGAGAGACAAAGCAGGGTTAAGGTTGGCAGAGCTTTGAGGAGCCTGACTGGGAACTGGCTTTAATTCTGGCTATTGATTTGTGCATTAATGTGCCATTATCCCCACAATCTATGGCAGCTGAAACCCAGACAATGTTCAAATTTATTGCTGCCTCTCTTTTTTTTTTTTTTCCTCTTGTTAAATCACTTTTATTGTTTCTTCCATCTCCAGAGATGTGTCATGAACAACCTTCAATCAGACATTAAGGCTTCCAGTCAGGAAAAATGTTAAGTGTGCAAAAAGCACATTTTTAAATACATCATACCCATATACATCTTCATAATCTTAAATGGTTTTGTTCTTCAGGGTCCTTTACCATTAATTCCAGTTTGGCTCTGAGATGCTCAGGAATTGGGAAGATCAAGGAGCTGCAGCTGGAAGGAAACCACAGGATGTTTTCATGGGAATTGCTTCTTCCTAAAGTGGCACTTTTGGAAATGTCACTGTCATTGTTGGTCACCAGCAGCACACAAGAAAAAAATTAAAATAATAATAAAAAATTTAAAATATAGAAATAATATATTAAAATATGAAAATAAAATAAAATATAAAAATTAAAACCCAAAAAGGAAATTTCAAATGTTCCAAGTGAAGTATCTGCATCAGGGGGGATTCACACCCCTTTGGGATATTCCCCTGTCTATAGATCCAGATTATCTGTAATATTTTCCAAGTCACCTTTGACATTGAAAATAGCACTTGGAAACCTGCAGAAAACCCAAACACCATTAAATTAAACCAATTTATTCCAGATTCATCCACCTGCAACTCACCCAGCCTTGAGCACAGGGAGACAACATTGCTCAGGGCTTTGAGGAGTTTTTCCCACTTTTCCAGCTTCCTGTAGGATTTGGGTTGGTCCTTTTTAATTAACTTCCTTTACACCAAATTTAGTGAATTTCTGTAAAAGACTGATTTTGGAAGCAGCCACAGAGGGAGACTGGAACTCTCATGGAAGATTTTGCTTCTCCAGTTTGTGTTGAAAAGCAAACACTTGAAGAAACCTCAGGATTTCACACATGAATTTCAATCTATCATCAGTTATTTCACTGATTATAAATCCAAATTACAAATACCAAACCACAGAGGCAGCTCATCACTGCAGCCTTTGCTGATAAATCTTACTGGCCTAATCCTTTTATTTTCCTGGAAAAACCAGGATTCTGCCTTGATTTCCTTATTGGACTTGAAGATAATGAGATGTCAGTAACTCATGTCCTCAGCAACAACCAAAGAACTCACTGTTACAACTCACTTTAAACGTTTTTTGACCAATCACACAACACAAAAGCACACTGGCAGTAGTTCTATCCAACCACTACAAGCACACATACTTTCACTTAAAACCATGCTTGCTTGTTTCGAATACAATACTTGTAAGCTTTAAAATACAATACATTTAGTATTAGAACTCCATTATTAAGCTCAGAACTTGCCAATATCTTGCTAGATGTACTTTTCTGTAGCTTAGGGAGTTATTCTAGCCAAGCATTAACACACAGACCATTGTTTTATTCATCCTTACTTTCTACTTCTTATAAAGTCTTATAACTACCACTTAGCTCTAATCACAGTTCTGCTGTTTCTAAAGCCTCCCTTTTACAGCTTCCCCAAAATCCTCTCATTTTAAAGATTCCCACAGAGGCAGCTCAGCACTGCAGCCTTTCCTGATAAATCTTACTGACCTTAGCCTTTTTTGCCTGGAAAAAACAGGATTCTGCCTTGATTTCCTCACCTAGGCTTTTAGAACAGCCCTAAAATTGCCCATTTATTCAGAGACATGAACCCAAAAGGGCACAGGATGGGAAGAGACAACACCTGCTAAACCCTGCCTGCAATTCCTGCACCTTGGTGGGGATTTGAGCACAGCCAAGGCACCTCTGATGAAAAAAATAAAAAAAAAATCTGTCCAAACCCCTCAAATACTGGGGTAGACAAGAAATTTCTCCCTTCATACACGCAAGAGTTCTTTATCATCACTTGTTTTTATCTCTTTTTTTATTCTGCACTACAAAATAATCAGGTTCATGAAAGGCCAAGCAAATGATAGACTGTGAACATTTATAAAAGAGGAATCTTACAAAAGCCAGGGAATCTGGCAGGGGCACAAATTCCATTACCCTGGAAGACTGAGCCTATACCTGCCCATATGCACTGAGCTTTCTGGGCTTAAAAACCTTAAAACCCATTGAATTTTCTTGGCTTAAAAACCTTAAAAACCATCATGTTCTCTGGGCTTAAAAATCTTTAAAAATATTGAGTTTTCTGGGCTTAAAAACCTTAAAAACCATTGAGTTTTGTAGGCTTAAAAATCCTTCCAAATAATAGAATTTTCTGAATTTAAAAATCTTATAAATAATTTCATTTTCTAGGCTTAAAAAATCTTATGAAAAATTGTTTTCTGGCCTTAAAAAAAGTCTATAAAAATCCTTCTATATTTGAACAGTCTCCTCAGAGCTGTTGTAATTTGATTTTACCTCAGCACAGGAAGTGTTTTGGATTAAGGAGTGCATTCTTTGCTTTTCCTGGAGCAGCAATCCAAGGGTTACAGGGAATGGAGCACCTGGCTGGTGAGGCTGCATCTCTGCACAGGCCACAGGAATTGTGCCAAATAATAAAAAAAGAAAAGCTGCACAAACTCCTGATGCATTGCAGATAAAATGTAGATCAGGAGAGCTCGGGCTGGCACGAGCTGGAGCAGAGTCCTGGCTCCAGGGTGGGAACACACATGTCCTTCCTTCTCCTTTCTTTAGCCCAGGTAAAGCCTTTTTTAGAAAAAGAAAATACTAAAAATTTGCTTTAAAAAATAAATTATTGCATAAATTTAAAAAAAATTTAAAGTTGCATAAATGCTGTTATCTTGTAGTAATTCACAAATCTCAGGGGGTTTGGCTGTACCACCCAGCTTTGCTTTCACATGTAAATAATCCATATTTAGAAGCGATAGAATCATTTAATTAGGCAGCAATCCTGTGTCATTACATTAATTGTTCATTTTGCCATTGAGACAGCGGCTAGTTGTGCAGCAAAATTTAATTGTGCACTGGAATTCCATGGATGGACCTCAGGAAAAGGCAGGAAATCCTCGCACACACAGGGGAAGACCCCTTCAGGGCCCCACTCGGGCACAGCCTGGCCCTGCTGTCCTCAATCCAGAGGCAGAATTTACAGATATTAATTGGGATAAGGTGGCAGAAATGGGTGGGTGTCCTAAGCTAGGAATAGGAGTGTGTATTCAATTCCCATCTGCTAGAGGTGGGGCATTGTCTTCTGTTCATTGGGCAGTTTTTTCTTTATCTCCTCCACAACCAATCCTCCCTCCGGAAAAATATCTTCCATGAATGAGCCAAAAAATGTCACTGCATAACTGATAAAATTCCATCATCCCATTGGGAAAACGCCACCCAGAGGGAGTAGCCAAGCATTCCTACCTGGATAGAATCTGAGGTTTGGAATACCACAACCAATCTTTTCCCACTAAATTCCCAAAAAAAGCTGTCTTCTCCAGTGGATTCCCAAAAGACCAAGCCCATCTACACCACCACCAAATCTTCAAAAAAAACCCAAACTACACCCTTCTAGAGATCACTGCTTCAACCAAACCACATCTATCACTCCAAAAACTACAACCCCCATTTCATCAAACTGCTGCCAACACCCTGACCCACAGGGTGTCAGATCATATTCTGACTCTATCAATAGTTTGTTTTCTTTTTTATACTATTTTTCTATCTATTTCTGTATATTTTTCCTATATATTTCTATCTTTTTCTATATATTTTCTATATATTTCTATATTCTAGATATTTCTATTTTATACTATTTTTAATACATTTTTATACTATTACATTTGTATTTTTAATTCCCCTAATAAACAACTGTTATTCCTATTCCCCTATCTTTACCTGAGAACCCCTAATTTCAAAATTATAATTTGGAGAGAAAGAATTTATATTTTCCATTGCAAAAAAAGCTCCTACCTTCCTTAACAGACATCCATCTTCTCAAACCAAGACACTTCTGCTCCCCCAAATCCATCCCAGCTGTTTATTCACAATTCCCTGCTTTGGGCTCATTCCTGCCCTTGCTTCCTTCACATGAGCCCTGGAAATTCCATTCCCAGGGCTCCTCTTCATCATTTCCACCTGAATTTTGCAACTTCCAAAGGACCCAAATATTCCAAATCCTTTGGAAGGACACTGATGTCCATCAGTGAATTCACACCTGGGGCATGGAGGGGAAGATTTTAAAGCTGCTGAAATGTTTCACTTGAGTATTTTACCCTTTTCTCTCTTTTTTGTTACCTTTTCTGCTTCACATATGATTTTTCCTACTTTTCCTGATCAGAATTCGTCCTACAAGATTTCAAGCTCAAGAAAATGAATTTTTCCCTGGAAAAGATTAATGTTTGTTACCGGTTTTTTTCAATGAATTCAGTAAAATTCTCAATCCAGAGGTCAAGTCTGCATTTCACACCAGCACCGCTGTTCTGAAACAAAACTGAGCATCTGAAAAGAGAAATATTTCTCATTTACAGCCAGAAATGTTTTCTCGGAGAAAAAGAAAAAATAAATCAAACTTTCCTCACTTTCTACTTGTTTTTTTGCCTCATGATTTTTTTAATTTGTTCAAATTCTGAGCTGTTTTGCATGCAGAGGATTTAGTGATTGATATTACTTCAAATAAAACAGTAGAAAATAAAATTACTATGAGAAATAATAATAATAAAAGTAAAGCAAATAAAGCACTATGAAAATAATATTATTAATGAAATAGTAGCAAAAATTAAATTTTTCCTCCTGCTTTTACACTCTTAGGAGCTCAGTGGCAGCATGGGCTCATGAAAGCTCAGCATCCAGCTCCTCCCATGGACTCTGCTCCATGGATTTGATTCTCTTTGTGTGATGTTCTCACTCGAGTTCACTTTGAAAACACAAAATCTGCAACGTCAACCCTCCTGCCTTTTTTTTTTTCCCAGCAGTTCCTTGTGCCAGATCTCCCCATCTGCTGTCAGAAAGAAAACTTTAAACGTTATTTATGTGAATTCCTTGATGCCACCAACTCCCGCCGCAGGTTTCTTGCAGCAGACAGAGCTCAGATTTAAGGTGAAAAAACCCCAGAGCTCAGCAGAATGAGCTTTCCTTGAATCACTTTGGCCAGGCTGAAATCACTTTGCTGCACCAGCAATCAATAAATCCCCATCCCCAGCTCTGGCATCCACAGGGTGAGAAAATGTTGGGATCAGCAGAGGGATGGAGCAGAAGTGTGGAGTCACTGCTGCTGCAGTGCATTCATCACACAGAATCACACAGCTCCAAAAAAGTCCTTTTTACACAAAAATTCTCCTTACCCAGGGAGAAAATTTGACCTCCCAGCTGCAAGGATCTGACAGAAATCCCACATGGATAATTCAGCTGCCAAGCCTTGGGATGCTGCTGAGGAGCAGCATTGGGTGGCCCTGGAGGATAAATTCTCACAACAATAAAGGAATAATAAAGGAATTTTCACTCCTAAACTGCTGGAAAAGCATCCTGACCCACAGGAATAGTTGTTCTGCCAAAGGAAAGCCAGGTTTAACAGGTCAGGGAGTTACAGGAGGGATGGGTGGGACAGTAGAACTTCCTGGGGATGATTTTACTGATAAATTAGGTAGATAAGATAAATATAGGACTAACTTAATATAGGACTCACTAAATATAGAACTCACTCAAGACAGGACTAACTAAATATAGGACTCATTAAATACAGGCCTAGCTAAATATAGGACTAAAGCTCACGGCCCCAAAAACCCTTTGGCTCTCAAGTGCCCCGATGTCAAGTTGAAAACAAGAGCTCACCCCCCAAAATTTAGAACTCCACAGCCACCCCAATCCCAGGGAAAGACAAAAACCTCTCTGGTTTACAGGTTGTCAATTTAGGTTGAAGTAGATCCCAAAGGAAGTTTCCAGCAGAGATTAATTCCACTGCTGCCCTTTTGAAGGATTTGAAGGACTCCAACCATTTGCTCTGTAGCCGAAAAAACCCCAATTTCTGATGATGTCTGGACAAAGAGCAGGAGCCCAGCCCTCAGTGATGGATTTCAGCTCTGTGCACAGGCAGAGTCACTGCTGTGCAGGGATTTGGCAGAGCTCCCTGGGGATGGGACACGGATCTGCTGGAAAATGGATATTTGGGAGCAGCAAGGGTGGGATGGCAGGGGTTAAATCAATTTCTGGAAGGTTTTTCCACTCCCCCATGTCTCCATCTCTCCAGGGGTGTTCTCCACCCTCTGGAGCTGGCTCTCAGCCCCTTTGGGGTACAAGGACACGGCCAAGGAGCATTTCAGCAGGGAGGTGCTGCCCCAGGGCTGGGGCACCCCAGTGTGACCGTGTTCACAGGGGTCTTACATGGAGGATCTGACTCCATGTTTCACAAGGCTGATTTATTATTTTATTATATATATTATATTAAAATTATACAAAAAGAATAGAAGAAAGGATTTCATCAGTAGGATAGCTAAGAATAGAAAAGGAATGATAACAAAAGCTTGTCTCTGACAGAGTCTGAGCCAGCTGACTGTGATTGGCCATTAATTAGAAACAACCACATGAGACCAATCCCAGATGCACCTGTTGCATTCCACAGCAGCAGATAACCATTGCTTACATTTTGTTCCTGAGGCCTCTCAGCTTCTCAGGAGAAAAATCCTAAGGAAAGGATTTTTCATAAAATATCATGGCTACACCCCAGGACACCCCCACACCCCACACCCTGCACAAACCCCAGTCCTGCTGTCCTAGGGTGATGTTATGATGCTTGTATCCCCATTCCTGTGTTCTGTTTATGCTGGATATCATGTTCTGTGCCTTCAAGACTGCCTCTGAAGAGCGAATGTTTTGTTTTTATTTTGCTATCAGCTGCTCCCTCACGGCTGGTGGGACACAGAGACAGGGCAGTGCATGGTGCTGCTTTTGCTTTTTGCTTTGCTTTTCGCTTTGCTCTTGCTCCTGCTTTGCTCCTGCTCATTAGTTAGTTTAGCTAAGCAGTCTGAATTTTCCCTGGACTGTTTTTCTTTCCCTTTCTTGGAGCCACTCGAGCCTGCTCTGGACTGGGCCCCTTTGTGGCCTAGAGGGGCCTGCTCTGGGCAGCAGCCGGAGGGACTGAGAACAGAGCGACCACCCCCAGGAGAGACTTTCTGAAGTTGTCATCTTTTTCAGAGCGGTGACAGAGTGGTGTCACCTGGCATTGTTCATTTTGTGTGCTGGGGGTGCTTTGCCTGTTAAATAAACAGGTTCTTTCCACTTCTCTCCAAGGAATCCTTCCTGATCTGGTTGGGCAGAGGGGCTGTGTCACAGACATCTTTTCTGAAAAATCCTTTCCTTAGGATTGTTCCTCCTGAGAAGCTGAGAGGCCTCAGGAACAAAATGTAACCAATGGTTATCTGCTGCTGTGGAATGCAACAGGTGCATCTGGGATTGGTCTCATGTGCTTGTTTCTAATGAATGGCCAATCACAGTCCAGCTGGCTCAGACAGAGAGTCTGAGCCACAAGCCTTTGTTATCATTCTTTCTTTTTCTATTCTTAGCCAGCCTTCTGATGAAAACCTTTCTTCTATTCTTTTAGTAAAGTTTTAATATAATATATATCATAAAATAATAAATCAGCCTTCTGAAACATGGAGTCAGATCCTCGTCTCTTCTCTCATCCTCAGACCCCTGTGAACACGGTCACAGGGCTGTGTGGGTTTGCTTTCTGGAGGGGCCCCCTTTTGGAGGTTTTCTCCCAAACTTGCCCTAAACCAGGACACCTGCACAGTGGGAACACAAGGAAAGGCCTGGCTGGGTACAGCCCTGGAGTATTTCCAGGGCCACAGCAGCTCTTCCAACACATCAGAGTCTGGTTTCATTCTCCTGGCTGCCCCAGTGAAGCTCCTGAAGAACATCCCAGCCTCTGCCTGTGCTGAGGGCTTACCTGGGACACGGAGAAGGTACAGAAGGGACCAGGGGTTGACACCTCTGTATCTCATCCAAGATTTGCTGGCCAGGGGAGGAATTCAGGCCAGACAAAAGAGCTGCAGCTTGTTCCTGGCATTTCCATCAGTGGAATTAATCAGGATTAAATTCCTGCTCTCCTTACAGGGACAGAGCCAAGAGGACAGGACAAGTGGGAAGGACTTTAAACTGACAGAGACCAGGGAGAGATGGGACATTGGGAAGGAATTCCTGCCTGGGAGGGTGGGGAGGGGCTGGGATGGAATTCCCAGAGCAGCTGTGGCTGCCCCTGGACCCCTGGGAGTGTCCCAGGCCAGACTGGGATAATCTGGGACAGTGGGAGGTGTCCCTGCCCAGGAGATGGGGCTGGAGGGGATTTAAGGTCCTTTCCAACCAAACCATTCTGGGGTTTTATGGCACTGATTCCAGTGGATCCACCCCATTTCTGCTGGCCCAGGAACAGGTTCCCACTGAAACCCAGCCCAGTGTCCCTGAGGAGATGCTCCTTGCTCTGCACCAGCTGAGGATTTTCCCCAAAGAGCCACGAGGGAGGGAAGCAGCTGGCAAATTCCTAGGCCTATTAAAAGTGCTGGAAATCAGAGTTTAAAATATTCCTGATCAATAACAGCGAGTTTGCTTTGACTCAGAGTCTTCCTTATCAGTGTTTAAACACAAAGAGAGAATAAACCCCGGAGTTTTGTGTCAGTACAAACTCCTTTCAGCACTGGCAGAAAGAGCAGCTTTTCTAAGATTCCATCCCTCCCCACTCTTGAGAAAAATCCCTGCTTTGGTCACCTCCCCACACCACACAACTTCTCCAATCCTGCTTTATTGTCTCTGCCAGTATTTCTGCCTGCTCAGAGCACTCCAGCAGGGCACAGATACAGCTGAGAATCTGATTTTGGAATTACACATCCCAGCTGAGTTCATCAGCCTCCCTCCCCAGCACCGATTTGTTCTGGCCACATCCTCCCAAAAGGATTAAAGAACCAAATCCAGTTGAGAAAGTCCTTCCAGCTCCGTCAGGGAAAACTTCTGTGAGTCCCAGCATGGGCTGGGCTGGGCAAAACCCAGCTCTGAGGAGGAGAACAACAGAACCTCTCTGCTTTTCCTTCCTGTGCCCAGTGAGAGCCCCCTGTGCCTGCCAGGCTGCTCCTCTGCTGCTGCCTCTGCCACACACCTGCCATGGGCTTCTGCACCTGCAGAATGGGCTCATTCCTGGTTTTACACACCCACCATGGGCTCTGCACCTGCAGAATGGGCTCATTCCTGGTTTTACACACCCACCATGGGCTCTGCACCTGCAGAATGGGCTCATTCCTGGTTTTACACACCTGCCCAGGGGTTCTGTACCTGCAGAATGGGCTCATTCCTGGTTTTGCACACCTGCCCAGGGCTCTGCACCTGCAGAATGGGCTCATTCCTTGTTTTACACACCTGCCCAGGGCTCATTCCTGGTTTTACACACCTGCCCAGAGCTCTGTACCTGCAGAATCAGTTATTCCCGGTTTTACACACCTGCCCAGGGCTCATTCCTGGTTTTACACACCTGGGAGGTCCCTCCAGGGCCACAACATCCTGACAGGATGCCTCAAACCCCGTCCCAGGCTGAGCCGGAGCAGGGGCAGTAAATAAACTCCAGACAGGAGCGGATGGTGCCTGGTCTCCAAAAATGTCCCTTCTGAGCTCTGGCAGGCAGGAGAGGAGCAGGCAGTGCCCATTCCTGCTGCAGGCAGGCACTGGGAACTGCACTTCCCCATTTCACCTCTTGCAACCTCTCTGCTCACAAGTCAGAACTTTCCAGAGCAGCTCTGGAAATCCCAGGGAACCAAACCAAACCCAGGGAGGCTGCTGGGCCCTCGAGCTCCTGTTTCAGCTTGCAGGGATCAGTCAAGGCAATGCCATCCCGGGTAGGGCTGCCCTCTGTCTCTGAGCCTTTACCAGCCACACAAGGAGAAAAATCCAGGGAAAAGTTGGTTTTCCAAAGCTCATCCGTGTTGGGACTAAAATGAGGCACATCAGAGCAATTAGCGCCGGAGCTGCCCCCTCCTTTATTTCCTTATTTGGGAATTAAGGGCAATTAAAGCCTTAACCAGCATTTATTAATTGCAGGGGTGTGGGAGGGGTTCTTTGGGCCCAGAGCAGCTGAGACCCCAAACCTCTCCAAAGTGATAAAACTGCAACTTGTCCTCCGAGCTGCAAACCCATCTCCCTGCAAAATGAGGTGAATCCAGGGGGATCCATCAGCAGAGAGTTCTCTGTCCATCACTGACTCCTCCTGATGGAGTTCAGCTGCCTGAATAAATTACCAGGGCAGTGTTTGCCTTTCTGGCCCTTTCATTAAGGTTCTTGTGTGTTTTGTGAGCTTGTCAGAGCAGCCTTGGCAGCTGCAGGCAGGAATTCCTTCCAGAGGGAGGCAGGAATTACTGGGGGACAGGGCAGCCTCACCAGGGTGGGCAAAAAAAAGTGGAAAAAACCCTTGGGAACAGTGAGGAGAGAGGAGGGAGTGCTGCAAAATCTCATTTGGGACCCTTCAGCTCCTAGAAAAGGGCAGGGGAGCAGAGAGGGGCTGCCAGGAATGGCTGAGAGCCCTGAGAGCCTCTCCCTGCTTCCTGCAGCCCTTGCAGGGGAGAAGGTGGGAAAGGGACTGAAAGGTGGGAAAGGGACCGAAATCCAGAGCCAAGGAGGAAGGGAAGGTGTTTCAGTGTTCCCTCTGCTTCTCACTATGCAGAGCTATAAAATCCATCTATTGTCCCCAGGCTGGGCCTGTTTGCCCCCTCCCTGCTGCCTCAAGGACCTTCCTTGCCCTCCTCTCCATCTCTGAGGGTTTTCCTGCCCTGTTTTTCCCTTCTCCCCTTCATCCCACTCCTTCCCCAGGTCCTGCCTGGCTTCATTTCCCACCTTTACAAAATTCTTCCTTGTGATCATTTGGTTTCAAATCCCTTTGGGCAGGGCCATCCCAGCTGAGCTGATCCATTTAAGGTACGAGTCATCTTCCAAACGAGTTAAAAACCAAATTCATCCCCTTGTACGTGGATTTTTTTTTTTCAAGCTGCCAACTCCACCACGTTGTTTATATGAGGCTTTTGCTGATTTATCTCTGGTATAAACAAGCCCATTGAGTTTAGGAGCTGGTGGAATGCACATCAATCTGCTTTGCCTCTGTTATTAACACAAAAAACCCATTAGGCATTGCAGGATCACAGGAATTGGATAAATTATCTCTTTATTCCCTCATATTTTTAGAATCAACACTGAGCATACAAATGAAAGATGCTTTAGGATATTTATTTCTAACAAGGGTTTTATTTAATGGCCTTAAGAACAATTACAAAACCAAGAACAGCAGCTGCCCCAGATTTTTTGGATGGCTCATCCCATCTCACCCCCAGATTCCAAAGTCTGCTGTGGTTCTGTGATCCTCAATTAAATATTGAAATAACCCCTGAAATGTGAGTTTTACTATTCATTTGTCAAACCTCTCCAGAGCAGTCTGGATATTAATTTTATTTTCCTGGGTGCAGCACATTAATCTGGATTTCTATTTGATTTTCCTGAGTGCAGCACATCCTTTGTTAGAATCTCTAGGATTCTGCACCCCTCTCCAGATCCCAGCAAGACTTTGGATACTTTTCTCCTCTGACAGTAACTTCTGAGGGCAAATTAATTGCTTTTTTTGGAATAAACCCAACTGTATGCACCTCTCTGTTCCAGGTGGATCCTGGAGCCTAACAGGGATTTTAATCCCCTTCCATCACTTCTTGGAATACTTAACTGGGATTTGAAAAGGCTTTTGGAGAAATTAGATCCTGAGGATTCTTTTACTTCTTTTCTCTGCCAGGGTTGGGATTCAATCATGGGACAGAATTTCTTGTTCAACTCAGATGTTTATCAGTTCTTATCTCTGTCACACTCTCACAAACCCTGAGTTCTGCAGCACTTCTCTATAACAAACTAAAAATGGAACCCTGGCTCTCTCTCTCCAAGGCCTTTTAAGGATTAACTGTCCAATTAAGAAATGACACCGAAATTATTTTTACTTTTAACCCAGTAACCAACCACCCATGGCCTGCAATGGGGACTTTTTATCCAATTACACAAAACCACCCAAAGCCATGGAGGAGAAGGAGAAGGAGGAGGAGAAGAAGGTAAAAAAGAAGGTAAAGTAAAAGGAAAAGAAGAAGAAGGAAAAGGAGAAGAAGGAGGAGAAGCTGAAAAGAAGGTGAAGAAGAAGGAAAAGAAAGAGAAGAAGAAGGAGAAGAAGGTGAAGAAGGAGGAAGAGGAGAAGGTGAAGAAGATGGAAAAGAAGAAGATGAAGAAGGAGAAGAAGGTGAAGAAGGTGAAGAAGAAGGACCAACCTCCACCCCAAAACCTCTTTATATACATGACTATATTCTACATAACCTTGCTTTATATACATTCCTATATTCTAAAACCTTAAACTCCAAGTTTTCCACCATCTGATATTGCACACTTCTACTCAAACTACACGACTAATTCACTACTAAAAAAGTAGTGAACTCCACTACTAATTCACTACTAAGAGTGTGTGATGTCACACACTTCTACCCAAACTCCACACCCACAATCCCAGTTCTGTCATTCCATTTTGGAAGCTTTCTCCATGGCCTCAGGTCAATGCAGAGTTCTCCTGGGCGTCAGTGCCTGTCAGCACAGAAAGTCCAAAATTCTCAGGGCTCCAACAAGATTCCATTTTGGTGTCTGATACTGCTCAAATATTTTGAAAATTCTGCATTGTTGGGGGAGGTTTGAGCCTGGTCTGTGGTGGATCTACAGATCCCACATGGATAACAGGATCTGTCCAATAAAATCCAGGTGTTCTCCTCTTCATGGAGGTTTTTTACTGTGTTTTTTCTTAGGTTTTATATTTAGTCTCAGTGCTTCATGCCTGACTTGCTCTGGTATTTATAGATGCTCTTACACAGGTAATTTGGGAGGGAAAAAACCAAATGGAGACATTGAAAAGAAAAAAAGGTTTTTTTAAACAGTGCTCTTCAAATCCTTGAATTCCATTAAAAGAAAAAAGATAGGCAGGGAGAAACAAAAAGAACAGGTTTTATTTAAAAGTGCTCCTCAAATCCTTGCAATTCACCCAGAATAAAACCAGGGAGAAACAAAACAGGTTTAAGTGTTCTTCAAATCCTTGAATTGTACACAGAATAAAAATAAAATAAGGTGCAAATAAGAGAAGTGCAATGCTGGAGAGAAATAGTACCCAGGAAAAGAAACATAATAAAATATAAAAATATAGAGGAAAATTTTGGGTTTGATGGCTCAAATGAGAAAGGTTTGTTTTCATTGGCTTTTTATAAAAGACATAAAAACTGTAAAAATCTTTGCATCAAATTCTACCCAGGGGAAAAAAGAAGCCATTAATTGAGTAGGGTTAGGTGGGATATTGGGAATAAATTCCTCCCTGGGAGGGTGGGGAGGGGCTGGGATGGAGCTCCCAGAGAAGCTGTGGCTGCCCCCGTTGTATTTGCAGGGTGCCCTGATGAAGGGAGGAATGATGAATCTGACTCCATGTTCTCAGAAGGCTCATTTATTATTTTATGGTACTATATTATATTATATTATATTAAAGAATACTATACTAAAGAGTGCAGAAAGGATACAGACAGAAGGCTAAAAAATTAATAATGAAAACTCCTGACTCTTTCCAGAGTCCTGACACAGCTTGGCCCTGATTGGCCAAAGAGTGAAAACAACTCCCAGCAGAATCCAATGGAACAATCACCTGTGGGTAAACAATCTCCAAACACATTCCACATGTGAGCACAACACAGGAGAAGCAAATCAGATAATTGTTGTTTTCCTTTTTCTCTGAGGCTTCTCTGCTTCCCAGGAGTAAAATCCTGGGCAAAGGGATTTTATTCCAGAAAATATGAATTGTGACAGCCCCATCCCTGGAAGTGCCCAAGGCCAGGCTGAACAAGATGGGACAGGGTCAATTTATGAGAAAAATGTGGAAAATCTGAAATTCCAGTATTTTCCAGAACAATCCAACTGCAGCACAAACCAGGCTTTCAAGAGTTAAATAATTCTGGTTTTTTAATCTGACTTTTCTGGCTCTGCAGTCCCTGCAAACGAAAGGAGCCAAAATGCACATTTTTGCCTCAGAAGGACTTTGCCAACTTCTCATTTTCAATCATTTCAGCAGCAATTCTGTGTCCAGCCCCAGTAAAAATTACTTGGCAGAAATTTGGCATCTGAGCACCATTAAACATTTTGTGTTTGTGCCCCATTTCTCTGTTAAATTAAAAAAAAAAAACAAAAAGTGATGGGATTTGTAGCACTAAATCTTCCAGATTCACAGAACTCAAAGTCTTCAGGATGGATCCTATAAAGTAAAAGAAAAAAAAATTATTTCTGTCATAAAGCAACACAATTTCAAGTTTTGTGTCCTTTAGGATTTAGGTTCAGCACAGCTGCTCATGTTGGAATTAAACTGACTTTTAAAGATGAAAATCACCACAACAAAACCAAGTTTTATGTTGATATTTTCATTTTTCCAACAAATATTTGGTCTTCTGTGTGCATTTAGAAGTTACATCATTTGCTAAAAATAAATAAAGCAAGATTTATTCCTCTCAGCCTCTTTCAAACATCTCCAAATCAAATTTTGCTGTCCTAATCACAGCCATTTTTAGCAGGAGGCTCAGGTTTTTTATTTCATCTCAAGGTTCCAAAGGTTTCTTTTACCTTCCTGTAAATTTGTCCTGGAGATTTCTCAGGCTGAGCCCCCAGAGCCCCCTCCTCACATCCCTGTGCTCAGGATCAGGGGGATCCTGCTCCATCCATTCTCAGCTTTGAAGGGAAATCTTCAAAACCCAGAATATTCCATTGGAAAACAACGGCAAAATTACTCCTGGCTTGAAAAAAAAATAATCTTTCTCTGAAATTACAAATTCAGCACCATTTCTTTGTTGTTTTCAGCCATTAATCTGATAGATTTGGGTGTTAATCTCTGGTTTAAGGCAGGACAAACTCCTGGATTTAGAACCATCCTTGGTCCTTCCTTCTGAGCAACTCCCAGAGGCACCATTTGCCTCTCTCATTATTTACAATTTTTTTCCATCTCTCTGTTCCGTTTCAGGGCTTTTCCTTGGCCTGATCAGACACAGCAATCCAGCGGCAGCTGGGGTGGGGTTGGAGGAAAATCTGAAATTTGAGATTGGCCAGAATCTGAGATTTGCTACTGGTCAGAATCTGGAATTAGATACTGGTCAAAATCTGGGATTTGATACAGGTCAAATATGTGATTTTTACACACATAGCCCTGCCCAGAGGTTTAAAGCTTGGTCACACCTGGTACACTCCATCTTTTCCCAGACAGAGATCATTTTGGGGAAGAACAATTATAATTTTACACCACAAATGCAGGATTTTTGCCCTTAATTCTTCTCCCTCTATAGTTTGCCCCACTGACATCCCCCAGCTCAGATGCTGAGCTCAGAACCCTCCAGTCCTTGCTGCCACCCCCGAAGCTGCCCCAACACTTGAGAAATGTCCCAACTCTTCACCCACACGGGTGAAATTCCACATTTTATGGAAATGTCCTGCTGTCACCCGGCTGACAAGGATATCAGCTCCCTTCCCCAGCTCATGCCTGACATTTCCTGCTGGATTTGCTAATTAGTCAATTATTTGCACACAGGGTTTGCCTGTGCTGTGTCATTATTGACCTGCCAGGGCAGAGCAGCTTCCAGGGCTGCAACTCAAACCCAGGAGTTGCCTTTGTGACAAATGATCTTCACTTTCAGAAAATGTAAAAGGTTTATTAAAACCTTATCAAAAATACAACAGAAGACTGAATAGAGAAAATATTTTGGGAGCAGAGGATTTTCCCCACCATGTGCTCACCCAATGGATGTTTTACCTTTTAACCCTTTAGCCCCCACAAAGTTCTGTCCATCGACTCCTTCTTCCCTGCCCAGTGGTGGAGGTCACTTCCTGACACCTTGATTGGAGGTCAGGTGCTGCCCTGGTGTCTTGGTTTGGAAAGACAGGTGTCTGCTAAGGAAGGCAGGAGCCTCCCCTGAAATGGAAAATGCAAACCCCCTCCCTCCAAATTGCTATAAATTTTAAATTAAGGGGTTCAGGCAAAAAATATGGGAGCAGGAATAACAGTTCTTTATTAGGGAAGAAAATTTAAAAAAAATAAAATAAACAATGCAGTAAATCAAAACAGCACTGCCAGAGTCAGAACCCAGCCTGACACCCTGTGGGTCAGGGTGTGGGCAGCAGAACCATTGGAATTGTGGCTCAGCCCTCCTGCAGTGCCAGGGCTGGTTCTGCTGGAGCAGGGATCCTGGAGAAGGGTGGAGTCTCTTCCTCTGAAGATCCAGGGGAAGGAGAGGCAGCTGCTGCTCCTCTGGGAATCCAGTGCAGAAGCTGTGCTGGTGTTCCAGAATCTCCAGATTCTATCCAGGCAGGAATGCTTGGCTGGTGTTCCAGAATCTCCAGATTCTATCCCGGTAGGAATGCTTGGCTGGTGTTCCAGAATCTCCAGATTATATCCAGGTAGGAATGCTTGGCTGGTGTCCCAGAATCTCCAGATTATATCCAGGTAGGAATGCTTGGCTGGTGTTCCAGAATCTCCAGATTCTATCCGGGTAGGAATGCTTGGCTGGTGTTCCAGAATCTCCAGATTATATCCAGGCAGGAATGCTTGGCTGGTGTTCCAGAATCTCCAGATTATATCCAGGCAGGAATGCTTGGCTGGTGTCCCAGAATCTCCAGATTATATCCGGGTAGGAATGCTTGGCTCCTCCCTCTGGGCTCACATCTCCCAATGGGACGCTGCAGTTCTTATCAGCCATGCAGGGACATTCAATGGCCTCTTATCAGCAGATGTCTCCCTGGCTGTGGAAGAGATAAGGAGAACTGCCCCCTGAACAGAAGAGAACTGCCATCCAGATGACAAACAGAACACAATTTGCTTGGCAATCCAGGACACATGGTGACGAGCCCACCCTCCCAAATGTCCCAAACCCAGCCACCCCATAATAACACAAGGAGGGTAAAACAATTTACAGGTTTTACTTATAAGTTTATAGACTTTGATTTCTAAGTTTATCATTTTTCTAAAAGTTTTATAAGTCTATAAAACTTCTCTTAACATGTCTACCTAATTATAGTAAAAACAGGGTGCCCCCAAGGTGAGGAAATGATTGGCATCTGACTCCATTGATTCAGAAGGCTGGACTATTGCTTTATTAAAACTATATTATATTACACTATAGTATACTATATTAAAGAGATGCTATACTACACTATGCACAGATACATCCTAAAGAAAACTGGTGACTGTCTCCCAACAGCCAGGACACAGCTTTGACTGATTGGCCAAGGAAACAAAATCATCCTCAGCAGAAAGCAACTGACAAATCACTCCAGGTAAACAATCTTCCCAACACATTCTACATGTGCAAAAACAACAGGAGCAGCAAGTAGAGATAAGAATTGTTTTTCTCTTCTCTCTGTGCTTCTCCAGGAAAAACCCTGAGAGAGAGAATTATGTCTCTCTCTGTTCAGAGAATGTGAATGCATAATATAATATTTACTTATATAAATAAAGTGTAATAATAAAGTATAGTAATTATTATACTTTTAATTGTGAGAGCCAAGCATGGCATTACTCCTCTATCACAATTCTAACATTTTTCCCTCTCTGGATGGATTTTCCCACTGCAGTGTGTCCCTGCTGCTCGCACACACAGCTCCTGCAGGAGGGAAGAGCTGATCCAGGCAGGAGCCAAACAAGCCCAGATTGTGTCCTGGCAGCAGGGATGGTTCCATCAAATCCCCATTTCCACATCAACACCCTGGCCCACGCCAGGCCTGAGCGTGCAGGGGCTGCTGGCCAGCCTGGAGAGGGTTTGATGGACAGGGGGACAAATGTTTTCCCTGGAGATCTGAGGTTGGGAAATGTGCAGGGAAGTGGGGAGCAGGCGCTGTTACACAGCCTGGGACGTGGAGGACTTTGGTTTTACCTCAGTGCAGATTTTAGCTGCAGGTTTTAGCTGCACTTTGGGATTGGACATGCACTCAACAATTGAAATTATTGGGGTGAAATGCAGAAATATGCTCAAATAGTGCAGTTATTGGGTGGGCTGTGAAATACAGAAATACACTCAAATAGTGCAGTTACTGGGGTGAAATACAGAAATACACTCAAATATTGCAATTACTGGGGTGAAATGCAGAAATCCACTCAAATATTGTAATTACTGGGATGAAATACAGAAATATACTCAAATATTGCAATTATTGGGGTGGGTTGTGGAATACAGAAAGGCACTCAAGTATTGCAATTATTGGGATGAAATGCAGAAATACACTCAAATATTGCAGTTACTGGGGTGAAAAACAGAAATCCACTCAAATAGTGCAATTACTGGAGTGGGCTGTAAAATCCAGAAATGCATTCAAATATTGCAATTACTGGGATGAAATACAGAAATGCACACAAATATTGCAATTACTGGGATGAAATACAGAAATGCACTCAAATATTGCAGCTACTGGGGTGGGCTGTAAAATCCAGAAATGCACTCAAATATTGCAATTATTGGGGTGGGCTGTGTCCCCTTCCCTGTCCTGGCTTCAGTGGCAGCAGCTTTTCCCAGGAGGGATCAAGACTGTGATGTCCCAGAGCTATTCCTGAGGAAATCCCATCCCCTGAGAACACTCAGGACAGGGAGTGCTCCCTATTTAACACAGAAAAAAGCTGCAGGTGCACAAATCACCTTTGAAAAATGTCCCAATAATGGCTTAGCCATGCAGTGACCTCAGTTTGCTGTGGAGGACAGGAGATAACCAAGTCCCTTATCAGCAGCCAGATACAGGGCACTGCTTGAGATAAACATCACAACATGACATTTCCTGCCTCAATCTAATTAATTAATTCTTTGCTTAGGAGCCGGCCCTGTCTGCAGCCTCATCCTTGGAGTGCTGACTGGAGACTTTCTGTAACTCCACATATCATTAACCTCAGAGTATAAAGCCCTTTCCTGGGGGAAGGAGCATTTGTTTGCTGAGAAGCAGCAGAAACAGGCAGAAAAATCAATTTTACACTGCAAGATTTAGAACTGAATTAAAGAAATCCTTCCTGAAGGCCAGGGCAAATAAAGACATCAGCTGTGAGGCAGCTGAGGGAAGTCACTGAGCAGAAATATTCTGCTTGAGGGCTTGGTTTTGTTATCTGAGTGCTCGAGTGCTATCACAGGTGCCAAACATGACACACACTGTCCTGAGGGGAAAAAATTCCCATCCAGGCTGCAGTTCCACCCACTGTTCAGAGCAGTGTCTGTTTTATGGATTATATGGATTTTATTGGCTAATGAAAGCTGTCAAATCCCAAGTGAGAAAATATTATCAGAGTTTAGATTTGGGACAGTTTGTGGCCCAAGCCAAGTTCCCAATTGTACCCCAAGCTCTTCAAACATTCAAAATGCCCACCCCTGACCTCAGGTGAGTTTCTTACACACCCATGAAGGTGCCCAAACACGGATAATTTATTGCTATTAATTTACATTTTTTAGGCTCATTTGAGACTCAAGAGCAGCTCCACACATTGATATTTTGTGTATAACGACTCAAATAAACTGAGAAAAAACACCTCATCCATCCTGCACATCAGTGTGATCAGGAAAACAAACTGATGGATGAGCCACAAGTAAAAACCTTCATATATCAGCCTGTCTCAAACCTGAATTTCTTAATTTTTTTTCTCCCCAGCTACAAATCTTTGCTGAGAAGAAGCTTTTGATCATCTGTCTTAGAGCAGAAAGGCCCAGCTGGCAGTGGCAGCAGCGAAACTGCTGCGGAGGGGCAGCACTTCCAGCCCCTGCTGGGGAACTCCCAGGGGAAGGGCTGGGAGGTGAAATTCCCCTGGCAAAGAGCCCCTTCCAGCAGCTGGGATCACCTGGGAGTGCTTGCTCTGAACCAGAGAGTTAAAAGTCTGTAAATGTCTTGATTTGACAAGAAGGGTGTCTGCTAAGGAAGGCAGGAGCCTCCCCTGAAATGGAAAAATGCAAAACCCCTCCCTCTGAATTATTATAATTTTGAAATTAAGGGGCTCTCAGGCAAAAATATGGGAGAGGAATAACAGTTCTTTACTAGGAAAATTAAAAATACAAATGCAATAGTACAAAAAAAGGAAAGCAAACAACTGCCAGAGTGAGATCAGGCCCTGTCCCCTGTGTGTCAGGGGGTGGCACAGCCCCAGCCCATGGGGGCTCAGCCCTCCTGCAGTGCCAGCTGTGGCTCTGCTGGAGCAGGGATCCTGCACAAGGGGGGAGTTTTCCTCTGCAGCTCCAGGGCTGCTGGAGATGGGCCTGGGCTCCCTCTGGCAATGCAGGGCAGCAGAAGCTGCTCCTCTGGCAATGCACTGGGCAAAGGCTGCTGTGCTGTCCCAAAGCTCAGATTGGATCCAGGTAGGAATGCTTGGCTCCTCCCCTGGGCGGAGCATCTCCCCATGGGATGATGGAATTGGATCAGCCATACAGGGCCACTCACTGGCTATGGACAGAAGATAATTAATAATTAATGGACCATGAACAGCAGAGATCTCCTGGAGGGAGGATTGGTTGTGGAAGAGATAAAGCAAAACTGCCCCATGAACAGCAGAGAACTGCCCCAGCTCTGACAGACAGAAAATAGAATACACACCCCAGCCACATCTTTCAACCTAGGACAGTAAAGGCTGAAGCTCTTGGAGTCCAAAACCAAAAATACCTTTCACCCCTCCAAAAGACAACTTGGAATATGAAAAATCTCCAGGAGATCATCAACATTTAAGAACCAGAATAAGTTCCTGGGTGTCACCATCATATTTTCTGAAAAATCCTTTTTGCCCAGGATTTCTCTCCTGGAAAGCTGAGAGGCCTCAGAGAAAATAGAAAACAATATGATCTCATTTGCTTCTCCTGTGTTTTGCTGCCTTGGAATGTGGTTGGAGATTGTTTATCCAACATGTGAGTTGTTTTGACTTAATGACCAGTCATGGTCAGGCTGTGTCAGACTCTTGAGTCAGTCACGAGTTTTTCATTAGTATCTTATTAAACCTTCTGTCAGTATCCTTTCTGTATTCTTTAGGATAGTTTAGTATAGCATAATATAATATAATATAATATAATATAATATAATATAATATAATATAATATAATATAATAATAAATTAGCCTTCTAAGAACATGGACTCAGATTAATTCCTTCCTCCTCCAACAGCAGACCCCGAAAATCCCACACTCGGGCAGACATGTTGCCTGTGTGTGCCAAGCATCTGTTTAGGGATCATTTATTCTTGGCTAAGAGCTCATTTTGGGCAGGCCCAGCTTTAGATCACACTGTGAGCCCTCTCCTTATCTCCCACTGCTGCATTTTCATCTCTCTCCAGGATATTGAGCCAGGAACTGCCAATTGCTCCCACAAGTCACCGTGGGATGACTCAGAACAGGTAAAGAGAAAGCATTTGTGTAAATCAAAGCAATTTTATTCAACCTCCAAGTGAGCAGGAGGGGCTGAGAGCAATCTTCACACAGGGCTCAGCTCTGTGGCTGCTCTGTCAGGGCAGTAGCAAGGCCAAGCTTTGGGTAAGTTTGGATTCAGGCTCAAATCCAGTGACTTTACACTTGCTCAGCCCCTGTTTAATTAATTACCTGCCACTCACGGAAGCTTGAGTTAAAGCCAAGCCCCTTCTCTGCTCTGTGCACACATGAAAATCAACAGCTTTCTGCCAAAAGCTCATTAAAAATCTGCCAAAAAAGGGTCTTTCTCTTCACTTTTCATCCAGGAAAGAAGTTGCTTTTGTTTTCTCAGCTTCCCTTGGAGTCACTCGCCCCAGTCTGGGAAAGTCTTTGATTGATTATTGCATCTCTCTTCCACCCTCTTTTAATTTATTAATGTTTGATTTCTGTCTCGGTAAAGAGAGAAAAAGCCAAGTTAAAGCAGGCAGCAAGAGTGTCCCCAGTGACCTGTGAAGAAAACCTTAATTAACCCATGGGAACCCCTCCCATCTCTCAGAACAGCTTGGGCTGCTGCTCCAGCCCTCAAAGCCAGGCTGGAAGCTGAGAGGCAGGGCTGAAATCAGAATTAATGTGGCTGTTCATAGAGATCCCACCATCCCTTGTGCTGGAGGATTTTAGAGGGAGCATGGATGGGAGCAGGAGTCTTGGGGCAGCCATGTCAGCCAGAGAAGTCTCTGGGTCCTGCTGGAAATGGTGAATTTTGGGTGTTGGAGACGGCAGAGCTGGGCAGGGTGAGCTATTCCAGGAGGTGATGGGTCCATAAATCCCTTCTCCTCTGTTCTCCTGCCCCAGGATCCAGGGCTGACCCTCAGCCACCCCTGGGCTGCCCCTGTCCCCAAGGCTCCCCCTCTGTCACAGCCCACGAGGTTCTGGAGTCACCAAGCTGGAGATCAGGGTTAACCTTTTATCCAGACTCCAACATTTGCATTATAAAAATTATCCACTCAAAACACCCCAGGCCCTCAGGGATGCTGCCCTGCACCCAAAATTGCACAGCACTGCCCAAAATCCAGGTGATTTAAAGTGCTGTAGCTGCTCCCAGGCCATGAACAGTGGGAATCACCTTGGAGAAGCCCAGCCACACTTATTGGAGGTGCAGCATCCCAAAAACCCCAGAGCTCCCAGGATTACTGAAATAAATGAGCTCCCACCCCTGCAGAGGGATTAAACACCCTGGAGCAAGGAGGGACAGGGATAAATGCAGGTGGGAAGGTTGGATGGGTCAGAATTACCTGTCCAGGCACTGGGTTAGAGCCAAAAATGGTGAGGTTTGGTTGGAGATGGGATTTTGAAAATAAAATAAACCCCAAGGAATAGCAAGCTCTTTATATGGACACCTTTGAATTGCTGTAAAATACCAACATCCTTCAGATATCTTGGAGTCAAAAGTTACATTTTAATCCCAGAGCAGCTTTTTTTTCCAAGGTCAGGAGTCCATGGATGCTCTGAGCCTCCTTTGTTCTCTTCCCCATCTCTAATCACCTTTTTTTTTTAAGCTTTCACGGCTCCCTCAGAACACTCTGGGTGTTAAGCCAGCCCAGACAAGAGAGGGGATAATAAAAAGCCACACTAAAGTGACATTCACACAAATAAACAAACAAACAGGGGAGGCTGCAAGTGCCTCTCTGCTTTCTTCCTTCTAGATTGGTTCAGAAATCCAAATGAACTCAATCTGGGCACAGCAAATGGGCTCAGCCTCCTTTCATTCCAGCTGAAGGGTGTCACATCTCCCTTTGTTGTGCTGCTTCCTCCTGGATTCCAACTTGGAATTGATAAACAAATCCACTCGGAGCTGAAGGCTTGGCAGATCAATTTGATAGCAAAATGAAGGGTTTTGTCTCTCTGCATAGAGAGCAGGGCAGACAGAGCCGGGGAAAATGGGGTTTTGAGGCTGATTTGCATTTCCACAGCTCTGAAATGAAATGTTTGCAGAGGTGCATTTTCCTGGTGGGGAATGGAGTTGCAGGGAGCTCATTCATTCTGGGATATCTGAGGCTTCTCCATAGAATTAGGAAGGACCTGAGTGTTTAAAGACACTGAAATTCTGCTGAAAGTCAGCTGGAATAACAAATTAAGTGCAAGGAACACTCGAGGCTTTCTGGCAAACCCCATGTTATGATCATGAGGAGGCTGATCTGGTTTTACACTGACCCAAAGCACATTAAATCCCACTTGGGACAGAATTTGGGGTTTTTTTCCAAACAGCCAAAGTGCTCTGCACACACAGCCCCCACCTCTCCCCTCTCCCCTGCTTTTCATCCCTGTTCACTTGTCCTTGATCTCCCCCAGCTAAAGGTTCTGAGTCTCACCCCCCTCACCAGGGATGATTTTCCTCTGGCTCCAAATTTCCAGGGATAAATTCACCTCACAGAAATCCCTGGGCTCTCATTCCTGCTGGGTTTGAGACGGTTGAAGCCAGGCTCCTTAGGTTATCCTAATTCCTCATCTTCCTCCATCTGTGACTGCAGACTTGTCCCCGCTGAAGTGGCAGTGAGGCAGTGAGGGGTATTAATAGAAACAAATGATTTTACAAGCTTCAAAAAGGACCATAAATCAACCCCTTGGAGCTGAATGTTCCCAGTAGTCGAGGGCAGCTCCAGCTGAAAATGAACCTTTTTCCTCAATAGGTTTGCTCACAGAGGGTGAAATAACAGTTCCAGAGCAGAGGCTCTCCAGAGAGAGCTTCAGTGAGGTTTTCTGGCCCTTAAATTACAGTCAGCTCCTGGCAAACCACTCTTTGGTGGCTCCTGTTCTTCCTGGGCTCAGGTTGGCCAAGCTCTGGCCAAATTTGTCACCTGCCAATCCGTGGTGACACCAATCTCTGTGCCAGTGCCAGACCAGGAGGGGTTTCTCCATCTCCAGTGCTAAAAGAAAAGTAATTTCCTTCTTTTTTATGGTATAACTCCCAAATTCCCAGCAGGAAAAGGGAGTTTGCAGTCCCTGACCATGATCTGGTTCAGGGAGGGCCACGTGGAAGTGAAGTGAGAGCCCAGGGGAGCCTGTGGATCACCCCACAGAGCCCAGAGGTGATCCTGCAGGAAACACCCAGGATTTGTGACCCCTGAGCAGGAACAAGGGTCTGAACCCCAATGCTCTCACTTACAACTCAATCTTTAAATGCCCTGTGTGTACCCAAACCCTTCCTGTCTAATTTGTCTCCTGAGCTGAGCCCTCAGCCGGGGCAGGAGCTGGGGAGGAAGGGCTGGATGTCTTGGGTTGGAAATGCAAGATGTGCCCAGGGGTGTGTGTTCTGTCCCCATCTGCCAGAGGTGGGGCAGTTCTCCTCTGCTCATTGGCAGCTTTTCTTTATCTCTTCCACACCCAATCCTCCCTCCAAGAGATCTCTGCTGTTAATGGGCCATTCATTATTAATTATCCGCTGTTCATGTGTCCCTGCATGGCGCAGTTGAGATGCAGACAATCCAAAGCAACACACTCCATTTTCAGAAGGCTCCAGACTGGTTTTATTCCAGCATGGATGTTTTTTACGCATTCTTACAAAACTCATAAGCTTCCACTTTACTCATTGGTCACGAGAGACAAACACAGTGCTCATTGGAGCAGGCAGTTGCCGGTTTCTCGTATTTCTCCTTCTTTCTCTCTTGGTTTCTATGCCAACGACCTTGGTAGAAAATTCTTTCAGGGGTAAACATGGATCCTCTCATCAAAATTCTCTCTGGCTGACAGAAGTCACTGTAAAACCTCTTCCACAACTGCATGGCTGATCCAATTCCATCATCCCATGGGGAGATGCTCCGCCCAGGGGAGGAGCCAAGCATTCCTACCTGGGTACAATCTGAGCTTTGGCACAGCCCAGCAGCCTTTGCCCCCTGCATTCCCAGAGAGCAGCTTTCTGCTGCCCTGCATGGCCAGAGGGAGCCCAGGCCCATCTCCAGCAGCCCTGGAGCTGCAGAGGAAAACTCCCCCCTTGTGCAGGATCCCTGCTCCAGCAGAGCCACAGCTGGCACTGCAGGAGGGCTGAGCCCCCATGGGATGGGGCTGTGCCACCCCCTGACACACAGGGGACAGGGCCTGCTCTGACCCTGGCAGGGTTTTTGTTTATTTGTACTATTGCATTTGTATTTTTAATTTTCCTAGTAAAGAACTGTTATTCCTACTCCAATATTTTTGCCTGAGAGCCCCTTAATTTCAAAATTACAATAATTCAGAGGGAGGGGTTTGCATTTTTCCATTTCAGGGGAGGCTCCTGCCTTCCTTAGCAGACACGTGTCCTTTCAGACCAGAACTGGAACATCCTGGCAGCTCGTGGAGTTCTTCCCTTCAGCTCCACTTCCCAAGACAGCAAACACATCCCTGCTCCCATCAGGGCACTGGTCACCAGAGGGGTGGGCAGGACCAGAGAGCTGCTCCTGCTGTCCCTGCTGCTGTCACAGGACATCAGGGGACAAGTGGCTGACTGGGAGCTGTTCCCAACTATTAGGGCCCTGTCCTGGCTGTCAATTAGAGCTCTAATTCCATCTGAAGGGGACGTGGCTAACGAAGCTGAGCCTGAGCAGCAAAGGACTTGAGCAAATTAAGAAATTGGAGTTCAGGCTGACAGGGAGAGGAGGATGGCTCAGAATCCCAATTTCCACAGCCTGGCTGCAGCTCCCAGCAGTTTCAATCTGCAGATTTAAACTCAGACAGAGGGGTTCAGAGCTTCTGGTCCCAAAATGTTGCTCAGGTAAGAGGGAATGTTGGCAAATGGAGCACCTGGTGCACCTGGAGGGGCTCTGCCCTCCCCAAAGTCAGGTTCTAAACAGAGGCTGTCCAGGATCAGGGGCTGCCAGGGCCTTTCAGGATAGGCATGGAGGGATCCCCGCTATTTGTGTGGAATTCCTGACGCCTTTAGTGGCTTTGAACTGCCAGGAGGTTTGGGTAGGTTATGAGGAAGAAATTCTTCCCTGTGAGGGTGGAGAGGTCCTGATACAGGCATGGAAACCCTTGATGGGGGGGTGGAATGGGCTGGGCTTTAAGGTCCTTTCCCACCTAAACCACCCCAGAATTCCATTAAAATAATAATAAATCTGTAAACTAAAATGAGAATCCAGATGTTTCTTGGGTTTCTCATTTCTCCATCAGATCTGATGTGATCCCAGGTTTGACTTTGCTTCAGAAGAGCCCAAACTCCAGTGGCACTAAAAGAGCTTGGAAGCTTTGTGACCAGAAAAAGCCCAGAGTCACAGAATTAGGGATTATCCTGAGCTGGAAGGGACCCAAAGGAACCCTCAACCCCAACGCTGGTTCTCCAGCAGCTCCTGGTTTTCTGGCTGCATTTACCCCAAATCCCCCAAATCCAGCAGAATGAGCTGTTTCACCCTTTGGGCTGTCCCTGGGTCAGGACTGGGGTGAGCAGCCCCTGTGACTGAACCCCAGCCCTTCCCATCAGATTTTCCAGGCAATTCCTTTCTCTGGGGCTCAGGGCGGCCCTGCCCCAGCCCTTCCCCTCCTCGGGAGCTCAGGGATAATTCTGCACACAAAGGAAACCCAAGGAGCACAAAGCCTGCCTCAAACACTCTCCAGTGTCTTTATTTTAGAGCAGCTGGAATCCATTGCCTGTGGAAAACGGGCAGCCAAGAAGCTCCTTCCTATTATTGCCATTATTTCTATTACTTCCATTATTCCCATCATTTCTGTTATTTCTATTATTCCTCTTTGATTTCAGAAGCCTGAAACACAAAGCTGGAGATGAACAAGTTTCCTCCATTCTCTAATTTTATGGAAAAAGACCCCAAACAGATGCAGGCTCCAAAGCTCAGCTCCTGTTTTTCATTTCAGGGTGAACTCACCGCAGCCCCTGCACTTTCCACCACCTGAGCCCAAATTAGCTGGGATATTTTGCAAACACATTTATTTTCCCATGCTTTACATGTTCCTCATGCTGAGGATAGAAACCTAAATTAATATTTATGAAAAAGCTCTTATTGATGTCGGAAGTACCTGGACCAAGCACAGAATTTCTTGACAAAAGAGGTTTTATTCTGTTTTATCCTTTGCAAATATGTGGCATAAATAATATAAAGTGTATTAAAGTGTTTGCAGCCCCTCAGATAAATTCCTGTGTGCAGGAGCCTGGATAATGAAAAGGAATATTAAAATACAAGCAGCAATTCTGGTGATTAACATTTAGTACCAAATAAAAATTGAGATCACTGAAGGATGTGAATCTAATGGGCAAAGCTGACAGTTAATTTAACCTGCAGGAGAACTGCAAATATGCTTTTACCTCCAATTTATATTATTTTTTTACATTTTTAACAGGCATGTGTCCAAGCAGCAAAAATTTAAACCAGAAAAGGACCATCAATGCCTTGTTTTAAATGGGTTTTGTGATAATAAAATGAAAACACATTTTGAACAGGAAATGCAGAATGTTTCACCTGGAATGATTTACCCTTATTAATTTATTTTGATCTTTGTGGGCTTTCACAGAGGTTGCTGGGAGTAAAAAGAACTGGGAAATATGGAGATGATACCTGAGGAAAAAACATCCCGTAAAAACCCCTGTGGATTTTTTAAAAATATGTTTAAAGCAGCAAACAGGAGATTTAAGGCAAAGTAGAGCATTTTAAAGGATGAAAGCAGAACCAGGGAATGGGTCTGGCTGTGGTGCCACATCCACAGGGCTGGGAACAGCAGGAAAATCTTCCCCAAGGAAATTTCCTCTGGGAGGGAGGGGAGCCAGGGCCTGATCAATATTCTTAGTCATAGCTGGGTTATTTAATTACGTGGGGATGAGCTCGGGTTTAACCAAATTTTTTTCCAGCTCAGGCTATTAAAAAGCTTTTCCTATAAATATCCCTGAGCCCCAGGGCAGGGACCCTGCACTCCCAACCCCCAGCTCCACCAAATCCATCCCCACAGGAAGTTCTGGAAGCCCCCCAGCCCCACCCTGCGGGGCAGGGGGTGCTCCCTGAGCCCAGGGATTGCAGGGATCCATCCCCCTGGGAATGTGCCTGGAACTCTGTCAGGAGCCACTTTGGATAATTGAAATCCTGCCTTAAAAGCATCCAGGGTGAGGAGCAGGAGCTGGAGCCTAATGCAGGGCCAGGGGTTAATGCAGGGCTGCAGGAGAGCATTTCATCTTCTCCGAGGGACAGGGGCAGGAATTGATTGATTTGTTTGTTTATTTGCTGGTATTTGGCCCCTTCAAAGAGGGGGAAAAAGGTGTTCCACGACCAAGAGCAGAATAAAAGGGAAAATCCCTCTGTCTGTGCAGCTCTGCTCTCCCTGTGCTCCTCCTGGTGTCCTGGTGGCACTCCCGAGGCAGGGGACAGTGGCACAGCCCTGAGCTCGGGGGTCTCTGGGGTAACACACCCCAAAAATCACCAGAAATCGGTCACAGGAGGGGCTGAGCTGCTCTGGACAGCCAGGGCTGAGCTGAGCCCTGTCCCCTCTGCAAGGAGAAACCTGGCAAGGAGGAGGCAGGAGATGGAGGGAGGGATGGGTCCTGATCCACCAGAACAGAGACCTTCGACAACGGGAATCTCCTGCTGGGCAGGACCTGGGGAGTGAGGGGTGAGGTGGGATGGGGTGGGATGGGATGGGATGGGATGGGATGGGATGGGATGGGATGGGGATGGGATGGGATGGGATGGGGATGGGATGGGATGGGATGGGGTGGGATGGGATGGGATGGGATGGGATGGGATGGGATGGGATGGGGTGGGGTGGGATGGGGTGGGATGGGGTGGGATGGGGTGGGATGGGGTGGGATGGGATGGGATGGGATGGGGATGGGATGGGGATGGGGATGGGATGGGGATGGGATGGGATGGGGATGGGGATGGGATGGGATGGGATGGGGATGGGGATGGGATGGGATGGGATGGGATGGGAATGGGATGGGGATGGGATGGGGATGGGATGGGGATGGGATGGGGATGGGGATGGGATGGGATGGGGATGGGATGGGATGGGATGGGGATGGAGATGGGGATGGGATGGGATGGGGTGGGATGGGGTGGGATGGGATGGGATGGGATGGGATGGGATGGGATGGGGATGGGATGGGGATGGGATGGGGTGGGATGGGATGGATGAGCTCTGCCCACAGCCAGCAGCAGTTCTGGGGACCTGCCCCCAGCCCTGGCAGGGACAGCTGAGCAGCAGCTCCCGAGGCTTTCACCCTCTGCCTTTTAAAATGCTCTACTTTGACTTAAATGTTGTGTTTCCTGCTAAAAAAATATGTTTTAAAATAATCCACAGGGGGTTTTATGGGCTGTTTTCTTGTCAGGCATCATCTCTGTATTTCCCAGTTATTCTCACTCCCAGCAGCCTCTCTGAAAGCCCACAAAGATCAAAATAATAATAAGTGTAAAACATTCCAGGTGAAACATTCTGCATTTCCTGTTCAAAACGTGTTTTCTTTTTTAATTATAAAAAAAGAGAGATTTGAAACAAGACATTGAAGTTGCTCCTAAATGACTTTTCTGCTTTAAATTCTCACTTCATGCAGCAGCCCAGCACCTGCTCCCTCCAGGCAATAAAGAAACCTGCAGATTTCTGCTTTCAGGGAATCTGACCCTGAGCACGGGGGTTCCGAGGTGACAGCCCCTCCCTGGGCTGCTCTGTGTCCTGCATCCACCGGGAGCTTTACCTGCTGTGCCCATCTGCTCCCAGCCCTGCTCCCCGGGCAGGGAATTGCTCTGAGAGCTGCACACAAAGCTCTGCAGTCAATCAGAAAGTTCCTGGAATTGGCTTTTCCCCAGCCCCGGGCTGTGCAGAGCCCAGGGGAAGCCCGGGGCGCTGGGCTGTCCCTCCTGCACAGCAGCTGTGACAATGCAGCAGCCTCGGTCCCTCGGGGGGACACAGAGCCTGCGGGAAGGGGACCCAGGAGCAGCTCTCAGAGCCCCTCTGTCCATTTCTATTTTTTATATTTCTCTAATCTATAAATCCTCACACATGAGGAGCACCATTTATTGCTGGCTGTGTACAAATCACCAGTGGGATGGGGCTGCTGTGGGAGCCCTCTCAAGCTGTTTGATTTTCCAGCATCAGCCTCATTCCATGGTGATGACAATGGGAAGATGCCAGCAGCTCACATCCCAGGCAGCAGACACAGAACTCAATGTTACAACTCACTTTATAAGTGTATTGACCAATCCCACAAAGCAGAAGCACATTGACAGTAGTTCTATCCAACCACTATAAGCACAGGTACCTTTGGTTAAACAATGCCTGCTTATTTCAAATACAATACCTGCTTGTGAGCCTTCAAACACAATGCACAGAGCTCCATTATTAAGCTTAGAACTCCCTACTATATTGCTAGATAAACTTTTCTGTACGTTAGGGCGTTATTCTAGACAAGCACTAATACACAGACCATTGTTCTATTTGCCCTTACTTTTCTACTTCTGTGTATCTTTTCTGCTGACAAATCCCATGGCTACTGCTTAGCTCCAATCACAGTTCTGCTGTCTCTGAGGCCTGCCTTTTGCAGCTTTCCCAAAACCCTCTGATTTTAAGGATTCCCACAGCCTGTCCCTCCTGCACAGCTGCTGTGACAATGGCAGCAGCCTCAGTCCCCTCCCGGGGGACACAGAGCCTGTTCCAGCCTGGGAGCATCAGGAACAGGACCCAGGAGCCAGGGCTGGAGGAGCAGCTCTCAGAGCCCCTCTGGTCACCAATTCCTGAGGGAAGGATGAGCCCCCAGCAGCACAGCCAGGAGGAATTTTGTCTGATGAAAAACCACCATAAGTTTTGGAGAATGGAAAAAACTCCTCAGCACCTGGGGGAAAAGAAGGTGCAGCTGGTCCAAGATGGAAAGTGGAGCCAGCCAGGAGTGCTCTGCTGGCTTGGATTCCATCTGGCCTCTGTTTTATCCTCACCTCAAACTGGGCATTTCTCTGTCCCTGGGCACTGCCAGCTCTGCCCCAGGCCTGGGGTGTCCTTGCAGCTCCTTGTGGGCAGCAGCCAAGGGTGACACAAACATCTCTGATTTAGGGCAGGGAAAAGCTGCTCAGGAAAGGGAGGGAGCTGTGAGCAACCTTCACATCCTACCCTGCTCCTCCTGGGACCCTTCTCACCCGGATCATGAGCCCAAAGCATGGGGCTGATGGGAGATGCTCTCCCAGGGGTGTCCCAGAGGTCTGGGACATCAGCAGCATCCTGGGGGGAGCAGAGCCACCAAAACCTGGAGGAAAAGCAGAGCCACCAGATCCTGCAGGATGAGCAGAAACACCAGATCCTGCAGGATGAGCAGAACCACCAGATCCTGCAGGATGAGCAGAAACACCAGATCCTGAGGTCTGAGCAGTGTCACCAGATCCCGTAGGAGGAGCAGGGACTGACAGAAGCCAGAGGCCCTCAGGATGCCACACAACATCCCCAGTTCCCATGTCATGACTGGTGTAACCCTGGAGCTGCCTCCAGGCAGGGCAGCAATGCCGAGTGCCTCCTGCTCTGCTCCTCCCCACTCCATTAATTAATGGCATATCACAGATTATTGGCATTTTACACATTAATGTCGTTTTACACCCTCTCCTGTGTCTGACCAGGGGAAGGATCCTGCCACAAACGGGACCGATCCAGTCCCACAGCTCCCGTGTTTCATCCTGCAGGGAACATTTCCCCTCGGAACTGGGCTGTTCCCCTGCAGGGACATTTCCCCGCAGCCCCGGCCGCTCCGGCCCTGCCATGAGCGAGAGGCGGCTCCGCCGATGGATCCTGCTCGGGATCCTCTGGCATCGAGCCCGGGGGGCCGGGGAGAGCTCCGCGCTGGAGCCCTGCGGGATGGATTCGGGAATGCTCCTGGAGCCCCTGCGGGATGGATTCGGGAATGCTCCTGGAGCCCCTGCGGGATGGATTCGGGAATGCTCCTGGAGCCCCTGCGGGATGGGTGCGGGGCTGTGGGATGGGTGCGGGACTGTGAGAGCCCTGCGGGATGGGTGCGGGGACGCTCCAGGAGCCCCTGCGGGATGGATGCGGGGCTGTTGGAGCCGTGCGGGATGGATTCGGGAATGCTCCTGGAGCCCCTGCGGGATGGATTCGGGAATGCTCCTGGAGCCCGTGCGGGATGGATGCGGGGCTGTTGGAGCCGTGCGGGATGGATTCGGGAATGCTCCAGGAACCCTGCAGGATGGGTGCGGGGCTGTGGGATGGATGCGGGGCTGTTGGAGCCGTGCGGGATGGATTCGGGAATGCTCCAGGAACCCTGCAGGATGGGTGCGGGGCTGTGGGATGTCTCCGGGGCTGTGGGATAGGTGTAGGATGGGTGCGGGGATGCTCCAGGAGCCCTGCGGGATGGAGTCGGGAATGCTCCTAGAGCCCTGCGGGATGGGTGCGGGGCTGTGGGATGGGTGTAGGATGGGTGCGGGGATGCTCCAGGAGCCCCTGCGGGATGGATTTGGGGTTGTCAGAGTCTCTGCGGGATGGGTGCAGGGATGCTTCAGGAGCCGCTGCGGGATGAGTGCGGGGCTATCCAAGACTCTGCGGGATGGGTGCGGGGCTGTGGGATGGGTCCGGGGCTGTGGGATGGGTGCGGGGATGCTCCAGGAGCTCCTGCGGGATGGATTCGGGGTTGTCAGAGCCTCTGCGGGATGGGTGCGGGGCTATGGGATGGGTGCGGGGATGCTCCAGGAGCCGCACCCGTCCCGCAGGGCTCCACCCAGAGCCGATAGAAGCTCTCCCGCTGCCGCCGCTGCCCCGCACGGCCCCGGGAGGGGAAGGGGCACCGGCTGCGCTCCGAGCCCCGCAGGGCCCGTTCTGCCCGGAGCGAGCCCCCGGGAAACAAAGGAGGCGCCCGCAGTTTGAGGGGAGAAAGGAGCGGAGAGAGCTCGATTTGAGGAAAGAAAGAGAGAAACAAACAACAACAACGATAACAAAACACACACCAAAAAACCCTTCGAAAAGCAACCAACTGGAACCCAAAACAAACAAACAAAACAAATAAAATCCCCAAAAACCCCAAAGGAGCCAACAGAAACAATAAAAAGAAAAAAAAAAAAGACAACAACAACAACAAAACCCAAAGAACAAAAGAAAAAACCCCAAAACAAACAAAAAAACAACCCAACCACACTTTTGTGGATAGTTTGGTTCTAGAAGTGCAAAAGATAATAGAGGTTCACACAGAGGTGATGGGGACAGGCTGCCCTCTGTCCACCCTAGAACAACATTTATTTGTTCTTTTTATTATATATCTGTTATTATTAGTATTGCTACTATTGCTATTATTAGTATTACTACTGTTATTATTTTTAAATTATTTTATTATTTATTGTTTAATGTAATTTGCTGTTTATACATTATAATACATAATATATATATATAAGATTATATATTATATAATTTTATAAATATTTAATATTATAATATTTTATATATTATATATATTTTTTATATATGTGTGTATATATTGATATATACAATACCAAACCCCAGAGCTGGGCTAAACCCGAGCTGCCAGCACTGCAGACCGGAGGAGCAGCAGCCGGAGCCGCTCCCGCTCTGCCCGGGTGGATCCCCCGAGGTTCCCGAGCCAGCCCCAGCTGAGCACCGCGGCTGTGCCCACGCTGACAGGAGAAACCCGAGCGGCTTCTCCGTGCCCGATTCCCCACAGAACTGATGGGAATGTTTCCTGCTGGGCAGGGCACGAGGCTCTTTCCTAATTCTCTTTGTGTGTGTGTGTTTGGGGAAGGGGTTTTGTGGCATTCACATTCTCTGAAAAAAATCCCTTCGCCCAGGATTTTTCTCCTGGGAAGCTGAGAAGCCTCAGAGAAAAAGGAAAACAATTCTTATCTGATTTGCTTCTCCTGTGTTGTGCTCACATGTGGAATGTGTTTGGAGATTGTTTCATTGGATTCTGCTGTGAGTTATTTTCACTCTTTGGCCAATCAAGGCCAAGCTCTCTCAGGGCTCTTTCCAGAGTCAGGAGTTTTCATTATTATCTTTTTAGCCTTCTGTCTGTATCCTTTCTGTATTCTTTAGTATAGTTTGGTATAGTATTCTTTAATATAATATAGTATCATAAAGTAATAAATTAGCCTTCTGAGCACATGGATGCATCATTCCTCCCTTCATCTGGGGGCAACCCAAACACAACAGGGGTTAAAGATACTGATCCCTCATTTAAATCTCTTTGTGGCTGAGTGATGAAAAACGAATAGAGGGAGGTCAGCACCACCAGCAGGGTCAGTGGGCACTAAGGAAAATCCAGGAATTCTGTGTAATTTGGTATTTAATTTAAACCCACCCCACTGCAGCATCCCCCAGGGACCTGGGGCAGGTGATGCACAGAGGTGTCTGAGCTCCTCCAGGTGTTTCATGGCCCATCTGCAAATGAGCTGGTCCTGGGGCTGGCAGCCCGGGCTTGGAGCTTTTTTAATTGGCACAGTCTGGAAAAAACAAACAAATGAACAAATAAATAAATGCGTGCTTGTTCCCCACACTTCTCAGTGTGATTGGGTTTCACACCTGGCAATAGCACAGAGCCCCCTGAGGAAAAGTGTGAAAAAAGGAAAAGGTGAGTGAAAGGATAAGTGACAATGGTGGAAAACAATGGTGATAAACAGGGCAGAGCTTCCTCCAGGGAGAGGTTTCTGTGCTCCTGCACCAGAGTGTGGAAGGAGAAGGAAAAGGCCACTGCATGAGCAAAACTGGCTCCAGCCAGAGCATCTCTAAGTGTTCAGAGAGGTAAAGGAGGAATTCTGCAGGAAAACACACACAAAATAAATTATAAACACTGCAGTTAAATAATAAAAACAGGAAATAACCCCAGAGATGGGAACTGGGGCACAAACTGCCCCTCCAGAGACACTGCAGAGAAGAGCAGAGCTCACTCAAAGCTCCACCCCTGAATTTTGGGATTGTCTGCTGCCAGTCTCCCCAGTGCAGAAATCCAGAGATGTGCCTGGAGGAAGGAAGGAGAAGGGGAAAGAGAGGAAAAGGGAGAAGGGAAAAGAGAGGAAAAGGGAGCAATTTGGGTTAACCCCCTCTGGAAGGGGGGGATAGCTCTGAGTTGGATGTCACAGCCCTGACTCAGCAGCTCTTGGAGGCACTGAAAGATTTTTGCTGCTCTTAGAGGCCTTGAGAGATTTTCTCACCTTCATGGACTCCAAGATATGGGACTGCTGCAAACATTGTGGGTTTGAGCATTTTCCTTGACACCTTTCTGTGACCCAGCCTTTAGGATCAATCCCACTGGAAGGTTTAAGGTACCTCAATTCCTGTTTACCCCAAGGACGTTGTGCCATTAATGCTGCCAGGCCCAAGGCTTTAATTAACATTTGCTCTGCAAAACTGAGCTCAGCTAATGCTAAATCTGAGCTGTTGTTAATCCCAGCTCAAGCTTTTCTCATTTGGGTCAGGCAGGGGGGATCTGTAAATGTTAATGGTCAGAAACCACCCATAGAAAGGGGAAAGGTCCAAGGAATGGGATTCAGCCACCACTGCAAAAAAATCTTTATTGTTATTTGCATCACCTGCTTTTTCTGGGCCATTTAATCCTTCCATTATTTACCTTTAATTACTATCTCATTAATTTCTCTCTGTGTTAATAGTAGCTCCCCAGTCCTGCAGGATCCTCCTCTGTGTTTGGAGGATTTGCACCCTGTAATATGTTTTCCCCAGCGGGGCTGACTGGGAAAAGGAGGAAGAAATGGAATTTTGTGGTCTCCAGTGTCCCAGCACAGCAGTAAAACTCCTTTGGGATCACTGTGTCCATAAGGGACCAGTGGGTTTCAATTTAAACCCAAAAAATCTCTTCTGCCCTTTTCCCAAAGCCCTTCCAGAAATAAACAGGAACTCTTGCTCAAGCACACAGTCCCTGAGAAAAGGGACAAATCATTAACACCTGAGTTTGTGCTTCTCTAAAATAATATGAAATTAAAATTCTGAAGGGTTCAATACAACAAAAAAAACCCCATTCCTCATAATATCCTCATAAAGCTCTACACCCATTTTTCCTTTGGAGAAATCCCTAACCTTGCACATTGTGCTGCAAAATTCAGGGTGATGGAATGTTTGCCACAGGAGGGAAACAGCCTGGTGTTCCAGATTGGAAGGTAAGATGTGTTCTATTCCCCATCTGCATGGCACTGGCTGCTGTTCAGGGGGCAGTTCTCCTTATCTCTTCCACAGCCAGGGAGACATCTGCTGATAAGAGGCCATTGAATGTCCCTGCATGGCTGATAAGAACTACAGCGTCCCATTGGGAGATGTGAGCCCAGAGGGAGGAGCCAAGCATTCCTACCTGGATATAATCTGGAGATTCTGGAACACCAGCCAAGCATTCCTACCTGGATATAATCTGGAGATTCTGGAACACCAGCCAAGCATTCCTGCCTGGATATAATCTGGAGATTCTGGAACACCAGCCAAGCATTCCTGCCTGGATATAATCTGGAGATTCTGGAACACCAGCACAGCTTCTCCACTGGATTCCCCAGAGGAGCAGCAGCTGCCTCTCCTTCCCCTGGATCTTCAGAGGAAGAGACTCCACCCTTCTCCAGGATCCCTGCTCCAGCAGAACCAGCCCTGGCACTGCAGGAGGGCTGAGCCACAATTCCAATGGTTCTGCTGCCCACACCCTGACCCACAGGGTGTCAGGCTGGGTTCTGACTCTGGCAGGGTTGGTTTAGTTCACTGCATTGTTTATTTTATCCTTTTATTTTCTTCCCTAATAAAAAACTGTTATTCCTGCTCCCATATTTTTTGCCTAAGCCCCTTAATTTAAAATTTATAGCAATTCAGAGGGAGGGGGTTTACATTTTCCATTTGAGGGGAGGCTCCTGCCTTCCTTAGCAGACACCTGGCTTTCAAACCAAGACACCTGGATATGGGTGGGAAATATTCCTGGCAAGCTGCAGGCCATGGCACATTTGGTGAAGGATCAACATTAATAAATTGATGCCCAAGGAATGCAAACCAGGGCAGGAAATCAGGATTTTTGCAGTGGGGCTGGGATTATTTCAGGATCCAAGCATAAGGATCTTTGTGTCTTGGGTAAAGGAGGGTGGGTGCTTCTCAGTTTGTACCCTCAGCCCTTCATTTGTAATTTTATTGTTTTGGCTCAGATTATTTCTGGTGCTGCATTTCAATGCACAAAAAAAAAAAGAGAAGCAATTTTTTCTCCACATCAGCCACGTGGAGGGAGCATCCCTTGTTTGTCAGGATGTGAAAAAATGAGGCCATGCTTTCCCCAGTCCCCACAAGCTCCTCCAGAACCAGGTTTTTCTCCAGCTAAAATGGATAAAATAACTGCAGTGTCTGGCCCTTGGAGTTTAAACTGCATGTCTTGAGAAAAAAAAAAATATCTATTTTTATATCAGCCTCTCAGAACGTGTTCCTTGAATCCCATGGAAGTGCCGTCATTAGCGTTAATTAGAATTCCAGCCCATCATCACTCAGACACCCATTAGCACCCGGAGCAGCCCCCACCTCTCTCTCAGCCCGGGACTGCTCTGAATTTCCCCAGGATAAAATGCAGAAAACCCAATTTTGGAACAGCAGAATTTCATAAACCCAATTTCAGAACAGCAGAATTTCAGAATATCCCCTCGCCCCCAGCAGGGCTCTGCCTCTCCTCTGAAATCAGTGTTTCCCTGGAACTCCATGGAGGATTTCCCTGGATTTCTGAAGGTGGAACTCAGGAAAAGCCTGGAAAGCAGCAGGAGGAGGCAGGGCTGGGCATGTTTAATTCAGCAGGGCTGGGCATGTTTAATTCAGAGTTTTGGAAGGAGCAGCCTCACAGCCAGTGCTGCTGACTCATGAGAGCATCTCAGGCAGAGGCTGCAGGGAGAGGAGGAAAAGGATCCTTTTATCCATCCAGATGAAGGAAAAGGATCCTTTTATCCATCCAGAGGGAGAGGAAAAGGATCCTTTTATCCATCCAGAGGAAGGAAAAGGATCTTTTTATCCATCCAGAAGGGGAGGGAGGAAAAGGATCCTTTTATCCATCCAGAGAGGGAGGAAAAGGATCCTTTTATCCAACCAGAGAGGGAGGAAAAGGATCCTTTTATCCATCCAGAGGAAGGAAAAGGATCCTTTTATCCAACCAGAGAGGGAGGAAAAGGATCCTTTTATCCAACCAGAGAGAGGAAAAGGATCCTTTTATCCATCCAGAGGGAGAGGGAGAGAAAGGATCCTTTTATCCATCCAGAGGGAGAGGAAAAGGGATGGTCCCATATCCATCCATAACAAGAGGAGTGACCCCAAAAGTGAGAGGGAAAGGAATGACCCCATATCCCCCACAGTGACCCAACAATATGGAAAGGAATCAAGATAGTTTATTGCTGTTTGGGTTCTCCCTTAAACTGGGGGAAATCCTCTTTGTTTCCTCACCTACTCCCCCTCCACAGAGAAAACCAGGTTATTTTTGATATAAGAGGTTATTTTTGATAAACACAAAACAGGTTATTTTTGGTATAACAGGTTATTTTTGATAAACACCAGGTTATTTTTGATGTTAAACACAAATTGCTTTAAAATCTCCTGACAGAAGGAGGTGGGAGATCAGGAAATCAAACCCTCAATCAAAGGGAGCGCCTCTAATGCCTCACAGGTGGGGAAAGAAAAGTTCTCTATCCAGCAAAAGCTGCTGGGCAAAGCCTCAGGGCTGAGGGTTGGACCCATGCCAGGACACATTTTTCCTTCATGGGCCTCTCTGATTCTTGGATTTCTGCAGAAGAACCCTTTTGCCACCCCATTTAATCCACATTTTCAACCTTAAACACCCATTTTGCTCCAAAATCCCCCAGACTGAAGCAAAGGCAATGAACCCTCCCAGAGCTGCTCCAGAATTCCCTGTGGCAAATGGGAATTGGGCTCTGAGAGGGAAAATTGCCCTGGAAAGGGAAAGGAAACATTCTTGGGAGGGGCTCAGGAAGGGTGGAAAATGGGAATGGGCCCCAAACAAAGCCCAGGGAAGAACAAGGGGGTCCCTGTCCTGGATTTTAAACTTGGATTTGGTCAAGACTTTCATCCCCTGAGATTTTCAGGATTGCAGGAACTTTTGGGTGTGCAAAGGGAAATATTTCACCTAAGAAATGCATTTCTGAGCAACCTGGGTTGGGAGGGGCTTTAACAACACAGGGCACGATTATCCTAAAAATGCAGATATCCTCAAAACACAGATATACTGAAATTCATATGTACTGCAAATACAGGTATCCTGAAAATGCAGATATACTGAAAAGGAAGATATCCTGAGAATGCAGATATCCTGAAAATACAGATATCCTGAAATTCAGATATCCTGAAATTCAGATATCCTGAAAATACAGGTGTCCTGAAAAGAAAGATATCCTGAGCAAGCAGATACCTTGAAAATACAGATATCTGGAAAATACAGGTGTTCTGAAAATACAGATGTCCTGAAAAGGAAGATATCCTGAGAATGCAGATATCCTGAAATTCAGATATCCTGAAATTCAGATATCCTGAAAATACAGGTGTCCTGAAAAGAAAGATATCCTGAGCAAGCAGATACCTTGAAAATACAGATATCTGGAAAATACAGGTGTTCTGAAAATACAGATGTCCTGAAAAGGAAGATATCCTGAAAATGCAGATATACTAAAAATACAGATTTATTGAAAAGGAAGATATTCTGAGAAAGCAGATATCCTGAAAGTACAGATATCTTGAAAAGGCAGATATCCTGAAAATACAGATATACTGAGAATGCAGATATCCTGAAAATACAGGTTCCTAAAAATACAGATATTCTGAGAATGCAGGATCCTGAAAATACAGGTTCCTAAAAATACAGATATTCTGAGAATGCAGGATCCTGAAAATGCAGATATATTGAAAATACAGATATCCTGAAAATACACTGGAATAGAGAAAAAAAATAAAAACAACAAACCCAACAAAAAAACCCCCAAAACCCCAAACAATTTACAGAGGGAGAAACTGCTGCTCTGTAGCATGAAAGGAGAGGAAGGAGGGATGCAGGGAAGCCTCTCCCAGCCCTCCCCAGGCCAGGGTGGTGCCACAGCTCACCCTGGGTTTATTTACATAGAAATATTTCAAAAGCACAGGGGCAGGTTGGGGTTTTTTCTCCTTGACCTCTGGGCCCTATTGATTGGTGCTCTGAAAGGGAAATGAGAATCATTTGTGCTCACAAATATCCCAGCTGGGGTTAAACCTCCAGAGCTCTCCCATGGGGCTGCTCCAGTCCTGCCTCAACCCCCTGCACCTTCCACTCCCAACAGCTCCATCCCAATTAAAAGAGATTTTTCACTCTCAGGGTTGTTCAAATCTGCCAGTGCAGATCAGCTCTGGCACCTAGAATGTTTCTTTTCCCTGCTCAAAGGAGGTAAATCAGTTCCTGTGAGGGGAAAAAACACAATCTGAAAGGATTCCAGCTCCTTCTGCACATGGGAATTAAAGAAAAGCTGTTCTTGGCATTGGATTTTAATGCTAAAACTGGATTTTCTTGGGCTTGGTGTCTGTGGCAGTAAATTTGGGCTGTGTCAGCACAATTCCAGGTTGGAAGCAGCAGTGGAGGTACCTGGGGACAATCCCAGCGGCACCAGGGACAAAGGAAATGTTAAAATGATCCCACCCATCTCCTCTTTCTGAAGGGAAAAAGGGTTGGGATTAAGGGAAGCACCAAGGAAAGAGGATGGGGATTCCCCCAGACCATAAATGAACAGTGGTAAGAAGTTTCTTTTAATATTCCTGTAATTAAGGCAACAAAGAGGTGGAGAACATTAAAATCTAATAAATGCATCACACAATGAACAAATTTTTTTGATAGGTGTTGAGCAGAGGATTTATTTCCTGAGCAGCCCCAGGGGCAGCTGCTGGACTGGGAATGCAGGAAAATGGAGCAAGAATTCCTTGGGACCAACTTGAAGCTTTCCTGAAGCAGGATTTTAAATATCAATTTTATATTTGAAATATAAATTTTGTACTTAAACACTTTTATACTGTATTATAAGCATAAATTAAGTATAAATTTTAAGTATAAATGCTGTATTTTCTGCTGTGAGATACCAAGATGCTCATCCCTGCTTCTGATGGGAGCAGTGGGGAAGGTGTGATAAAGTTACCAAATATTCAGGAGAAGGGAGTTTTGATGATTTTATTTTAACACAGATTTATTTTAAGGAGCCAGTGGACCCTCAGGAGTCCTTTCTGTCGTGAGCTGTGGCTGTGCTCAGGGGGCTCCACAAGCAGATACTGCCAAGGGCAGCACCCCTGCTCTGCAAGCCAGGCTGGGGCACAGGGTGGTGCTGCAGGGGGAGACAGAAGGGGAATTTCTTCCACAGAGAAATCCCCAGGATTGTGGATTCACCTGCCTCGGAGTCTCTGCTGCTCACAGTGACCCTGAGATGTGTTAAAGTCTCTTTTCCCAGCCTGGTGCTTGAAGGAGGAGTCAGAGCTCTTCAGTTCTCCCTCTCAAGGTTGTTTATTGTTCTTATCTATAAAAGTCTTTCTCCTGCCCTGCCGAGGTCCATCCAGCAGGACAGTTCCAGGCACTCTGCCTGCCCCCAGGGCAGGGTTATGTCTTTATACTAAAAACTACAATGTGTACAATATTTACAATTCCTTCCCAATACGCAGCACCTGTGTTAGACAGTGAGCTTCTACTCTAAACCAATCCCAAAGTGCCACCATCACAGCAGAAGATGGAGGCCAAAAAGCAGAAGGAGAAAGGCTGGACACACCCAGATCCCTCCACCTTGCTCCCCTGAATCCCCATTCTAAAAACCCCAACAATCGATTTTTCACCCCGTGATAAATTCACTGTCATTCTACTTAAACTTTTGTGGTTTGTAATTCTTCATACAAGGTTGGTAATTGTTTTTTCCAAGGGCTAAATCAAAGGCACAGGGGTCCTGGGCTCTGTACCAGGGTCTCTGAGCGCCCTGGGCAGGGTCTCGAGTCCTCCAGGGCAGCCAGAGGAATTTCCTGGGTTCTGACACACCTGATCAACCCAAAAATAATTGGCTGGAAGTGTCCAGGGCCAGGCTGGATGGGCTTGGAGCAGCCTGGGACAGTGGGAGGTGCTGGGCTTGGCACTGGGTGAGTTTTAAGGTCCCTTTTTAAGGTCCCTTCATGCCCAACCCATGGCAGGATTCTGTGACTTTGCTCTGGGGATGAATGTTGTCTTGTGATTTCAGGATTTACCTCATAACCTCAGATCCCTCCCTGATAATTCCCTGCCAGGTGTGTCAGTCACCTCTCCTTCCCCTCCCAGCACTGTCTGTCAGTCCTGGCATTCCAGAAGGGCCTCGAGTGATTGGGCAGATCCAAAGGATGCCCTCTGTCCCTGGGGGGCCCTGGGCCATCCAGGTGTCCTTTGTCCCTTTGTCCCTCCCCTCCTGTCCCTGCTTGGTGGCTCCCTGCCCCTTCCCTGCCCCTCTCCCCGGGGTTCAAAGGAGCAGCAGCCACGGGCTCAGGGAGTTCTGTGGGAGCTGGTGCTGCATTCAGAGGCCTGAGGGCCAGAATAAAGCTCTGGATCCAAAGCCTCCATCAGAACCAACTCCTTTCCTTCACCATGGCCTGAAAGCTTCTCCACAGAGGGAAACCTGAGGAGCAGCCCCTGTTATGGGGGGAAGCTCCATCCCAGCAGCACCAGAGCTCCTGCAGGCCTGGACTTGTCTGCAGGGCCCAGCTGCAGCACCCAGGCAGGAAAGAGTGTCTGTGGGGTGAAACACCACACACCCAGGCAGCCCAAAGTGTCTGTGGGGTGAAACACCACACACCCAGGCAGCCCAAAGTGTCTGTGGGGTGAAACACCACACACCCAGGCAGCCCAAAGTGTCTGTGGGGTGAAACACCACACACCCAGGCAGCCCAAAGTGTCTGTGGGGTGAAACACCACAGTGCTGCTGGAGATTGTTCACCCACAGTGATGGTGTTTGTTCCCTTGGCCTGTCAGGGCCAGGTGTGTGTGTGTGTCAGGACTGTCGGGACAGTCAGGAGATTCTGTGCAGTGTGTGCAGAGTTGAGTGCTTGGCAGATTCAGTTTAGATGTAATGTAAATAGTGTAATATAGTATAGAATAATATAGTATAATAAAGTAATTAATTGGCCTTCTGATAAGATGGAGTCAGGTGCTTCACTCTCTCCCCTTGTCAGAGTTGCCTGCAAATTCTGTATGGGGCCATTGATCCCTTCTGCCACTGGGATCACCCTGAAACAGGGAAAACCAGCAGGAAAACCAGTGAGAGCACAGGAAGGGTCTGTTTCCATCTTGGCCCTGGGGTGAGGGTGGAATCTCTGCCAGGCAGAGCCCTGGGAGAAGGGGATGCAGTGAGGAGATCTCAGGAGAAATGAGATTATTGGCTGAAGCTTTCCCTCATTCTCCACAAACACCAAAAATTCCACTGGACATTTAAGAAAGGGAAGGGATCAGCTGGGAGAGTTTTGTGTGCTTCACTGTTTAGTTCTAAATCCCACACCTGAGAGAATTCCAGGCCCAGCCAGCCCTGCCAAGGCCAGGAGCATCTCCAGTGACAGTGCAGGATGCGCTGGCCTTGAAATTCCCTGGGATAATTTTAAAATTCATTTCTCAAAGACTTGGCTGGATGCAATTAATTGCCATGCAGCCCCTTCATGAGAGGCAAGGTCAGTGTGAGGCTTGGCATGAAAGAGGGAGGGAGGCAGGAAGCTGCACCCAGCTGGCACCTCCTGGCCCTGTGGCACTGCTGGCACCACTGCAGCTCCCCTGGAATTCGCAATATTGGGATCTTTCCTACCCCCAGAGCTCCTTCCCACACTCCCTTTCCATGGGGGTTGTAAGGAATTCTGTGTGGTGAACGTGCTGCTGGAGGATCCATCAGGCCAAGAGAAGGCTCCAGTGAATAGCAGGGAATTTCATTCCAGCGAATGCAGAATTGTATTTGCTGCTGGTGGATTCAGAAAAGCACATTTTGATGGCCTTTCCTACATCCCAAAGGGCAAACAAGCTCCTGGTTTATGACAAACCTGGAGTCTCTGAGCTAATTCAATGTGCAGCTGCCCAGAACAGTCATTGATTTAAAAAATAAAAGAATGAGCACGAAAATTACCTTTTGTTTTGCCATTTTTAAATCAGATTATGGAATATTTTCAGGATTGCCACAGGCAGCTCCCTGGAATCATCCCTCTCCCTTAGGAGGGAGGCTTTCCCAAGATGTCCTGGGTTTCTCCTGTCTGTTCCAGCTTCACCTTGGTGCAAATTCACACCATTTCTTTTAAATTTAAATTTAAAATTCTGATTTTTACCCCAGTTGAGGACCCTGAGACAAAAAGGAAAACTCCCAGCTCTGGCTTAATCAAGACTTAAAGAAGCTGCATGTGTTTTTTTTCTAATAGCATGAGTTTAAAAATACATCACTGATTTTATTGATTTTCTTGCTGGGAGTCTCTGCATGATTCGATTTGATTTGGATTTATTGCTTCCCGCCTAATCAGCTTACAGTTACTTCTGCTAAGAATATTCTTCAGATGTGAAGAGAACCAGACTGGAGAAATTAAAGTGAAATTCCAGCCAAAATCAGCTCAGATTTTTGTACAAAGATTGCCCAGGCTCCTCTGAGCTCTTGGGCCAAAGTGATAATTAATATTATTAAATTCTCCCTTTTTTTCCACAATAAAGCACAAGGTGAACCCTCCAAGCAGCACTGCTTGAATGGGCCCTTCTTTCTTAATTTTGTTGTGAAACTTTCTCACCTGGAAAAACCTCCCTGGCTCTGCTCAAGAGGAGCATCAGGAAAATAAATGATATTTATGTCTGCAGCATCTCCATGAGAGCTGATCCTCAGAGGGCTCAGCAGCAAGGTGGACTCTTCCTTAGTGCTAATTAAAAAGAAAAATCAGGAGCCACTGTGGTTGTGTGGGGCTGTCACCGAGCTGCAGCCTCCTCACAGATCAATTAAAGCTCCAGCAGGAGAGCAATTAACCCAGATCCTAATGAGACTGGCAGGAGAAATGTTTCCTTTCTCTCAGACTGGCACCATCCATACTGAAGTGCTTTTCTTCTGCCTCTGGTAGAAACAAGGCAATAAAAGGAAGAAAAGGGAAGGGAAATGTCACCGAGCTGCTGCTGCTGGAGAGGGGACAGGGACAGGGAGAGGGACAGGGACAGGGACAGGGACAAGGACAGAACCCCCTGGATTAGCCCAGAGACTCCAGGTTTGTCATAAACCAGGAGCTTGTTTGTCCTTTGGGATGTAGGAAAGGCCATCAAAATGTGCTTTTCTGAATCCACCAGCAGCAAATGCAATTCTGCATTCGCTGGAATGAAATTCCCTGCTATTCACTGGAGCCTTCTCTTGGCCTGATGGATCCTCCAGCAGCACGTTCACCACACAGAATTCCTTACAACCCCCTGGAAAGGGAGTGTGGGAAGGAGCTCTGGGGGTAGGAAAGATCCCAATATTGCGAATTCCAGGGGAGCTGCAGTGGTGCCAGCAGTGCCACAGGGCCAGGAGGTGCCAGCTGGGTGCAGCTTCCTGCCTCCCTCCCTCTTTCATGCCAAGCCTCACACACTGACCTTGCCTCTCATGAAGGGGCTGCATGGCAATTAATTGCATCCAGCAAAGTCTTTGAGAACGAATTTTAAAATTATCCCAGGGAATCAAATCAGATTTGACAGCTCCCCCTGGAGGGGCTGAGCCCCCAGGGCAGCTCCCACCCAGCTCCAGGAGCTCCCAGGGCACCTCTGATTCCTCCAGCTCCAGGAGCTGGGGCAGGGCTGGGCTGGGCACCCCAGAAATGCTGGAGATGGGAAATGCTGCAGTGGTTGGGTGGGAAGGACATTTTATTTTATTTTATTTTATTAAAGGGCATTTTATCCCATGGCAGGGACACCTCCCCTGTCCCAGGTGCTCCAGCCTGGCCTGGGACACTGCCAGGAATTCCAGCTCCTCTGGGAATTCCAGCCCAGCCCCTCCCAGGCAAAGATTTCATCCCAAATCCCATCCACATCTACAGCTCCAGGGTCCAGTCCCAGACAAAGCATTTGGAGGCATCTTCCTGAAATTAGGGGAGCATCACTTATTTTAAATTTTGTTTCAAATTTGATTTTTAAATTTGATGTAAATTTTGGGGTTAAATTTGATTTAAATTTTAGGTTTAAATTTGATTTAAAATTTAGGTATATATTTGATTTAAATTTTGTGTTTAAATTTGATTTTCATTTAGGTTTTAAATTCAATTTGCCCAAGAGCTCCCCAGCCTCCAAGCCTGGACATGACCCAAAGCTCTGAGCTCCATTCACCCCACCAACAGTTTTGCTGTTTGGTGTAAATTAAAATCCACCAGGTCCAGAGGTTTCAGGATATTGAGAATATTGTGAGCAAAGCACTCTGTAGAGGAGGTAATTTGGACAAAGTGATCCCAGCCCAGGCTGGTGGGATTTCCCCATCCAGGTGCTGCCACTGGGCTGAAAAATCAGACTTTCCCCCCAGTAATTCCCATAATTATTGCTGTAATGGCCCAAGGGTGTGACAATAAATGTCACAGGTAGCTGCTGTTGTGGCTGCCTCTGATTTCCAACCTGCTGTAATTTATCTCCTTTATTTCTTGGGAAGCAACACCCTCAAAATAGCTTTGCCCTGTGGCAGAGCTGTCATGGGGGACACAGAGCTCCAGGAAAAATGGTCAGAAAAAGCACAATTGTGGCACTTCTCAGAGTGATATTTTTAGAAAGGAAGGCTACAAAAAAAGCCCTTTCCCAATGAGGTAGGAAGAGCTATTTTTGGTCATTTTCTCACCAGAAGATTGCTGCCCTGACCTGGATTTGTGCTTTTCTGGGTGGCAGACATCAAACACCACATGTGGGAAAGGGAGCAGAGAGGCACAACCCTGGCAGAGCCTGGGGCAGCAAGGGTTAAAAACCAAACCCACGGGGCTTCCTCTGCCTCTCATCCAGGCCAGCCTAACCCCAGCCTAACCCCAGACAAACCCCAGACAAACCCCAGTCTAACCCCAGACAAACCCCAGCCTAACCCCAGCCAAACCCCAGACAAACCCCAGCCTAATCCCACACAAATCCCAGCCTAACCCCAGACAAACCCCAGCCTAATCCCACACAAATCCCAGCCTAATCCCACCCAAACCCCAGCCAAACCCCAGCCAAATCCCACCAAACCCCAGCCAAACCCCAGCCAAATCCCAGCCAATCCCAGCCTAATCCCAGCCTAATCCACCCAAATCCCATCCTACTCCCATCCTAATCCCACCCAAATCCCAGCCAATTCCCAGCCAAACCCCAGCTTTGTGGGGCTCAGAGCTGATCCTTGCCAGGGGTTTGTGCCTGGATCCTGCAGGGGGTGGTGCAGAAGAAAGGAAACTGAGGCTCAGAGGATTCTTTGGAGTTCATCCTTTTCCTTGAATAAATGGGAGCTTGTTCTGCCTCTGCAGCCTCACCCTTCACCCCCAAACTCCTCCTGCCTGGAAAAGGCTGTTCAGGCACCCTCACTTCTGCCCTGTCAGGTTTTGGCTCCTCTGACACCAGGATCTGCAAAGGAATTCTCTGGTAAGAGCCAAGTTTTCCAATATCTGTCCAGGGAACGTGGCCATCGCTCCAGAAATGTCACTAAGAAGGGCCACAGGTCACTTGTGTGCTGAATTTGCTCTTTAGACTGGAGGAGGGCAGTTTTAGATGGGATGTTGGGAAGAAATCCTTCCCTGGGATGGAATCCCCAGAGCAGCTGTGGCTGCGCCAGGGTCCCTGGCAGTGCCCAAGGCCAGGCTGGAGCCACTGGGGTAGGGGAAGGTTCCCTGCCCTGGCAGGGGTGGGATTAGAGGATCTTTAATGTCCCTTCCCACCCAAACCCTTCCAGGACTCAGTGATCCCATGATTCACATAAGTTCATCACAGTTCTATAATTAATTGGTTAAAGAACAGTTAAAAGAAGCAGTGGAGAGGAGTTCAACACCCAGTTAAGGAGCACAGGCAGAGCTTTTGCTGGCCAAGGATTCCAAAAGTTGCTGGAATTTATTGGTGGAAAATCAAAGCCATGAATATCAGGGAGCTGGAAGCACAAGATCTCCCTGTCCCTGTCACCCCCTCCCTGTTATCCCAAAGAACACCACACAAAGCTGCAGGAATCTGCTTGGATATCTTTCTCTTCTTTCTATTATTAATCAGCAGACTCCAGGCTAAGCCCTTCATGGAATAATTCAGCATCCTGCTCCTCTGTGAATTCCTGCAGATTAAAGAAGTGGCCCATGGAAGCAGAACAGGAGGTGGCCAGGAAAGAGAACATGCCACTCCAGGAGTTATAAAATCAATGTGCAATGCAGGGCTTTCAAAATGCAGGGAAAACACCCCAGAAAAGTGTGGGTGGTCTGGTAAAAGTTTCATTTTTTGAAGTGAGTAAATGACTGAAGGCTGTCTGGAGCTGTGGAATGATTCTTGGTGCTGACACTGCAGGAAATTTTGGGGTGAATGTTCCACAAGGCCAGGCTGGATGGGGCTTGGAGCCACCTGGGCCAGTGGAAGGTGTCCCTGCCCTGAAGGGGTTGGGGTGGGATTTAAGGTCTCTTCCAAGCCAAACCATTCCATCATTCCATGAAGGGCTCTTGCAGCAGATAAATCAAGGAAGGTGAAAGCAGCAATGAGCTCAGCAATGATTTGTAGGAATGTCCAAGAAATCTTCCTTCACTGGTCAGTGGAATGAAAATTCTGCCTCAGGGTTGGGCTCTCAGGAATATTTCACCTTCAAATGCAACACAGAACGTTTCTGCATGAAGGAAATAACCAAGTGTCTGGCAGGGCTTGATTTGAGGTCCTGAGGTGCCTCAGGTGGCTCAGAGGGAATGATGAAAAGTGCATTAGGAGAACGCTGCTGTGTTACAGCTCTGCTGAGAGTCCAGTTTCCAGCAGAAACAAAACAAACGCATCAATTTTTCAGAGCACAGGCACTGCCCAGCAGGACCTTTGTGTTTGTGCTGTGATACCAAAAAGTGACATCCCCACCTCAGCCCCAGAGGGGAAACGGAATCCTGGGATGGTTTGAGTTGGAAAGAACCTGAAAGATCATCCATTCCCACCCCAAAAAGAACCTGAAAGATCATCCATTCCCACCCCAAAAAGAACCTTAAAGATCATCCATTCCCACCCCAAAAAGAACCTGAAAGATCATCCATTCCCACCCCAAAAAGAGCCTGAAAGATCAACTATTCCCACCCCAAAAAGAGCCTGAAAGGTCGTCCATTCCCACCCCAAAAAGAACCTGAAAGGTCATCCATTCCCACCCCAAAAAGAACCTGAAAGATCATCCATTCCCACCCCAAAAAGAACCTTAAAGATCATCCATTCCCACCCCAAAAAGAGCCTTAAAGGTCATCCATTCCCACCCCAAAATGCTCACAGCTTATTCTCTCCCCTCCACCCCCTTCCCTCTTTGCTTCAAGTCCCTGAGGATGCTGAAGATCTTTTGTGAACAGGATAATCCATGATCAACCAGCTCACCCCCAACCTGATCCTTCAAATCTCCAAATCCTGAACAAATGACAAGGAAAAAATGAATCCTGTTAAAAATCAGCTTCCCAGGGAGCAGGACAGCAGCTCTGCCCAGCCCTGGGCTGTCCTGCCCTGTGCTGGGCACTCCTGGGCTCCCTTAGGGGTGAAATCCCTTCTCAAGGAGCATCCAGCAGTCCAGGACGAGGCCCTTAGGCCATAAATCCCATTTTTTCCCCCCTGGCTGTGGCTGTTTAAATATCCCAGGACACATCCTCAGCTGGGCTCAAATGTCTGTCCTTGCTCTCCTGGCTCAGCTGGAACGAGACCAATTTCCTGCTGATGTCCTGATGTTATTTATGGTGAGTTTGGGGTGACCCCACAGCACACCAGGGGCTCCAGGGGTGTAAATGGGTGTAAATTTACACCCCAAATGGGTGTAAATCCTGCAGCTTGGCCAGTCCCACCGAGTTACATCACTGCATGGTGGGGAACATCAAAATGGACCAAATCCTGATTTCCTCACTCCTTTTCCTCTCCAACAAAATTCCATCTGATGTCGCTGTTTGCCCTCCTTGCATGGTTATCATTAAGATTTATTTAGGCTCGAATTGCTTAAACTTAAACCAGGCTTTATATTAAAAACTTATCAAGACAAACCCCCTTTAAGCTGACAAATAATCTGTAATAGTTCCAACCACGTTGCATTACCTGTGCAGTGCCTTCATTCTGCTGCCTCTCTCCAAGATAAAAAACCCCACCCAACCCCCCCTTTTATTCTACCCATCTGATTCAATACTTTCTTAATATATTCAAATTAATTCATTATCATTGGATGTATTTTGATCTTTCCCTGGCAGCAGCCGGGCTGTTGTGCTACTCCACTTTCTGTATTTTCTTTCCTTTTCTCTGATTTTTTAAGGAAGCTGCTGGACTCAGTCTCCCCCTCCCCTCACTGCAGGTTTGTCAGAAGTGGACAATCAAGATTAAAATCGATGCTGCTGCTTTCCCTTTGCATGGGAGTGCCCCTTCCTCCCCTCCTCCTGCCTCAATCCTGAGACATCAGCTTTGCTCCAAAGTAGAAGCTCTTTTTGGTCAACTTTGAGGCAAAAACAATTCTCCTTCAGCAGAAATATCAGCCTGCATTTCAATATCTCCAGACAGAAAGGGAGAAGGGATTAATTACTCATCAGAAAAGAGGGAACATCTCAGACTGATTTCCCTGACTCACTTTAACCTTCAAACCACCTTCAGGATAATGTAGCAGGAGCCCTGTCCCCCTGCATCTGATTAGAGAGCAGAAATTCACACTGCAAGGCTCTGTTTTCAATTAAAACAATGAATTTTATTTCAGAATTTCTGCACTAAACACCTCCGTGAATGCCAACTTTTTCCCTTCTAAATATCCTGATTTTTAAAGCAATCCATATATACATGAGATGTATTGTGTTCCATAAAAGTTTGCATTGCTTAGTATCACTATTAAATAAATAAATCAAACCTAGCCCTGCCTGATTATAAAGCAACAATTTATTTTGCATACAGGGTAAATGGATTTCAAACACTGAGGTATTTAATGAGAGGGAGTTTTATTACAAAGTTCCATCTGCCAGTCCTTGTTTTCAGGAGATTAAAAGGATAATAAAAGCTCCCCAGCACCTCTGTTAACTCTGTGTTTCCTTATGCAGTGAGTTTTCCTTATGGGTTAAACCATGATCTGTTCCCCCCTCCCAGTCTCTATTATCAGGGGGAAAAAACCCATTAATAAACCAGATCATAACTTATCTTTCACCCTAAAAAGAAACAAAATGCAATGCCCTGACAGGCAGCAATTTTATTTTTGCTCCCAAAGAAATCCAAAGGGGTTTGTGCCTATGGCAGAAACTTTCAGCAAAATTAATGAAGCAGGTTTTGAATCCGTGATTGCTTCATTAGCACAAAGCCCTTGTGCCGTGGGGATGAGGAGAGCCCGGGGGTGAGGCAGGGCTGGAGCTGCCCGTGTTTGGGAGCAGTCCCGGGCTGAGCCTGACTGCAGTGCTGCAGTCCTATGACAGCGTCATGTTAATGAGCTGCCCGGGGTGCGAGGCTCCGTGTGCTCGGCAAAGTTTAACCCTGTCCCTGAGCGCTGCCCGGCTCTGCCCAGCCACACCATCCCACCAGGAACCGGTTTGTCGGGAGGGTTTTGCCTTTCACGAGATCGTCTGCTCCAAAATTCCGGCTGTGAACACAGACAGAGCCTTTTCTGCACCGTCTGAGTGAGGAGTTAACTCTCCCCCCTCAGCGTCCCTCTGCTTTTCCACACGACCTGTGGCAGGCTTTTTCTAGCACCAGCACTTTTGGGGTTTTTGCGGGGGGGTTTGGTTGTTTTATGTTTTTTTCTCTTTGCAGTTTACTAATGTTTCCTCCGCAGCTGTAATCCCTCCAGGAGGGTTTGGAGCCTGGATGGCAGCCAGGCACTGTCATGCAGCCCATACAAAGTCTATTTTCCCCCAGAAACGTAATTTCTAACAAGGTTTCAAACAATTTATTATTCATTCTGAGCACTGCACCAAGCGTTAGATCAGAGTTAGATGGGTGGGAGGAAAAGAGAAGGGAAGAGAGGAAGGAAGGAAGGGAGGACGAGAAGAACCAAGAGCAAGGATTTGGGATGCCGGGGGTCTCCCAAACTCTTGCTGAGTGCTCCAGGCTTCCCCCGCCCCTCCCGCAGAGCCCCGGAGCCGGTGCGGGGAGCGCTCGGTGCCGCAGAGCCCCGGCGAGCGCCTCCCCCGCCCGCTGCGACCTTCACACGCCAGCCCCGCCTGGGGACAGGGGGACAGGGGGGAAGGACCCTCCCCACCCTCTGCGGCTCCCGGTGCCCCCGGACGCCCCCCGAGCCCCGCTGCGGGCCGGCCCCGACCCCCAGCCCGCGGGGCGGGAGCTGTCCGTGGTGATGGAGGCGCTGATCCCGCATCCCCTCCAGTTCCCCGTTCCCCGTTCCCAGCCCCAGCCCCCGGCCCTACCCCGCTCTGCAGCCCCCGGCAGCGGCCCGGGGCCGGCACCGCGCTCCGCTCTGCCGTGGGCGCTGCGGGAACAGCGGCTGCCGGAGAGAAAAGACAGGAAAAGAAGGAGAAGAGTGACAAGGAATGGAAGAAATAGGGGAAAGAAATGAAAGGCAGGAAAGCAAGAGTAGGGGGAAAATAAACCAAACAAACAAAAAAACAAAAGGAAGGGAGGGGACAAAGAAAGGGAAGAATGGAAAGTAAGGGAGGAAAAAAGAAAGGAAGGAAGGAAGGAAAGAGGGTGCTGGCCTAGGGAAGGGGGGAGAAGGAAGCCGGGCAGGAGGGAAGGAACACGGGGAAGGGAAGGGGGCAGTGGGAGGAGGAAAGGAGGGAGTGGGGGCAGCGGAGACAAGGGGGGAGTGGGCGGGCAATGGGGAGGGGGGGAACGGGGAAGGGGCAGCGGGAGGCGGCAGGGGCCGGGCACGGGCGGCCGGGACGAGGCGAGGGACGCAAGGGAAGGAAGGAGGGAAGGAAGGAAGGAGGGAAGGGGGAGCCGGGGCGGGGCGCGGGGCGGGCCGGGGGGAGCCGCCCCCCGCACACGTGTGCGGGGCCGCCCCGCAGCCGCCCGGCGGGGCTATAAAAGGGGCGGCGGCGGCCGGAGCAGCCCCGCACCGCCGCCCCCAGCGCCCCACCATGAGCTACACCATGGAGCCCCTGGGCAACCCCTCGTACCGCCGGGTGACCGAGACCCGGGCCACCTACAGCCGTGCCAGCGCCTCCCCGTCCAGCGGCTTCCGCTCGCAGTCGTGGTCGCGGGGCTCGGGCAGCACCGTGTCCTCCTCCTACAAGCGCCCCAACCTGGGCGGCCCGCGGGCCGCCTACGGCTCCACGGTGCTGAGCTCGGCCGAGAGCCTGGACGTGAGCCAGTCCTCGCTGCTCAACGGCGCGGCCGAGCTCAAGCTGAGCCGCTCCAACGAGAAGGAGCAGCTGCAGGGGCTCAACGACCGCTTCGCCGGCTACATCGAGAAGGTGCATTACCTGGAGCAGCAGAACAAGGAGATCGAGGCGGAGCTGGCGGCGCTGCGGCAGAAGCACGCCGGGCGGGCGCAGCTCAGCGACGCCTACGAGCAGGAGCTGCGGGAGCTGCGCGGGGCGCTGGAGCAGGTGAGCCACGAGAAGGCGCAGATCCAGCTGGACTCGGAGCACATCGAGGAGGACATCCAGCGCCTGCGGGAGCGCTTCGAGGATGAGGCGCGGCTGCGCGACGAGACGGAGGCGACGATCCGCGCCCTGCGCAAGGAGATGGAGGAGGCCTCGCTGATGCGCGCCGAGCTGGACAAGAAGGTGCAGTCGCTGCAGGACGAGGTGGCCTTCCTCAGGGGCAACCACGAGGAGGAGGTGGCCGAGCTGCTGGCGCAGCTGCAGGCGTCCCACGCCACCGTGGAGAGGAAGGACTACCTGAAGACGGACCTGACGACGGCGCTGAAGGAGATCCGCGCCCAGCTCGAGTGCCAGTCCGACCACAACATGCACCAGGCCGAGGAGTGGTTCAAGTGCCGCTACGCCAAGCTCACCGAGGCGGCCGAGCAGAACAAGGAGGCGATCCGCTCCGCCAAGGAGGAGATCGCCGAGTACCGCCGGCAGCTCCAGTCCAAGAGCATCGAGCTCGAGTCGGTGCGCGGCACCAAGGAGTCGCTGGAGAGGCAGCTCAGCGACATCGAGGAGCGCCACAATAACGACCTCACCACCTACCAGGTACCGGGGCGGCGGCGCGGGGCTGTCCCGAGCCCGCCGGGGGGGGCGAAGGGTGCGGGAGGTGCCCGATCTGGGAAGGGGAAATGCGGGAGGTGCCCGATCTGGGAAGGGGAAATGCGGGAGGTGCCCGCTGTGGCGGGAGGGATGCGGGACGCGCCCTGTGCCGGCTCCGCAGCGCGGGATGCAGGGATGCGGAGGGCGGGGGGACGAAGCTGCGGAGGGCGGTGGGAGCGGGTGGGTCCAGCCCTGATGCCAGCCCTGCCTCCCCGAGCGGCGGGAAGAGTTTCTAAAAGTCCCCTCAGAGAAGTTCTGCCCGCTCTGTCCCCGCGTGCGGCTCTGTCTGTGTCACAGGGGTTTTCTGCGTCTCCCTTGCAGGACACGATTCACCAGCTGGAGAACGAGCTCAGAGGAACGAAGTGGGAAATGGCTCGTCACTTGCGGGAGTACCAGGACCTCCTCAATGTCAAGATGGCCCTGGACATCGAAATTGCTGCATACAGGTACAGTGGGATCTTTGCAGACATGTCTGGAATATTAATAGCACTGCGGATGCGGCTGGCTCAGGAAGCTTTACCCCAGCTAAGCAATATCTGCATGCAGTGAACACGGGTGAAATGCGAGCTTGGCTGCATCCCTGCAGCCATTAGGCAGCCCGGTGAGAGCCCGGAAGGTCATTAGGGAGCGGCTCATCAGCGGCAGAGCTGCCAGCGAGCCCCCGGGCACAGCACAGCGTGACTCAGTGGCGGCTCCCGTGCCGCATTCTGTCCTTGGCTGCACGAGCAGCAGATGCAGCGCAAGACGAGGTTATTTTTAATTCCCGTCTGCTTTGCAGATGCCAGGCATGCAGGGCTTGTCACCAGAGCTCCCTTTTATTGCCTGGGAGAGACAGCGAATTTGCTTGATCATGGTTTGAGGCAATGAGTGCTGATCTGTCTGTCACAAACACTTTTACTTTTCTTGCTCAACTTTCCTTCAGCGGCATCTGCTCTAATCTCGAGCTGAACATTGCTTGCTGTTGCCATCACCTGGCAGGTTTTTTTAGTCTCCTCTGTATCACTTCAGAACTCTCACTGGAGAGCTCCTGATTTTTCTGGGTCACAGGCTTAGATGAAAAGCATTTGAATAGAAGAAAAGTAAAAACAACAAAAACCCACCCCCATCTCCAGATCTGTTGAAATTTCTGAGGTTGCTCAGACACACAGACATGCCAGGGGCTGTAGCTGGCTGCTGCCAAAGTCAGCTGAAGCCTCCAGTTCTCATATTCCCACAAAGAAAAGGTGGATGCCCAAATTATTAAATTAGAACACGTGCTCTAATCAGCTATGACTGTCTCAGACACAATATTTGATTTGGGTCTGTTGGCTGTGTCAAGCTCTGTTTGCCTAAGTCATAATGAATCCTATTCAATTACCTAGTTTGTCCTAATCCCTGCTGATTTACACCATAATGAAGCTTTCTGACAGTAAAGATGAATTTTAACTGATCACTGAAGGTGTCACACTAGCCATAAGCAAAACCATGCTAAAAACTGCTGAATGTGAGTTTGCAAAAAGAGCAGATTCACGGGAAGCTGGGCTGGGGCTGTGAGCAGTGGATGGCCCTGGACAGTTCCAGCACATTCCACAGAAAACGGGTCCCATCCTGCTGGCAGGGGAATAGTACAGCAGGGAAGTATTATAGAATCCTGGAATGGGATGGGATGGAAGGGGCCTTAAAGCCCATCCTAAAGCAGGGACACCTTCCACTATCCCAGGCTGCTCCAAACCCTGTCCAGCCTGGCCTTGGACACTTCCAAGGATGGGACAGACACAATTATTCCCATAGCTGTCCCTTATTTGGGGTTTTTATGCTCATTTTCTTTTTTACTCTCCTCCTGATTCCCTTAGGAAGCTGCTGGAGGGTGAGGAGACAAGATTCAGTGCCTTCTCTGGAAGCATTACTGGTCCCATATTCACACACAGACAACCATCTGTCACAATAGCATCCACCAAAATCCAGAAAACAAAAATCGAACCACCAAAGCTGAAGGTCCAGCACAAGTTTGTAGAAGAAATCATTGAAGAGACGAAGGTGGAGGATGAAAAGTCTGAAATGGAAGATGCCCTGGCAGCCATCGCAGAAGAAATGGCAGCCAAGGCACAGCAAGAGGAACAGGAGGAAGAAAAAGCAGAAGAAGCTGCAGAGGAAGAAGTTTCTGAGAAGGCTTCTGCAGAACAAGAAGCTGCAGCTGAGGAGGAAGAGAAGGAGGAAGAGGAAGCCGAGGAGGAAGAAGAAGCTGCAAAATCTGATGCTGCAGAAGAAGGTGGCTCTGAAAAAGAAGAAATTGAGGAAAAGGAAGAAGGGGAGGAAGCTGAGGAAGAGGAGGAAAAACCTGAGGCCAAGGGCAAAGCTGAAGAGGCACCAGCAAAGACAGAGAAGGTCAAAACACCTCCCGTAAAGTCCCCCCCCAAATCCCCTGTAACAGAGCCGGCCAAGGCTGCCCCCAAAGAAAAAGCCACAGAAGCAGCAAAGGAACAGAAGGTGGAGAAAGCAGAGAAGGCAGCCAAGGAGGAGGAGAAAGCGGCATCTCCAGAGAAACCTGCCACACCAAAGGTGACCTCCCCGGAGAAACCTGCCACCCCCGAGAAGGCCGTGACCCCGGAGAAGCCGGCCACCCCAGAAAAGGCTGTGACCCCAGAAAAGGCTGTGACCCCAGAGAAAGCTGCCACTCCAGAGAAGGCCGTGGCCCTGGAGAAGCTGGCGCCGCCGGAGAAGCCGCGCTCCCCCGAGAAGCCGGCCAGCCCCGAGAAGCCGCGCACCCCCGAGAAGGCCGTGAGTCCTGAGAAGCCCCGGTCCCCAGAGAAGCCTCCCTCCCCAGGCAAGGATGCCAAGGCTGTGGTGGAAGAGACCATCACAGTCACCAAGGTAACGAAAGTGACCGCCGAGGCCGAGAAGGAATCCAGGAAAGAGGACATCGCGGTCAACGGGGAGGTGGAGGAGAAAAAGGAGGAGGAATCCAAAGAGAAGGAGGAGGAAGACAAGGGAGTGGTCACTAACGGCCTCGACGTGAGCCCCGTGGATGACAAGGCTGAGAAAATCGTAGTAACCAAAAAAGCAGAGAAAATCACAGGGGAGGGCGGGGACGGCAGCACCACGTTCATCACGAAGTCGGTGACCGTCACTCAGAAGGTGGAGGAGCACGAAGAAAGCTTTGAGGAGAAGTTGGTGTCCACCAAGAAAGTGGAAAAAGTCACTTCACATGCTGTAGTAAAGGAGATTAAAGAGAGCGAATAAAAGCAACCATAGCTAAAATTCAAACCAATTCAAGAGCTTGGGTCGGTGCAAAAGGTTAAGCCATAGACAGCTGCAAAATGCATGTGGGTGACGGCTTCAAAGCAGATCGGGTTCTCTCACGGAGGCTCCAGACACACAGTATTTTACTTTTTCGTGCAATATAGGGAAGGGGGGGGGAATGCATGCAGGCTCAAGATGTACTCCCTCCACAGAGCTTGGGGATCTACAAAAAAATACCTACTACTACTAGTGCATGAGATGAAATGTGCAGAGGAAGCTTTTCTGAATTTCCTGAGCTGTTGGAGGGACATATCTGAGGAGCGAGTTCAGATGTATTATGCAAAGAACCAACTGAGCCAAAACCAAACCGAAAACAGTAATAGAGTATTCATGAGAACCAGAACTCTCCTAGCCTTAAAAAAAAATAAAAGCTACTTATAACTAATTATGTTTACCTCACTGGTGCAATTAGGGTGGACTTTTGCTCCTGGGAGAACCTTGTTGACATGCACAGTACGCAACCTTTTGTTGTTTGATGTAAAACAGTCACAGCAGTTCTTGCTCAATAAAGGTCAATATGAAAACATGACTTGTTCTGATGAGTTTTTCCCAATTTAAACCCCTCCCTTAGCTGGATGCTCTCTCCTGAATGGGAATGCAGCTGCATGGGTTGATGATTGGTTGAGGTTCTTTGCCTTAGTGTTCTCATTTGTCCAGGAGTTGGATTTTGGTGGTCCTTGGGGGTCCCATCCAGCTCAGGATGTTCTGTGGCTTGGGAATTAGATATGATGGACAAACTTCCTCTAACAACAAAAAGGCTGGATTAAGAAAATAAGAGCTATATCCCAAATTTTCTAGAGGAAAGAGGAATCCATTGAACACCTCTGCCTGGCCTTGAGGTGCTTAGAGGGGTTGCAATTGTTTTTTTTTTTAGGAAGGGGAAGACTCTAAGCCCTCAATCCTGCTTGCGCTGAGCCAAAAAATGTTAAAATCTGCTGCAGGTGTTGTTGTCCTCCTTACACCCCAACATCCCCTCACAGAGAGCCAATTTCCAAATAATTCCACGACTTTCCTGGGGAGAGAGGCTGGGTGTGGCATCTTCTGTGGCACCAGTTTGTCACTCAACTGAGCAAAAACCCATTAAGGGAACTCAACCAAGCCACCATGAGGTCCTCAGAACAGGCTTGGTTCTGTTTATTTTACCCCCTCTTGCTTTAATTTTATGGAAACCTCCTTATTAACTGTCTGGGTCCAATGATTAAAAGTTCAATTTGCCTCTAAACACAAAATTCTAAAATAAAACATTAACCCAAGGGGGTTAATTTGTTCTTTGGTTAAGAACAAAGCCAATCAAAAATTGCTCTACTTGGAAAAATAAATGGAGACAAAGGAAAAAAGGGAAGAAGATAAAGCCCCAACTCCAATGTGGGAATTAATTGGTCATTATAGGATTCATTTTTTGTTTATTTCCCATTTTAAAAGGAAAATGAAGATTGCAGCTGCTGCCCCACCTCCCATAACTCCCAAAGAAATGCAAATAATTTTCATGCCTGGATTCAGGCCGTGGACTACCCTGAAATCTGTTGCCTGACTGAGGGTCTGATCAAAATCTAGAACTTCCATGTGCCTTCACCCCATCAATAATTGAAGATCAAGGAGTTTTTAATTGAAAGTGTTCAGCACATTCTTCACTGGAGAAGTGGTGGAGAGCCCACAGCAGATAAGGCTTCCAAATAAATCTGTGTGTCTTTGTGGAGCAAACCAATGGATGTTTCTCCTGCTGCTATCAATAATGGGAATCTGTGCTCAGCAGCTTGGCTGCTGAGTGATGTTTAATTAAAGCAGAATTAACAAATTAAACAGCAGCTTCTCTGTAGTCCTGTGTGGGTGTGACACAAAAATAACTTTACCTTTAGGGATAAGGAGTTCAGCACTCCCCTGTTTTTTGGTATCTACATCAAATTGTGTCAAAACACAAAGTGCCCAAAGGTTTGTGCAAATTGAAGGTGTTTTCCCCTTAGATTTAAACACAATTTTCAAGAGAACACCAGCATTAAACCAGAGACCAATATTTAACATGGAATTATGTGTATGTGCTTCCAAATAAGTTCTAGAAGCCACTGAAATGTCCAGAACTGCCAAGCCCATCCCTCACAGTGGAAACGGGGACTGCAGCACGGAGAGGAGGGGTCACCCTGCACGGGGATTCCGTGTTGGTGTCAGCAGGAGACTGGGGAACATCGAACCCGTGCAGCTGGGATCCCAGCCAGGCTGCTTCTCATGCTGGGATTCCTTTCCAGCTTCTTCCTCCCCAGTCCTGGCAGGACACAGCTCCAGGGACCCCAAAATAATGATTTGTGTGGGTTTGGTCCCGTTTGCACTCGGGCAATCCAGGATTGCTCCTGGGATGAGGGGCTGGGCTAACCCAGGGTACATCCATCCCCTCGGTGGTTTGGGGAGGCAGACCCTTGGCATGATGTCTTTCACAACATCCTCATTTCACCTCTTTCCCACCCAAAACATCTCACAGCTTTCAGTTATTACCCACAAGTGTATTTTTCCCCCTGCTCCAACACACTGGATTTGTGTGTTTAGCCCATTCCCCACTGCAGATGTTCCCAGCAAGTCCTAAGAGGAACAAGCAAGTGGTTAACACATTTCTAAATGTTTATAAAACTGTAAGAACTGATTAATATTTAGTAGTACCAAGAGGTTTTGTCTACTGACATCTGCAATCAAACAGTTTCAAAGGAGAGCACCATTCCCAGGCAGAGAGGCATAAATAGGATGTTATTTGCCTGTTCTGCACCAATTACTCCTCCAGACTGCACAGAACCAGTGATGGGAATAATTATTTTCAGACAGAGAAGTTCATTAAACAATAGGGAAAAAATCCATGCAGGGAAAAATAATAATTAAAGGAATTTACAGTGAAGATTTCTGCATCTTTTTTAAGGTGGGATATTTAGACCACCGTGGCTTCAAGAGCTGGAGGGCTCTAAACAGGATCTTTCTCCTGTGCTGGGTTGTGGAGATGCCAGAGTTATTTTTCAGCATCCCAGAACAAAATTCCAGGTGGGAACAAACTGAGAAGCGTTACAAAACACAAACAGGATGCATTTGCCAGGGAGCTGAGTCAGACACCAGAATTTTCTCCAGCCCTCAGGGTTTGTGCTCTCCTGATACACACTTGGGCTTTATTGCTGCTTTTTCAGGATTAAAGTATCCTTAATTAATCTGGGGTGGCAGGAAATGCTGGACTGTTAATTGTTGAGTTATTAAAGGTGAATTTCTGGGCTGTGGGTGTTCTGTACAGGTGTTCCCCTTGTGAGGGGGTGTGTGTGAGGGGGTGTGTGTGCATCTCAGGGAAAGCATCCAGCACCTCCCTGGGCGTTCCCTGCCATGAGAACTCAGCCTGATCCACACCCAAAGAGCAGGAACGACCCTCAGGACACTTCTGGCTTCACTTGCAGCTGCAACTGGGGTGAAAGTTTCTCCTGAGCCTCCCAGTGCCAGCTTTTACTGCATTGCGTCAAAGGCAGCGCCTGGGTTCTCCAAGGTAAGGAAAGTGCTGGCAGCAGGATCCATCCCCAGCCCTGGGAGCTGCTGGGGCACGGGAGCCCAGCCCAGGCTGCCCCCTCCAGGCTGGGCTGCAGGGCAGGAGTGGGGGCCCAGCCTTGTGGCCCCTGCAGAGTCAGCCCTGCTGCAGCTCCTGCTGGGGCTGACTCAGCCCTGCGGAGCTGCAACGCATTAAAAATAACCCAGGGAGCAGGGACCAGCCTGGGAACGCTGCAGGAGAGAGGGGAGAGCTGCTGGGGTTCTGTGGGTGCTGCTCTGAAACAGCCCTGGCTGCACAGGGAGCTTCACTTCCCAAAACCAAGAGGGATGCAGAGGGCTGAGGGAAGGAGGAGTTTGTCAGCAAAAAAAACACCATGAAAGGGGATGAAAATTTGGGGTTGGAAGAGTTAAGGAGCTCAGAGTGCTTGGAGAAAGGCAGGATTTGATAAATATGGAATGGTTTGGGTTGGAAGGGGCCTTAAAGCCCATCCAGTCCCACCTGCCCATGGGCAGGGACTCCTCCCACTGTCCCAGGCTGCTCCAAGCCCTGTCCAGCCTGGCCTTGGGATCCAGGGGCAGCCCCAGCTTCTCTGGGAATTCCATCCCAGCCCCTCAAGACCCTCTGAATAAGGAATTCCTTCCCAATATCCCACCTAAACCTCCTCCCTGTCCGTTTGAAGCCATTCCCCCCTGTCCTGTCCCTCCAGCCCTGGTCTGTGCTCTCTCCAGCCGAGCTGTCCAGCTCTGCTCTGCCTTTGATGCTCCTGGTGGGCTCTGACCAGGGCTGGAACGGGATTTTCCTCCTCAGGAGCAGCCCCTCTCCCCCAGCTGAGTGCCAGGTGTCCCTTCCTGCACTTGGGCAGTTCCCAGAAGCAGCTGCCATTTCTGAGAAGCTGCTCCCATTTCTTATCTCTGAGCAGCAGCCCCAACAGTCTGCCGGGGGAGCTGGGGCTGTCACACCCCCAGAACAGCTCCCTCCATCCCCTCACGGCTCTGAAAGCTCTCTCTGAAGAGCTCTGCAGGTTCCCCCAGTTCTCCTCACCCCCGTCCTGCAGAGGGAAAATAAAATCTGCTTTGTAACAAATGCTCTGCATAAACACAGGGAGAAAAATCTCCATGAAAATGATACTGGAACCAGAGATACTGGATGAGTTACTGGAATTACTGCTTTTCTGAATGGTTTGACCAACCTTCTTTTTCTTTCTCTTGCTGTTTGTCTTGGGAATGTGGAAGAAAATAATAATCTTAAGAGCTTGCTTCATCCATCATAATCTTTTTCATCACCCTTTAAACATGGAAAAGGGAGATGCTTTTGGTACTCCCCTAAGACTTGTATAAAAAAGAGATTTCCTTTCTCTCTGAACAAAGCCATTGAGGAGAACCAATGCAAACCAACTGATACCACATCACCAGTGCATAAAATCAAGTTACCCCAAAATCCTGTGCAAAACCTCATCCAGACAAATTTATCTGCAAAGTTTAGTGCAGCCATTAATGCCTATTTTAACTCAAATTTCCTTGGGTTTAGTTTATTTAAACTGGTTTTATTTGCAGCATTGGCCCAGTGCTTGTCCTTTGCAAGGTTTAATTTTCTCTATCAGCTGTAGGCAATTGAACATTGACAGGCTCAGAGCACAGGACATGGCTTGTGGAACTGCCAGGCTGTGCTGCTCTTGAGATGCTCCTTTTTTTGTGCCTTTTTTTAGCTCAGTCAAAACTTTAAAAGGCCCTGGGAAGTTCTCAGAAGAAAATGAGACAGGGCCTTCAGCCAGGGCTGAGTTCAGACAGCGCCTGGGGGAGAGGCAGCTCCTCCCCCTGCACCATCCACCCTTCTCACTGCTCATCATGTTCTGATTTTAATGTGATTTTTGAAGATAGGCTTTGCTCCAAGCCTCACCTACACCCTGAAATTGTTCTTCCCCCTCCTCACTGACCCTGCAGACACTGAACAACCTCCTGCCACAATTTAACTGCCACATTTGCTTTTCCCCTCTCTGTTGGTTTGGTAAAATTCCCCTTTTTCAGAAGGGAGCTCGTGCTTGTTGCACCCTCAGCCAGTGAGACCCATCCCAGCCACCACCACACCCCAGGGCATTGCTATAAAATGTGTGAAATTTTACACCCCCAAGAGATTTTTCCCACTTCTCATTCACAAGAAGAGTGGGATAAAGCCTTTATCAACCTTTTAAGGGCATCAGTGACACAGGACATGCACGAGGAATCCGTGTAAGCATTTCTGAACTTTATTGACAGCTTTATTGCACGTACTTAATGAAGCCTCCATCATTTCCCCCACCCACCGTTTCCAGAATTAATTTAAATGCAAGTTAAAGGTAACCTTTCATTCCCAGCACTTCTTTCCCCCCCATTTGAAATGTTAAGGTTCTGGGTCACCCAGGAAGGACAGAAGCCCTGAACTCATACGTGGAACCATGCGGCACTCGGGGAGCAAGCCTTGGGTGCTCTGCAAGCAAACTCAGACTCTGCACAGGGAGAAACATCATAATCATGAACTGGAACTCAGTGGTCACTGAATTAAATAGGTGAGACTGCAGCTGGAGCTCAGTCAGTCGTTGTTCTGATGGAAAGCTGCCCTCAGATCAAGCCTTCTTCTTGCCTTCGCTCTCTTCCTTTCCTGCTGCTTCCTTCTCTTCCTTCTCCTCCTTCTCCTCCTCAGCAGCTTCCTCAGCAGCTTCCTGGGACTCCTCCCCTTCTTCTGCTGCTGTTTCTTCCCCTTCTCCTTCCTCTTCCTCGCCCTCTTTGGCTTCTTCTGATTCCTCCTTAGCACCTGTGAAGGACACAAAGATATTTCACATCCAGGTACAATTCCTGATGCCAGTTCAGTGGGAATCCCCTTCAACCCCACCCATTTTGGCAGCTACAGCAGAACTGCACAAGCAGCTTCTCCTGGATTTCAGGGGGACTGAAACACTTCATAAAAACAAATCATGGCTTTGAAAAATATCAGTTCTGGACTCACTCAGTGCTTAAAGCCTTATCCACAGACCTGAATTATCTTTCACTGCTCTCCAATTGGTTCTTTAATTAGCTGTAATTTCACTATAATCAAACTTTACAGTAATGAACCCCTCACAGTTCAATGGCCACCAATGCCTGGCAGAGCAGTGATGGTGCCATGTACTGAACCCAGTGATTCCAGCCCCACACATCAGCTGATGTTCCCATTATCTCGGGCTGCTCTCTGGAAATTCATATTTAGCTCAGCATGTCCTTGGTCCTTCTTTCTGAGGATGTCTGTAACACCTGAGCGTTATCATAGGGGGTTTTGGAAACCTATAATCTGCCTGATTTGAACATTTGACCTTATCTCCCATTCAATATTCACTTTTAAATTCCATGTGCTTAACCCCACCATCCTTTGGCTCACAGGAGTTGGAAGGGAAAGAGCTTTAATCATTAGATTTAATCATTGGGATTTCTGGGGTTTATCCCATAGGAGCAGGGTGCAGCATGAATAAAAGGGATTTAAAAGTAACCCTAAGTACCTTCCTCCTCTTCTTCAGCCTCTTCTCCTGCTTCTTCCTCTCCTTCCTCTTTCTCCTCCTCCTCACCCTCTTCTGCAGGAGCTGCCTTGGCCTCTCCTGCTTTAGCAGCCTCGATGGTTTCCTCGATTTCAATCTGCTCCTCCTGCACGTGGCTGGAGTAGTAGGTGGGGAAGGAGCGGGCGCTCATCAGGTAGGAGCTGGCCTGGAGGCCGCTGTAGGCAGACCTGCCAAAGGTGGGGGCACTCTGGCTGTAGCCACTGGTGATGCTGCCCACGCTGGTGAAGCTCAGCCGGGTCTCCTCCCCCTCCAGCAGTTTCCTGGCAGGGAGAAATAAAAGTGAGGGCAAATGAGTTGGTTGTGCTGCAGCAGGAGCCCTGCAGACTGCACATGTGCTTATTAATGCAGGGCTGGTTGTGCACATTGTGCCAATGCCTCCCTATTCTCTTGGAATAATTTCTCCCGACGTGCACATTGTGGGGGAATTAATGCCTTTCTTTAAAATACCTTTCCTTAAAACCTCTCTAGAACCAGGTGCCCTCTGGCAAGTGAAACTAGAGGTGTGTTTTGCCACCCTGCAGCTGTAACCATTTGCTGCTGAGCTGTCAGACAAGGCTTGGAGCTGCTCTCTCAGTATTCCCCCTTGTGGCTTCCACAGAAATTCTGTTCCAGCATCAAAATCGCTCAGTATCTGAGACAAAATATCACAGTTATTTAGCAGCAACTCTACTGGAAAATATTTAATTTGTAGATTTACAAGTTAGAAAAAATCCCTATTCTTGAGGGTATTTGAGGGATTTCCCATTTTGAGAATGAGCCAATGGTATTGAGGAGTTCCACTGATATAAAACCTCTTCCCCGAGTACAGAACAGGTACTTTTATCTGTCAGGATGGACAACTGAGATAAATTATTGCCAAACTAAAAATTCTGTGTGCACATAGAGAGGAACTGATTAAACTCTGCCACAGATCTCTGAAAATTTCTGCTGGGGGAATGATAAATACCCTGAATTCTCCTGAAGAGAATGGGAACAGCTCTGGCTCATTAGAACATCCCCCACCATACCTATAAGCTGCAATTTCGATGTCCAGGGCCATTTTCACATTGAGCAGGTCCTGATATTCCTTCAAGTACCGAGCCATCTCACTCTTTGTGGTTCTCAGCTCATTCTCCAATTTGTTGATTGTATCCTGTTGGATGGAACAATATTGACAGCATAAAATTCTGGTCTCTCAAGTCTAGCAATAATCACAAGGAATTTCTCCAATCCTTTTAATTTAATCTTGCTCTAGCAGACAGAAACTGCACAGCTCCCACTCCAGCCTCAGCCAAAAAGCATCATTTAACACCTTCCTGGCAGGTTTTCTTCTCCACATTATTCCAGTCCTATTTAACACAGAGCCCAATTTTCTGGTACCCAAGTGCTAAAGCATCCGTGAAATCTGTGTATTGTTTAATTTTGATTTTGGCCTCTATGAGCTTTCTCTCATTTTAGCTTAGGGATATCCATTGATGATCCTTGTGGGTCCTTTCCAAGTCGGGATATTCCATGATATTTTAGGCTGAATCAGAACATGGACACATGGATACTGGGCTTTATCAGGGGCATTTTGCATTCTGATTTTATAACACCTCACATTTTAGATAAGCAGTGTCCCTGGTATGATTTTGGTCATTCAGATCCTGATTTGGGTCTGTATTTCCACACCGCATGCTGCTTTAGAGCTCTGTGCCATTCTGCACTGTGATTGCAGGATGCCTTATCTGCAGCACAGGCACAGCATGAACCAGGAGTGATGCCCCAGACAACCCCCCCAACCTGATCCCCTCATCTGGGAGACTGCAGACCCCAACTCCCCTCACCTGCAGAGCCCAGCAAACCCTGAGCCCCCTCACCTGCAGAACCCTTCAAACCCCGACATCCATCCCTTCACACCCCAATGTCCATCCCTTCACCTGCAGAGCCCAGAAAACCCTGAAACCCCTCACCAGCAGAACCCTGTAAAAACTGACCCCTGTTGCCTGCAGAGCCCTGCAAACCCCACCATCCCTCACCTGCAGAGCCCTTCAAACCCCACCATCCCTCACCTGCAGAACCCTTCAAACCCCACCATCCCCACATCTTCAGAACCCTTCAAACCCCACCATCCCCACATCTTCAGAACCCTTCAAACCCCAGCTTCTCCTGACCTGCAGAGCCGCCCAAACCCCATCATCCCCGCATCCTCAGGACTCTTCAAACCCCAACTTCTCCCGACCTGCAGAACTCTGCACACCCCATCATCCCCTCTCCTGCGGGACCCTTCCAGCCCCCACCCCTCACCTGCAGGGCGGAGATATCCGCGCTCTGCTTCTCTTCCAGCTCCTGCAGCTGCTTCTCCAGCGCCTCGTTCATGCCGCGGGTGGCCTCGATCTCCAGGGTCTTGGCTTTGAGCAGGCGGCGGCTCTCGGACACCTCGTCCTTGGCGGCTCGCACGGCGTCCGTGTTCTTGGCGGCGCTCTCGCTGAGCACGGTGAAGCGGCTGCGGAACCACTCCTCGGCGTTCTGCATGTTGCGCGCCGCCAGCTTCTCGTACTGGGCGCGGATGTCGCGCAGCGCGGCCGACAGGTCGGGCTTGGCCGACACGTCCATCTCCACGGACAGGTGCGCGTACTGGATCTGCGCCTGCAGCTCGGCCAGCTCCTCCTCGTGCACCTTCTTGAGGAAGGCCAGCTCGTCCAGCAGGCTGTCCACGCGCTTCTCCAGCTCCGCCCGCGCCAGCGCCGCCTCGTCCGCGCCCTTGCGCACCTCGAGCAGCCGCGCCTCGGCGTCCTCGCGGCTCAGCACCTCCTCCTCGTAGCGCGCCTGCAGCCCGCGCAGCGTCTCCTCCAGGCTCTCCCGCTCGCCCTGCAGCGCCTGCTTCTCGCTCGTCGCCTCCTCCGCGGCCAGGCGCAGCTCGCGGATCTCCTGCTCGTACAGCGCTCGGAAGCGGGAGGGCTCGGCGTGCTTCTGCCGCAGCACCAGCAGCTCGGCCTCCAGCACCTTGTTCTGCTGCTCCAGCTCGTGGACGCGCTCGATGAAGCAGGCGAAGCGGTCGTTGAGGTCCTGCAGCTGCGCTCGCTCCTGGCTGCGGATGGACTTGAGGTCGTTGCTGATGGCGGCCACCTGGCTCAGGTCCAGGCTGTCCACGGAGTGCAGCAGCGAGCTGGAGGCGCTGGAGGTGGCGTAGCTGCGGCGCACGGACACGGAGGACACGGGCGCGGACAGGCTGGAGTACGCGGAGCGCGCCGAGCCGAAGCCGCCGCCGCTGCGCACCGACACATGGATGCGCGGGCTGTCCGCGTAGCGCCGCTTGTAGGACGGGAAGAACGGATCGTAGCCGTACGAGCTCATGGCTGCGGGGGCTCCGGCGACGGCTCTGCGGCGGGCACCGCCCGCAGCCCGGTATTTATGCGCGGGGAGGGCGGGCGGAGCGGGGACGGGGCGGGGCGCGGCGACATCGCCAGGGGTGGCGACGCCCGGACTGGTCCAGCTCCGCCGCGGGGAGGGGATGCCCGGAGTGATCCAGCCATTCATTCCCTCTCTCACTGCTGCGATGCCCTGAGCGGCACGGGCCGGACCTCGCCCCGGTGATGCCTGGACAGCTGCGTGCATGAACGCAGGGAACGGATGCCTGGACAGCTCCAGGCGTGACGGCAGGGAAGGGATGTCTGGACAGCTCCAGGCATGAACGCATCAAAGGGATGCCTGGACAGCTCCGGGCATGAACGCAGGGAAGGGATGCCTGGACAGCTCCGGGCATGAACGCAGGGAAGGGATGTCTGGACAGCTCCGGGCATGAACGCAGGGAAGGGATGTCTGGACAGCTCCGGGCACGACCACAGGGAAGGGATGTCTGGACAGCTCCAGGCATGAACGCATCAAAGGGATGTCTGGACAGCTCCGGGCATGCCCGCGGGTGTGGGGGCTGTGACCGGCCCGCTCTGGACCAGCCCTGGCTCGGCCCTGCCTCATCGGCTCAGGCCCGGCTCAGCCCTGTCTCAGCCCCCCTTGGGCACAGCCTCAGGCCCTCCTGGGGCATCTCCCGGCCCCCCTTCGGGCCCACCTCTGCCCTTTCAGATCCAGCTCCCCTCAGGTCTATCTGCACCCCCCAGGCTGTGTTTAACACCCTGCTCTGCCTCTCCACAGCTGCCCTGGCAGAAGCTTCAGGAATGTACTGAAAGCCCCAGCCTGTGGCTGAGGTTGCCTCGGTGAGGCTGGGGGACACCCAACCCTGGCTGCAGCTCAGAACCTCCAGACATGTAAATAGTATATTAGTATATATTTTTTTCCCTTCAGTTTTTAGTTAGCACAAGGCATGAGTGCTTTCTGAGCCCCTGCATCCTCCCCACATCCTTTGTTATAAGTGGTCCATAATAACCAGGTCCCTAATAACAGCAGCACGGAATTGTTTGGGTTGGAAGGGACCTTAAAGCCCATCCAGTCCCACCCTGCCATGGGCATGGACACCTCCCACTGTCCCAGGTTGCTCCAAGCCCTCTCCAACCTGGCCTTGGACACTTCAGGGGAAGCCTGGCAGTGTCATTTGTCCTTTCATTACATGAAAGCAGCAGCAGCAGGCACAGGTGGTTCTCAGTCCTGGCAGAACATGCTGAGACCTTCTTCCTTGAGATTCCCTGGAGCTGAGTCTGTCTGAGACATGGATCACAGGGACAGGATATTTATCCTTGTCTAATCTGGCTAATACAGAGATTAGATTGGACAGCTGCATTGCAGCTACCTCTGGGCCAGGCTATTACCACTGGTTGATTAAAACAAAGCAGCATTTATGTAGTAGAGATTTATCAGAGCTAAATTAGAGATGTATTGAGCACAGATTGCATGGGAGGCTCAAAAAGACAATGAGAATCCATCTCTTGGAGTCAGAAGGGAAAATATATCACAAAAAAAAAGTTTTCTCAAGGAAGGAATAAAAGTCAGTAAAGACTGGGGGACATCTATTAGACAGATACCACGAAAGGCTGAGGTGCGTCCCAAAGAAAGGGGAAGGACTTATTAATGTGTATGAATTAATGTGGCTGTCAGTAATTGCAGTGCTAATTGGGTATTTCTGGCACAAATAAATGTTTATTTAATAGCAACCTTTTAGGAAAGGTAGAGCAGGGTGGATTTAATGTATTTCCTGCTATTTTCCAGTGACCTCACACAGAACATCACCTGTTGTGTGACAGCTTCTCCCTAAGTCCATAAGTTTCAGGGAATTTAAACACAAGAATCATTGAGCTGTGAAGGGCAACAGCTTCTCAGAGGTACAGAGCTGCAGTCCCTGCTCATTCTGGGTGGAATGAACTGCACCAAGAGCTCATCAAGGCTGAAGTGTCTCTTATATCCCAGCAGAGCTGCTGGGAGACTTTATTCTGCAAATCTGCAGAGTCCTCCTGAAGATCAGTGCAGCTGCTCTCAGCAGCCAGCACTGCACACTCGGCTTCTGCCTGAATTTTTATTCACCATTTGTTTTTAAATTGAGTCCTGGCTGCTTTCATGCATGTCAGAGCAGCCATTTATTATTCAGAACATGCAGAGGTAGAGTCTTCTGTGCTAATCTATTTAATCTTTAGCAGAGATTGGGCTTGAAAGGGTGAGAAATGAGGAATAGAGACACTGTAGAGAGGAGGATTCCCAGCATGTTGGTCAGGGATTCAGCGAGCTGATATTTTCTGGGATATTTTCTCAGCTCCTGCAAACTGAAATACCTTGTTTCATGCCAATGGATTTATGCTAATCTGCCCTACAGCAACCTGAGCACAAGATTTAATTATTAATGCTATCATTTCTTATGCCATGTATTAATAAAGGAATGTACCTCAGCTTGTAAAAACCACTGTGCCTCAGATCCCAGCAAAACAAGCCTTGTAAATGGGGGCAGTTAATATTCCTTCTCACATCTTTTTGAGTGGAAAATCCTTTGCTGTGTGCCAGGAGCATGGGGAGGAGGATGGGTGTCTGCAGCCAGCCCTGCAGTGTGGAACCTCCGTAGAACTCAGGGTGAGGATGGAGCTTTGGTACTCCAAGGAAAAGAAAGGCACTCCTGAAGTGCATTCCAGGCACAGGGCAGTGCTGCCAGATTCCACCATTCCCTTTGTGTCCCTTTTGCTGCTTTCTGACTTAATGCAGAGGATAATGAAGCCCCTGGACGTGTGTTAGAAAAATCAATATTGTGAGCAGAGGAAGGGGATCAAGCAGGGCTGGTTCCAGCCAGGATGGAGTGGCCTGTGCCACTTGTCTCACCTGCAGCAGCTCAGCACTGTCCTCCTTTGCCCTGGTGGACATGAAGATGTTCCCTTACTGCTTGTGAGTGTCCCCAGGTCACCAACACTTCAGGCAGAGAATCCCAAACCCAGCTTCACCTCTTGAAAACTTTCCCTGAAATAATAATGCAAATTATACTGAGGGATGATGCAGAAATGGAAAGGCAGCTGTGCCCCATCCCTGGAAGTGTCCAAGGTCAGGTTGGAGCAGCCTGGGACAGTGGGAGGATGTTGGGACCCAGGACATTGCTCTGGCTGCCCTGGGTGATTCCAGACCCTGGCAGGGGCTCAGAGACCTTGGCACAGAGTCACAAACACCTGTGCCTTGGATTTTAGCCCATGGAAACAATTCCCAACTTTGGGTGAAGGTTTACAAGCCACAAGGGTTTGAGTAGAATGATAGTGAATTTATCACTGGGTGAAAAAGTAGAATTTTGGGGATTTAGAATGAGAAGAGGCAAGATGGAGGAATCTGGCCATGTCCTGTCCTTTTCCTTCTTCTTCTTCTTCTTCTTCTTCTTCTTCTTCTTCTTCTTCTTCTTCTTCTTCTTGACACTTTTGGATTGGTTTAGAGCAGAGACAGACTGTCTAACACAGGTGATGGGTATTGGGAAGTTATTGTAAATAAAGCACAGGCAGTTCTTAGTATGAAAAGCCAACACCACCCCAAGGGCAGGGACTGTGCCACAGCCCGACCTGCTGGACAGATCTCAGCAGGTCAGAGAAGGAATGGGAAAGATGAGAGAAAATAAACAACCTTGAAAAACAGAACCGACCAATCTCGACTTCTTCTTTGGTTGTGGGGCTGGGATAAAAGACTCTTTAATACCACAGGAGCCATTTCAGCAACACAAAACCCAAGAGGAGGTGTCCCTGCTCATGGTAGGGGATGGCACTGCATGAATTTTGAGGTCCCTCCCAACCCAACCCATTCCGTGATTCTAAATCCCACTGCTGCCCGAGGAAAAGCAGCAACTCTCCAGCAAAGCATCCCTGTTCATTCCTTTTCCTCTGCTGCATCCAAAAATAGCACATCCCCACCTGCAGCTGGCATTTCCTCAAGGAACAGCTCAGACCTGAGCCCTGGGCTGGGCCTCACTGAGCACCAGGAAATTACCTGAATGCCCCCAGTGAACTCTGGGGGGTTTGCCTTTTTATCCTTTTATAAACAAAGAATTTCCCATCAGAAACTGCAACAGGGGCATTTCAGGTAGAGTCTTCATTGCTGCTCCTTTTATTGCAGAAGCACAGAAGGAGCTGAGCCTGCTTAGCTGGGATTTACACAGAGATCAAGCAGTCCTGAGTATAAAAAAAAGCAAAAACATTGGTTTTCCTTTTTTAAAATATTATTTCTACCTCATAAAAGCTCTGAGGGAGTGAAGAATCAGGCACTTCCACAGCTAAATATGATCAATAGCTCTGATGTCAGGTCTCATGTATATATCTAAAATTATATCAAAGTGTCTGGATGAGTTGAATTAAAACAGGCAAAAGAAATTGCTCTGATCTATCTTGATGAATTGGAACAAAATCTCACATTTTAGGAACTCCTCTTCCTGTATTCCAAGCAGTCCTTTTAATACGAGGCAACACTCACAGGAATTTCCAAACCAAAGCAGAATTTTGTCTGCAAGGACTGAACTACAGTCTCTGGGAGACTCAGAAGAAATGCAAATAAGTGTTTAATTTATCTCCTTTGAACCACTATTTGCTTTGTTGGTGCCAGATATAGCAAATGCCTGGGCAGCTTTCATTATTTTATTATTATTTACAGCAATTTCTGCACACAGTAGCAGCAATTTGCTCACTTTGAGTTTGTTCTGTCTCTTGATTACAGGAGCTGGAGGAAGCAGGCAGCCAATCCTTTCATCTGAGCTGTATCAGGGAACACTTAATTAGAAGATTCATTAATTAGCTTTGTTTACTTGTTGGATCAGGCCTCCAAACTAGGCCTCAACATCTGATGGCAGCTCCCAGGGCTGGTTCTTATCTCCCAGAATCAATTAAATTGATGTTCTGCTTTTGCTTCTAGCAATTAATCATCAACTGAGTGGGGTTTTGGCCAAATCCTGGAGTGCTTTGGGTGGAAAGGACCTTAAAAAAGATCTTTATTCCACCCCCTGCCATGGGCCCTTCCTGCAGGCCAAGCCCGGCCTTGGGCACTGCCAGGGATGGGGCAGCTTCTCCAGACAAATCAAACTCCTGACAAAAACCTCCCAGCCCATTTGGAAGGAGAGTTTAGAAATTTGCAGTCTCGTTGCTTTAATTGCATTTCTGCCCATGTGAGGAAACAGCCCCAGGGCAGCACCAGGAGCTGGGTTTTAGCTGGTCCTGACTTTAGGCCTCACTGCAGTCCCCACTTAAGGCCACCTGATGATCTCAGCTGAGCTGAGCTTTATTGGACCCTAAAAAGCTGCTCTGGGAACCCTGCAAAGATATAAGTGGTCTTTTACAATAATTCTGGTTACAATTGGTGTTGGTTGAGGGCTGGCTGCTGAAGGAACATGTGCTTGAACAACTACAACTGGTTCAACAGGAGAAATTTCATCTCCTTCATGTTTTGGGAGTTGCATCCTCATAGCAGCAGCAATATCCAGACTGAAACAGTGAAATATTTCCTATTTTCCCATTTTTGCTGTGTCAGCTTAAGTAAGTCCTGTTGGTGACAGGGTGAAGAGAGAAAACTGCATTTACAACACAGCTGAGAGCACATGAAGGCTCATAATGACTCCATTTCCTTCCCAAAAATTTCCAGGATGAATGAAAATGAAGATAAAACACAGGTCCAAAAGAGCATTTATTTGTGGGCTGCATGGACAATTAAAAAGCAGAGAGATTTCAGAGTTGTGGTTTTGTCTGCATGGAGCTGAAGCAGAGAATTCCAGGATGTTCTTCCTTTGGTCACAGAAAGGGGATGAACAGCTCAGGAATTCATTCCCTATAATTCAGTTATTTCAGTCTTTGGATATTTTTTCCTCTTGCTGCAGAGGCAGCAGTAAAATCCATGTAGGGTGTTCACAAAGGCACCCTGGAGTGAGTGAATCATATCCCCACAGGCACAAGTCAAAAGCATTTCTTGGGAAGATGTAAAAATCCCTTTATTTCCCAGTCTGGCACGAGCTGCTGCCCATAAAACACAGATCCCAGGGAGAAATAAAGGTGGGAGAGCTTTGCTGCAGTGAGGTGGCTCAAGGCAGCTGAATGTGCTCAGCTCTGCAGTCTGTGAATAAAAATCCCTGAATTCTGCAGCCAAAGCAGCTCACCTGTCACCCCAGCCCTCCCTGCAGGCTGCACACTCCTGTGCTGTCCTCAGGGACGGGAGCCCAGGATTTCTGTGGGATGGAAGAGGAACCACCCCCATCACTCTGTGTTTATTTTAATAGCATCACTTAATTGGAAGGTTTGCAGAGGTCTGCAAATACTCATCTCCATTCCAGCTATTTCATCCCTGGCACTTCTCCTCCTGGAAAGAAAAGGGCTTTGCACCACTCTGAGGCAGAGATTAAATTATAAATTACCCAGCCTGCATGAGAGGTTACTGGGAGAATCAGGGTTTTTATTGGCACTACTGATAAGTGAAGATAAGGAGTTGCTGGTTTTAAATTTTGCAAATTTTTTTTTGAGGGAAATATTTTTGTCTATTTTTCTCTGTGCAATTTTTTTGACAAATACTTCACTTCCATTTAAACTGCAGCTGGGTTTTCCTTTTTTTCTCTCTTTAACATCTCTATCTCTTAGTCCTTTCTATAGCCCTCGATAAAACTATAAATGGTAAAATCTTGAGTATTAAACCTTCTGTTTCAGACATTTCATTTGGATCCTTAAATCATGTTCACATGAATAAATCTTTACCAATTCTTTTCAGTTGGTTTCATCATCATAATAATATTTTTTCTGGTTTGTTAAATATACATTTATTATTCTTCCCACAATTTTTCTTCTGTCCAATCTCATTCCCAAGGTGTTTTCTCTAGACTTAATTGATGCCAAAAGGAGTTCAGAGCCTGTTTTTCTGGACAAGAATTTAAGGATATTCAGTATATTTTAGTATTCCAGCATTTGCATTGTGACAATTTCAGACCCTTTAAAAGCCTTCAGCTTGGTAGAAATTACAGCATCAATTTGGCTTTTATAGAAAAGAAATGTATTATTGAAATTGGTGCCAGTAATTAACTAACAGGGAAGTGGGACATTAATTGTGGGACATTTCCCAGGCTGGCCCATGGCACTGGGGTGAAATTCCCCCAGCAGTGCAAGGGCTGCAGTTTTGAGGCCTCCACAGCAAAAAAATCAGAGCTAAATCTTCAAGGCTCTGCTGATTCCTGAACAGGGCTATCAGAACTGCTTGGAAATGCTTTAACTCTGCTTTTCTGGGAGAACAACCTTTGACTCTGCTTTTCCAGAACAACCTTTGACTCTGCTTTTCCAGAACAGCCTCTAACTCTGCTATTCCAGAAAATCTAATTCTGCTTTTCCAGAAAATCTTTAATTCTGCTTTTCCAGAACAGCCTTTGACTCTGCTTTTCCAGAGCAACCTTTAACTCTGCTTTTCCAGGAGAACAGCCTTTGATGCTGCCTTTCCAGAAGAACCTTTGACCTTCCAGAGCAACCTTTGCTGCTGCTTTTCCAGGAGAACAGCCTTTAACCCTACTTTTCCAGAACAGCCTTTAACTCTGCTTTTCCAGAACAACCTTTAACTCTGCTTCTCCAGAACCTTGAATTCTGCTTTTCCAGGAGAACAACCTGGCCATTTGTCCTGTTCCTCCAGGACAAGGCACCTGAGCTGGGGCTGCAGAGGGTAGGCAGGGGATTGGGAAGGAAGAGGCAGATTTCTCCTTTATTTCCCATTTTCCTACTTCTCCCCTGGGATCCATGAGAGGCTGTTTGTACGGCTGTAAAAAGGACATTTCAAAGGCTGAGGGAAGCAGGGAAGGTCCTGTTTCACCTTCCACTACACAATAAAGCAGCTGGGCAGCATTGTTGGTTTGCAGGGGAAGTTTTGGGGTGGATTCTCCCTGGTTTGTGCCTGGTGCAGCTGCAATGACCTTTGGGAAAGCTGAGAGAGCTCCCTGACCCACAGCACTGAACTGCAGCGTTCCAGTGGCCCTGGAACAAAGCTCTTTTGGGAGGATAAAGGTACCAAAGTGATAAAGCAATGGGAGCAAGAAATAACCAGGAGAGAAGAGATGGCAGCAAAGGGTTTTCAAGTGATGAATTCACTGAATATCAAACCAGGAGGGTTTGTGCCGCGGTCTGAGTTGCTACATGTGCATTATATATCCAGCCAAGGTCCTCTCTCCCAGTTCTGTGCCTTGGACTGGAATTCCTGGAAATCTTCAGCTGGTAAAGGATAAAACACCTGAAGATTTTTGAGTTGTTGAGAAGGAGAGGTTTGCATCTCTCTGTGACACTACAGAAGGGCTGGGGAGGGTCATGAGCTGGCTCTGTGTTAGAGGAAAATCCTGTGTGGTTTGGGAAATGTTTCCTTGGTGTTCAGAGGCTCAGGAGGCCTCTCATACCCTGAAAAAAGCAGATGTGAGTTCACAGACACCCCAGAAATGGCTGTGAGCAGATTGAAGGAGAACTTTGGGCGAGTCAGTCACTCCTCACACACGTTCACAGCTGCTCTGCAAAGCAGCAGTGTCAGAGCCCAGGACATTGCTCTGGCTGCCCTGGGTGATTCCAGACCCTGGCAGGGGCTCAGAGCCCTTGGCACAGAGTCACAAACACCTGTGCCTTGGATTTTAGCCCATGGAAACAATTCCCAACTTTGGGTGAGGATGTACAAGCCACAAGAGTTTGAGTAGAATGACAGTGAATTTATCACAGGGTGAAAAAGTAGAATTTTGGGGATTTAGAATGAGAAGAGGCAAGATGGAGGAATCTGGGCATGTCCTGTCCTCCTCCTCCTCCTCCTCCTTCTTCTTCGTCTTCTTCTTCTTCTTCTTCTTCTTCTTCTTCTTCTTCTTCTTCTTCTTCTTCTTCTTCTTCTTCTTCTTCTTCTTCTTCTTCTTCTTCTTCTTCTTCTTCTCCTTCTCCTTCTCCTTCTCCTCCATCCTCTGCTGTGTTGGTGCCACTTTTATACAGGTTTAGAGCAGAGACAGACTGTCTAACATAGGTGATGGGTATTGGGAAGTTATTGTAAATAAAGCACAGGTAATTCTTAGTATAAAAAGCCAACACCACCCCAAGGGCAGGGACTGTGCCACAGCCCGACCTGCTGGACAGATCTCAGCAGGTCAGAGAAGGAATGGGATAGATGAGAGAAAATAAACAACCTTGAAAAACAGAACCGACCAATCTCGACTTCTTCTTTGGTTGTGGGGCTGAGAAAAAGAGACTTTCTAACACCTTAGGGTCATCCCAACCACAGAAACCCGAGGCAGCAGCTCTGCTGTCTCTGTTTTCTGGTGAACATTTCCCCTTCCCAGCTTCTCCTTCCCTAACTCCACTGCAGGCTCTCTATCAGAATTTGTGCCCCCACAGTCTCCACATGACTGACATGGCCCTGCAGTGTGTGGCAGTAACAATGAGCATGGAGGTGGCATCCATGGCCAGTTGGGACAGAGGTTTGGCATCCTGAGGGGAAATGCTATTTAGGAGGTGTCAGGGAAGATTTTGTACAGGCTGCAGTTTTGAAGTACTGGGAAAAAGATTTCAAAATTGCTTCTTATGATTTCAAGCTAAATTTTTAGATTTCAGGAAAAGAGGCTTTGCTTTTTATGACAGTAGCACAACATGGAAAGCAATTTCTTGAATACTTTTTGGGGGTTGATTTGTTTGATTTTACTTTGGTTACAAGCAACTTGTTTTCCATCTCCCCTTCACTTTTCAGTGTGCAGGTGAAGAGAGAAAAGAGGAAATGTTCCCATTCTCCTGACACATCTCTGTGAGGTTGTGTTGCTCTTTCTGCTGGATTTATTGGTTTGGGAGTGTGGCAGAGCTTCTTCCCAGGGATCTGAGCACACAGGTGGCACAACCTGGGCTGCTCCTGTCACTAAAATCACCTTTCATTTAGGGAACACCTGAATGTTTGTTTGAAGGCCACAAAGCTGGGTGGAGGCTCTGAGTCTGCAGATTTGGCTGCAGAAGGAGGAGGTGTTTGGGCAGCTCCTGCACAGCCAGGAGGGAGCAAAGGCCCAGCCAGAGGCAGGTGCAGGTGCCTTTTGGGGCTGTTTCCTCCAGGGGTGTGTGGAAGAGCTGGGGGTGAGCCAAGGGGAAGGGAGGAGTTATTCCTGACAGAAATGCAGCTGCTGAATAAAGCAGGAGGCAGCCACTGAGCTCAGAGGAGGAGAAAAAAGCCCAACCAAAAACCTCCTGCAGATTTCATTTGGGCTGGACAAGAGTGTCCAAATCTGGAGCTGCCATCCCTCTCTCCTGACCCAAATCAGCCCTCGGGAGCTCCTTGCCCCTGGAGCAGCCTGCACGGAACTGGGAGGTGCTGGGGGAGGGAAAGGAAAAGGATGCAGCAAGGGTTAATCCTGGATTTGCAGGTCCCTGGGGAAAAACTTGGGGAATCTGGGGCTCCTCCAGCGCCTCCTTCTGGGAATTCAGCCCCTGGCAGTTGCGGTTTGGGGGATAAGGGAGGGCAGAGAGAGCAGAAACTCCTTGTGCTGGACTTCTGGAGGGGAAAAGCTCCTGCAGGAGGTGCGGGGTGTCAGGAGAGCATCAGAAACAGCCCCAGGGCAAACCTGGAGCCGAGCAATGTCTCTGCGTCCTTGGGGAGGAACGGGATGTGGCAGAGAGGGATTTGGCCTTTTCCAGGGGCAGAGGAGGGGAAGCTCCCTTGCAGGAGCCCTTGGCAGTGCCCTGTGCTTTTTCCAAACACAGGGGTGGGAGCCAGGGATTTGTGAATGTTCTGAGGAGGAGGAGAAGGGGCTGTGTGAGCCCTGCTGTCAAGAGGAGCCCAGGGCGAGCATTTACTGCACCTGCCTGCTCCCTCCTCCCTCTGCAAAGCTGCTGCTGCTTCTGCAGCAGGTCCAGCTCCTGGCAAAGGTTCAACGCTGCACCAGCCTGGGAGGAGAGAGGAGGAGAGAGGAGGAGAGTCCCGCAGAAAGGAGGAGCTCCAGGCCACCTTTGGCCAGCAGCAGAACTGCTGCAAGCCAGGCAAGGGCTGCAAAGAGCCCGTTTCACTTTTCCATCAGCAATTCCTGCTGTGCCCCAACTTCCAGAGGGTTAAACAGGCTTTTAGCACCTCCAGGCGTCACCCTGAGAGCTGCAGTTTGTGTTTTATACCGCATAAAACTCACCCCAACGAGCCAAAAATGCTGCAGCAGAGAATTGGGATGTCCATGGAAGCAGAACAGATTTGTCCCAGGGAAGGTGGTTTGGTTTTTAATGAGGCCAGGTAAAACTGGCTGAGAAGGGGGAAAATGTCCATTTACACCCCAAATCAACAACAGTCAGGAGGAAGGTGTTCAATAAGGAATAGAGAGGTAGGATGGGAACAGATGGAAACCCCAAGGTTTGTACCAGCCTTGGGGCTCTTCTCCCTCACTCCTGCCACCATTCCCAAGCCCTGGCACATGGCAGAGCCTGTGGGCACCACGTCCAGGCTGCAGGAACCAGGCCCAGTCCTGCAGGGGTGGGAAGAGCCCAGTTCCCCACTGTGGGATTGGGTTCCCCACTGTGGGATTGGGTTCCCCACTGTGGGATGGGGTTCCCCACCTGCCCTCAGCCCCCTGACAAAACAAACCCAGGTGTTTGTCCCTTGTGCACCTTCCCGTGCAGCTGCTGCAGGAGAGCAGCCTCAGCTCTGTGGGTCTGGCAGTTTGTCCCCCTTCCCCCCTTTTTTTGCTCCCATCACAATTATTAAATCAATTACAGTTCTGTGAGAGTTTGGAGGGGTGTAGGGCAAAGGGATCAGCTGCTCTTGGTGAGTGGGAGGTGAAATGGCAGAGTAGGAGTGAACAGCAATTCCTGCAGATCCCAGGGAGGGTGCTGGTCTGCCTGGATTGCACAGGGAGCTGGGAACGTCCCAGCTCTGCTGATGCTGGCCCTGCAGGAAGGGGGAACATCCCAGCTCTGTCCCTGCAAGAAGGGGGGAACATCCCAGCTCTGTCCCTGCAGGAAGATGATGGGACCATCCCAGCTCTGTCCCTGCAGGAAGGGGGACCATCCCAGCTCTGTCCCTGCAGGAAGATGGGACCATCCCAGCTCTGTCCCTGCAGGAAGATGGGACCATCCCAGCTCTGCTGATGCTCCTCCTAGAGCCAGGCCCTGGGAAGGGAGTTTAGGGGGGTAGGGGTTGTTTTTATGGGTTTTCTTCCATTATGATCATACAGTAAATAATTGTAAAATGCTTAAAATGGTGAAAGAGATGCAAAAAGAAACATTTTACCATTTGACAAACCATTAAAATCCAGTTTGTGGATTTTAAAATCCAGAATCCTCAATTTCAGGACCAGCCAAGGCCAGGGGGGCTTTGGAGGGTGCTGGTTTGGGCAGGGAGGGTTTGGGGCAGGGGGGAGCAGCTGCAGGGAGGGGTCTGGCATGGCCGGGGTCTGTCCCACAGGGATTGCCACAGGAGGAGGATGCTGAGGAGGAGGAGGAGGATGCTGAGGAGGAAGATGCTGAGGAGGAAGATGCTGAGGAGGAAGATGCTGAGGAGGAAGATGCTGAGGAGGAGGAGGATGCTGAGGAGGAAGATGCTGAGTCACTCCCCAGCTCCTCCACCCGAGCCTCTCCCGCAGTGGCAGTGATGGAGACAGCTCACGCTGCTCCCACAACCTGACTTTTGTTTCTCTTTTCTCTCTTCCTCTCTCGCTTCCCTCCCCTCTCCCAGCCCCAGTCAAAGGGAATCTTTATTTTAAATTGCTTTAAAATAAAGATCCACGGCTGCAGCTGCCATGAGATGCTGCTGAATCCTTTCTCATGTGGTCATGGATCTTCCTCCAAGAGCAGCAATAATCTTTGATGCACACAGAGAATGCTGCAGCAATTTTCTTCTTTAAAGGAGCCCTCCCGGGGCTGAGTGAGTCAGCAACGATTTTCCATCTCTGGCACTTCTTGGAAGAAGGGCCAGATTGGGGAAAATGTGAATTTTTTTTTCCATTTCTTGCAGGAATTGGCAGCAATAAAAGCTCTTTGCTGCTGCTTTGCACTGCCTGCTGTACAAGCTACTCCTTTAACCTCTTTTTCCTCCGGGATTCCCACAGAAGAGCTCAGTAAAACTCTCAGAAATTGTCCAATGTGCAGCTTTGGGGAAATGGGAAGGGGAAGATGCAGCAGGGCCAGGCTGGGTGGAGCAGCCTGGCCCAGGGGAAGGTTCCTGCCCATGGCAGGGGCTGAAACGAGGTGGGATTAAGGTCCCTTCAAACCCAAACCAGCCTGGGATTCTGTGCATCATCCATTGCCTCCAGATCTATTTTCTAATCCTACTTTCATTTGTTCAGAATGTTTATATATAATATTAAAAAGAAAAAAAAATCCTAAATTTTGCTTTAGAATCTCTTTTGCCTTCCCATATTTTATTTTAAAATGCCATAATGGTGAGCATTATTGCTCAGTTGCCCTGTTTCCCTATGACAGTTTTTAATTAAGTGATAATGCATATTTTTTTCCAGAGTACTTGTAGATTTATACAATGAACTGAAGTTTAGATATTGATGTTTTTATCTTCTTTCTGTAATGTTTAACCCCAGTTAAACTCTGTAGTGTTTAGAAAATTCTGTATGTAACACCTTTAGCTTTTATGGGGTTTTTTCCATTATGATCACACGGTAAATAATTGTAAAATGCTTAAAATGGTGAAATAGATGCAAAATGAAACATTTTACCATTTGGCAAACCATTAAAATCCAGTTCATCTTCAATTTCAGGACCAGCCAAGGCCACTTGTGGGTAGTCCCACAGTGAATCTGCCTCGTTAGCAAATCCTGGCCTGAAATCTCCCTACAGAATGAAAAACTCCATGGGAGCAGCAGGGCACCAGGACTGCACATGAAAAATCCCCATCCCTGCTCCTGGCATCTGTTACTCTTTATTTTGGCTTTTATTTCACTTTGGTGGCCACAAATCCAAATGTCACCCATTGTCCTTGGCTCTAAATCTCACTCAGCCCAACTCCTGACTCCTTTGGGAACACAACTTCCAGAATTTTCTACAAGGAGTGAACTTGAACATTTGTTCCTGAGCCCTGAAGTCCTGGATTTTTGTGAGCTGCTGATGAGGTGCAGGAAAAACCTTTTCCTTTTTCCTTGGAATCTGCTGGCATAGTCATTGCTCCCTATTTCACACCCATGCAGACATGCTCAGCTGGGGGATGTGGGGGTGGAGGGTGAGCATTGGAGTTCAGAGCCTCACTGGGGGCTTGGAATTAGGAAATCCCTTTTCTCCAGCCCTGTAATTTCCATCGAGCTGTTTCTGCAGACAGAACTGTCTGTGTGACACCAGGTACAGCAGGATTTCATCTGAGCAGCCTGAGGGGGGTGGATCCAACTCCCAAGGAGTGGGAAAGTGCAGGTCCTCCCTTCTCTCCCTCCTCCCACGCTGCTCAGCAAAGTCTCCAGGGCTGACAAGCTCCTCAGGAACACTTGGAACTGATCCCTCAGAGCTTCCTCTGTGAGCAGCTCCCTCCTACCACACTAAGGAGCATTAAAACCCAGGCTCCTGAAATGTAAGGGTTCATCAAAGAAACAGAACTAAAGGATGGAGGAAAATGAAGAGGAGAGGAGAGGAAGCATTGAGGTTTTCCCAGTGATTTCATTTCAGTGGGTGTTTCTATAGATGATAATAACAATTATATATGATAATATTCATATATATAACATTCATCTATAATAGTAACATTATATAGAATATAATAAAAATATATAATATACACTAGAAACAATATAATATATAAATATTATATATTATACATGGCATGTTATATATTATACATTATACATGGCATGTTATATATTATATATTATATATTATATATTATATATTATATATTATATATTATATATTATATATTATATATTATATATTATATATTATATATTTTTATATATTTTATATATTTTTATATATTTTATATATTATATTTTATATTATATATGGCATATTATACATTATGGATATATATAACATGAATGTATAATAATAATAATATATTTCTATACATGATAGTAGCAATAATAATGTCTTGTTCTGGAGCTTTTCATCTGCAGATCTCAAGAAGCATCAGAACCATGAATCAGCTTCAAAGGAGATTTGGATTGTCCCAGCTAAATATGGAGTTCAGATTATTTCAGTGGCCCTGGCAATGGTTCCCAAGGATGTTCCTGTTGCATTTGCTCATTAAAACACCCCACACACCCACTGGCTCCTCCTGAGCTGCTCCAAAATTAGAGCCTGCAAAATGAACCCCAGCTGGGGACATTTCCCTCAGTGCCTTGTGTGGATGCTGTGATGTTGATCCTCTGCAGAATGGAGCTGTGTCTCTCCAAAAGGGAATTGCTGTGTGTGCCCTGTCCTGGGCCAGCCTGTGCAGGGACAGCTCCTCTTACCCCAGCCCTGCACCACCTGCTACAGGAGGAATTTCCACATCCAGGCACAAAATTGGCTGTGCATGCTCAGGATCATTGGGATGCAGATTTGTCACCTGAGCCCTGCTGCAGCCAGGGCTGCACGTGGGACTGGGCTGGGCACTAAAACCTCCCCATGGACTGACCAAGCTGGGCTTTGGGCTGGGAGCTGCAGGTGGGGCCCAGTTAAAGCCCTGAGCACTCCCAGTGCCCTGCATGGGGAGCAGGAGGTGGAACAGGCTGTGTTTGTCCCAGCCTTTTAGGAAAAGGCTGGAATTTATATTTTATATTTATATAAATATATATTTTTATAATATATTCTTTATATTCTCTTTGGGTGTTTTGTGGTAAAGGTTATCAATGGTGAGTTTATTAATGAGTTAATTGATTAATTACTGCACTGTGAAGGAGGGAACATGGGCTGAAATACAGAGTCAGGGCTGGCTATCAGAATGTTAAAGAAAATGTGAAATTTATTAACATTTAAGGGCATCTCTGTTATGGGCATGACACTGTCTGTCACTACCTGTGCCTTGCTCAGGGCTATTTTATTTTAAAATAAAATCTCTGGCAGTTTTGAGGTGTCAGAGCAAGGTTGGTCCCAAGGTTGGTGTCACTGGGGTTTATTTCTGTGGACCTGACCCTCCCTGGACAACGTTACAGCTTTGACACAGGAGCAAATCTTCACCTGCTCCAGAAAACCCAGGCAGGAACAGCTTTAGGAGCAGCACCTGAGATGTCTGAAGGTGATTTCCTGAGCACTTCCACAGCAGGGTAGGGACCTGAATTCAGCCCCACTGTTACCCCAGAAATCCCCAGTTCTCATGGAACATAAACAATGACTGCAATAAAAATGAGAGAGGACAAAAATCTGCCCAGCTGCACCCACACAGAGCCCAGGCCTGTGATTTCCCTGGATTTATTCCTGGTTGTGGTGCAAGGCAGGTGGGCTCTGAGTCAGGAACAGCAGCGAGGCACGCACAGACTCTGGCTGTCTCCAGCAGATTTATCTGAGTTTATCAGAAACCCATTCCTTTATCCACCCTTCTGATCCAGGTGCACCTGATTGGTCATTTAATCAACACCCCAACACCACTGGCTAATGAAGAAAACACCCTTTGGTAAACATCTTAGGAGAAAACAACTGTTCACAACACCAGCTGCAAGATAGTTTCAATTCTTTCTCTCAGCCTTCTCAAAACTCCCCAGAACAACTCCTGGGAAAGTTTATCTGGCTTCTCTCTCTGACCAGGCTGGCACATCCACACTCCCATCCACTGCCCCAGATCTGCACCTGCCTGGAACAGCCAGGAATAAAGAAATAAATTACTGCTGAACAGCTGGAGATTCTATTCCACGTGCAGCTGCTGCAACCTTTTTAATTCAATTTATTAAAGGATATAGACATCAGCTCTATTAAATTACCTGCCCATGAGGAATGGGGGGATGGAGGGACCATTAGCAAATGCCATTTGCTGACCTCAGCCTTGGCCACGGGGGGAATGAATTATGAACAAAGGCACATCCCCCTTTTGTGGATACCCAGAAGGAAGAGGCTCAAAGGGTCAGCAATCCATTATTGCCAGAGGCCAGGGATGGGCAGATGTGAGATGTGATGGATGTTCCTGATTTCAGCCCCAACCAGGGTGAGCAGAGGATCCTGCTGGGCTCACCCTGGGTTTCCTGAGGCTGATCTGCCCCCTTTGCACCAGCAGGAATGGTGGCAGGATTGCAAGGAGCAGGATAAGGCTGGGTTGGATTTTGGGGGGTGCTGTTAGGGAACAGTTTTGGTGCTGTCCTCAAAGGGGCAGAGCCCCCAGCCCTGCCCAGGCTCCTGTCACTCTCTGGGGAGGGCGGCACGTTTGGTGCTGTACAGTGGCAGCCCCACACTGGACAAAACCCATCAGCTGTCCTGGCTCCAGTTCTCTTCCCTCACACAGTCCCTTCCTGCCCAGAGAGCAAAACATCAACTGAGGCTGCTTGAGTTAATCCTTACCTCCCAAAAGCTGGGAGTCAAATCCAGACTTACTGAGATTTTTTTTTTAGATAATTCAGATTTTGGTTTTTTACCCGCACACCCATATTCCAGCTATTTGATGATACATTTTCTTCCAAATGCTTTTATTGGAGCGTTTCAGGCTTGCCCAGAGCCCTGACCTTGCTTTGCTTTTCAGAGCTGTTGCGTAGCTCCCATTATGTTTTCCTGGATTAGAACTGAAGCCCAGCGTGCCTCCAGAGGATAAATAATGTATAGAATCAAGCTGGAAGCTGGCTAGAAGATAATTGCCTGCAGTCCAGTCATTTGGAGCCCCATTTAAAGTTCCATTTAAGGAAGCCAATCCACCAGCAGGGCTTTGGGGATCAGATCACTGCTGCTGCTCCTTGCCCATTTTTGGTCCATTGATGGAGTGTGCAGCTGCAGGCCCCAATCAATCAATCAATCAATAGGAGCAGGCTCTGCAGCTGATCAATGCAGCTTTAAAAGCCTGCAGATCACATTACAAGGGCACCTGCTCCTGCAGGCTCAGCAGATGTGGCTGCAGGCTGGGATTTGGCACGGAAATTATCACAGCAAGGCGACCCCCAGCCAGGGAATGAGAGGTTCGACTCCATGACTTCAGGAGGCTGATGAATTGCTTTATTAAGCTGTACTATGTTATACTAAACCATCCTAATTCTATTCTATACTACTACAGTATGTGAAAAAACCCAAGATCCTTTACAGACAGCCACAACACAGCTTTGACATAATTGGTCAATTGTCCCAGTTTGGAAAGCTAAGGAAGGGAGGAGCCTCCTGTGAAATGGAAAATGTTAACCCCTCCCTCCAAATTGTTATAAATTTGAAATTAAAGGGGGCTTTCAGGCAAAAATATGGTGTGGTATTTGCTGGGTCCCCAGGATGAAGGGAGGAATTGAGAATCTGACTCCATGTTCTTAGAAGGCTAATTTATTATTTTATGTATTTATATTATGTTAAAGAACACTAAACTAAAACTATACTAAAGAATAGAGAAAGGATAAAGACAGAAGGCTTAACAAGAATGATAATGAAAAACTCGTGACTGACCCCTCAGAGTCTGACACAGCTGATGGTGATTGGTCATTAAGTAAAAACAATTCACATGAAACCAATCAAACATGCACCTGCTGGTAAATAATCTCCAGCCACATTCCAAAGCAGCAAAACAGGAAGAAGTAAATGAGATAATATTGTTTTTTCTCTAAGGCTTCTCATCTTCCCAAGAGAAGAAAGCCTGGCAAAGGGATTTTTCAGAAAATATGACAATGACAATATGGGAGCAGGAATAACAGTTCTTTAATAATGAAGAAAATGAAAGGATAAAATAAACAATGCAGTGAACTAAACCAACACTGCCAGAGTCAGAACCCAGCCTGACACCCTGTGGGTCAGGCTGTGGGCAGCAGAACCATTGGAATTGTGGCTCAGCCCTCCTGCAGTGCCAGGGCTGGTTCTGCTGGAGCAGGGATCCTGGAGAAGGGTGGAGTCTCTTCCTCTGAAGATCCAGGGGAAGGAGAGGCAGCTGCTGCTCCTCTGGGAAATCCAGTGGAGAAGCCGTGCTGGTGTTCCAGAATCTCCAGATTATATCCAGGTAGGAATGCTTGGCTGGTGTTCCAGAATCTCCAGATTATATCCAGGTAGGAATGCTTGGCTGGTGTTCCAGAATCTCCAGATTATATCCAGGTAGGAATGCTTGGCTGGTGTTCCAGAATCTCCAGGTTATATCCAGGTAGGAATGCTTGGCTGGTGTTCCAGAATCTCCAGATTCTATCCGGATAGGAATGCTTGGCTCCTCCCTCTGGGCTCACATCTCCCAATGGGATGCTGTAGTTCTTATCAGCCATGCAGGGACATTCAATGGCCTCTTATCAGCAGATGTCTCCCTGGCTGTGGAAGAGATAAGGAGAACTGCCCCCTGAACAGAAGCCAGCTGCCATGCAGATGGGGAATAGAACACAATTTGCTTGGCAACCCAGGACATCAATCAATCCAAACACCATCACCAGTGCCCAATTAACAAATCCCTTTTGGTAAACAATCTCCGTAACATATTCCCCGTGTGCCAAACAACAGATGTAGCAGGTGAAGATAAAAATTGTTTTTCTTCTTCTCTGAGTTTTCTCACAAATTTTCAGCTTCCCAGGAAAATCCTGGGAGAGAGAATTATGTCTCTGTTCAAAGTTTTATGTGAATACCATACAGAAATGGGATTGAGAATGAGCCAGGCTCCCCTGCACCCCACCCTGCTCCCTTTTCCTGGGGGGCCTCTGTTTAAAGCCCTGTTTGTGCCCTGGCTCTGGCATAACCAGAAATTTTCTTGGGTTTTGTCCTTCTGTTCCGTTCTTTGCTCAAAGCAAGAGGAATTTCACCTCAGAAAAGCTCCTCCAGCCCTGCCTTCACTGATCACATCACTGCCCACAGTGACAATATCCAGTGGGTGGAATTAACTCCAAGTGTTGTGCCTGACTCCCATCCTGGAGGCACCAAGCAGTGCTGAGGATGTGCAGCTGTGATGGAGCTGAGCAGGTCAGGGGATCTTTTACCAGGATTTATTTATTTCCTTCCATTTCATGTGCAAAAATGTGTGTTTTATCTTTGTCAATCAGCCTTTTGTCACTTATTCCCACTCTCATCCGTGACATTATGACATATCAATAACATTCTGGAGGCTCATCCCAGTGCGAGATGATATTAAAAAGCTGAGGATGAAATACCCAGGTTTGTAGAAATTTTGGAGGAGAACTCTACAAGCACTGATTCCCCCTGAGATACTGAGAATTTAAGAGGCAAGTAAATAATGGAAGATTTGCCCAAAGTGACTCAAAGCAGTGAGGAAGAGCAATTTGAACCTGGACATTATTCACAGTTATCCACTAATTACTGTCCCTCCTTAAATCTCACATAATAATAAAGGAAATTCCACAGAATTCCACACAAGAAAACCTCTCCAGTGCTGTGACCTCACCCACCAAGTGCTTCTCTCCACCTTTATCACAGCATGCCCTAATAAATACCTGCATCCTAAAGCACCTGAAGAAATCTGGACTCTTTTCTTGAATTCTCTGGACTTTTAATTAGGGACCCACCTTTAATTAGGGCCACAAAGGTGCCTGAGTCTGTTACAATTCCAGCCAGTTCAGGAGAAGATTCTTGCTCCTGATTTCTCAAGCCAGCAGGAGTTTTCTGTGGGCTGGGGGCAGCCCTGTGCACCCCCATCTCCTCTGGGAGGGGCAGAAATGCAGAGAAAGTTTTGGGGGTTAATGCCAAGTGCTTTTAAATCCATGACAGCCGTGGCTGGGCCCCACAGACATTAAAATAACCTAAATATCGGTTTACTTACACCTTGTTACAGCTCAGGGATCCTTTTTCCTCCAACCCAGTGCCCTCCCCCTGTTCCACAGCTGATGCTCCCTCCAGATCCCTCTTGCCCATTTCTAACAAATTTGTTCTTTTGAAATGCAGAACAGAGGCAGGAACTGTGGTAGAGGGAGAATCCTGAGTCTGTAGCTGAAGAATCTTTATTTTAAAACCAGGAGGTTCACAAACATGAAGAGAAAAGCTTTGAGGAAGAGGGGTTGGAAATTCCTTCCCAGGCTGCTGATAATTCCTGTTCTCACCCAGAACTGCTTGGGGCCATCCCATTCCAGTGTACATTGAATTCCAGCCTGATTTTTTATTGATCCTGGGATTAAAGCAAGGGAATATCAGACCCTGGACCACAGGAACACTGCAAAGCTAGAAAATGTTACAGGAAAAATCAAGAATCCTGGAATGGGTGGGGCTGAAAGGGACCTGAAATCCCACCCAGTGCCACCCCTGCCATGGCAGGGACAGCTCCCACTGTCCCAGGGGGCTCCAGCCTGGCCTTGGGCACTGCCAGGGATCCAGGGGCAGCCACAGCTCCCTGGGAATTCCATCCCAGCCCCTCCCCACCCTCACAGGGAGGAATTTCTTGCAATATAAGAATCCTCCTATACAATTTAAAGTTTTGTTACCAAGCACCAAATCCTGCTATTTTTCCTTCTATTTTAGCCCCAGAATGTTGTGTAAGGGGAGATTCAGGATGGATTTTGCCTTTTATCTTTCCTGAGACCATTTCTGCCCAGCCTGGCTTGGCACAGCTGCACAGTGCCAGTGCCTGAGCTGTCTGGAGATCAGCAGTGACAGCAGAACATGACACAGATCAGCAGCCAAACTGACCCCGTGGATCCTGTGTGGCACTGCCCCAAACCACTCTGTTCTGCTGGCCTTTCCCTGCTTTTCCTCCTCTTCCTCCTTTTTTCCTCCCCACTGTTCTTTAAATATTTTATTCCTCTCCAAAAGACTCCCAGCAAAGATTATTTATTTAATGCAGTGCAGATTCACTCTTTCCCTACCACACTCTGTTTGTCCTTGTCCTGTGTGCTCCACATTCCTGTTCCAGCCACCTCAGGATCCTGCCCTCATCCAGTTCCCATTTTAAATCAAATTACATCATGCCACGACATTTCTTTGGGAATGTTTGCTTCTTTGGGTACTGGAAGGCCACAATGAGCTCACCCCAAAGCTTCTCCTCTCCAGGTGAACATTCCAAACTCTCACAGCCTTTCCTTCCAGCAGAGCTGTCCCATCCCTCTGATCATCCTGGAGCCTCCTCTGGACTCTCTTCAGCAGCTCCAGCTCCTTCTCTCCAGCAGCTCCTGCGTGCAGGGCTTGGCCAGCTCTGCAGGTGCTTCTCAGCTGGGTGGGACAGGATGGAAGAACCTGGGAACGTTTCCATGGCTCCTCTGGCCTGGCTGGGACATTCCTGCAGCAGCCCCAGCACCCCCTGACTCAGCAGTGACTCCAGGCTCACCCAGGGAGCCAAAACCCCAACCCAAACCCAGGAGCTGCTGTGGGCACAGCAGAGCTCACACTCCCCCAGTTTGCTGCACCAGGCTCCTGAGCCTGCCCCGTCCCAGGGGGCTCAGGGTCACTCCTGCCTTGAGTGGGGGCTCAGGGTCTCTCCTGCCCCGTCCCAGGAGGCTCAGGGTCACTCCTGCCCCATCCCAGGGGGCTCAGGGTCACTCCTGCCCCATCCCAAGGGGCTCAGGGTCACTCCTGCCTCGTCCCAGGGGGCTCAGGGTCACTCCTGCTTTGGGCTGGGGGGCTCAGGGTCCCAGGGGCCTCAGGGTCACTCCTGCCTCATTCCAGGGGGCTCAGGGTCACTCCTGCCTCGTCCCAGGGGGCTCAGGGTCACTCCTGCTTTGGGCTGGGGGGCTCAGGGTCCCAGGGGCCTCAGGGTCACTCCTGCCTCATTCCAGGGGGCTCAGGGTCACTCCTGCCCCATCCCAGGGGCCTCAGGGTCACTCCTGCCCCATCCCAGGGCATTTGTTGGGCTCCTTCCCCTCTGGCTGGGGGTGTCTCACCCTGCCCTCACCCTGCCCTCACCCTGCCCTGCTTTCCCCCTGCTCTCCCCCTGGTGCAGCCTCAGGCTGGGGGCAGCAGGGCTGGCAGGGCCCTGGGCTGTCTCTGCAGTGCATCCTCCTGGCCCTGCTGCAGAGGCATCAATAAACCCCAGAGCTTCCTCAGCACACCCAGATCTGGGCTGCCCTTCACAGGGGACTCAGGAGAATGCTGCTCTGGCTCTTGCCAGATTCCAGCCGGTTCTGACCTCGGGAACTGCTCTCATTTGTGCTCTGGGGCAGCTCTCCTGCACACCAGTGACACATCAAATGTAGGGAACCGCAGAATATCCTGTCCAGGTACTCAGATCCTGGCACTGAGGTGTATCCAGGGAAAAGCAGCAATCCAAGTGAAATATTTGTGTGGAACAGATGGATTTATTTGGTTATCTGACACAGATTCTTATCCTGGAAAGCAATTCAGGTCAGTTGTGAAAGGAAAAGTCAAAGACATTCCCTTAGGAGATGTTTCTCTGATTAACTTCAGCAAAGTTCCACTTTTGCTTCATCCTTCTGGCCAAAAATCTTTTCTGAGCAGAGTTGGATTTACAAATAGTGAATTTTTCACCAAAATCAGAGCCTGTGAGAGAGTTAGTGTGGAGCCTGTGCCTCAGTTTACCAGATAAACCAGCTGGGCTTGGGAAAACTGCAAAACTGCAGTGTCATCCCTGCCTTGTAGTGGAGCTTTGCAGGGAGGATCCAGGAGCTTGGATTCCCAGGCAGGCACTTCAAACCCTGCTCCTGCAGCAAGGAGAGAAAAGGAACAAACAAAAATATCCTTTCCATGCCCACATGCACAGGAATATCCACTGGAACTTTGTTAGGAGGAAAGGGGCAATTGCAGCAAACACAGATCACTCCTACCTGGACTTTCTGGCTCCGACCCCGCATTTTCCTGCTCTTTTTTTTGTTTGTTTTTTTTGAGGCAGTTTGTTCTGTAAAGAGTTAAGCTCTGGGTTTGGTGCCAGCATTGCAGCAAGGGGATGGAGCAAAGCTGAAGGGCAGCAGGATGGATGTGCTGCATCTTTAACTGGGTGTGCCCAGCACTTGCTGCAGTCTCTGCTGCAGTGAGGGCTCTGCTGCCTCGTTAACGCTCTGCAGTTAATGACAATCGCAGCTGCTGGCACACCCAGACAGACAATCTGTCTGCACCTCGATGGGAAACAAAAATTAGCCCAAGAAGGGTGGGAAACCTCCCCCAGCACATCCCCAGCTCTGCCAGCACCCAGCCCAGGGGTCTGTCCTTGATCCTGTGCTATGGGGAGTTAAAGGGAACTGTCCCTGATCCTGTGCTTTGGGGAGCTAAAGGGAACTGCCCCTGATCCTGTGCTTTGGGGAGTTAAAGGGAACTGCCCCTGATCCTGTGCTTTGGGGAGTTACAGGGAACTGCCCTGATCCTGTGCTTTGGGGAGCTAAAGGGAACTGCCCCTGATCCTGTGCTTTGGGGAGCTAAAGGGAACTGTCCCTGATCCTGTGCTTTGGGGAGTCAAAGGGAACTGTCCCTGATCCTGTGCTTTGGGGAGTCAAAGGGAACTGTCCCTGATCCTGTGCTTTGGGGAGTTAAAGGGAATTGCCCCTGATCCTGTGCTTTGGGGAGTCAAAGGGAACTGCCCCTGATCCTGTGCTTTGGGGAGCTAAAGGGAACTGTCCCTGATCCTGTGCTTTGGGGAGTCAAAGGGAACTGTCCCTGATCCTGTGCTTTGGGGAGTTACAGGGAACTGCCCCTGATCCTGTGCTTTGGGGAGTTGCAAGGAGCTGCTGGGCACAAAAAGGAGCCAGGCAGGGATTTCAGCACCTGCAGCATCTCCCTGTTAGAGCCTCACACTCACCAAACACTTCTGCAGAACCTGCTGGTGTGGCACTTACACAGAGATCATGGGGCTGCTGAGCTTCCTTTGCAGTTTTAAGTCCCTTAAACTCATCTATGTGTGGCCATGGAAGATGCTGGCTCCTTAAACTCCTGAGAAGCAGCTTTTAGAGGATTAGGACAGAAATTATTTTGAAAGTGTGTGTTATGCCTTCACAACTACAGTGGCAGCTGGGCTGTGTCCACTGGTGCTGGGAGGGTTGGTGATCCAAAGCTTTCCATGGGATGCTCTGGGGATCCAAAGCTTTCCCAGCCTCCTTGAGGGCTTGTTCTCTTTATATAAAAACAGCCATTTGTGACAGAAGTATCATTAAAATCCTGGGGAATTTGTTTGTTCTAAACTTGGTAGACAGTGTTTGCAGCTATTTTAGAGACATTTCTCAGCACACCTGGCAGCTCCTCTCTGTGCAGACACAAAGTGCTGCTCTCAGAACAATCCCAGTGTCACAGCTGCACTCACTGCTCCAAACCTCATCCTTTTTTAATTGAGGTTTTGATCACAAAATGCATCTGAGACTTCATCTTCCTTCTGAGAAGCTGGAGATGTATTTTTTTTAACCTAAATCCGAGAGTGATACTTTACCACAATAAAACTATAATTTCATTGCTGCTTTAATAGCAGCTTGCTCACACAGTCACGACTGGGGCTCATGGGTATGGATGAGCTCCTGCAGGATGTGTGGGATTCAGATAAACCTGCCTGCTCCTGCCGAGGGCTGATTGAGGGATCAATGCCTGCAGTCAGGGGAGGGCAGACACCATCCCTGCCCTCCCGAGGAGGGCTCGCTGTGCTTTTGGCACTGCAAACGGCAGAAGTTGTTCTGCTCCCACCGATGCTGTGAAAATTCCCCATTCTGAAACCCCGCGGAGACTTCAGGGGCTGCAGGAAGCAGAGACATTTCCCTCGGGATTAGACAGCGCTGACATTTCCCGAGGAATGGCAGAGCCAGGCTGGGCAGCTCGGGGCGGGCTGGAACGGAGGGAACCGTTCGGGAGCCAGGAGCAGCATCAGCACAGCAGCGCTGCTGACTCACCTGAGCGAGCGCTCCCCGCTGCCCGCCCTCCGTCCGGACGGGCTCTGGTGCCACCAAGTGCCAGCTCCCGGTGCCACCAAGTGCCAGCCCCCGGTGCCACCAGCTCCCGGTGCCACCAAGTGCCAGCTCCCGGTGCCATCCGGTGCCAGCTCCCGGTGCCACCCGGTGCGGGCCCCCGGTGCCACCAAGTGCCAGCTCCCAGTGACACCAAGTGCCAGCTCCCGGTGCCACCAGGTACCAGCTCCTGGTGCCACCAAGGGCCAGCTCCCAGTGCCACCCGGTGCCAGCTGCCGGTGCTAGCTCCTGGTGCCACCAAGGGCCAGCTCCCAGTGCCACCAAGTGCCAGCTCCCGGTGCCAGCTCCTGGTGCCACCAAGGGCCAGCTCCCAGTGCCACCAAGTGCCAGCTCCCGGTGCCAGCTCCTGGTGCCACCAAGGGCCAGCTCCCGGTGCCACCCGGTGCCAGCTCCTGGTGCCATCCGGTGCCAGCCCCCAGTGCCACCAAGTGCCAGCTCCCAGAACCACCAAGTGCCAGCTCCCGGTGCCACCCAGTGCCACCAAGTGCCAGCTCCCGGTGCTACCAAGTGCCAGCCCCCAGTGCCACCAAGTGCCAGCTCCCAGTGCCACCAAGTGCCAGCTCCCGATGCCACCAGATACCAGCTCCCGGTGCCACCCGGTGCCAGCTCCCGGTGCCAGCCCTGCCTGCCCCAGCTCCCTTCCATCCTTCCCAGGGAATGCAGTGGGACCATGACGGGGTCTCTGGGGTGACCCCGAGGTGTCAGAAATTCTCTTTTTCCCAGCCCCGAGACCAAAGAAGGAGACAGAATTCCTTGGCTCTATTCCCAAAGTTGTTTATTTTTCCTTATCTTTCCCATTCCTTCTCTGACCTGCTGAGATCTGTCCAGCAGGTCGGGTTGGGGCACAGTCCCTGCCCTTGGGGTGGTGTTGGCTTTTTATACTAAGAACTGCCTGTGCTTTATTTACAATAACTTCCCAATACCCATCACCTGTGTTAGACAGTCTGTCTCTGCTCTAAACCAATCCAAAAGTGTCACCAACACAGCAGAGGATGGAGGACAAGAAGAAGAAGGAGGAGGACAGGACACACCCAGATTCCTCCATCTTGCCTCCTGAACCCCCATTCTAAATCCCCAAAATTCTGCATTTTCACCCTGTGATAAATTCACTGTCATTCTACTCAAACTCTTGTGGCTTGTAAACCTTCACACAAAGTTGGGAATTGTTTCCATGGGCTAAAATCCAAGGCACAGGTGTTTGTGACTCCATGCCAGGGTCTGGAATCACCCAGGGCAGCCAGAGCAATGTCCTGGGTTCTGATAGGACCAGAGCTCAAATAATCCTGAAACAGCACAAGAAAGGCTTGAAGTGGACATTTCCACCATGGGCCTTCAACCTGATTGCAAATTGGCTGTTAATAAGTGATTTAGCCCCGTTCTCAGCTTAAATGTGGTGACTGAAATGTCAGAAACAACAGCCCAGGAGCTGACCCAGCAGATGTCGGTCCTGCAGCACAGTTTAGACCCAAAGAAGCAGCAGATGCTTCATTCCTGAGCATGTCCTTCTCCTCCCCAGCTAGAGCCCAGGCAGGTTACTCAGCAAAATGTGCAGGGGTGGCCTGAGAGCCAACCTGGTGGTGCTGGGCTGGGTTTTGCATCCAGGGAAAGGGCTGGGAAAAGATTATTTTGAAAAATATTATTTATTCTGAAAAAGATTCTTTATTTTCCAGGGAAAGAACTGGAAAATAAATTGAAAAAGATCATTTATTTTGAAAAAAGATCATTTATTTTGAAAAAGATCATTTATTTTCCAGGGAAAGAGCTGGAAAAAGATTATTTTTTTGGCCTCTGAAATCCAAATCGAAACAGAAGAGGAGGGAAGGTACAGCCTTAAACTGAGGGAGCTTTAAAGCTCTGATGGTGAGACAAAGGCACATCCTGGGGATGCACTGATCTTATGTAATGGCAGATGTAAGAGTGCCAGCACTGACGTAAACTGGGAGCTGGGACATTTTTAGGTCTTCACTCCTGAGGCTCAAGTGGACTGGCTCTGCCAGCACTCCCTGTGCTGCCTGGCTTTTGTTCTCAGCCACTCAAGGTGATTCAGGCTTGTCCTGCATTCCTTCTGGGAAGGGAATAATGCCTGGGCTTCAGAGCTCAGCTAACAGAGAATCAGAAGCTCCTGCTGCTCTTTTCCCATCAGCAGAGCTGTGCTGAGCTGCACCATCTCCAGCAGCTGGGTCTTGGTTCAGCCCCTGATTTCTTTAGAACAAAAGGTGGAATATTTTATACTGGCTAAGGATGGTGTGCTACTACAGCAGTGCTGTTCATAAGACTGGAATGATTTATAATTATAAAATAAATTTATAATTTATAATTCTAATATATGAAATTAAACCAATGTTAGCAGACAGCTCTGAGTCTTTGCAGCACATCCCTGCTGGAATGGGGACTCAGTGGAGATTTTCCCCCACAGTGGATTTTCTAATCACTATTTTCACTGACATTTCCCAAATCAGTGAAGATGGGAAGCAGCCAGAGGACAGATAATGCTCTCTGCATTTTTCTTTTCTGCTGTAGAAGAAAGGACAGAGTCCCTCAGCCTTGGCAAAGTGGATCACAAACCTCCCCAGGAGCTCAGCCTGCTCCTGCAGTGCTGAAGAAAACCTTTCCATGTTCACAGGGCTGGGATCATCAAACACCAGCTCCACTCTGCTCTGCCTCCCTGCCCTGAACCCATCCATTGATGTGCCTGAGCTGGGGCTCACTGGGAGCTGAGTCACAGCCCTGAGCTGTCACAGCTGGGCTGCAGCTGATGGATTTGTGCTTGTGAGGAGCATTCAGAGCAGCAGAGGTGTCAGAGCAGGCAGAGAGCGGGGCTGACTCACAGCAGGTCAGCCCCTCCACCCTCCTTGGCTCTGCAGTGCACACTTTGGATCAGTAATTAGGGACTGATGGAAGAAATGTGCTTATTTTCTCTTAGCACAAAAGGCTCCATCCTTCTTGTGCAGTTTTTCCTCTGCTTCTTAAGTAGTGTGTTTGTGATTCATCTCTGAGCCCTGAGTTAATATTCTGGGCTGAAAGCTCTCATCTCTCCTCTCACAGGCATTGAAGGATGTGCCTGATCTGGAATCTCACAGAGGTTAATCCTCCACCCTGAGAGCTGCTGCTGGGTCAGGCACTTCTGTCTTACACTGATCAGACTTGGATTAGGGAAGCAATAATAAAATCCAGCCTTCCTGCCTTTCTCTGCAGCTTTGGTGAAATGAGGCTGCTGTGTTAGAGATAACTCTGATTTGGGCTGAATTCCTGGGGCAGGGTATTGACAAGCTGCTCCTCGTCCATATCTACACTAAACTCAATAATTAAAATCCCAACAAATAGGAGGACACAGAGAAGCTTTTCCTCACCCACTACAATGAGTTACAAGTTGCCAGCAAGTAATTCTATTTTCCTTTGCTTTCTGGGTTGATTCCCTGCTCCAGGCAGTGGGTGCAGCGCTGAATGCCTGGCACAGGGAGCCCAGCACTCCTGAGCCTCAGGAACTGAGCTTTGTCAGGAATTCTCCTTGGCCAGAGCCACATCCAGCCCCTGCAGGCAGAGGCTGCCATTGGAAAATCAGGGTGACCCCGATGAAGGAAGTGATTGGAATCTGACTGCAAGGCTTTGGAATGCTGAACACTCACTTTATTAAAACGATATTATATTACATTATACTGTACTATATCTATATACAAAGAACCACTCACTTCTAACTACTGAGAAACTCATGACTGTCTGCCAACAGTCAGGACACAGCTTAGACCTGACCGGCTAATTAACATAAATAATTCCACCAGAATCCAATCAAGCAATTCCTCCAGGTAAATAATCTTCCAGCACATTCCACAGGAGCACAAACACAGCAGCAGCAAATGAGATAAGAATTGTTTTGATCATTCTTTTCCCGGTTTCTCTCACAGCTTCCCTCTGCTCAGAGGGGATGTGAATCCCTCGGGCTGGCTCTGGTTCCCTGGAGCAGAGAGTGGGAGCAGCGTGCTGGCTCTGCCTGCATGGGGGGATAAATCACTGCTGCTGCTGGGCTGGGAGCAGCAAGAGCCGCTTCCCTGCCGGAGAAAGTCTCTGCTTGTCACACGATGCCACCTTCTGTGCACGGCAGAGTGGCACAGCCACTGCTCTCCGCAATCTGTGCGAGACAGAGTTCCCAGCTCCACCCTCCCGGCTGGCACTGCCCCCTCCCAGTGCCCCCTCCCAGTGCCCCCTGCCCTCCTGGGCTCCCACAGGGACTCGGAACAGGTGATTTTACTAAAAAAACCATAAATATCCGTGTATGACGCCCTCAAACCCAAGCGGAGCTGGGATGGGAGGGGAGCCCCTGCCGAGGGGATTTGTCCCAGGGCTGGGAAGCTTGGGGGTTAAAACCCCAGAGTTTTGTGACTCCTAATGCTTCAGACAGGCGCTGGAGGTTTGGGGACGTGAGGGTGCTGGGGTTGTACTCGATGTCCCCAGCTCTGAAGGATCGTGACAGAGCATCACTGCAGAGTGCTTTCCGTCCCTGTCCCGGTGCTGCAGGGCTGCATTCCCTGCAGGAGAACACCAAACCTCTGCTCGTTCTTCTGTTCGCTGCAGAAACCTCCGGGGCCAGCAGAGACTCAGAAACCCCTGCAGGAACCCAAGCACCGCTCCCTGCCCGCAAACTGCTTTTCCCGGGGGCTTCCAGAGCTTTTCCCGGGGGCTTCCAGAGCTTTTCCCGGAGATTCACGGAGCTTTTCCCGTGCCCCTGGCGGTGCTGCTGGCAGGGAACCAGCCCGTGGCCGGGCCGGGGCTCTGCCCTCTGCCAGCCCCGCTCGGGCTGTGGGGTGTGCGGAGCATCTTCTGTGGGGCTGGGGACAGGGGAGCGTCCTCTGTGGGGCTGGGGACAGGGCTGGGGACAGGGGAGCATCCTCTGTGGGGCTGGGGACAGGGGAGCGTCCTCTGCAGGGTTGGGGACAGCGGAGCATCCTCTGTGGGGCCAGGGACAGGGGAGCATCCTCTGTGGGGCTGGGGACAGGGGAGCATCCTCTGTGGGGCTGGGGACAGGGCTGGGGACAGGGGAGCATCCTCTGTGGGGCCAGGGACAGGGGAGCATCCTCTGCAGGGCCGGGGACAGGGGAGCGTCCTCTGTGGGGCTGGGGACAGGGGAGCATCCTCTGCAGGGCTGGGGAAAGGGGAGCATCCTCTGTGGGGCTGGGGACAGGGGAGCATCCTCTGTGGGGCTGGGGACAGGGGAGCATCCTCCGTGGGGCCAGGGACAGGGGAGCATTCTCTATGGGGCTGGGGACAGGGGAGCATCCTCTATGGGGCTGGGGACAGGGGAGCATCCTCTGCGGGGCCGGGCTCCTCCGGCTGTTCCCGGTGTGTGGAGCATCCTCTGCGGGGCCGGGCTCCTCTGGCTGTTCCCGGTGGGAGGCAGAGTGGAAATTTTCCAGAGTAAGAAATCCATTTTGATTTAGGTGAAATGTACATCTTTGAGTTAAGTCTGTAGGTTGCTGTTTAGTCTGACTGCCTGTTCTCGCAAAAAACCGAGGTTCTAAGAAACTGCTTCAGCCGAAGGACAGAGATAAGGGGAGGCCCTTGAACTCTGAAACAGAGAGGCTGCTAAGGAAAGCAGGGTCAAAGTGACCCAGGAATTCGTTCTGATAAAGAAGAATTAGCAGCAAAGGTCACAGGAAATCAGTAGAATGAATATGTATGAACCTGTTGTGAAATTGCATGCATATGTATTTGAGAGGGAGCTAAAAAGGATCTGGAGTTCCCAGAGGCACACCTGTCATGTTAGGGGAAATGATTCCCACATGTGTCCAGCGCTGTAATAAACACACCGGGTTTACAACTTCCACAAAAGTTTGGAGTTTATTTATTTCCCAAATCAGGTGTGCGGAGCATCCTCCGCCGGGCCGGGCTGTCCGCCTGCCCCTGCCCATGCCGAGCTCCTGGTGGCGCCTGGCACCGGCAGCAGCGGCTCCTCCCGGCCTCGGGGCAGCAGCAAGGGCTGAGATAAAGGGTTTGGGGCTCTCTGTACAGGGAATATCCAGCCCCAGCAGCGGGATGGATAAAACCTCGGAAAAAGCAGCTGAAGGATGAGGGGGAATGGCCCTTATTAGATTTAGATGAGATTTTAGGGAAGGAATTCCTCCCTGTGAGCGTGGGGAGGGGCTGGGATGGAATTCCAGAGCAGCTGTGGCTGCCCCTGGATCCTGGAAGGGCCCAAGGCCAGGTCGGACAGGGTTTGGAGCACCCGGGACAGTGGGAGGCAGGACTGCCCATGGCAGGGTGGCACTGGATGGGATTTAAAATCCCTCTCAAGCCAAACATTCCCTCATTCCTGATTCTCTTCTCCTCCCTACGTCCTTTGATTTTGGTATTTAATGAGTCCTTTGTTAAATTCTGTTCATTAATTCTCACTCTCAGGGCTGTGGGATCTCTGCTGCCCTCAGCTCTGCTCTCCCTGGCCCCACAGCTGAGATTTCCCTGCCCGACGCAGCTGAAAAAGCTCTGCAAGCAGGGAGCACCAGCATCGCCCAGTACTGCCCAGTATCAGCCAGTACTGCCCAGTATCCTCACCCAGTACTGCCCAGTATCACCCAGTATCCTCACCCAATATCCTCACCCAGTACTGCCCAGTTTCACCTGGTATCACCCAGTATCACCACCCAGTATCACCCAATACCACCCAGTATCACCCAGTATGACCCAATATCATCCAGTATCACCCAGTATCATCCAATACCATCACCCAGTACAGCCCAGTATCACCCAGTACTGCCCAATATCATCATCCAGTATCACCCAATATCACCCAATATCACCCAGTATTGCCCAATATCATCCAGTATCACCCAATACCATCACCCAGTACAGCCCAGTATCACCCAGTACTGCCCAATATCATCACCCAGTATCACCCAGTATCACCCTGTATTGCCCAGTATCACCATCACTGGTAATGCTCAGTATCTATCACCCAGTATCACCCAGTATGGCCCAGTATCACTAAATATCACCCAGTATCACCCAGTATCACCCTGTATTGCCCAGTATCACCATCACTGGTAATGCTCAGTATCTATCACCCACTATCACCCAGTATCACCCAGTATGGCCCAGTATCACTAAATATCACCCAGTATCACCCAGTATCACCCTGTATTGCCCAGTATCACCCAGTATCACCATCACTGGTAATGCTCAGTATCTATCACCCAGTATCACCCAGTATGGCCCAGTATCACTAAATATCACCCAGAATCACCCAGTACCACCCAGTATCGCCCAGTATCACCCAATATCCCCCAGTATCACTGGGTGTCACCCAATATCATCACCCAGTATTGCCAAATATTGCCTAATGTCAGCCAGTATTGCCCAAAATCAGCCAAAATCACCCAATATCACCCAGTAATGGCCAGTATTAGCCAGTATCACCCAGTATCACCCAATATCAGCCAAAATCAGCCAAAACCGCCCAGTACCAGCCAATATCACCCACTATCACCTAATATCACCCAGTATCACCCAATATCAGCCAATATCAGCCAAAACCACCCCGTATCAGCCAATATCACCCAGTATCATCACCCAATATCACCTAATATCAGCAAATATCACCCAGTAACTTCCAGTATCACTCAATATCAGCCAATATCACCCTGTACCACCCAGTATCACCCAAACTTGGATTTCTGGAATGGAGGAGTTCCCATGAGAATCCAGCCTCTGGAGAATCAAACCTGGATGTGCCTGTACAATCAATTTCCTTTAAAATTTAAAGCCTTTTCCAAGCCAGAGGGAACTGATTTATGGAGGACACTGAAAGCTCTCAAGTCTCTTATCAGCAGCACTGCAAGCAGCAGCATCCTGGAAAAGAGATTATTGTGTTGCTTTTGTTTCTCTGTTGTGGTCCTCTGTATTGGGAATATGTCTCTTTCCTCTTTCTCAATGGGACAAAAGGGAAATAAAGTTAAATGAAGAAAATTTAGAAAGATAAAACTCATAAAAAGAGCCAGCATTGGATGAATGGAGAAATTCTTAGGGCTCTGAATGTATCATTGATGTGCTCACTTATTCCTATGCAAATGCAGTTGAGTCATAAAAGCAGACAGACTTTATTGTTTTAATTCTAAAATGTGTTTCTGCTTTTTTTTTAGAGCATTTCTTATAAAGATCTCTAAGCTGCTTATGCAAATCAATCAAACCCTGCAAGCAAATAGAGAATTTGTGTTTAGAGAGGATGCAAAGAAGAGGCTGCCCTTAAGTTGTAAATTAGTGCTTCTGAAGAATTGCACAGAACCACTCTTTATTTGCAGTAAAATCAATCCCATCTGAGCTTTGTAGCTCCATCCCAAGGGGAGATCAGTCTGAGAGACAAAATCTGGTTTTTGAGTGGTTTTTTGGGTCCTTTATTGTCTGTGATTAGATCTAGAAATTGCTTGAGCTCATCAGCTCTAAGATCTGGATTTTATTTTTCTTTTTATTAGCATTGATTCGTTACTGAAGCAATAATTAAATGTGACAGCAGAGATAAGGAAGCAGCAAATCCTGGGAGAACACTCAGGTCCTTCCCTGCTTTGCTCTGTCCACAGAATCTAAAATTCCCATTCCAAACCAAAAGTCAGTGACTTTTTGTGAGAAGCAGCCCCTAAACCAAGGCTGAACAATCATTTTTTGGCACAAATTTCCTGAATTCCTTAGGAAAAACCCTTTACTCCTGCATGAGGCTGGAAAGGGACTTTGGGTGCATGGCAGGCGTGGCACTGGATGATCTGTAAGGTCTCTTCCATGATCCCAAACACATTTCCAGTTTAAATGTGGGATTTTGGCTCTCTGCTCTCCTGACTGCCACAATCAGAGGCTTCATTTTATAGCAACACTTTTCACATAAACCTCCCAGGAGCACAGGAGAAAAAAAATAAAATAAAAAATTACTGCTTTTTAAAAAGGGACTCATTAATTGCCATCTGCTGAAGACACGTCCCAAGAATTATTGGGAGCTCATTTCCAGCCTTGGAAATGTTGATTAAATCTGACCACACCACCCCCCTGCTGAGGACACTTTCGGGAACAAGGCATTAAAGATGTAAGAGCTGCATTAAATATAAAATAATCAATATCCAGGACCCAGCTGTGATGGATGGACACACAGAGGGCTCCTCCTAACAGGCACTTCAGAATTAGCCTGGGGTTATTAATGAAAATCCTGCCAGAACTTCCTCCTTTTAATCTTCCCCGTGGTCTGGGAAGGGAGGGAGGAAGGGAGGGAGAGAGGAAGGGAGGGAGGAGCAGAATTACTGGCCCAGAAAGGAAAATGTGAATTCAGAGTCTGGAATTCTCGTGGCACCCCCGGGTTTAGGGCAGTTCTGTAACCCTGGCTCTGGTTGAGGGTTCAGAGGTGCAGGAATAAGGGGGGAACTGGAAAAACCCCACCTGAATTCACAGTGGTGTAAATTAAAGGAGTTTCTGCCTAAGATGCCAAAAAATCTCACTGAATTTTCATCCTATTAGCCCGAACATCACTCCTGATCATCTCAGCTCCTCAAGTGTTGCAAAATACCTTTTTGCTCTTAGTGCTAGGCCCAAACCCACTCCAGCTCTCCTTGCTGTGCAGTAATTAGGAATTCCCTCATCTTGTCCTTCATCCTTCAGCCTTTTTTTCCAGGGAAATTCCTCCCACAGGTGGGTGAGAAGTGCCACAAGAGCAGAGTTTATTCCTCCATCAGGAAACAAACTGAGCCCTGCCCTATGGCTCTGATTACAAACTCAGTTTAATTTCCAAGGTAAATGGGAACAGTAGAACAGAAGAAGCCCCTCAGCACTGAAATTCAGTATTTGATCAGCAATACCTTCCTACAGAACATTCATTTCCCCAGGAATTACTGAGGCAGAGAGCACAGCGGGCTCAGGCCCATTCTCAGTGTCATAAATGTCACCTTGCCCTGGGGACACTTGTTGTATATTTGGGGCAGGAAGAAAATGATGAATCTGACTCCATGTTCTTAGAAGGCTTATATTATATTATATTATATTATATTATATTATATTATATTATATTATATTATATTATATTATATTATATTATATTATATTATATTATATTATATTATATTATGCTAAAGAATAGAGAAAGGATAGAGCAGAAGGTTTAACAAAATACTAATGAAAAACTCATGACTCTCCAGAGTCCCAACCCAGCCTGACCATGATTGGTCATTAAGCAAAACAATTCACATGAAACCAATGAAACAATCAACTGTTGGATAAACAATCCCCAACCACATTCCAAAGCAGCAAAACACAGGAGAAGCAAATGAGATAATATTGTTTTCCTTTTCTCTGAGGCTTCTCAGCTTTCCAGGAGACAAATCCTGGCAAAGAGGATTTTTCAGAAAATGTGATGGTGACAGACACTTTGCTGCTGTTCCAAACCCAGCAGAATTCCCTGCTTCCTTTGCTTCTGCATAGCTCCCAACCATCCATAGAGCTGCTCTGTGGAATTACCTGCACAGAAAAAAATATTAGCTAATGGGTGAATGTGGGATTTTTAATATGGTTGGAAACAAGGGGCCAAACCCAAGCCTGTGACCTTTTAGTTCTCTAGAAATTGTGAGCTGGAGGAAAGAAAAGAGGGAAGGGGAATGGGAAGTGAAGATGTGACAGAGATCTTTGTCTCCAAACATTTTGTAGTAAAAGCTGGGAGTACTAAAAGTCTGTATCTGCTCAGTTTGTTCACTCTTTTATTTCCTAGAAATAGTCACAACTTCCAGCCCAAGAGTTTTGATGATGAGATTTTACCCAAGGCCACTGACTTGCAAAACCTTCCACCAAACCCTCAGCAGCCTTCCAGACAGAGGAGCTGCAGCACAGCCTTTGCTGACCTGTTTGGGGGATGCTTGAAAGGAAGATAAAACAATTCTGCTGTAGGGAAGGATCTTGGCATCACTACATGGAACTCACATCACAGCCCTCCCCAGCACTGCTGAGACCAAGGTTTGGTGTGTGAAGTGTGGAAGGAAGGCAAAATGATTCCCTTCAGTGAAGCTGTGCTGATTTCCACCCCCTGATCTGAGGAACTAAGCCTGGCTTCCAGCAGGGGCTCAGGCAGGAGCCCCAGGGCTCCTCTGCTGCTGCTCTGGAGACTCTTCCTCAGTGCTTGGGGCACAACACACAGAGAAAATGCACAGCTGGGATCCCTGCATGCTCCACCACCGGAGGGATCCTTTCCCATCGTTTCCCTGTGGCATTCACATTCTCTGAAAAATCCCTTCACCCAGGATTCTTCTCCTGGGAAGCTGAGAAGCCTCAGAGAAAAAGGAAAACAATTCCTATCTCATTTGTTTCCCCTGTGTTGTGCTCACATGTGGAATGTGTTTGGAGATTGTTTACCCACAGGTGATTGTTCCACTGGACTCTGGTGTGAGCTGTTTCCACTCTTTGGCCAATCAGGGCCAAACTGTGTCAGGACTCTCTCCACAGTCAGGAGTTTTCATTATTATCTTTATAGCCTTCTATAAGTATCCTTTCTGTATTCTTTAGTATAGTATTCTTTAATATAATATAGTATCATAAAGTAATAAATTAGCCTTCTGAGAACATGCAGTCAGATTCATCATTCCTGCCTTTGTCTGGGGGCAACCCAAATACAGCATTTCCCTTCAGGAACATTGATTTGGGATTTACACCTTCCTCCTGTACTCGCTGCTCTCTCCCTGAAGGAAGCTCAGGCATTTATCTGGCTGGCAGTGCAGCACAGGACGTGCTCTGCAGGGCTGCACATGAGCTGGGCCACCTTCAAACACTGCCCAGCCTTGCTGCCACAGCAAAAACTGATTTGTGTCATTGATGCTTTGATCTGCACAGCCAGAGCTGCCTGAACAAAGGGAAATCTCCAGCTGGGGAAAGTGCTGACTGAATGGGAGCTTCTTCTGTCTCTCCTTAGAAAGAAGCCGAGGGAGGAGTGTTGTATTTGCAGGGTGCCAGACAAAGGCAGGAATGATGAATCTGACTCCATGTTCTCACAAGGCTAATTTATTATTTTGTGACACTATATTATATTAAAGAATACTATACTAAACTACACTAAAGAATACAGAAAGGATACTTACAGAAGGCTAAAAAGATAATAATGAAAACTGGTGACTCTCTCCTGAGTCCCTATGCAGCTTGGCCCTGATTGGCCAAAGAGTGAAAACAACTCCCAGCAGAATCCAATGAGTCACCTGTGGATAAACAATCTCCAAACACATTCCACATGAGCAAAACACAGGAGAAGCAAATGAGATAAGAATTGTTTTCCTTTTCTCTGAGGCTTCTCAGCTTCCCAGAGGAATCCTGAGTGAAGGGATTTTTTCAGACTGCCACAGAGGAGGGGCAGGGAAGCCAAGCTTTTAAATTTTAATAAAATAGAAAGCAATGAAAATGGAAACAGCAACTGCCAGCTCCTGTGACTGCAGGGTACATCAAGGCAGAAACTCCCCCCTGCCCCAGGGCTGCTGCAGCCCCCATTCCTGTTTCATGGAGAGGAGGCAGCTTTCAGCAGTCAGGTGGCTCTGAAAAGATTTGCAGGGAATCACAGAATGGCAAAGATGACATTGCAGGGAATATTCCTCCAGAGAAAAAGCCATAAACCTGTCTGACAAATCATTGCCCTGCTCAGCTCTGTGTTACCCAATTTAACATGGGCAAAATTGTCCTGAATCAACAGCTCTGCTATAGGAATGTGCCCTCTGTTGATGGAGTGACCAAACTATCCTTTGTCTCCTTAAAAAGGAAAAAAGCCCAGAAGTTTCTCTCCTCAGTTAGTGAAAAAGACACCTCATAGGACCTGGGGGACTTCACCTCAAACTTAAGGATAACTAATTGGACAGCCAGCCTGAGTAATTCACTAGAAAAAGAAGAGAACAAAGAAACTCATCACTTTGGTGAGGTGTTTTACCAGGGGCAAGGACCTCTTGCACCTGGCTCAGTTTTTCTCTGTAAAGAGTTTTGTTATTTTGCCCTTTATTAAAACCTTTTTGTTTCCAACACTGCCACAGAAGCCATCCTGCTGATTTTATGCCTTCTGAGGCAGCTGAGCGATCTTGGGTGTGAAACAGATCTCCAAGAGCTTATGAGACCTGGCTTGAGGAGACGCATATTTCACTGTGCCCCACTCGGGCTGAGGGAATGCAGGGCTGATGGGGATCCAGGAATTCCGTGGCAAAAATTCCATGCCAGGTCCTGCTGAAAAAGGGAATTAAAACCCTCTGGAGCTCTCCAAGGAGTCTGTGCCTGTCTATTGTTGGAATTCAGATCCCAGAGTCACTGGAACTGGGAGGTTTTGGACATTGCTGAACCCAGCTGAGTGAGCTGTGGGGGAGTCCCCACGCCTGGCAGTGTCCAAAGGCAGGGTGGGATCTGGAGATTTGGGGATGTGCTGGGCTGGGCACGCTGGCACTGGCTGGGGTTGGCTTTGGTGGGTTTTTCCCAACCTTGGAGGTTTTCCCAACCTTGGAGGCCTTTCCCAACCTCAGTGGTTCCGTGCCAGGGTCTCTGCAGCTGCTGGGTTTGAGCTGGGAGTGCTGGGGAGGTGCAAAGCCAGGTCATTATTGACTCTGACACTCACTAACAAACCCAGACCTGAGTGACTCCTGGGGAATTCACTGCTCCTGGATTCCTTTCAGCAGGAATCTGAGGCACTTCTGAACTCCTACAAGGTGCCTTTCAGCATCATTAAGCACCTAAACACCTTTACAGATCTGTCCCCAGGAAAGCTCCTGTCCAAATCCTGCAATGTTTGGTAGTTTTACACAAAAGCAACAACTTTTTCAGGAGCACAAATCCTATTTCCAGCCGAGGAACAGGCAGGGGACAGTGTAACCCACAGCAGCTCATGCATTGCTGCAAGGTTTGTGTCTCCTGCAAACCCACTTCAGTGTGTTTCACCTTCCTGCAGGGATGGAAAGAAATCATTTCTTTACTGCACAAAACAACAGTTTTTCTCTCCCCCGTCCAGCTGCAGGTGGGAATAAGTTTGTCACACCTTGGCTCCATCAGAGCTGGGTTCTGGTGCCTGTAAATTCAGTTTAATTCATGAACTCTGCCCTTTCTCAGAGCATGGCTGGAGCCACAGGGACTGGTGGCAGGTGAAGAGAGGTTTTGCTGAAAAAAGGTTTAGAAATACACCTGACACCTGAACAGAACACAGAATGAACTGCCAAGAGGGCAATGCAGACCAAGGGACAAAATCAACATTATCAGACAATTTGGTAACAAACTGCAGTAGAATAATCAGACAGAAAGTATCTGGGCAATGGGATTGTCAGACAATATCTTAAACATTGTTCCATGTTAAAACATGTTCAGGCAGATGGATAAACCCACTGCTTTCCTCCTTTTTGTGGGGTATTTACATATTTAATTATCCACCCTACTCTGCTGCTTTTTCTGTATGGTTTCTGCTGGGGACTGAAAATCAAGAGTTCAACTCTTACCAGACCTGATCATTCATCTTCCAGAGGAACTGACTTATTACACTAATGAACAGATGGCTTTTGTTGTATGAGGTTTTTCGTTGTGTTCATTTTTTTTTCTCCAGTTTCCATGTCCTTTCTCTTGCTAAAATATAACCTGGTTTATTCAAGGGCCCTCTTTGCTGTTTGTACATGCACAGAACCTGGCTTGAGAGGATCCAGACTGATCCAGGAGAGTTCTTAAGCATTATCCCAGAAAAAAAAAAACAACACTTTTTTCTTTCTTTTCCCATCATTTTAGCTGTAGTAACAGTTCAACTGCTGTAGTTTTGATTTGAACACAGGAGGGCACCAGAATTCCATTTCGTATACCTCAGTTGTGCCACAAAAAAAAAAGAGGAGAGGATTTCAGGAAAGTCTCTACAAACGGGGCTTCTTTTTAATGACTTTGACTTCAGATTTAAAAACTTAGAGACATTGAGAAATGTAGAGAAAGGCTCTGCTTTTGCAGCCTGATGGTTTGCAAATGTGCTGCTCTCTCAGCTATAAAGAGGTAACATGACTTTTGTGGAGCACTGAAAATGTGGGTGAACCTCAGTCACCCAAACTCTCCCAGCTCTGATCTGTTCCTCAGAATCAGGGGTCTGATGTGGCTGAGAGTTAATTTCTGCTGCAGCCTCAATTACAATTTAATGATTGATCCTGCTCCTGCTGGGGGCAGAGAAGAACAGGCTCCCACCAATGGCCCTGTGAAGCAATGGAGAAAATGAGCAGGAAAACATGGATTTGGTGATAAAAAATGAAATAAAAGACTTTCTGAAATAACTCCACCTTTCAGTGAGAGCTGAGCTCGCCCCCTGACATTGCAAATCCTGATATTTGATGGAGCATTCCCCAAGTTCCCCCACTTGGGTAAAACCAGCACTCCAGTTGCTACTTGCCTGCCTTTCATGCTTTGCTCTGGTTTTCATTTGCTGCCAAGAATTTGTTTCACCTGGGCTGGAAAAACACTGGCACAGCTCAGGCAGCTTATCTCAAAATCAGGAATCTTACAGTAAAATCAGAGCCTGGGCTGTCAGTTCCACTCCTGAGCAGAAAATTGGCAGCCAGAATTCAGCAGGCCTTGAAAAAGAGTCGGTGTCTCCATGAAAACTTTTCTTCTTTAATGATCTGGCCCAGATCTCAGCAGGTTCCTCAGTCCCCCTCCTGTCCCCTACAGGACACCTCTCATGGAGCTGTTTCTCCTCTTTTTTGGGGGTTGTGCTGCAGAAATCAATGCCCAGGCCAAGTAAAATAAAAGAAATAAAGAAAGAAATAAAACTGCCTTTCTAAGGAAAGAAACAGCTGGTTTTCCTCTGCTGAGGAAAAACATTTTAACTGATTTTGGGTGTTAGCACACAGAGGGCACCTTGAATTTCAGCAAGGAATATTCCATTCAAAGCATTGAAACTTTACAAGATTTAACCATCAGCCCTGGAGGGTGATGGATGGAGCATTCCCAGGAGGGAAGGGAATGCAGAGTGATCCAAAACCCCATTCCCCCCTGCTTCTCTTGTCGCCATACACTGCACAAAAAGGCCACAGAAAAGCCACATCCCGATCATAGCAGGGAATAGTTTGAAATCCAGGGAGTCCAAAATCAGACCTAGAAAATCACAGTTAATTGTCTTGACATCCCAGTGACCCTGCTCGTCACATGAAGGCCTCAAACATCCCAGTGACCCTGCTCGTCACATGAAGGCCTCAAACATCCCAGTGACCCTGCTCGTCACATGAAGGCCTCAAAGCCCTTTGCAAGATGAAGTTTCCATTTATAAAGCCTGGCTGAATCTTTCAGGATTTGCCAAAGCCATGAATGTTTTCTGTTCCCCCAGCTGGGACACCCCATCCCACCAGGAGGGGCCTCTCTGTGAGCCCCCACATCCAGGGAAACCCACCTGGCCCCACTCAGTCCTTAACCAGAGGAATTGCAGCTTTTTCTGCATGAGAACAAGGATTTTATGTGCCAGAACAATGTCTGAGTGAGGCTGGCTGTGCTGAGTTGGTGTTTTATAAATAACAAATCAGTTGAGCAGCTCCAGCTTGCAAATCTCGTCTCCTTTTCCTTCTGTCCCTCCCTCCACACTGTGCTGAGGCCTCAGGTGCTGCTGCAGTTCTCAGGAGCACCTTGAGCCTCTGGAGCATCTCCCCAGCAGCAGCCCTTGGACACGACCCAGACATCATTTCAGGGCAGGGTTTGGGTCAGGGTTATGAATTTTCTATAAATGGGGTTATGAATTTTCTGTTGGTTTCTTGACCTCTGAGCCTCAGGCTGAGCCCTCCCAGGGGCTCCCCTGTTGGGAGAGACTCTCCTGGAGCTGTTTTGTGTCAGGAAAGAGAGATGCACTGAATTTTTTTGGGTGTTCAGGTTCTTGTTTATTGTTATCTTATCTAAAGTTTTGCACTCTCTCCACACCAGGCTCAGTGCACTGGAAAAGCACCACAAAAATGGCCAACAATCTCTTGTTCCAAGGTCTTTCAAGATTAAACTATCCAATAAAGAACTGACACCTGGATTATTTCCCCTTTTAACCCAATAACTGATCCCAAAGAGCTGCAATGGAGACTTTTCTGCCCAATTACAAAATGCCACCCAAACCCATGGAGGAGAAGAAGAAGGAAGAAGAAGCATGAAGAAGAAACCCAGAACAGCACCCCGTGCTCCCCATCTTGCTTCCATCCACAACACACTAAAAACCCCAAAACCTCAATTTCTCCCCCAGTGACACTCCTACACTGCTCTCTATAATTATTTCACACTTTTGTGCGTTCCAGTCTATCTTGAAGTGCAGGCAACTTTCTCCACGAATGAGGGTCAAAGTCAGAGCTCCCGTGGGGGTCAGGGCACCCCAGAGCAGACAGAAAAACATTCCCTGTGGTGCCCTGGGTTTCCACAATTTTCTATAAATTAATTTTCCCCATTTGGCTGCCTGCTGCACACTGGGTGTGACAGGACTGCACATCCTGGGAGAGTAATGCTGTGTGTGTGTGTGTGTGTGTGTGTGTGTGTGTGTGTGTGTGAGACAAACCCAGCTCTGTCCTGGGGGTGCCAGAGCAGCACCACTGTTACAAAAACCAGGGCACTGTGCACTGAGACTGTGCCTAAGAGTGACATCGAGTGTCCTGAGTGCAGCTTTTGGCTTTTATTTGGGTTCATTTGTTAGAGCAAATTGCTGATAATTAATTCTTATTTAGGCTGCTCTGCCCTTCCAGGCGCCAGTGAAGAGGAAGGAAAACTGAACTTACTGGAAACACAGGTGAGAGAGGAGGGAGAATGGAAAACTTCCTGAACACGCCAGGCTGGGATCAGAGGGACCCAAAACGATCTGCCCAGGGCACCCTGAGAGCTGAGCAAGAACTCTGCCTGCTGCCTCTCACTTGCAGCGTAAAATAATCAAAAATGATTGAACTCTCCAGATCTTCGTGCTTTAATGAAGTTAAAGAAGTGGTCAGGTGTTAAAATACTCTGAATAATCACTGCTCTTTTTCACGAGAGACAGAGGTGTCCTGTCCATGGCAGGGGGCTGGAAGAGAGATAAGATTAAAGTCCCCTCCAGCCCCACAGGCACTAATACAGACCCCATCCAGTTACTACAGCCCTGGAGAGATGGGAACAACCTGGATCTCCTCAGTTTGGCCCTAAGGCTGGGTGAACAATGTGATTTAACACCTCTCTAGGTGTTACTGAGCACCCCTGCGCCGGGACCTTTGCCAGCCCAGTCCACACACCTGCAGGATGCAGCCAGCCCTGCTCTGGCCCTGCAGGACCCAGCCGTGCTCAGCTGGTCCCCGTGTCCCCAGCTCGAGGTGCTTCACCTCCAAGCCCTTCCTGGAGTGGCAGCTCCTGGCCCTGGAGTGGGGCTTTGCGTCACCGAGCGCCGAGTCAATCTCTAGAACATCGAGTCTCCTGTCAAGTGTGGCCCTGTGACATTTCCCAGATGCCTGGAGTGCTTTTCCAGTAACCTCGTTGTTTTCTTAGCTATTAATGAGTTACTTTGAACAGCACAGCAGCCTTGGAGCAGCCTGGGCTTGTGGAAGGGGGTGGGACAAGATGGGCACGAAGGTCCCTTCCCACCCAAACCATGCCGTGATTCTGTAGAACCCCAGAATATCCTGAGCTGGAAGGGACCCACTGGGATCACTGATCCAACCCAGGCCCTGCACACACCCCAAAATCCCACCCTGGGCACCCCTGGAGCAGTGTCCAAACTCTCCTGGAGCTCTGGCAGCCTCGGGGCCGTGCCCATTCCCTGGGGAGGCCTGGGCAGTGCCAGCACCCTCTGGGGGAAGAGCCTTTCCCAAAATCCAGCCTTTCCCTGATCCCCAATGTCTCCTGATCCCAACCTTTCCCTCACGTCCAACCTTTCCCTCACGTCCAACCTTTCCCTGACCCCCAGGCTCTCCCTGACCCCCAGGCTCTGGCTGACAGCAATCCCCTCATTTCCAGCGCCAGCGGGGCCATTTCTGCTCGCTCCCACTCCAGCCTCGAGGCAGCGATACCGAACCCAAACCCGCCCCAGTCCCGAGCGGGGCCGCTCGCGGCTCCGGCCGTGTCCCGGTGCCGGGGCGGGGCCGTGCGGGGCAGGTGATGCCGGGGGCGGGGAGAGCCGCCTCCTTCTCTTCTTCCTCCTCCTCCTCCTCCTCGTCCCGCCGCGCTCTCCCCGCCCTCTCGTCTCTCGGCGCGCTGAGGAGGCTGCGAAGTTGGGCGTGTGCCGGGGAGTTTGTGGAGCGTGTTTGGGATCGGCTTTGGGAGGCAGGAGCGGGGCCAGGAGCGGGGCATGGCTCAGCAGCCCGGGGCGCCCGGCCCGGGGCTCCAGCGCGGGGCTGCGGCGGGCGAGGCGCGGCGCTGAGGCAGCCCCGAACCCCCCGGTTCCCCCCGAACCCTCCGGGAGCTCCGGAGCCGCCGGCATGGCCCGCTGGATCCCCACCAAGCGCGAGAAGTACGGGGTCGGTGAGTGAGTGCCCGCCGGGATGCCCCGGACCTGTGCGCCCCTTCCCATCCCATTCCCCCCGTTCCGTGCCTTCCCTCTGTTCCGTGCCTTCCCTCCCACTCCGTCCCATCCCTTCTCTTCCATCCCGTCCCTTCCCCTCCTTTTCCTTCTCTCTCTCCTTTCCTTTCGCTCCCATCCCTCTCGGGCTCCTCTCCCTGTCCCGGTCGGGCAGTGACCGCTCCCTGAATCCCTCGGGGTGTGTGTCCAGCGCTGGCTTCCAGGAATCCCTCAAAGTTCAGGGCTGATTTTTATCATTTTGCCTCCTCCAGCACGTTTTACACTGAAAAAAGCTCTAGCACAGCAGAAAAAATTTGCCAGCTGGTGTGCCTGGAAGGAGATGTGGCTGGAAAAGGATGAAGAGGGTGTCATGGGCAGATTGAGGGCTCTGGGTGATGTCTGTGCCAGCGGCTGGAAATCTTGATTTAGGGTGAGGCATCGATGGGGAAAGCCTGACTGGAAGTGAGCCAAGCCAGGCTGGACGGGGCTTGGGCAACCTGGGGTAGTGGAAGGTGCCCCTGCCCATGGCAGAAGTGAAACTGGAGGAGCTTTAAGGACGTTCCAACCCAAACCATTCCATGATTCTGTGACTGACACCTTGTACCTCCTGCTCTGTCCCCTGTTTAAAAGGATTTTTCTGAGTGCTGGCTCACTTGTGTCTAACAGGAACAGAGCTCTGTGGTGTTGCTGATAAAATTCTGCTTTGCTTGAGAGTTTTAAACCCACAGTTTTGAGGTCGGTGGTGAGAATTGGGCAGGGAACAGTTGGCAGGAAGCCACTTATGACACAGCGAGCTTTTGATAATTTGTGTTAGTAAGACTGGTCTTCTGTGCCACTGGTGCTCAGTACTGGACTTCTCAATGTGGGAAAAAATTACTAATTTCGTGCTTGCAAAGTGTTCATCACCCCACTCCCCTGAGGGTGCTCAGCCTGTGAGCTTGAAGGTGAAAAACCTCACCCTGCATGATTTTCACAGCAAGTTGAGCTGGGTGACCCCTCCACTTGAGCGTGGCTGTGCAGGAGGCAGCTCAGCTCCTCGCAGGAGCTGCAGAGACATTTTACAGCCTTATCTGGTTTCTCCAGGTAACTGGCAGGGTGTGGAGTGCTGACACCCTGAACTTTGTTTCTTGCTGTTTATCCATGAAGTGTGCACATGGCCTGCTGAGATTGCTGTGGGCATCTGTAATTTCCAAACTTTGGTGGATGATCAGATAACCCATATCCTGCCGGGGTGATTGGCTCTGCTGGTGTTTTCTGAGCACACCTTTGAGCTGTTCCCCAGCTCTGAATGGCCTTGGGCAGCAGATGAATCAGAGGCACTCCTCTGACTTCCCTTTTATTTATTACCTTCCGGGGTGAGTTTTCCGTGCTGGCCTCAGCCAGCTGCTCCTTGTGACAGCTCCTCTCCCAGAAAGGCACTGGCCTGAGAGTAACCAGGGTGGAGGGAAAAAATGCGTCTTCCTGCATGTTTCCACCCAAAAGTGTGTGCTGGGATGTACCCTGTGACTCCTGGGTGATCAGCTGGGTGAAAAAGGTGTTTTCTTTGCCAAGTGCCATGGGGGCTGTCCTGCTGCAGCTCTGGGGTTTCATTTGCAGCCAGGACTGATAAGGTTGATCCACAGGCAGTGCCAGAATTATTGAGGTTTTGTCAGGCCATGTTTGACTCATTGCACTGTAATTTTGTCAATTTGGTGTTTGCAGACACTTGGTGAGTTTCTTATCTGTGTGTCCTGTGCTGTGCTCAAGGGCCCAGCTCTCGTGGTTTGGGGTTACCTGGGAGGGTTGATGGGGTTTGAGAGGGAGATTTGGGCTTTTGGGCTGGGACTGTACCAGTGCTGGAGTGGCTGCAAGGAGGGGAATGCCCTGGGTTGTGTGGGGTGGTGACACATCCCAGCCAGGCATGAAGTGTAACAACAGCTTTTATTCAGAAAGGAAAGAAAAGACTGAGGGGGGATCTCACCAATTCATATAAACACCTCCAAAGGATGCCAGGATGGTGCCAGAGCCTTCCCAGTCATGGCTATAAAATAAAACACAAGTTCCACCTCACCCTGAGGAAGAACTTTTTCCGTGTTCTGTGGAACGGCTCCAGGGAGGGCCTGGAATGTCCCTCTCTGGTGACATCCCAAAGCCACCTGGATGATTCCTGTGTCCTCTGCTCCAGCTGGCCCTGCCTGGGCAGGGGCTCGGGCTGGATGAACTCCAGAGGTCCCCTCCACCCCTAAATAGTCTGGGATCCTACAAAAGAACACCCAGATTGTAGCTGCTGGTGGTCTCTGCTTTGGAAACTTCTACAGAACTACTTGGATTTATTTAAAACGTGACCCTGGAAGCCATGGCAGTGTAGTGGGGAATTCCAGGAAGTCAGCTGTGTGATTCAGTGTCACTTGTCTGATTTCTGCCCTTCAGAAGGGTTTCTGTCCTGGGTTTGATTTTACAGATCCATGCATGGTGAGTTCCAGTGGATTTGCTGGTTTTATTCTGCCCTGAGCTGGTTGAAGCTGGGGGGGGCTCCCTTCCCCACAGATGGCAGAGGACTGAGTTGGGAGTGGCAGCAGCAGGGAGGGCAAAACTGGGAATTGCAGTTTTTAGGGAAGCAAAGGTGAGAGACAAGCAGCTTGCAGCTCTTGCAGCTTCTCCCTGGCAGTGAATTCCCAAGCAAGTGACAGATGGGGTTTGGGGAGGGACAGAAACACCACGGAGCAGCTCACAGGCAGCGTCTCCTCCCTGGCTCTGACACAGCCTCCTTGCCACAGGCTTCACCTCTGATGGCAGATTGAAAGAGCATCTCATGGGAAGCTGATCAGTTCTTGGGCCACACTGAACAAAAGAACCTCTTCTGGTCAGTGTTTCTCTCCAAAAGGAGTCGTTATTTGCAGAAATCCTTTCACAAAGTCTCCTTGCAGTCAAAGAACTCTGCTCTGAGGGAAGGAACACCTTAGTGAATTCCTAAGACTTTTAACTTTTCTTATCTATTTGTTTTAAAATTATTAACTTAGAGCATAAGGAGTCAATAATGTAATTACTTTCTTTTTCTGCTGGCAGTAACCTGGATTTGCACTTTACCTCCAGTGCTACACCTGGGTTGGGTTATAAAAGCAATGCTGTCATTGCTCATCAGCTGTGCCTCACTTTGTGGCCCGAAGCCTTAATGGAGTGAGAGAACCTGGAGTCTGTGGAATCCTAAATTAGTCTGTAATAAACCCATTATAAACAAGCAGCCAGGTCCCTTTTCCTGACCCTTTCTGCTGGAGCTGCCCCAGCTGCAGAGCAGTGCAGGGTGGCAGTGCTGCCTTTGGGCCAGGTGCTTTCCCGTGGCTGCAGTGATGATGGATCGGGCACACCAGGTTCTTGTGGCCCCTCTGACTATGAACCAACAGGATGTGAAGTGTTTATTCATCCTTGTGCAGCCTGAGCTGCAAATGCACCAATTGTTCAATGAATACACAAATCTGAGCTTCCAGAATCAGGAATTATTAACTCAGGTTTGCTTGGAAGAGCCCTGAGATGTGAAAACCAGAGTAATTTGCATTTTGGTGAGGGGGTGCCTTGCACCTGGATGCACTGGGAGGGCTGGGGGGATTCCACTGTCCTGAGGGAGCAGCTGGAGCTGGGCCAGGGGGTTTTAGGCTGGATTTTGGGAAAGGCTCCTCCCCCAGAGGGTGCTGGCACTGCCCAGGCTCCCCAGGGAATGGGCACAGCCCCGAGGCTGCCAGAGCTCCAGGAGGGTTTGGACACTGCTCCAGGGGTGCCCAGGGTGGGATTTTGGGGTGTGTGCAGGGCCTGGGTTGGATCAGTGATCCCAGTGGGTCCCTTCCAGCCCAGGACATTCCATGATTCCTTGACCCTCATTTTTGGGGCAGTGTGGCTGTTCCACAGAGTTTGTGTGGTGGGACTGGGGAGGGAGCTGGGAGATGATCCTGGAATCACCCTGCCAGGTTTTGGTGGCCTCTCCCACCCCTGGCACCTGTCCTGGCTGGCAGGAGCAGAGCTTGGGCTGCTTTATTTGAGGAGAATCGTTGAAGTCTTTCCTTTGTCCCATCCCACTGGTGGTTGGTTCCAGTCATGGCTCAGGAATGGCAGCAGCTCCCAAACACCAAGCAGGGCCTGGCAGCCCTGGGTGGCTGATGGAGCAGGACCAGCTCTGCTCACTGTGGTTTGGTTTGTGGTGACTCCTGTGATGCCTTGGAGTGGCTGCCTAGAACAGGGGCTAGGCAGAGTTAGATAATAAAGTGGGCATTTATTAATAATAAAAAATTATTATTAATATAATAATTAAAGATAAATAATAACAAATTAATAAATAATTATTAATAATAGAATAATTAAAGATAAATAATAGAAATTAATAAATAATTATTAATAATAGAATAATTAAAGATAAATAATAACAAATTAATAAATAATTATTAATAATATAATAAGTAAAGAGAAATAACAACAAATTAATAGATATTTATTAATAATATAATAATTAAAGTGCATTAATAACAAATTAATAAATATTTATTAATAATAAATAATATTAAAGGCCTCCAGTAGCTACACCTTGGGCAGTCAGCAGCAGCCTCCAGGATGCACAGGGGTCACGAGTTTTTCAGACAGGTATGAGTTTGGTTCATTTACATATCAGGGCTTAATTGTCCAATTACAGCTCCAGCTAATGAAGTCATTTCCCCCCAGTTTGCACCCCCCAATTCACTTTTCTTGATGCTTTTTGGGGCCTGAGGCAGCAGAGTGTCCCTGGATCTCAGGCCTGGAGGGATTGTTTGTGTGCCCAGAATGTGAAGCCAGGAACTGACACTCTCTGGAGTTCAGAGTGATGCACTGAGGCAGCACAGGATCTGCAAAATAGAAATGCTAAAACTTGAGGCATCACCTGGGGTGCTGGGCCATCAGCTCCTGGCCCCCTGTCCCGTTCCAGGCACCTGCAGAGCTCTCTCCTCATCAGTCTGGGATCAAAGCCCTTCTCAGTGCTGGGAGTTGTGCATTGTGTCAGGTTAGGGCAAAATCCATATTTGTCTCAACTTGCTCCTTGCTTTTCCCCCACCATTCCTGTTCTGGCTTGGAGCTCACATCCCCTGTTGTGCCTCTGGTTCCTTGCAGGGGCTCCAGAGGATGGAAAAGCCAATCCCCCCATTCCTGCTGCACAGCACCCACCTTCCTTCCTATGCCTGCAAACACTCTGCTCATTTCTCCTGCTTTATTATCATTTATGGCTAAAAATTGGCTGATGGCAATGCCAACAAAATTCCCAATGGGAAAAGCAAACCCTTGGCATTGTTAAGAGCAAAGAATTGAATCTTCCCAGCAGATGACACTTCATTTCTGACCTAGTTTCCAGCTTTTATTGCTGTGTCTGCAGTTGATTTGATGGGAAATTTGGCGGAACTGCTTCTTGCTTCCATAGTCCTTTCTATTTTTTTTAGAATCCATATTAGCCAGGGTCTGTCTTCTCTTATTTTTGGTGATTTCCCCTCTATTGCTGAAGTCATTCCCTGTGAAATTAATCCTGTGGACTTCAAAGGCTTCTCATTGCCATGAACAAGACTTGTCAATGTTCCTTATCTTACTCCTACTTTGAAAAGAAATATTTCCCCAAGTGTTTTGTGACTTGTGTTGAGTTTGTGACTGACATCACCTTCAGGAACTGTCCCACAGTTCATCTCTTTAAAAATTAAAACCCTTTGTGGAGGCTCTAAAGAGGTATCCGGAGCTGCTGGGTGCTTCTGGAGCTTGGGCTGAGCTCTGTCCTGCTGATTAGATGGGGGTGAATTGTTCTGAGGTGGCAAGAGATCATAGGAACCAACTTCCCCCAGAGCTGGGTGTGGGACCAGTGCTGAATTTCACACCAGTTCTTGATTGTTCTGGTGGTTCTTCCTCTGGCATCGGGACTGTATTTGCCAGCACAACTGCAAATGGGAGTTACAGGAGAGGAAAAGCAAAGTAAACACTCCTGAACTGAGAAAAACATAAATATATTGGTCAAGAAACAGTGACAGTGCATAATGTATAATATTCTTTATAATCATGTGTGATAATCCTTATTGTTCAGCTTTGAAAAATGCACACCCCTTCTACCTGCAAACTTCAGTTGGAAATGTACATTTATTGCTCTTCAAATTGCATTTACTTGACTGGTAGGACCTTTCTCTCAACTATTGCTTTTAAAGAAAAAAGCTCCTATTTCTGCCAGGACATTAAAGACACAGCCATGACCAAGCTTAGAACCACGTCAGCCCACAGCCATAAACACATTTCCCCCTTGCTGCTGGAGCTGAGGGGATGTTTCAGGTCCAGTGCATTTAACTGCTGATGCCTGAAATCCTGCCATGGACTTGGGTGCATTTGCCAGCAAACCTGTGCTAATAAAACCAGCCCATAAATACAAGTTACTGAACAGCTTTTTGGGCTGGCAGTCTGTGGTTGCCTTCATAAAGTGATGATGTTGCAGGGCTTTAGTTGGAGCAGTTGCTAAAATGATAAAAAAATGTCTTTTTGGTGCAGTACAGGCTGTTCTTCCCAGGGAGATCTCCCTGGGCTAGAGGGGGAAGCGCCATTTACAGGATTCATTCTCTGGCTCATTGTCACACAACACAGCCAAAGCCAGCAGTGCTGTGGGAGCATTCTGTGCTCACTGACACTGAATTTTGGGAGGTGGTGGTGCAATCCAAGCGCCCCTCATCCTGGAGGGTGCTGTGTCTGAGCCAAAAGTTCATTAAGGTGCAGTGGAGATAATGATTCCTGCTCTTGGGAAGTCTGGAACTTTGATCCTCCATGGCAATAAAGCCATTTATGGCTTCAGCTCCAAGGTTCTGAGAGTGGCTTAGAATGTCAGGGGCAGGTAGTGGCCAGTTAGTTCTGGAAAAGTGCGTTGTTTTTTTTTTTTTTTTAATTTTTTATTTTTTATTTCACCTGATTCTTCCAGCAGTTCCATTCTCCTGCTCTGACAATGCCATGGGGGCTTCAAGCTGCTGAGAGTTTGATGTAAAGGAATAAAGTAGGGAAGGCTTCAGTGCTTAATTCTTCGTCTCCTGGCATCTCAGGCAGTTTAATTAAAACTTACTGCAAATTTTGGAGCAGTTTGTTCTTCATTCTTCCTGGCAGCAAAGGGATCAATATTCTTGTTTGGCTTTTTGCTTCCAGTGTAAGACACCTCCCCCACCACCACCATTCCCTGCCAGAATTTCCTGCTCCTCATTTTAATCTTGTTCCCCCATTTCTTGTTACCTGGGATAGGTGGCAAGAGAAAAATGCCTTGGAATTCCCATTTCTGTGGAAATGAGGAGCTGTGACCCAGTCTGTGCAGTGCCAGTTCCCTGATGGGCTCTGTTCTGCAGAATGGGATCCGTGAGCCCCAGGCCATTCAGGGAAGGTCAGTCTGCCCCAAAGTCCACCTTGGCTGAGCAGAATTGCAATCCCATTGTTCTGCATGTCAGGATTCTCCTTGTGTTACCCCTGCCAGCTCAGAGAGCTCTGGGGTTTCTGAAACATAAAGGGCTTTCCCAGTGGAGCTAAAATCTTCCTCAGCACCCAATCCCCAATTTCTCCAAATGGGCTGAGTCTTCATGCTGTGAGTTCTTTTCCCAGACTGGGAGAGCTGCTCTGCCTCCTCCTGAGCCCTGGCTGGGCAGGGAGGGTGTTGGAGCCCTTGTTACAAATTCCCAGCTGTTACTGAGGTGGGTTTTGTTTGCAGCTGACAAGGGGGGGTTCCTCAGCTTTAGCCTGGATTTGCTGTTGGTTGTGTTGAAGTTTGAGCTCAGGGTTCCTTTCTGGTGCAGTTCAGCCCCCGGGCACAGCTGGACCCTGTGCCCAGATGTTTCCCTCCTTAACCCCCTCATCCCTGCCCCTGCAGTGTGCAAACAGCAGAGCTCAGCCTGGGAGCACTCACAGCTCCGGGCAGGGGCATTTCCAAGTTTTCCTCCTCCTGCTTTGATGTTTTGCCCAGTGAGAACTGGGACAGTCATTTCAAGCCAGTGGCAAATTCAATTAATTCTTTTGTAAGTGCCACACGCTTTCAAGTTGGAAACGAGCTGAGCAGTCCAATTTATGGAGTGCTGGGGTCTTGCTTTTACAAATCTGCCTGAAACTATTATTGGGAAAGTTACTGTGTTGTACTTAAAGTACCCAAGCACAAATTGCACTTTTAGCTCAGAGGAGAAAAGGTAATTACAGACAGACTTGGTGAAATCCAGTTGCAGTTGTGTGGGTGTTGTAAACAAACACTGCATCTTCACAGGCTGTAAAAATGAGAATTAAATCAGAGGTTGCTTTTGTGGAGTTGGATTTCAGAGCCCTGGTAGGGCTGTGCAGTTGTTAAATCAGAATTAGTGCCACAGTACTGTGGGGTATGAACTCCTTCTTGTGGAGGGCACAGCCCCAAGAATGGCTGTGTGTTCTCCCAGGTCTCTTTGTCCAAAGGAACAAAGGAAAACCATCACAGCTGAGGTGTGTTGAGTTGCAGTGAGGCCAGCAGGCTGGGCTGGACACAAACCAGGCTCTGCCCCTCGTAAACCAAAACCAGTGGCAAAACCCTTTGTGCTGTGGTCATGTTGGAGCAATTTCATGCGTCGGGGTGATTATTTTAAATGTTTTAATGTATTTTTGGGACCATACTGATCCTTCAGTCTGGGTGTTGGTGCTGGGATCCCAAAGAGGCAGAACAAAGCTGCAGGGCTTGGAGGACAGTAACACCTTTAACCCTGGCAGGGATCACCAGACCTGGAACACTGCAGCCTTCAAAACTGTTTGGTGCTCAGGCTAAGCTTCATTATTTATCTGCCCTTTTCATGTGCTGCTCTCACTGGGATGCACTGGGAGCAAAAGCTGGGGCATTCCCAAACCACAGCCTGGGGGAATCACAGGATCAGGGAGGATCAGATTGGAGGAGACCTCAAGGATCATCTGGCCCAACCTTTCCTGGCCAAACCTTGAAGAGCACCATAAAGAGATGCCTCAAACCTGCTAAAATGTGCAGAGGTGTGAAGAGAGGCCAGGCTGTTTTTCCAGCTGTGTCTCTGCAAAGGGAACATTTCCTGGTGTTCCAAGGGGACTGGAATTGCAGGTCTGGGTGTTTTGGTTGGTTTCTTTTTTCTGAAATCACGGCCTAGATCTGGTTGGGTGCTGTAAATTCAGGAGCAGCCTGGCTCCTCCACTGGCAGCACTGATTTATTTCTCCTCTGGCTCACAGCACTCACTCCAGACAGAAGCTGAGACAGCTCATGTAGATTAATTCCTTATCTGAGCTTAAAACCCCCAAGGGCCCTTCAGAGTGAAAATAATAAAGGAAATGGAGAGGCCAGTGAAGAAAATGACACAGCAAAAGGTTTGTGTGTGGGTATTCACTGGGTGGAAAATAAACCAGAGTGTCTGTGAGGGTCAGAGCACAGGAGCAGCTGAAGTTTGGCTCCTTCCACCCCAAGCACTCTCAGAGACAAAACAGTTTGTGCTGGGCCCAAGTCTGGGTGTTGAAGGTGTATCTGTGTCCTGTGTGCAGCTCAGATGCACTCTGAGAACTGAACATTCCTTATTTTTACACAGATACCGTGGTGTAAACACTTTGTGACAAATATTTGAGGGGAAGGTGACGAATGGGGATTCTGCAGACATGAAAATACAGATATTATCTCTTTTTTTCCTTACAATCAGGATATCTTGTGCTTCAGCAGTTCTGAGTGATCTCAGTTTGCCTGATTTGGATCTGAGAAGCTCTAATTAAAATCCAGGGACTCATTTGTCCCTGCTCCAGAGCACTGTTGTGGAGCTGCCTGTGGGTTTGGGGTGTTTAAAGCCATAAGAGGCCATGGGATCATCCCATGGGAGCCTTGTGTAACCTTGGGAAAGCCTCCTCATTCCCATGGGCTGGGCTGTGAGGTTGTTTTTCCTAAAGCAAGCCAGGCTTTAGGAGATTAAACCATCGAGCCCAGGATCTGATCCAGCCCCGGACGGGGAGTGAGACAGGATTAGCCCAGAGATGCTGAGGGCATGGCTGAAAGCCTTCCCTGCTCCCAGATCTGGGAATGGCCTCCATTTGGGCTCTTTGGGCAGGACAGTCTGTAAAACCTCTGATTGTTCGCCTGTCCCACTCCAAAATAATCCATTATTCAGAGAAATCAGGGAAGTCCTTCAGGCTTTGATCAAGTGTGCATCAAGTCCTTGTCCTGGGCAGGTGAGCAGGGCACACGCTCAGTTGGCTTTGGCTCCTGGAACAGTCTGAGGTTGGAAGTGTTGGAAGCCTCTGGAGGGCAGTGGCTCTTCCTGCTTTTCTCCTGGTTCCCAAAGAGGGGGTGAATGTAAAACCCCACAGTTACAGCATCCAGATTACAAAGGGCATGTCCCATCCTCCTGCAGAGGCAGCTGATGTCATTGCTCAGATGATTTCATGCTCATTTTTGAGATAACCCAGTTTGGAAATGTGGAGAGCATTCATTGGGTGAGGTCAGCCTGGACCAGGGAGTGCACAAGGTGCTGAAGTCATAAACCCCCAGAATTCCAGGGAGTTTGGGGCTGGAAAGGACCTTAAAGAGCCTCTCATTCCCTGGGCAGGGAGAGTCTACCTACAGCTCCTCACAGGCTGGACTCTGCTGTCTGAGGGTGGCTGTTAATGAAAGCATTTTCAGCTGCATAATCCCATTAAATCTGAGTTACTGACACCCCAGATGCTCAGCACTCACTCAGAACTTTTGGAATCGATCTGAATGGCAGCAACCACCATCCATCCAGGAGTGGGAATTTTTCTGTAACAGTGACTAAATGTCCATATTTCCCAGTGTTGAACCATGAATTACTTTTTTCTTTTTAAGCAGAAGAAGTAGCCTGACATCTAAATCTTAATTATGCCATTCTCAGTTTGTCAGACAGAAATTCCTGGGAAGTTACCAGAATGTTTTTGCTCCATACATAAAAAAGACTTTGTTCTTCTGAAGAATGAATTCCTGGGTAGTTCCTTGTTTTTTCAATAAAGCCACTGTGTTTTTGGCTGAATCTTGGCACTGGGGACCATCCCAGGCTCCTCCAAGCAGGGCTGTCCTGCAGAAAGGCCATTCCTGGGTGCTGCAGCAGAGCTCAAATCACTCTGGTTCTGGCTGTGGGCTTTGGCTGTGGGGCTGAGGGATGGAATGAGCTGGGGCTGGGTTCCTGCAGGGCCCTGAATGGGATCCTTTGTTCTGGGGAGCTGCCCCAGCCTCTGCTGGCAGATGGGGGGGCAGGATGTGGCATTTGGACAGGGTTGTTGTGTCTTTGTGCTGGGTGGGGCAGGGGGGTTCAGAGCCAACTCACAGATAATGGATCTTGCAGGGGCTCTGTTTTCCAGGCCAATAATTCACATTTCAAGTGCTCTCATGGAGGGAAAGATTCCATTTCCTTCTGATTTGAGTTACACAGAAATGGTGTGTGACAGTTGCTGCTTCCTTCTCTTTGCATTTTGAGGCATTTCAGCCCAGCTTGGCCTTTAGGGCAGTCTTGAAAAGGAATTAATCTGTGGGAAAAATGGGTCTAGGAATTAACAGAAACATGGAATCATGGAATGGTTGGGTTGGAAGAGACTTAACAGCTCATCCCACCCCACTCCTGCCATGGCAGGGACGCCTTCCCCTGTCCCGGGTGCTCCAGCCTGGCCTTGGGCACTGCCAGGGATCCGGGGGCAGCCACAGCTCCCTGGCAATTCCAGGGAGGAATTCCTTCCCAATATCCCATCTAACCTCCTCTCTGTCACTTTGAAACCATTCCCTCTGAAAATGCCACATCTGTCCTGGTTCCCCTGAGCCCCAGCTCAGGTTCCATGAGCTGCTCACAGACCTCTTGCAAACTGAGGCTTCTCCCTGGGCTCTTGCACCAAGAGGAGCCTGGTGGGGTTTAAAGTGTGTTTTGGGGTTTTTGCTTGCAGTAGAATTGGACTCTTGTTATTGTACTTGTTGTTTTTTGTGCCTGGTGCTGGGGCCCTGTCCTGTGAGTGCTGCTGGGTGGCCCTGGCTCGGGGGTGTGTGCTGGGGCTGCCCTGTGGCCAGGGCAGTGACAGGGCCACAGCTGCTCCCTGAGCCGCCCTCCTGAGCCCTGGGGAGCCCAGGCTCTGCCAGGTTTCCTGTGCCACTCCTGCAGTCCCTGTTTTGGGGTGACTTTGGGGCAGAGCAGCCCCAGGTTGTGCAATGCCCTCGGGGCTCCTCCTCCAGCCCCGCTGAGGAATCACCCTCTGCCCTGGAGCATGAAAATTGCTGCTCATCTTCAATTCTGGCCCTGGCTGTGCCGTAAAATCAACTGTTCACAGAATTATCTGCTGCCCTTTCCAATGCTGATGGATTCCATGGGCTGGGTGCCCTTGGAAAACACATTCTTCACCTTTTAACCAAACTGAAACATAAACCAAACACGAGACGTTGCCTCCAGTCGTGCTCGAAGAAATGATCATTAAACAAACCCAGGCTCATGTTTTCCACCTCTGCCTCCTTATTTGGATTAAATTTCCTCAATTTCAGTGCTGCTTTTCATCTGGGATGATGAAAGGAGCAGGATCAACACTCTGAAGTGAACTTCAAAGGACAAAATCACAGCTGAAGTTTAGCTCGGAGCAAAAAGACTTAACTTCAGATATTGCTGCAAATTGGAATACAGAAGTCTCTGTATTATTTTTCCTTCTTCCTTTCTTGCTGCTCTGTCAGGATTTAAGTGAAGGGGTTTTATTTTTCCACGCCATGCCCATGTTTGTGATGTGAAGCTTCCTTTTCCTTTCAAGTCAGTGAGAGGTCACAGAGGGGGCTCCCAGCACAAATCCCTGCAGATGGGATGGCTGGGGACAGCTCTGACTCCAGCAGCAGGAAACATCACTTGCAACCAGCAAAATTCCCAGGGAAAATATGCCAGCAATTTGTCTTTTATAATCTTGTACATAAGCATGAGGGAGGAGGTTTCAGACAGTGACCCTCTGTTCTGGCTTAGTTCAGTCTGGCGGGGCAAGGAAAGATAAAATTGACTTTTTTTGTTGGTTGTTTTGATGTGGGAGCTCCTCCAGGTTGTAAATGCTGCGTGTTGGGATGTGAAACCTGCCTGGTGGAGCAAGCAAGGGGAAGGGAAGGGGAGTGCAGGGGTTGGTTCTGTCTTGTGGCTGCTGTGATCTTCAGGAAGGGGAAGGGATGGCTGGGTCCTCCCTGGCGCTCTTTGGGCTGAATTAACTCTGTGTTCCCAGCAGGAAGGCTGGGCCTGTGTCCACCCACCTTTCCCTGGGCAGCAGTTGATGGGAAAAATGCTGCCTGGTATTTGTATAATGGGTGATTGTCCCAGAAAAACCCGGGGCATGTGGGGATTGTGTGTGGGAATCCCTGGGTGCAGCAGCCCTGCAGCACCACAGGGACCTGGAGGGGCCAGGCCAGGCCAGGCCAGGGGGAACTGGGGGTGCTCCAGGGCTGGAACCCCTCTGCAGGGCTGGGAGAGCTGGGAATGCTCACCTGGAGAGGGGAAATTCCAGAGACAGCTGGGAATGCTCACCTGGAGAGGGGAAATTCCAGAGAGAGCTGGGAATGCTCACCTGGAGAGGGGAAATTCCAGGGAGAGCTGGGAATGTTCACCTGGAGAGGGGAAATTCCAGGGAGAGCTGGGAATGTTCACCTGGAGAGGGGAAATTCCAGAGAGCTGGGAATGCTCACCTGGGGACAAGAGGGATCCAGGGGGAGCTGGGAATTCTCATCTGGATCCAGGGGGAGCTGGGAATGCTCATCTGGATCCAGGGAAAGCTGGGAATGGTCACCTGGAGAGGGAAAGGGTCCAAGGAGAGCTCAGAGCCCCTTGCAGGGCCTGAAGGGGCTCCAGGAGAGCTGCAGAGGGATTTGGGCAGGGGATGGAGGGACAGGACACAGGGAATGGCTCCCACTGCCAGAGGGCAGGGCTGGATGGGATACTGGGCAGGAATTGTTCCCTGGGAGGGTGGGAGGGAATTCCCAGGGAGCTGTGGCTGCCCCTGGATCCCTGGCAGTGCCCAAGGCCAGGCTGGAGCCTCTGGGACAGTGGGAGGTGTCCCTGCCATGGCAGGGGTGGCTCTGGGTAGGGATTTAAATCCCCTCCCAACCCAAACTACTCCACACTTCTCATTCACATTCAGCTTTGGCTATGAACATTATCCAGATTTTTCTATTAGAATGTGAATGGAATTTTTACTTCTGGGCCAGTTCTGGATCTTTAAGGTGTCTGAGCCACACACCCAGCTCACCAGTCAGCTTCAAAATCCTGATTTGCAGCCCCTTTGTGGGGAGGGAGAGGAAGGTGGGTGTGGAAGCAGCTCTTAGGAGCAGAAATCCAATAAAATTCCTGTGATCCTGTGGAAATCATGGGTTCAGAGCATTGTCCATGTGTCTGGGGCCCCAGGGAACAAACCCTGCCCTGCAGCAGAGGAAGCTGTCCCTGCCTGGGAGCAGGGATCCTGCAGGGATGCACATCCCCAGCCTGCTCCTGCTGGGATGTTTGTCACCACAACATTTGGAAGAAAGCTCTGATCTGGGAGAGAATTTCTGGTGGTGAAAGCCCCAGGCTGTGCTGGAGCCCCTCACCCCCATGGGAATGGGAGGCACTTCGTGGGAATTTCCTGGAGGAAGAGCTCTGATTTTCTGATTTTTATTTATTTATTTCATTTCCAGTCCAGAGCTCCTCAAATACAAACCTTGGGAAGTCTCAAGAATTCTCCTCTGAAAATGTTTGGGTGTTTTTGTTTTTTTTTTTCTTTCTTTAAAACAAATGTGGTTGTTCACCAATGGATTTCCTCAGGGATACATAAATATGGGAACTTTGTGTTTGGGAAGATTTCATTGCTGCATTTAGGATGTCATCTATTCTTAAATCAGTATTTTAAATAAATCAGGTGGTCTGGGTTTGGTCTGCTCTGACTTTGCTGACATTTCCTTGAACCACAGCAAAAAATGTCACTGATTTTATGTCTTTTTCCTTGGTTTGAAAGGAAATTCCATTTAAACTTTCTCACCTGGTGCCAGGGAGGGCTCTGCTTTGCCCAGTGAAGCTGCAGGAGTCCCAGGGAAAAGGCAATCCAGCACTTAATCCTATTCCCCCTGGAAATCCCATAAGCATCCAGCTTAACTTTGTCTTTGGGAGGGATTAAATTCACACAGAATCATCCCAAGCTTTGGTGCCAAAATTGGTTCTTGGCTGGGGAGAGTCTTTAGCAGCAAACAAGTGTGGTTTGGTTTGGAAAGGAGTGGTTTGGTCTGGAATGGGGTGGGGTTTCTTACAGCATCCCATTTCTGATGTTTTCTGATGCTGGAGTTACTCCTGAAAAAGGCTAAAAAATGAGAATTCCAGAAGTGATGTGCCTGAGGTGGTGGTGACTCTGTGGGCAGGTTTTTGGCAAGGCTGAACATTTTTGGGAATGTTCAGTTCCCCAGAAGGTCCCAGGCCTGTCTGGAAGGTAAAACCCCCCCTTTGTTGTCTGTTAGTGATGCTTCCTCGTGATAAAATCTGGAAATAGATACTTGCTGTCCTTTCCCAGTGTATTCCATACCCAGGGTGGCTTCATCCCTTTGTTCCTTTTCCCAAACCCTGCCCTGCCTTTTGAGAGCCCCTTCCCAAAGCTGATTCCCTCATGGTTTTGTCTCTTTTCTCCCCATTTTTCAGCCATCTACAACTATGAGGCCGTGCAGGACGTGGAGCTGTCCCTGCAGGTGGGGGACACTGTTCACATCCTGGAGATGTACGAAGGTAGGTGCAGCTCATAGGGGCTTGGAAAGAAAATAGCAACAAATCAAGATTATTTTTCAAATTTTAGATCTGTATTTTCAACTTCTGTTACACCCCAAAGCACAAATTTAGTGTGTAGTGGCTGCTGTAGCCTCTTAATTTTTAAAATAGTGTTAAAATGCAGAAATGCAGAGGGTTTCTCATCTCTGTGCTGTTCCAGGCAGAGTTTATCAAGGTCAGTTTTCACCCCAGTATCTCAAAGGCAGCACTAAAAGGGAAAGAAACATTTAATTCTGGCTGTTCACTGCTGTTTTCACCTCTTTGCTTTGGCTCCTCTTTGGGCCAGGCCAGGCACCTGTGCTCATCATGGGATGAACTGATCCTGCTGGAAAGTAAGAACAATAATTTAAAAAACCCCTAGCTTTTACCTGAGTTAGGTCTTGATCTGAGTGGATGACAGAAAAGGAGAGGGAAGGGCTGATTAGTTCATAGTTCATGTTGTTTTGAGTTGTAATATCACAAACTGGCATTAAATGTTCTTCAAATGCTCCAGTTGTGGAGCTTCCATGCCCTTTTTGGGCTGTTTCTCCTCATCCTTCACTGGGACATTTTTCATAATACCTTCATGTAAACCACAGAGTGAACAAAATTCTTAATTTAAAGATTAAGATGATGCTTGAGTGTTTCGACTCTCCCTATCAAATTTGACTCTTTGACAACGATTTCATTATTAAGACTGGAACAGAGCCATTCAATCATTTTAAGGAATGCTCTGGTCACTGCTTCCCTCTCCAAAACTCAAAGGTAAAATACAAATCCAATTCTTTTCAACAAGCAGCATCGATTTGAATGAAGATCCTGTGCTCAGGATCAGCGCTGAGAGCAGGGAGCTGCTCCTTTAGCCATTTGTTCTTGGCCCTTTGTTCCCTTCCCATCCTCAGCCCTGGGAGCAGCTCCCAGTCCTGGCAGGTTCTGCTGTGGTTTTACCCCTCTGAGGGTGATCATGGTGGGGGAGAGGGGAAAAAGGGAAATACCCTGTGGAAATCACTGATTTATGACATGGTTCTGCAAAAAGACACAGGGAAAGGGGAGGAGAACTCCCTCGGGAAGAGGAGGCATCTTGCACTTGCCAAAATTTGGGGGATTTACTTTTTTCTCCCTATTTTGAGCTTTTTTATAATTGTTTAACCCCTATTTCTTGTAATCAGTTCAACAGAGACAGGAACAGGGAATGAGTACATAAATGGCACCTCTTCTTTGGCCTGAAATCTCCCAGTTTGGAGCTTTGTCAGGAGAAAATTGCCTGTGAATAGTTTGGGAAAGATTTGAATGTTTTCATGTGTGGAGGGGAAAGTGATGGTTCCCAGATGCTGAGCCACCAGTGGGGAGCAGGAATCTGTGGCTGAGGCACCTCAGAATTCCTGCAGGGCACCAAAAATGCCTTTTCCCAGCAAGAGCAGCCAGAAATCCAGGCCAGACAGTTGGGAGTGTACAGGAGGAGATCAGAGATGGTGACTCTGCTGTGGGTCTGCTCTAATTTCCCATAAATTCACCTCAAACCCTCCCCTTTCTGATATTCTGCCTGCCTGGGAGGAGCTTCTTGTGTCTTCCTCAATCTCTGCTTTTGGGATAGCAGCTCTCAGCTGTGTTCCCAGCTCTCTGGGGGCCTGGTTTTGAGGGTAAATGTTCTCACAAGAGGCTTTTCCTGCTCCTTTTCATGCTAATGCTGCCTGCTCACCACTAGAGCTGATAAAAACTGGTTTTGTTCCTCTAATCACTGCTCTTATCTGGACACACAAGCCTGACTGAGGAAAAGTTTCCATGGAAGCAGGGCGGGGGCTCTGTGGGAGGAAAGGCTGGAGATGCCCTGTGGAGTCATTTTTGGGGCTGGGAGATTCCCCATGAAGTCATTTTTTGGAGGGTTGGGACATGCCCTGTGGTGTCATTTTTTGGAGCTGGAGATGCCCTGTGGTGTCATTTTTTGGAGGGTTGGGACATGCCCTGTGTTGTCATTTTTTGGGGCTGGAGATGCCCTGTGAAATAATGAAATATGGGAATATGTGAAATATGTGAAATAATTTTGGGGGGGTTGGAGCAAACCCTGTGAAATCACTTCTGGTAGTTGGAAGATGCCCTATAAAATAATTCTTTGGGGTGGGAGGAGGAAGCCCTGTGAAGGCACTTTGGGGCTGGGGGATTCCCCATGAAGTCATTTTTTGGGGCTGGAGATGCCCTGTGGAGTCATTTTTGGGGCTGGAGATGTCCTGTGAAATAATTTTGGGGGGTTGAAGCAAACTCTGTGAAATCATCTTTGGGGGTTGGGAGATACCCTATAGAATAATTCTTTGGGGTGGGAGGAGGAAACCCTGTGAAGGCATTTTTGGGGCTGGGAAATTCCCCATGAAGTCATTTTTTGGGGCTGGAGATGCCCTGTGGAGTCATTTTGGGGGGCTGGGAGGTTCCCCATGAAGTCATTTTTTAAGGGGTTGGGACATGCCCTTAAAGATGGTGTAATTTTTTTGGGGCTGGAGATGCCCTGTGAAACAATTTTTGGGGGTTGGAGCAAAGCCTGTGAAATCATTTTTGGGGGTTGAGAAATGCCCTATAAAATAATTGTTTGGGGCTTGGAGGAGGAAGCCCTGTGAAGGCATTTTTTGGGAGATTGCCTGGGTAGTTATTTTTTGGGGTGGAAGATGCCCTGTGGAGTCATTTTTGGGGTGGGAGGTGCCCTGTGGAGTCATTTTTGGGGTTGGGAGGTGCCCTGTGGAGTCATTTTTGGGGTTGGGAGGTGCCCTGTGGAGTCATTTTTGGGGTGGGGGATGCCCTGTGGAGTCATTTTTGGGGTGGAAGGTGCCCTGTGGAGTCATTTTTGGGGTGGAAGATGCCCTGTGGAGTCATTTTTGGGGTGGGGGGTGCCCTGTGGAGTCATTTTTGGGGTGGGGAGTGCCCTGTGGAGTCATTTTTGGGGTGGGAGGGGCCCTGTGGAGTCATTTTTGGGGTGGGGGATGCCCTGTGGAGTCATTTTTGGGGTGGGGGATGCCCTGTGGAGTCATTTTTGGGTCACCTCACCTTGCCCACAGCTGAGGGCATTCCAGGCTGTCAGTGCCATTCCTTAGGGGTTCAGGGGGGGTTTGGGGCTGTCCAGAGGCTCTGGGTGCAGCCCCTGGGTGTTGTCACTGTCACTGCCCAGCCCAGGATGCTCAGGAGCACATCCCACCGTGTCCCCAGGGCTGCTGCTCCTGGTGTTCCAGAACATTCCTGCATTTCCTGCTGTTGGCAGCAGCTGCAGTGCCTTCCTCAGCCACCTGGAGTTCTCTGTGCTCTGGGGCTCTGGTTCTGCAGGGATCCAGGTGGATCCATCCTGGGATGTGGCTGGGCTTTGGTGTTTGCAGTGAATGTTATCTGCTGCCAGACACAGCCCTGACAGAGCTCAGCTGCCCTGGGGCTCAGGCACAGGCAATAAAGGGGATTTTGGGTGCGCTTTGGGGCAGCTCTGAGCTGCACAAACCTCTCCTGAGGTGGCTCCCAAACCCTCTGGGCAGTCCCTGCAGTCAGGTGCTGCTCCTGTGCTGCCTCACAGTGCCAGGAAACTTCCTGAAATTGCAAAATCCCTGCTCAGTTGTGCTGTCACTGCAAAGGCTGGAATCACAAAATATCCTGAGTGTAAGGGACCCACAGGGATCATCCAGTCCAACCCCTGGCCCTGAACAGACACCCCAAAATCCCACCCAGACTGGGGCTGAGGCTCTGAACATGCTTTGCCTCTTGTTTTCCAAGCCCCAGTTTCCAAGTTAGGCTGATGCAGTTGGGGTGGATGGTGAGTGCACCTGGGAAGATTTGGGGGTGATAACAGAGGGGGTGATAAAACAGTGGGGATCACACAGGGGGATCAAGAAGCAGTGATAACATGGGGGGATCACACAGGGGGGATGACACAGGGGGGATCACACAAGGGGGATCACACAGGGGTTGATAACACAGGGGGGGATCACACAGGGAGTGAACACGGGAGGGATCACACAAGGAGTGATAACACAAGGGGGATCACACAGGTGTTGATAACACGGGGGGATCACACAGGGGATGATAACACAGGGGATGATACAGGAGGGATCACACAGGGGATGATAACACAGGGGATGATACAGGAGGGATCACACAGGGGTTGATAACACAGGGGTTGATAACACAGGGGGGATCACACAGGGGTTGATAACACAGGTGTTGATAACACGGGAGGATCACACAGGGGATGATAACACAGGGTATGATACAGGAGGGATCACACAGGGGATGATAACACAGGAGGGATCAAACAGGGGTTGATAACACAGGGGGGATCACACAGGGGATGATAACACAAGGGGGATCACACAGTGGGGATCACACACAGCAGGGATGATAACACAGGGGATGATACAGGAGGGATCACACAGGGGATGATACAGGAGGGATCACACAGGGGTTGATAACACAGGGGGGATCACACAAGGAGTGATAACACAAGGGGGATCACACAGTGGGGATCACACACAGCAGGGATAACATGGGAGGGAATAACAGAAGGGGGTAGCACAGGGAAGTTGATTCATTTTTCTGACCTGCAGCTCCCCTGTGCCAGGGATCCAGCAGGGGGTGACTTCCCTGGAAATGCAGCTCCAACTTGGACAAAGGACATAGGGAAGGAGGTCAGAGGGGAAACCACAGGCTGAGCAGTGTGAACTGAAGGTTCCAGATATTTCCAGTACAAGCTGTCCATGGAGTCATTGAATGCTTTGGGTTGGAAGGGACATTAAAATCATTCTGTCCCACCCCCTGCCATGGGCAGGGGCACCTCTCACTATCCCAGGTTGTTCCAGGGATGGAAACACTTCCAGGGATGCTTCTGTGTGCCAGTAACAATCTGTATAGGACACCTGAGAGCTCTCAGATCTCTTTTCTTGGATCCCTTTCCCTTTTACACACACAGAGCCAAACCCACTGTAGATCCCAGGGCTGTTAGTTCAGGTCCCACACTGCAGAGCAAGGTTTTGTTTTCCCCTCATGTCTCTGCCTGCACAGGGGCACGAGCTCTGGACAAGATTTCTCCTTCCCCTGAGAAGAAGACACTCAGTGCATGTTCCTGCTGCCTGCCAAGGGTTCAGCACTCTGCACATGCTGCAGAATGCAGGAAAAGCAGGGATTGGAAAAGGAACCTTGCTGCCTCCAGGACTTTGGAGGCTGCTCCGGTGCAGGGAGTCTGTCCTTGAGCAGGGAGCTGGGAGGACACTTTGCTGTTGAGGGGAATCTCTCCAATCTGCAGGATTTATCATTATTATTGCTAGCTGTAGGATTTCAGGGGAGCTGTGGGTGGAAGGAATGTGTGCTCACATGCTGTGACCCCTGGCAGGTTCTGCTCCTGCTGAAGAGAAGTTTACCTTGAATTGGTTCCTGGTTTCAGTCAGCCCTGGGGAGGGTGAAGCAATGCTCTGAGTGCTGTGGGGCAGGACAGGCCCCCAGGAGGAGGAACAGGGACCTTGTGGTCCCACATGTGACCTGGCCTTGCATCACTGGGGAGAGCTTGATCATCACTGGAGAGTTGTCATTAGATTTTTCTTTTCCATACTGCATAAAGTCCACTTAGTGAAGGGTAAAGTTGAGGACTTGATCAATAAAAAAAGCCCAACAAAACAACAACCCCAAACTTTGAGTCGTTTCTTTGCAAGTCTGCTTATATTTTTGTTTTCACTCAGATTTCAGTCTGAGTGTTGGAGCAGCTGAAATTTTCCATGTCATCATCAACTGCAAAACCTTTCTCCATTTTTAGCCCATCTCTGCTTGGGGAAAACACTCAAACACTTAAACAGTCTCATTCCTCTGAAGATTTAAGCAGATTTGGGTTTTTTTTTAAGAAGAAATCATGTAATTAATTGACCACTGCCCAAAGATTGATGTTCCTGTTAAAGTGATGGATAAAATTACTGAAGGTGGGAGCAGAATTCCGATAGAAGTTGCATGAGGTTCTTGCAGAAACAGCTTTGCACAACCAGGCCCAACGTGCTTTTATGCAATGATTGCAAAATATTTTACAGGAATGGGGGGAAGGCCAGGGGGCCCTTTGAAACAGGAGGAAGTTGTGCTGTCAAAGGGCTCAACGTGTTAAATGGGATTGAAATCCCTCCTGGTAAATTCCATGAGCTCTGTCTCCCACCCTGAGTAATTTGTGCTTTCCCCTTCAATTAATAACAACTTAGATAAAAATAGAACCTAAATCTTCTCATCCCTAATCCAGGACCTCATCCATGGCTCCATGAGCAATGGATAATCTTGTTTTCCTCCAGTGAAAATAAATGGAATTTCTTCTTTCCTCCTAACTTATTACTGGAATATTGGAGGTTTTGAGGTGGAGGTACCTCCCCATTGCTGGAGAAAGGGTACAAAGCTGAACTTCAGAAAATAAATAAATAGAAATACAACCACATGCATATAAAAATACTCCAAAAAACCTGAATTAAATCATTCTAGGCTCTAATTTATGATTGAGGAGTGTCAGATCCATGGTTCTTTATGGAACCTTCTTTGATAAATATAGGAATATTGGAGGGACCAACAATAAAACCACCAAAAAAAAAATCCACAAAAAAAAATTTAAAAACAATCCCAGAGAAACCAGCCTCCCCTCCTCTCTTCTTTGCCTGATTATTCCCTTAAACCCCTTTGCCTTCTTGATGCTGCCACTCAGCTGGACATAATCTCCTTGGATGGGCTTTAATGTCCCTCCCAACCCAACGCATTCCATGGAAATCCGGTTAAAACCCAGGTGCCAAAGAGAGGAGAAATGTTCTCTCAGAGACGTTTGCTCTTGAGGCCTGGGCAGCACAATTGTTGCTTCTGTCTCTCGATCTTTAGATCTTACCAAGGTAGGATTGATAAACAGGATTTGTGCCAGGGCAGGGAGCTCAGCTCCTACAAACAGAGCTGTCTTCCCAGGAGTGGATCCCAAATGAGAAGATCAATAGATTGGTGTTGTAGAAAGGTGGTGAGAATCACAATTTGTATTTCATTACTGTCAACAGGAAATAATTCAATACAGATATCTGTGTTTGCCTTGCCAGGGTGGTACCGAGGATACACACTCCGGAATAAATCCAAGAAGGTACGACCTGACTTTTGGGTGACTCCCATTTTAATTTCACACCTTGCCAGACCCCATCTGGTGCTGAAAGCTCTTGTATTTCTTGTCTTAACCTCAGGCAGGACTCCTGGTCATGGTGTCCTGTCCTCAGTGACAGAAATCAATGACCTTGAGCTGAAAGTTCAGAGCCATGTGTTAGGAATTCCTCCATGGAAGCATGAGGAATACAGTTGGAACTTCCAAAATTACCTGTTCCCATCTCCATACAGGAGATTATTGCTTTATTATGATGCTCTGGGACCTGTGCACATCCAGCATTAGTTCTAGTTAATGGGAACATCAGAGTTTTGACTGGAAAATATTCCAGAAATTACACATCCCTGGCTCTCAGCCAAGCTGCTGGAGCTGGGGCTGGAAGCTGCCTGGAAATCCAGGTTCCCCCAGGAATGCTGGCACCTCTCCTGTGGTAACATCCCCCACAGCTTCTGCTTTTAGGGGTAAAGAGGAGAGAAAAGGGAACAGAAAAGGATTCTAGCATTTCCAGAAGGTTTCTCTGTAACAACAAAAATTTGGGAATTTCTGCAGGTGCTGGTGGTGGGAGCTTTTCTAGAGAGCACAGGGTAGTCTGACAGAGGACTCCAGGAATATTTCATGGCAATGACTGGTAATTTTTAGGAATTTCCAGCATTTTCTGCAGGAAGGTGAGAATCATTGGTGTAAAACAAGGAATCAGCTTCTCTGAGTTGCCAGAGTGGAACCTGCTGCTCCTCTCTGTCCTTTTTTCTTGGCGTACTGGGACATTTCTTACTCCTTTCCCCTGTTTTTTGTTAAATATCTTCTTGTCACAGCCTATCCCACAGTCAGATTGATTTATTTCATTTCTCTCTTTATTTTTAGGGCATTTTCCCAGAAACTTACATCCATTTAAAAGAGGCCATCGTGAAGGACCGGGGGTAGGTTGGCACTTCTTTGGCAGCAAAACCCAGGGAATTTCATTCCATTTAAACCCCCAAAGAACCAGTTGAAATAGCTGTGGCTGTCACAAAGCCAGGGTGTACCTCCTGAGCTGGACTAGTGCTGCATAATTCCATTTTTCAGGCACTGACAAAGCAGAGCAGTCGGGAGTAGGGGCAGCGGGAGATGATTTGCAGAGTTAAGGAGGCTCTGCTGGACAAGTCACTGCTGGGGAGGATCAGCCCAGCTCCATCCAGCTCTCCTGGGGACTCCTGGAAGCCATAGCAGACTCCTGCTGGCAGCCAGGGCCCAGCAGGAGCGTGGATTCCTTCCTGTCTTGGAAAACACTGGAGGAAATGACTCCTCCTTGGATTCCTTGAGCTGGGTCTGTGCTCATAAAGTGAGAGCAAAACAGCGGCTGCAAAGGAAGGAACTTTATAAAACACTTCTTTTTCAACTCTCATTTTCAAGTAACTTTACCATTGCATGTGGGGATTCTTCCAAATTTAATTTCTGTCTCTTTATCCTGGGTTTGGAACAGATGCACAGGGAATAAGAGGGGTGAAAGGAGCTTGAAGCATTTTGCATTAAAAATGGATGATGAATGTGGATGTGTGTGTTGAGAACAGCTTAAGGGTCTTGACATCATGTGTGAGTGAATTGTGTGAACATCAACTCCTCTGGAGTTTCCATTTTTACATTTATCAAAAAAGGGTGTTTTGCATTAACTGTAAACCCTGAGTGTGAAACCTTTCTCTGGTTGTCTCCCTTCTCCCCAGGCAGCACGAGACAGTGATTCCCAGCGAGCTGCCCCTCGGCCAGGAGCTGACGGCCACGCTGCGGGAGTGGGCAGTGATCTGGCACAGGCTGTACGTGGTGAGTGCCAGGGCTGGGGCTGTGAGGGGAGCTCAGCCTGGGAATGGTGAGGGTGAGGGGAGCTCAGCCTGGGAATGGTGAGGGTGAGGGGAGATCAGCCTGGGAATGGTGAGGGTGAGGGGAGCTCAGCCTGGGAATGGTGGCTGTGAGGGGAGATCAGCTTGGGGCTGGGGCTGTGAGGGGAGCTCACCTGGGGCTGGGGCTGTGAGGGGAGCTCAGCTTGGGCTGCTGGCTATGGGGGAGTGGGCAGTGATCTGGCACAGGCTGTACGTGGTGAGTGCCAGGGCTGGGGCTGTGAGGGGAGCTTAGCCTGGGAATGGTGAGGGTGAGGGGAGCTCAGCCTGGGAATTGTGGCTGTGAGGGGAGCTCAGCCTGGGAATGGGGCTGTGAGGGGAGATCAGCCTGGGAATGGTGGCTGTGAGGGGAGATCAGCCTGGGAATGGTGAGGGTGAGGGGAGCTCAGCCTGGGAATGGTGAGGGTGAGGGGAGCTCAGCCTGGGGCTGGGGGCTGTGAGGGGGGCTCAGCCTGGGAATGGTGACTGTGAGGGGGGCTCAGCCTGGGAATGGTGACCTTGAGGGGAGCTCAGCCTGGGAATGGTGAGGGTGAGGGGAACTCAGCCTGGGAATGGTGGCTGTAAGGGGAGCTCAGCCTGGGAATGGTGAGGGTGAGGGGAGCTCAGCCTGGGAATGGTGACTGTGAGGGGAGCTCAGCCTGGGAATGGTGACCTTGAGGGGAGCTCACCTGGGGCTGGGGCTGTGAGGGGAGCTCAGCTTGGGCTGGGGGCTATGGGGGAAGTGGGCAGTGATCTGGCACAGGCTGTACGTGGTGAGTGCCAGGGCTGGGGCTGTGAGGGGAGCTCAGCCTGGGAATGGTGACTGTGAGGGGAGCTCAGCCTGGGAATGGTGACTGTGAGGGGAGCTCAGCTTGGGGCTGGTGGCTGAGGGGAGCTCACCTGGGGCTGAGGACTGTGAGGGGAGCTCACCTGGGCTGGTGGCTGAGGGGAGCTCAGCCTGGGCTCTGCAGGGGAGCTCATCCCAGGGCTGGGGGCTGTGAGGGGAGCTCAGCTTGTGAGGGGGGCTCCGCCTGGCAATGGTGGCTGTGAGGGGAGCTCAGCCTGGCAATGGTGGCTGTGAGGGGGGCTCAGCCTGGCAATGGTGGCTGTGAGGGGGGCTCAGCCTGTGAGGGGAGCTCAGCCTGGGCTCTGCAGGGAGCTCTGTGCCTCTGCCTGGGACAGAGCTGAGTGATGGAATGGGGGGCTCAGAGTGTTCAGCTGTGGGGTCTGACAGGCAGGGTGACACTGTGGGTGTCCCTGCCCTGGGGCAGAGCTGAGTGATGGAATGGGGGGCTCAGAGTGTTCAGCTGTGGGGTCTGTCACAGGCAGGGTGACACTGTGGGTCACACTGTCACCGTGTCAGGGCTGCCTGGGGGGCCCAGCTCACCTGGGGGATCCAGGCCCTGCTCTGCCTGTCCTTGCCAGCCCTGCATGAGGGCAGGAAAGCCTAGCTGGGCACAGAGCTGGAGTTTGATGCAGCTGTGGGCAGGGTGGGCTCTGCTGGGCTGGGAGAGTTGTAGGAACCCCATGGACTGGCTGATTCCCACCCAGAGCTCCCTTGGGAAACAGGGACAGAACCAGGGATGTGTCATGGGGGGAGACGTGACTTGTCAAAAATCCACATCATGGAATGTTCTGGGCTGGAAGGGATCACTGATCCAACCCAGGCCCTGCACAGACCCTGCAAAATCCCACCTTGGGCATCCCTGGCAGCACTGTCCAAACTGTCCTGGAGCTCTGGCACCCATTGCCTGGGGAGCCTGGGCAGCCTTTCCCAAAATCCAGCCTGACCCTCCCTGGCACAGCCCCAGCCATCCCTGCTCCCATCCCTGCCCCACAGAAGGAATTCCTCGGCTGCTCCAAGGCCTCCCATGTCTGGAGCTCTCAGTAGGGTGGGGAAGGAGCTCTCATGTCCCAAATCCCTGAGCACAGAGTCCCCTCAGCAGTGTCACAAGCCTGGCACTGCAGGGATCTGAGGGCTGTCCTGCAGCAGGTGCTTCTTGCTCAAAGAAATGAGTCCACAGGGACTTGCTTTATTTTAAAGGCACATTAAAGAGTCAAATTTGATTTTTCTCTGAGCAGGAACGACTTCAGCCTGCACAAAATGTGCTCCAAGACTTTAATTAAGAAGAGGGAGTGAGTTTAAATGAGCTCTAATCACCCAGTGCACTCAGAGCAAGTTTTCCTATTGGAAATTTCACCAGGCCACAAATAAGTTGTGTTTGTGTGCCACGAAACCACAAGAATTTATTCCACCCTCTCAATTTAATGAGAAGCTCTACATGATGGTATTACTGTGTGAAAAGAGAGTTTTGTTCCTGGCATTTTTTCTTTCTGAATAACTTTCAGGTCCCAGCCTCAGAATCTGTTTTTTTAACAAGCAGAAATCTTTCATGTTCCTGTGCTTAACCACTATAAGTCTTAAAATAGGTTTGGAAAATGTTGTGGTTTAAAATGGATTTGAGTTTATTTTATTTTCCCTGCAGTATGTATTAAAAGAATTTTTTAAAAAGCTAGAGGAGGAAGGAGGCATTTGAGGAGAAAAAGGAAACACGAGGGGATTTTTTATTTTGGCAGCATTTAATTTCACTTCTTTAATTTCTGTGGGTTTCATTGCAGCAGTGGCTTTATCTCCACTGCAAAATAAATACAGAAATGGGGAGAGTTTTTAATTGGTCTAGTTAATAGGAATTAGCTGTGGAGATAACTCAGGTCAAATTGAGGTCTGCTCTGAAAATTCACATGAATTGCCTTTCTTTGCAAGCTTTTTTATGCAAGAACATGGGGTGGTGGGGGGGTTGTTTATGAAATGTATCTCAAATATCTTTTCTATGGAGCTAAAAACTCAAGCAGCCCCTGTCAGCACCTAGGTATTCACCCAAATCGAAGGGAGGATTGTTTTCATACCTTTAAATTTGAGGGAAATATGAGTAGTTTATGTCATTCCTGTTCATTGCAGAGATGAGAATGGGGAGATAATTGCAATTAGGTTCTTTCTGTGCTGTGTGGGAGCAGGAGGGGTTCGTATGAACAGCTCCAGCCCCCAGGGAGCACCAGAAGGTGACAGGGGCTGTGGGGGAGATGTGACCCAAACCCAGCTCCTGGCCTTTGGGATCTCAAACCCCAGGGAAGGCTCTTAATGCAAAACCAGGCACTGAATTAGGCTTAAATTTCTCCTTTGGAGCTGAATGACCTCATCACTGTGCCAGTAACTCAAATCTGTGGCAAAAGAGTCAGAATCCTCCCAGGAGCTGCCCCACTGAGGTGGCAGAGAGAGAGGGAAGCCTGGGCTCCCTTTTTAATGGGTTAAATGTCATCCCTGACACTTTAAAAGCTTATTTACTTATCTAAGCACACACTGCCACAAACAGGGTGGGTTACCACATATCCATGTTTAATTACAGCCTTGGAGCTTGGAGGTGCAGGAACAAGGTGTGGGGATGGGACTGATTTTATGAGGGTGGAACCAGTGAAGGGCATGGGAAGTATTTTCATTAATTAGAGATGGTAACAGGAATGGCAGGAGGGGACTCTTCACCAGGCAGGTTTTGTTCAGTGTCCTTGTGCAGTTGTGATTCTTTAACATAATTTCTCTGTGCCTTTTATAAAAAACTCCATCAGAGTGGTCTGGAAGTGCTGGAAATCACCAGTGGTCTATTTTTAGTGGGTGAGGTTTTTCTGAAATAATGTCCCAGGGAAAGGTGAAGCCCTTAAAGACACTTAAAGATCTTAAAGGCACTTAAACCTTGGCAGTGCCAAGTGCTGCAGAATTTCCTGTGTGGCTCTGATCTTGTGGTGTCACAAAGTGCCACGTATTTTTAGTTCAATAAAACTTGTGTGGGTTCTGCAGCTGCACACATTTCAGAAAGGTTGCTGAGCTAAGGTTCCCAGGTTTTCCTTGATTAAAATTGCCTTTTTTTTTTTGCCTCAGAACAACAAAACCACGCAGTTCAGGCATGTCCAGCAGCTCACCTACAGCCTGATAGAGTGGAGATCCCAAATCCTCTCTGGGACCCTGCCCAAGGATGAACTGGCTGAGCTCAAGAAAAAAGTCACTGCCAAGATTGACTATGGCAACAGGTGAGCTCCAAACTCCACCTGCAGGGCAGAGGAGGCTCCCAAACCCCAGGGAAGGCTCTTAATGCCAAAGCAGGCACTGAGTTAGGCTGAAATTAGGTGAAATGGCAGCTTTGAGTCCCTGTGACATTGTGCCCACCTGGCAGGTGGAGATGGAGCAGTTGGTTCTTGATGTGCCACAGATCTCTGTGCCTTGCCAGGAATTCTCCTCTCTGAATTCTGCTCAAATCCTGGCACGGGGGGGCCTTTCCCTTGGTGTGTGCCTGGGTTTGGATGTGTGGGGAAATGCTCTGCTTTGTCAGCAGCTGTGGGGCAGGATTCCACAGACACCCCAGCCCTCAGTGGTTTGCAGTCCCCAGGACTCATTTATCTGCCTGTCAGCTGTGACTCAGGTCATAAGTGAATTAAGAAGAAGCTTATGGCAAAGAATAACAATGAGCTGCAATCTGGGAGCTTGGTAGACATTCATCCACCTTTGGAACAAAGCCATTGAAGCAGGAATAAGGGAGATGTCACCTTAGGATTGAATTGCCTGACAAATTCCTTCTCTCTTCAATGGGAAAATGGGAGGGAGGAGTTTTCTGAGGCAGGAAGAGCCTTCTCTCTTCAATGGGAAAATGGGAGGGAGGAGTTTTCTGAGGCAGGAAGAGCAGTAGTGAGTGAGGTTATTCCAAGGAGTGGGATGTCGAGCACTGGCAGCCTGGGCAGGGATTTGATCTTTGCTGCTGACACATTCTGGCTCTTTTTTTGTCTCCTGGGGCTGTCCAGGATCCTGGGTCTGGACCTGGTTGTCCGAGATGACAATGGGAACATCCTGGACCCAGATGAGACCAGCACAATCTCCCTCTTCAAGGCCCATGAAACTGCATCCAAGAGGATTGATGAGAGGATTCAGGAGGAGAAGGTACCTCTGCTGTCCCTGGTTTGTCCTCTGTGCCCACTGAGCTTTTATATTCCTCTTAATGTTGAGCTCCTCTGGCAACAGAACTAAATTCTCCTGTGTTTGTTTATCGTGGAAATAGAAAATGTAATGGAAATCTGGAATTCTTTGCAGTCCCTGCAGCAGAGTTTGGACCTCCGGGGACAGCCAATATTTAACTCCACACACACTTACAGCCTCTATGTGAACTTCAAGAACTTTGTCTGCAACATTGGGGAAGATGCAGAGCTGCTGATGAGCCTCTATGACCCTGACCTCTCCAAATTCATCAGGTAGGGGCTTTTTTGGAAATTCTTAAGCAATGTAGTCGTCAAGGTGATCATTCAAAGAAGTCAGCGGGTTAGAAAGGGACATCCAGCAGATGTTTTCCAGTTCTGTTGGTTGCTGCCCCAGTGGGGGAAGATGAATTCCAATTACTTTGGAATGAGTTTCAGAGAGATAGGAAGTCCAGGCACTGTCCCTCCTAAAGCTGGGTATTTCTTTGATCCCACATTGTCTTTTTATATTCTTAATTTTCCCTGCTGTGGCTGCAAGCCTTGGTTAAGCATTTTATTAATTGTTTCCCAGTAAATCATGGGTTTAAATGATGTTTGCTGTCCAGCCAGTGCCAGTTCACATCTGAAGAGTTGGGAGGATATGAGGAGCTTTATCAGGGAGGCAGTTCCGTGTCAGGAACACTCTGTGTCCATCACTGCAGTTATCAGGTGTGGCCATGCAGTGGGAATTGTCCAGGGAAGCAGCTGCCAGGGCTCACCCCATCCTGCCTCCATCAGTGAGTCACTTCAGAGGCATTTTGGGATAAAAGATTGGTCAAATATTCCTTAAAGGTTAAAATGCTGTTGGGCTTTTGCCAGGAAATGAGGATGTCAGGTGTTGATTTGTTAAAATTTACTTTTTCTTCCTTTCTTTGCAGTGAAAATTACCTGGTTCGTTGGGGCAGCAATGGGATGCCTAAAGAAATTGAGAAACTGAACAACCTCCAAGCAGTGTTTACTGTAAGTTCAGAGAATCCCAGAACAGGTTGGGTTGGGAGGGACCTGAATCCCATCCAGTGCCACCCCAGCCATGGGCAGGGACAGCTCCCACTGTCCCAGGGGGCTCCAGCCTGGCCCTGGACACTTCAGGGATTCAGAAGCAGCCACAGCTCCCTGGGGATTCCATCCCAGCCCATCCCCACCCTCACAGGGAAGGATTTCTCCCTATTATCCCATCACTCCCTCTGGCAGTGGGAAGCCATTCCCTATGTCCTGGCACTATCAGTATCTCCGTCCCCCTCACGGTCTCCCTCCAGATCCAGAAGGCCACAATTTTTACCTGTGTAGAACTCAACAAAACCCTCCTGTGGTATTCACATTCTCTGAACAGAGAGAGACATCATTCTCTCTCCCAGGATTTTTCCTGGGGATGGCAATGAGAAGCTCAGAGAAGAAGAGAAAACCATTCTTACCTCTGCTTGCTGCTGCTGTTTGGCACATGTGGAAGGTGTTATGGAGATTGTTTACCCAAAGTGATTTTACTTCGGGTAAACAGTTACTGCACACTGGTGAAGGTTGTTTTGTTTCCTTGACCAGTTGGGTCAAAGCTGTGTCCTGGCTGTCTCAGACAGTCATGGGTTTTACTTTAGTATCTCTTTGGGATGTAATTTAGTATAGTATTAGTGTAGTATTATAGTACAGTATATATACTATATATATATAGTATATAGTAATTATTATTATTACTATTTAGTATAGTATTACTATTTATTATAGTATTATATAGTATAGCTTAATAAAGCAATTGTTCAGCCTGCTGAATTCATGGAGTCAGAGCACATTATGCCCTGGCTGGGGGATTGCCCATTTCCCCTCCCTCCTTCCCTCCCTCCTTCTCTCTTCTTTTCCTCTCAGAAAGGACACTGATGGAAGTTGATGTGAGCTCTTTTTTCAGGACTTGAGCAGCTCAGACCTGATCAGGCCCAGGATCAGCCTGGTGTGCCAGATCGTGCGGGTGGGGCACATGGAGCTGAAGGATGGCAAGAAGCACACCTGCGGGCTGCGCAGGCCCTTCGGCGTGGCAGGTGGGCACTGCCCCCCTGGGGGCACCTGCAGGGCCCACTAAACCCCTGGGGGGCCTGGGACATGGGGCTGGGAACTGGGAGCTGTGTGCTGTAAGTGCCAGCACACACTGGGAGCTGCCAGGGCCAGCATTTCTGCTCCAGGGCGGATCAATTGTCCCTCTGAGATGTTTCATGAAGGTGGTAGCTGGAGATCAAACTCTGTCACTGCTCACTTTTGTCACTTTTGTCACCTCCCACAAATATAACAGGCTGCCAGGCTGCAGCAGACTTATCAGGGCTTTATCAGAGTGGGATTTGCTCTTCAGGACTCATGGGATAAAGCTGGAGGTTTTAAAGGAGCCTTGGTGAAAGAGACTGCCAATTCTTATTTTATTCCAGGGACTTCTTGTGAAGGGGCTTGCTTGAAATCCTTGGTGGGAATCAATATCCAAAGAAGCAGCATTTGAATACAAGTGGAATTTCTTTGCCTTGAAATGCCCCAGTGCCACCTGGTTTTCTCAAAGGGTGTATTTTATAAGAGTATTTTATCAGGGTGTATTCAACATGTTCACACTCACTGCTATGCAGAGCTGACAATGCACATCATTGTAAATGTGCTTTAAAAAAAGTTAAAACGAGAGCGATGCCCTCCATTGCTGTCACAGAATCCCAGATTTTTTGGGAGTTGGAAATAACCATAAATCCCATCCAGTTCCACCCCTGCCATGGCCAGGACTCCTTCCACTACCCCAGGTCGCTCAGAGCCCTTGTTTTGAATGACACTGGCCCAAAATAAACCCTTATTGTTTCCATTCTGAGAGGGCAGGGCTCTCTCTGGGTTCTTGGCAGCTCTGAGTGATGCTCTGGTGTCGTTGCAGTGATGGACATCACTGACATCATCCACGGGAAGGTGGACGACGAGGAGAAGCAGCATTTTATCCCCTTCCAGCAGTGAGTACTGGGCTCCAGGGCTCACCCACCCCTGGCCAAAGCAGGCATCCTCTGGGGAGGGACAGATGTGTCTGGGAGCCTGGCAGAGCCCCAGGGGCTCTACAAACAGATCAGCTGATAGCAGCAGGCAGCTCTTTGCAGGGAGAGGTTTCTGTCACCCTCAGGAGCCTTTGTTCCCCTTGGTTTTCGTGGCTCTGTCAGAGACTCAACTGCTTGGGGACTTCAGCCCTGCAGCTGGAATTTCTGGGTACCTGTGGGGTGAGGAAGAGGAACACAGAGTAAAATAATGTGGGGCTGGAGGAATGTGACTTACAAAATGTTGAGGGGTTGAAAGGCAGGATTTTCAGAGAGGCTCAGCAGAGACACAGCTTTTTGTCACTGCTGTGTGGGAGCCTCTGTGCCACTCCCTGCCCGCCTTTCCTGGTCAGGCTCAGTCATAGGGAGGGAAGGGGGTTCTCCCTCTTTCTGGGGAGGAAATTCCAACCCAAATGAGTTCTGCATTTCTGCACTGAGAGTTAGACTTGTGTGTTTGTTCTGTCTGCTCTGATTGCTCCCTTTTTTTGGCACATTGGAGTGACAAAAATGGAGCTTGTTTGGGTAGACCCAGCCTTGTTGTTACAGCCCTAAATAGAGCAAAGCATTGGCTGCAGCCATTTGTTTTTACAGGGTATTTTCAGGGGAGATTTGGGTTTGTTTCCCTGCCCTTTCAGGGCCTGGAAGGATGGCTTTCCCTTTGCAGAATAATGTTAGTCCGCTACTTTTTCTTTTTTTTTTTTTTTTTTTTTGGGAGTTTGATTGGTTATTTTTTATTTGTTTAGGGGTTTTTGTTTTGGTTTGGCTTTTTTGTTTGTTTGTTTGTTTGTTAATTGTTCTGGTTCGGGGTTTGTTTGGTTTTTCTAACTTGTTTGATTAGTTTTTTGTTTTGTTGGTTTGGGTTTTTTTCCCATTTTTTTTCTGCTCCAGTGAGGCTGAGTTCAGACTCCCAGCTGGACACCAGGGTGGGCAGCCTGTGGAGACCTCGTTTCTCCCTCATTGTTGGTGGTGTGGGTACAGGAGTGAAGTCAGGGTCAAGATCCAAACCTCACGAGTCTTGTTCGTGACTAGGGATGGGTTCATCACTTAGGTGTTGTCACAGCAGTCATTAATTTATATTAATTTATATTAGTTTACCAATAGTTAATCTGCATAGAGACAGCTCTGAGACAAACCTGAAGTCAGGGCTTAAATCCTGAGGTCAGTGTTACTTACCTTAGGCCTGAGGGATAGACTGTGGTGCGTTTCCTAGTGCGAAAGTTTAAATGGATTTTGTGCAGGTGAAGGAATGAAAATCCCCATGGAATCCTTAAAAAACCCCCATTGATTTGTAAACCAGCCAGCTGTTGGCCAGCCCTCTCTTGCATGTGATTGGTGTCAGCCTGTCCCAATTCCTGACCCCGTTTTTGTGGTCCCCCTGCCCAGGATTGCCATGGAAACCTACATCAGGCAGCGGCAGCTGATCATGTCCCCCCTGATCACCTCCCACGTCATCGGCGAGAACGAGCCCCTCACCTCTGTCTTCAACAAAGTCATCGCTGCCAAGGAGGTCAACCACAAGGGCCAAGGTGCAGCCTGGGGAAACCCAGCCTGGGGGAGGCTCCAGGGAATAAATGGGTGGTGAAAGTCTAGGGAGCAAGGTTTAGTGGAGTTTAATCCCTTCCCCAAGCCCAACAGTCTTTGCCGTGGTTCTCACTTTGTCCCTTTGTCCCATCGCACATGGAGGTGGAATCCAGATAAAACCAGACAAAACTTGCATGAGAACAGCTCCCCCAGCTCCTTGCTTGCTAGTCATACATTTAGGGTCAATACATTTTAACACCTTTAAAATAAAAGTGTGTTATAGGGCATGAAATACTTGTAAGTGGACATGGCTGCGTGTCCCAAATGGTTTTGGGGTTAAATCACATTATTCCAGATTTTTCTGGTCTTCCTTGTCTCAAAGACACTCAAGATTCATCTCTGAAAGTTTGGGGCTTGTTTCAGAGAATCTTCTTGCCAAGAAAAATCTTTCTCAGATTCAGGGACAGGAAGGACTGGGCAAGAGAGAACCAGATGGGGACATGGAATTGTCATGAAAACACAGATTTTTTTGGAAGCACAGGCTTAAATTTCACGGGTTTGTACCTGTTTATTTTCAGTAAACAAGTGTCATCTCCCTTTTCTTAGGTCTCTGGGTCTCCCTGAAGTTGCTCCCTGGGGATCTGGCTCAGGTTCAGAAGGATTTTTCCCACCTTGTAGACAGATCCACTGCAGTGGCTCGAAAAATGGGGTTCCCTGAGATCATCCTTCCTGGTAGGTCCTGTGTGCTTCTACATTCCATGGAGTGAAAGAGCCACCTGAAATGCTAGAATTTCAGTCACAAAAAGATTTATTAAAAAAAAAATCTGAAAACTTTATATTTCTCTTCAAATTTCCAGGTTATTTTCTTATTTTTTTGTCACAAGAAGTTGAAAACATGAGTTTCCTTTCTTATGGCAAAATGATGGTTTATGGAGCTTTTGGAAGAAAATGTCTCCTTAGTCGAAGGAATTTTTGTTGCATATGGCTTTGACCTACCCATTCCGAGTGGGTTTAACTCTAGAGAGCTCATTAAATTAAAAAACAAAACAAAACATAAGTACAGAGGTTTGTAGAAAGGAAAATGGTTCATTTTAGAAGATTTCATGTAATTTGAGACAGAGATGAAAATGGTGTGATGGGGGGTGTTGTTAATTAAAGGGTAAGAGGAAGTTAGGATAACGTGGTACCCAAGGGTGTTTAATTTCAAGCTGTCACAGTGGGAATGAGAATCCAGCTCATTAAACTCTGGGAATTGCAGGTGATGTCAGGAATGACATCTACGTCACCCTGATCCAGGGGGAGTTTGACAAAGGCAAGAAGAAAACCCCCAAGAACGTTGAGGTCACCATGTCTGTGCACGACGAGGACGGGAACCTGCAGGAGGTAGGACGGCCTCTGACACCCTCTGAAGATTTACACCCAAAATCCTCCAAATTTACCTTTTTTCCCCCTGCCTGTGTTTTGTCCAAAGAAAGCCATCCACCCTGGGGCTGGCTACGAGGGAGTCTCGGAGTACAAGTCTGTGGTTTATTACCAGGTCAAGCAGCCCTGCTGGTACGAGACTGTCAAGGTATGGCTCTGTCATCACTGCATGTGACCATGTTCACAGGGGTCTTAGGATGAGGGAAGAGATGAGAATGTTGACTCTATGTTTTAGAAAGCTTGATTTATTGTTTTTTGATATATATTATATTAAAACTGTACTAAAAGAATAGAAGAAAAGATTTCATCACAATGCTAACTAAGAATGGAACAAGAATGATAACAAATGTTTGTGACTGACTGAGACAGTCCAGACAGCTGGACTGTGATTGGCCATTAATTGAAAACAACTGCATGAGACCAATCCCAGATGCACCTGTTGCATTCCACAGCAGCAGATAACCATTGGTTACATTTTGTTCCTGAGGCCTCTCAGCTTCTCAGGAAAAAAAATCCTAAAGAAAAGATTTTTCATAAAACGTGTTTGTGACAACTGTGTGTCGCTGCTGAGTCAGGAAGGGAGTGAGGAGACACATAAACTCTAACTCACTTCAGCTGGTTAATCTGAGTTTATTAGAAACCCATTCTTTGATCCACCCTTCTGATAGAGGTGGACCTGATTGGTCATTTAATCAACACCCCTCACACCACTGGCTAGTTAAGAGGACACCCTTAGGTAAACATCTTATGAGAAAACAGCTGTTCAAAGCACCAGCTGCAAGATTGGTTTAATTCTTTCTCTGAGTTTCTCACAGCTTTGTCCAGAACAATTCCTAGGAAAGTGATCTATTTCTGTCTCTCTGACGACACTGCCACATCCACAGGTCCCCCTTTTTGTTTAAAGGAGGGGCAGTGTTTGTTATCCCCTGCAGGGCCCCTTGCAGGAAGGAGAACAAGCACAGCTCAAGAGTCTTTTCAGCAATTTGCCAGTTGTTAATCAGAACCTCAATCAGACGCTGATTTAGAAGGGTCAGAGACATTTCCAACATAGACCATTGAATTCTGTCCAGTCAAGCCTTGCTCTGTGTGTTTTTCTGATAAAAAGCCCTTGCTAATTCTGAGGCAGTGACACACATCATGAGTCTGCTCAAGGGTTGGGTAGTTGAACATGTCAACAGCCCTTTTCCAGAAACTTCTACATCTGCCTTCTTCTCTGTGTGCAAAGCAGGACTGATGTAGAACAGCAGCTGCATCAGCACCAGATTGTGCTGCAGAGTGCCTGGGGAAGGGACAATGCTGTTTTCATCCTTTCTCCATGCAGGTGGCCATTGCCATAGAAGAAGTCAGTCGCTGCCACCTGAGGTTCACCTTCCGTCACCGCTCGTCCCAGGAGTGTGAGTGCCAGGAAGGGGCACCTGCAGGACTGCTCTGCTTCTCCCACTCCCACTGAGTGTAGAACTTGCATTTCTGCTTATTCACAGTGTTACAGATTTTCTTCTTCCTCAGTTTACTTATTCCCAGTTTTGTGGCAAGCAAAAAACCAAAAATAATTCAATATTTTGCACCCAAAATTTGGTGCTGGTTTTGTCCTGAAACTAAAATTTTGTAAGGAGCAGCAGTTTATCCCCCTGGAAGACAATTGTGAATGTTTGTTATTGCTTTGGCTTCTGAGTGTAGGGTGTTGCTTTTAATTTATTTCCCAAAATTCACTGCAAGGCCTGGTGGGCTTCTAATGATCTTCCTATAGGAGGATTTGTAATTAGGCTGATGAAAGGCTAATGAGAGCATTAGAGCCAGAAGTTCCATCAGATCACTTCAGAGCCCTGAAATGAGATCAATAATGTGAGGCTCAGCCATTTAAAGGCTCTCAAAGGTGCCTGGTTCTGAGGGCAGTGACATCCTTCCATATCCACAGCTCACAAACCAAAATCCCAACCAAAAGTATCTATAGAATTCTATCTCAGAGGATCATTGAATTGTTAAGGTTAGAAAAGACCTGGAAGATCAAGGAGTCCAACCATTAATCTGTCCAGAAGAAACACTAAAATTGTGTCTGGGAGATGCTCCAGGAGGATGTGTTTGTGTAGCTGCAGTTACCTATTAAATAAAGCTGCTGATGAGGTTAGAGGGCTGCATTTGGGATTGTGTGGACATGAATAAGACAATGGCTAATGAAGATTTCTCCTGTTTTGCAGCCAGGGATAGATCTGAGAGGGCTTTTGGCATGGGCTTTGTGAAGCTGATGAATGCAGATGGAACGACGCTGCAGGATGGCAAACACAATTTGATTATTTACAAGGTAACCTGGGCATTTCCAGCCTTGTCTCATGTTTGACTCATCAAAACTCTCTCCTGGCTGATTTTCCAAGCAGTAGAAAGCTACAAAATGTGTGTGTGGGGTGGGAAATCCTCCTAAACTTTGTGGCTTTGGAAATAGCTCAGTTCATTGCAGTATGGGCAACTTATCCCTGAAATTAGGAACTCAAACAATGATAGAAATGAAAAAGTGTTTCAAACCCGTTCTGGCTGTCACTGTGGGCCATGACCCTTCTCCCTGCTGTGTCCAACCAACAGGGTGACAACAAGAAAATGGAAGATGCCAAGAGTTATTTGACTCTTCCTTACACCAAAACAGAGATGGAGGAGAAGGAGGCTCCCTCAGGGAAAAACCTGCACTCTCTGGCCAACTTCACCCCCACGAAAGACAGCACAAAGGACAGCTTCCAGATTGCCACTGTCATCTGCTCCACCAAACTCACCCAGAATGGTAGGGCTTCTGCTGGGCTCTGAATTACAGAGGGCATTTTCTCCATGTTCTCCAGGCAGCTTTTTGTGTGTGGCCAGAGAGCTTCAGCTTTCATTTTGCTGCTCATGTGTCAGTGGCAGCCCCGTCCCATCAAGCTGCCAGAAGAAGCTCCCAGAATGTTTGTGCAGCCCCTAGAAACCCTTTCACACAAATATTCGATCCAGACTGCCAGTGCTCTGCCCAACAAGTTTGCTGGTGCATGTGGAAATGTCACCTGTCAGTGACAGTGTCTGTGTTTTATCAGAATTTGAAGTATTTGGGGTTAATTGCCTTCTTTCCTCTGCCTGTTCAGAGAGCAGCAGTTAGGGCTGAGCTCTCCAGGGTGATGATGTGCATTAGCTCTGCCCTGTGCCAAGGGGTCACAATGAAGAGCAGTGTGTGCCTGAGTCCAGCCTGGGCTGGTCACTGATGGGAGACTTCCAGCAGCTCTGGAAGGGCCTGTGCTGAGTCGTGCTCTTCTTCCAGTAAAATTCCTGGCTTCAGATACCTGCTCTTGAGACCTTAAAAAAACCTGCAGAATGGTCTCCAAATGTGTTATCAGGCAGCCAGGTTTCCATTTATAGCAGAGCTTTGCTGTTTTGCCAAGACAAAAGCACCTCAAGGTAACATTCTGTACCTCAGGGTGATTGCTCTTTGTGCACTGACTAAAAATAGCCTCCAGCCCTGCTGTGGGCTGCTCTGCAGCCCTTCAGGCAGCTGTAATTGCTGATTGCTCTTTGTGTCCTTGCAGTTGACCTGCTGGGTTTGCTGAACTGGCGCTCCAACGCCAGCAACATCGCCCACAACCTCAGGAAGCTCATGGAGGTGGAAGGAGGAGAAATTGTGAAGGTATTCCCAGGGATCTGAGCCTCCTTGGTGCACACACTCTCGTGTGTCAGCCTGGTGTTGAACCCACCACCAACCCTGGTGTTGTCTGGGTAGGCTGGGAGGGCAGGTCTGAGTGCTGAAGAATGGGAGAATCATCAAATCATGGGATGGTTTGGCTTGGAAGGCACCTTAAAATCAGCTTTTTCCACCTTCCACTGTCCCAGCTTGCTCCAACCTGGCCTAGGACACTTGGACACCAGGGATGGAATAGCCACAGCTCCTCTGGGAACCTGTGCTCCACCTCTCATAAGTGGAATTCACCAGAATTACAGAAGTTGATTATTACAGGGATTAGGGAGAGAGCAGTGACTTTATTTTCCTCTTTATCCTTATGAAATAAGAGATACATCCAAAGCCTAACTTTTCATTTTCAACTCCTTTGTGAATGAGGAGGGGCTTGCTGTGAATCTGGGAGCAGAGACAGCCCAGAGATCTCATAGAATATTGTGGGGAGACCTGAAATGGGGGAATTCCCACAGAAAACCTGAAGGATTTAGGAGGAAGCCTTACCTGCAGAAAGGGGTCTCAAGAGTGAATGTGCTGGGATTTTGCAAGGTGATGGTTTTATGGAGCAGCTGAGCATGAAGTTAATGTGTCCCTGTGTCACTGCAGACAGGCTGAGTGCAGGGTCCTGCCTGGGACAGGGCCAGGCTGCTTTGGAGAGCTCAGGATCTTCATCCTGTGGGATGAAAAAGCAATGGAACAGCAAAGTAGGGCTATTTAGAGCTGAGAAGAAAGATCTTCCTTACTGTAGAGATGATCATGACAGTCATGTACATGAACACAGGGCTGGGATCCCTTCTGAGGTGTTTTCTCATGGACACAGGGCTGGGATCCCTTCTGAGATGTTTTCCTATGGACACAGGGCTGGGATCCCTTCTGAGATGTTTTCTCATGGACACAGGGCTGGGATCCTTTTTGAGGTGTTTTCTCAGGGACACAGGGCTGAAATCCCTTCTGAGGTGTTTTCTCAGGGACACAGGGCTGAAATCCCTTCTGAGATGTTTTCCTATGGACACAGGGCTGGGATCCCTTCTGAGGTGTTTTCCTATGGACACAGGGCTGAAATCCCTTCTGAGGTGTTTTCCTATGAACACAGGGCTGGGATCCTTTTTGAGATGTTTCCTCATGGACACAGGGCTGAAATCCCTTCTGAGATGTTTTCCTATGGACACAGGGCTGGGATCCCTTCTGAGATGTTTTCCTATGGACACAGGGCTGGGATCCCTTCTGAGGTGTTTTCCTATAGACACAGGGCTGGGATCCCTTCTGAGATGTTTTCTCATGGACACAGGGCTGGGATCCCTTCTGAGGTGTTTTCTCATGGACACAGGGCTGGGATCCTTTTTGAGATGTTTCCTCATGGACACAGGGCTGAAATCCCTTCTGAGATGTTTTCCTATGGACACAGGGCTGGGATCCCTTCTGAGATGTTTTCCTATGGACACAGGGCTGGGATCCCTTCTGAGGTGTTTTCTCAGGGACAGGATTTACAGTCCAGCCAGGCTGTAAGGGGAGGAATGATCCAACTCATGCTCCTGCGCAGGATGCCAGAAGCAGTTGCCTTTCCCTACCCTTTTACTGTTCCTTTTCCCCTCTAGTTTTTGCCAGACACCCTCGATGCACTTTTCAACATCATGATGGAAATGTCAGAAAATGAAACCTATGATTTCCTGGTGTTTGATGCTCTGGTGAGTGAATCTTCTATGGCTGCAGAGTTTGTTTTCAGCCACATTTCCTGGTGATTCCAATGAGCAATTGGTATTTTGCTCTAGAATTAAATTATATTTAAACACTTCTTAAGGCTTTTTCAGGAGCCAGGACTGAAATGCACATCAGGTTTTTAGTAGGCACAGTGGAAAGAGTAATAAATTGCACACACACAGTATTTAGTGACTGTTATAACGTTATTAACACTCTCTGTAGCATTAATGCTGTTGATAAAACAAAAATTATAACCCAGCAAAATAAATTAGAGACTGTTCTATTCAAGTTAGTGTGCAGCTCTGTGCATCTGTTTCCTTCTGGACTTTTGGCAGGTATTTATTATTTCTTTGATTGGAGACATCAAGTTCCAGCATTTCAACGCTGTGCTTGAGACTTACATCTACAAACACTTCAGTGCAACCCTGGCCTATGTGTGAGTATTGGCCCAGGCCTCGGGTGTCACCCAGCAGTGTCACTGAGGGCTTTGAGGATGACATCAGCTCTTGGTGATGTGTTTCATTAGGTCATTTTGATGATGTTAGTGGGATAAAGGCAGCAGGGAGCAGACTTCTATCCCTTCTCTGTGTTCAAGAGAGAAGGAATCCTTCTTATTGCTCTTTTTGTCCTCTAAAAAATTCTGTTGTGAGATTTTTTTTCTGTGAAAACAGACAGAAAAGACACTTCCCTCATAGATCTTGGCTTTCCAGCCCTTTGATCAAGAACCCCTCAGCCAAAGGTCACCACCCTTGTGGTAACAGAAGTGAAAAGTTCAAGCTGAGGCCAATAGGGAGGGCAAAACCAGAAACCAAATTGCTTTTCCTCTCTGAAAATCTCCTTTTGATTTTTACTGATCCACATTAACTGGCTGTCACCCTAAAATCAACACAACTTGAAGTCCCCCTCTCCTGGAGTGCCTCCTTCCCTGCCCTGCCACACAATCACTGCTTTCCTGTTCTCCTGCTCCCCTCCTGGGAATCCTCACACAGGGACAAAGCCTCAGTCCCTTCCCCTGGGAGTGGGGTTTGCATCTTCCTGCACAGCTCTTTTTAGGGCAAAGAGCAGGGCCAGAGGGTGGAATCTGTAGACTTTCAGCCCAAGGTTTGAGAAGGAGATGGGCTGTGAGGAGGAGCCCTGGGGTGTTCCTGGGCCTGCAGTTCCTCTCTGGGGTGAGGAAGCTGGGCTTGCACAGGAACTGAGCTGTACCTGTATTGGTTCCTTTTTCTATTTCCAAAGGAAACTCACCAAAGTCCTGAACTGCTACGTGGGGAATGCTGAGGACTCCAGCAAGACAGAGCTGCTCTTTGCAGCCCTGAAAGCCCTGAAGTACCTGTTCAGGTTCATCGTGCAGTCCCGGGTGCTGTACCTGAGGTGGGTCCAGCCCTTCCATCCCTGGGCCTCCTCTGGGAAACCCACTGGAGTTCCTTCAGTGAATATCACTAAAGCAGATACTCTTCACCAAATCCTCTATCACTGACTGATTAAGAGGATCTTTCTGCCCTTTGTCTGTGGCTGGAACAAATGAGTTGAGCAAAAATTGAAATACCTGATTAGAAGGGAGAAAAACCTTTTAGTCCCCCCTAACATGCAATAAGCAGCACGTGGTAGAGCTGAAAAGTAACCCAGTATTTATTTTTATAAAGTAAAACATGGAATTTCCTCCGCATTTTCAGAAACTTTAAGAAACCAATACACAGATTTCTTCAGTCATTAGATGAGGTGGGAGAAGACACATTCTCCAGTTGGAGTAAAATCAGAGTGGTTTAATTGCAGCCTCAAAAACATCTTTCCAGAGATTGACAGTGAGGGTTTGAAACCCTTTATTCCTGTCCATTCTGGATTTTTTTCCTGTTTAATACTCGGAACCCAAGTAGAATTTGCTGCAGTGGCAGCCTAAAAAGTGTGGGTTTTCCCCTATAACAGATTCCAGCAGGAAATGGCTGCAAAATCTCCAATTCCATTTTAACCCCCCTGGCTTTGTCGAGGGAGAGGGCATGGAGATGTTGTTCCACAGGATGAAATCCTGTTTCAGCTGCTGGATTTCTGTGTGTAACTGGCCCTGTTCTTTGCAGTGTGTATGGGAAAAGTGAGGATGGGAATGAATTCAATGATGCAATTCGCCAGCTCTTCCTCTCCTTCAATGTCCTCATGGACCGGCCCCTGGAGGAGGCTGTCAAGATCAAGGTGAGCAGAATTTCCAGGGAAAAGTGAAAAACTTCAGTTACATCAACTGGTGCAGTTGGGAAGGGGCTGGGCCAGAAAAAGGAATGAGAGAATTATCCATGAATCCCTTCTCTTCCATCTTTCCCACTCTGCACTGCAGATCTGGCGTGGCTGGAGGATCTTTGGATTCATAAATTTGATTTTTTTGATTTTAAAGCAGTTGTCTGCAGTTGTCCTCAGATTAGCTTTTGACAAAAACTGGATTTCCCACATGCATTTCATGTCCTTGGTTTCTTTCTTCTTTCAGGGGGCAGCTTTAAAGTATTTGCCAAGCATCATAAATGATGTCAAACTGGTCTTTGACCCTGTTGAGCTCAGGTAAGTGTATGAAGTTTGTTTGTCCTCTAAACCCAGTTTATCTGGTGGGGAGAATTTTGGAAACCTGGCTGAAAACAGCCACTCTGGTTATGATCTGATGGTGCAGATCCTGTGCATGGACTCAAGGAAGTGCTTGCTGGGCTTTAGAGGAAGTCAGTGGAGTTCAAAGGATTCTCTGCATCCCAGTTTTTCAGTCTGGGAGTGTCCAAGCCCAGACTGGAAGGGGCTTGGAGCAACCTGAGGTAGTGGGAGGTGGCAGCGGTGCAGCTGGGTGATTTTAGGGTTCCTTACTACCCAAATCATTCCAGGATTCTGGGATCCTTACAGGCACCTTGAGATTTTACTGAAAAGCAAAATCTGAGGGCAGTGAAGTGTTGAAATCTTAGGCAAGTTTCCACCAGTTCTTGGTGAATGCTCCTGTAAAGTGTGACAAAGGCTGAGCCTTGGCTGGGAAACCAAAAGTTATGTTTATCCAGGAAATTCTGAGCCCTGTGGGTTCCTGGTTGTGGTGCTCAGGGCTTTGCCCAGAGCTGCCCAGCCCTGTCTCCCTGTCCTGACACAAGTGATTTGCTGGGAAGCAGCAGACAGGCAGCAAATGTCTGTGGAATTTCATTAAAGGGAATCTGGGGTTGGAGTGAGTCACCACTGCTGATGGAAGGGGCATCTGGGAGGAGGCTGTGCCTTTGTGCTGGGGATGTTCCAGCTTCCTCCAGGCTGCTGAGTCTGTTCAAATGAGGCTTTCAAACTGTCCCTGGGTGTGACAGCCACTGTGATTAACCTGTGAGGGCACAGAGCACTGCCTGCTTATAGGGTTTGGGATGCACCTGGGCTGTCCTGGAATAAAAGCTTCAGTTAAACAGGTTTGAGCCTGCAGTTCCTGAACACTGCTCAGTTTTACCTTCACAGAATTCACAGAATTCTGTAACTAGGTTGGAAGAGACCTTAAAGATCATTGAGTCCAACCCATGCCCCAACACCTGAACAGGACTTCAAGTCCTGTGCTGAGTCCCTTGAAAATCACTCAGGGCTCTGTGGTAATGTGCCTGTTGGATGGAATTCCCAGAGGAGCTGTGCCTGTCCCATCCCTCCCACGCTGGAGCATCCTGGGGCAGTGGGAGGTGTCCCTGCCATGGCAGGGGCTGGAGTTGGTGAGCTTTGAGTCCCTTCCACCCCAGCCCGTTCTGGGGTGCTGTGGTTCCATGTGTGGCCCAGGTGCAGGGCAGTGTCTGTGGGGGATGGCTGGGCTGATGCTGGGTGGCAGTGCTGACCCCCTGCTCCCTCTGGGTTGCCCACAGTGTCCTCTTCTGCAAGTTCATCCAGAGCATCCCTGACAACCAGCTGGTCCGGCAGAAGCTGAACTGCCTGACCAAGATCGTGGAGAGTGACCTGTTCAAGCAGGCTGGTGAGTGCCACTTGGGAGGCTCTGGGCTCTGCCAGGGCCCACACAGCCTTCACAAGCAGCTCCCTGACAGTCATCAGGGGCAGTCCACCACTAAATCCAACTCTAGAAACATTTCTTGCCATGGAAGAACTGAGGGTTTTTGCTGTCCAGTCTTTATATAATGCCTAATGTGTGAGATCCTGATCCAGGGTGGTGATTCAGAAGGAGGGAGAAGCTGTGGGTGCTGTTTGATGGAATTTACAGAATTTATAAATGAAACAGTGGGGTTAGATGGGATATTGGGAAAGAATTCCTCCCTGTGAGGGTGGGGAGGGGCTGGGATGGAATTCCCAGAGCAGCTGTGGGTGCCCCTGGATCCTGGAAGTGTCCAAGGCCAGGCTGGAGCCCCCTGGGCCATAGTGGGAGGTGTTCCTGCCCATGGCAGGGGTAGGATGAGATGATCTTTTTGGTCCCTTCACCCCAACCTATTCTGAGATTCCATTATTCAAATACTGATCATTTATGACTCTCCAGCCCATTTGTCATAACTCCAGTGGCTTTAAGCAGGTTCTGGTGTCCCAGACGGGATCAGAGCAGGACCCTCCTGTGAGGTGCCCATACCCAGGGCATGCTGAGGCTCTGCTCTGTCCCTTGTCACTTTGCAGAGTGCAGAGATGCCCTCCTGCCCCTGCTCATCGATCAGCTGAGTGGGCAGCTGGATGACAACTCCAGCAAGCCCGACCACGAGGCCAGCTCCCAGCTCCTGAGCAGTGTCCTGGAGGTCCTGGACCGCAAAGATGTGGTGAGCACACGCTCTCAGGGCTGCCAGTTCAGCTCAGTTCTTATTTGAGAAGTCACAGTAAAGAAACATCCTCTACTTGTGCTTTAATGAGTCAGAATTGTGATATTTATAGAAACTGTGATGTCTTGCTGTGCAGTTCTTTGTAAGGGCTCTGTCTGAAGAGGAGCCAGGAAAGGTTGAATTAGTTGTTATCACTACTAGAAGCATTTACTTCCCTTTCTAGGGACCAAAATGTCATCTCAGCTGCTTTGGTGGCTTGTTCAGTAATTTGGAGCAAGTCAAAGTATTACATGGTATAAAAATGAGGAGGTTGCTCATTCTCTGTTATAGGGAATAGGGACAACAATCACTGTTCAGCCAGAAAAATGCACTTCCCACTCTGGCCATGGGAATTGTTCTGAGTGCCTGTGAACAGAGAGGTTTGAGCTGGTCAGAGAAGAGATGTCAAAGCCCCAGGATGAGCTGATGAAGCTGGGGCAGATCCATTAAGGGAATTCTCCACCCAGAGAATCCCAGAGTGCTTGAATCAATTGCTTGTGCACTTAAATCTCCTTTTTCTACTTCCCCTAATGAAATTCAGCCCTGCCAGGGCAGTCCTCCCACACAGGGAGCTGCCCCTGGAAGGCTGTGCCTGAGGAATGGTCTCCAGTGTCCCTTGCTGGCTGTCCCCAGGGTGCCACTGCTCTGCACATCCAGCAGATGATGGAGCGGCTGCTGCGCCGGATCAACCGCACGGTGATCGGGATGAGCCGCCAGAGCCCGCACATCGTGAGAGCCCTTCCCGCCTTCCCTGCCTCTGACTGAGGGGTTCCATCCCTGAGAGCCCTTCCCACCTTCCCTGCCTCTGACTGAGGGGTTCCATCCCTGAGAGCCCTTCCCACCTTCCCTGCCTCTGACTGAGGGGTTCAGTCCCTGAGAGCCCTTCCCACCTTCCCTGCCTCTGACTGAGGGGTTCCATCCCCGAGAGCCCTTCCCACCTTCCCTGCCTCTGACTGAGGGGTTCCATCCCCGAGAGCCCTTCCCACCTTCCCTGCCTCTGACTGAGGGGTTCCATCCCCTGAGAGCCCTTCCCCACCTTCCCTGCCTCTGACTGAGGGGTTCCATCCCCTGAGAGCCCTTCCCACCTTCCCTGCCTCTGACTGAGGGGTTCCATCCCCTGAGAGCCCTTCCCACCTTCCCTGCCTCCTCAGAGCTCTGACTGAGGGGTTCCATCCCCTGAGAGCCCTTCCTGCCTTCCCTGCCTCTGACTGAGGGGTTCCATCCCTGAGAGCCCTTCCCTGCCTCTGACTGAGGGGTTCAGTCCCTGAGAGCCCTTCCCCACCTTCCCTGCCTCCCCAGCAGCTCTGACTGAGGGGTTCCTCAGTCTCAGGGAGGCTTCCCTGCCTCCTCTGCCTCCTCAGAGCTCTGACTGAGGAGTTCATTCCCCTGGGAGCCCCCCCTGCTTCCCCAGCAGCTCTATGAGGGGTTCATCCCCTGGAGCCCTTCCCCAGGACCTTTAACTGTGAGGTTCATTCCCTAGGAGCCCTCCCTCCTTCCCCAGCACTCCCTGGCAGTGGGTTCATCCCCTGGGAGCTCTCAGTGGGCAGCAGTGCCTGCTGAACTCATCTGTCCCTGCCCTGCAGGGCTTCTGTGCCACCCAGCCGTGGCTCCTGGTGTTTTTCTGAGGATTAGGATTCAGGTTATCCCACTCCAGTTTGAGCTGAGTCACTGGGGGTGATTTCATTTCCTTTTGGCCCCTGTGCACAGAATTTTGTGTCAGTGCAGTGCCTGACACAGGATCTTTGCTGCATTTTGTCACCTGGGCTCAGCAGGATGAAATGCTGGGGGATGAGACCCCTCAGGGGCATTTCTGACCCCTGGGTGGCAGCTGAGGGGTGCAGGCAGCTCTGGGGTGTTTTAATTCACCCTGGAGTTCATGTACAGAAGGATGGGGAAGCCAGGAGCTGGGGATTTACCTGATTCTTGGTAAGTCTGGGATCACTTTTATGAGCCACCCATGAGAATTGCAGCTGGCCCTGCTAAATCTGAAAATCAGAGTCAGCTTGGAAAAGATCTTTAAGATCTGATGGAGTGGATCAATATATATAAAATAAAATTCTGTGTTTGTAGGATGTGTTTCTCTTGTGATCCATGGGGAGAAAGAAGGCAACACCCAGATTTCAAACTTGAATTTTAGGAATTCTTGACTGGTTTAGAGGAGCAGTCTCAGGTTGATGTCAGGACACAGATAAGGAGGATTCTGATCAGTGATATTTGATCAGGTCACACTGACATGCCACACTTAGCAGTTAGAGTGCTTAACCCAGGAGAATACCCAGTGATTTGTGGTTTTCCCTCTGCAGGGTATTTTCGTGGCCTGCATGACAGCCATCCTGAGGCAGATGGAAGATTTCCATTACAGCTATTACATCAACACTTTCAAAACCCGGCAGGACATCACTGTAAGTCAGCCTGGCTGGGAAGTGAGCTCAGCCCACCCAGCAGCAGCACTCTGCTCTGCAGGGTCATTGCTCTGCTCAGTTTGGGGGGAGCAAACCCTCAGCAGTGGCTCCTGGGGCCACAGTTTCTGGGAATTCATTCCTGCCACCCTTGCTGGGTATTGGGGGGTTGCTGACTCAACAGAGCCCAAGAGCAGCATTTGTGGCATTGAGGAAAAACATCTTTAATGGGTAAAAAATTATTTGAGTCAGGAACCAGAAGAGGGAATGAAGATAGAAAAGAAAAGCATTTCATTGTCTGGCTCTCACTTTGTGCCCCTGTTCTCTTATATCTCATTCTTTTCCCTCCTCTGAAGTTTAATTAAATGCTTGAATCTTGCTTTAGTGGCAGCAATGCAGAAAGTTCTCAGAATGTTAAAAATTCACATCCCCAAAAACTCCGGGTGTGAAACAAGGTGAAATACATTTCTGAGGGGTTTTCTGCTTAAAATTAGCAGAAAACAAACTCCCCACAATGGCCCAGACTAGTATCTCAGCAAGACTGGTGCAGAACACAAGAACTGTTGGAGCTTTTATGTCCCTTTATTCCTTATTTTGCAATTGGGAGGGGGCTGTTTATTGAAATACCAGCTGGAGAAGGGCCTGGAGTTGTGTTCTTCCTGTACCAAAACCCTCCAGAAGGTTTGGAACTCAGTTTGGGGAGCCAAGGTGATCCCTTTTTCCCCTGTGCAGTTGGAATTACAGAATTTCACAGAAAATCACTTGCAAAATCAGCTCTTGAGTCAGCGTGGAGCAACACAGCCATCTACAGGTCACTCACACTTCATGTAGGTTTGGGACTGCTTTTATCTTACCTGAATCATTTATTGGGAAGGAAGGAAGGAAAAAAAGCTCAAATCAGGCAGATTCAGGAATTCTGGAAGGGTTCATCCAGTGAGATTTTCAGGATGATCATGGGAAATAATAATTTCTAATCTGATTTTTCTACACCTTTAAATCTACAGGAGCAAACCTGCCTTTGTAGTGGTGTAGTAGTTGTTAATACCAACAGAAAATTTTGTTTTACTGCAATAACTGCTTTTATTTTTCTTGTTCTTTATTGGGTTTCTTTGTGCTGGTACTTCCAGCCCTGCCTTGGCATCATTCCCTGTTAGTTTGGCACTTTTAGGAGTTAATTCATGTCCTCAAGGTGCCCGTGTCAAGGCCAACCCTCTCATCAGGCTCTGATTTAATAATGCTGAAAGGATTTTTACTGAGGCAGCACCAAGTTCCCCATTTCTCCATCAATATCTTGCCAGTTCTTCAGCCCAAACTGTTCAGCTCAACAGATTTTTTGCTGGTGATCATTTTAAGGGGATGGTTCCTCCTGTGACCTTCTTTGTGTCCCTCTCACATTTGAATATTAACGTGCTGCTGCAGAGAATAGAATTGATTTAAGAGCTCAGAGTGGCTTTTGTACCTGCAGAGACCACAAGGAGGAGATCAATATTCCTGATACTCCCTTCTTTTGCTCATCTCTGTTCATTTTCCTTTTTTTTTCTCTTTCATTCTGCAATTCAACCTTGTTTGTTCCAAGTTTGAAGTCTTGTTTGGAGGGTGTTGGTGCAAAATGTGTCTTTTCTACAATCATGTAGGATAATTCTAAATCACATCTCTGATGTTATATTCACTGCCTCTCCTTAACTGTTCTTAAACAGGACCAGGAAAGATTTAACTCTAATTAGTGAGTGAAAATACATTGTAATTTCAGGCTTTCTAGACCATTCTGTTGCATTGTCACCACTCAGAGATTTGGGAACAAGCCCTGCAATATTGGTTTTGCTCTCTAATCCAGCTTGTGCACGGCTCCAGCACAGCTTAATGCAAAACAGCAAAGACAGATATCATTAAACAGACCAACATTCCGTGTAATTGTTTATCCTTGTGCCACTGGATGGATGAGATGTCAGGAATAATTTCATTATTGGGCTGTATCCACAGAATGAGAGGCCCCTGTTAGGCAGGGCTGGGCACTGATTGCCAATCAGCACGATCATTAATCAGTGCACTCCCAAACATTTGCATTTCATGAGGTCACAGCAGCCTCTCCTGTAATTCCGTGGACACAAACCCACCACGTGCAGCCTGATGGGTTTTATTTTTCCAACAGGACTTCCTGATGGAAACATTCATTATGTTCAAGGACCTGATTGGGAAGAACGTGTATGCACCTGACTGGATGGTCATGAACATGATGCAGAGCAGGTACAGGCTTAAGTCTGGGTTAAGTCTGGCTTTGGAGCATCCCTGACAGGAGGGTGACTCACACAAGGCAGTTTTCTTGTTTTTTAAAAAAAATTGTTTATTTTATTTATGCCCTTTTATTAATTTATTTCTTGTTATTTTTATTTATTTATTTTTATTTCTTAAGTCTGGTTTAAGTACAGGCTTAAGTCTGACTAAAGTCTGGCTTTGGAGCCTCCCTGGACCTGACAGGAGGGTGACTCAAATGTGGCAGTTTTCTTGTTATTTTTTTAAATTTATTGATTTCATTTATGTTTTTTCCTTTTCATTTATTTATTTATTGATATTTTTATATATTTTCTTCTTATTTTCTCCAGCCACTTCAGGTTGGTTTCAATCAGATTCCAGCTATTTTTAGTTCCTGTGCATTTCCACTGGTCGAATTGGAAATCTCTGTCCTGCCCAGAAGAATGAAATCAAACCCTGGGGTCTTTTTTCCAGTTTAAACCAGAGAAGCCTTTTTGGTCTCTGTTCTGGGGGAATCACATGGGAAACCTAAAGCCAGAACTGGCCAGTGCTTAACCACTTTTCCGGAGAGAAAATTTTCCCTGATATCCAATTTTCCCTGAGCCTCCCCAGTGCAACTTGAGGCTGTTGAACCAAGGGTTAACTTTGCCTGAATGTTCCCTGCTTTAGAGGAATTCCTGCCTTTTTGGGAGCATCTGTTGCTGTCTGCTGAGCTTACACATAGGAGCTGTGAGCCTAGAGCTGCAGTGTCATTGATTTTGGGTACAGAATCACCTTTATTTGATGGTTTTGTCTCTTCAGGGTTTTCCTCCGGGCAGTGAACCAATTCACCTCCGTCCTCAACCGCTTCTTCCTGGATCAAACTCATTTTGAACTCCAGGTGATTATCCTGTTTTCTCTGGATTTTCTTATGGATCCCAGTCCTGTTTTTTCTGCATTTTCTTATGGATCCCAGTCCTGTTTTCTCTGGATTTTCTTATGGATCCCAGTCCTGTTTTTGCTGGATTTTCTTATGGATCCCAGTCCTATTTTTTCTGCATTTTCTTATGGATCCCAGTCCTGTTTTTACTACATTTTCTTATGGATCCCAGTCCTGTTTTTTCTGCATTTTCTAATGGATCCCAGACCTTCTAGAACAGCTAAACCCCACTGTTAACAGGCTGTAGCTCACTGAGGTTCCCCCCCTCATGGAGGGAGCTCTACATTTGGGGCAGGGCAGCTTTTTTGTGCCTGTTGTTGTTTTTCCTTTGTTTCCTCCCCTCGGGTTTCTGTGGTTGGGATGACCCTGAGGTGTTAAAGTCTCTTTTTCCCAGCCCCGCGACCAAAGAAGTTGAGATTCATCAGTTCTGCTTTTCAAGGTTGTTTATTTTCTCTCATCTATCCCATTCCTTCTCTGACCTGCTGAGATCTGTCCAGCAGGTCAGGTTGGGGCACAGTCCCTGCCCTTGGGGTGGTGTTGGCTTTTTATACTAAGAACTACCTGTGCTTTATTTACAATAACTTCCCAATACCCATCACCCGTGTTAGACAGTCTGTCTCTGCTCTAAACCAATCCAAAAGTGTCACCAACACAGCAGAGGATGGAGGAGAAGGAGAAGAAGCAGGAGAAGGACAGGACACGCCCAGATTCCTCCATCTTGCTTCTTGAACCCCCATTCTAAATCCCCAAAATTCTACTTTTTCACCCTGTGACAAATTCACTATCATTCTACTCAAACTCTTGTGGCTTGTAAACCTTCACACAAAGTTGGGAATTGTTTCCATGGGCTAAAATCCAAGGCACAGGTGTTTGTGACTCTGTGCCAAGGGCTCTGAGCCCCTGCCAGGGTCTGGAATCACCCAGGGCAGCCAGAGCAATGTCCTGGGTCCCAACATCCTCCCATTTTAATCTCCTTTCTCCCCCCCAGCTCTGGAATAACTATTTCCACTTGGCCGTGGCCTTCCTCACTCACGAGTCCCTGCAGCTGGAGACCTTCTCCCAGGCCAAACGCAACAAAATCATCAAGAAGTGAGTTCCCATTTCCCTTTTTGCTGTCAGGAGGCTCCGTTTGGGCTGGTCAGACACCCCAGGGTGGGAGAGGGGCTGTGGAAATGCTGATTAGGGCACTGTGATAAAGGGGTGGCCAGGACAAGATGTCAGGGCTGTAAATTAGAGCTGGCTGAAGTTTGCTCAGGCAGATCTTGAGCTGTTGCAGCACCTCGCCAGGGGTCTCTCCCTCCACTGGAAGGTCTGTAATGGAAAGGTTGGCATGATTCCCAAAATTCCCTTATGCAACTCCTCAGCTTTTGTGGAAGGTGGGTCAGAGGAGTCCTAAAAGCCCTCCAGCTTTTTAGTCCCCCACCTTTTACTTTTCTTCATTTCAGAGCCATTCATAGCCCCAAAGCAGCAATTTTTAATTACTGAGCAGCTTTTACCTCTTCATTCCCTTGGAATTGGGTGCCTGGATATCTCTGAGGATCTTGACACAGACTTTTGTTAGGATTTGTCCCCTTTTTTTTGCAGAAGTGGCTTGAAGAAGCCTGATAATGAAATCTTTTTGCATTGCCTTGATGTCAGAGGTTAAAGCTTTAGGAAAAAACACCCAAACCCAACCAGAGTGGGGTGGAATTGCAGGAAGCAGAAGGGCTGCAGCTTTCAGGAAATCTGAATTCCCAGGAATTCTGCAGTGCCCTGGCAGAGTGAGCTGTGTCCATTTGTGGCTCTGCCATTCACTCCTCCAGGAGCATTCCCAGGATCATTGCAGTGCTTGGGCCTTTCTCATCTCTTCTTTCAATGCTTCATCTAGGTATGGGGACATGAGGAAAGAAATTGGCTTCAAAATCAGGGATATGTGGTATAACCTGGGTGAGTTCCAGCTAAAGAATTATCTTTATTCCAGCTCTCAAGCTGCCTTTCAAATCCTTTATTTCCTCATAAAAGCTGCACGTGTTCAATGTGAGGAAATGCACTTACAGTTCAGCTGTTTCAGCACACAAAAACCTCTTTTTTTCTGTGAATAACTTGGAAAAGCTGATTTTCTCCTCACATCAGCTGCTGAGATAATTTCTTAGATTCCTTCCAAAGGATGTTCTGCCATGTAAAGCATGAGTGGGATTTTTCAGTGAGCCATTTTTGTGATTTACAATTCAGCTCAATTATTCCTTGGGCTATTCCTGAATTTTGGAGCTGTAACCTGTTAATTCTTCCTTAAGTAACATGCACATAAAATCCACATTCTGAGCAGAGTGGTTGTTGTGTGAATAATGTGCTTAAACATTGGGAAATCCAAATCCTGCCACTGGATGTATTTGACTCTAAATTTTTTGCAGGTCCCCACAAAATCAAATTCATCCCAGCAATGGTGGGGCCAATCCTGGAGGTGACCCTGGTCCCAGAGCCTGAGCTGAGGAAAGCAACAATTCCCATTTTTTTTGACATGATGCAGTGTGAGTTCAACTTCAGTGGGAATGGGAACTTCCACATGGTAAGGGATGCCATATATAACCCAAATATATAATAATACAATATATAGAGATATTAAATGCAATATAATATGGAATATATATATAATGATGAAATAATTATATAATAACATATATCCTAATGAAATGTATATAATAAATTTAATATTAAATATATATACAATACGTAAAAAGACACAATATTTTAGTATATAATATTATATATACAGTATTATGCACAATGTAATTGTATATTCATTATATTATAAATAATTATATAATAATATATAATGAAATAATTATACAATAATGAATATAATATGAAATACATATACAATATGTAAGAAGACACAATATTGTAATATATAATATTATGTATACAGTACTATGCACAATGTGATTGTATATTCATTATATAATAATGAAATAATTATATAATAATATATAATGAAATAATTATACAATAATGAATATAATATGAAATACATATACAATATGTAAGAAGACACAATGTTGTAATATATAATATTATATATACAGTACTATGCACAATGTAATTGTATATTCATTATATAATAATGAAATAATTATATAATAATATATATAATAATTTAATATATAATATTGAATATAATATGAAATATATATACAATACATAAAAAGACACAATATTTTAGTATATAATATTATATATACAGTTTTATGCACAATGTAATTGTATATTCATTATATAATAATATATATAATTTAATATATAATAATTACTATAATATGAAATAGATATATACAATACGTAAAAAGAGACAATCTTTTAGTATATAATATTATATATACAGTATTATACACAATGTAATTGTATATTCATTATATAGGACTATAAATTAATATGTATATAAAAGTATATATATATAAAGACACTATAATACATGTATTTGCAATATATACACAATACTGCTATTTTCACTACAACTATTCTGCATTGTCCCTAGGGCAATAGAAAAATAGAATACTTAAAGAAAACAAAAAAATCCCTACCCAAAATTGTGCCAAGCCCCTTGGGAAGTCCCTGTGGTTTGTAGGGTTCAGGACTTTCCAGTTGTGTCCTGACTGAGCCTTTCCATGACATTGATGATCCCTGAATTCCCCTTTTTTCACCCTTCCCCGCATTTGCAGAGCTGTCAATGCTCACCTTTAACCTGGGAAGAGTTTGGAGACCCTCAGAGGGTCTAAAATGCAATTTTAGCTGTTTATTCACCTTTACAACAGCAACAGAAATCCCCGCACGGCGCTTTGGCAGTGAGTGCCTGCAGAGAGCTGCTGGGCAGTGGGGATCAGGGGTATCAGGGTTTCATTGCACCAGAACGTGCCTGGCTGGGCTCACACAGGGAGCACTTGCTCCAATCTCGGCATTTGGGAGTTTTATCCCTTTATTCTGCCTCAGCCCTGGGAACAGCCGGGGCCTGGCCTGCAAAGCCAGCGTGTGCTGGGGGCAGGCTCAGAGCCCCAGGCTGCTCCTCAGAGCTGCTCTGTTTCCCTGGGGGCTTTGTCCTTGCAGTTTGAGAACGAGCTGATCACCAGGCTGGACCAGGAGGTGGAGGGGGGCCGAGGGGATGAGCAGTACAAGGTCCTGCTGGAGAAGCTGTAAGTTTTATTTTGTATCTTTTAGATTATATACATTATTTTTATATATTTTTATTATTTAATATTTTATATTTTATATATTTTTATTTTTAAAAAATTATATTACATTTATTATTTTATACAAGTAATAAAATATTTAATAAATAATAAATTGATTATTTTATGTATTATATTACATTTATTATTTTATATTCTATATTATCTATATATTATATTTTAAACATTATCTTATATTTATATATATTATATATAATATAATATATATAAAAATATTATATATTTTTATTATCTTATATTTTATATATTATCTATATATTATATCTTTTACATTCTTTTATATTATATATATTATTTACATATTGCATATTTTTATATTATTTTCTATTTTATATATTTATGTATTATATATATTTTTACATTATTTTATATATATTATCTATATATTATACATATTATATCTTTCTATATTATTTTTAGTATATATATTATTTATATATTATATATTTTATATTATGTTATATTTTATATATTATATTTTACATTATTTTAATATATTATTTACATATTGCATATTTTTATTTTATTTTCTATTTTATATATTTATGTACGATATATTTTATATTATTTTATATTATATATATAATATAATATATATATATTATATCTTTATTATTTTTAGTATATATATTATTTTTATATTATATATTTTTATATTATATTTTATATATTATATTTTTACATTATTTTATATATTATTTACATATGTTTTTATATTAATTTATATTATAGATATTATTTAAACATTATATATTTTTTCACACTTTATTGGGCTGCTTTCCTAATGCAAAGAAGCCCTAATTCATTAATTATTCCATGAGCAGGAAGCTGCTGCAGCTGCAGTGACTTTAGTGCTGTGCAGGTGTTCTGGGGCTGATTGCCCAAAAATCAGGGGTTTATTCTGCACTTTTAACTGCCCTAAACTGGAGATGCAATTCAGAGTCAGCTGCCAAACTGGGGAGGGGGCTGCAAGTGGAAGTAATTGGGTAATTTTTGAAAATTATTGAGTAATGAATCTGGCATCCATTTTTTAAGATTGCTGTAAGATATTCCATGTAATCAGAAGACTTGTCGAATTCTAATAAAGAATTTTAGTGACAAGAAATGTATGAAATGTCTATTTGAGTCCAGTCTGCTTTAAGGTAGTCTGGAACTTCTGAGACAAATGGCTTTATGGCCAGGTACTGACTTCATTTCCTGTGTGTGGATCCAGAACCAGCAATAAAATCAAGATACAGAACAGATACTTAGTTCAGAGGATTCAAAGGCTCAAAGTTAAAGCAAAATTGGAGCTTTTAGCAACAAAAACTCCATTTTTTTGACCAGCAAGTGCTGTCCTGTCCTGCCTGAGTTGGCTGTCTCAGGTATGGGTGTCCAGCACTGAGTGTCCATCCAGGGAAATTGGGTAATTCACCCCCAAATTGGGTAATTCACACCAAAATCCCATTTACCAGTACTGGGAGGTGCAGCTGAGTGTCCTGGTGTCCTGCAGGCTGCTGGAGCACTGCAGGAAGCACAAGTACCTGGCAGCCCCAGGAGAGGTGTTTGCCCTGCTGGTCAGCAGCCTCCTGGAGAACCTGCTGGACTACAGGACCATCATGCACGATGAGAGCAAGGAGAACCGCATGAGCTGCACTGTCAACGTGCTGGTACGGCTGGGGACACGTCCCTGGGCTGGGGACACCTCCCTGGGCTGGGGACACCTCCCTTGGGCTGGGAACACGTTCCCTGGGCAAGGGACTCATCACCTGTGCTGGGGACACGTTCCCTGGGCTGGGGACACGTTCCCTGGGCTGGGGACACGTTCCCTGGGCTGGGGACACGTCCCTGGGACACCTCCCTGCGCTGGGGACACCTCCCTAGGCTGGGGACACCTCCCTGGGCTGGGGACACGTCCCTGGGACACCTCCCTGGGCTGGGGACACCTCCCTTGGGCTGGGGACACCTCCCTGGGCTGGGGACACGTCCCTGGGCTGGGGACACCTCCCTGGGCTGGGGACACGTCCCTGGGACACCTCCCTGCGCTGGGGACACCTCCCTGGGCTGGGGACACATTCCCTGGGCTGGGGACATGTCCCTGGGACACCTCCCTTGGGCTGGGGACACCTCCCTGGGACACCTCCTTGGGCTGGGGACACCTCCCTGGGACACCTCCCTGGGCTGGGGACACATTCCCTGGGCTGGGGACACCTCCCTTGGGCTGGGGACACCTCCCTGGGCTGGGGACACGTCCCTGGGACACCTCCCTGGGCTGGGGACACCTCCCTGGGCTGGGGACACTTCCCCTGGGCTGGGGACACGTTCCCTGGGCAAGGGACTCATCACCTGTGCTGGGGACACCTCCCCAGGCTGGGGACCCGTCCCCCAGGCTTTGGGCACCTCCCCTGGGCTGGAGACTCATCCCCTGGGCTTTGGGCACCTCTCTTGGGCTTTTCTAGACCCCCTTGGAATTATTTTTCATCTAGAGGAGGATTTTAATGAAATCCTCATGCCATTTTTGGTTAATGATGTGCTCAAGTTAGGCTCTGGAGCTACAATCACAAAAAGATGGGCAGTCCAAAATCAAGTCCTTGGCTGATCCTCCCAGTCTGGAACCTTGAGACACAGGCAGAGAAGGTGCCTGGTAAAGGCTGGGATCCCTGTTCCCCTGCAAAGAGCCTGTATCACTTTAGACAAGTGATTTCCCTGATTTGTCCCTTTTTGGAGGTGCTGGTGCCCCTCTGGTATGAAGGGATGGTCCCAGGGCTGAGCAGCCAAAATGACAGCAAATATCCCTGAAATGCCTAAAACTGCTGCTCAGGTTACTTGTCTGGAGATGATTCTGCAAATCTGGGCTGCTCTGCATTGCCAATGTTTGACTTTTTCTCTTGTTGGCAGAATTTCTACAAGGAGAAGAAGCGAGAGGACATTTACATCAGGTAGGCTGTGTCCTGGTGTTAGGGAACAAGGCTCCCTTGGCTGCAGGAGTCCTTCACACCAGGAATTGTTTTGCTTTGCCCAGGTATCTGTACAAGCTCAGGGACCTGCACACAGACTGTGAGAACTTCACAGAGGCTGCCTACACCCTGCTCCTGCACGCTGAGCTGCTCCAGGTATCCCAGGGCTTGGGCTTTAGTGAGGCACAAACAGCTCAGAATAACCAAAGCACTTCTTTTTCTGCTTTTAATGGGACTTGGAATCATCAAGGGGCTTCACAGTCTTGCAGATTACACAGCAAAATAGTTATAACTATGATATATGTAATGATAGATCTAAAATGGCATAGTTACATGTATAATGATAGAATGAGATCTAAATAATCATACATGATGTATAATAATTGTATATTATAAAATGATTAAATAAGTGATATAATTAAATAATAATGATAAAAGAAAAATCATTATTAGCATCAGTTTGTTGCATCCTCCTGCTGCAGTGAGCTGGGAGAGAATGTCTCAGGTTTGTGTCCCTGCCAAACTTCCTTTGCCTCCATGAGGGGTTTGTTTTGGGTCACCCTGGAAGGATTTCTCTGGAAGTGTTCCAGTTGTTTCACCTTTACTTTTTTCCCTGTCCCAGTGGTCAGAGAAGCCCTGTGCCCCTCACCTGCTGCAGAGAGACTCCTTCTGTGTGTACTCCCAGCAGGAGCTCAAGGAGAAACTCTACCAGGAGATCATCTCCTTCTTTGACAGGGGCAAGGTGAGTGTTCACCCTGGTCCTGCAGCAAACCCTGCCTTGGCAGATTCACTCTGGTGTGGATTTAGGGTTTGTGTGGTTGGGGCAGGCTGGGGTTGGTTAAAAGGGGAAAAGCAGAAGTGGTTCCACACCAGGCTGGGGTTCTGACAGGGATCCCCACACTGCCATCAGCAGGGCACCTGCCTGTCTGGAGACATTTAAATCCTGTTCCTGTGTTGGCCAGAGAGTGTCTGGAAGGTGAAGGGGTTCAAGGTTCTGGGTGGATGGGAGCAGGGCAGGTGTTTTCCTCCCTTCCTTCCCCTGGGGGGGGGCTCCTGTCAGGTTTTGGGCTTGCAGGGGGAGAGGTCAGTCCTTGCAGAGGTCAGTCCCTGCTTGGCACTGACCCTGGGAGCTGCACCCTGGAGAGAGGGTGCTGCCAGGGCTGAATGGCTTCCAGCTGAAATAAGGGGATTTCGATGGGATCCTGGGGAGGAATTCCTCCCTGTGAGGGGCTGGGATGGAATTCCCAGAGGAGCTGTGGCTGTCCCTGGATCCCTGGCAGTGCCCAAGGCCAGGCTGGAGCACCCTGGGACAGTGGGAGGTGTCCCTGCCCATGGCAGGGGTGGCACTGGGCTTTGAGGTCCCTTTCCACCCAAATTCCATGATCCCATGATGAGACAAACCCCAGGAGCCCCTGTCCAGGTGCTGCTGGAGGAGGAGACCCCTGGGCTTCTCTCTCTGCTGTTCAGACCTGTCCTTCCTCCTCCCAGTTTGTCCTGTCAGGATCTCAGTGGAGACCTGGCTTTGTAAATCACTCTCAGGTCTCCAAATCACAAGATCTGTATGACTGTAATAATCCCTGCAGAAAAAAAAAAAAAGCCCAGCAGAGTCTGAGAGAAACCTGGCAGAGCATGAAAGTAGTGCCTGAATTAAAATCAGCTGCATTTTTGTTTACCTATCTGTGCTAATGAAGGCTTTTAACTGAGTCTTTCATGTTGCTTGTGCTCTTCTCCCCCCTCCTGCCTGTCCTCACCCTCGGTGGAGATGTGGGAAAAAGCCATTCAGCTGAGCAAGGAGCTGGCTGACATGTATGAGAACAAGGTCTTTGACTACGAGGGACTGGGCAATCTCCTGGTGAGGCTTTTTCCTCCATATCCAACAGGCTGCTGACTGCTTCAGTTAATGCTGTTCAAGCAGGAGAAGCCTAAAATAAATGTATGTTAAAGACAAACAAACCAACTTAACCCCATGGCTTTGTAAAGGTTAGTAGTAGAATAAATATTTTCATGGTGTCTTTTCACCTCCTAATTAGCATGATAATACCATGTGCAGATGTTTAGAATTCTTGGTCTTAACCAAATGAAGTAACAACCAGGGTGTATTTTCAGGCTCCATAAATCTCATCACCTTGGTATTCCTGTGGTAAAAGTGCTGGGCATGAACACAGAGCTACAGAATCCTCTTGGCTCTGAATTCTGCTTTTTAGTGGTTAAGGATGGAACCAGATGGTCTTTATGTTCTTTCACAGCAGAATCATCTGCCCAGTTTTATTTCTGCCAGTTCTCTGACATTTGTCACCATTTGTGTCTTCTTCCATTCAGAATATATTTGTATTTCATTTGTTTTCCCACAGTGAAGGATTTCAAATCTCCTTCTGGAATCCTAAAGCCATGGCATTGTTCTCATGTCTGCAGAGCAGGAAATGAAGTTGGTGCTGGCCCAGACAAAGCAAATATTTAATCAAGTAAATGGATAAGGATGAGAGACTGCATCAAAAAGCAGTTGTGAAGTGTGTTCTGAGGGCAGAGCTCAGAGATCAGGAATTGTCCCTGGGAACGTGTCCTGGAGCATTCCAAAGTGAAAGTGTGGTGTTGTTTTCTTTTCCAGAAAAAAAGAGCTACTTTTTATGAGAACATCATGAAGGCCATGAGACCTCAGCCCGAGTACTTTGCTGTTGGATACTATGGACAGGGTTTTCCCTCTTTCCTCAGGGTAAGGATCCTTCCCCACTCAACTTCTGCACTGCTGGAGACCCTGAAAGTCACAACTTCTGCACAGCTCCCAAGAAAATTTGGTGCCAAACTCCTTTTGCTTCCAGTGGCACTGACAGATCTAAATCCCAGGAGTGTTTCAGAGCATTTCAGTGCCTAAAAAGAGTCAAGTCAGAGATGAAATTTTGTGTGTTACCAGCTCAAGTGGGGTCTGGGTGTTACAGTCGGTTTTTTAGATGATTGATAAGTTCTTCTATGGATTTAAGCAGAGTTTACCTTTTGTGTTTGTGCTCCCTCTGAAATGTGATTGTTGCTGTTAGGAAATGTTCAGCCTGTAAAGAATTTATCCCATTGCTTTTCAGCCTCAATCAGCCAAATTTTCATAACAGAGATTATTTCAGTGGTCAGGGAGAATTTGTCCCACACAGAAGAATTCAAGTGCAAAGGTGCTGCTGAGCATGCTGGATCTGTGTGGAGGACAGGAATGACTCAGATCCAGGGTCAGCAAGGCTGAAAATACTCCTGTTATTTAAAATTCAGGGCCATTTTACTTTCTCAGACTGGAGCTGTTTGAAGCTCTGGTCTTCAGTGGAAGCCAAGCTCAAAAAAGGAGAAGAATGTTAAGTTAGAACTGTGTGAGGAGATGGCATGGAGGGCTTTCAGCTCCAGGCCATGTTTTGGAATCCATCCCTTCCTGAAACCACTGCCAGGTGGACACTGATTGGCCATGGTCTGGTGTTGGGTGTGTGGAACAGACCTGCCAGGGGTGACATTGTGGGTGGTGGTGGCCAGGAGTGGGGCTGAGGTGAAATTCCTACCTGTGCCCAGGGATGTCCCTCAGGGAGCTCACAGCAGGGCTGGCAGGCAGGTCCCTGCAGTTAAGAATTTCCTGGTACATTTATTCAAAATCAGCTCCTGGCTGAGATTCCTGTGCTGAAGCTGGGAGGTGTGAGCAGGGCAGTGATCTGGGATGTGTTTCTGTGGACAGCAGCATCTGTTTGAGGGTGTCCCTGCTCATTGCAGGTGGCTTTAAAAGCTCCTTTTCAGCCCTCTTTGATGATTCTCTGTGCAGCAATGGATTTTTCAGACAAATCTGAGGTTGCCCTTGCCAGGCCTGGCTCCCAGGAGTTGCTGTGCCCTCATTCCAGCCCATGTTCCTTCTCTCACCTCTTCTGTCCAGCTGGGATCAACCCTTCCCATAAACCAGCTCTGGAGGGGTTTGGGAAGCTCTGTCCCTCTGCTTTGCTGAATTTGAATTCCCTTTTTCTTCTCCTGCCCCCAGAACAAGATTTTTATCTACCGTGGCAAGGAGTACGAGCGCAGGGAGGATTTCAACCTGAAGCTGCTGACCCAGTTCCCCAGTGCTGAGAAGATGACCAGCACAGCCCCTCCAGCAGAGGAGATCAAGGCTTCCCCCAAACAGTGTATCTTTTGGGTTTGGGGCATCTAGCACACCCAGAGCTCCCTGTTCCCTACAACAGCACAGCTGGTGAACAGCAGTGATGGGAACTGAGGGGGTTCTTGCTCCTGGGGGATGTGGGGGCAGGCCCTGGGCATGAAAATGTCACAATGGGGCTATCCAGAGCTGTAAGGGTGGATTTAAAGGCTGTCAGAGTTAAACAAGTTGCTGTCAGGGTGAGGAGCAGACTGCAGGGAGGGTTTCCTGTGCTCTCACTCAGGTGGTGCTGGCTGCTCTGGCCATGGTGGGACCAGCTGGGTATTTCTGGGTGATAGATGGGAAATGCAGGATGTGAAAAGTGAAGGGTACTCCCTTCTTCCTTGCAGTCCTTTAGCATTTATGAAGTGCTGGGGTTTGTGTGTTTTTCCCCTTTGTAAGAAGTGTGAAGTGATTATGTCACTAAAAGTTGTTGGGTGCAGAGCCCTTACTATTTTTAATTCTTATTTTTCTCCCTTGCTGGTGGGACTCCAAGCTGTGTCCCAGGCTCCCCACCAGGCTTAAGATCCTCTGAATTGGGAGTGTGAGCCAGTGGAGATGCTCCAGATTGCTGCCAGTGACTTCAGTCAGTGGCTCCTGGAGGATGCATGCCAGGAAAACCAAATCCTGGGCTTCCAGCCTGTGCTCACCAGGCCAGGCTGGAGAATCTGAAGGTCCATTTTGGCCCTCAAACCCTGTGCACAGAGGCCCAGCCCAGGCAGTGATAGCAGATGCTTCCTGTGCAATCCTCCTGCCAAGCACTGAATCCACAGAGGAAATTAAAATCCATTCAAGATCAAACTTGGTATCAAAAATGCCTCCTCTGCTGCTGCTTTGTTTCAGCTGCTTCCTCTGCATCTGTTTGTGTTTGTTCTGATGTTCCTGGCTCGGGATGAACCCGAGCTGCAGAGTTTGGAGGCAGATCTGAGCCATCCCCAGGGTTTGGGGGTGTTGGGTTCCGGGGCTCTGGCACAGCCCTGGGATGAGGGAGCAGCTGCAGGGCTTGGATGTGGGACAGGATCTCCCTGCACTCCCACAAACACCTCCTGACATGAGGAGTGCCCAGATCTCTGTTGTCTTAGGCAGACCTTGCTGCTCCTGGGCTTGGTTTTGCTTTCAGGCTCCTTTAACCTTCTTTGCCTCAGGCTGTTTTTTATTTCTTTAGTCTGTTTTTGCTCTTTTACGACAAAACACCTCATTCTTCTTTTGGTAGGGATGTGCTGGGGCCACCAGGTGAGCTGTGCTGAGCCTCAGGGTTCCCTGCAGCCCAGAGCAGCCCAGTCCCAGCAGCTGAGCCCAGGGAGCTGAGCAGGGCTCAGCCCAGGCTCAGGAGCTCTGCTGGGACACACAGCTGGGCTCAGAGCCTCAGCTAACCTGGCTCTGTGCTTCTGGGCTCAGCTCTGCCTGCTGGCTCCTCACACAGCAGGGTGACTTTGCTCTGCCTCTCAGAATGCCCTTCAGAGCTGCCTCAATGAGTTAAAGGATGTGTGGGGCTGCCTTAACCCCCACTGAAACACTGCTGAAATTTGGGTCTCCTCAGGCCAGGTCTCATAAGCTCTTGGAGATCTATTTCACACCCAGCATTGCTCAGCTACCTCAGAAGGCATAAAATCAGCAGAGATCTATTTCACACCCAAGATTGCTCAGCTCAGAAGGCATAAAATCAGCAGAGATCTATTTCACACCCAAGATAGCTCAGCTCAGAAGGCATAAAATCAGCAGGATGGCTTCTCTGGTAGTGTTGGAAACAAAAAGGTTTTAATAAAAGGCAAAATTACAAAACTCTTTATAGAGAGAAACCAAGCCAGGTATAAAAGGTCCTTACCCCCGGTAAAACACCTCACAAAAGTGATTAGTTTCTTTGTTCTCTTCTTTTTCTAGTAAATTGCTGAGGTGGGACTTTTTGCTCTTTTCCAATTAGCTATCCTTAAGTTTGAGGTGAAGTCCCCCAGGTCCTATGAAATGTCTTTTTGGCTAATTGAGAAGAGAAACTTTTAGGCTTATTTCCTTTCTAAAGGAACAAAAGATAATTTTGTCACTCTGTCAACAAGGAGCACATTCCTATACACTGCCACTCAGACAGCAGGGGATTCACAGAAGCCTTCTCCTCATGGGGCCAGGTTGGCTAAGCCTTGCTTTTCCAGCCAGCTTTTTGCTCCTGTAAAGCCTCAGCACAGTCCCTAAAGCAGAATTTTGGAGGAACACGATAGGCTGTTGTTCTTGGGGATACAGTTACTAAGATCTCTTTAATGTCTGTCATTATTCCCAGGTACAAAAGCTGAGTGTGAAGCCATTCCTTTGTTCAGTTGGCTTCACGAATCTGAAAGGTGGGAGGGAAGGAGCAGCAGCCTCTGGTGAATGACTGTGGGGTGAGAGAAGAGGCAGATGCAGCACAGAACCTCTGCAGAGCCCTGCTGCCCTTTTCTTCTCTCCCAAAGGAGAAATCAGTGGTGCCAAGGACTCCCAAGCATTTTCAGGGAATTTCAGCACCTGGAATTGTCCAGGGCCAGGCTGGAGCACCCTGGGGCAGTGGAAGGTGTCCCTGTCCGTGGCAGGGGTGGCACTGCATGAATCCCAAGGTCCTTTCCAACCCAAACCATTCTGGGATTATTATTTGTGAAGTCCTTTTCCTTTTGGGTTTTTAATTCATAAGGAGCCTTCAGACTGCAAGATGCAACATAATGCCTGTGATTTGTGATGAATTAGTCAGGTTTGAAGAAAAATACTTAATGAGAGCACAGGGATTTGTGGAAAAGTCTGACAATGAAAACAGGAAGGGTTTTTCTCTCCCTCTCCTGTTTTCCCAAAAGGGTTCCTCGTTTTCCATCCTTAACCAGAGCTGCTCAGATGTGCAGTGCTTCATTGTGAAGCCTGTGATGAACCTGCCACCTAATTACAAAGATAAACCTGTTCCTGAACAGATCTTAAAGTAATTAATTTTTCTTCTCCCTCAACATCTTGTGTGTGTTTTCCCCACTAACAAGGTGCTGTGCCTTGGTATTTTGTGTAAATTGTGTCAATTCCTCCCCACAAACTGTGAGGAAACACTTGAACATTTGAGTGAGGAGGATGGGAGGTGAGGAAATCACCTTTTTACTCTGCTTCTTCCCAGCTACTACAGAGCCAACGAGGTGCAGCAGTTCACTCACTCCAGACCTGTCAGGAAAGGAGAGAAGGATCCAGACAACGAGTTTGCTGTGAGTCCTTTGCCTTTGGTTTGGTTTCTTGGTGGCATTTTGACCAAACTGTCACTGTGTGGCCACAGGGCTTGGGAATGAAAAAGTAGGAGACACAAAGGGCATTGCAGCCTCCACCTGAGGCTGGGGGTGATGCCAAGGGGCTCCACAGCTGGAGTTGGAGCATTCAGCATCCATCAGAATCCATAAATTGGTGCTGTGAGAGCCCAGGCTCAGCAGAGCCCAGCGTGGGGCTCTGTCCCACTGAGGGGAGGTGGGAATGGCCGTGGGGAGGTGGACATGGCCATGGGGAGGTGGAAATGTGGCCATGGCCGTGGGGAGGTGGGAATGGCCATGGGGAGGTGGGAATATGGCCATGGGGAGGTGGCCATGGCTGAGGGGAGGTGGCCATGGCTGTGGGGAGGTGGGGAGGTGGCCATGGCCATGGGGAGGTGGGAATATGGCCTTGGGGAGGTCTCCATGGCCGTGGGGAGGTGGCCATGGCAGTGGGGAGGTGGCCATGGCCGTGGGGAGGTGGCCATGGCTGAGGGGAGGTGGCCATGGCTGTGGGGAGGTGGCCATGGCCGTGGGGAGGTGGCCATGGCTGTGGGGAGGTGGCCATGGCCGTGGGGAGGTCTCCATGGCTGTGGGGAGGTCTCCATGGCTGTGGGGAGGTCTCCATGGCCGTGGGGAGGTGGCCATGGCTGTGGGGAGGTGTCCATGGCTGTGGGGAGGTCTCCATGGCTGTGGGGAGGTCTCCATGGCTGTGGGGAGGTCTCCATGGCCGTGGGGAGGTGGCCATGGCTGTGTGGAGGTGGCCATGGCTGTGGGGAGGTGGCCATGGCTGTGTGGAGGTGGCCATGGCTGTGGGGAGGTGGCCATGGCTGTGGGGAGGTGGCCATGGCTGTGGGGAGGTGGCCATGGCTGAGGGGAGGTGGGAATATGGCCATGGGGAGGTGACCATGGCCATGGGGAGGTCTCCATGGCTGTGGGGAGGTGGCCATGGCTGTGGAGCTCTGCCAGCTCCTTCTGGGAGCCGCACTGCACACAGGAGAGAGTTCAGTTGCAAGGCCAGTATTTTCCTTACACCTCAGATGTCTTTTTTTCCTTCTCTGCCCAGAACATGTGGATAGAGAGGACAACCTACACGACAGCTTATTCATTTCCAGGCATCCTCAAGTGGTTTGAGGTCAAACAGGTCACAACGGTGAGTTCTCCACAGGGGCTGCCTCTCCTCCTCCTCAGTCCCTCATGGAATAAAGCCTTGAACACTTGGGAGTGCCAGTCCTTCCACTGCTGGATGTGGCACAGCTAAAAGCAAATTATTTCCTTTCTTACTCAGTGGAGAGGAATGAATCACAGAGCCATGGAATCCCAGAATGGTTTGGGTTAGGATTTACTTGAAATCATCCAGTGTCACCCCCTGCCATGGCAGAGACACCTCCCACTGTCCCAGGGGGCTCCAGCCTGGCCTTGGGCACTTCCAGGGATCCAGGGACAGCCACAGCTCCCTGGGAATTCCCTCCCAGCCCCTCCCCACCCTCATGGGGAGGAATTTCTCCCTAAAAATTGCGCGAAGGTTTGAAAGGTTTATTGTGTGACTCTGAAGGAAGTTCATTCTGTTTCCTCTGTCCCTCAGGAGGAGATCAGCCCCCTGGAGAATGCCATAGAAACCATGGAGCTGACCAATGAGAGGATCACCAACGTGGTGCAGCAGCAGGGCTGGGACCGCAGCCTCCCCGTGCACCCCCTGTCCATGCTGCTCAGTGGCATTGTGGACCCCGCCGTCATGGGCGGCTACACCAACTATGAGAAGGTCCTGGCACGTCCATGGAGCCCCTCTGCAGGCCTGGGACACCTGAGGGTGCTCACCTGGAGCAGGGAAAGCTCCAGGCAGAGCTCAGAGCCCCTGCCAGGGCCTGAAGGGGCTCCAGGAGAGCTGGAGAGGGACTGGGGACAAGGGATGGAGGGACAGGACCGAGGGAATGGCTCCCACTGCCAGAGGGCAGGGATGGGTGGGATATTGGGCAGGAATTCCTGGCTGGGGAGTAGGGAGGGGCTGGGCTGGAATTCCCAGAGCAGCTGTGGTTGCCCCTGGATCCCTGGCAGTGCCCAAGGCCAGGCTGGAGCCCCCTGGGACACTGGGAGGTGTCCCTGCCATGGCAGGGGTGGCACTGGGTGACTTTTAAGGTCCCTTCCAACACAAATCATTGCAGAATTCCCCGGAGAGGGACTGGGGACAAGGCCTGGAGGGACAGGACCCAGGGAATGGCTCCCACTGCCAGAGGGCAGGGCTGGATGGGATATTGGGAATTGGGAATTGTTCCCTGGGATGGAATTCCCAGAGCAGCTGTGGCTGCCCCTGGATCCCTGGCAGTGCCCAAGGCCAGGCTGGACAGGGCCCTGATCCCTGAAGTCCCTTCCAGCCCAAGCTCTGCAGACTCTGGGAGCTGCCCCTGGCCCCATGCAGTGTGCAAGGACCTGGCAGGACCTGGCAGGTCCAGTTCCATCTGCAGCTGTCCCAGCCCCGTGTGGGGCTCTGTGTGTGCAGAGCTCAGGCAGCAGGAGGAGAGGACAAAGAGCAGAGGTTTGCACTGACTGCAGGGTGGAAATGCTCAGCTTTAGAGCTGCAGGGTCCAGCTCTTATGGGCCCCCTTTGCAGTGGGATGAGAACCTCTCCTGCCTTGGGCAGCCCAGGTAGCAGAGAAAAGCCCAAACCTGGCCTTTCTGCCCTGGATTATTGGGGAATGAGCAGGCAGAAGAGGCTTTCTCTTGTCAGCAGCCTCTGTGTCTTTGGAGTCTTGCAACAGAGAAATGATTCAGGAAAAAAGCAGCATTTCCTGTGCAGGTTTACTCAGCTGACTTCACTTGAGCAGTGTAGGTTGTTCTTTTTGTGATGTTTAACTTAAGCTGTTGATTCCCTCCACCTAATGATGAAATGCCCAGCCCAGAATGCACTGCTTGTTTCCACAAAGGGGGTGGAATGTGGTAAAACACATTTAATTCTCCTCAGCTGTGTCCCAGCCCCATGAAATGAGGTGCACACGTTAATTGGGAGAGGGGCTGATTGATCTGGGGTCTGACTCTGCTGATTCCAGAGGAGTTTGGGTGCTTTGCCAGGGCTGAATTTGGCCCTGAATCCTCCCGTTTTATGAATTAAGGTTGACATCAAGTTTAGAATTACAGAAGTGGGAAAGCAGTTAAAACTAGAAAACACAAAATCTCTGCAGCCACATCTGGAAATACTCATTTCTGGTTCATATTTTCCTATTTCAGCTGCAGATCAGTGCAGAACATTTGGCTTTTGTGGGCGGCTAAAATCTGAGTTTTAATTGTTTCATTGTAGCCAAAACCCAAAGTTGGGGTTTTTAAACATCTTTCCTCTTGCAATAATTAGGCACTTTCAAGGAAAATCCTCTGGGACCAACCCAGCAGCCCTTTCCCAGGCTCACCTCCATCCTGTTCAGGATAAACCCCCAGCCCTATAAACCTGTACCACAGTCCAGTCTTAGAAAAGTAAAGAAAAATATACTCAGAGGCTGAAATAGCTCAAAGAAACAAATGAAAAACTTATTAGGGGGTTTATCTAGGGAAAAAAAATATTCTGAGCAGGAATTGGGATCCATTTTAATGGGATACATCATGGGAATTGGCACAAATTTAAGTTTTCAGTCCAGGAAAGTGGATTTGTGTTTGTTCAACTTCAAACCAAGACCAGATTGTGCTGATTAAAGGTAAACCCAGGAGAAGTGGAGACTAAAGGTGCTTTGTTGAAGGAAGCTGGGAGCCCAAATCCCAGCATGGTCTTTATTTCTACTGAATCTTTGTAACCAGCCCCAGGTGAAAACGAGGGATTTAGGGGCCGAAATAAGGAAATTGCAGCAGGAGCTGCTTTGCTGTCCTTGGGGCAGCTGTGCTCTGGGGCACTGACTGCTGGGAAAGAAAGAGGCTTTTTGAAGTCAGACTTGAGGTTTTGGGTCTGTCACTCGCATTTAAGTGAGAAGTAGAAGTGATGGAACCTCAGTTATTCAAATCAATGCTGGTTTGTGAGAAGGGGATCAGGACTGAGCAGAACCCTTCTGATGCAGTAACTGTTTTTCCATGTGTTTCACTAGAAAAAACATTACTTTTTTAAATTAAAAAGTGGGCTTTGTTCTCTCTTCCCAACAGATAACCCTGGTTCTTTGTCCCTCAGCTTGGTACCAGCACAATTTGAGTTTAATATGAGGAATAATGGCAGTGAATTGCTCTTAAAAGGATCTTCCCCTCAGAGCTGCCTGAGGAGGAAGTGTGTGTGTCACCTGTGTCACCTTCTCTCTTTGCTTCCAGGCCTTCTTCACAGACAAATATCTCCAAGAACATCCTGAAGATCAAGACAAAATTGAGCTGCTCAAGCAACAAATTGCTATACAGGTATGGAATTGGGAGAGCTGGAGGCACTGATGGAGTGGGGAAGAGGAAATCCTGGAATGGTTTGGGTGGGCAGGGACCTTAAAGCCCATCCTGCCATGGGCAGGGACACCTTCCACCATCCCAGGCTGCTCCAAATCCCATCCAGCCTGGCCTGGGGAAAATGTTGGGGTTTGTTCAACACCTGGAGCTGCAGCACTGACGTTCCCTCACTGGCAGCAGCTCTGAGGCAGCAGCTCAGCTCCCTTGCTGTGTCCCTGTTTATCTTCCCCTCTGCAAACACAAAACACATTGATTTCAATCCTTTAATTTTATCTGAGCTGCTGAACTCACCCTCTGGGGAGCAGGAGGGCTGGTTTGTGCTCCTGCAGCTCATTCTGCTCCTTCCTCCCTCCCCGCCTCAGATGCCTCTCCTGGCAGAGGGGATCCGGATCCACGGCGAGAAGCTGACGGAGCAGCTGAAGCCGCTGCACGAGAGGCTCACAGCCTGCTTCAGGGAGCTCAGGAGGAAGGTGGAGAAGCAGTACGGGGTCATTACTCTGGTGAGGGAACCTGGAATTCTTCCATGTTTTGCCCCAGAGGAACCCAACTCCCCCTTTTCCACCCGTGGGTGGGTGTGAGGTGGTGTCACAGAATCCCACAATCATCAGGGTTGGGAAAGAGCTTTGAGACCAGGGAGTCCCAGCTGTGCCCAGTGCCCACCCTGTCCCCAGCCCAGAGCTCTGAGTGCCAATCCAGGTGACCCCTCCAGGGATGGGCACTGCAACCCTCCCTGGGCAGTGCCAAGCCCTGAGCCCCCTTTCCATGGGGAAATTCCTGCTGTGCCCACCCTGAGCCTGCCCTGGCCCAGCCTGAGGCCGTTCCCTCTGCTCCTGTCCCTGTTCCCTGGAGCACAGCCCGGCCCCCCCGGCTGTGCCCTCCTGGCAGGAGCTGTGCAGAGCCACAAGGGCCCCCTGAGCCTCCTTTGCTCCAGGCTCAGCCCCTGCCCAGCTCCCTCAGCCTCTCCTGCGGCTCCAGACCCTTCCCAGCTCCCTCAGCCCCTCCTGGGGCTCCAGCCCCTTCCCCAGCTCTGTTCCTTTCCCTGGATTCTCTCCAGCCCCTCCATGTCCTTCTTCAATTGGGAGGCCCAGAACTGGACACAGCCCTCGAGGTGTGGCCTCCCCCATTGCCCAGGGGACAGTCCCTGCCCTGGTCCTGCTGGCCAGTCTGATCCCACCCAGGTGCCTTTGGCCTTTTTGGCCACGTGGGCACACCTGGGCTCATGTCCAGCTGTGTCCATCAGTGGCCCCAGGTCCTTTTGTGTCCAGCAGCTCTGTCCCCAAGCTGGGGGTTGTGGCCCAAGTGCAGGACCCTTGGTGTTGTTAACCCTTGTGTCCCTGGGGTCAGGCCCTGGGCCAGCCTGCCCAGCCCCCAGTGCAGAGCCAGCCCTGCTGCTGGGCCCAGCCTGCCCAGCCCCCAGTGCAGAGCCAGCCTTGCTGCTGGGCCCAGCTTGCCCAGGCCCCAGTGCAGAGCCAGCCCTGCTGCTGGGCCCAGGCCCCAGTGCAGAGCCAGCCCTGCTGCTGGGCCCAGCCTGCCCAGGCCCCAGTGCAGAGCCAGCCCTGCTGCAGATCTCCTGTTTGCTCACGGTGTCCCCTCTGGTCCCTGCAGCCCCCGGTGCTGGTGGACAGGAAGCCGAGCCGCTCGGGCTCCGTGGTGCTGCCCTACATCATGTCCTCCACCCTCAGGAGGCTCTCGGTCACCTCCGTGGCCTCCTCCGTGGCCTCCACCTCATCCACCTCGTCCGACAGCGCTTCCTCCAGGCCGGGCTCCGACGGGTCAGTGATGGCGGGGATGGCAGAGATTGAGAGGGACTGGCAGTGATGGCAGTGATGGCAGTGCCTGGAAAGGATTGGCAGTGATGGCAGTGATGGCAGTGACTGGAAAGGATTGGCAGTGACTGACAGGGACCAGCAGTGACTGGCAGTGATTGCAGTGATGACAGTGATTGGCAGTGATTGACAGGGACCAGCAGTGACTGGCAGTGACTGGCAGTGATGGCAGTGACTGGCAGTGATGGCAGTGATTGCAGTGACTGGCAGTGATTGCAGTGATGGCAGTGACTGGCAGTGATTGCAGTGATGACAGTGATTGGCAGTGATGACAGTGATGGCAGTGATGACAGTGATTGGCAGTGACTGGCAGTGATTGCAGTGACTGGCAGTGATTGCAGTGATGGCAGTGATTGCAGTGATTGCAGTGATGGCAGTGATTGCAGTGATGACAGTGATTGGCAGTGATGACAGTGATGGCAGTGATGGCAGTGATTGGCAGTGACTGGCAGTGATTGCAGTGACTGGCAGTGATTGCAGTGATGACAGTGATGGCAGTGATGACAGTGATTGCAGTGACTGGCAGTGACTGGCAGTGACTGGCAGTGATGACAGTGACTGGCAGTGATGGCAGTGATTGCAGTGATGGCAGTGATGGCAGTGATTGGCAGTGATTGCAGTGATGACAGTGATGGCAGTGACTGGCAGTGATTGCAGTGATGGCAGTGATGGCAGTGATGGCAGTGATGGCAGTGATTGGCAGTGATTGCAGTGATGACAGTGATGGCAGTGACTGGCAGTGATTGCAGTGATGGCAGTGATGGCAGTGACTGGCAGTGCCTGACTATAGTACTTGCAGGGATCCCCATGGCAGGGAGGAATGATGAGGAGGACTCCATCTTATCAGAAGGCTAATTAATTACTTTATTATACTATATTATACTATATTATATTATATTATATTACATCTAAACTGAATCTACCAAGCACTCAACTCTGCACACACTGCACAGAATCTCAGCCAACAGTCCCAACACACACACCTGGCCCTGACAGGCCAAGGAAACAAAACCCCATCACTGTGGGTAAACAATCTCCATATTGCATTCTACTTTTGCACAAACACAGGCACAGCAAATGATAAAAATTGTTTTTACTTTCTCTGAGGTTCTGAGGTTGTGAAACCCAGAAATATTCTTGGGAAGAATTGTGCCTTGCTTTTCTCTGTGAGGAGAAATGTGGCTACACCTGACAGTGACTGGCAGCAGGGGGAGGTGCCTTACACAGGATCAGGTGTCACCTGAGTCAGGAACAGCAGTGAGGCACACACAGACTCTGGCTGTCTCCAGCAGGTTAACCTGAGTTTATCAGAAACCCATTCCTTTATCCACCCTTCTGATCCAGGTGCACCTGATTGGTCATTTAATCAACACCCGAACACCACTGACTAATGAAGAAAACACCCTTTGGTAAACATCTTAGGAGAAAACAACTGTTCACAACACCAGCTGCAAGATGGTTTCAATTCTCTCTCTCTCTGACTAAACTGTCACATCCACAATCAGGTGCTCTGAAAATCAAGATTTACTCCATGGAAATACATTAAAATTGTTCCTGGAGGTCAGAGTTGTTGTTCCATTTTACAGACAGGGCTTTGGAGCACAAACAGTGGGAACTGACCCCAGCTGCTGCCTGTGGAGCCCCAGTTATCCCCAGTGCATTCCAGGCGCCCACTGCTTCTGTTTCCCAGGAAAACAGGGGTGTGAGGCACCACCAAGGGGCTTGTTTTGGTCAGCCAAGAGGGGAATCAGGCACACAGCACTTGTTTCACCCTGTTTGCAGCTGCATCCATGGTGTGGAAAGGAGCTGCCACACCTGGGGACATCCCCTGATGTCACTTGTCTGTACATTGGCTTTACACTGGGATAAGCAGAGTTCAGGTGATTTGGTGCAGGGCAGTGAGAAACAGGGCTGAGCAGGAACTGCAGCTCTGGCTCCCTCTGCAAGCAGATCACACTTTACCTTGGACAGAAACCACATCACACTCAGAATTCCAGGGGTAACAGCACAAATCCCACTGAAAAATCCATGGTCCTGCCTCACTTTTTCACAGTAATCCCCTACACGAACTGAGAGATCACAGCTTTTTAACAGACAGCCTTGCCATGTCTGATGGACTCGTGTTTCATGTTTTTCTCACTCTTTTGGGCCACAGATCTACCCTGGAGCCTCTCCTGGAGAGGAGAATATCCACATCTTCCAGGGCTGAGGAGCTGCCTGTGAAAGAAGATGGTGACAACAGGATTAGCAAACTCAAGAGGAAGGAGTGGAGCATTAGCAAGTCTCAGGTTATTGTGGAGAAGGAGCCAGAAACAGAACTGACTTCCAAAATGGTAAAAACCCCATCCCAGTAATGACAGCAGTAATAAAGCCACAGCAGGAGCTGAGTGTTTCCATTGCTCTCAGCCATGCTGCTCAGGGGGAGCTCATCAGACACTGGGAGGGGCTCAAATACCAGCAAGGCTCAGTCATCTGAGTAATTCTCTTCCATAATTTGGAAAATTCCTGTCACAGGCCCAAGTGCAGCTTGGCTGGAGGTGCAGCCTGGGAGCAGGAGGTGCTGAGCAGAGCTGAGCCCTGGGTGCTCTCAGCACCATGGCAAAGCCCTGTTTGGGTTGGAGCAAGGAGCCCCTGCTCAGCCAGGCAGGGATGCAGCTGCCCAGCCTCATGTGCAGCTGCTCTCAGGCAGCAGCACTGCACAAATCCAGTGTCCTGTGGGGTGCAGAGCCCTGGGATGGATCAGGCACTTGGGAAAAGATGCTCTGGTGGTTCAGTCAGCACCTCTGGAAGGCTGGATCTGCCAGGCTGGGCTCTGCTGCAGCCCCTGTGAGGGCAGGGTGGTCATTGATGAGGAATAAACCAGAATGTGCAGCCCCAGAGGGGGCTGGGATGAGGAGCAGACCAGAGGCTGCTGGGCTTTAAGGCTCACAGTGGGGTCAGAGTGGTCACCCAGAGCACAGGGAGGAGTTTCAGCCCACAAGCAGAGCTGTACAACCTTGGGATATTGTCCTGAAGGACATAAAAACTGTGTTACACCCTGGGATATTGTCCTGATAGATGTAAAAACTGTGCTACACCCTGGGATATTGTCCTGGTGCATGTAAAAACTGTGCTGCACCCTGGGATATTGTCCTGATAGATGTAAAAACTGTGTTACACCCTGGGATATTGTCCTGATAGATGTAAAAACTGTGTTACACCCTGGGATATTGTCCTGATAGATGTAAAAACTGTGTTGCACCCTGGGATATTGTCCTGATAGATGTAAAAACTGTGCTACACCCTGGGATATTGTCCTGATAGATGTAAAAACTGTGTTACACCCTGGGATATTGTCCTGGTGCATGTAAAAACTGTGTTACACGCTGGGATGTTGTCCTGGTGCATGTAAAAACTGTGCTACACTCTGAAGCTGAGAGAATTAGGCACCTGGGTATTTCAGTGCTCCTCATCTCACTGAAGTTGGTTGTTAATGTGATTTAACACAGGCTCATTTTTCACAGTAACAAGAAAACAGAAATTCCTGTTTCCCTTTCCTCTCCCAAGGCCCAGCTGAATCTGGCAGGGACAGGTGATGCTGATCCATTCTCAGGAATTCCCATCAGCTCTGGGGGATGCTGCCAGCACTTGGAGGCTGCAGAGTGTTTCTAAGAAGGGGATCTGTGGTGCCAGGGGGCTGTCACTGGTACTGACAGCATTTCCAGCCCAGGAAAATTGGGGTTGTGGATGTTGGAGCTGCAGGAGGCCTGGCCCTCTGCCTCTGGAATTGCTCTTGGATGAAATCCCCAATATCTCTGAAGGGAAGGAGCCATCCAGAGTTCCAGTCCTGCCTCAGGATGCTGCAAAGCCCAGGAAAAGCTGCTTTTATGGCTGCTCTGCTCCATGGCTCCACAGTGAGCACAGGAGTTGCACAGAGGGATTTTCTGGAGCTCTGGACTGAGCTGTCTGGGAGCTGGAAAGGCAGAGGGAGGCAAAGGCTGCCTGGGCCTTGTGTGTGTGGTCCCTTCTGTGCAGAGAGGAACCCTGAACTGCTCAGGGATGGAGAACTGACCTCTGAAAAAGAGATGAATGATGGGTTTGGGTGACAGCCTGCTCTGGGAAGCAATGAACTAATCCTGAAAAGGACCCCAGTATTATGCACTGCACTTTTGAGGCCACACTGAGGTGGCCTCTTTTGAGTGAAGAGCACAAAGGCTGTGACATTAGAAAGAGCTAGATGTAAATTCCCAAATGCAAAGGATTTGCTCTGTAAAGCCTAAAATACACTCATTTAACAGCCCTCAGGAGCTGGAGGACACCAGCAGCCCTGACCTGCACCCAGAATTTTATTTTTCTTTATTTCTTGGAAAGAGTTCACCCTCACTCCCCTCCAAAGTTTATTCACAGAACTGCAGCAATTTTTCAGTGTAACACATTCCCTCCTTAATTAATATATCTTAATTAATACAACTAATTAATACATTAATAATACCATTAAAAGCAGTTTAGTGCTGCTCAGGAAGGCCAGGGGAGGCTCCTCTGTGTCCTGGGAGCACAGAGGGTGCCTGTGACACAGCCAGGCCAGGGCAGGGCTTTACTCCTGTCCACCTCTTTGTGCCAGGTGTGCTGTCCCTGTCACAGCTCTGGGTTCCCTGGCTGTGCTCACCTCTGTGTTTGTGACACTGTGACAGCTCTGGGTCACCTGGCTGTGCTCACCTCTCTGTGCTTGTGACAGCTCTGGGTCACCTGGCTGTGCTCACCTCTGTGTTCCAGGTGTTTGTGACACTGTGACAGCTCTGGGTTCCCTGGCTGTTCTCACCTCTGTGCTTGTGACACTGTGACAGCTCTGGGTCACCTGGCTGTGCTCACCTCTGTGCTTGTGACACTGTCACAGCTCTGGGTTCCCTGGCTGTGCTCACCTCTGTGTTCCAGGTGTTTGTGACACTGTGACAGCTCTGGGTTCCCTGGCTGTGCTCACCTCTGTGTTCCAGGTGTTTGTGACACTGTGACAGCTCTGGGTCACCTGGCTGTGCTCACCTCTGTGCTTGTGACAGTTCTGGGTCACCTGGCTGTGCTCACCTCTCTGTGTCTGTGTTTGTGACACTGTGACAGCTCTGGGTTCCCTGGCTGTTCTCACCTCTGTGTGTCTGTGATTGTGACACTGTGACAGCTCTGGGTCACCTGGCTGTGCTCACCTCTCTGTGCTTGTGACAGCTCTGGGTCACCTGGCTGTGCTCACCTCTCTGTGTCTGTGTTTGTGACACTGTGACAGCTCTGGGTTCCCTGGCTGTTCTCACCTCTGTGTTCCAGGTGTTTGTGACAGTTCCCTGCCTGTTCCTGGCTGTTCTCACCTCTGTGCTTGTGACAGTTCTGGGTCCCTGGCTGTTCTCACCTCTGTGTTCCAGGTGTTTGTGACAGTTCCCTGCCTGTTCCTGGCTGTTCTCACCTCTGTGTTCCAGGTGTTTGTAACAGTTCTGGGTTCCCTGGCTGTTCTCACCTCTGTGTTCCAGTGTTTGTGACAGTTCCCTGGCTGTTCCCTGGCTGTTCTCACCTCCCTGTTCCAGGTGTTTGTGACAGTTCTGGGTCCCTGGCTGTTCTCACCTCTGTGTTCCAGGTGTTTGTGACAGTTCCCTGGCTGTTCCCTGGCTGTGCTCACCTCTGTGTTCCAGGTGTTTGTGGCAGTTCTGGGTCCCTGGCTGTTCTCACCTCTGTGTTCCAGGTGTTTGTGACAGTTCCCTGGCTGTTCTCACCTCTGTGTTCTCTGTTCCCAGCAGGGCCCAGCAGGGAGGGCCCAGAGGCCCAAGAGTCTGCAGCTGGGGGACTCCAGGCTGAGCCTGCTGCAGGGCCCCTCGCTGCAGCCGCCCGCCTGCAGCCCGCCCCCCATCACCCCCAAAACCCCCCGGACCCAGAGTAAGTCCTGGGGTGGGGTGGGGCAGGGTGGGAATGGCTCTGTGGGTGCTGGGGGAGGGAGGGAGGAGCTGCTCTGAGTTACAGCTCAGGGCTCTTGGAAATCTCGAAAGTGAAGATTTACTCCATGGGAGTACATGAAAAATGGTGCTGGAGGTCAGTGGTGTTGTTCCATTTTACAGACAGGGCTTTGGAGCACAAAGAGTGAGAACTGAACCCCAGCTGCTGCCTCTGGAGTGCAGTTATTATCACCAGTGCATGCCAGGTGCCCCCTGCCTCAGTTTCCCAGGAGGACAGGGGTTATCATCCTTGTCAGAGAACAGAATTTGGCTGTGCTATCAAAGAGCAGATCTGTGGCTTGCACATCACTTGCTGAAGCAGTGCAAAACAGGAACTCCAGGGAGCAGTTTCTGAGTTTCTCAGTTCCTTTCTTGTTTTTTCCTGTATTGACCTGGACAAGAAGGATGGGGAGGGACTTTTCACAGGGCTGTGGAGTGATGGGACAGGGGAACAGTTTTAAAGTGCCAGAGGGCAGGGTTAGATGGGATTTTGGGGGAAATCCCTCCCTGGGAGGGTGGGGAGGGGCTGGGATGGAATTCCCAGGGAGCTGTGGCTGCCCCTGGATCCCTGAAGTGCCCAAGGCCAGGCTGGAGCCCCCTGGGACAGAGGGAGGTGTCCCTGCCATGGCAGGGGTGGCACTGGGTGGGATTTAAGGTCCTTCCAACCCCACCTGTCCCATGACTCTGAATTTTGGGCAGGTTTTTAAACCCTGAAGCAAACAGCAGTGCAGTCAGTGCAGGTGGCTGTAAATCACCAGTCAGGTCTGCAGGAGCATCTCCAGTGGATCCCAGGAGGGCCCTGCAGGGATCCCAGGGTGTTTGTGATCTGTGCCTAAATTATCAATGCAAGCCCTGAGGGTTCTGTTCATTAATGAACAGTACCTCCCCTCACATGGCAGAGTTCTAGGAGAGCTTGCTGTGCAGCTTGGACAGTCAGCTGTAAATGGTGGAATTTATCTTCAAGAATTAACAAAAGGAATCATTTCAAAGGTTTCAAAAACATGCTGAATGTGAAACAGTAATAATCTGATCCTGGAAAAGAAGAGGGGAAAAAAACCCTTTCTTGTATATTCAGGAAATTCTGTAGTTAATTCTGAAGCACCTTTAAATGTGGCTTAAGGTAAAAATAAAAATCCTTGGGCAGTTCCACCCCTAGAAGTCCCTGGCTGCTGCATTTCTGTCTGCTGCTCTTTTTTGAGAGGAACAGAAGTTCCTGGGCAGGACCTGACTGTCTCTGTGTGGGTATCCAGTCAGAATCCAGTGCAGATAATGATCCAAACCAGCATAAAATTGTCATGAGAAGATGAAAACAAAAAAATCCTTACCAGGGCAGTTGGGGAGACAACCAGAAACAAATTCAGGAACTCTGTGAAGAAAGATCCATGAAAGGGATGTAAAGCCTCTCTCTTCTCCTTAGCAAGGCTTTAATTGCTGGAATCCTTCTGAAGTTTGGGTTTTATCTCCTCCATCAGCTGGAGCTAAAATCAAAGTGAGTTCTGAGGGGCAGCCCCAGGAGCTGCCCAGATGTGCTGATGGAAGCAGTTTGCTGCCCAGATGTGCTGATGGAAGCAGTTGGCTGCTCCCTGGGGCAGCTCAGAGCCTTCTGGGGAAGGGGAAACCCCTCAGGGCATTGGGAGCTGGAGGGGGACTCAGCTGGACCCAGCACGCCCAGGCAGGCTCAGTGCTGGAGCAGGAGCTGCTCACAGAGGGAAACCAGAGGGCACTGAATGAATCTCCCTTAAAGTCTGTGTGCAACCCCATTTCCCTTTCCCTTCTCTCCTTTCTTATTTGTCCTTTTTTTAAATTTTTCTTATTTGTTCTTAATTTTTCCTTATTTTGTGTTATGTCTTCTCTTGTTGTTCCCAGGCTCCCCCTCCTTGCAGGCTGATGGATTGGCCACACCACCCCCCCCACCCCCCAAAAGCAAACCCTACGAGAGCAGCACCCCCAGGAACTCTGTGGAGGTGAGGAAATGGGGGCTGACAGCTTCTGGAGAGCAGCTTTGGAGCAGGAGGCACCAGTGGAATGTTCCAAGCTGATCTTAGGCTGGTGCTGCTGGAAACCTGTCTCATCATTTCACTGCTTCACTCCCTGAAACCACAGAAGAAGGAAAAAAGGGTTTTTTCCTTCAGGAGAAGGCAGTGGAGGGCAGTGCCTTTATTATTTTTTTTTTTCCAAGTGGGAGTTGTGTTGTCCTTGGTCAGGAAAAAAGTGTGTGGGGGTGGGCAGAGACATGGAAAACACACCAGCAGCAAAATTTCAAAAACATGATCAGCCCAAAATACTGCAATGATTTGGGCTGAAAAAGAAGTGTGGGGGGAAAATCACAATTTTCAGAGGTCTCCAGTGTCTCCTTTTAAGCCTCAGCTCAGCAGAATCTGATTTTTCAAGCCATCAGTGACTTTTTTAAAAGCCTGTATTTAAACCCTGCCCTTTGTCTCAATTCCATGGAGTGATTTTCTTGTAGGGATATCAAACTGTCCCTGGTCAGTGCAGGGATATCAAACTGTCCCTGGTCAGTACAGGGATATCAAACTGTCCCTTATCACTATAGGGATATCAAACTGTCCCTCTGTCACTATAGGGATATCAAACTGTCCCTTATCACTATAGGGATATCAAACTGTCCCTGTGTCAGTGTAGGGATATCAAACTGTCCCTTATCACTATAGGGATATCAAACTGTCCCTGTGTCACTATAGGGATATCAAACTGTCCCTGTGTCACTATAGGGATATCAAACTGTCCCTGTGTCACTATAGGGATATCAAACTGTCCCTGTGTCACTATAGGGATATTAAACTGTCCCTGTGTCAGTGCAGGGATATCAAACTGTCCCTGGTCAGTGCAGGGATATCAAACTGTCCCTTATCACTATAGGGATATCAAACTGTCCCTGTGTCACTATAGGGATATCAAACTGTCCCTGTGTCAGTGCAGGGATATCAAACTGTCCCTCTGTCAGTGCAGGGATATCAAACTGTCCCTGTGTCACTATAGGGATATCAAACTGTCCCTGTGTCAGTGCAGGGATATCAAACTGTCCCTGTGTCACTATAGGGATATCAAACTGTCCCTGGTCAGTGCAGGGATATCAAACTGTCCCTGTGTCAGTGCAGGGATATCAAACTGTCCCTGTGTCAGTGCAGGGATATCAAACTGTCCCTTATCACTATAGGGATATCAAACTGTCCCTGTGTCACTATAGGGATATCAAACTGTCCCTGGTCAATGCAGGGATATCAAACTGCCCCTCTCTCAGTATAGGAATATCAAACTGCCCCTCTCTCAGTATAGGAATATCAAACTGCCCCTCTGTCAGTGCTGCATCACTGATGTTTCTCTCACACCTGGGTGTCTCCAGGCTGTTTGGAATCCCTGACATGCAAATCTTGTGTCAGAATCGTTTCACCTGCCCCTGGAATGAAGGTGCTGGTGGTGCCAGAGTAATTCCTTAGCAGTGGGAAGCAAAGAAAGGATCCTGTTGTGACTGAGAGAGGGATGGAGCCCTCCCAAAACCTGTCAGGAATTACATTTTGCAGTTGAAAGGGAGGGCTGTCTCCCCCAGTCCAGTTTACAGAGAGGATTTGGGGGTACCTGAGTGAGATAAACTGGGATTTGTCCAAAAAGAATTTGGAGATGGATCTCAACTACTTTAGCAGCACAGGAAGACAAGAAGACAGCCCATCACTTAATTCAGTGCTGTGACACTGGAATAAAGCCTTGAAATATGGGATCAGGGGGAAGTTTTTCTTCTTTGCCCTTGACTTGGCTGGAAGTGACTGTGACAGCAGAGAGATCCCAGCTCCAGGGATGCTGTGGGAATCACTGGAGCAAGAGGATTAAAAAAAGAGCCTCCTTCCCTTGGGTCTTGTAAGGAAACTAATTACTGCCATGTCCTGCCTGCAGCATCCCCTTGGCTGGCAGCCAGAGGGCAAGGATTCACAGGGCTGGAGACTGGGGAGGGTTTTCTGAAGGGGTTTGTTCGTTTGGTGCTGTAAAGTTGGGTCTGTCTTCCTTTGGTTAAAACAATCCTGAAATGTTGAGTTTTGGCTGAGGAGTGATGAACCACACAACCTCCTCCCTCTCCTGGCCTTTCCCATCTCCTTTATTTACAGGATGCCCCTTAAAACAGGCAGAGACCACATGAGCCCCCCCTCAGTGCAGTTTTCTGCAAGAGCAGGAAACGCCCTCCAAGCCCCTCTGCAGGCAGGCAGGATGTGCCTTGTTTAATTAGAGCTGCCCTTGCTTCCATTTTAGGGTGTAAAGTTCTGCCATTCTCATTTGAACACATTTTTCATCCTTTTGGGGCAGCTCACCCAGCCAGCAGGAGAAAAAAATCCTGAATTTTGAAACCTGGAAGGAAATGGGTTTGTAGCCATTTTACTGATCTCCAAAAGGAGGATAAATGCTGAAGTTGGGCTGCAGGTCAGGAGCAATTAAAGTCTGTCCTAGGCATGCTCTAGCAACTGAAACATTTCAGCTTCTGGTGTCTCCTGGGGTCTGTCCTTGCTTGGCCCTGTCACGTGGAGCTGAGGCTGAACTCCAAGCTTTGCTCCTGAAGGAGCCATCAGGACTTTTGGGTTTCTCATTTGGTGAAGCAGAATGCCTTCCACTCACCAGCAGTGATTTATTGTTGTGTTTCCATCTCCTCAGGTTGCTCCAGCGCTGCCCAGCAGGCGAGAGGCCAAACCTCCCCCTCCGCCCCCCAAAACCAGGAAATCCAGCGTGGTGTCCTCGGAGCAGGGGCTGCCCTGAGCATTTGGGGCCCCAGCAGTGCCCAGCCTGCAGTGGCTGCTTCATTCCCAGCCAGCTGGCATCTCCCCTGGCCCTGGAGCTTTCCTGGGAAATCCCACACAGGAAATGTGCTTGGGACGGGGCTCCCTCCCTGAGACACTGATCCAGACCTGTCCCTGCTGCAATTCCCCTCCCTCCTGGGCTTGTCTCTCCTGGGCTGGTCGCTGCTGCAATCCCAGCAGCTCCTTCCAGTGGCACTGGGAATCCTGGCTGATCTCACTGTGGCACCACTGCAGGGCTCAGGGTCTGTGCCCAGCTCTGGTGCTTTGGTACAAGATCTCATTTTGTGCTTTTAATGGGCTGGGAAAACCCCTCCTGTGAATGTTGGAGATGACAAAAGCTGCACTTTGGCCAGGGCTGGACTGGTACCACTGCACTGATACCAGAACTTTACTGGTACCACCTGTACTGGTACCAGAACTTTACTGGTACCACTGCACTGGTACCAGAACTTGACTGGTACCACCTGTACTGGTACCAGGGCTGGACTGGTACCACTGCATTGATACCAGAACTTTACTGGTACCACTGCACTGATACCAGGTCTTTACTGGTACCAGGACTTTACTGGTACCAGTTCCATAAACACCTTGTGGCGTCTTTATTTATCATCAATATTGATGAAGATTTTGCTTTCTCTTCCAGGAAATAATTTTGTTTGTTCATTCTGTCATTTTGCTTCTGATTATCTTGTAGAAGTTGGGAAGAGCCACTAAAACCCTGCTGAGGGTGTTGCTCACAGCAGGAAACACAATTATTGTTGGGCTGGGGGTTCAAGGGCCATTATTGTGCTCCCCTGACTGAAATGGGTTTCTGACCTTACTGAAAAACCAAAGTTTGTTAAACCTAATGAAAAGTTTCCTCAGCAAAATCTTTTTCAGGGAAAATCAAACCCAACAAAACCCAACCCAACAAAAACCACCCCCAGGAGGGTTTTGCTCAGACTGAAGTTGTCATTTTCTTTTGTCCTTCCCAATTCTTTTGACATCAGTGTGACTGCAGGGGCTGGAAGCAGATTGCCCTCATCCCAGAGTGATCCCAGAGTGCCATCAGCTGCAGCCTGGAGCTGCTCTGGAGGTGGCACTGCAGTCACATCCCATCCATCCCCAGCCTGACTGCTGCACACACTTCCAGCTGGCTCCAGGCTGCTGCTCCTCAGGGGAGCTCTTGGGAGCCTCCCTGGACACCCTGGGCAGCTTTTCCCCTCTCTGGGGCACTGTCAGCTCCTCCTTGTGTTCCTGGACACAGACACTGCTTGACTTGAAGACCTCTGGGTTTTCCTGCCCTTCCATTTCCTGTGCACTCTCCGTCCCTGGCTCTGCACCACCCCGGGATCCTCTGAAAGCTCCCCTCAAAGCAGCTTTTTGTCTGAGGGTTCTGCTTCAGGCAGAACAGCAGGATGTGCTCTGAGCTGGCTGAAGTGCATCCTGACAGCACCTGTGGTCAATTCAGTGCCTTTCCTGCCTCTGCCCTCAGTGCTGGGTGCGTTTCAGACAGGGTGGGTTCAACTCTGAGTGAATCAGCAGGAGCAGGGCAGGCTGAGCAGGGATCCCAGGAATGGTTTCCCTGATGTGGACAAACAGACTGAGCTGTCAGGTTTGGGTGTTTTGGTTCTAAGTGACTTTGGAGTCCTCTTTTCCAGCCTTTTTGTTCTGCTTTAACAACCTTAACATATGGAGGTAGCTTTTGCATCCAGGTTTTTTCCTGGAGAAGGAAAACTCCGTGCAGAAAACACTCACAGGAGGAGATCTGACCTTGGGAAGAATTTTTCAGCTGATTTTTAACAGCTATTTGCTCTCAGATTTGCCTCTGGCTGCATTTTTTTGCAGTTACAGACCAGGATTTTGAGCAGAATCTTTGGCATGTCAGTGGTGAATTATCCCTCCCTCTCTGCCTTTCCTTGGGCAGTGCAGCTGCCACCTTCAGCTCTGCCCTGCCTTGAAACTGCTCCTCTCACCTTAAACCTGCCCTGGCTTTGCTGCTCACAAGGTCAGGATTCTCCTGTCCCTCCCTGTGCCTGCCCAGTTTGGGATGGGCACCCCCTGACTGGGAGGAGAGGAGCAGCTCACACCAAAGAGTTCAGAACAAGTTTTCCCTTCTCAGGGCATTTTGGGCATTTCACTGGCAAATTTGCCAGGAAGGGCTCTAAATTTGGTTCTTTTTTCCCTTCTCAGCATTATTTATGTTCTAGAGTTTTAAGCTTGTCCCACTCCTGCTCCTTTTAGCAATGTCCCCAAAGTGGTGTCCAGTTCTCTTACCTGGCTGATAAAAGTTGGCATCACTGGGCTCAGAGGTGCAGATGGAATTTCTGTTCTGTGCCCAGATGATTCAGGGCTTTGGGTCAGTTTTGGGGGAAAAAAAATCATCCAAGTGTCAGATTTTTAAAGGCAATTGGGCATTTAAGTGTGTGAGGGCATTCAACTGATTTTAAATGAGTGGAATTAAGTGCCCACTCTTAGGAGAAATCCCACTGGAATCCTCATTTATGAAGTGTTTGCTCTTTGCTCGGGTACCTGCCTGACTTGAGTTGGGAGATTTAATTTTCAGAGGCAATTTAAGGTGTCTCTACCTTTGTTTTTAAATGAGAATCATCTCTTCAGGTTAATTAGGTGCTTTAGGAAATGCCTCTAATGTGTTTTCAGCTGCAGGGTTTCAAATGGGAAGAGGACATTCCATAATGATGATCTCTGCACACCACAAATTACAGCAATTTCTGCCCAGTTCATGGTTTTGAATCAAATCTCAAAGTTAAAACAGCCACTCTGCAGAGGAGACAAAACCTAATCCCATTTCAGAGCTGCTGTGAAATTTCGAGTCTTTGAGGATTTCAGTTTTTCTCCTTTGGAGAAATGTGCTCAACACTTGTTTTCTGGAGCTTTTAATTAAAATTTGTCGTGCTGTGATAAATTCCTTGAAAATTGTGACAGGCTCTAATCCACATCAGGGCCAGAGGGGAGCAGGCAGCTTTGCCTGCCATGGATTATTGGGTTAGGAAAGGACAGGGATTCCAGGGGGAGCAGCTCTGTGGCTGCAGTGGCTCCGAGCTCCAGCATGGACGTGCAGGGGCTTTCTGGGCTCCTGCATCCATAAAGCCCCTGCTCCCAGCCCCTGTTTGCTCCAGACTCACACTGAGTTGGACTTGCAGTGACAGTGCCCCAGATTTTCCTCTCCTTATTTATTTTTACCATTGTAAATGGAAATAATAACTTTAAATCTGTAATTTAACTGATTTTTTTTTATAGTGAAAATATTCCTGACCTGCTTCTGCTACCTTCTTTTGATGATTTTTATTTTAATTAAAAACTTGACCTTATTTTTACTGTTGCAGACCAAATCCTGCGGTGGACCAGGGTAAGCTTTTCCAAAGTGTACAGCAGGGAGGAAAAATAAACAAATAATGGGATTTTCTGGCTGTTCAAAAGCACGAGGTTCCCCTGATTCTTCTCTCTGAACATTAATTAAATCACTTCTAGGATGCTTTGGGCACTACAGGGTTACTCAAAGGAGGTTCACACCTTAACCCATTTTTCAGGTCCATGTGGTGCTGGTTTGTATTTTTAGGCAGAGTTCACCCCAAAGTACATTTGATTCATTTTTCTTACTGTGGTATTACAAAGGTTTCATCACTCTAAACCCTGGGATGTGTTTGCTGGGAGTTCAGGAGGATTTGGGTGTTGTGGAAGGAGTTTTTGTGTTCTGGGATCCTGGGTTGGTGGTTTCAGTGCAAATCCACTTTTGCAGACTGCAAATAAAATGTTTGGGTTTTTTTTTTCAGTCCTTTGCAACTGAATCAGTAAAAAATTCAGCTTTAAAGTGGCTCTGGAGAGCGCTTTGGGAAGGGACTGCAGCTCTCTGGGTAAATGCCACGTGATTCACTGAATCTGTAAAGCAAGGTGTACACATCTTTGTGGGGTTTTTAAATGTAATGATTGTTGTAAAGTTTGTAAATACATTTTTCAAATAAATGTAGTTTTTATGACTGGACCAGAAAAAAGAGCAGTAAAAGTCCTCCATGGCCCACTGGGGGAAAGGGGAGTTAATCCCAAAAGGAGTTTGTTCTTTTATCCAGGTTCCCCTTGCTGTGTCACCCAGAGGGAGTGAGATGAGGCCGTGGTTTTGTCTGGACATGTAAAACAAATTTGTCACATCCAAATTGTCCCTGCAGGACCCAAAGCAGCCCCTTCTCTGCTGCTCCCACTCTGGGCTGGATGTGTTCTCTTCTACATAAATCCAATAATCCACACAACAATTTTCCACTGTTTTAATGCAATGTCAGAATATTTATTCACATATTGATCCAAGCAAAGGCCATCTGAGGAGGAATTTATTTTAACACAGTTTTGAAACCTCTGGCTCCATTTCACTTTGGAAATTTTTAAACCTTCCTTCTTCTGCCTTCTCCCTCCACCAGCCTCTCCTGTAACCACACACCAGATTCTGGGTTTAAAGAGCAGAAAGGACTTGAGGATGGAATTTTCAGGTGCTAAAATAGCACAGAGATGAAGCCCTGGGGTGATTTGGAGGGAGATGAACTGGGTGAATATCTGGGGCTTTGTTCCCTGAGGTGCCTCAGGGAGGGGAATTTTGTGCTGCCTCCCACCTTCCCCAGGAAATGATGATAATTGGAGTTTTTTCCATGGGGTGGAACATTTCCAGCCACTCCCCTCTTTTTCCCTGTTTAATATTCCTGTAGCAACACCAGGAATGTGTTGGGTTGGAAAATCTGGGTGTGGGAAAAGCTCATTTGTTTTCAGTGTTATTAAGCAGCAAGAAATGAGAAGTTCCTGAGCAAACCTCAGGATCTGGTGGGGTTTGGTCCTTTCAGCTCTGCCAAGACAGGCCAAGTTCCCTCAGTGAGCCAGAAAGGACTCATTTCAAATATCCTGGGAATTATTCTGGTGTGTTTTCCTGCCTAACATCATCTCTTGCAGTAAAAATATACTTAACTATGGTAAATTAGTGCTGCTGGCTCTTCACTGTTCAGTCATGGGCCACGATTCCAATACATGTTCAGTACAAATAGGATTAAAGATGAACTAAAATCATATTTATTTAGGTAGTTTCTGCATGAAAATCCAGTGGAATTCAGGCTCTGCATTACTGGTCCTGATTTTAGGAGCCTTTTCCAGGCCTGGCTCCTCGGTGAGCCTCGAAAGCTTTGGGGTTTGGCTTCAACTTTGAAGCAGAGCTTGAGCTTTGGGATGGCCCAGGGACACTGCCCAGGAAATGGTGCCCATCTGGCCCCATCAAGGGGCTGCTGGGTTAATGCAAAAGCACAGATTTGCCTGAGAAGGCTCCCTGTGTGTCAGTGAACTCAGCTGTGAGCTTTGTGCAGCAGCCAAATGGAAAAGCATTTCCAGCCTGGGGACCCTGGGAGCAGCAGCTGCCATCTGGCTGTGCCTTGCAGCCCTGGGACAGCCCTGGGACAGGGACAGCTTGGGGTAGGGACAGGGACAGCAGCTGGGACAGGGACAGCAGCCCTGGAACAGCCCTGGGACAGAGACAGACCTGGGACAGCAGCAGGGACAGGGACAGGAACAGGGGCAGGGACAGCGGCAGGGACAGCTCTGGGACAGGGACAGGAACAGGGACAGGAACAGGGGCAGGGACAGCCCAGGGACAGGGACAGGAACAGGAACAGGGACAGGGACAGCCCTGGGACAGGGACAGGAACAGGGACAGGGACAGGGACAGCCCAGGGACAGGAACAGGGACAGGGACAGCTCTGGGACAGGGACAGGAACAGGGACAGGGACAGGGACAGCTCTGGGACAGGGACAGGAACAGGGACAGGAACAGGGACAGGGACAGGGACAGCTCTGGGACAGGAACAGGAACAGGGACAGCTCTGGGACAGGGACAGGGACAGCTCTGGGACAGGGACAGCTCTGGGGCAGCTCTGGGACAGGGACAGGAACAGGAACAGCTCTGGGACAGCTCTGGGACAACTCTGGGACAGGGACAGGAACAGGAACAGGGACAGGGACAGGAACAGCTCTGGGACAGGGACAGCTCTGGGACAGCTCTGGGACAGGGACAGCTCTGGGGCAGGGACAGGGACAGCTCTGGGACAGCTCTGGGGCAGCTCTGGGACAGGGACAGGGACAGGAACAGCTCAGGGACAGGGACAGGGACAGGGACAGCTCTGGGACAGGGACAGGAACAGGGACAGGAACAGCTCTGGGACAGCTCTGGGACAGCTCTGGGGCAGAGCCGGGGCTGCTGTGGCCCCGCAGGGTGCCGGGGGCCGGGGGCTGGGCTCGGTCTGGGTTGATTGAGGCAGGAAATGTCACTGCCAGGGGAGCTCTGGAATGAGGGATCCCTGCGCTGGCAGTGTCCAGCGAGGGCTTTGGGAACGCTGCAGGTGACAGGGAGGGACCTCTGCAGGTAATTTTGGTCCAGTGGGAGGTGCCCCTGCCCGTGGGACAAGGTGCATTTTAGGTCCCTTCCAACCCAAACCATCCTGGGATTCCATAATAAGAAAGATCAGAGCCGGTATTTCCTCATGGGAGCTAAACTTTACTCCCTCATCCTCCTCCACCCCCGTTTTCCCCTCCCCTCATGTATCTCCTTTAGATTTTCCCATAGTGATGACAGAAAAACCACATTACTCACCATGGCCTCCTTCAGATCCCTGATCCTGGAATTCTGGTACGAGCCTGGGCACTCACTCTGCTGCACCTCCTCTAATTTTTCCATTTCATTTGGAATCTGGATTGGAAAAGTGACACAAGCAAGTGACACAACCTTCTGGAAGGGAGAAGGGAGATTTTTCTGCCAAAAGCAACCCCAGGTACAGATGGAGATGAAACTACAGCACTGCAATTGTGTGGTGGAGTGTTCACTGCACACCTGACATTCACCTTCTCATGAGCCCCAGGATGCTGAAATGAGGAGGAACAAGACATGAAGTATTGATTGGAAAAGAGGGGAAAACCACTGCTGGACACAACCTTGCACATGTGCTTTGTCATTTAATTGCTGAGCACCCACCACCTGCAAATTGCCAAAATGTTAAGGGAAGTGGAGGAATTGTCACAAAATAACCCATCAGAAGGTTGCAGTTTAGGGAGAGGATGAAATCAGATTTAACCTGGACCTCAGAGCTCCATCCCTCCCTGGGAGCTGGCTGCCCAAATTATTCAGTGAAAGTTCAAAGATATTTTACACACAGTGATTATGAAAATATATCTATTTTTCTCCACACAATAGTTTTACTTCTGCCAGCTGCAATGCACTGTTCCTTGTGCCAGGCTGACAAATGTCACCTCGCCCCTGTTTTTCCAAATCCTCCTTCAACCAAAGTGTTCATCCCCAGATCTGGGGGTGTTTGGGGGACAGACACAGGGCCAGGTGCAGAGGGAACCCTTTGTCACCTTTTTGGCTGCCTGTTTTGCAGGCCAGGGTTGTTTCCCAGCCCAGGACCCACCTCCTGGAATGGTCCCAGCAGGGCCTGGGTGCTCCTCTTGCCCCCTGGCTGGAGGCCGTAGGACCAGTGCTGGGCCAGGCCCAGCCCCACGGCCAGCACCCACAGCAGGACAGTGGCCACCATCCTCCCGGGCTTCTCCATCCTGGAGAGACAAAAAACCACCAAAAACACCAAAAGCCTGCTCACAAAGGCCCTGCAGCTCCAGCTGTACCTTGCAGAGGGGTGGAAATGAGGCATTTCTGGCTCACAGAATCATGGAATGTGCTGAGCTGGAAGGGGCTCCCAGCGATCGTGGAATTCCAGCTCCTGCACAGACACCCCAAGAATCCCCCCTGTGCCTGCTCCCGTTCTGACCTGCTCCTCCTGGCCAGGAGCCCCAGCTGGATTTGCAGCCTCTCAAAGGGTGGATTAGCTCACTTGAAAGAGATTGGACATCTGACAATTTTGGCTGAAGATCTAAATTAGGATTTCTGAGTTCCAGGCATGTGTGGACCTCAAAGGTTGCATTCCCTGGTGGTGCTTGGCAGATGTGTTCAGCTGGTTTCTGCTCTGATGTCCCTGCTCCTTAAAACCTGCCCTTTGCAGTCTCTTCTAATATTGTTTTTTTTAATAGGAGCATCTGTAAGCACTGGATAAATAAAAAGGGAATGTGGGATGTTGTTCCAGCACATTACCTGCTGCCTGAGAGGTTGTGGAGTAAGTCCAGCTCTTCTCCTCTGGAAAATGTCTGTAAATGTGCTCTCACCTCCCTTTTTATAGCCAAGAACCCCAGTGCCACCCCGTTCCCAGCAGGAGACTTTTCCACTTCTCCCTCCCAGGCTCAATTTTGGTGTTCCTGTTACAGTGGCTGTCACGCAGCACAAGCAAAGCCCATAATTGGGACACCCTGGTGCAGCAATTAAATCCAGCTCTTTTCTCTAAAAGTCATAAAAGTAACAGCTTTGCTTTTAAGAGGTTGTAAATCCCACATTGGGATCCAGATGATCCTGCTGGGAAATACAGGAGCTTTTTTGTCAGTGAGTTCTGGTTCCTTTAGTAAAAGTTGTTGGGTGAGTCTGAATCTGTTGAGGGTGGGAAATGGGTGAGGAATTGAGCTCGGTCTTTAAGAATCCTGGAATGTTTTGGGTTGGAAAAGGCCTTAAATTCATCTATTTCCACCCCTGCCATGGGCAGGGACACCTTCCCCTATCCCAGGGTGCTCCAAGCCCCGTCCAGCCCAGCCTTGGGCACTTCCAGGGATCCAGGGGAATCTGTGGTCCAGGCAACACCTCCTGCCCATCTTCATTGATATCAGGCATGAAGGAAACAACCCCTGAGTGCTCAAACAGGAGCACAAGTGCCCAGAGCAGCTTGAAACCCTCCTCCTTAACATTTAACTTCAGGTGCCTGTTGTTCCTTGCTCTGTAAAATGCCAGCTGGGATTAACCTGGATGAGTCCATGACTGTAAATGAACTTTGCAGGCACCATGGAGTCTCTGGTGTGAACAGGATCCCTAAATCCTTTTTAGAAGGGCCTGGAGTGACAAGGACAAGGGGGAATGGGTTTAAACTGACAACAGAGTCAGAAAGAAATATAGAATTGGGGTTTATATTAGGACAAATTCCTTCCCTGTGAGGATGGGGAGGGGCTGGGATGGAGTTCCCAGAGCAGCTGTGGCTGCCCCATCCCTGGAAGTGTCCAAGGCCAGGCTGGACAGGGCTTGGAGCAGCCTGGGACAGTGGAAGGTTTTGGGGATGGAGTTGATGGAGTTTGGGAAGGACTCTTCCAACCCAAACCATTCTGTGATTCCCTATTTTTCAATCTGTTTGTGCACTGCAGATTTATAGACTTGTTTACATGCAGGAGCTCAATTCAGTACTTTGCAGAAATTGTATTTTTCCCCACCTGGCTGCTCCCCTGCCTTGCTGTGCACTGAATGTCTCGTGTTCCCTGTTCTCCAAGCATCCTCTGCCCCAGCTCCCATGACCTCTTGGAGCTTTAATGGATTAAAGAAACTCAGTAATTCAGTGAGTCAATAATTCAGGGAGGATTTGGTGACTCTTAGCAGAGTCACTCTCCGGCCCCAGGGCTCCTCCCACTCCTGGCAGGGGCAGCCAGCCCTGAGCTCCAGCTCAGCTGCTCAGGCTGTGACAGCAGCTGGGTCCAGAGCAGGAATGGTGGGTTCAGGACAGGAATGGTGGATCCACAGCAGGAATGGGGGGGTCCACAGCAGGAATGGTGGGTTCAGGACAGGAATGGTGGGTTCAGGACAGGAATGGTGGTTTCAGGACAGGAATGGTGGGTTCAGAGCAGGAATGGTGGGTCCAGAGCAGGAATGGTGGATCCACAGCAGGAATGGTGGGTTCAGAGCAGGAATGGTGGGGTCAGAGCAGGAACGGTGGATCCAGAGCAGGAACGGTGGGTTCAGAGCAGGAATGGTGGGTTCAGAGCAGGAACGGTGGGTCCAGAGCAGGAATGGTGGGTCCAGAGCAGGAATGGTGGGTTCAGAGCAGGAATGGTGGTTTCAGGACAGGAATGGTGGGTTCAGAGCAGGAATGGTGGGTCCAGAGCAGGAATGGTGGATCCACAGCAGGAATGGTGGGTTCAGAGCAGGAATGGTGGGTCCAGAGCGGGAATGGGGGGAGTCCAGAGCAGAACTGTTGGGTCCACAGCAGGAACGTTCCTGCTCCTCTGGCAGGCACGTGGAGTCACCCAGGGGTTCTCCTGTGTTTGGAGCCTCTTTCCTGCTGAGCCTTGCAAAAGTGAGGGTTATTTAAAGGTAAAAGCAGAGCTGGTTTGGACATTTACAGAGCTTTGCCCAGTACTTGCAGCTCATTAACCACCCCTCACCCTGGCTCTGAGCACTCTGCCCTGAACAGCTCCCAACAACTTTTTCTCCACAGGTTTCTGGTGCATCCACAGAAATTGGGCTTTTATGATCCTTGGGTCCCTTCCAGCTCAGGATATTCCACGATTCTCTGACTATTCTGCCTCCAACTATTTTATTAAGCCAGGATGAAGGGTGGGGACAGAAAGGCTGAGAAGTCTTGGAGTGATGAACCAAAACCAAGCCCATGCAATTCTCCCAATTAATGGCTCAGAATCCCCCCAAGCACAGTTGTTCTTCCAACAGGTATTTTATACTTAAAACTAAAAAATTCTTGTTCTTCTCACACAAACCAGGTAAGATTTGGGGTTTTTATTAAAATGAAGACAACCAAGCCACTTTTTTCTTTCACACTTTTTATTAATGCAACTTAAATTAGCTGGAACCTGCAAATTCTGCACAGGGCTCTTGACACAGCTCTGTCCTGGCAAAAGAGGTACCTAAAATCCAGCTGTGAATGATGGTGCCACATGCTGTGATTATTCCATAGTGCTTCAGTGAAAGTTCAAAGAGATTTTATACACAGTGATTATGAAAATAGATATATATATATATATTTTTTCCATACAATAGTTTTACTTCTGCCAGCTACAAAATATGATAAAGAAAAATAATTCATTTGTTTCTCTAGCCCTAGGAATCTTCTCCTACTGCAACAGACACAACATTCCCACTGAAAGCCATGAGGTGTGAGAAAGGACTCCAAAGTCACACTGAAGTATTTCCCTGGAATCACAGGTCATTTCTCCAAGGATATTGTGTTGTCCTAGAGCTTGATCCAGAGGGATCTGCAGGAAATAATCCCAGCTCTGAACCTCGTGGCTCTGGGATTTTGAGCCTTGAAAGTTCACATCACTCACCTGAGTCAAACCAACTGGAAAAGGAGGGAAAACCCTGCAATTCCCCCCAAGCACATCCTTTGCTGACCCTCAGCCATCGCTGATCCTCCCACCCTGGGGGCAAAGCAGCATTTTTGTAACAACAACTGAGACAAGACGACAGAAATTGCACTGCAAGGGAGAGACAACCCCCTGGAGAACTGTGGAACTCCAGCTCCTGTGGGACTCCACTGGTTCTTATTCCTCCTTTGTATTTCTACAGTAACAGCTTGATTTCCTTAAATTCAAGGTTAGTTTTAACTTTGGGGTGGTTTAAGCATCTGAGGTAAGTTCTTGATGCACCTTTTTTCTTTTTTTTTGGTATAGTTTCTTCATGTGCTTTTTGATTGTGTGTAAAATAAAGGTGGTGTGAGCTGAGACCTCCATGGATCCTACAGGGAAGCAGCTCCTTATCCACATCAGGGTGCTGAGGCCTCTGCCCTGCACAAGCAGCTGCAGCTGCTCCCTGAACAGGCACAGCAGGTGTGGGAGGGCACGGGGGGCACCTGGCCCCAGGCTTTTACAGAGGCTTCCAGAGCCACCTGGAGCAGCCCAAACACAACAGGGAGACCCAGCTGGGAAAAGCCCAGGGAGCTTTCAGGGAGTCTTTGCATAGTACATGGAGGGGAAACAGGGAAAGATTCACCTGCTGAGGTCATGAGGGGAGGGCAGAGCACAAGCTGGGGCCCCTCTGCCTCTCTCTGCTTTGGTGCCAGCTCTGTACTTTCCTCTCTGCACTGAATTCACCACAAAGGGTGAAAACATTGCAGCAACTCCAGCCTGGAGTGGTCAGGACATGTGCAAGCAGGATTTCTGTCACCAGCTGGGACTGACAGTGCACCTCCACACTCATTTGGAGAGGATTAATTAAAGATATCCAATTTCTGAGCAGGGATGTTCCCATCAGCTTCCACCCCAGCAGAGACCTGAGCACCCCTGGGGACACTGAGCCACCCCTGGCATGGATCCAGACTGGAAATACACCTGTAAACCTCAACTTGGTTGCTACTGTACAGGAGTAACATTTTCTATTCATATTGCAGCTACAGATTTAATAAATAGAATTGCATATATTGTGCTTTATAAATTAAAATGCATTCCAAAGTGAGGCAATGCTAAACAATGAAACCATTGAACCTTTCCCCCCCAGACCAGCCACACTCTGATTCCAGCACCAGCCCACTTCCTCACTCTGCTCACAGAGGTACAAACTCTCTGCTGGTACCTCTGAAAACAAAAATTCCCTCCCCAAAAGTGATCAAAAAGTTTACCTAGGCACTACTGCAAATGTAAGGTGGCTAATAACCATGACTTTAACTCAGAAGGGGAGGAGGTGAAGCAAGTCACGATGAATGTCTGGTTCCTTCCTCTCCAGCGTGTTCTGCCCCTATCTGACACTCTGGGACATGTGCAGAGGTGTCAGCATCTCCTCAAAGATGGCTCCTTTCACGTTGGATCCCCTCAAATTTGCTTCTTGTAGGTCACAACCTGACAGGTCACAATTCTGAAGGGGGAAAGGAGAAATACCATTAACTGAATAGACAGAACTCTGTTCCAGAGTTTAACTCCACTCCCCATAACTCCATTAAACTTTGCAGCTGGAGAAAAGCCAGCAACCGCCTAAATTACCATCTTTTTGTGCACATATGTAATATGTATAGATATTATATTTATCTATTGTTGTCATCTTATTGCAGAAGTTCCACACCTTCTCAGTGATTTCTCACGGGCAGCTCCTCACAGCACTGACTCCTTGTTCACAGCACAGCCAACAAACCCCAGCAGCTCTCCTCAACCAGCCAACCCACTCTTTTATATCTCATCCTTATCAGACACAGCCAACAAACCCCAGCAGCTCTCCTCAACCAGCCAACCCACTCTTTTCTAGCTCATCCTTATCAGACATAGCCAACAAACCCCAGCAGCTCTCCTCAACCAGCCAACCCACTCTTTTATATCTCATCCTTATCAGACACAGCCAACCCACTCTTTTCTAGCTCATCCTTATCAGACACAGCTGTGGCCTCTGAAGGGCAGGCCTGCTCCTAATCTTTGAAAACTGGTGCAGCTGCCACTCCTCAGGGGTGAGATTACCTTCTGCACCACCTGTATTTGCTTCCATTCTATCTCCCCACAGTACCTATGCCTAGGAAATGTATTTCAGTTCATGTCTGGGGAAGGGACGCTCCCCACCTCCAGGTCAGTCCCTGCCAGGGTGGCTCCCCGCAGGTTGCAGTTCTTGAGTTTGGCGTTTTTCAGCGTGGCCACTCTCAGGTTGATCCCGGTCATCTGGCTGCCCTCCATGTCCACTCCCTTCAGGTTGGCACCTGAAAAACACCCACGGGCAGGGCTGAGAGTGCAGCAGCTCCAGGGGAGGCTCCCTAAGGGCTGGGTTCTCAGGATGAACCCCAGGTGTTCCAAAGTCTCTTTTTGCCAGCCCTGAGATCGAAGGAGGAGTCAGGATTCCTGGGCTGTGGTTCTCAAGGTTTATTTTGGTTTGTTGTGGTTTTGTTTATTTTCTGTTATCTAGAACATTCTTTTCCTGACCTGCTGAGGTCTGTCTAGCAGGTCAGTCTGGGGCAAACTGCCTGCCCCAGAGGCAGTGTTATTATTTTATACTGAGAACTACCTGTACTTTATTTACAATACTTTTCCAATACCCATCACCTATGTTAGACAGTGAGTTTCTACTCTAAACCAATCCAAAAGTGCCACCATCACCCAGGAGATGGAGGCTAAGAAGAAGGACAAGGCATGCCCAAATCCCTCCATCTTGGCTTCTGAACCCCCATTCTAAACCCTCAAAATTCTACTTTTCTATCTGTAACAAACTATCATTCTACTTAAACTCTCCTGGCTTGTGAATGCTCATGTAAGGTTGTAATTTTCTCCATGGGTTAAAATCAAAGGCACAGGGACCTTGAGCTCTGTGCCAAGGTCTCTGAGCCCTCCAGGGCAGCCAGAGGGATGTCCTGGGATCTGACACTGGGCAAACTGGGAGAGGCCAAGGCAGAACTGGGAATTCAAGGATTATTTGGCAGAACCAGCCCAGAGTTGTGGGCTCTTCTCAGGGGCTGTACAAACACAGCTGAACTTTTGTCACATAAATGTGCAGGCACAGGGCTGATTCCAGGGAATAATTAACAAGTAAAAACTCACCTTCCAAATTAGCTTTAAGGCCTGATGGATCTTCGAAGTTGCAGCCCTTCAGGGATGCTCCCTCTGCGTTGGAACACAACATCTTCACCCCCTGCAGGTTTGCACACTGGCAGAGACAGGATGTGAGTCACAAGGGTGTCAAGATAAATACCAGAAATCAGATTTAAATCACAGATTTAAATTCTGCACTGAACCCCCCAAAGCACAACCCCCCCATTACTGTGAAGAAGTGTGGGAGTGCTCTAAGGGGAACAGTCACAGAAAACATTGGGAAACTGCTTTTTTTGTTCCAATTCCTGTTTCTGGAGACCAGGCCAGGCTGGCCAGGCTGCAGCACCCTTACATCCAGCACGGATCCAGAGAGGTCAGCTCTCTCCAGGTTGGCACAGCACAGGTTGGCGTGGGCCAGGTTGCAGCGGCTCAGGTTGGCCATCTTGAAGTTGATGTAGCGAAGATCCAGGCGGGAAAGGTCAGCTCCACTGAAATTCAGGCCCTGCAAAAGCCAGTGAACACCCCCAAAACGGTCACAGAGGGGAAGGGGCAGCTCTGGACACAAAAGAATTAAAAGAAGCACACCTGGGGTGTTGTGTGTATAAATCTATACAGATAAGCAATGTATTGACACGCTTCCAGTACCTTAAAGGGGCTGAGAAAAAGATGGGAGAGACTTTTATATGGACAGAGAATGCCAGGACAAGGGGCAAGGGATTTGGAGATCAGGTTTAGATGGGATATTGGGAAGAAATTCCTCCCTGTGAGGGTGGGGAGGGGCTGGGATGGAATTCCCAGAGCAGCTGAGGCTGCCCCTGGATCCCTGGAAGCATCCAAGGCCAGGCTGGAGCAGCCTGGGACAGTGGGAGGTGTCCCTGCCCATGGCAGATTGGAACAAGATCACCCTTAAGGTCCCTTCCACCCCAAACTGTTCCATGGTGCTGTATAAACACTCACAGGATCATTTACTCTATTACATAACACCATGACATGTAAATGCAAAGCTCTCAGGGTTTGGGTATTTCCTTAAAACAGGCTGTGGTTTTGAACTGTAAGAGGGCAGGGCTGGAGCAGGTGTCAGGAAACAATTCCTGGAGTTTTGCTGGAAGACAAATGTGGGAACTCAGCACATGGCTCCCGATGTCCAGAGATGCCAGGAGAACCCTTGGGGGTCTCGGAAACCCTGGAATGTTGCCAGGAGTGTCTGGTGGCTTGATTTTGATCCATCCACAGAAGTGACAGCAGTTTGAGGACAAGAGAATCACTTTAGAGTGAAGGGTGTAAAAGGGACACATTTATAGGGTGAAATATAGACTTTAAGGTTTTTGGTACAGGGGGGTTATGGAGACAAGATGGAGGGATCAGGGCCTGTCTCCTCCTTCTTCTTCCTTCTTCTTGTCCTCCATCTCCTGTGGTGATGTTGGCACTTGGGGATTGGTTTATGGTGAAGGTGCACTTGCCAACATGGGTGAAAAGTATTAGAAAATAAAAGTAAATATCATGTACGTAGATTTTAGTATAAAAAGGCATGACCGCCCCGTGGGTGGGCAGAGTGCCCTTGGCTGCCTTGCAGATCAGACCTCTGTTGGGCAGACAGAAAATTTTGTAGATAAGAAACAATAAACAATCTGAAGATCGAAAAGCTGAAGAGTCCAGACTCGTCCTTTGAAACACGGGCCGCCCCAGAACCACCCTACCCGTGTCGGGGCAGAGACAGACAGACAGACAGACAGCCGGAGCCAACAGACAGACAGACAAAGGCTGAGCTCCCTCACCTGGCAGCGCAGCTCGGACTTGGTGGGCGTGGCCAGCAGGAAGCGGACGAATTCCTTCCGAGAGATGGGAGAGTGATCCTCGGCCGGCTGCGAGTTCTGGGACAGGGAACAGGGGGAACGGGGACAGCTGTGAGTCACAGCTGCCAGCTCCGAGCTCCACATCCCCTGCGAGAGCAGCACCTGCACCCGGCTCACACACAGCAAGGTACCTTAATAGCAACTTCCAGGTGTTCAATGAGGGAGTCGATCCCAAAAAACCTGGCTTCTTCCAGAACCCCTGCAAACAAAGCAGAGCTGGTTATTCCAGGGAACTGCTGACCCAGAGAGCAGCATCCTCCTCTCCCCTTACTGGAGAACACACACACATTCTACTGGATGTAAGTGGGGACAGAGAAAGAGTTTGCTTGCAGCTAAAAGGAAAAACAACTCAGACACAACATTTCCAACAGCAGCATTAGGTTAAAGAGATCAACTCCAGAATTCCAGATATTAATCCAGTATGGATTGTTAATGCTCCAAAGAGAAATAATCAGCCTATCCTCATTAAAGCAAGCACATGGAGCTGCACTCTGAGAATAAATCCACCAAAGGAAAACTCCCAACCACAGGGATGAGCACACAAAGCTCCCCCTGGCTTCACCACGGGCAAAGCTTTAATTCCAAGGAGGAATAATTAATTCAGGAGATGTCAGACAGGTAATACCTACCTAGCAAATTAATGCCATCATTTACACACAAAGCTTTAATTCCAAGGAGGAATAATTAATTCAGGAGATGTCAGACAGGTAATACCTACCTAGCAAATTAATGCCATCATTTACAATGAGCTGTCCGTGACGCAAATAGTTCAAAATGGGCTCAAAATACTCGGGACTGCGGTCAATGAGGAAAGCTCCTCTAGGATCTTGCTTATTCCCCCAAGCATCTGTTTCCACAACATATATATATATAAAATTACTTTTGATGTAGTAATAGAAGAGCATTTGCTTCAGTTTTCAGAGTTTTTTATTACCAAAGGGACTGGAATAGCAAACATTCCACTTGGAAGGGTGGTTCGGAGAGAGAAGGAAGGAAAAGAGGAGTGGAGGGGAAAATCAGCTTAAAATGAACTTGTTCCTGCTCTGAATAACTGAATTTGTACCACACAGAAAAGAATCCTGGCTAGGACAAAAGCAGCACTGAAATTTTAGTCTGAGTGTCTCCCCAAGGGTGCCTCGTGCACTTTGCTCTTTGGTTCTGCTGACAAAACTGAGGAAGATGCAACAAGATGGAAACCTCAAATCAAATAAACAAACAAAGGACCCAAACTACTGACAATGGACGGGAGCTGTGTTTGCAGCTTGTGAGACAGATGATCAACATTAGGTGGTGAGATGATAGAGAGAAATAAAGCTTTAAAAAATAATTCCCTGTTCTGCTCTGGTACTTTAACATACTCTGGATATTTTACTTTATGAACAAGAGCCTCAGCTTGACAATGACTTTTGCCTACTTTGCTCATTTATTACTTAAGAATAACAAAGTTCATCTCAACATACTCACCTTTGTCTTTGAACATGTGTGCCAACATACTGTCAGGTTCTTTGTTAACCAAAGTGCTCCTAGGAAACAAAAGCAGCCCAACTTTACTTTTCTTTCATCTGTAAATGTTTAAGAATTAATTTCTTGCAAAACTGTGGTGGCAAATACAAAATACAGAGAAAGATGCAGGAGTCAAAGACCTCTTGCTTCACAGTAAGTTACTTTTTAAGGTAAATTTTTTAATACATTTTTAAGGTATTTTGCTCTATTGAAAGGAAGTTTTGGAAGTTTTTGAAGACCATTTTTACCGGGTGGTGGTGAAATATCTGCCTCCCACATTGAGAGTCAGCCAGTCTGTGTGGGACCCTGTCAGCTCCTCCTGAGCTCTCCCATCAGTCTGAGGATCTGCAGAGAATCAAGGAAGTAATTACTGGAAAAACTGTTAATATTCTTTAATTACAAAGAGGTATCTTCTGAAAACACCACAAAATAAAATCTTAAGTTTATATCAGAGCAAAAGAAACTCTATTAAATAAAAGGTTAAAGATAAGAATTAGAGACTCACCAATGAAGGGCTCCCCTTCACAGACAAACAAAACATCATCATCCCTGAGACAGAGGGAAGAGAAAAAGAAGGTTAATCATAATTTACTGTTCATCTAATTGACAGTGGAACCTCTCCTGATTCTTTCAGGTTAATTATGACCAGTGGCCATTAGTTGGAACTTCTGATTTTTATCTGTATTTTGCAGGTTCTACTGGATTGGAATGACTGACTTCACCAGAGATTTTATCTGCAGCAGCCAGGTAGGGACCACTTGTGTAATCAATAAATTCTTACAAAATAGCTGCTTTTCCCCCCACTCTGGGGCTACTCTGTGAAGCCAAAGTACTGCCAGAATCTGTCTCCCTTATAGAAAACCCCCATTGCAGGGCTGACTGGAATAGTGGGGATTTCATGGCACAAACATTGTCCTGGAATCAACACAGGAGGAGGTGAGAAGGCCTCAGACACAGCTTGGATCAAGTTCTGAATCAATAAAAGGTTTGAAGTTAAAAAGACACAAAAGGACCTTTGGGCATCCTGGTTGGAAACGATCACATCTGGTTTTGGGGAAAGCACTGGGTATGGATTAAGGAGGATTAACAGGTTAGTCCCTTAATCCACAGCCCTGATTTGCCTTTTCCTGGCTGATCCTCACCTAATCAAAGCAATATCATCAATGAGCCCCCCTTTCCCGTTGTAAACGCTGGTGGCTTTGATCCCAAGCTTGTTGCTGGCCACAGAGAGCAAATCTGAGAGAGTCCCATACACAGCCACGACCTGGGGAGGAGAGAACAGGAGGCTGAGAATAAAAACAAACCCAGGAAACTGTGCTCCAAAAGTTCTGCCACTTCAGATTTATCAGGGCTCTCAGGAGGAGCAAAATCCATTTGGATCTCGACCAGGAAAGAAGGGAAAGGAAAACCAGGGTGACGTGCACAGCTCCCACCAAACCTCACTGCAACAGCAGGGAGGGAATAAACGTTGGTGCTCTAGGAATATAATTCAGTAGTTTATTTCTCTAAAGAAATATTGCTACTTGTTCTGTTCCAAGCCTCTCCCAAATGTACTCCCCTCCTTAAAACCAAGGATTAGAGGACAGAGGCATGAGCTGTCTGCACTCAGGATGTGCATGGAAAATCAGGACCACAGACACAATTTAGCAGAACTGCAAGGCTGAAATGAGTCACATGAACCCCTGCACTCCAGGCCCGGCTGGAGATAGCGGGACCATGGGCAGAATTAATGGAATTAATAATTAATACACATTAAAGCACAGTCACGTCAACATCTACACTGAGAATGTGGATGAAAACATCAAGATCATGGTTTCTCTGTGGAACTGCATCCCAGGGCCTTTTCCTCTGCTGGACAAGCACTGTTGGGCCTAAAAATCACTATTTTCAGTCCTGAGGCGATTTTAGCGAGGTTTTAAACAATTAAATGCGATTATTCCCAGGGTACCCGCACGCAGGGTCCGTGTCTCCCCAGAGCCCTCATCCCACAGCGGTGCCTGACACGAGGGGCCGGACGCGACTCCCTCAGGGCACCGAGCGCCTCCCCCGCGACAGATCCCGCCTGTCGCGATTCCCTCCACGGGCACCGAGGGGGACCCCGCGCCCCGTTCCCGCCGGCTCGGCGCGGGCCCGGCCCGGTGCCCCGGGAGCTGCGGGTGGGCGGGCAGGGCCCCGCGGGAGCAGCTCCGGCCCCGGCCCGGCCTCACCTTCCCGTTGCGGGCGCTGCCGTTGACGAACAGCGTCACCCGCCTCATGCTGCGCCCGCCGCCGCGCCGACACCCGGAAGGGGCGGGCGCTGAAGGGCAGGCCCCACTACCAATCAGCGCCGCGCTGCGCCGCGTATCTGCCCAATGGGCAGTGAGGAGGCGGGCCAAAGCCGGGACGGCAGCCAATCGCGAACAGAAGAAGCGTCCATATTTGCATACTCCCTCTGTGATTGGTTGTCGCCCATCACGTGCGCGCGGGCCGTTGAATGAATTCATTTAATCATTTTATTTTTTCTCCCGTACCCAAGCGGTGCTGCGGCCCAACGGCCGCGATCTCTCCGCCGACTCAAAGAGTCCCCCCGTCCCCGCCCAGCCCCGCGGAACCCCGGGGCACAGCGCCGGTGAGGGGTCGCCCCCATGATCCTCCCTCCCTGCGGTGCCGCTGGCACCGGGGCGGCTGCGGCGGGCGCTGAGGGTGGAGAAGGGGCGGGGGCGCGGAGGGATCCGCAGGGGCGTGGCGCGGTTTGAAAGCGTGAGGCGGGCCCGGCGCGGCGTCCAGGTGAGGGCGGCTCGGCGGGGACTGCAGCGGGCGGCGCTCGGGGCGGCCGGGAGGTACCGGGAGAGTACCGGGGGTACCCGGGGTGCGCTCCGGGATTGCGGGGTGCGAGTGCCCAGGCGGCGGTACAGACCCAGGATCCCCGCGTTGGGAGTTTCTCCCCCCTCGGCTGGTGGCTGTGGCTGAAGCCATCGGCCTCCGCTGGGCCTGAGAGCAGAAAAAGAAAAAATAAGAAAGAAAAAGATTGCGCAGGCGTTGTAAAGCGGATTAATTTAGGTATTTTTGTTTCTAAAAGTGCGCGTGTTTGCAGAAGCGAAGTTTCAGAGTTATTGAGTTGTACATCATTAACTTAAGAAACTAACTGTAAAAAAAGCTAACTTTTTAAAATTTCTACTTAAAAGCTAGTGGTAGTTAAAAAACATATATATTACTAGTGGTTCTTCTGATTTCTTTCCAATGTATTTGTATCTTTCTAATTTCTTTCCTTTTGTATTCTCTTTCTGCTAATTAGTGTGATTAAAAGTAGCATTAAACTGCTGATATTTATTGTAACTCTTGGAGCAAAACAGCCACAGTGTGATGGTGATTATTGTGTTTTATATACTCTTATATTATTGTGAAGTTTGACAGTGACATCACAGCCTTGTGGCTCCTTACCTTTGAGATAAACAGGGCAGGAGACTTTATCTCCTTTTAATGCCTTTATTAAGAGTGAGCAGCTCAAGACTGGGAAGCTCCCAGGGTGACTCGGAGGAGGGGCATGTGCGCAGCTTTGTCCCCGAGGGGCAGAGCTGGGGGTCCAATCCTCGGAGCTTTGGCCGTGACCCCGATCTCGCCTCTCCACCCCTTTCTAGCTCCTGGCCTCGGTTTAAGATGATTTTTGCTCAGGGCGAGGGGCAGTAAAGGTTTTCAGCATCTCTGCAGGCTCAGTATTCAGTTCCTCACGTCCAGGCATCACTCTAATTTCTTAATTCTGCATTGACTCCTTGGTTTTGGGGTCTTTTCGGTAAGTTTGACGCTGCCCATGGCGTGCTGGTCCGCAAGTCTCGTCCTTTCCCCTCGCTGTCTGTCTGGGAAGAAGAGCCATTAACTGAGCCCTAGCCAGGGCCTTTACTGACCCAAAAAGAGCCATTAACTTCAACGACTTGTGATTATCATGACAAACAGGTAGCACTTTAGCAGCAACACTGCTCTGACTGGGTTTTGTAACCTTGTTCTCACAAAAAAATAGGCGGATTTTTGTTTATAACACCCCTGAGCCACTCCTGTGCATGTTTATAATGCAAGTTTTTATTGCTCTGTGTTTTTCTTTCTGGTCCCTGCCCCTTGTGTCCTTTCCCTGCAGGTTTTTGGGGATCAATTTCCCTTCCCACCCCACTATTAAACACCTTGTCTAGGAAAAAATGTGGATTTGGGAGAAGCTTGAGCGTGTAGTGAGCTCTTGCTCTTAGCAAGTAATAAGGTTTGGTTTTTTTTTTCTTTTTAATAGGAATCTGTAATTACAGCAGCAAAGGCTGAGTGGATGTTTCTTCAAATAAATCCCAAACAATGTTCAGAGGATCTAAAACTCCCCTGAAAGTTAAAGAAAATGAACAGAAGGAAGAGGCCTCTTTCCCTCTGTCAAGAGCCCAGAGCTGCAAAGTGACCAAATCCAAGGCCATCAGACCATCCAAGAAGGAGAATTTCACTGATGGGACCCAGACACGGTCACCAAAACGTGCCCTGAAGTGCCCCAAGGGCCCCGAGGAGAATCTGTGTGTCCCCCGGGGGCTGCTGGGGGCTGGCAGCTCGGGGGGGATGTGCTCCTCACTGAGCCCCCCTTGCCCACCGGGGAGGATTTGTCCAGCAGCCCAGCTGGTCCCTTGGGAAATGACTTCTCACCCCTGAGAGGGACAAAGTGGAGGGAGAACCTGAACTTGGACTCTCTGAGCAGAGGAAAAGGCCCGTTGGCATTGCTGCTGTCACAAGTGCTGAGTGTGGCAGCGCTCAGGAGAGTCTGGGAACACGAGCCACGGGTGAGGCTGGGGTGACAAATGGCTTGTGTCCTTCCCAGAGGGGCTCCTCCAGCTCCTTTAGTCCAAGCTCCTTCCAAAGGCTCCAGTTCAGGGCAGAGCAGAGTTGGGATGTGCCCAGGAGCACTCTCTGAGGGGTTCTTGCTGCAGCATCTTCCCAGGACATCCCAGACACAGGATAGGGCTCCATTTAACTGCACAGGTTCCATCCTGCTCAGGGAAAGGCTCCCTGTTCATCTGGCTGCAGCCAATGAAGGGCCTTGAGTTTCACAAGGAATTGCAAGACAAATTCTGCAAGTGTTGGTAAACACTAACAAACAATTGAACAGCTGAGAGGCAGACTTGGTTTGTGGTTGTTTGATGTGCTCAGGGAGGCTTCTTGGGCTGAGCAGGTCATTTTGGATCAGAAAAAGTACCATTAATCAACCTTAAAAAAGATAAACAATTACCATTTGAAAACTTTAGGTAATTTTGGATCAGAAAAGTACCATTAATTAACCTTAAAAAAGATAAACAATTACCATTTGAAAACTTTAGGTAATTTTGGATCAGAAAAAGTACCATTAATCAACCTTAAAAAAGATAAACAATTACCATTTGAAAACTTTAGGTATTACAAAACATTTCTGTGGTTTTGTGCTTTGTTTTTCTTTTTAACCTCTCCTCGTGTCCCCTTTTCAGGGACTTCCCCAACTTCACTAAAATTGAGGAGAAGATCGACCATTGGATTGAGGGGATCCCCAGAAAACAACACCCTGATCCGGTACCTGGCGCAGCAGAGGAGCAGCAGGCACAAAGGAGCTTTCACCCAGGTCAGAGTCCTCCCCAACACCTGCTGGGACCCTCCCTTCCCTGCAGGAGCCACCTTGAGCTGGGAGAAGGGGAGCTGAGTCCTGGGAGGAGTCCAGCAAAGGGACAGCCATGGATGAATTTGCTGCTGTCCTTGCTCGCTGACTTCAGGACAAGGGGATGTTGCAGGTTTTGTTTCCACTGTGTAGAGGCTGGAATCCCTTCCTCCGTGTTGAGCATGCTGATAAATTTTAATTTTTGTTATTTTGTGTTTGGTTTTTGGGTAATGAAAGTGTTGCTGGTTCCAAGTGAAGGCAATTTCAAGCGTGAGTGATTTGGTTAATCAGATTTGTTCAGAACTTGGTTAATCAGATTTGTTCAGAACTTGAACTATCCTGGGCTATCAGAAAGAAAATTCCAGACTAGAGGAACAGATTAAATGCAATAAAATGTACCAGATTTCTGGTAAAGTTCCTTTTTTCTTTTTTTTTTTCCTGTACAGATATAATTGCAGATTAAATGCCAGATCCTTTGTATTTTATGTCCAAGTGCAATCACAAAACACAAAAGCTGCAGTGAAATGCCTGATGGGATTCATTTTGTTTTGGCAGATCAGTCCTTTTAAACCTGCAAGTGTGAGGTCGCTGAAGGACAAGATCAGCATTTTCCAAGCCTCCTTTGAATCCCTGCAAGAAGCTGAGGGGGAGCCTGGGCTCCCCTCCCAGGAAGGAGGTTCCTGTAAGTTGATTAAACATCCTGGTCAGTGATTTACCCGAAATCTCAGCTCTTCCCTTAGGCTGAAAGCGTGGATGACTAGGAATGCTTCTTGTAAAACAAAATCATCTTCCTTTATTAGGCTTGGCCCAGGTGTCTGTGCTTGGTCTGAGGTTTGTTGAAATCATCTTCATGCACCCTGAGTAGTGGTTTCTCTGAAAGCTCCTGTTTTTGGGTCTCTGGCCTCAGTTTTAGTTCCTAGATTTGCACTCTTTGATGGATTTCTCACTGAGCATTAATGTTTTTGCACTTTTTTCTGTGAAACAATGGTTTTCATTTGACTTCTGTTATTGCTGACCTTAATAACATTTATATGAAAAGAATCATTTATTTTGTTTTGAAGGTTGGTAATGTTATTTTCAAAGTAGATCTAAAAATGTGTTCTTCTCCCTGCCTGAACATTTCCTGACTTTTTGCACCTCTTGATGGAGAAACACAAAAAAGAGAATTCTTTGAAAAACCTGAAGTTTGTGATTTGTTTGGGTTCTGTTTTATTTTTAATTGATGCAGCTCAGAACAAAGCACCTTTTAAAAAAGAGCCAGACCTGGAGCAGTGGAGTGAAAAGTTCATACTGGGCAACAAAGGAGCTGCTTGGAAAGAAAATGTAAGAGAAAATGGGACCAAGAGCAGCAGGAGTGAGCTCAGGATCTGCAGCATCTTGTCCCCACGAGGAGCTGGGACTGTCACTGGGCCTGCTGCTGCAAAGGTGCCTTGAACTGGGGACAAACCTCTCAGCTAGGTGCTAAAATAGACAATTTCAACATTTGCTAAGCATTTAATTATTGAAGCATTTTCTAAGCATTTCCCTGGGTGCTTGGGGAAAAGAAATTCAGCTGAAATAGTGGATGATGGGGAAAACTCTGAAATCCTTGTCTGTGGGATTAAACCCTCCATAGTTTGTGCTGTTGTAAAAATCCTGTGACTGTTTCTTTAGGAATGGGTTTGTGAGCAGCAAAATCCTCTTAAATCCTTGGACCCTGCTGTAACTGGAGAGAGCCTGGAAAGAGACCATGGTAAGAGGATTCAGCACTGTTACAATCTTTGTTAAACTCTCATTAGGAAATAAAAATATTGGTCAGGAAATGTTTCAGCTGACATTTGTCACCTTGTCCACAATTTAGAAGGCAGTAGAAACCTGATGGAACTTTTCATTCATGTAGTGCTCCTTTTTAGTATGTTTTATCCATTTCTGAAAATAGCAAATGTACATGTGGCACAAAAAGAGCCACAATTTCCAGACTGGATGTTTGTGGGGTGTTTCTGCACAGGATCTTGAAGATGTGTGTGCTTTTCTACTGATGCTTTCAGGACTAAAGTTCTGTCATTTTTCCTCCACCACCTCAGTGTCCCAGCTGTGTGCTTGCTCTGCAGTGGCCGGGTGTGGGCCCAGTGGCCCTGGAGATGCTGTGTCAGCCCTCAGCACGAGGAAGGCTGGGGCTGTGGAAGATCAGAGCCTGGCACTGAGCACTCCCAGCACTGACCTGTGCCAGAGCAGCTCCCTGCTGAGATCCATCCTGAAGAAAACCCCAGCCAAGGAGCTCCTGGGCAGCCCCAGGGCTCACCACTCAGTGCTTGCACAAAGGAGGAGCTTCCAGGTGCTTTGATTGCTGTGCCTTGGGAATGGTTTGGAAATGATTTGGAAATGATTTATTTAATGCTTCTTGGTCATCTTGGAGCTTTGCTTGGAGCTCCCATGTTGGGAGAGGATCAGGGGTGACCCACTTGCACCTTCAGCACCTGGAGGGGTGTCAGGAAAAGCAGAGCCTTGACAAAGGTCTGGGGTGCCAGGAATGGCTTCAGAGGGCAGGATTAGGTGGGAGCTTGGGAAGGAATTGTTCCCTGCGAGGGTGGGCTGGGGGATGCAATTCCCAGAGCAGCTCTGGCTGCCCTTGGGTCCCTGGAAGTGTCCCTGGCCAGGCTGGACAGAGCTTGGAGAGCCCTGGGGTAGTGGGAGGTGTCCCTGCCCATGGCAGGGGTGGCACTGGATCATTTTCAGCTCCCTTCCCACCTGAGCCATTCCATGATTCCATGAAATGAATGTTTTTGAGTTTTATTCGTGCAGCAAACAAGGAGGTTTGGTTAAACAAAAGGACTGATTATTAAATGCTGCTTAGAGGACAATATTTTAATTAATTTTTATTGAACTGTATCTCTTAAATTTGACAGGAATACTTCAACAGTGCCAGTGATGGAGGAGGAGATGAATCTGCTGCAGTCTCCAATTGTGTAAAAGCCTCTGAAACATTGCAAACAGGTCAGATTCCCCTTTCTAAGAAAAAAAATTGCTTGGTTTTCTTTTTTTTTATTATTTTATTTTTAAGTAAAATATTGGGGTGATCAGGTTTTTGCCTCTTTGCTAAGTCTGGTTATTGGTATTAATCACCACTGAATGACCTCCTTGTGGCATCCTCCTGATGACATGGAAAACAGGATTGCCAAGGAAAGGAATGTCTATCCAAAAAAATAATCCAACCCCAATATTAAATATTGGTCCCCAAATGTTTCGGGCGTGTCCTGCCTGGCTCCGTCTGGCATCGCAGCTGGGCCAAAGGCGGCAGCTGTGGTGTTTTCACCCCAGAGATGCCTTTGGCCGGCTGGGTGCTGCAGCTGGGCACCCAGAACAAATCCAGGCAAAGCAGGAACTCAGTTTACCTGTGGTGGAACGTGGTAACAGCTCCAGCCAGACACCCTGACCGCATGGTCTGTGCCCTTTTAGGCCCCGGGGACAGGGGAGGGACAGGGGAGGGGAGGGACAGGGGAGGCCAACCAGGTGTGAGCAGGGGAAGGCTCAAGGGATGCACAGGCCAATGAGCCTGGAGCTGGGGGCATCTTTTGAACCTCTGCCAAGCACACGGTGCCCTGCTGGAATGTAAAGATCGATGGACAGCTCTGAGGCAGGAGGGCAAAGGGGGAGGGGGAAAGGTTGGCACACCTGAGGGGGATGGGATAGGTGAGACAGGAAACCACTGCAACACCCCAAAACTTCAGAAAGCTTTGAGCACCTCAACAGAATCCCTGATTTTTGAGGGACCCTTGCACTTTTCACCTGAAACTTGGGTGACAGGTACTCGTTCTCAGTCTGTTTCTTCCTTGATTGTTTAATAAACCCAGAGTGGCAATCCTGGCTGGCCTCACAGGTGAAGGTGGTGGTTTGGGTGGTGATTTCTAGGAGAATCTTTAAATCTCTTGCAAAGCCTCTGCTCTGTGCCAGTTCCCCTTCACTCAGTGTTTATTTCATTTTATTCCAACAGAGAGAGCTGACAGTCAGAGCTCCAAAACACCAAAGAAGAAAAAAGTGACTTTTGGGGAAGTTCTGAGCCCCGAGATCTTCGACCAGAGCCTTCCAGCCAACAGCCCCTTGCGCAGAGGAGCCTCCCCAGGGTGTGCCCAGGGCCAGAGCCCCTGGGCAAGGCCAGGCCTCTCCACGGAGCCTCTGCCCCTGCTGGATCTGGACCTTGGCTGGGATGAGGTGAGCTGCTTGCTCTCTGTCCCTGGCAGGGGTCAGTCCTTGGTTCATTCCTGCTGGGTTTTGTGAGGAAATCGCTGAAATGTAAAAGCAAAGTTAAGTTGGAGTTCTTGGAGTTAGACTCAGCCTGAGAATTGAGTTTTTAGGAATTCTGAGCAGCACTTTGACCTGGAGAGCTGTTTTAGGAGGTTTCTGAACCTTGAAATGTTTTCCCCTTCACCTTTTCTTATATTTTGCTGCTGTGTTTCTTTTTGCCACACAGAGCAAAGATGTTTTCTTTAAGGAAACAAAATAAAACCACTTTGTCTACAAACACTGATGGGCAAGCTCCATCAAATATTTACTGTAATTTATTGCTAAGAAATGTCATTTTCTGTTTGAAGGAAGGTGTTGAGCCTCTCCCAGAATTCCTGGAAGGTTCAGAAGCCCCTGCAGAAGCCCCTTCACCTGTTGAAATTGCAGAAGGTAACCCCAACTTGTGTTTTTATCAGTAGATAATGAATCTTTTTATACCTGAAAACTGAAAGTTGAGGGTTTTGGTTTCTTTTTCTATTTGTATTTTTTTAATACACAGGATATATTTCAACTGTGCTAAAACTTGAATGCTAGCATTTAAATGGAAGGTTTTCTTCTGAAGCTCCTTGCAGTGTTTACCTGAGCTTAAGGTTAACTGGATCTTATTTCAACTTGGGATATATTCTGTGAAAATTTTACTGCTTAAAGGAATTTTTTTTTTTAGAATCTTGATTCTGATACTGTAATTTTGAAGACTTTTAAACAGCAACCCAACAACAAAAGAATTGAAAGTGGGTTGTGCATATTCATCTGTGAAAGCTTTGGATGTTCTAATTATTGTTACCAAATCCTCCCAAGCTGAGTCTTCCTCTATTTTGTAGAGCAAGTAGAAATTTTTATCTTGCTATGTTTGATAGTTCTCAAGTTTAAGTTTCTTCTCAAGACTAAAATGGCTGAAGTGCACAGTATCAGAAATAATGTAGATAATTTCCTCAAACTGTGATTAACTTGCATTGAACCTGACTAAAAATCCTTTTGTTTTTCATTTATAGTAGCAGAGACTGACAAACCTGACGTGGTAACAACTTGTTCCTCTACTAAGAGGAAGGTGAGTTTCCTTGGTGATAAAATTTATTTTGTTTATTTGAACTTCTTCAGGCAGAATTGTTCTTTTATCCCTCTTGATGCTTAAAAAAGTTTTTCCAGCCTCAGCTATGAGGATTATCTATATCCAGGTATATGGAAATACCTCCTGTTAGTGCCTTGAGGAAATGAGATTTTTCAGTGGAAGTGATTTTCCAGTTATTAAAAATGCAGCCTGATACTTAAATTGACAATTTCTATTGAATTTTCCAGGAGCTTTTCCAAATAATCTTACAAAATGTTTTGGTTGCTGGAATTTCAAGGCACAGAATGGATTGTACAAGAAGTGGTGTCAGACTGCAGTGTTGGACAGCTCTGGTGGGAGGGGAAGGCAACAAATACAGGAATATACAAAAAAGATACAAATAATTTCCTAAATAACTGAAGATAAAAATTGCTGTATTTCCATTATAATACAAACAGGACTGGATTGTACAGTGGGAAACGAGGCTGTAATATTTAATTCAATTCCCAGTTTTGCCAGCCTCTACTGAGGTGAGAAGGGCTGAATTCCATTTGGTTCTTGTGCCTGTTGGCCTCTGGGGGTTCCCTGAGCAGCAGGTGCCCCCCAGACCCCAAATGCTGTTCCTCAGCAGTGCAGGGCCGTGGCACAGGACCCTGATGGGAGCAGCTCAGGAGCCACAAACCCTGAGAAGGACAAAGACACTAAAAACCCAGGAAGGAGCAAGGTTCAGAGACAGAGGAATCCAACCACGGCTGCTCCCAAGAAGACCCAGGTGAGTGCAGCTGCTGAATTCTGCTTTGTTTTTGATTTATTTCTCTCTCCTTGTGTCCTACAGGATTATTTTGATCTTCCTGTTGCTGCCAATATTTTCTTCTTCATCCCCATCTTGTTTTCCTGCATTCCCTGCCCCATCTCTTTTCCTTGCTGACTTGAGGGCTTGAATTCTTGTAGGGCCAAAAGGATCTTCTTGGGGATAGGTGTTTGTGTGTCACTTTTCAGACTTGAGGGCCAACAAATGACTTTGTGCTTCTTCCCTTAGCAAGTTCTTGCAGAGACATGGTAGAAAAGGAATTATTTGTTGCTTATGAGTGTCCAGATTAGTTGGTAGCTGGCAGAGGAAGTGGAATCTTCCTTTTAGGGGAAACAGTTGTCATCCATCAAAATCCAGTCATGGGGTCACTTACTGAAAAATATTGTAGAGGATGATTAAAATTTCTCTGTGCTTTATTCTCCTTCTCAATCTTTTCAGAGAAAAACCCGCCCAAGCTGTGGGAAAAGAAGAAAGAAAAAAGTCAAGAAATCTTTGTATGGGGAAAGAGAAATGGCTTCTAAGAAACCCCTTCTTAGCCCTATCCCTGAAATCCCAGAGGTTTTCTCTTCTATGTCCTCTCCAAACTCACCAAAGGCAGATGCACTTCCTACAGGTAATTTGGGTTTAGTTTTGTTTTGTTCTTTCTGTTCCTCAACAGTTATACAAAAAATATTTTTCCTTTTAATTGCTTCTGTAATAGCAGAGTATGGAGGATCTAATAAATTAATGATGTCCAGCTGATAAATTCAGTTCTTGTTGGACTCCAGGGTAAATCTGACCAAAACTCCACCTCTTCACTTTGGGCACTGCTGCTTTCATAGTGTTTAAGCTGCTGAGCTGGGCATGAAGAGTGAAGGAACGTGCAGAGCTTTCTTAGATGGCAAAAACAGACTCAAAAGAGATTGTCTGCAATGAATAAAGGAATCACTTCCTGCTCTTCCCTTTCAAGAAGTGGGGAACCTGTTTCTATCTTCTGAAGAGGCTTTGGGCATGAGCAGAGGTGGAGTTCCTTAGAATGAGATTCAGTGTTAGAGTTCATGAACAATTCTCTGATGTAAAGAGTGGTCATTCAAGGAAAAAAAGCTGTTAGGTGCTTATTTGTATGAAATCCATCTAACAAATGAACTTGGCTGAGGGCAGAGAAGCACTCCTCACCAGCAAGGCTGGTTTTCTGTTGGGTTTGTTCTCCACTGTTTATGTGGGATGTTGTTCAGAAGGTTATTTTTATATAGCTAAATAAGTATAATAAGTAAGGATACCATGAAGTTTTCTTGTAACACATGAAGATGTTGTGCATTCAGTCCATGAACCCCGTGTTTCTCTTGTGCAGAGGGTGCAGGTGTGGGTGATCCCAGGTGCAGGAACACTGCCCAGGAGCCCCTGGCTGCAAGGATGCGTGGGCAGGGGCTCTGGGCAGCTGCTCTGTGCCCAAGCCCTGGGCTCCTGGAGGAGGCAGCAGCCCCCAGCTCTGGGCCTGGAGACTCTGAGGTGCCAGGGAGCCTGGACTCTGCTCCTGAGGTAACTGCTGGGCTCAGGAGGGGAAGCCCTGGGAGTGATGAAACTGGGACAGGCAGCCTGCAGGCCATGAACCTCCATCCCTGGAAGGAGGGGCTGGGCACTCCGAACTCCTCAGCTGAGCCTCTCAGCAGCCTGGGCCCGTGGCAGGCCTGGAGTGGGATCATCTTTAGGTCTCTTCCATCCCTGGCCATTCCAGCATTCTCTGCTTCCCAAGCAACCTAAGCTTGGCCTCCCACTGAAAGAGAGCCCAGCCTGCAGGATTCCCTGTCAGGGGTTGGGATTTGGAGAGTCACATGGTAAGGAGAACAGTAGCCAGTTCAGCTGTTTGAAACCAGTTTTTATGGGTTACCTTTTGCCTATATTTTAAAAAAATTAATTTTTTTGATTTTCTCTCCCTAGTTTTCAAACGCTGTGCCAGATGCAGAAGGTGATTTTGATACATCTGATTATTTCCAGCAAGGCAAAGAGACTCCATGTGAAAAAGAAGCAGAAGAAAGCAGTTCCTTGATAGAAAAGGAAGAATTACAAGGAAATCTCTCAGCTGGGCTGGAAATTCTGGAACAACAGGAGGTACAGGAGGGTGCCCAGAGAGGCAGGTGTCCTCCCAAGGACTCTGGCAGACGTGATCCAGCAAGGAGGAGAAGAAGCAGCAGCAGTGCCTTCTACTTCCCTCCTGTTGAGAACTGGGAAATAACTGGGGCTGATCTTGCAGTTTGCTCTTACAATGTGGATGAAGTGTTCTCAGCGCCCCAGGCCAGGGAGGGGCCCCTGCAGGCCGGCAGGAGGCGGAGCAGGGCCAGCGCCGAGCTCAGGGTGAGGCGCAGCATGAGGCTGAGCAAGGACGCAGCCAGCAGGGGCCTCGCCTGGGTTCAGCTTCCCTGCGAGATTCCCAGGGAGCCTCCCCTCCCCGCTGCTGCCAGCGCCAGGAGGAGCAGCAGCAAATCCATCCTGGCAGGGTCTGAGAATATTCACCCCAGGGAACACAAGCTCCCCCCCTTCCCAGCCCCAGGGAAGGAGAATGAGGCCTCTGCTCCCCTCGCTGCAGGTCCTGGCAGGAGGTGGAGGAGGAGAAGCCTCTGTGAAGCCACAGCTCGAGAAACATCCTGGGCTCCCACCCAGAGAAGGAGAAGCACAAATTCTGTGTGTGGGAAGGACAGGAGTGACCAAAAACACTTGGAAGCAGCAGAAACTCTTGAGCTAAGATTGAAAGATGTTTCAGGCATCTCTGATTTTCTGAAGTGAAGGTGCTTCTTAGAGCCTTGTGTTGTCTCTCAAGTGCAGTTTTCTTCTCTTTCCCACTTGTATTTCCTCACTTATTTTCTTATTCATTTTCTGGGTAACTTAGAACTCATTTTCCTTGTCGTGATGTCTAAAATGCTTGAAGACCTGAACTGTGTGGCAGACTGGCTCAGAGCATTGGTCTGGTACAGTTATGGCAGGTAATGAAGAGAATTAAAAAATTCTTCTCCCTAATAAATGTGGGTTTGTCTTTAGCAGTTGAACCAGAGTCCAATGTGTCCTTCCAGCTACAGTTGCTCCAAGGCTTTGTTTCCCATGTGTGTGACCATTCCCTAGAAATTGCTGTTGAAATCTGCATATATTTTATTCTAGATTGCAAAAATAGACTCAAAAGAGATTGTCTGCAATGAATAAAGGAATCACTTCCTGCTCTTCCCTTTCAAGAAGTGGGGAACCTGTTTCTGTCTTCTGAAGAGGCTTTGGGCATGAGCAGAGGTGGAGTTCCTTAGAATGAGATTCAGTGTTAGAGTTCATGAACAATTCTCTGATGTAAAGAGTGGTCATTCAAGGAAAAAAAGCTGTTAGGTGCTTATTTGTATGAAATCCATCTAACAAATGAACTTGGCTGAGGGCAGAGAAGCACTCCTCACCAGCAAGGCTGGGCTTCACTTCCAGCCCTTCCCAGCCCCGTGTGTGTGTCCTGAGCCCATCCCCTGTTTGCCCTTTTCTGCTTGGAACAACGGAGTCAAGAGTGAGGACTGCAGGTGCTCTGCTCCAGGCTTTGCTGCTGCTCTCATTTTTCATCCTGGGCTGTCCCAGCCCAGAGGATGCCCGTGCCAGCCTGGAGGAAATGCCTTTGTGTCCAACAGTCCCTGCTGTGGCCTGGGTTTTCCCATGAGTGATGTGGGATGAATCCTTTATGTACTTGGCTGCTTTTATAGAGCTTGAAAGAAAGCAGAGCAGTTGGATTTTTATGCCTCTTTCTCCCAAGACAAGAATTCCTAAAGCAACTTGAAAGAAACTCCACTGTTGAAGCTGTTTGAGTTACAGAATCATTGGGGTTGGAAAAGAGCTTTAAGATCAGAGTCCAGCACTGCCCTGTGGCCCATAAACCACGGCCCCAAGTGCCACATCTCCATGTCTTAAATCCCTCCAAAAACAGTTGCCTTAATGTTTGGCTTGGGGATTTGCTTTGGGGTTGGGTTTGGAAGCAGACTGGAGAGTTCTGGGCTGGATGCTGTGCTTGGCTGCCAGGAGAGGGCAGCCTGGGCTGAGCTTTCTGCTGGAAGGGACCTGGAAAAGAACATGGACAAAACCTGAGAGGCTGGCTGAGCTTATAATGTAGAGCTTAAAAGAAGAAAAGTAGTAAAAATAGCTCCTTTTACTGTTCAAAACAAAGCAGCAACTGAGCTGTGCACTGGAATTAAACTGGGAAAGTGAAATGATGATGATCTGGAATCAGGTGTGAGTTCCATCTGGAAATCACTTTGTGCTTAAACAGATTCAAGTTGTACTTGAGCTCTCTGGGTGTCTGTGCAGCCTTTAGGTACCAAATCCAGCCCTGGGTGACACTGGGGCTGTCACATCCTGAATATCAGGCACTCGTGAGACCAAAGAGTTGTTCTGGAGGAAGAGACAATGAATTCATGTGTTTGATACAAGACAATAAATTCATGTGTTTGATACAGGAGGGGTTAATCCCGAGGCTGCCCTGAGCACAGGGAGCTCTCAAGGCTCCCTGAGAGCCTCCCCAGGTGCACCTGAGGTGGGACCAGGAGAACAAGGGCAGGAGAGGAGAACAAAGCTTGGATTTTCCTCCTGGCACAGCTGGGTGGGAAAGGGTTGGTAGGGATCATTTGTGGATGCTTGAGGGCAGTGGCAGGGTGAGGAAACCTACAGGAAAGGAAGAGGTTGCAGTTCTTTCCAAGAGATGTCTACTTCTTTATGGTGCTTTTTAGTTCCTTTTGTCCTTCTTTGGATAGAATTTATCCTCAAAATGCTTTATTTGCTTAATCTGGAGAGGATTTGAACAAGTCTTCAGCTGTGCAGAAGGTGCAGAGGTGGGGGGCAATAATCTGTTCTCCATATCTGCACTGAAAAGGACAAGAAATGTGTTTTAGGCAGAGGGAAAGGTCTCTGTTAAACATTAAGGGAAAGTTCTCACAGCAGTGATGGCCAAGCAGGGGAACCCAGGGCCTGGGGAAGTGTGGAATCTCCATCACTGGAGCCTTCAGGAACAGATTAAACAAATACCTGTCAGGAATGACAGATGATCCTTCCTGGGGTGGGGATAGGCCAGGATGGCCTCTGGAGGCTCTGGCTGTGTTCTGATTGTGGAGCTTGCAGGAGCTGCTCTGGGGCTGCTGAGCAGCCCAGGCCTGGGCTGGAATCCGTGTGGAGCAGGGAGCTGGGGCATGGCTGTGCTGGGGCAGCTGCAAACCGGGCCAGCTCCTCAGGCAGGGCCCCTGCAGCGTCTGGGGGCTTCAAACAGCCAGAGCTCACCTGAGCGCCTGCTCTGCCTCGGAGCAGGAGCTCACTGAAAACTCACTCAAAACTCACTCAAAACTCACTCAAAACTCACTCAAAACTCACTCAAAACTCACTCAAAACTCACTCAAAACTCACTCAGCTCCTGAAAACTCACTGAAAACTCACTGAGCTCCTCAAAACTCACTCAAAACTCACTCAAAACTCAACTCACTCAAAACTCACTCAAAACTCACTCAAAACTCACTCACTGAAAACTCACTCAAAACTCACTGTAAACTCACTGAAAACTCACTGAAAACTCACTGAAAACTCACTGAAAACTCACTGAAAACTCACTGAAAACTCACTGAAAACTCACTGAAAACTCACTCACTGAAAGCTCACTGAAAGCTCACTGAAAACTCACTCAACTCCTGAAAACTCACTGAACTCACTGAAAACTCACTCAGCTCCTGAAACTGGGAGCTGCACCTGGTGCCTGTGCTGTCGCACAGGGGGTGGGAGCAGCAGTGTAATTCCATTCTCCCAAATCAACATTTCCCTCAGAATGACCAGCAGCTTCCCTCTTTTCTGGAGTTGTGTCTTGCCTTAGTGGCCATGGTGGGGGATAGGAAATGAAATCAAGTGTGTGACAGCAGAGAGATGTCAGGACTCTTTCAGTTGGTGCTTCTGGTTTCCAGTTCTGCCCGAAGGAGATTCCAGTGGTTTTTTCCTGTTTTTATGTGCTGAGCTCCAGCTCAGACCATGTGTTACAGTGGCATCTGAATAAATCCACGGCATTGCCGTTCCTCCTCCAAAGCCAGGCTCTTCTCCCTTTGGAGGGCTTTTATAAAGATGAATTTGTGTTTAAAAGTATTTCCCTACTTTAATGTGAGTGGACTTTAAATGACTTCAAGCAGGTACAAGGCAGCCCTGGGTGTGCATTGGTGAATAATTGCATTTAGCAGCTCCCCACGTAATTGCTGCTCTGACTGGCAGGGAGGACAAGGGCTGGGCCTGGAAGGGCTGATTGTTTTGCTGCTGTGTAATTATGATGTTGTTAATAAGTAAGAGTAATTACACATCACTTCTGTGAAGTGCAGTGGTGATGGATTTTCAGAGCTGGATATCTGGCAGGTATTTCACAGCTGGAAAAGTCTCTGCTTCACTTTGCTCAAGGTACAAAGAACAATCCTTATCCCTGAATTCTCCAGGAGGTTTTCAAGGGAAACTGTTAATGTTTTTCCCAGGAATTTTTATGCCAATATTTTGCCTTAATTAAGCTGTGCATAAATTATAAAAGGGGGGATGAGATGACCAAATTTCTCCCATATGAGTTAATAAAAGTTGAAGAAGTGAAAGTTTTCTCATCCTGACCTGATAAGCAGGGGGAAAAAAATAACAAGAACTGTACATGCCATTTTTATTTATTTAACTTTAAAAGAATTGTAAATAAATCTGGTTTTCAGCTGGGTTTTTTTCTACTTTATCCTGACTAATGAGCAATAGAAGATGCTGAAACACCCGAGTGCTGCCTGGCAATGTCACTGCTGTGGGTTTGTCTGGGTCAGTTGTTCAGAAATATTTAGAAAGTTTGTGCTTGACTCTTCCTCCTCCTCCTCACTGTGAATCCTCTCACTCTTAGACCTGGAGAGACTTTAGTGCTGAACAGAGAAGCAAACAGCAAAGGCTTGGTGGGGCTGTGGCCAGGGAGGTGGAGAAAGGGGGAAATGGCAGGGATGGCTTCGACAGCCAGGAGCACGAACAGGCAGGGGAAGAAACTGCATTTGCAAGCTGCCAACAGGTAGGTGAGCACTGGAAAGAAATTAAAAATACTGGGGTATTCCTTCAGTATGGTTTAAAGTGAGGAAGTAAAATCAAAAGTTTTAGGTGGAAACACAGTCCGGTTTCCCTGTGCCCCTGTGGAGGAGCTGGAGCTGGGCCCGTGACTGGGAGACAAGCAGCCTAATGTATTAGTTTGGTAATTAACTCCTGTAAATTGTGCATAACAGAGCAATTAACTACTTTAGCTGGGCTTGGGAGGGGGGAGCAGGAAAATCTGTGCTGTGGGAGTGAGGGCATGGAACAGATTCCCTAAGCCAGGCCTGAAAAACCTGGTGTTAGTCTTGGTTTATTTCCAGTGACCCCTTGACTCCCATCTTCCTGCCCCCTGCCCCGACTCAGGGCTGGTCAGGCAGCTCTGTTTTTGGAAGGCAGAGGAGACAGATATAATGAATGGCTTTTATTGTGCAATATTTCAACCCCTTTTTGACTGCATTCGGATGGGATGGAAAATGTTCCACCCCACGCCGCAGCCAAGATAAATAAAACTTATTCCCTAAACCTGGCTGTGTGTTTCACTCAAACTGGCAGTAGTTAGAGCTCCACTCTTAAACAAGAATTTAGTTTGACAATTTTTAGGCCTTGTTCAGCTGAATGTAACAGCCAAAGAAAATACTTGGGGAAAAAAAAAATTAAATACATGTATTTACAGCTTGCAGGTGGCATTAATTTTTTTGGGGTCAGACTTTTTAGGTTTAAGGATCCCTGTAAAGTTGGGCTGTAGTGTAGATTTTTAAAAAACATTCTTAATTGTCTTTTTTCTTTTTAAATTAGTTTTTTTTTATGAGAATAGTCACTCTGAAGGAAAATACATTTTATGTAGCTCCCTGATGGGTGATAAATTGTTGTGATTCAAGGCTTTAAGAGTTTAGGGTCTACCAAGAACCTGAAAAATCTGCAGCCACAAGCCCCAGCAAAGGAGCAGTAAAAGCTCTCAACAGAATCCTGCAAAGGATTGGCCTTCAAGTCCACTGAGTTGGGTTTAAATTCTTTATGGAGCCTTTACTGCTGGGTTTTAGCATTGCCAAGCAGTGCAGTGAAGCCCTCACGCTGTAGCTGAGATATTCCAAGCTGTGCAGCATGTTGAATGGTCTGAACAATCCTATTTATTGATGATAATAATAATAACAACACCTTTTCATTCAGTGTCCAGAGTTCTCCTGAGAGTTTGAACAATGAAGGAGTAAAACTGAATAATCAAACCAGCCACCTCCCCACCCTACAAAGCTTTTATCCTTCACAATCCCTCTCTACAAACAAAACCCCTTTGAACAGATAAAATGCAAAACTGAATATTTTAAAGTAGATAAATGAGCCTGGTTTTAGATCCTGATGATGAAATTGTTAACAATTACCACGTGCCTCAAGGTCTGAGGAGAAGCTGCAGCACAAATGGTGCCCATTCCTTGCAAGCCCTGATGATGCACTAAACCAAACAAGGTAGGAATTGGAAAATTGGGAGTTTTATCCCCTCTGTGCTCTGAGTTTGGGCTCGTGCTGTCTTGAATTGAGTTGTTGCTCCTTTTCCTTGCTCTTTGTCTTGCCAGCACATGGAGGATCAGGGTGGAAACAGGGATCCAATATCCCCATCCCTTAAATCACCTGGCTTACACTGGAGATAGAAACTTCACCCTGCCGTAAATAACCTGCCTGTGGCACCCAAATGTTTGGACAAACAAATGCCTTTGGTCCCTGTTCAGCAGGTCAGAAATGCTGAGCTCTGGCAGTAAATAATATTCACTAATGCAAATCTATTAAGGTTCTAAGGGAATTCACATTTGAACTGGGCTTTGGAGCTGTTGAGTGGCCTCGGGTGTGCCATTGAGGAAAAAGTAATTGTGTGGGTACAAATATTAATGAGGAATAAAAGGGTCATTTTACTCTTTCCTCAAGGAAAAAAAAAACCCGAAGTACCCAGGGTGTGTTTTGCAAGGAAAGCTTTGTAAGGTTTATGTAAGGAGTAGGTAATGTGTATGTGGAGCTTATATCAGTGCATGACATAATCCCAGCTATGGAATAGAATCCCTGAATGTTCATTTTACATTTGTTTTTCCCAGCTCTCCCCCTGCTTGTTCCTCACAGAGCTCTGTTGTCCTGGGTTTTCCTGCACCCCCTGCCTCAGCTTTGGAGTGTGCTGCTCCTGCTCTGCCTCTCCTGAATTTCTTTGTCCCCAGTGCTTCCTGCCCTTGTTTAACACCAATGTCCAGTCACAAAAGTGACAAATTTGTTCAGAGAGATGGTCCAGAAAGGGACCCAAGCAGTCAGGAGCACGGGGAAGATGAGTACACAGAAGTTGAGCAATGAAAGTTGGCTGGCAGGAACTTTTCCTGGTCCTTGGCATGGTGCCCCCTCCAAGAGCCACAGAAAGCCTCACTCCCAGCCAGACCATGGGCTGTGGTGCCTTGGAACTGTCCCTTTGTGCAGGAGTTGAGAAAATGATCAGGCTTTAGGCAGAATTAAACCCGTGGTTTCCTCCTGACACACAGAATAGCCCAAGCCTTAAATTGGTCCTCTTTTATTAGCAAGGCAAATTTCTGCTTCTGAAAATGTCTTTTTTTTTTTTTTTCTCATTGCATTAAGGACTGGGGACTTGGGCCGGTAGTCGAAGAGAAGCCTAAAACTAAATCCTAAAACTAAATCCTAAAACTTCCCACTTCCCTCTTTTTCGCCTGCCTTGCTTTCAGCCTTGAGCACAGCACAACTGGTGTGCCTGTGCCAAAAGCTGTTTAAACAATATTAAGATGTTTTCTTCAAACTTCTCCCTAGGAAGATACTCTTTTTCGAGAGGAATGTTTTCCCTGGAGCATTACATCATGAGCTGGTTCAGTTCTTGGAGGAAGAAATTGGACCAAATGGTGGGGAAGGTCTCCAGGGGAAACATATTTCTGCTGTTGAGTATTCCCCCCAGGAAGCTCAGAAAGCTCTCACGTATTCCCGTGCTGTCCACATTTAGCCTTTCACCTTGCTGCAGCTGAGCACGGCGAAAGGGGGGCTGGACGTTTTGTGAGGAAATTTGACCCTTCTTTGTTTTTGTCATTACATTTCCCCCTCTCTCCTTGTACCTGGGATCTGAGCTGGGGCGATGGCTTGTCTCGTTCCTCTGACAGTGATGCTGCTGAAGGTGCTCCGGGTCTGTGTGCAAGCTGCTAATGAAATCTTAATTAGGGAAACTTCCTCGGAAACTCTGGATTTAGGAGGCTTTTGGAGGATTAAAATGAGAGGAACCTCTGAGAAGAGCAGAGGATGGAAGGATTCGGGTGGATTAATGGGACAATGTGAACCATGTTGAGCTGGAGCAGGATTGTGTTTCCTCCTGTGTGGGGAGCATTTCCCCATCAACCATGGAGGCTCCTGATAAGGTTTCCTATAGCAAATGAAACTCTCAGAATGAGGAAAAATATACTCCTTGAATGTAGTAGTGCAGATCAACAGGGGTTTTATTATTATGACTTTTTTCTCATATGGCAGCTCTGCTCTGCAAAATTATTCTTTGAGAGATGATAAGCTGCAATTCACACTTTGGTTTGAAGGCAGTCAAGGACCTGAGAGCAAGTTGGACTTGGAAGGTTTTGAATTGTTTATCTTCAGCTCACACAATTTCCTTAGAGGATATCCAATGAAAATACAAACCAGTGGAATAAAACTTGGAAGAAAAAAATCTCTTGGGCAGAAATGCCCCAGGGCAGGGCACTGAGTGGTTCAGGAGTGGCTTCAATTGGGCTGTGGGGATGAATTAGAGGAATCTGAGCTGTGTGTCCCAGACTGGTTTGATGGGCACAGACAGAATTTTCATATCCAAACCTTTTGTTTTGCACCTTCAATCACAACTTGGAAAAAACAAAGCCAGGCAAAACTTAATTAAATTTCATTTTCTCACTCAAAGGTTCTGACACCTGAAGATCATAAGAGGTTGAAGCAAAGGTCAAGCCTTGCAGATGTTTCCTCCAGTTTTATTTGATATCTAATTTTTCTAAAAAGTGGGGTTTTGCTGGGGATTTTTTTAAGGAAAAAAATCACAGGCGCATTTTTAATTGTTCCTAACAAGAGGGCCCATGAAGCTGGGGCAGCTGCTGAGGGCCTGGCACTGGAATTGGTGACTGGGAATTGGCACAGGCTTGGGAAGACTTTGGCCAAACCATGTTTCAGCTCTGTAATGAAGTTAAACACGCAGTAATTACCCAGAGCTCGTTAGTGCTGCATCCAGGTTATGAGGTCATTCCATGGCAAAGTGGGGAGGAGATAATTTCATTTAAGGGAAGTGTTAAGGGCTTGGAGCACCCTGGGACAGTGGAAGGTGTCTGTGCCCATGGCAGGGGTGGCCCTGGATGGGCTTTAATGCTGCTCCCTCTTACCCAAACCATTCCATGATTCCGTGACGTTTGGATTCTCCTGCCCCTTTGCTTTTAATTCACAAACTCATTCTGATTGCAGCAAAGTCTTTGTTTGAACATTTCCCAGAATTTGTGGTTCAAACCCCACTTTTTCAAACTCTGAGCTCTGTGGATGTGAAGCCAAAGGGCCACTCCATCTTCCTGCTGCTGGGAACTGAATGGGAAAGGATGAACGTGCAAAGATGGATTTCCCTTTGCTGCCTTTCTCAGCCATTTTTTCAGTGCAGAACAAACTTTTTCAAAGTGATTACACCAGATGATTTAACAGCACGGCCAAATAGTCCCTGTTGATTAAGATGGATGGGAGCTGTATTTGGAGCAATTGTAATTAAAACTCCTGTGGCAAGCAAGGAAAAATAACAAATTAATCTAATAAGAGCTTATGGGGGAACTCTTAAATTGAAAAGTGTTCTGAAAATCCCAAATTCTGTAACATTGGTAAAATTTTAGTTTATTAAAGCTTTCAGCATTATTAAAAACTCAGGCTTGGAGTTAATATTTTGATATTTGTTACTTTTAAACTTTAAAAAAATTATAGCATAAAGATCTGAATTTTTCAATGCAGAACAAACATTTTCAGTTAAATTTCGATGAGATAGGCTATGTTTGTGATCTGGTTTTAATCATCTTTTTACCTGATCCATGTGAAAAAAAGTCTTTCTATCATGAAAACATTTGATCCCTGGATTGCATTTTCTGTCTTGGTCAGAATATACTGAAATAAATACAAAATTTAGATCTGTCTCTCTCAAAATACACCGAAAACAAAGTGTGCATGGTCTGATGGACATCACAATGTTCCTGGTCCTCTCCTTATTCTGCTCACACCATCCCAGAGCCCTCTTGACTTTGCACAGCCCATTTGTACACCAGTGCCTCACTCTCTCCATGTGTAAAATGAGGTGTCCTCTCTTGAAGGCAGTAGAAATTCTGTTTAACTTGGGGAAAACCTGTTTATTGTCACTCTTGGAACCATTTCTGTGCCATTTCTATCTCTGGGGGCAGAGTGCAGTCACAGCACTCCCATCCCTGCTGTTCAGGTGCAAGCACAGAAAAAGCCCCGACCATTTAAGGTCTGGGGCTACTTTTAGAAGAGAGGTGGCTTGTTCAGCTTTTGCAAGTCCTTAAGATAATGTCCTTTAGATCCATGATTGATTTATTTGATATTTATGCAGTTGGCAGGGGGATTTGAAATATAACATAAGCACTTCCTGAGATGTCACGGCTGCGATGTTCGTGGTCTGAACAAGGATGTAATTCATATCTGCAGGTGCTTGCTCTGGTATCAAACACTCCAATAACATCATGCCTGTGGAATCTGCAGCTCCCCAGTGTCCCATTTGTATCCTGATATGCCCACGTCTTTCCTATGTGTGTTTTTCTTTCTTAAGGAGCTCTCATTTCCTTCAATAGGATATGTTTTATTTCATCCTTTTTCCTGCATTTACTCATATTAATGTCACCATGTGCACTGGTAATAGCTGGGCTTGGAAATAACCCGTGGATCCCTGAAAACATGGGCCTGAAACCCAATGCCTGGGATACTTTATTAGCAAAGAATTGATGTTTAAGTGAAGGGAGGGGATCATTCCTTGCTGGACTCAGATCTAACCCCTCTGAAGGAGCGTCCAGCAGGCTCAGCCCCAGCACATTCTGCTGGGCAGGGTTGGAGTCCTGGCTTTGAAGATTTTTTGGGGTTTTTTTCCCTGCTAAATGGCTGTGAAATTTGGAACTGGGTGCTGCCAGTTTGTCCTGTGGAACAGTGGGGTTGGGAGGGATCCTAAAGCCCATTCAGTCCCAACCCCAGGGACACCTTCCACTGTCCCAGGGTGCCCCAAGCCCTGTCCAGCCTGGCCTTCGGCACTTCCAGGGATCCAGGGGCAGCCACAGCTGCTCTGGAATTCCATCCCAGGGAAGAATTTCCCCATAATATCCAGTCTAGAGGAATTTACACCTTTCTAACAGGGCGAGGCTGCAGGTACCTTTGGACTTCTCTTAGGGGAATTTATTCAGGGTGGAAGGACAGAGGGCAGGTGAGGGGCTCAGCTGGTGAGGGATTTCTGGCCGCTTTCAGGGCTGGATTTCAGCCCTACAGCTGACAAGGAGTTTTCCTGAGCCTTTGTGTGCCATGAGGTACCTTTTTGTACCTCTTTTCCTTCAGCCCTTTCTCCCATTTCACTCCACTTGTGAACACTGAGTTCAGGTTACAAATTCTTTAAGCACCAGCAGTCTCTGCTTTTGCTTTGCAAAATCCATTTGCACATTTGGTGAGCTGCAGTTATCGGGTGCTGGGAGCAGAAGTGCTGTTGGCATTCCCCTGAACCTGCAGGGCCCATTCCCAGCTGCTCTGGAGGGGATGAGCCTTAATGAGCCCCCTCAGACAAGGAGAAGGTCCCTGCTTGAAGGATCTGAGCCTCCCCTGGGCTGTGGAGCTGATTCCAGACATGCAGGGACCCAGGGAACAGCTGGAGCTGCGCCAGGCAGGCTCAGGTTGGACATCAGGGAAAGGCTCCTCTCCCAGAGGGTGCTGGGCCTTGAATTTGGGAATGGTCACACTCCCAAATCTGCCAGAGCTCCAGGAGGGTTTGGACCCTGCTCCCAGGGCTGCCCAGGGTGGGATTTTGGGGTCCCTGTGCACGGCCAGGAGCTGGATCAGTGATCCCACACGTCCCTTCCAGCTCAGGACATTCCATGATCCTACAGCAGGGATCCCATCCCTGCAGCTCCCAAATGCCACAGTTATTTCTTGCTCTGGAGGCCCCTTTGGAACAGCTTTTGATTAAATATTCTGGAGTGTTCAGTGTGCAAAATCTTTTTATTTCCTGTCATTATCTCGGTACAATCATGAGTGCCTCTTTTATTATTTTTATGGATGTGCTCATCAGCTGTAGCTTTTCCCATCCCAGTGGGAATTTCCCTGCCCCGAAAAGCTGAACCTCACACTATCTGCTAGAAACTGAATTTTTTCCCAGCTGGTGAGTGCAGCACCAGCATCTCCCATTAACAGAGCTCTGCTGGGGGAAATATCACAAACCATAATCTGCTGGAACAGCCCACTGGGGTGAGTTTGTGCTTTCCTGGAAACTGTCACAGGTACCTCAGCTGGGACATGGCGATGAACAGAAATAAAGGAATAAATACATGATAAAAGACTCTTGCTTGTAACCTGAACTTGTGCTTTACAAGGCAGAAAATCTCTTTTTATACATTTTGCTATAAAACTGGCCTAAGTTTAATGTTTGTTTGTAGTATGAAAGGATTTTTGTTATCAGTCTTTAGATGGAGGAGAAACCCCACAGTCACAGTGGAAGCAGCCCCATTTTTCCCTTTTTATTTCCAAATCAGGTAGGTTTCTTTTCCTGAGACATTTTTCCATTAGGCTCTGTATAAACTGGATTAATTTGGGATCAATCCTTGCTGTGCTAGGCTGACTTCACCTGAGGCTGTTTGCTTTGTTCTTATCTGTTCATTTTATACGCAGGAAGGTCCAAAGCGTGAAGAATTCCACAAAATAAACCTGTAAAGGATGTGTAGCTCTTTGACAAAGTTCATGCAGATAAACCCACCTTCTTCCAAAAAACTTGAATTAAAGAGAGGAATTTGCAGCTGTACAGGAGCTGTGTCCCAAACTGTCCTTAATCCAGCCTGGTGTGGCAGTGCAATGGCACTGATGTGTGCTCTGGGCTGGGAGGAGGAAAGTGCCCTTGGGAGAGGTGAGGAACACAAATTATTCACAAATTATTGGGGTTTTAGGGTACTTATCCCACCCCAGATGGGCTGGGCAGAGGCAAACCCAGAGCTTTCGTGTTCTTTCCCTCTCAGTTTATAAACAGCAAAAGTGCAATGTGCTGCTGTCCCCAGGGCAGCTGGCACAGTGGCCAGGGCCAAAGGGCAGCAGGAGCCAGGACTGAGCCCTGGTGCCACCTCCTCCTCCCACTGCCCCAGCTCTGCTGCAGCTGGGCCTTGAGAGCTCTGCCCTTCTCAACTTTCCCCTTCCTCCACCACACCTGACCTGGGGTTTCATTTCAAACCTTTCCTCCACGGCCCAGCCTAGAAAAGGGACAAGTTTTGCTCTGGACAGATGAGGACAGGGGATCCAGAACCTGAACTCTGCTATGAGGGGGGAATGAAGCAAGAGGATTTAATTTAATTGAATTTCCTCTCTTCAGCAGGTGGAACAAGTCTGCCTGCCTGCCTAAAATACACATTCCAGTGCTCCCCTCCATGGAGCCTCTTCTCCCTCTTTAGGTTTTCCCTTTATCTGGTACAACTTCAGTTCATCTCTCCAGAGAAGTAAGCAAATGCAGTTTTTTATTTTGTCTTTATAAGTGATTCAGATATCCTGGAGCTCCTCATTCTGGGAGAGGACAGGTTTTCCCTTCACAATTACTGGATGTGCTGAAGGGAAGCACAGGAATAAACAAGGAGAAAATTTAAACTTCCAGGAGTGCCCAGGGCCTGCCCTCCCTCAGGGATGTGCAGCCCAAAACCATCCTCAGCTGGCAAATCTCTGCAGACAGAACCTTCTGAAAGGTCAGCTATGGAGAAGAAGGACATTGGGACATGCTGGCCTGTCCTTTTTGGGTGGATTTATCAGTCAGGGAGCAAGGAATATTTAGAAATGTTATACACAGGCAGAGAAATCAATAGCAGTGATTAAATGACTCTGATGAACCCAAAACAGATTTGAAAATTCACATTTTTCACCCCCACTTTGACAGCAGAGGTGGCTACAACCCCACACACACTAAAATTCAGGAAGGAAAATGATGGAGAGGCCATGGTGCAGCCTTTTGTGTGAATAAAGGAATGATTTTAGGTTCATGAGGGGATTTCTCTCCTGCTCTGCAATGGCTCTGCCCAGGCGGTGCTCAGAGCTGTCCGATGGTTTTGGCTGGTCATGAAAAAAGGACCCAGCTCTGGTGTCAACATTACCCTGGTCCTGCTCTGGGCTTCGTTTTAGGCTGATTTCCTTCTTGGAAGTTGTGGAGGATCTTGGATTCTCTCCAAAGCCTTGACTCAGTCAAGGACACAGTCTCAAGCTACGTCAGGGAAGGTACAGGTTGGATATTAGGAAAAAAAATTTCACCAAAAGAATAATAAAGCACTGGAATGCTCTTCCCAGGGAGGTGGTAGAGTCACCATCTCTGGGTGTGTTTAAAAAAAGCCTGGACATGGCCCTTGGTGCTATAGTCTGGGTGAGGTGTGAGGGCACAGGTTGGACTGGATGATCTTAGAGGTCTCTTCCAACTTCATCATCCTGGGATTCTGGGATTCTGGGATTCTGGGATTCTGTGATCCTGGGATTCTGGGATCCTGGGATTCTGGGATCCTGGGATTCTGTGATTCTGGGATTCTGTGATTCTGGGATTCTGGGATTCTGGCATTCTGGGATTCTGTGGTTCTGGGATTCTGGGATTCTGGGATTCTGGGACTCCCCAGGTTTTGCCCAGCTGCTGTCCCAGCTGACCCCTTGGCTTCCCAGGCTCTCCAGAGCAGTCTCCTTCCAGAGCAAGCCACCAAGTCCAAGTCAGATCCCCCCAGATTCCAACCTGAGCTCTCCTTTCAGCTTCTGCAGCCAGGATGGGGAGGATTGGGGTGTTGGGTCACTCAGGCCATGAGCCACACATGACTTTGGGATTTGAATAGATTTAAAATGGGAATTTGAGCTGTAGAGGACACGGTTTTGCTTTTGCTGCGTGCCTGGATGGAGCCAAAGCCACCCAAACGAGTGGCAGCAGCTCCAGCTCCTCACACTGCCAAGCTGGAAATGATCTTTGAGGGCGGAGGGGAAATGAAAAGTTATTAAAAGCAGGAGAGCTCTCGAGGACCCCAACTTTTTGTTTCATTCTTATGAAGAAGCTCTGAATCCAACAGGGAAAAAGCACTGGGAGTAATTATCCAAAATGGGTGGCATAAACCCGAGCAGAAAGTAATACATCAGTTTTAAAGCTGCTCATCTCAAACTGTGAGTTAGATTTATTTGACCTGCATTTGGGAGCAAATATTAATGAAAGGGCGAAGGCAGCTTATGGCTCTTTCAGTTCTTTCATTTCCCACTAGATGTCTCTGGTGGAAAAATTAATTAGGATTGTTCTTGATTTAATTTGGGAAAAAAATTGGATGAAGTTTTTTTTTTAATTTTTATTTTATTTTATTGTTATTATTATTTTTATTTCTTTTAAACTCTTGCAGCTTAACCCTTGATCTTTCTTCAGTAACTACTTCAGCCTCAAGAATGAGAAAAGGCTGCTTAGAAATTACTCAGTTATTGAATATTGTGGTTTTTTTAGTAATAAAGAGTTGTCTGAGTATTAGGAGAAGGAAATCTTTATTCCCACCAATTCTTTGGCTGGAATCTGTAACATCAGAGCTGGGAGAGAAGTTCAGGAATTGGTGAAACCTCCCAGAGTGTTTTTAATTTATCCCTGTATTGGCAGTGTGTCTGAGAGCTTGGATGTCCTTTTGGAGTTTCTCTTTCAAGAGTAACTTTATAAAAAATAAAAATCTGTGTGAATCTGCAGAAATGGTTTCTTTTGTCTGACTTGCTGTTTGTTAAAAATAAAGGGGCTTTAATTGGATGTAAGGATGCACCCAGATGACTCTGGCTGCAGAACTGATCCTAGAAAAGAGCCCAATTTCCTTGGGACTCTGCTGTTGCCTGTGGACAGGAAACCTTCAGGAGCTGAGGTGGTGTCGCCCTGTCCCTCCAAGTCCTTCTCAGCCTTCTGATGTTTACATTACACACATTAATGAACTTTCTCACGGCTTTTCTGTAAATAATTACTGTTTTACATTCTTTTCTGGAGGAGGAGAAATTTGATGGACTGTTGGTTTGTCCAGTGTCACTGGGGAGGTGGCACTGTCACCCTCCAATCCACTGTCACTTTTCAAATCTATGAATGTTGGAGTCAGAAATTAAACTGCCCTCTTTTTACCCTGGAGATTCCAGTGTCTGTGTTGTTTTATTTCATGTGCTACAGCGACAGGATGGCACTTTGGGGAGCAGTGGTTTGATGTTGAAGAGTCACTGACCTGCTCTCACTTCACCCCAAACAAGCTCAGCCAAGCTTTTCCTCTGTTTTACCAAGGGTTTCCTTCTGGTTTAAGCCTGGCTCTTGGTATTATCTGAGTGATTTCTTTACCTGCTGAGCATTTCACTGAAAGAATTCAAGAATTTATGTTTGGAACAAGCCAAAATCCAGCTCCACTCCTGGCATTTTGGAGCTGAAGGATGAATTCCAAATGTCAAGCTGGACTGAGGCTGGGAGCTCCTTCAGAGCTGTGAATTTGCTTTTCCTTTGCTTTTTCCAGCACAAGGTTTGCCAGCCTGGACCAAGAGTGGAATTTGTCCCTTGGGTTTGGCCGGTATTGATGGTTTAGGGTTTTAGGGAAGATCAATGTGTATTTCAGAAATGTTTGGTTGAGATATTTCCAGGACAGACATCCCAGTAAACCCCAGAATCCCTGGCATGGCAGGAGTGTGGGGATACAGACATGGAGAATGCTTTAAATAAAAGCCATGAGTAATAATAATAATAATAATATGAAGAAGAAGGAGAAGGAGAAGGAGAGAGGAGGAGGAGGAGAGGAGGAGGAGGAGGAGGAGGAGGAGGAGAAGGAGAAGGAGAAGAAGGAGAAGCAGAAGAAGAAGAAGAAGAAGAAGAAGAAGAAGAAGAACAAGAACAAGAACAAGAACAAGAAGAACAAGAAGAACAAGAAGAACAAGAAGAAGCAAACAACCCCCCCAGTGCCAGTCCCCACAAGAGAAGGAGCTCCCTGGCAAATGAATAATTGCCCTCTGTGGACTGCCCAGCACCTGCTGGTGCATCCTGCTGCCATTGCCATTTAAAAATGGTGACTTAAATTACAGCATTATAAGGAAAAACATCAAAAATTGGGCTTAACAGTCCAACAACCACCTAAACTGAAATGTATCTGTTACCTACATGCAGACTTAAAATGGATGGCAGAAAAAAATGAACAAAAAATTCTTCTCTCCAGAGAACAATGAATCTTTTTTCCCCAATTAATGACAATGAACCACAAACAAATGTTTCAAAAGAGGTGATGACATTTTTCTTTATTTCACTCTGGTGTTCTTATTGCTGGGTGCTGGGATGCAATTTGTGGGGAATGGATGTTCTGTGGTCAGTTCTGTGTTAAACATCTCAAAGATCATTTCCCAAAATGGTCAGGGAAAATTCTTGATGTTCCATTTAATTTAATACTCTTAAATTTCATCTCTCTGAGTTCAAGATGTGAAATATTCTGAGCTTAAACTGGGCAATGTTTCTGAGCAGTAGATTTCACTGAATGTGCTGGGAAAAATATTTTGGATTTTTAGTGAATTTTTCCATTTGTGTTTGCTTGGGTTTTAAAGTCTGGTTGTTTAGATGGGAGTGGAACTCCCAAAAAGTCTGGTCTTTCCCATTTAATGGCTTCACTGCTGTTTGCTTGTGCAAATATGGAATGAGGGAGGTGATTCCTTCCAATCCACCTCAGGAAATCAAAGGCTCCCTAATTCAGGGAAGCACCTGGGCTGGTGGCTGCCCTCCTGAGGTGTTGAGAACAATCTGATTTATTTTGCCTTTTGGCAGCATTTCTCACCTCTGGCTTGGAGCTGCACTGACAGAGCTTGGGTTGTTTGGGGCTCTGGGAGAGGCCTCACCTGAGCTGGGTGAGGTGTGGGGGTGCAGGAAAGCCCATGGAATTCAGCTGGGTCAGAGGGAAAATACCAGAGATTTATGGCCAGGGTGGGCACTGCACTGGCAGGAGTTGGGACCTGAGGAACCTCAGGTGGGACAGGCCTGGGTGGAGTCATGGAATGCTTTGGCTCAGAGGAAACCTTAAAACTCATCCCATTCCATCCCCTGCCATGGGCACAGACGTCTTCCACCATCCCAGGCTGCTCCAAGCCCTGTGCAGCCTGGCTTTGGACACTGCCAGGGATGGGGCAGCCACAGCTCCTCTGGGACTTCCAGCCCAGCCCCTCTTCCCTCCCAGGCAGGAATTTCTCCCCAGCATCCCATCCAAACCCTCCCTCTGGCAGTTTAAAACCACTGCCCCTTGTCCTCTCTGTGTCCCGATCACAACTCCCTCCTCCTCCTTTTCAGCAGCCCCTGATTTGTTCCCTGGGCACTTCTGGGTTTTGTTTTGCTGATTAAACAGGACCAGCATCCAAAACCCGAGGAACCAAAGCACCAGCATGAGCTGGCCTTTCATCTCCTTTCCTTCAACTTCCTTCCACTTCTCTTTCTCTTTGCTCAATTTATTGCCCTTCAGACTGGGCCCTGAGCTCCAGTTTGGCCAGTGAGTCCCAGTCCCAGCCCCAGTCCCAGTCCCAGTCCCAGTCCCAGCCCCAGTCCCAGTCCCAGTCCCAGTCCCAGGCCCAGCCCCAGTCCCAGTCCCAGTCCCAGTCCCAGTCCCAGCCCCAGTCCCAGTCCCAGTCCCAGTTCCAGTCCCAGCCCCATTTCCAGTCCCAGTCCCAGTCCCAGTCCCAGTTCCAGTCCCAGTCCCAGTTCCAGTCCCAGTTCCAGTCCCAGCCCCATTTCCAGTCCCAGTCCCAGTCCCAGTCCCAGTCCCAGTCCCAGTCCCAGTCCCAGTTCCAGTCCCAGTCCCAGCCCCATTTCCAGTCCCAGTCCCAGCCCCATTTCCAGTCCCAGTCCCAGCCCCAGTCCCAGTCCCAGCCCCATTTCCAGTCCCAGTCCCAATCCCAGCCCCAGTCCCAGTCCCAGTCCCAGTCCCAGTCCCAGCCCCAGTCCCAGTCCCAGCCCCAGTCCCAGCCCCAGTTCCAGTCCCAGTCCCAGCCCCAGTCCCAGTCCCAGTCCCAGCCCCAGTCCCAGTCCCAGCCCCAGTCCCAGCCCCAGTTCCAGTCCCAGTCCCAGCCCCAGTCCCATTTCCAGTCCCAGTCCCAGTCCCATTCCCAGTCCCAGTCCCAGCCCCAGTCCCATTCCCAGTCCCAGTCCCATTCCCAGTCCCAGTCCCAGCCCCAGTCCCAGTCCCAGCCCCAGTCCCAGCCCCATTTCCAGTCCCATTCCCAGTCCCATTTCCAGTCCCAGTCCCAGTCCCAGTCCCAGTCCCAGCCCCAGTCCCAGTCCCAGTCCCAGTCCCAGTTCCAGTCCCAGTTCCAGTCCCAGTCCCAGTCCCAGTCCCAGCCCCAGTCCCATTCCCAGTCCCAGTCCCAGTCCCAGTCCCAGTCCCAGCCCCATTTCCAGTTCCAGTCCCAGTCCCAGTCCCAGTCCCAGCCCCAGTCCCAGTCCCAGCCCCAGTCCCATTTCCAGTCCCAGCCCCATTTCCAGTCCCATTCCCAGTCCCAGCCCCAGTCCCATTTCCAGTCCCAGCCCCATTTCCAGTCCCATTCCCAGTCCCAGCACTGGTTCTGTGCTGCTGGGAAGGGAGGGAGGCTCTGCTGCACCCGCAGCCCCCCCAGGCCTGGCAGGGGCTGTGTGCACCATTCTAATTAGATAATAGAATAATTTCATATGCAATTGGAAGTGCTGCAGGGGAAGAGAGGAGAGGTGTTTGGGAAAGTGGATTGTAATTACTTGAGCTGGAATTTGGCCAGGACAGGGGGGTTACTCTTGCAGAGAGCACCAGGGGAGCTGCAATGAGCACAAGGAGCCAGGATCTCACTCAGATCCTGATTTAGGGGACTCAGCTCTCACAGCCTGATGCCTTCCCAGAGCACCAGCCCAGCACTGACCAGAGCCACCAGAAAAACCACAAGCAATTTTCCATGACAGAGGTGAAAAGGAAATAGAGGGGAACTGGGAATGGTTTTTATTCTGCCCCAAATTGTCCTTGACATTTTCTGCCATGCTTTCCCTATGAAACCAAAAAGATTTGATGGTGTGGGAACTGACATTTGAAGTTGAGTAGCTAAAATGATCTGATGGTTAAGTGAGGGACCTCAAAAATTGTGACTCTGGCACCACTTTGAGTGGAAGATGAGCTGTGTGACTTGATAGAAGCCCCCAGCCTAAAATGGGAACCTTGATCAGGCTGAGAAGGCCAGAAATTGGAATTTTCAGAAGAAGTCCATGTCAGTAGGTGAGACTCCGACTTTTACTCTCCAGAAAAGGACCTCTCTTATTTTCATCCTTACTGCTAGTCAGGAAGATATATACTCCCCAAATAATAGCAGTTTCCTTGTGCTGGAGTTATAGTGGCTTTGTGATACAATAAACAGCACCCTGTCATAAGTCTGGGATAAAAAATGGCCTGACATTTCTTTAAAAGTAAAGAGAAACACCACTGCAGCAATGACCTCTGGGCAAGGGCACAGATGTTTTGCATGGTGGGGGAAACTGTGGTTCCAGCTTATCCACGAGGATATATTGCTTACTTTTCACAAAGAGTTTTCCTGAGAAATTACAGTACATTAAAAAAAGAGAGCCCCTGGCTCAGCCCTTCGGTGTTCATTTTTTAAGTGATACAAAGCAGAATAAATGGGGCAGGGTAGGTTGGTGACTTTTGTTCTCCCTTCTGTTCACTCACTTTGCACTTAAAAAAAAAATTCTCGAGTCCCTCATGGTCCAAACTGGATGGAATTTAGAAGAATAAAATGGAGAAGGTTTGTAATTCAGCACAAGTTTGGAGTATTGCCTGAGTGTTTGGATATTTATCAGAACATCTGCAGGAATGGAGTGGGGCATCTTGCCATGGTAGTTTATTTCTTGGATTTCTTGTATTTCCAGCACATGGGAAATCAGCTGGTGGGGTTCAGTGCCACCATTCAGCCCTGAAGCGCTGTCTGGGGTGTGCTGTCCTGGCTGAAAGGTTGGAGGTGCTGTGAATGGATTTCCAGCACCTCACCTCTGTGCAGGGAGGCCAGTTTGACCTCATGCTGGTGGCTCCAGTGGTGCCTTTGACCCTGGATGCCCAGATATTGATGCGCCACCACCAAGGACCTCGCTGGGGTCACCAACACCCCTGGGGATCTTCAGCTCCCCTGCTCCATTGCCCTGGGGCTCTGTGCAGGTGGGTTCCTCCTCCTGTGCCAGCTGAGGCAGAGGCTCACAGAGCTCCCTGGGCTTGGGGTAACAGGACAACTTCCCTGGTTTCCCAGCTGAAAATGCTCCTGGACACTTCAAACCCATGGAACTCAGCGTGCCAGGAATCCTCCAGTCCCCTCTGGCCAAGTGAGGATTCGGAGTGATGGATTTAAACTGAAATAGCTGTGATAATTCCCTTTTCAAACTACCTAATTTAGGTATGAGGGTAATCCAAAATCTGGTTAATCTTAATATGATGAGCTGGAAACTCTGTTGGTTTCCCAGCTGCTCTGTGGGTATTTGGAGATCTCCAAAACCAAGAGCCAGAGCTGAGCTCAGGAGCCCTTTTCCCAGGCGAGGGCTCACAAATAATGGCAGCTGGGAGAGAATGGCTGTAAATGAAGATTTTTGGTGGCTTCTCCAGGTTGCCAGGGCTGTCTCTCCAGGTTTCTCCAGCTATGTTCAGCTGTAGCACTGCGAGGCCATTCTGCACCTCCAGCCCCACACCTGGGTGCTTCCCTGCCTTGGAGGGCCTCTGTTGAAGAAGAAAAGTTCATTTGTACGTACACCAAGAAGCTTTTCCTCCCCAGACAGCACCTCAAGAAATGTTCTGGAGGACACAGGAAGCACAAAGAATGTTGAGCTCCTTTTTTTACCCCCATGATCATACAGCAAAGACAGGAAAAAACACAGCTCCAGGGACTTTGCTCTGCTCTTTTATGTGTCACACTCTGGCTTTTTCAGGTGTTTCCAGCCTGGTGACAGAGGAAAGGGACCAAAGTCCAGCCTCTGCTGAATAAAATGTTCTTTGGTGAGCCCTCCCTGGGAACCTGGGGGATTTTTGCAGAGTAAGGAGCTCAGGAGAGCTGGGATGTCCTGGGAGAGCCACTGTGAGACTTGGAGGTCCAGCACCAAGCAGAGAGTGGCCACTGCTCCCTGAGCCTGTCCCACTGCTTATCAGAACCAATTTTATCAGCTTCATCACTTTATCAGAACCACCTCTGATCACCTTTGCTGTCAAACAACGGAATTTTAGTTACCATGAGGGACCAGTAAAGCTCATAACCCCAAACTCATCTGGCACAATTTAACATGGGATGCTGCCCCTGGCAGGGTGGAAAATGTTCATCTCCTTTGCCTGGGGCCGGAAAATAATGGGGAAACATCTTCCTGCTCCCCAAACACCTCCATGGACATGAACTGACTTCCCTGACACCTTGTTTAAAGGATAAATAGTGTCAGACATCAGTGTGCTTATTCTGGGGATCCAAGGGGCTCAATGTGAATCACTTCAAGTGAAGCTTCTTCTTCAAATGTTTCTTCTTTAAACCTTTTTTTTAAAACATTTTTTATTTAAATGTTTTTATTTAAATGTTTTCTCTAAATATTTTTTCTTTAAACTTTGGTTTTTTTTTTCTTGAAATGTTTCTTCTTTAAATGTTTTTTTCTGCAAATGAATTTTCCTGGAAATTATTTTTTTTCTTCAAATGTTTTTTAATGTTTATTATTTTATGGGTTTTTTTCATTAAATGTAGATTTTTCTATGGTTTTGGTTGGTTTCCTATTATTTTGATTGGTTGGATATGAATGAATATCTCTGTTGGAATTTATATCAGTGCTTCACTCATGGCATCTTCCTTATATCTTCCTCAGTCCTTATTTTTCTATATGTGCTATCATTGATTTTGTGATCTTTTTCTCCTTGTGCTGAGAGCAAACTTCAGAAGATTTTTTAAAAATATAATGTTAATAATAGGTAAATTCTAGTAGGAGTTGCCACTTGGGAAGTTCAAGGGGGGTTAATAAATGAAGGTCCAAGGATGAGTTGCACTTTTTTCTGTGGGGAAACTGAGGCAGGGGGACTTTCTGGGGTCATCTGGCAGGTGGTGCGAATGTCTGAGCTGTTTTTATTGGCAGACACTGAGCCAATATGTGATTTAACCCAATATCCATAAATCTCCAGGGGTAGGATTGAGAATAACAACTCCTCCAGCCCCAGCTCCTGCTTCCCTCTCTTGCTGTTGTGAACTGGGAACTCAAAAAGGGGCACAAAACCTCCCATTTTTCAGAATTAGCACTGTCCCATGGCATGGCATTAAATAAATGACAGTAAACCCTTTCATCCCTGGGTAAACTGGGAGAGGAAGGGCCAGGAGGGAACTTGGATCACATTGTTCATGACAAAAGAAAACTTTTCTTTTTCCCAATAACCGTTAATTTAGTGCCCTTTTAAATGCCTCAGTTCAGGTTTTCACCCCTTGACCACCGCTTGATCCATGAAATTGCAGAGCAAACCCTTTGTTTGCCATTTGGCACAAATTTCATCTGCTTTCCCCTTCTCTTTCATCTTCCAGCCAGCTCTTCAAACTAATTAAAGGAACTTAGACTTGACCCAGGCTGTCCTTTCACTGAATTTTTCAGTCAACAGGAAAAAAAAAATCCCTTTATCAGAAAAGCAAACAACAAGCAGCTGATAACACAGTGGAATAGGAGTTCAGAGATAATCCAAAGGGAAAGGTGCTGAGCTGGGCTGAGAAGGAGATGTTGGGCCTTTGCTCGTAGCTGGGATTTTGGTGTATATTTTTCATCCACGAGATGGCAACAACCAGCCACCTACAGAGCCCTGAGAGCAGCAATTTGGGCTTCCCTCCTTGCTCTCGGGCACTTTCTGGGGAGGTTCAGCACTGAGTGAGTGACCTTTGCTGCCTTGGGCTCTGTGGAGAAATGTCTGAGCCGTGTCTGACGTGCTGCCTTTGTTTGAAGAGACCCTGCCAGGGTGTTGGACGCCTGTCACTGCCCCCCTGGGGAGGATCCCAGCTGAACAGGTTGTCCAAAAGGCATTTTGTGCCCTGCACATGTAGGGATAGGGGAGGATCCCAGCAGAACAGGTTGTCCAAAAGGCATTTTGTCCCCTGCACATGTAGGGATAGGGGAGGATCCCAGCAGAACAGGTTGTCTGAAAGGCATTTTGTGCCCTGCACATGTAGGGATAGGGGAGGATCCCACCTGAACAGGTTGTCCCAAACGCATTTTGTCCCCTGCACATGTAGGGATAGGGGAGGATCCCAGCTGAACAGGTTGTCTGAAAGGCATTTTGTGCCCTGCACATGTGGGGCTGCTTGGGAAGGGCTGTTCCATGTGCTGAGGGAGAGGCTGCCTTGAGGATGTGGCTTTGGGGGGGGCTCTTGGCCCAGCCTCAATTTCCCACCTGTAAAACTAGGGAGCTCAGAATTAATTTTTGTGAAATGGTGGGAAAGGCTTGGATGAGCAGGGCAGGGAACAGAGCTGGGGAAGGGTCTGGAGCCCCAGGAGAGGCTGAGGGAGCTGGGCAGGGGCTGAGCCTGGAGCAAAGGAGGCTCAGGGGCCCTTGTGGCTCTGCACAGCTCCTGCCAGGAGGGCACAGCTGGGGGGGGCGGGCTGTGCTCCAGGGAACAGGGACAGGAGCAGAGGGAACGGCCTCAGGCTGGGCCAGGGCAGCTCAGGGTGGGCACTGCAGGAATTTCCCCATGGAAAGAGGGCTCAGGGCTTGGCACTGCCCAGGGAGGGTTGGAGTGCCCATCCCTGGATTGGCACCCAGAGCTCTGGGCTGGGGACAGGGTGGAGATTGGGTACAGCTGAGACTCCGTGGCTGTGAGGGATCCTCCAGCCTCAACAGTTCCATGATTCTGTGATCCCATAATGGTGCTGTATGGGGAGGATTATTGAGCATGTGCTGGGGATGTTTTTGTTTGCTTTGTGTTTTGGAAAGTCGTGTGAAGGGAATTTAAGGCCTGGTTTGCTGAAAGATGCTGTGGAGTGGCAAAACACTCAAGACTGAGAATCCAAAGCAGTGTGAGCAGCATCCTCCCTGCAACTACCCTGGCAGGAATTTCTCTACTGAGGCACAAAACCTTCCAGGATGTTCTGCCACAAGAGCCAAGGAGGTATTTTCAGTGTTCTCTTCAGGTGGACTTGAGCATTTTCAGTGCAGGCCTGACACCATCACCTCTCATCCCATAATCTATTCAAGTCCAGGCTAGAAACGGGAAATCCTGGCCATTTCCACAAATATTTTTCAGCTGAGGGAACCTTGTGCCTTTCCCCTGTGTGGATTGAGCTCTGTGTTATCACTTACAAAGCAGCAGGATCTGGGGTGGGGAGGGGAATGTGGAGCCTTCAATAATTAGACTGGAGAGTGCCCAGGGACACCACAGATGAATCTTCACTGAAAGATGGGCTGAATATTTAAACTGAACACAGCACACAACTGCTGAGCTTGCTCTCCACCACAAGGCCCAAAGCTGCTCACCTTGTGCAGGGAAGTCCTGGACACTTCCAGGTGTTGTTGGTATTTTAATCAACTTTGGAGAGTCCTCAAAACTGAACCCAGGGCCTGGTGGAGGGAATGTGTTTTCAACCCACTTTAAAAGTACAAAACAAGTAAGCAAAGGCATCAAACCACCATTCAGCCAGGTGAACTCTGCAGTGTTTGGTGTGAGCACCATGGGCAGGGACACCTTCCCCTATCCCAGGCTGCTCCAAGCCCCATCCAACCTGCCCTTGGACACTTCCAGGGATCCAGGGGCAGCCACAGCTTCTCTGGGAATTCCATCCAGCCCCTCACCACCCTCACAGGGAGGAATTTCTTCCCAGTATCCCATCTAAATTTACTCTCTTTCAGTTTAAAGCCTTCTCCCCCTTGTCCTGTCACTCTATCCCTTGTAAATAATCTCTAGGAAAAGAAGAATAATAACAAAAACTAAGTACAGTAAATCCTATGCTTCTTTCTTATGTTTGACATCAGGTTTTTTTCCTTTGTACCTCAGATTCTTGTCTTAAAAACCCACTGTGGTTTTATTTTCCCTTCCCTTCAAAGTTCTCTGGGATTTGCTGGTGAAGAGTCTGAAGTTTATCTCTGATGATCTGAATGTTCCTTCTGGGAAGGAGGAAGCCATTGACATCTGGCCTGAATCTCCATGGCTCTGCAGAGATGCTTGGATCCTGAATTAAAGATGTCAGGCTCTTGGAATTGTGCAATAGAATCTGCACTTTGCAGCTGGACTCTGCAAGGGGATTTTTTTGATTCCTGAGAAAGATTTGGCTTGAGTATTTGGTCTTAGTCTTTAACTGGCAGAGGTTGAGGATGGTGTTTTAAGGTTCAGCAGTTCAGGGGGTGTTTTATTTGCTCAATAATGGAGCAGAGCAATGTTCTGGCAGTTTTCATTTGAGAACCTGGGGGTGTTAAAACCTGGAATGGTGTTTTGGGGTGGGAAGCAGGGAAAAACCAGGGAGTAGGGGTGCAGAGCACTGTCAGGTGCAGAAAGGAAGCTCTGGCAGTTGGGTGCAGATCCACAGCCCACCCTCTGCTCGGGCTCCAGGCACAGACGGGGATTTGTTGGCATCAGCCAGGTAGTGCTGGGAAGTGTGAGATCCTGGAACATATGGGCTGCAACATCACAGCACAGTACCCTGTGAGAGGGAGGCAGCAGCTCAGAAAATATCCCTGCTTTTGTCAGTTTAAATACATGCTGTTGGAGGCAAAACATTTGGATTGGGAAAAAAAATATAGAAATGCTCTGCATGCGTGTCTTGAAGAGATTCCCCTCCCCCTCCCAACTCGTGTTGTGTTTCTGTGGCTGCAATTAAGAACAAAAAAACCCCAAGAGAAACCCAGAAAAGTTTATTGGTCTAAAGAACAGCTCCAGTGCGAGAAAGTAAATGAAGGTTTTGGGGAAGAGAAGTCAATGAGAGTCTTCATTGCCTGAACAAGTTCCAAGGAATAAATGAAGGTTGTGAAGGGCCACGAGCCCTTTCTGCACTGTCCATGGCACCAAAGGAGTGCATCTGAGGGCAAAAGCACTTTGCAAATACTATAATACATATACTATATAATACATAATTCATATTACGTAATAGCTAATTAATACATAATTAATATATAATATATAATAATATATAATATAGATATGGTTCTGATTAAAAATGCAGTGATTTAGAGGCTACAGATTTTATGATTTATGATTTTATGATAATAATAGTTTTTAATTTTGTTTAAGGGGCTGGTCCTGTGTTGTTGCCATCAGTGGGAAGATGAAATTCCAGCCCTATTTGCTCTCCTTGCTTTTTGCTGAACTGAACTCCAGCTCTTGTCACTCCTTTGGAGAATTTGGCTTCAAATGCCTTTTGCATTATTGTAACCGACAAGTCTAAGACACTGCCTAATGTTAATGCTGCTCATTGCTGCCAATTATAATCAGAGCTAGTCAAAATAAACAAATTAAACAAATAAACATGTCAAAACATCTCAGTCCTAGAGAAAATAAGCCAAGTCTGAGCCCTCTCAGCGCTGCAGCGTAACCGATGTGCTGCGTGTTATGAAATGTTCCTTCGGGTTTTCCACCTTTTTTGGGGGGAAGGGAAGAAAAGTTGGGTCACTTTAGAATTACGGCCGAATTCTGCCCCGCTCAGGAGGCTGCAACTGAAGCCAAATGAAACCCAAATGTTCCTTTAGCTCCTTCACCCACCCTAATGATCATCTGCTGTGTTTTAACGGGGTTTTAGTGTTTGGGTTTGGGTGGGTTTTTTTTGTTTTGTTTTGTTTGAGTGATTCTTTGCTGTCAGAGTGCCAAGATGCTAAATCATTGTAGGGACTGGACAAGATGCAGGTGAAAATATCCCAAATGTGGTTGTGCACATCAATATAAAACATGCTGCTGCTGGGACCATCTCAAATGGTAAATGCAGGGCAATTTAAATTAAAAGCACCTCCGGTTTAAAAGAAGAATACACAAAATAGACAAAATGTATTTTTGCTGCACAAAGGGGAAATCACAGCCTGGATTTGTTGAGAATTGGTGGTAGTGGGAGGAGGGGGCATTTTTTTTTAAATGGTATGCTAACCTTAAAAATCTGTTGTGAGGTTAAAGGAAAAAGCTGTCGCTTTAGACAGGTGGTTCTTGTAAAGAGGTGATCTTTTAAAGTGCACTCTTAGCATGTCAGTCTGGGCAGAGATAAAGCTGTAACACAGGTGAGTGCTGGGACTCTTCTGGTGTCTGTCACAGGGCTTTAAAATCCCATTCAGAGCTTGCATTTAGAGAGGCACTTGCCTTTTTTTTAATACAAGACACATGCAGCAAATACCTGCTTGCAATAGCAATGAACCCTGGAAATGCAGAGCACAGAGACCCCGGCCCTGCTCTCACACACCTTGGGCTACCCCTGTGGGTGAGGGGGATCAAAGCACCCACTGTGGGGGGACTGTTCTGGATTTCTTGTAAGGAGCCTCAGCCTGTTGTAAATGGCTGTGATCCCACTGAGATCAGGTATTCCACATTCTCCAAGGGGATGGAGGAGTGAGATGGAGAGAGAGAAATGTCCTTGAGGAGCCACCACAGAGCTGCTCAACAAATCCTCCTCCAATCCTGCAATAAAGCTGGGAAAGCAGCAGTGTCCTGCTGAAGGAAAATTCAAACAACTTCTTTGAGGTGCAATTTGGAGAGAGTGTGAATTCCCCACAAAAACACACCGGGTCCACAACTCTTCCTCCTCTCCCTCCCTTCCTTTTCTTCTCCCCCAATGTTTTTAAAGCGTGCAGGGGCTGGGGGAGCAGAGGAGCCCCTTGCCTTTGAAATGCTGTTTGCTGCAGACAGTGCAGAGAATCTCAGTTATTAACAGCCTCTCACAAGACAGTTATTTTTGGAGTGGCCTCTGAGGAGGCAACCTCTTGGAATCGAGCTCATTTATTCTGCGTTTCACTGTCCTGCCATTTCCTGCAGAGAGAGGGGAAAAGTGAAACCACATGTTTGGAGGAGCGAGCGTAGGAAACCCCACTGAAGACAAATGACTGCTCCTCTCCCCTGGCAATTAGTCAGGGCCGGGCCGGGTGCCAGCCCAGGTGTTCCCGACTGTGTAGAAATTTGCCAAAGAACAATGAAAATAGCAGCTGATTGTGCTGACAGATTCTTCTGGTAATTTCCTGTTGTTTGGCATCTTCAGGTTACTTTCCCACAATTATGGGTCCTGACGAAGTCCTGGGCCTTCAAATCCACTTTTTTCACTTGAAACAAAGTAATTGTGTGTGTGTAGATCAACCTGGCTCTGCTCTCCAGCCCCTGCCTTTCCTAGTCACTCCCAGATGTTTTAATTTCATTCATTTTGCAAAATACATATTTTAATGAGTCTGAATTAAAACAAACAAAAAAGCAACAAACAAAAACCCAACCAAACAAACAAAAAAAAAAAACCCACAAACCTCTTTGCACCTGCACCATATAGAATTTCCTGGCAGTCCCACTGTGGTTTTGCCAGGATTCCTGCTTGTTCCATCACCTAAACCTGCCACTGTGAGGATCTTCCTCTGGTGCCTTCCATTATCTTCAAAATCAGGGCTGGTCAAGGAACACTCGTGGATGGAGCCGAGCCCTGGGCTGGCCATGGGACAGGAAGGGAGGATTGGCAGCTGGAGGTGCTGGGAAGGGGGTGTTGAAAGCAGGGGTGTCTCCAGGCTTGGCTCTGCAGATGCAGAAATGGCTCAGCCCAGAGAGCCCCGGGTTTCATTGTCACGAGAGAGAGGAGGGAACACAGACTTTACAGGGCCTTAAAGCTCTGTGCAATCCAGCCTGTCAGGAAGTTATAAATACTTGTTTGGGTTTCTTGAACAACCTGACAGGGTTTTTTGAGCTGGAGCAGGGCTGGATGGGCACCAGGGGACATCAGCCCCGGGTCCATGGTCTCGTTCCTTGGCAGAGCATCCCAAGGAGAGGCAGAGCAGGACAGGGGGTGTTGGAGCAGAGGATGTGACAGGGAGGGGGAGTCTGTCCAGCCTCTCCTCTCAGCATCCCCTGCCAGTTCAGTTCTTCCTACAAGATCGATTCTAAGGGCGACCCTGAGTTCTGAATGCTTTTAATGTATAGTTTAAATGGACATTTTGGCAAGACCTGACTTGTGTGTTTTTAAATGAATAAATGTCCTTTCTTGGCTAGAAAATTTCCTAACTTTTTGTTGTCCTTAAAGGGAGGAAATTTTGCATTACTTGTGGGACAGGTGAATTGGAAGTGAGGTTGATTAAAACCACCCTGCTTTTAAACTCTTTCTCAGAAAATTGCTGGTTTGACCGAGTTAAAGTCTCTGCCTTCCCTTAAAAAAGCCAAAACTGCCCAAAAACCACCAGCTAGAAATCTCAGGTAGATTCTCCAAGCCTGGTTCTTTTGGAGGAAGGGAAGGATAAACATTTCTGCTGGTTGAGGACCTTTTCTTTTTGCCTCTTGGCAACTCAGAGTGCCCAGGTACAAAAAATTTTGAGGAATTGTGTCCAGTGTCCCAAAGAGTTCCCTTCTCTCGGGCCACTCATGTAAGCAGTTCATGAAGCATCCTCTGCCTCACTCTACCATCCATCCCACTGTGAAATTCCTTGGGAGAGATCTCTGCTCCTTCCAGAAGGTCCCTGGTTGTGCTGGCAGCCTTTGCAGGGACCATCACAGCTCTCTCAGCGATAATGGCTGTTCCCAAGGAATGTCCCATGTGGATTCCACCAAGCAGGTTTAGGAAAAGCAGGGAAATAATGTTGTGAAACTCCCCCCTCCCCTCACCCCCTGCTTTGCATCACAAAACTGTTTTCGGTGGAAATCTTCTCCCAGCTGGAGTGTCACCTTCTGTTCAGATCCCTAAAATTAGACTGAGAATCTTCTCTCACTTCAACAAATCTGTGCTGTCTGCCTGGCAGGAATTATCCTTCTGGAGCAGGGATGGGCAGCTCTGAGGGGCTCTCTGGAGAGGGACAGCCAGGCTCTGGCTCAAGAGGGAGAGCACCTGGGAAGTGCAAGGTTGAAAATCTTCCCTGCCAGGCAGGATGTGCAGCCCATGATGGGAATCCACCTTACAGGACCCATGCCAGGGTTCTGGCTCTGGGGAGCTGCTGCTTTGCAAGCCACTCAGCCTGATTCAAAGCCTGATGAAGGCAATTAGAACCCTGGTGCTAATTATTGTATGATCATGGGATGGTGTGGGTTTGAGGGGACCCTAAAATCACTGGGTGGGATTTAAGGTCCCTTTCAACCCAAACCATCTCTTGATTCTGTGATTTCTGTTCCAAATCCTCTGCTGATGAATCTCCTGCCCCTTTTCCTCCCTGTTTCCCAGGACAAGGACACTTCCTCCCAGTGCTTGTCCAGTTCTTCATGGCCACCAGTTCTGTATGGATTTATGGTTTCCAATACTTCAAACACTGTTGGGTTCTGCCTGAGCTGGGGCAGAGAGCTGGAATGGAGATCTCTCAGGATCTGCTCCTGCTTCTTTCACACACCTCACACATGACTTTGGACAGCTCTGGGCCTCCATTTTATGGAATCTTGGAATTGGTAAGGTTGGAAAAGACCTTTAAAATCATCAAGTCCAACTGGGAGCCCAGGACCACCATGGTCCCCATTAAAACACATCCTCAGGTGCCACTTCCAGGGTTGGTGACTCCACCACTGCCCAGGGCAGCACTTTGTCCAATGTTTTAGGACAATTTTCATGACAAAAAGAATTCTTAATATGTAATCTAAACCTTCCCTGGCCTGAGTCCATTTCCTCTACCTCTGACACAGAGACAGAACCTCTGTCCCAAACAGTTCAAAATGTCCAGAACAGGGATTGATGCCAGAGCTGAGCATCATTTCATTCAAATTAAATGAGAACAGAGATGTTTAAGAGCTGATTTTGATCTGGTGTTTAATTCTGTGTCTGTTGACTTTAAGCTGGCAAAACGGTGCAGAATAGGTCATAAATTCACCCCTAAATGGCCAAAGCTGAGAATTTGGTGTGCAAAGGAACCCCTGGAGCAGGTGGTCAGCAGAAGGAGGGACTGGAGCAGCAGCAGGGCCCTGCATGAGCCTGTGCTGGAGCTGTTTCACCTCCCAGAGACCTCCCCAGCCAAGCCCTGCAGAGCTGAGGAGGTGGCAGGGCCTTTACAAGGATTTTACTTGCACCAACTGGGATTTTTATTCTGGTTTTAATTCAGTGCAAAAGCGCTGCTTTCAGGATGTCCCCGTGCAGCCCAAGGAATTTGATCAGCCAATTCCCCATAAAATGGAGGCAACTGGAATCAAAACCCTGGTGGCTGCAGTAAAAATTGGTGTTGGGGGCTTGGTCTGGTTAGATAACAACACTGCTAAACTGGGACATGGGGTAAAGGAGCTGAGCAGGGCCCTTTGTTCAAATAAACTCCCTGGCTCCTGAGAAGTTTTCTGGGTTTAAATCATACTAAGTGTTGTACAACAACAAATACTAAGACTAATTTTTAAATCAAGCTAAGTGAAAAACATCCAGGCCTTCCCCAACAATAGCAGGCTGGGGAGCTAAAGGGAAGTTTTCTCTTCAGAAAAGTGTCTTGAAAGAGCTTTTGTATTAAAAGATAAAATAAACCAAACTTTTTTTATTAGACTTTCTGTAAAGCACAGCGTGCTAGCAGAGAGTCCACCTGTGTTTCTGGAAAAAATAGGGAAAACTCATGTACTTTGTATTAGCTAAGCATGAGAATACATTATAAATCCTGATTATCGTGGAATCCTGGAATGGTTGGGTTGGGAGGGACCTTAAAGCCCATCCAGTGTCACCCCTGCCATGGGCAGGGACACCTCTCACCATCCCAGGGTGCTCCAAGCCCCTTCCAGCCTGGTCAGGGACACTTGGAAAAAAAGATTTTTCTTGCTATTGCAAGAATTGCATTGAATTTGGTGAGTGGGAAGAGTGGGGATGGGAGAATTCACTGGGAGGCTGCACTCCTGTATTTGGGATAAGCCTATTAATGTCTTTCAGCCTTGGTAAGTCAGACTGCTTAGGAAACAAACAAAACATGTTTTAAAATGGTGAGTACAATAATTTTCCCCCCTCAGATCAGTAGGAATTTCCATCCCAGATCTGCTTATTTCAGCTGTAGAATTTGATGCATAATTTTCTCTGGTTTATTGGAAAAAAAAGACACAAAACCCCCAAAAATTCATGTCCTGTGAATGAGTTGTTTTCAAGGTGTGGTTGCAATTTCTGAATGTTTTGAAATTACTTTTCAGAAGAGATCCATGTTAAATACATTACATAATAGGTCTGTTAAATTATCAGAGGAATCCTTCTGGATTTGTCCCTGTAAGAAAGATCAGGCTCTTCCCTCCCTGTTTGTGCCTTAATGTTCTTCCAGTAACTTTCAGCCTCAGGCTTGTGACCTCTGAACACAAACTCAAAAATTAATGATTTTCTCCTCTTTTTTCAAGCCAGTGCCTGCGTTTCTTCAAGTCACTTATCATGTGTCACATGACAAATGAGCTTCTGGAGTACTGAAACTTCTAAGAATATTATTTTTCTTCTTTTTTACTCTGCTCTGTCTGAAAAACAACTCAGTGCCTCTTAGTCTTGGACAGAAAGCTGAGGCAGAGAAAATCCTTTGGGCTGCAGTGAATGCCTTTAGCTGTGCAGTGGATTTAGGTGTCATTTCACCTCTGATGCACCTTTTTAGCTGCTGGTTCTAAAACTGAATATTTTATTGGTTAATTAAGGCTGGGAAAGACTTCCAACTTAATCCATTGAGTCTTTGACCAAATCCCACCATGTCTATTACAGCACTTTGGGAAGGGCCACGTCCAGGGGTTCCTTGGACACCTCCAGGGACAGGGACTCCAAACCTCCATGGGCAGCCCCTCCAATGTTTAACCACTCTCTTTCATGAAGAAATTCCTCCTGATGTCCCACCTGAACCTCTTCTTGCTCAATTTGAGGTCATTTCTCCTTGGGCTATCATAGTTGGCTGTAAACCTGCACGGAAAAAGAAAATGCTTATTCTTGCACTGCCAGCAGGGATTTCCTGGGATCCAGCCTCCCATGGGCAGGCAGCTGGTGCAGGGGCACATCCCACCTGGGAGGGCTCAGGAGGGGGATGAGAGGCGTCAGGCAAGGGGCACTTGGGGTGTTTGGTGTTTGTCTGGGTGTCTGTGTGAGCTGACAGAAGCCAGCTCCTGCAGGACACTGGTGAGGGCTGTCCAGTTGGATTTGCATGATTTAAAAAAGTTGGATTTGCAGAATCAGGAGAATGAAATAAAGTCAGAATAAACTCATCTTCTACTTCCCAGCCTTGCTTTCCTCAGCTCCTCTCCCTTCTCCCAAGGCAGCAAGCCTGGTTTTCATAACTGCAAAGAGGAAAAGAGGGGGGGAAAATCCAACAGGACACTGGTGTGGGGTGTCTCAGTTGGATTTGCATCATGGAGGATGTCCATCCTGCTCCAGAAGAGTTCATGGAATCCCAGAATCCCAGGATGATGAGGTTGGAAGAAACCTTGGAGATTGTCGAGTCCAACCTGTGCCCTCACACCTCACCCAGACTATAGCACCAAGGGCCATGTCCAGGCTTTTTTAAACACATCCAGAGATGGTGATTCCACCACCTCCCTGGGAAGAGCATTCCATTTATTATTCTTTTGCTGAATTTTTTTTTCCTAATATCCAACCTGTATCTTCCCTGGTGTAGCTGGAGGCTGTGTCCTCTGGTTCTGTCAGTGGTGCCCAGTGGAAGAGACCAATAGGTTGGATATTAGGAAAAAAATTTTCACTGAAAGAATAATAAAGCACTGGAATGCTCTTCCCAGGGAGGTGGCGGAATCACCATCTCTGGATGTGTTTAAAAAAAGCCTGGACATGGCACTGGGTGCTATAGTCTGGGTGAGGTGTGAGGGCACAGGTTGGACTGGATGATCTTAGAGGTCTCTTCCAACCTCATTATTCTGTGACTCTGTGGTTCTGGGATTCTGGGATTCTGGGATTCTGGGATTCTGTGATGCCTTCCCTGATGTAGCTTGAGGCTGTGTCCTCTGGTTCTGTCAGCCTCCAGCATATTGTGGAATTCCAGGAGCCAGCCGGCCGCTCTGGGCCATAGGCCCCTGAACACCAACCTCGGCCCTTTTCCCTGGGAAACCAAACTCACCAGCCCAGTTCCTCCTGCAGATTGCAGGAGCCACTTGGCACTGTCAAACCAGCCCGAGTTGGCACTGGTGCCAGCGTGGGTCTGGGGGGCATCCTGTGCATTGCAGAATTTCAGGAGCCAGCCGGCCACTCTGGCCCACAGGCCCATGGAAGAGACTGACCCCAGCTGCCTGCAGCCTCCCTTCAGGGAGCTGTAGAGAGCAATAAGGTCACCTCTGAGCCTCCTTTTCTCCAGGCTAAACAACCCCAGCTCCTTCAAACGTTCCTCACAGGGTTTGTGTTCCAAGGCCCTCACCAGCCCTATTGCCCTCCCCTGGACACGCTCAAGCATCTCAACGTCCTTCCTAAACTCATCATCATGGAATAGTTTGGGTTGGAAGGGACCTTAAAACTCATCCAATTCCACTCTCCCACTCTCTCTTCCTCCAACTCCCACTGTCCCTGGTTGCTCCAATCCCCGTCCAGCCTGGCCTTGGGCACTGCCAGGGATCCAGGGGCAGCCCCAGCTCCTCTGGGAATTCCATCCCAGCCCTCCCCACCCTCCCAGGGAGGAATTACTCCCCTCTGTAATTCAGGAAAGCAGGAACCATGTGGGCATTGGAGAACTTCTGAACCTTTTCCTGGCTGTGGACATTGGACCTGTCCTGCTGGGGAAAGGATTTTGGATTTTCCCTGCCCTTGCCCTTGGCTGGAATGCCCAACCTGGCTCCGTGTTTGCGCAGTTTTGCTGCGGTTTCACCCCAGGGCTGAACTTCAGCCAAGCGCTGAGGTTCCCTCTGAAACACTTTGTGACTCCATTAGGGATAAAAAACCAAGATTGATGTTATATTAATGGCAAATCTGGGAGCTAAGTTTTATTTCCAAAGTGAAAAATCTGACTGTAGGTGAATCTGTTCCAGGGCTGTCCAGTTTGACTTATCTGGAAGGGAATCACTTATCAGCAAGGCAGGTGTTTTTCACTGGATTTCACTCTGGGTCCCTGAAAATCATTACTCATGACTGGAAATCTTGTTCCTGTGTTTTAAATTTTCCTTTTCCCCCCTTTTTCATTTTTTTTCCACCCCTCCCTCTCAATTTCTGAAGCTGAGCAGCCAAATGTAGGGAATTACTGGTCTCTTGGAGACACAGAAGATTTTCAAATGGTTTTCATGTTTTTTGGAACAGTTTACATTTGGCTGATCTCTTTTAGTAGGAATTCTTGGATTTCCCCCCCTCTTTTTCTCTTTGCAGTTATGAAAACCAGGTTTGCTGCCTTGGGGGAAGGGAGAGGAGCTGAGGAGAGCGAGGCTTGGAAGTAGAAGATGAATTTATTCTGACTTTATCTTTATTTCATTCTCCTGAGTTAAATTCTACACTGCTTCTCTGTGGCCAGCTGGTTTTAATCATTCCAAGAGAACACTATTTATTAAGTGTCTGTTTCAGGCAGTGTCAAATCCTTCAGCTCCTGCTCTATTCTCCATTGTAAGCAGGAACATCAGTAGCCCAGGTGGGCTTTGAATAGCTTTGGAAAGTAGGGAGGTGAGAATCTATTTATTACTTACTGTGGATCTCAGTAGACAGAGACTCCAATTAAGGCAGGAAGCTGACACACTTTGCCAAGCAGAGGATGCAAAATGAGGGAATAAAAAATTAAATAAAATACCCCAAACTTCCCTGCGTTCTCTCCCACAGCCTGGAACTGTAATTCCTCTGTGCTTTGCTTTTTTCTTGCCTCCTTTTGTGAGCAATGAATGCAGGAAGCAATGGGGGAGTTTATTCTGGGGCACAGGTGATGCTCAGTGCTGGAAAAGTCCATGAGCCAGGGGATGGCAGTCAAATTATTTTACTCCAGGACTTGATCCCCCTTTATCTCTGTGCTTGAAGTAAATGAATTTACACCTCTGAAACTGATAATTGTTGTCGTTGTAACTCAATTGTAACTTAAGATCATGATCAGATTTACAGTATCTCATTTTTAGAGCATCAAATTTGTGTTCCTGTTTAGCCAATACCTGCATTCAAATCCACAGGAGAAGTATAAGATATCAAAAGACAGATTTTTTTATTGTAGCAACAAATGTGTGGATTTTAAATACACCAAAGAGCAGGAGGAAAGTAAAAAAAAATTTAAATTACTGATTTTAACTTTAGTCTGCTGACATCTAATTCAGAGATCACAGGATCTGCAGCAGCTCTGGTAATTCCTGGTTTCCTTCTCACAAACCCCAGTTCAGCCATAGGAGTGTCAGCCCTAGGTTCTTCCTGTAATCTCATTCAAAACTATTTGATTTGTAGAAATAGAGTTTTTTAAAAATAAGATATTGTTTTGTGTAACGCAGATATAACTGGAATTTCCACATATGACACACCTGTTTACAGGCCAAGGCTGGTTAAATCCAGAAGTTATTCACATGCTCATTTTTACTGCAACTTTGATTTTTCTATAGCATTTCACCTTCTGTTAAACTGCTTTGAAAACAAAGCAGAATAAAATAGGGAAGGAAAAAAAAAAGAAAGAGAAAAAAACCCACCCATCATCAAAATTTCCAACTCTGGATGTTTTCCAGTAAACTATTCCTGAATGAAAACAGTGTTCTGTCTTCAGTGTACTGTTGGCTCTAATGGAGATAAATCAGAGCATTCAGTTACTCCACAGAAATCTTTAAAGAGGGAAAAACCCCAAAGAAAAGAATGATCCTGATCATTACCATTTATTTAGCAGCTCAGGAGGAATTTGTGTCTGGTGAAGCACAAAGTGCAGCTGCTGGTGCTTGAGGAAGAAAAACTCTCCATGTACTTTTTTATTCTCTTTTTTCTGGAAAACTCAGAGAGCTGTAAATATTTGCATTAAGCCCTAACCCTGCATTCTGGTGCAATTCAAAATAGGTTTTATTTCTTCTCCCTATCTCCTTCCAGTTCCTCCAAGAAGCCTTTTCTTCAATCAAAAATAAATTCAAGATGCTGCATTAGGAGATTTTTTGGAAGCCTTTTCCCACACCTACACTGGGGTAGTTCCTTTCTGCACCTGTTGCTCAAACATTATTTCAAGGATAAGTCCTTGGCTCAGGATTTGAAGCTTTCCCAAGCTTTGAAATGCTTCAAATTCAGCTGCAATTTTTTCTGCCATTGATGTCAATCTGTGAAATAAATACATAAAAATATTGAAAGCTGTGGCAAGAGTGGCATGAAAATAAAAGAAGCAGGGAATCATGAAGTGGTTTGGGTTGGAAGGGACCTTAAAGCTCATCCAGCTCCAGCCCCAACTCCTCCCACTGTCCCAGGGGGCTCCAGCCTGGCCTTGGGCACTGCCAGGGATCCAGGGCAGCCCCAGCTGCTCTGGGAATTCCATCCCAGCCCCTCCCCACCCTCACAGGGAGGAATTTTTTCTGCCTATCTGAGCAAAATTTCTCTTCCTTCAAACAAATTCACAGAAAGAGTTACAGGGGCTGAGTAAAAGAGATGCTGATTTTTTTTTTTTTTGAGGCATTTAAATAACTTTTGATACTTCACATTGGTATTGATAATATAGGGAATTATTATCTTCTAAAGCAGATTGGAGAGAATTTTAAATCAATTTCTCATTTTTAAGTTTATGGGGTGGCTGCAGTGAAGTCACTGGAGCTGCAGCCCCTGGGTGTAGACTGGGGGGAACTCTGCTCTGAGAGTCAGGTGCAATCTGATTTTGGGGCACTTAAAGGACTCCTGACCCCCAGAAACTTCTGTAAGAGTTGAAAATGATCCCAGTGGTTTTACTGGGAATTCTGTGACAGATCCCCAGCTGGCTCTGTTTGAGCATCATTTGAGGGCCAAACATTTTAATGCAACACATTTTTGGGTGTTTTGTTAAGGGAGAGCTGGTGTGGTCCAGCAGCACAACAATTCAGGAATTATTGAGACCCACCAGCACATGGAGAGGACTTCATTGTTCACACACATCTCCTCCACTTAACATTTCCTCAACCTTGTGTCATCCTGCAGCATACCCTCTTCAGATTAACAGCAATTCATCATTAATCCATTTGAATAATACCTTATTTTTTTTTCCAACAGAAAGAGACAGAAAACATCTGCATATTGAGTAATATTAGCTGCAGTTTGTGTCTCAAGTGAGCCTAAGTGACAACCCTCATTTGTTATGACTGTGGAGGCTTAATTGGGTTGACGTAGGATTTGGACTTTAGGAAAGGAGAAACAGTTTGAAAATCCTTCCCCCCCCAAAAAAAAACCAATCCCACAACAAAACACTCTTAGAGAAGAAAAGATCAGTGAGAGGAGCAGGGGAGGAGAGAAAGAAGGACTGAATATGTAAAATAACAACGCTGAATGTCCTGGTAAGGCCCAAACATTCAGGAGGTGTTTTAATAACGATGCTTAAATGAGAGATTAGTTATTAAGCCATATGGTTTGGATTACAGCTCTCATCTTTTGTTTCCTGCTTATGCTGTCAGGCATTAATGTGATTGTTTTGATTCTTTAATGCCTTAATGCATCATTCCTCCCCGTGCATTAGGATAATAACTTTGCTCCTCCAAAGGGCAGTGCTGCCATTCATTACTCTTCTGATTTTTGGCTGACCAGGGACGTGGAAATGGCTTGGAAAATATTCCCTGTTCCAACATTTCTGGAGCCAGCATGGGGAGATCACCCAGGAAAGCTGAAGGGCATCAGAAGCTCCTTTGTCACTGTGCTGGGGCCACTCGTGTCATGGCCAGGCTGCCTCCCTGGGCAGGGCAGAGCCCTCCTGCTCCAGGGGATGGGATTTGGGCTCAGCTCTGCACCAGCTCCCAGGCAGTTCTTCATGGAACCTCAGGAAAATAATGTGTGCAGTTGGAATTTCTGACTGCAGCTGTGGGTGTGAGCCTGGTTTTCTATTAAAACACATCTTTTATTCGTTAACAGAAGTTGCTTTGTGGGTGAATCACAGCAGTAACCACCTCTGTGGTGACAGAGGCTGGTTCTGATCTGCTGTTGTTCCGGAGCTCTGAAGTCACAGTGCCCCATGAAGCTGGATTTTACAGAGCCTTTACAAAGCTTCCAGCTCCAGGTGAGAGCTGGGATTTCTAGTGAAAGGGTCATCCCTGAGGCTGGCAATTGTCCATATTGTCACCCTTCACAGCATAAAACTCTCTCAGTGCATCCAAGCAGAGTCAATTGTGGTGCTGATTTCATAAGGAAGGGTTTAATTTTTTTAATATTCTAATAAATCAGAGCAGTAGTGAAACAGGCAGGTTTATTTTGCAGGGTCTGCTGTGAAGGCTTGACCTTGAAATGATAAAGTTTTGATAAATTCTAAGAGTTTTGATTAAATGATTAATTTTGAGTACCTGTGTACATGGACAGAGCAAACAGGCAAAACAGATACATACAAAATACTAAATCATAAACAGTCCTTAGCAACTGGGATTTGAGAAAAATCAACACATTTTCTTCAGGGCCGTTTGGACATATTTTTATAATGGGGTTATTCCCATTTTTTCCTTCTGAAACCCAGGCTGTGATTTCCCATGGCTCCAAAGCTCCACGTGCCACCAGGCAGGGTTGTGGGGCAGCAGTGAGGCAGTGAAGCACAGGTGAAATGTGTAAATCACTCAGCACTCCAGGGGGATGAACAGTGGTGCATCAGCCTGAGATTATTGTCATTCTCTGGTCACCCCCATTCATCCAGCAGGAAGAGCAGAGGCAGAGGGTGGAGGGAGGATGGAAGGTGTGACAGGCTGCTCACAACACTCCAATCCTGCTGAGCACTGTGCAGCCTGCTCTGTACCCCCCTTGGCACTGGAACACTCTGTGCTGGGCCGCACTGGAGGAAGGGTCCATCTGAAAGACAAGTCCATGATTTAAGTGCAGGAAATACCCAGCAGGATTGTCACACAGCCTGGAACTGAAACACACCACTGAGAACTTGTCCTCAGGCTGGGAAGGGCCAGGGTGGGAGTTCTGGGGAAGGGGAGGTGGGAGAGGTGTTTTACCAGGGTGATTGTCCAGACCTTGTTGGGTTTGGGGGTTTTGGGGCAGAGGGTGTTGAGGATTTTTACTTTTTTCTCCTTACAGGGCATTTCTGGTGTATCTGTAAGCAAGTTGGGTGTGTTGTGTGCAGGAATGCAACAAACTTGGAGACACTGGGAGGACCTGAAGCTGCAGATTTTATTCTGGGGAAGAGAAGATGAGCTTGGGGCAGAAAATACGTGTTCTTGGGCCCAGCAATTGTTTGTGCTCAGTTTAAAGGAAAAAAATGGGGATTCCTGTATTTTGTTGTATCAGAGTTGATATTTCCTATTGCTGGGCAGAACAACGTCCTTTCATAGAGAGCAGCAGAGGTGAAAATGCTTTTAGGGTGGAATAAGTGCAGAACTCATTGAGGACAATCTATGTTGCCTCCTTCCCCTTGAGCCTGACTTAGAACCCAGCAGTCCCTTCCCAGGCAATGTTTGTGCTGATCCTTGGAGTGCTTGGGCAAAATCTGTGGTGGATGTGGTGAAAAAACCACAGTAGCTGAAAAAATATCTGTTTTTAAAAATAATGGAAATAATTCAGCAAACCCTGATGTGGTACAAAAGTGTGGTGGTGTTTGAGGTTCCTCAGGACAAGGGAAGAGATGAGAATCTTGACTCCGTGCTTCAGAAGGCTGAATTATTATTTTATGATATATATTATATTAAAAGAAAATTATATACTAAAACTATACTAAAGAAAGAGCAAGGAGACATCAGAAAGCTAGAAAGGAATGATAATAAAATCTTGTGACTGACCAGAGAGTCCAACACAGCTGGACTGGGATTGGTCATCAAGTAAAAACAACCACATGAGACCAATCAAAGATGCACCTGCCACATTCCTCAGCAGCAGATAATTATTACATTTCATTTCGGAGGCCTCTCAGCTTCTCAGGAGAAAAATCCGAGCAAAGATATTTTTCAGAAAATATGTCAGGGACACAGAAGTGTTACCACCAGAGCAAGGGAAGGCAGGCAGGAAAGTCTCTCTCAGAGAGGGTGATTTGAATCGTCTTTAGGCTGCTCAGGGTTACAGGAAGGAAAGATGGGATTTGGGAGAGGAGGGAGTTAAGGCAGCCCCAGAAGCCCAAGAGAAAGGATGGTTTTGCAGTTGGGAATAAGGACTTGCTCCCCTACCCAGCCCCTTTCCAGAGCTCCTCAGCTCTGCAGACAGAGCGTGTCATTCCCAGACTCCTCATCCTTCCCACCCCAAAATCCGACCCAGCACGGTGCAGGCAGCAAGGGGTTAAAGGCTCCTTCCCCTGAAAATGCAGCCCTGGCTGTCTCAAGGAGCACCTCCATCCCCGGGGATGTGGGATGAGTTTGGGGCTGTTTGCTCCACATGAGCATTGAGTCATCTCCCTCTGTGCTGCTGTGCCTGCCTGAGCCCCCAGAGGAGCTCAGGCTCTGCTGAATGAAACAATGAGAAATATATTCCAGCTCTTTCCATTTGCTTATTAATAGGTTCTGTGTCTCGTGCTCCAAGGGGATTGTCCTTGCTGTGGAATTGCTGCCGGGGAAGCATTCAAGCATTCAGTGCCCCTAAATGGAGAAAAATGGGGAAGGAGGGCAGAGGGTTTCAGGGAAGGTTGGAGTGTGCCTTCAGAAATGTGAGACTTTGCAGAAACAGGGACGCTTGATTTCCAGGAGCTTGGTTTAAATGCTCAGGGTCTCTGTAAATCAAGCACTCTCTGTAAATGGTGGGATTTCCTGATTCCACGAGCAATTCCTTGGGCTGGAGCATCCGTGCATTCATGGGACACTCCATGTGAAATCCCCAGCTGAGATCAGTAGGTTCAGTGTGATATTGTATGAAGACAGGAATAAATATTTTATCTTCTTCCCAAATTTCCAGTGATTTGTGAATATGGGTAATATTTGTGAATGCAGACATGAGTTTTGAGATCCTCATTCACTTTAAATCCTTGGTTTCCAGTAAATCCTTTAGGGTTTGAAAATCTCAGCTTTGTGGGGGTTGTTTCCCCAGAAATTCCTGGTGGTTTAACAAATAATTATATGTTCCTGTTCAGATCACTGAGGTTTCAGTGTTTAAAAGGCTGATTTCAGTCCATCCTTAGTCTTTTCTAATGGAGTTACAGGATAATTTGGATTGAAAGGATGTGTGGAGGTCATTGCTCCAATCCCCCACTCCAAACTGGCCACTTTTGGGTTAGATCATGTTGTTCACAGCCTATAAACAGATTTAGACCAAAGGAAAATAAATCAGGCACAAACCTCAGATGGGTGGAAATTTGGTAGTGCTCATGTGATCCTTTTTCACCAGAGATTTTGGAGATTAAATGCCATTGTCTCTCATTGTTTGGGGTTTTTTTTGCCCCAATTTTTGAATGACATTGTTAACTTGACCATTTTGGAACCTAAAAATTAATTTTCTTTGGAAAATGGAACACAGGCTCCCAGTCTACACACAGACTTTAACTCCACATTAATGAGATTATTTCCTTCATTAAATTGTTGAGATTCCTCACATGAGCATGGCCACAATCTCTGGATGATGCTTCTCAATGATCAGATAAATCAATAAACTCTGAGCTGATGAGTTTTAGGTGCCAAACAGTGCTTTCAAATCTTGACTGAAGATTGATAATGGGTGAAGGAATGCAGGACTGGCTTTATGGTTTTCCAACATGTTCTTGCACAACTCTCTTATGGAAAAATCCACGCAGGAAATCCTGGGCAGGTGTATCAGTAATTTCATTTATCTGGTGTTGTGTAAGTGACTCAGGATATTTGCATGCACAGGATTTATGTGAATATGTGAAGTTTTTATGGATGGAGGGTTTGATTTGTACTGGAAACCTGAACATTTGGGCTTGGTGATTCTTGTTGGGTTTGATTCTGTGATTCAAGATTCTGCGATTTTGCATCCAGGCAATTGTTCACATTCCCTTAAATTTGCTGTGTTGGGCACCCATGGGCTAAATGGCCACAAACTGGGCAAAGCATGCATCTTATTTCTGCTATTCCACCAGAAAAGCAGTGACACCTCCCAGAGCAGGCAATCCAATGAGTTAATTAAGGAAGAATTGTCTATGATTTCATCTCACCTTATATTTCCACCTCCACCCTGTGCAGTGGAGCTGCCTCTTGCCCCCCGTGCCAGGATGATGAATGGGGGGAGCACAACAAGGTCAATTAGCTGGGTCAGTTTGGAGCTGAGAGGTGCAGAGTGTTTCTTTATTGAACGCTGCATTCACACTCCAGCCCCTGACCTGGGCTCCAGTGATTTATTACAGGGGCAGTGTTTTGATCACTTACCTTCAGTACCTTACACTGGCTCCAGAAATCAGCTTTTCACTGTCAATGAGAGGCTGGGAAAAGAGATCCCTTCAAAATTCAAAGTGTGAGCCCCGAGAAAAGGGATGGGGAGCCTGAGGATGCTTTTCAAAACTGTCTTTGTAAGTAACAAAGAAATTAGATTGGGTTCTCTCTATCTCAGAGAGAAAAAAAAATCATCCAAAGCTGAAATTTTACAGCATTTTTCCCCACTGAGCTGAAACAGAGGAACCAAATCTGTCCTAACAAATTAGGAAGCGCTGCCGGGGAAAAAAGCCTGCGCTTAACATTTATATGGATTTGTGGTGGAAGTCACGGGAGAACAACCTCCTGCTGTTTTTGAAGGGTTAAAAAGCTCTCATATGTCTAGAGAAGGTGTTTATTAATGATTTTTAGCAGTTATGAGGCATCTTTCACCAGAGGATACTGAAGTGAAGCTTTTGTTGATGGAGTTGGGGAAACAAATCTCTGCTGGTCCTCCTTGGAGTGGTCTGGGATATGCAGGGGTGGGTTGGGAGAAAAGAGGAACTGAAGCACCAGGCAAAGAGTTTGTAGTTTTGTTTGGGGATTTTTGGGGATGTTGATTTGTTTTAGAGGTTTTTTTGCAGTTGTAGGGCTGGGTTTTTGGTGGTGTTTTTTTTTTTTTTGGAGGGGCGTTGGGTTTTTTGGGGGCAGTTGCTGGATTTTGTTTTTCTTTTGTGCATTTTTGTTGTTTTGTTGTTGTTTGTTGATTTTGGATTTTTGTGGGCTTGGTTTGGTTTGGGGTTTTTGGGGGTTTTTTTTTGTAGCCCAAATTTCTATTTTTATTTCCCTATTACCTCAATCAGCATCTCAGCCCTTTGCCTCAGTCCTTGATTTAGGCAAAATTAAAAATTGATTTAGGTCTCAACCCTTGATTTATGAAGGATTTGCTTTTTCTTGTTGTGAGGTACCTGTTGTTGAGTGTGGGCAGAGCCTTTCCTGTGTCCCAGAACAAAATAAACCAAATAACACTAAAAACACAGTGATGGCAAAGATGCCATTCATGTGAACTTCCTAAAACATTTCTCAAGTACAGTAAAAACCATTCCAATTCAGCTGAGATGTAATACAGGACTAATATTCTCTCAGCTCTGGACAAGTAATTTCATATTTCAAGATACAATAGTGTTTCCCCCTGCATCTTCATAACATTTAATGGTGAATTATTTCCTTTTCTAGACTTCTTTTAAGCTTTTACTGCTATTGCAGTATTTAAAATATGAGCATATGAGAAAAGAAAACGTATTTAAAACTTCACCTGTCCTTGTAGATTTTGGAGTAATTTCCATGGCATCCTGTTTTATTCCTATAGACTGCTGTTGACTCAGTGCCTATTAATTTTTATGAGACTCTCTCCATCAGGCTTTGCAAGGGAGAGGCAGATATTTAGTCCCTGGCCTGGTAAATTTTAATGACAATTTTGCATGCTTGACTTAATTCCTATTTCTCATGTGCCAGTCGTGCCTCTCCCTCACCTTGTTCTTGTAGGGCTTGATTCTTGTCTTTTGAGGCTGACTCAAGAACACCCTCAAGCTCTGCTCCCTCAGATTTAACAGAGGATTTTTCCACGCTGAGTTGGTCCCCAGATCTCTCTGGATTCCAAAGGGAGCTGAATCCCAGCTGCCCTCCTGCCTTCCACACCAGAACTGTGACACAGGGACAGAAGGAGCTGTAAAACAGGAGGCAAAAATGTCCCTTAGCACTGCTCGAAACCTTTTGGATCTTGCATTAAATCCCACATGCTGAAATAGAAAAAGGAGACGATTTCCCACTATTTTCTATTAAATAAAAGTAAAATGAAACCATGACAGTTTTTCTCCTGCTCACTGTAAACAGTGACTCTGTTCAATGCCTGGTCAAAACTGTCCCTGCCTGGGGAGAATGAGGAGAGAAGAACTGATCTTCCCTTGTACCAACCAGTAGAAACGTGACCCCAGATTTCTGGTTCTGGATGAGCACTCCCATACCAGTTACCCACATCCCATCACTGCCTTTGGCACTGGGAGTCAGCTCCTCCCCTGGCCTGGCTGGAGAGTTGTACATCCACAACAGGATTAATGCAGACTTTGGACAAGCTGGATCTAGTCACAAATTAACCCAAAATTCAATGAATTGGCCTCGTCTGTTAAACTCTTTCTGCCTCAGAGGTGACCTGAAACAGTGTAAAAACTATAGATATTTTCTAACACCTGTCTTGGTTTGGAAAGCCAGGTGTCTGCTAAGGAAGGCAGGAGCCTCCCCTGAAATGGAAAATGTAAACCCCCTCCCTCTGAATTGCTATAAATTTGAAATTAAGTGATTCAGGAAAAAAAATATGGGAGCAGGAATAACAGTTCTTTAATAGGGAAGAAAATAAAAGGATAAAATAAACAATGCAGTGAACTAAACCAACACTGCCAGAGTCAGAACCCAGCCTGACACCCTGTGGGTCAGGCTGTGGGCAGCAGAACCATTGGAATTGTGGCTCAGCCCTCCTGCAGTGCCAGGGCTGGTTCTGCTGGAGCAGGGATCCTGGAGAAGGGTGGAGTCTCTTCCTCTGAAGATCCAGGGGAAGGAGAGGCAGCTGCTGCTCCTCTGGGAATCCAGTGCAGAAGCCGTGCTGGTGTTCCAGAATCTCCAGGTTATATCCAGGTAGGAGTGCTTGGCTGGTGTTCCAGAATCTCCAGATTCTATCCAGGGTATGAATGCTTGGCTGGTGTTCCAGAATCTCCAGATTATATCCAGGTAGGAATGCTTGGCTGGTGTTCCAGAATCTCCAGATTCTATCCAGGTAGGAATGCTTGGCTGGTGTTCCAGAATCTCCAGATTATATCCAGGTAGGAATGCTTGGCTGGTGTTCCAGAATCTCCAGATTCTATCCGCGTAGGAATGCTTGGCTGGTGTTCCAGAATCTCCAGATTATATCCAGGTAGGAATGCTTGGCTGGTGTTCCAGAATCTCCAGATTCTATCCAGGTAGGAATGCTTGGCTCCTCCCTCTGGGCTCACATCTCCCAATGGGATGCTGCAGTTCTTATCAGCCATGCAGGGACATTCAATGGCCTCTTATCAGCAGATATCTCCCTGGCTCCCTGGCTGTGGAAGAGATCAGGAGAACTGCCCCCTGAACAGAAGCCAGCTGCCATGCAGATGGGGAATAGAACACAACTTGCTTGGCAACCCAGGACAACACCCAAAGTGCCTCTGGCTGTACCAGTGTCCAGGCAGGTTTGTCCTTCCATTGGTGGCTGGAAAACCTGAGACAGGCAATGCCTGCAGGCCATGGACTCCTGCCTGGGAGCTGGGAATCTCCAATTCCAGGGCTGGTTCCCTACCCATTCCCTGGTGACTCTGGGAAGGTGCTTTTCCCCTCTCTCTGCTCCATTCACCTCTCTTGCTCTTTGTTTATTTCCAGAACCCCACAATGATTTGGGGCGGGACCTCAAAGTCCAGCTCATTCCAAGCCCTGGGATGTTGCCTCACCAGAGCCTCAGGATTTGGCTGCAGTGGGAAAATTGTTTCCTAGCAGCATATTAGGAATGGAGTAGAAGTAAAGCCCAAGTTGTTTCCATCCCTTTAGAGTTATTTACTGCCTGAGTCATAAAACACAGTCCTGGGCTTCCAGATAATCTCGGGTAATTGCTCTGCAAATAAAACTACTGGTTTTCCTTTCCAAAGAGCAGCTTGCAAGCCAAAATCCCAAATTATTAATCTATTTGTCCCCATTGTAGACAAGATTAACTTGATAGAATGCTCCCAAGCCTCTGGGTGCCCTCAGGACCTGACCATACCTGGTTTTCTCCTGTGAATACTTACTTGGGAATGATGCAGCAATTACAGCTTCTCATATTGGGAATGAAAGCTGCTGGAAATCAACAACCCCCCCCCAATTAGAAAATAATACCATAATGAATTTTCCATTTTGTGACATTCCTACAGAATTTCATTGAGGATTGGATCCAAACCATTGCATTCCCCAGGACACCCTGCAAGCCTCATCCTTGAAATAACCCACAGAAATGATCTGATTTAAATCCTGGAGTGTTTTGAGGTGTATTTATAGAGGTCCCTTTTGGCTTTCTCCCCAGTAATCACTATAAAACTTTCCCTGAAGGGAACATGAATATATGTAAACCTTGGTGGGAGCAGGAAAATAAAAATAGAGCCATGAACCAAATTTGCAGCAAATATCAACTCTTTTAACTCTCTACAAGATGAATAAAGCAGCTGAAGAGCTGCTTCTCAGTTCAGGAAAAAAAGGCTTCTCTCCTTTTCTGAGCTGCTTTTGCAGAGCTGCAAATGAATTTGGGGTTTATCCCTTGTTTTCTGAGTAGTCCCAATGAATTCATCTCCTTTCTTTGTGTGGCACTGAGCAGGGTTGTGGTGGCTCCCAGCAATGCCTGAGCATTGGCTGTGGCCTTGTTTTAATCTGGAACCCCTGACTGGGCCGATGGCAATGACTGGGATCATCACTGGGTTGATGATCAGGGCCAGGCACGGAGGGGGCACGGTGACATCTGACCCTGAGCCAGGGACACCCACCCTGCACCCCGCAGGGCTCCCCAGCCAGGGCTGCTCCCTCAGCCAGGGCTGCTGCCCTGCACAGAGATCTCCCTTTAGGGCTGGGGAACAGAGATTTCCCTTCCTGGGTACCCCATTCCTGCCCCTGGCATTGCCCAGCCTTCCCAAGAAAAGCAGGGCAGAGTCCATGGGGTGGATGGGATCAGATGCCATCCCATGGTTGCTCTCACTCCCTTTAAGGCTTTTTCTCTGCTTCATTCACTCCCCTTCTCCTCATATTAACCTGCTTCTATTTTTCAGTAAAAAATTTTCGATTTCGAGGCTCCTTTCAGCCTTAAAACAATTCCACAAGCAAACACAAACTGCTAATGCTACCAGAGAAGAAGGTTTTTCTTTCTTTCATTATGATGTTGATAATGATGATGATTATTATTATTATTTGGAAGAAGGTGGTAAAAAAGGGAGAATTTGTCATTACTGTATAATTTAAAATTGCACAGCCTACAGCCCACAAAACAGAGCATGTAATTACACACTTACTAGAGGTAACAGCAGTGCTGATAATTATTCTTTACACAGGAGAATCTCACTGATATCCCAGAGTCGGAAAGTGGGAACTACAATATCTTTAATACCATCCTTGGAGACCCTCATAAGCAGAGGAGAAGTATGAGGAGGCACACAGGGTCCAGAGCAATATCTTCATCGTGCTGGAATGTCAGGGGCTTTGCTACAGCACAAATCAATAGATCCAAGTACTTCTATTTTTTTCTTTTTTTTCCTTTTTTTTTTTTTAAGGTACAATTTTTTTTTTTATGACCCAACCTTGGGAAAGTGCAGTGAAGTCAGAGGAACAGCCCTGGGATGAAATAAACAGTTTGAGTGGGAGCCATGGTGGTTTAGGAGAAGAGAGAGCTGAGATTTATTAATTTATTAATTTATCTATTTTGAAGGCATGTTTCTGCTGCAGGAATTTTTAACAATTTCAGGGCTGTAACCTTAATATTTCTCAGACATTAAAACCCCAAGTATTTCTCAACCAATTTTTTCCTTACTATTATTTTATATTCCTCTCTCTCTCGCTGTTCTCTTTCTGCCTTTTTTTTAGCATTTTTGTCCCCTGGATGTAAATAATTCAGATTTCATCTTACCTTTGGCATTTCTCTTGGTGCTTGCCAATCTGAGCTAGAAAACAACCTGCTGGAGAATTTTCCCCATCCTCAATATTTTTATTCAGTAGTTCATTGAAATCAGGGTGTGGCTTATGGTCTAAATATCCTCCCCTTTATTTCTGCTGAGTGGTATTTTATTTTGCAAGCAATTAATTTGATTTTTAAGGAATTAAATTCTATTTACTCCCCCAACTTTCCCATGTTTTACCAGTTGGCTTTTCCCCACGTGGTGCAAAGTGATGGGAATTTACCTGTGAATATTAATGGAGGGAGGCTCTGAATTAAGGTGTTCCTGTAGAGATGTGGGTAATAAAACACACAAAAATCCATGTATCACCTGATTTTCCTGTGCTGTGGGGTCCAATCAGACTGGAGGTGTCTTAGAGGGCCCTCTGGGCTGCTCTAACTTAAGCCATCAAGTCAGGTCTGGAGTGGCTGTCCAAGGTGAGCTGATCCTGCTCCTCCTGCATGGTCCCAATCTGGGTCACGGTCACAGGGAGGCAACAGGAATAATGATGTGCATGGAGCACCTGGGGAGGAGTCGGGGGACAAAAAGTTAATTAAAAAAAAAATCTGCTCTTCATATCCCTGCTAACAAATGTAAAATGACATCAAGGTCTCAGCAGTTGGTGGAAAGGGGAAATGGAACTGCTCCGCTCCACCTCGGGCACGGGGAGAGCTGGGAGCACCTCAGGCTGAGATCAGGGTCTTCCCTCTGAAAGAGACTTTCCAGCAGCCTCTTCCCAATGTTCTGGACATCCCTAAATGTGTGGATATGGCTCTGGAGGATGTGGTTCAGTGGGCAACACAGTGGCTGAGGTGATGTTTGGACTTGATGAACTGAAGGGTCTTCTCAAACCTTCACTGTCCTGTGATTGCATAGGAGGGAGAGAGAACAAGGGAGGAAAACCCTATGGGTGCCTCTGCTTTGGGTCCTGAGGGAGCAGCAGAGGGTGGTGGGAAGGTCTCAGTGCTGGAATGCAGGAATTCTCCATTCCAGTCCTGGTGCCCACTCAGGATGCTCCTGGGCAGCACCAGTCCCCCACCTGCAGCCTGCCTCGGGGTCAGTAATTCAGGTGATGTTCAACACAAAGTGTTTCGTTTTTTTCTTTAGAAACCCCCAAATCTTTCATATTCAAAGTGTCTTGCACCAGATCTACTACAGTAAATTGTTTAAAATAGCAAAACAATGGAGGAGGAATGGACTTGTGGGAATCGACTCAAATGACACTAATTTTTATTTGCTCCAAATCCTTGGTGTGGATAAAAACTTAAAGCAGTTGAACATTTTGACTCTTCACACTTAATAAAGTAGGATAAATGGACCTCTGGTAAAAAACCCAACAAATGTCTTGCAAGAATTTAGGACTTTTCTTGAGGTTTATTAATAGTGATAGATCTGAAATGAATCAGGGTCTGGGAAGCTGCAGCAATGTATTTTTTATATATATATTTTCTATATGAGCTAAAATGCACTGGAGTCCCTCAGAAATCTCGTGTTTAGGGACTAGTTCTGGTCCTGCTTCATTCTGTGGTTTGCAGGACAGGTCAGAGATGCAGGATATTGAATATGGGAGCTCTGAGTTCAGCTGGTGGCTCTGCTGGAGGCTCCCAGGGTGACCTTGAGTGAATCACAAAACCTCTTTGGGCTTCAATTCTTCCCTTTCAGAACTCAGATAAAAAATAAGAGCAAATATAAGCACTAAGTTATCTAAAATATTCTCTGTGGTGTGCAAATGTTTCTTTTACCCTCTGCCTATTGTGCCCAGCACAAAGGGAGAGGAATTAACAGCACACAGGTGATATTAGTGGATTATCAGTAATTAATTATTTATTAATCATGGATTGTTTCTTCTATAGTTTCTCCTATAATTTTCCAGAAAAACCCCAAAATTTCACGTCTCTCTTAATTGGCAGAGGTCAAATTATTATCAGAGAAATGAAGTCTCATGGAGCAATATGGGATTGGGATTGTGTGGTTCTGTGCAAGCTTCTTCTTCTCCATTGGTTTAAAATACAGGCGCAACTTCTGGTACTTTGGAATTGTCATGGTTTGGTTTTGGATAACAAAATACTGGAGAACCTCATGTTTTTCTTTGAAATGCTTGTCAGGAACATCTTGGGGCTTTTGAAAAAAATATTCAGGTGGTGCTTGGAGCTGGTTTGTGCTACCAAAATTAGAGCTCAGGTTCTGGCTGCTCTCAGCTTGGTGTTGAGCTGATAACGAGGTGTCTGGGGCACTTGGGGAGGTGTCTGGGGCACTTGGGGAGGTTGTGTGTGAAGGTGGGACATGGGAGGCTGTCTGGTGGCACAAAAGGAGGTGTCTGGTGGCACAGGATGGGGAGCTTGGAGCCCAAGTGCCCAATGCCACACCCAGGGCCAGGTGGGGACGTGCAGGTGGCATCACAGGCACGTTGGGAACTCCATTCCCAATCCTCTGTGTGGAAATTTCCAGTTTGTCACCACATTTCTCTTCACAGAGAAAAGCAAGGCACAATTCTTCCCACGAATATTTCTGGGTTTCACATTCTCTGAACCTCAGAGAAAGGAAAAACAATTCTTATCATTTGCTGTGCCTGTGTTTGTGCCAAAGTAGAATGCAATATGGAGATTGTTTACCCACAGTGATGGGGTTTTGTTTCCTTGGCCTGTCAGGGCCAGGTGTGTGTGTGTGTCTGGACTGTTGGCAGACAAGATGAGTGCAGTGTGTGCAGTTGAGTGCTTGGCAGATTCACTTCAGATGTAATGTAATATAGTGTAATATAGTAGAGAATAATGTAGTATAATAAAGTCATTAATTGGCCTTCTGATAAGATGGAGTCAGAGGCTTCTTTCTCTCCCCTTGTTGGGGCTGCCTGCAAACACTTCACCACCTTGCTCCTGTTTTACCTCTCCTGGAGCTGGAGCAAGAGGGAAAGGTCAGAACAAGTCCTGTGCTGGGGGCAGGAGCTGTGACAGGCCTTTTGTCCTGGACTTCCTTGCATTTCAGAGTCAGACAAACTGCTCCACTCGGAGTCTGTCCCTTGATATTTCTCCCCTCGTCATGCTGGCCCCTGTGGGATCCCCCTGTGGTTCCAAAGCTGAAGCTGACCCTTTTTTCCAGGACTTCCTTTGAAGTCTGGTGCCAAAAGTGAGGTGCCATTTCCATGTTAATGCCTGCAGACATCAGTGATGGTGCTTGAGCTGATATCTCTCTTTGCTTTCGCAGCTGGATAATATCTGGTTTGTGATTCCCATGCCATACCCCTAATTATTATTATTTCACACTTCATAACATTTTGGTAACCAAAATGCTCTGGGGCTCCAAACTTGTCTATTCCATTTTAGCCCAGAGGAAACTTCGCAGCCAGTTCCAAATTCTAACCCCCCAAATATGAATTTAGATTGGAAATTCTGATGGATCCTGCCCGGGATTGGTGCAGCCCTGATAGAATATTGAAAACACTGACTTTGTTACACATCGAGAGGGGGGTACTTTCTCCCCCCCTTCCTTTCTTTTGTGTAAATCTGTTTTCACCACAGGAGCACATGCTGTCTCTTCTGGCTACAACACTACTTACTAATTCATCGATTCATCTTTAATGAGGCCCCCTGCCAATGTTTAAATAGCATTCGGAACAAAAAAAAGGCAACATTTCCAAAACAGCTGCTTCTCCCAGTCTTGACATCTCAGCCTTTCAGAATTTTAAAGTCTTTTTTTTTTCTTTTGTGCCCCCCAAAGTTGGTAATTTATAATTTAGGTGTAGCGTTATAATTAATTGTTTGCAAGATGGAGGGGAAATAGGAAGAGCTAGGAATGGAATTAGAAAAAAAGAAAGGAATAAAGTTTCCCCCAGGCTGTTGTGAGACATGAAACCAACACTGGGGTTTCTGGGGCTCGCTTGGCATTGCAGATTGAGCAGAGGGAGAATTCTCCTTGGCAGCCAAAATCATTTGTTGTGCGTGGCAAGTTGGTCCAAGGATGTGAGAATGGAAAGTTTCCTCTGTTCCTACAGCTTCTCTTTCCCTGGAAGTGTAAAAAACATTTGGGGATGTGGCACTCGAAGATGTGGTTTAGCAGTGAATGTGGTGATATTGGGTTGAAAGTTGGATTTGATGGTCTTAGAGGTCTTTTCCAACCTTAACAATTCCATGGTTCCAACAGTTCAACCCTTCTCAGAGATGAGTTGGCTCCACAAACTGCTCCCACAGGGGTTTGGGGCACCTTGGTCACTCCTGTCCTTATCCTGGTTTCTCTTTTCTCTGAGGAGTGGAGGATGATCAGAGGGATGGAGCAGCTCTGCAGGCAGGAAATGCTCAGGGAATTGGGAATGTTGAGTCTGGAGAAGAGAAGCTTTGGGGTGGCCTAACTGTGGCCTTCCAGGACCTGAAGGAGCCAACAGGAAAGATGGAGAGAGAGTTTTTCCAAGGGCCAGGAAAAGGGGGAATGGCTTCTCACTGTCAGAGAGAAGGGTTAGATGGGATATTGAGAAGAAATTCTTCCCTGTGAAGGTGTGAGGGGCTGGGATGGAATTCCCAGAGCAGCTGTGGCTGCCCCTGGATCTGTGGAAGTGTCCAAGGTCAGGTTGGAGCACCCTGGGACAGTGGAAGGTGTCCCTGCCCATGGCAGGGGGTGGAATGAGATGAGCTTTAAGGTTCCTTTCCAACCCAAACCATTCCAGGATTCCAGGATCCCATGAAAATTCTGTGTAATGGTTTCAGACCAGGAGTCTGCTCTCCTGAGCACTTGTATCACACTGAGTTTTGATATTCTGCTAAATCCATGTACCTCTTTCTAGGATTAACTTGCAACTTCTGGATGCTTCCCAAAATAGGAGCACTTACATTCAGGTGCTGCCTGCCCTTGGTTCCTCCTCTGGACTCTCTCCAGCATCTCCACATCCTTCCAGTCCTAACTCCCAGCACTTAACAAGGCCATGGAAAATCAGCCTCATGTTGACAGGAGAGGTGAGGGTGAACTACAGGGTTGGACCTGAACCTTCTGTGGGAGAGATCCTTGGAATTGTCCCAGAGGGTGCTGGCACTGCCCAGGCTCCCCGGGGAATGGGCACGGCCCCGAGGCTGCCAGAGCTCCAGGAGCCTTTGGACACTGCTCCAGGGGTGCCCAGGGTGGGATTGTTGGGGGGTCTGGGCAGGATCAACAACCCCATGGGTCCCTTCCAGCTCAGGATATTCCATAATTCTGTGATTCTCTTTTCTCTTGACCATGATAGATGCAGGGAAATCGGTGAATATTTTAATACCCACGTGCCATCCAAACTGCAAAGCCAATGTTGGCAAAGGAGCCCCAGGCAGAAGAGGGGAAATCCTTGGAAAAAAGAGGATATTTTCCACTTAAATTAATGCTGCACCCAGTTTGGTTCCCCAAAAGGACATTTCTACATTAAATAACAGTAGAAGTCCTACAGCCTCAGCATGCACATGCAGCAGACTTGTCTAGAAAGAACAACAAAACCAAATGAAGGCAGTTTGGAGGCATTTCCTGGGAAAAGATTCATGATTCTGTTTCCATGGAAGCGACAGCACATCCCAAGTGGCAGAGGGAGCTGACAGAGCGCGGCTGGGAGAGGGAAAGTGCCATCTCCTCCCTCCCAGCAGAGCAGGGGGGCAGAGCTGGGGGGAAATGGCTTCTGAAAATCAGACAGGGAAATCTGAAAGGACACATGGACATATGGTTACAAGGGAGGTCTGGGGAGCTGGGCTGATTCCCAGCTCTGCCATAAACTTCCTGTGTCCCTTTGGGCAACTCACAGAAGACGTCTTCCAGTTCCTGTGGCAATCAATAATTGATTTCATTGAGCACTAAATCAGAGCCTTAAACATCCTGGGCAGGGTTCAGGCTGGGTCCTTTGGCTCCCAAGGCTCAGGTCCAAGTCCAGCTTGGTTTTGCTGTTGATCTTTTGCTTTCCTTAGGAATTAAACACTCCCCATTTCCCATGGTTTCTGATCTCCTCAAAATGGGGGGCTTAATATCTTCCCCTCCAGAGCTTTACACAACAATTGTTAAATCCTGGTGACTCCATAGGACTAAAGACTCCTTCGGGAAAGCATTTCCTTGCCTTTGGATCAGACACTTTAATTTGTCACTGTGCTTTTTTTTAAATTTTAGATATGGCATAATGAGTAGAAGAGTTAAAGAATGAGAGAGGTGAGGATGGGGAATGAAATAACTTGAGTGTGTGTAAATATTACTGATTGCACCGAAAATTCCTTCTCAGCACCTGTAACCAGCCACATCCAGAGACAGGAGGACCCTGCTGTGCTCATGGAGTAGGATCTGGGATTTGTTCCCTTTGGAAATGAAAGCCCAGTGTAAAAAGACAGAAGAACATCAGACTGGAGCTTATTACAAATGTCTCATGTATTTTTGTTCCGAACAAAAATATATCCCATGTTCGGTTTTCTAATTCTTCACTTCTTTTAACCTGAAAAAGTATAGCTGGCTCAGGGGGATTTTTTTTTGAAATGTTGTAGGGGCATAGAGAGCAGAGGGGAAAAAATCCTTTTTTTGGACAGAATTATTTTGGCTGAAGTTTAGTTTGTCTCATATTTAAACTTAGCCTTTGCCCCTGGGACAACAACTGTGATGGAATCTCAGCCTTTCCCCTTCTCCACTGTTTGACTCAGTGACTTTTTGGAGAGCAGCAGGAGCTGGTGAGCTCAGGGTGTTGGGAGAATTCCCCAGCCTGTGCTGCAGAGGAGGGGAGTGAAATGATAGCACTGCTGCCCTTCAGATCCAGCACCTCATTGCACAGGCTCCTGGGCCCACGGGAGGAATTCTGCAGATCCCAGACAGTAACAGTGGCTTTGCACAAGGCCTGGCCACAAAACACCAGGTCTGGCCACCAGGACTTCCTCCACAGCCAGAATCCAGCACTGGGCCTGCAATGCACTAATTGATACAACTTCTGAATTTTGATCCTCTTTCCAAGAGCTCTGACTGAGCTGGGGTGTTTTAACTGGAGTTCCCAGAGCAGGAACTGGGCTGCAGGGCCATCCCCAGCAGGCAGGGAAGGAGCTGCAGTGTCTGGGCTGCTGGATGCTGGTGGGTTTTTATTTTTAATGGTTTCTGGCACTGCATTACACTGAGGTAAGTGCTTTGTTTCTCCCTCAAGTGGCACTCAGCTCCCTGGGGTTTGCTTATGAATGCTGAAGGAGAACGTCCACTCGCTTTACTTCTGTTGTGTTTGTACTGTACAAGCTTTTGGCTGTCTTTGCCAAAGGAAAAGACAGGTTGCTGCTACTTAGAAAAATATTTTTAATTGCATAGTATTGATTTTCTCTTTTCCTTGGTGGAGCGTTGCTCTGTTGCTGATGGATGCAGCAGAACGTGGGGCTGGTTTGTGTGGAGGGATCAGCTCTGAAATAATAAAATTGTATTGGGGTTCAAACCCATCCAGTTCTTTTGGGGCAAGTTTTCCTGCTTTGAGCCACACAGAATTTGGCTTTTCATGACAGATTTAATGAAATTCACACAGCTGAGCTTCTTCCCCTTTCTGCACTGTACCTTGTGTGTTTAATATAAACCATAACAGCCCCACACACTGATGGTATGGCCACACTTGTGTTGGGTTCATGTGTTGGATTCCTCCTCCTGCTCCTCTCCACAGCTTTGGGGTGGATCATGGCCAAGGGAGGTGGTCTCAGGTTTTTATGTTGTTACCCCTCACCAAATGAAACAAACTGCAGAGCCCTCAGCATCCCCAGCAACACCTCAAGGAGAAAAAGAGTAATTCTGCAAATCCTTGGATGTAAACAGGGTAACCTAGAGCTGTGCAGCAGAACCATTTCCTTTATCATTGCTCTAAAGTTAGGATAATACCCAGCTCAGAGCTGGTAAAAGGCACATGAATGTTGATGCAGGGCCAGGGAGTTCTAAAATTGTTTTCACATTTATATGTAAAGCAATTACTGATGATTTTTTTTTTCTCTGCCTCATAACCTTGAGAAGTGGAGCAGACATGCAGGAAGTCTTACTTTTTATTTCACTCTGGTAGACTTGTAAAGCAGGCAGCCCTGGTGTACAGAGCAACAGGAGTCAAATGAAACTGGATTTTATTTTATGGCATTACTTGCAGCCCCATAATGCAGGCAGATACCTTTGGATTGGGAAGGGGGTGACTGAAGCCCAGCATGTTCTGACAGCCCACATAATTTCAGAGAGATTCCTGGTGACCAGGGCATGGTCCAGCATCCTTCTCTCTGCCCTGGCTGTTCTCATCTGTCCTGTTCAGGGCACTGGGGAATGCAATTTCATTTTTTTCACTCATTGAATGCAATTTAATTTTTTTCACCCATTATTACTTTGCAAACTGCTCACTCAGACCCTCCTCCAAGCCCACACATTCTTTCCTGAGCTCTAATTAATTCATTTGCAGAGTGTGTGCTGCTCTCCCTGCTCATCCTGCAGACGTGCTAAGTCTTGCAATCAGAGAGAAGGAACTTGAACAGATTTGTTTTCACACCCTGCATTCCGAGGCTGATGGAATCAGACCCAGTGCTGGAAAAAAGAGACATCACAGAGAACAGCAGCGTTTGGGTCGGGATTGTCCCGAGCTGAGCCCTGTTTGCCCAGCACCAGCCCCTGGAGCACGTGCTCTGCTCTGAGAATCAAACCCTGGCCCTGCTGGTGCTCAGCCTTTGCTGCAGCCCCTGGCTGGAGCAGGGAAAATGCCTCATTTTCCACCCTGGGTGGGAGCTGAGGGGAGGCTGTGGAGTGCACCCCAGTAATGAATCACCCCTCCCTGCTGCCAGGCTGGGCTCCTGCCCATGCCCAGGCACTGGAGGGGGTTTGGGGCACAGGGGAGGGGAGCAGGGACTGCTGCCTGCAGCTCCCATCCCTCCTGCCTCCATGCTGAGGGTCCTGCCCTCACAACATTCCCTTCAAGACCAGCAGGAACGATGGCTGCATGGAGCCTCTGGGACATCTGCTTTCCACAGAATTACAGAATCATGGAATGCTTTGGCCTGGAATGCACCTTAAATCCCAGCCAGTGCCACCCCTGCCATGGGCTGGGACAGCTCCCACTACCCCAGGCTGCTCCAAGCCCTGTCCAGCCCTTTATCCACAGCCTTTATCCCTCCTTCACTGGGGAACTGCAGTTACATTTTAGAGTCACAAACCCAGCCCTGCTGAGGAGCCAGAGCTGCTGCTGTGGGGTTCATTGTGGGCTCAGGGCCTGAGATGTTGGTTTCTGCAGAATCTGCATGTGCTGAACCCTAAAGTGCTTTGGTTTTCTCTCTAAGCTTCATGGCATCCTAAATAAATTTATTTTAATGTACTGAAAGGTATCTAATCAAACAAATCAGGTGGCAAAATGCCTCTGAGTATTTCAGCTTTCAGGCATCTCCTGACACAGGAACATGAGTAGTTTGAATTTGACTTTCTGTGCTTATTCCACCCTTGTAATGATGCCTGGATATGTATTAAATACACAATTTAGGGTCCTTTTCTGGGGGACCAGGAGATGTACAGTAGCACTAGAAAGAGACTCCACATCATCAGGGTTATATTTACCAGAGGTCTCCCTGACCAGGCAATTTTGAATGCTCAAGGCTTCAAAAAAAATCCAAAAACCCCAAAAAAACCCCAAAAAACAAAACCAAACCAAACCAAAATCCACCAAAAAAAAAAAAAACCAAAAAACCAAACTAACCAAAAAGCCCACAAAGAAACAGAAACAAAAAACCAAACCAACAACAACCAAACAAACCAGAGGAAAAGTGGTTACTAACAATAATTTATTGTGGGAAAATATTTACATAGATAAAAATATTGCACTTGGCATGTTAGGACCAGGAATAAGCCCATCTCTTGTCCTGTAGTTCTCATCTATTATTCATTCTTGCTGTTTGGCTCTTTTCATTTTGAGATGTCAAAGCACTTTGCAAATGAAGATGTAAATTGTTCTTGTTTTACAGCAGAGTGGCTGAGAGAGGGAGAGGACTGCACTGCAGCAGCACTGGAATTGCACCTGGAATGAAGGGGCTCCACCATCCCAGGCCAGTGCTCTCCACTGGGTTCTGGAGATTTCTTCCAAGGGTAGAAAACATGATGGGATCAATTCGCTCAGAGGAAAAATCAAGGTGGAGAGGTTGGTGGCATGGGAAGAGAAGGGGAGCACAGAACCAAAGGCTGAGGGGATTTAGGAGAGGTGGGAAAAGCAGATGCTGGGTAGGGAGTGGGTGAGGAGATCTGGTGGGGTTGCAGTGGGCTGACAGGGATGTGTGCTCTGGATCTGGGGTGGTGAGAGTCTCTCAGGGAGCTGGAAAGGACTTCCAGGAGCAGCTGTGCCCATGGCTTTTCCAGCAGCTTTAGGGAATCACAGGACAGGCTGACCTGGAAGGGACCCACAGGGTCACCAAGTCCATTGTAGGCGTTGACTTGCAGCCCTGCAGAGGCTCCTAAACTTGTTTTTGTACCTTCATAATTAATAACAAAAATTCACCTGACTTTGCAAATGGGAGAATTCACAGCTCAGTGCCTCATGAGTCTGTTAAAATATGACCCCTTGTCCTTGTTCTTGATGCTGACTCTGTGTACAAATGATGCTGATGGCTCTGCCTCTGAATATCCATAATGTGCCCATCCAGGTGACGAAACGTCCTAAATTTTTGAGACTGGAAATGTCACTCTGGGCCTGGAAGGATGTTTGATTTCATTCCAGGAATTGAGTAACAAATTGCCTTTAATGGCAGCATCACCAGAAATAGGCCTCCCTCGCTTTTTCATGTCACTTCCAAGTGTCTTGTTGATATTTTTAGGGATTTTTATTATCCAGCTCGTTATGCAGCAGCCAGAGCCATGCCAGGTTCTCGGGGATCAGCAGGCAGGGGGGGCTCAGCTAGAATAAGAACTCCTGCACTCGAGGTTTTAATATCTTTTACTTCAAAGCAAGGAGCTGATGTGATCTTTCATCATCTCAGCTGTTGTTTACCAGCTTCCTACAGATGCTGTTTGAACTAACAAACCCCACATTTCCTGGCTGGAATGAGGAATTCCCTGGGTGGCTGCAATCCCTTCACTCCGAGGCTGAGTCGTCCTGATTGAATGATGCCACTAACAAGAAGGGGATAAAAGTTCAGGATCACCTTTCAGGCAAAGAATAACTGCCCAAATTACTCTGGCTCAGCTCCTCAGCCCTGCTCCTTATTTTCTGCTTCCAGGGAAAACCAGCAGCAGCTCCAGGGCTGGGTTTGGGGTCAATTTACTCCGTGTCTCAGGGACAGCGGGACGTGCCCGTGGTGCAGGGGCTCCTCTTTGGCTCTGAGCTCTGCCCAGGGGTCGTTTTACAGCAGCCTCTGAAATGAGCTGAAATCCAGGAATTACAGGTGAGGAAAGAGCTGCAAGGTCACCTGTGCTGAGAGGATCAGAGCAGGGTCTTCAGAGCCTGTGATTAAAGTGTGTGAGAGGCTGTGAGGGAGAAAATAGCAGCAGTTGCAGACAAGTTCTTTTTTCCTCCTCTGCTCCTCCTTTTTCCCCCCTTTTCCCAAGCCCATCAGCAGTGTGCTCCTGCTGCTTTTATCCCTTTTCCTGGAAGTTTGCTCCTGCTGCAGAAGTTGATGAAGCTTTCAAACACACTGAAATAAATATGTTATAATAAAAAATGCGCTGAAGGTTTTGTGTTCCAGACTGGTCTTCAAATAGGTGCTGATTTTCCTTTCAGGATAACAGGATAGCAGCCAACCAGGACTTTATTTCCCCACTGTTTATATCATAAATCATGGAATTATTTGGATTGAAAGAGACCTTAAAGATCTCATTCCACCCCTTGGCACAGGCAGGAACACCTTCCACTATTCCACGCTGCTCCAAGCCCCATCCATCCTGGCCATGGGCACCCCCAGGGATGGGGCACATTCCAGTCACTTTGTGTATTTGTATTTTTATGGGAACATTGTTCAGCTGCAGAGCCATCATGACATCAAACCTGCTCACCTCTCACATCCAGTGTCCCTGTCCCAAGTAGCTGATGGTCTGAGCAGGGAAGGGTTAGCAATAAAAAAGGATTTGGGAGGTGATTTGCTTGAGTGATTCAGTGAATAAGTGGCAGGGATGGGAAACAGAAGGTGATTTTATGGGCCACTCTTAGTTCTGTTGTTCTCTAATTGTTTTATTGGTGAAGAAATGCTCTTTAAAGTTGAGATTTGTGACAGACACAAACAGTGTAAACTGCAGGGAAAACTGGCTGCTTCTGGAAAGGATGGTCAGGCTATCATGAGTTTCTCAGTCCCAAAGAGCAGGGGAGACAGCAACCATCATTTTAAAATATAGGCAATGATATGAAAATGGATAAATTTGTGGATATATCTGAGTTCACCTGGTCTGAATCCCATGAAATTGTCCGTCAGTGTGGAGACCCAGGAGTCCACCACTAGAGTCTCAATCACCCAGCTGTGGAAGCCAATTAAGGCTTTTAGGTTAGGGTGAGAAACTTGCTTCTCCCATAGATCTTTGCAGGCACATGCTGATTTATGTGAAGTTACGTTACCCCATCAGCCCGTTGGCCCAGTTACCCCTGTTCAATGCCTGTCACCCATCTTTGGTTAGTCCCTGGAATGTTCTCCCCTCTCTGTCCCTCCATTGGCCCCAGTTTACTGCATTCCTCTGCTCATTTCCCTGTTAGCTGACCCGACCCTTAACCCCCCCTTTGCACCATGTCCCCCCTATCCATTGGTACCTGACCCTCAGCTCCACCCTCACTATCCCAAATAAAACCTCGTGCCCTCAGCCTACACCCTGTCTTTGTCCCTGGACCCTCTCAGCTCTGTACCCTGTTCCTGTACCAACAAACCCAGTTTCTGGAGATCCCAGGCAGAGCCGTCCTGCCTGTCCCCAGCTCTCCAAGGCAGCAGTGAGCTTGGGGCTCAGCAGTGCTGGGTGCTCCAGGCCTTACCAAGGCTCCTTCCTTACAACACTCCCTGTAAGGAGCTGTGTTCCTGTCATGGAATATGAGCAATTTTGTCTTGGTTTAGGGCAAATTTGGGAGAAAACCTCTGAAGGGGGCCTTTCTAGAAAGCAAACTTACACAGCTCTTCTCCTTAACTGGTTTGGGAAGGGTTCCTTGGAGAGAAGTGGAAAGAACCTGTTTATTTAACAGGCACAGCCCCCCCCAGCACACAAAATGAACAATGTCAGATGACACCACTCTTTCACCACTCTGAAAAAGATGACCAATTCAGAAAGTCTCTTGTGGCATAGTGTGTTTTAAAACATTTATACGAGTTCTGTTGTAAAGTTGATCATTCCTTTAATAAGATAAAAATATGGTTTGATCCTCAGTTCCCCCCATGTACCTCCCTCATAATGGTTTCTCCCTGAGTTGTTTACCCCTTGTTTTCCCGCCAGTGCCTTGTCTGTCAAGGTGACTGTTCCCCTGATCCTTCCCTTTTTGCCCTTATAAGTTTATCTCCACCCTCCTGGTGCTGCTCACTTCCCCTGTCTATCATTGTAACCACCCCCCCTTTATTTTGAGAATTTTCCATGTCAATCATCCCTTACTCGATGTATGATTTGCCTCCAGAGCCTTTTCCCTCCCCTATGCAATCCTTATTAGTTCAGCTGTGTCCCATGCTCCTCCCCTGGGCTTTGTTTGTTGGTCACCTCGTGTCTCCTCCTGTCACACCCACTCCCTTTATCAGTGCCTCCCCAAGCGATCCTTCCCTGACACCGTCCCTGGTCCTGCCTGGGGCACTAAAGCACCTTGGCATCCACACGGGTGTCAACTCTCTCCTTCCTTAACCTTGGCCCTTCATAGGCACGCTCTTGCCTGCGCCACCCACGCCGCAGACGGCGCCACTGCCTGGGGGTTCTCGAGAAGAACCCGGGACAGGCAGATCTCATGGCCTGCTCCGGCCACGCTCCGGGAGCAGCTAGCCGGCATTTGTCCAGCTCCCGTGGCTGCAGAGCAGGCTGCAGTCTCTCTTGGGGGTGGTCACTCTGTTCTCAGTCCGTCCTCTGCTGGGGCAGCTGCTGCAGCCACAAGGTGCAAACTCTCAGTGTTCCCAGGTCCCAGTCCAGAGCAGGTTTGAGTAGGTCCAAAAAGGGAAAGGAGAAACAGTCCAGGGAAAATTCAGACTGCTTAGCTAAACTAACTAATGAGCAGAAGCAAAAAGCAGGAGCAAAGCAGAAGCAAGAGCAAAGCAAAAAGCAAAGCAAAAAGCAAAAGCAGCACCCATGCACTGCCCTGTCTCTGTGTCCCACCAGCCGTGGGGGAGAGGCTGAGAGCAAAACCAAAACAAAACATTCGCTCTTCACAGCCAGTCTTGAAGGCACAGAACATGATATCCAGCATAAACAGAACACACGAATGGGGATACAAGCGTCATAACATCACCCTAGGACAAATGTCCATGGAAACTGTGCTGAGCAGCCATCATTCCCTTTCCTCCCCATCACACTCCTGCAGGCTCCCTTCCTCCTTGTCCCAGCATTTAGGTGGAAAATTGTAGCCTCAGAAACCACTTCTGCCCAGCCAGCTGAAAATGCTCCTTTTTGGGTGCTGGCTGCCTCAAATCAATACCTCCTGTTGGTAGACTCTCGTCTCCAGTGCAATTTTGGTGAACAAAAGTGTTATTGACCTTAAAGAGAAACTAAACTGCTTTTCAAAGCCACCAGTGCACCTAAGCAAAATAAATAATCTGTAGGGCAACTTCCATGTTATTTCTCTGTTGACTTTCTGGGGTTTTTTCCTGCCAAACAGCCACCTCAGAGCAAAAGGCAAAACCACCGTGTTGGAGTCTCCTCTGCTTTTAATATTTCCTAATAAAACAGCATTTTAAAATGAAAAGGAATTTTTCTAAGGAGCAAGTGTGGGAAAATGATGGCAAACCTAATTTCATACAGATCCAAGAATAATTTTTCCACTGTTCAGGATGCTTGGCTATTTAGTCTGCATCAGAGGCATGGGACTTTTATCAATCAAAGAGCCACTTTGTCATTAAATGGAATCTGGGAGTTGCTCTGAGATTCAACTCCACGTAGAAGCTGGGAAATAAGGGTCTGCTTCTCAGGCACACTGAGGCTCCTTTGTGCACCTACAGTGCCAAAAAAGGCCCCCAAGACTTCATTTCGCATCAGATCTTTCATAAAATCTATTCACCCAAAGTGCTTTAGGGTTAAAATTAATTCAGTTAATGAGTTAAATAACTGCCAAGGGAGAGGGAAATTAAGAGTCATGGGCAAGGGGGAAAAGAGATGCTTCCAGCTGAGTTTAGAAGAGAGTGTGAATGAGTTGAAGGGGAAAAGAGATGCAATGATGGGCAAGAGCTGCAGAGGAGAAAGCTCTGATGCCCCGGGGTCAAATTATATGAAGGGAGGAGGAAGAGCCTCTTTCTGCAGGAGAACTGTACCAGTGGCAGCTGATTTAACACCCAGCACAGAAGCAGCAAGAGAAGCTGAAGGTTTGTACCCAGTGTAGTTCTCAATTCTGCCCAGGCTGCACAAACACTGATTTATTGTTTATAATGCAAAGGAAATTGTCATGGAGTAGGTTCCTATTGCATCAGGCATTTCAGGAAAGAAAGGCAGACTCTGACTTGGTGTTTTGGGAAGGATTTCTTGGAGAGAAGTGGAAAGAATCTCTTATTTAACAGGCAAAACAATCTCCAGCACACAAAATTTTAGAGAATCATGGAAAAAAACGAGGCTGAAAAAGCCCTCCAAGGTCATCGATCTGTGCCCAAGGCCCACGTTGTCCCCAGCCCAGAGCACTGAATGCACCTCCAGGCCTTCCCTGGGCACTTCCAGGGATGGGGACTCCAACCCTCCCTGGGCAGCTCATTCCAATGTTTAACCACCCTTTTTGTGAAGAAATTCTTCCAGAATTTGTGCCAGACAGAGCTGTAGCTGGTGCATGACAACTTCCATTCTCCATTCTCTCTCTCCTCAGCAACCCTTTCATTTGTAGTGGTTGAACCTCTCTGGATCTGAGTCTGTCACTGGTTTAGACAACAAAGAACATTTGAACAGATGTTTTCCAAGTGAGCCATTCTTTCCCAGTTTTTATAGAACCTCTCACTTCACATGAGGCAGGGCTTAAGTGGGCCTGAACCTCAAAGAAACTGTGCTACACCAAGCTTTAAACACCCCCCAGCCCCCAGCAGGGTCAGACTGATGACGTTCCCCACACTTTAAGAAGCCTCTGAGGCTCACAAACAGAAGTTTTACATTTAATAGTTTGGATATGACCAGCCCTGATTCATTTCCCTCCTTTTTTTCCCCTCAGTGCTCCATGACGGTGCATTTATGGTGCAGGAAGGTGCCTTGGAAGCTTGAGAATAGTAAATGCAGGCCTGCTTTTGCTCAGCAGAACTTGTTCAGGGCTTTACAAGACATTTTCAGACAAACTCATCCAACAAAAGTTGGTTTGAAACAAAAAGAAATAAAAAAACCAAACCCACAAGACCCCCAAAGCCCCAAGTGCCTTATTTGAGGAATGTAAATAAAACATGTCCTGGACGTTCTCTTAACTTTGGCTCATGTAAGAGAGAATTTGCCCTTGCCTAATGCTCACTTTGGGTTTGCTGCTCTGTCCCAGGTTATTGGGAGCTCCTTACAGCAAGGCAGGGAGAGGGGATGGTGAGGGAGGGAACTGTGAGGTTTAGGGGTTGTACCCACATAGCGCAGGGGCTAAAACGTCCCTCCCTCCACAAGTGTGTAGGTTCAGTGTCTATCACCAGGAGGATCATTCCCCAGAAGATGCATTTCTTCCCAAGACCCACTCAGACAGTGGAGGGAAGGATTCCCAGGACATTGTGTTGCTTGAGAAGGTCCTGTAAAACAGCTCTGGGTAAGACACACATCCACGAGGCTCTTCCTGCTGGCTCTAGAGCTTGAAAAGGCTCAGATTTCCATAAATCCTGTGAACCCAGAGGCAAGGTTTGGCTTTCAGCTGTTGAGTTAGTGTTGCTTTGCCAGGTCTAAAGCAAAAGCTGGGTGCCCGTTCTGAGGGAAAAGAGCAATTAATGCAATTTCTCCAGACTTTTCATATTCAGTGCCCATGGACTCACCTCTCCCACAGGGTCCTGTTTCTTCCCCACCAAAGTCTGGTCTCTGTGGCTCAGGGATCAGCACATCAAACTCTTTAAAGCAGGCTCTGCCTGCAGCCTGTTGTTTCTGGATCCTCGTGCATCCCTGTGTTTGATTTGGACATACCTTGAACCACCAAGTGCAGGTCTGAGGGAGTTTCTCTGCAAGCCTCATTTCCTCTCCTCTGTGAACCAGGATAGATAATTCCTGCCTTGTGGGCATGTAAATTTTAATAGTTTAGTCCCCCAGTTCAGCAAAGCACTTGAGTACATTCTGCTGAAGTAAATGGGATTTTAATTCTGTGATTACATTTTTTTGGTGAACCAGGGCCACAATAAAATACTGGGAGATCATTGGAATTAGAGGCGTTGGAGAACTGTAATGTCATTATCAGTATTTTGCAGGAAAAAAACACAGGGTGATATTTATTCCCTACCTCCAACCAGGAATAAATGGGCTTTGGTCATCTTAAACATATAATTTAGATGTGACAAATAGCCTGAGATGCTTGGGAATAATGGTCTGCCTGGTTTTTTTGGGTTACTTTTGTTATTTAAAATGCAGTGACTCAGTGGCTTAATGTGCTTTTTGGGCTTTGGGAATAGAGTTTCAGCTCCTTTCTGCAAGTGGTTGTGGGGTGTGTGTGTGTGTCTGTCAGGGAATGGGTGTCAGTTTAGGATTAGGAGTTCTGTATTTGCATAAATCACATCTCAGTAAGTATAAATAATGTCTGCAAATGGCCCAGCCGCAGTGCTCTGGCCGCAGGGTGGGGAAGGGCTCTGTGTGCAGCTGGATGCCCACAGCTGGCACGGGGGAACTCCAGAGATGCCAGACAAGAAGGAGGAGGCTGCAAAGGGAAGCCCGGTGGCTCAGCAGCTTGTTCTTATCACCTCCCAGGGCTGATGGCAGCTTATCACACCCAGCCCGGAGCTCCCTCGCCCAGACAATCCCCTAATTGTCTGTCCCTGTTAAGTAGCAGCTCTGGTGACATTCCAGACCTTGACCTCTGCCCTGTCCAGCGCCAAAGAAGTGCCATTAGGAATCATGTAACAAGGGGAATTAGGGACTGCTGGAAGAGGCCAGGGGTCAACCTGCTGTGGAGCTGGAGCAACAATGCCAGAGCCAGCTGCCTTCCCCCTCCCCAGAGCTGGCAAATGGGACATAAGGCTGGGCTGGAACATTCAGGGAAGGAGGAATGGACAAGCCCAGGATTGCTGAGGAATTCCAGCCACTTTATAAAGAGTTTGGGCAATCCTTGGTCAAGAAATGTGCTTTAAATATTTTATATTTGAGTAGTCTTGGACACTGGGGCTTGGAGAGTAAGTGTCAAAGGTCCTGCCAGCCATAGCAACAGGTTATGTGTGTGTGTTAGAGCACCACAAATTCCAGCTGAGATTCAGGGATGTGGGAGATGGGAGTCAGAGCAGCAGCCGCTGCTGAACTCTCCAAGAACCTTCTGAAGGAAAAGGCTACAGAACTTTGTGATTGCACTAGGAATATCAACCTTCCAGGACATTTTCTGTATTCAAATCCCTCCTCTCCAAAGGGAACCTTGTGTGTAACTTACCCAAATGAGGATCCTCCTGGCTGTGGCTGTCAAAATCCCACCTCCTGCACATCCCAGCCCACAGATCTGCCACTGGAGGTGTGGGGTTTTGGCATGTTGGAAGATGAGGCACTGAACCTATGAACTGAGGGTCCAGTTCAAGGAGATAACTGAGGAGATTGATAGACTCACATGCCTCCCATTAGGCATGTCCTGAAATATAGGCTCCACTTAGTCTGGAAATCTCTTATTTAATAACAGCTGCTCTTATCACATCAGTTTGATTTTCTATGCAGTATTCAAGCTGAGCCTTTTACATAATGAGAAATAAGCTTGTCTGAGCTTGTAAATGTGCAAAAATTCTCAGTGAACCCTCCAAGTGGTGCAAACCAAGGTAACCATTAAAATCAGTGGAGCTCTGCCAGTTTACATCCATTAAAGACCTGACTCTCTATTCCCAGGCATGTTAGAGGTGTTACTGTGTAAATGACTGCAAAAATTATTGCTGAAAGGTTTTTTTATGCTCCAAAGGTAGATCAGGTATCTGGTTCAGGAAGGGCACATCCATTGCTGCAGGAGGAAATAAAGGAGAGAAAATTGGGAAGTGTTAACAGAGATTTTTTAGAAGCTTTATAATGACAGGTCACATTCCCAAGGACTATAAAGTGGCAAATCTAACACCAATTATTCAAGAGGGGCAAAAAGATGCAGCGAGCAATTACAGCTTAACACCAGTTGTGGGAGAAATATTAGAAAGCATTTGAGGGGGTTTGGGGAGTGAACAGCTTGAGAAGTGTAATTTGATTAGAGATGGCCAATGTGGGGGTTTGAGGTGGGTTTTAACTGACTGAGGATTCTTCCCAGGTATTGCTGCCAGGGGAGGGCTGGATGGGGATGGGATGATGTGAACTTGCATTCTTGAAGTGCCAACCTGGGATGCAGCAGCAGTTTCACTGGGCTGGGCTGCAGAACCCATTGGAACGTGTTTAAATGAGGAGGATGATGGATGCTCTTTGCCAGGAAGGGGGGTGAAAGCCAGATTTGGTTTGAAGAAGTGAAAAGAAGGGCTTGTTTTTTGTGTTTGACTTCCTGAAAGTCATAAAAGACCATCACTCAGGGGAAAAGAGAGAATTGGGCAAGCTGGACTCCCATTCCAAGCTCTGGCACCTGGGGAGGGGTCTCTAAATGAGCTTTTCTGAGTGTCAGTGCAGTTCAGGTGCTCTCTCGAGGTCATGCACAGATCAGGGCAGTGTTACTGTGCCAGTGGGTCTTTGCCCACACACACAAATCCTTTTCTTTTGTGAGTCACTTGGAAAATGTCATTTCTGTTGCCTTTTTTAATTGCAGGCTGCAGCTCTGGGAATGTCTCTTAGGGTCCCCCCTTTCCTTGGCCTGTGGATCTGGACAGGTCTCTTTTCTCTGCTATTTATTCCCCCTGAAACCTTCTCTGTAACTGGCAAGGGCTGTTTGGGACATTGTCCTGCCACCTGAGGGACAACAGGGAGCACAGGGTGTCCCTGGCTCCTAAAGCTCCTTGGTGCTTCTGGGTAAAAAACCCCTGATATTAATAATAATCAAAACAGCTTTAAACAAAGAAACAGAGGATTCTTCTCCCAAACTACCAAGAAGCAACTTAAGATCCATAATTTACATACACCAGGTCTCTTGCTGGGGCAGCAAATGACCTCAGTACCTGACTGACTGTGTTGGACCCTGGGGAACCCACTGGATTAAAAAGGTAATTTTTGGTTATGCAGAGATAGCCATTTTGGGAGGGAATAACTGGAATATTGCAAGCAGCATCCACAGATTCCCTTTTCTCTCTCAAAATGCTTTTTCACCTCAGTTTTATGCTCTTTGGGGCCAGCTCTTTTGGGTTTTGTGATTATAAACACCTTACAGCCACAGTCCAGCACAGCATTCCCTGGGTGCTGCTCCAGGACAAATGAAAACTGCACAAAACTGCAAGGAAATGCTTGGGAAATGGTGAGTGACCGTAGGCTTCTGTTATTGTAAACCCAGAAATGTTTACTCATTATATTGAAATAGGTTTGGATCATTGTGGATGAAAGTGAAACAAGATATAAGCCTGCAATGACATGCATAAATACATAATTAAGTGTATTTCCTTTCCATATGGAGAGGATTAACTCCCTTGCCTCAGCAGGGAGTTGCTTTATTTGGTGTCTGCTTTGGTGTCCCTTTCTCTCTGACAGCTTACAGGGGACGCTGAAAGGGAATTTCACTCGCTGCCTAATGAATCTTGGAATAAGGACTTGCAGGGGAAAGAATAAGTGATTACCTCAGAAAACAGAAGTTTGGTGACCTGAAGGACCGCCCTGATTTCTCTTTTTGACCTTAAGTGGGCCCTGTGGGATGGCAGTGCCCACCTTTCCAAGACTTATTGCTTAGTCATAAATCCACATGGAGGGGAGAAGGATGTGTCTGGTAAATGCTGAGGCATCAGCAAAAGCTCCTGAGCTCAGGTTTCATAACTTGAGAAATATTTTATCACCCCTGTGAGCCAAACCTCTGAAAAATCAATAGAACTTGAGAGTTGCCTGTATTGATCTGAAGGCCTGAGTTGTACTGAAATATTCATGGCCCCATGTGTTTGTCTATGTGTGGTTTGGGGACCCAGGCGTGGGCAGATTTCAGAGGGAAGTATTCTCATTTTTCACTTTAACTTCATTAAGGTGCCTTGCAAAGCACACCCTTTAGAGGCACTGAATTTGTTTATCTCACAACCAGGTTCCTGCCAGCCAGCCAGAAATGCATTCTCATTATTATTATTATTATTATTTTTCTTAAATGACAAAGTGTTGGGAGGAAGGAGTCAAGGAGATCTGATAAAATTAGCACCACATCCTCCTGGGGATCCCCGGGCTTGCTTTGTTTGCAAAGCCAATTTGGACACTGCCTCTTTGATCTTCACTTTCAGTATTTGAGCAGGCATGTTTAGTATCACTCATTTCACTGGAGATTTGGGATTCAAGTTTCCTCAACAAGCTCCAAAGCAGTGCATTAGAAGGGGAATTGTCTGCCAGGCGTCTCAGAATCTCAATACCCTTGATACTAATTTGATGTGATGCATTTCACCAGATGTGTCTACCTGAGCACTGCTTTATGCCCAGGGGGGTTGTGCTACTGTAGAGTATTAAAGTTTACTCTCCCCCCTCCCCTCTTTCCTTTCCTCCCTTTTTCTTCCAAAAGCAGCTGAATGAAAAGCATCCATAATTTTAATCTGCATAGAGGTGGATATTTGGAAGGAAGAGAGTGTTTGTGTGTGTGTGTGTGGGGCAGGATTTATGGAAAAAACCCCACTGATAATAGAGCTTCAAAAATATGTAAAGGAACTTCAATAAAGCTTCAAAACTATTTTAAGAAACTGGTGTTTAAATATAGGCTCACTGATTAATTTATCCTTTCAAATTCCAAAGCCTACTTTTTAAATTTTTCCATAATTATGGATGTAAAGGGAAAGGCTGAGAAAGGAGAAATGGAGAAAAATAAAGTGAAAATTAGTCTTTAAGAAAAAGTGTTGGCTAAAAGGCTGCCAGGAGGCTGAAAATACTGTTATGGGACTAAGAGCCTCCATAACCTTTATCATGAGTGTGGGGTTCAGGCTACCAAGGGTTTGTGGGTGGTGTTGGAGCCCCCCATCTTACATGGAAGGAAAAATAAGGGCAATTAGACCTGATCTTTCCTTAACTCTCCACCCTGTGCGAATTCATCCATGGTTAAAAATAGCCCTGTGAAATAAAAACAAGCACCCTAGAGAGGCATTGCTCCAATCAGTGCCTCAAACTAAGCAGCAAACAAGGCTTTGGGCACCTGAGATTTGCTAGTGTTGCCAAAGAGACCAGGAACAGCTCGTTCCCTCCATCCAGGGAAGTATCTTTTCCCCAGGGAATGGGCTGTGAAGGCACCTGGTGCTGGTTTGGGATCTGGATCACCACAGTTGCTTCTCCACCCCCTTTAAAATCCAATAATCTGAATTATTGCTGCTGTGTGCAGCTTCCCAGAAGAGGGAACCTCCAAATTCTGTGTAAACACCAACTGCTGCTGGCATCACACTGTGGCACTGAGTGTGACCAGAGCTGCTCCTTGTGGCCAGGGTTTCATTCACTCACACTGAGATGCCATTTTTTGCTTGCGTGAATCCCATTTTTATCCATGTGACTGTTACCAACCTTCCCCGTAGAAAGCAGGAGGGGATAAAAGCATCCTCGGCATTCTTTATTTATTTCCGTTCCTCAATGGCAAAGTAAACGGAATGTTTAAGCAACTGACATCAAAGATGTGATTTCTCTGAAGCTAAAAAGCCCATTAATCAAAATTTTAAAGTGTTCTTTAATTACCCTGTAATAAAATGACACGCGCAGAGCGGGAGGAGAAATTGTGTATTTTAGAGTTCCTCGTGCTTGTTTGTGTTTCAAATCTCCCTGGAAATCCCTGCTGATCCCTCCTGCTCCTGCTGCTTAATTCCCCCCTGCCCCAGCTCCTGTGTCCTGTGCTGTGTGAGACACAGGAGCAGTGCGCAGGGAGAGCAGGGATGGTGGCTGGAGGTGGTTATTAATTGGTGTGGTGCTCTTGTGAGGGTCCCAGGACAAGGGACGAGATGAGAATCTTGACTCCATGTTTCAGAAGGCTGATTTATTATTATATTATATTATATTATATTATATTATATTATATTATATTATATTATATTATATTATATTAGCTATACTAAAACTATACTAAAAGAAATAGAGAGAAAGGATTTTATCAGAAGGCTAGAAAGGAATGAATAATAAAATCTTGTGACAGACTCAGAGAGTCTGACACAGCTGGCTGTGATTGGGCATTCATTAAAAACAATTCACATGCTGGGTAAACAATTATCCAAATCTCATTCCAAAGTAGCAAAACATGGAAAAGCTGAAGCTTCCCAGCTTCTCAGGCGAAAACATCCTGGCAAAGGGATTTTTCATAAAATATGACAGTAACATCTGGAGGATTGGGAATTCCATCCTCTGAGGGAATGGGTGGGGCACTGAGGTTATTGAAGGCTCAGCAGATGTGGTGTTGAGGGGACAGGGACCATTCCCATCCTGGCAATTTGAGGTGTTGCATCAGGACTCCAAGTCTGTGGTGTGTCCTGGGAAAGCTGGACCTGGAATCCCTCCCTAAACAGCAAACTGAGAGAGGCAGGAGCAGTGGGGACAGAGCAGTTGGGTGGGACCAGCACAGCTCCTTCCAGGCTTCACCCTTCAGGGTCTCACCCTTAAAAATGGGCTCTGGATGGAAGCACTGAGACAAGGAGACAGGCAGGAGACACCGAAGGGGAGCTGGGGAACACTTGGAGGGATGTGAGCTCTCCAAAAAGAGCTGTGAGGAAAAAGACAAGGTGAAAACCTGGTTAAAAACCTCTTTGTAAAACTCAAATTCATAGAGGAAAGAGAGTGAAAAATCAGATGAGAGCAGGTGCCCCAGTCCTGTCCCTTTGAGGGAGGTGCTCAGGGTTGTGGTAGCAGAGAAAACCTTGGGTACACAAAGTTCAGAGATCACCAAAATCATAGGCCTCACCTCACCAAAATTCCAAGTCCTGCAGTGCAATAAACCTGTGCAGGTCCTAGAAACCCTCTGCAAATTTTCTTAAAACCTGAGCTTATCCATAAAACTGGGACCTCCAGCTGTGAGCCCTGTCCCTGTGGGCAGTATTGGTGAATCCTCATCTTGCTGGGGGAGGAATAACTGGGAGCTGGAGGTGGGACTGGCACCATCCCCTTTTCCACACCCAGCTGATCCAGGCTGTGTGTTTTGGGCTGAAATCCACTGCTCTTGCCAAACTCAGCCGAGTGGGTACGTTCTGACTTGATCTGTTTTCAAACCCAGACAGTTGTTAATGAAACAGTTGCTGTTTTGTTGACAGAACATTAATTACTTGATCTTAGGACTTGGTAATTGCACGGGCCCCCTCTGTATACATCACTAATTACATTAGCAATTATATGGCATTTTAAAGACAAAGAAATGACTGCAGCAATTGCAGTGTCAGAGGGACCCTGCTGGTAAATTCCAATCAAGTCTCTACAATGGCAGGGAGGTGTTGGGAGAAGTCCTTCTTCATCCCAAACCTGCACAAACCCCACTCTTGTGCTGTGGTGCTGCCACTGCTTAAACCAGGGAGCCTTGAGAAAAGAAGGGTGCTTGAATTTCTCATCCAGGTTAGTTACACTCTTAAAATTGGTCCAGAGCATTCTCAAAAGGCTGCTTGCTGTTGGAAATATTTTTTCTCTATTACTCTTAGAAATAACTGAGTCATATCTTAAAAATCACAACTAAAATTAGGAATAACCAGCATTGTAAAAGCATTGTAAAATGCCTCTGCAAAGCTGCACTGTATTTCCAGGGATCTTCCCTTGCCAATGAATAGGCCAGAAGGTGGCTTGGGAAGGTTCAATTCCTGTGCCTCCAGAAGGTGGTGGTTTGCATCCATGTCTCCCTGTGGAAAAGGACGTGCCAAGAGCCAGGCTCGTATTCTCTCATGTTTTAACTTTGCCCAGACCCAACACAGGACAACAGATCCCATTTCCCTTCCCTGTCAGGTCCCAGGACATCCCTCTGGCTGTCCTGGATGGCTCCAGCCCCTGCCAAGGGGCTCAGACACCTTGGCAGAAAGCCCAGGGCACCTGTGCGTTTGATTTTGACCCATGGAAAAAATTACCAACCTTATATGACAAGCCACAAAAGTTTAAGTAGAGTGATAGTTAGTTTGTCACAGGATGAAAAGTAGAATTTTGGGGTTTTTAGAATGGGGGCTTGGAGTCCCAAGATGGAGGAATTTGGGCATGCTTTGTCCTTTCTCCTTCTTCTTAATCTCCATTTTCTGGGCAATGTTGGCACTTTTTGGTTGGTTTAGAGACAGACTGTCTAACATAGGTGATAGGTATTGGAAAATAATTGTAAATGAAGTACATGTAGCTTTTAGAACAAAAACACAACTCCACGCCGAGGATGGGCAGTGTGCTATGGACTGGCCTGCTGAATGGACCTCAGCAGATCAGGAAAAGAACGTTATAGATAACAGAAAACAAACAACCTTGAAAACCAGAACAGAAGAATCCTGACTCCTTCTTCAGTTGCTGGGCTGGGAAAAAGAGACCCTGACACATCTTGGGGTCAGCCAGGACCACAGAGACCCCCGAGACTTCCCCACCTCCCCGCTGTGCATCCCCAGAGCTCCTCTGTTGCCACCATGGGTCATGTTTTGGTGCCTTCCCCCTCAGGAGGGAGAAGTGTTGGGTTTCCCTTCCCTTATCTCCTCCGGTGTTTGTTCTCCTGCTCTGTGGGCACCCTCAGCTCCCTCCCAGCTGCTGGTTAAGCCAGCCCTGCCCACAGAGTTAATGAGACATTCCTGCCTAAATAACGTGCTGCCATTAAAGCTGCAGATCCCTGCACCTCAGCAGCTGTGGGTTGTCACAGAGATAAATATTTTAACTGGGCTGGCAATTCCCTGCCTGCCCTGCACTAGTGGCTAAAGGAGTGGCCTTTGTTTCACCATTCATTGAAGTGAAATTCAAATTATTTCCATCTAGAAAATACCTAGAGAGAAAGAAAGAAACAAAAAAATAGGGTGGGAGAGGATGTGTTGTTCTAGAAGGCCTTTGTGAGCCAAGGCAGATCAACCTGGCTGTGCCCAGGTGTGAGTGTCCCCTCCCTGGGGAGGGGCAGCCTGCACAGGCACTGACCACTCCTGGAATTCCCATTACCACTGCTCGTAGGAGCAATGTTCCTTTGTTCTTCCTGATACTCTACAAATTCTCAGTGACCCAGACTTTGCCTTTGGAAAAGGGCCACTTTCTATGTCTGATGTGACCAAAGTCATTCAGCTCTTCCCAGAGTTGGAGGGAAGGCTGAACATCTGATCTTCCTGTAAAACCTGGTGAGCCAAGGATTTAACATGTGAGGAGACTTCAAGACTTTATTGGTCTTAAAATTGACCAAAAAATCTCTTTTCACAATGTTTTTTAAGAATGGAGTAAGACTGATAATGAAATATGTTCATGACAATGATCCTAGAGAATTTTTTTTTGTTTTTCAACACATTTCTGTGCAGGTAATCCTAGATAAACTGAGCTAATTGGGCTTGGAGGCAGTTGTTCATGTGCTTATTTGAGTTAAAAACTTGATTTTTTGGTCTGAAACTTGTCATACATCTCCTTCTTCCCTCCCTCAGCATTTTGTTGCTCAGGCTCCAGCTCAGGGTGACACATCCCAGGCTGGTGTTTGTATCTGTCCATCATCAGGTCCTTGAGAGATGTAAGAAAAGCAGGAGTGGAACAGCAGATCTGCAGCTTTCATCTGCCCAGCACACACAACAGTAGGGCCCTGTTCATTCTGAGAATCCCTTTCACAGGAACCGGGACTTTTATCACCAAAATCATCACTTAAAACACTGCTGGGATTTCTTAGGGGGGGAAAAGAGCTGAATAAGACTTTCAGGAGAATGGGCCTCTGTTCAAGAGGAGATGAAGGATATTTCATCAGGACAGTGGAAAGCCTGGGTTTCAGTGCTGGGATGAAGGTCAGCTGCTGATTGCACATTATCCTGAAAGGAGGAATGGTGCAGAGTACCAAAACCCTCTGTTTCCTCCTCAGTTTTGGGCTGATACTGCCTCATGTTTTCAGATGCTTTCACCGACATCTGGCAATAATTTAAATACTGACTCACATTCTGTCGAAAATGTCAGTACAAGTCACCTTCATCATTAAATTTTCATTTGTTTGAGCCTTTCCAGTAATTTTCATTGAAGAAAATGGAATATTCCTGGTTCAAATAACCAATTACTGTTTTGCAAGCAGTTTTCAGCACTGTTTTGTCCATCCCTGTGGCTGAGACGTGCACTCTGCACAAGAGGGAGTAAATATATCCAAATTATTTTTGGGAGCCAATGTGATTCACCTCTTCAGCATCAATTTGTTGTTTGCTCAGAGTTTTGCACAAAGACAAAATGCCTAAAACAGGACCAACCCCAAATTTAGTCCAGGGAAGGCCAGGATCAGTCAATCCCAGTTTTTCATTTTGATTTTGTTCTTTGACCAACTGTATCCTCATAACAAAAAGGGAGGTGTCCAAAAAGGTGTCCAAATTCCCCCTGTCCAACCCCTTGAGTCCTTCCTCCCCCCCAGAATGGACTGAACTCTCACAAGGTGTTGTCCATTTGTAATAAAGGAATGGTCAGAAAAGACCATTAATTATCCTATTATTCCATGCCCAGCATAATCTCAACCTGGCTCTCCCAAATGTGGTTGGATGTTTTACAGGTAAATCTTCAAATCCTGATTTAAAAACTCTCACATAACATTTTACACCATTTTTAAGTGTTATTGTTACCATGAGTGACCCATAAGGATGATAAAGAAGCAGATTGAACACTCTGAAATTAAGATAATTCCCCCCTTACTTACAGTACAAAAATTTTATTTTTTTTTGTTAGGATAATTTAAAGTTTAAAACTGAAGTAGACATACTCATTTTACAAACAAGATATTCTTCCATAAGTAGGACCATTAAAAACAGTAAACAAAAAAACCAAAAAGCTATCTTTACAAAAGCTCTGTGCATAGCAACTTCATACTGTATATAACTGACAAAGCAAAAAATAAAAAAAATAACAACCAAAAAAAAACCAACCAGCCAACCCCAAATAAACCCCAAAACTATACAGGAGGGAGAAACGAGGCCTTAAATTACAGGAGGAAGGAATGGTTTGGAGAAACCATGCATATTGGAAATGTGCAAAGAAAGAGGGAGAGGAAGATGCTGTACCAAGATAAATTATGAGATCAAACCAACTCTTCAGAAGTTATGATGAAATTTGTCATTACCTATTGCAACACTTTCATCTTCCCAGTGGCAAAGAGGAAAACTCTTGGGGAATTGTCAACAGCAACCACTCAAAGAGGACAGATTTGCTTCTTAGAGTGGAAACATTCTCACACATCAATTCTGGAATCATCTTTTCTCTTTTTGTCGAGTGTTTTGCCACTGCCAAAGTCCTTCTCATGGCCAAGGATTTCTGATTGTTTTTATTTAAAGGTGTTTTTCTCTGTAAACCTCAATTAATTCTACACTCATCTCTAGTACCATGATTTCCCTGCATGAGCAAAATCCAGTTCTACATAATTCCTAGGTTTGTTTTCTTTTTTCTTTTTTTTTTTTTTCTCAAAGCAAACCAGATTTTTTATATTTGCATCAACACAGGCAATTTCTCTTCTGTAAATGCTTGGAGCAGCTTTTCAGGGAGGTTTCTCTTTTTCACTTGGACTCATGGCAACTGGGCAACTGGACAGAACTAATAAAAATAACTGAAGGGTGAAAGGAATGTTCAGTGTTCCAGAAACTTCCTTTTTTAAAAATTTTTATTGCCAGACTGTCATTTTTACCCCTGAATCTTCCCAAGATTTCAGTGATGTGGTAGATCTTTCTTTCATCTACCTGTGCTGACTAAGCAAAACTAAAACAGAAGGATGGACAAACCCCAGCTTTTCCCATGAAATAACTCTTTTTTTTTTCAGTTGGAAACTTTCCTGACTCAGATTTTGTAATGAAAATCCCATTTGTTAAGAAAAAAGAGGATTTAAGGGAGCAAACTGCTGCTCTCCAGCAGGTAGTCTAGAAATTCCTATTGATCTGGAATATTTGCCAGAGAGAATATTGAGTGTATTTGATGATCAATATTAGAAGTAGCCTGTACAGAGAAGGGCAGGGGGAATATTCAGAATCTTCATGCTTCAGAGCTGTTTGGAGGTTTTAGTAGGTGGGAATAGAGGAAGGGATTTGATAGAATGAGTCTGGTCCGCCATGATAATTTTTGGAATTAGGACTCAATGTGTTTTGACTGAAAATTATGGAAGTTTTAATCCCAACTCCTCCAGTCCTTAATCCATTTTTATCCCTGGATAAATGCATAATTCCAAACATGAATTTGGACTTCCTACTTTGCCCTGCTGGGATATCACTACCTATGAATATATGAAATATTTTGGGGGTTTTGTTGTTTTGCTGTTTGGAACACCCAAGTCACACTCTACACCCTGTTGTTATCAGAGATACACTGAGAACTCCAGAGCTTTTAACATCTCTGATCCTTTGTAATTTCAGAGCTCACTTGGTTTCAGGGGTGCTGGTTGACCTCCAGTGGCTGCCACATCCTTGGTGGCATGAGGGGCACACAGAGAACCCATAAGGACAATAAACCTGAGCTGTAACTAACAGGGATTTATTTTATTTCATTGTTTGTGGAACTCAGACAGTTTCAATAGTCTGACTGTGAAATATTAATTATATCCATGTTTCTTAAGCCCACATTATTCCCACCAAATCTCTCCTTAAATTGTCATTTTTGATGATATAAGTTAGGCCTTGAGTTTTAGAAGAGATTAACCCTCCTCTACCTTTTAAAAATGGGACTCAATGTCATTGAGAAGGCACCAAATGAAGACCCTGCCAAACTTCCCAGCACAGTCAGGAGCACAAAACTCCTTCCCAACAAGTGGGACTTCCTTTAGGAATGGCCAGAGCAGCCCAGCTGTGTCTCCAGTGTCTCTGAGATCTCCCTCAGAACCCCACGTGCAGGGAATGGATTTATCCCATGAACTGAACTGTGCACCAGGAAAGGGAACCTGGGGGGCCTGGTCCCATCCTTGGCAGTTGTTCCATCCCTGGCAGTGCCCAAGGCCAGGCTGGAGGGGCCTTGGAGCACCCTGGCACAGTGGGAGCTGTCCCTGCCATGGCAGGGCTGGCACTGCACGGGCTCTAAGGTCCCTTCCAACCCCATCATTCCAGGATTTTCTGATTCCCTGCCCTGCTCTCCCAAACCCTGTCCTTCAGGTCATCCCCCTCTGCCTCCCATCACCACCCAGCTGTGGACCTGGAGAGGATTTTTGGCTCTTCCTAACCCCAGTTAGCTCCACAACAGCCCCAAAAGAGCTCAGCTTTTGAGTTGTCTCAGTTTCACCATCTCTAAAGATCACCAAGAACACAATTTTCCTTACCCATCCATTAAACTACTGGCAAAGGGACAAGTTCAGATCCTGGGGCCTTATTCAGGGTTTATTGATTAACATCAAGGTGTTTCCATAGGAGCAACTGTCCATGCAGCCATTAATTGTGTGGATTTTAGAGGGCTCTCTGTAGTGTAGCTGATTTTTTTCCCCCCACTAAAAATGGCTTTCCAACAACCAAATTCTTTTGAGTGTTCTCTGGTTTAGTTGGATAATTCATGATTTATTTTATCAGACTTGTCCTCACCTTCCAATTTCAGGACAGGAGATGCAAAGGAGAACTAAACTCTTTTTTTAGGCTAAAATGCAGAAAAATTCAAAGCAATTGATTACCTCTATGACTTCAATATATAACTGGCAAATACTTACCATTTTTAATGACTCAGGATAAAAGTGCATAAATCATTCAAATACATGTTCACCCTTTATAAATGCACCCTTAATATGAAGCATAACTGAACTTAAGGTGTTCTAACTACATGGAAAACCCCAGAGAACCCTTCCCCTCCTAATTCATACATTGAATCTATAAAATAAACTCAGTACCTCATGAAAAATCTGATTCATTCAAATCCCTAAGTGCCACTCACTCATCAGCTGGGTCTTTGAGACTTAGCAGTTAATCTTAGTACCTGAATATTTTAATTGAAGCAAAAAATGGAAAGGGGGAAAGATGAGGAGGGTGAAGAAATTCCTACATGAGCTGTTTACCACAATGTAGGTAAAAGTTTCTGAGTGTTTTGTTAATCAGAAAGAATCCTATACATCCTTGCACATGAATTCAGTAAGGGGAGGGGAAAGTGAGGAGCAATTGCAGCAGTAATAATATATCTCAAACTTATCACTACATTTTTGCATCATCTGTCTTCGTTGTACAACTGGAGGAAAAAATCCAAAACAGGGTTTAATTTCTACCTCTACATACAATAAGTTACAAGTTTATTTATTTAAATAATTGTAAAACATCTTACATTTTTTAAAGAGGTTAAACTATAAGCAAATACACACATACACCAAAGTTCCATCATTCATGTCAGTTTGTCCTAGAAATTCTTTCATGCTGGTACCCTGTTTTGTTGAATTGTTTTTCTGCATAAACTAAATCGATATCTGAAAGGCTCCATAGAAAATAGAAACTTCAACTTTTTACCCCTACAAAGTAAAACAAATTGTATCCAAAATATCAACCTTGAATCATTTTGCCAATTTCTTTTTTTCCTTTGAATATTTTACAAATCTTAGGAAGGTTTTCGTGTCTTCCAGGAAAGACTTTGCATTTCTAATTCCATTCTGCCAACTCTTGTTCATCCTGGCTCTTGCTGATTCTTCATTCCCAATGTTTGAGGAGTTGATGTGGTTGTGTCAGAAATATGAAACAGGTAAATGATGCAGACTTCTATCTCGTCCAATCCATAAAAAATGTTCCTTTTTTTTTCCTGGGCCTGGCTTTTCCCCAAAAAAGAGCTTGTAGTGCTATTTTTTTCTTTTTAGTGGTCCATCACAATAAGTAGTTTTGTGCTGTAAAAGAAAAATGAAAAAAAAAGGAGGAAAAAAGGGAAGAGGGAGGGAGAGCAGCAAAGCTGCCCCTTCCTTACATCGGGGGAATGACAAGACCAGTCATGGCTGAAAAAGAAAAGTGAAAAAGATGAAATTGTGGCAAAATGTTATGGAACAAAATCTATTTGAGCCCTTCGCCCTCCTGTGAGCAGTCAGGAATCACAGGAAGGGCCTGATATGAGGTCAAATTAGAGTTTTTGTGTCTTTAAATCTTTTGGTGCTGTAGTGAGATCTGTGAGGACTGACTGTGACACAGGCAATGGGCCAAGGGCTGTTCCAGGGTAAAAAGGAATAAATTCCTTCCTGTGAGAGTGGGGAGGGGCTGGGATGGAATCCCCAGGGAGCTGTGGCTGCCCCTGGATCCCTGGCAGTGCCCAAGGCCAGGCTGGAGCCCCCTGGGACAGTGGGAGCTGTCCCTGCCATGGCAGGGGTGCCATTGGGTGGGATTTAAGTCCCTTCCTCAACCCCTCCATGGTTTTCTGATTCTGTGGAAAGCCCAGGCCCACCAGGGTTATTAAATGGATGAAAAAGGGAGAGGATTAATTCAATTCATGTGCATTTGCAGAAAAACCTTCCCATTTTTGGGTTCTTATCTCTGGAGAGAAGTCCTTGGAGGTGGACGTTGCTCAGGACTGTCCCCAGATTCAGACTTCTCAAGCTGAACACTCAAAACCATCCTCAAAACCCCAAACTGAGCAGGGTCTGTGCTCCCTAACCCCTCTGCTCATCTGCTTGGAAGGGCTGGGAGCAAGGAAAGGTGTGGAAGCAAAGGGAGCTCCCCCTGTGCTCCTGACAAGACCAAACCAGGCAATTCCAAGCCCTGAGTCACGGGCCAAGGCCCAGGGCTGGGGTTTGCCGCTCTGGTTCCAGTGGAAACAGCCTCACTTCCCCACTGTGCTTCCCCCGGTGTCTGAGTCACTGCAGCCCTACCTGGCACCCTCCCAGAACACTGGGCTCATGTAAATGAATTCTCAGTCACTCTCCTGCCTTTAATTGCAGCTGTAACCCACAGCAGCAGCGTGTGGAGCTGCCTGGGAGCGGTGCTGCTCCCCGAGGTTTGAGGGGTAACTTGAGTTTGGATGTATTTATATAACAAATGAGTCAAGCACGTTTTCAAAGGGGCCTCGCTGCAGTGCGAGGTCCTAATCCCGCAAAGATTAATGTTCACAGCAGTTTGTGGAATTATTGGTGTGTTTAAAGGCCCGTCCCACTGAGAATTCATTGCACCCTTTCCTTGAGAGGGTTTAAAAAAGTGCTTTGGGCAAGTTCCTGAGCTAACACAAGTCTGTCACTGGAGCTGTGTTTTTAAACAACTGTGGATATGGTCTGTGATTTAATACAATAGGAAAATAAATATTTTCATATTTTCTTACTAAGTGGGGCTAAAGTCCCTGCCAATTTTAGCAGATAGGTGAAAGTGAAACCAAAGAGCCCGAAGTCAAACAGATACCTTTTGTAATTGCTTTGGAATTTGCTGTTGTTCCTCATATTTTCAATCCTAAATAAAGCAGGTAAACACTTTCATGCCTGTTTTTGGGATTTGTGTGAGTGCATTAGAAGAGAGATTTTCTGATGACACCAAGGATGCTGCTCCATTCCTTCTCCTCACCCCCAAACCCCAAAAATAATCCTGCTGGAGGTGTCCCAGAGTGACACGGAGAGCTGGCTATTGACCCCATGCCTGCCTCTCTGTCCCTAGAAAGGAAAACCTGATTTAGCCTTGGATTTGTGCCCTGCTCCAGGCTCTGCTGGGCTGGAGGAAGAGGTGAGCTCGTGCCCTCTGTGCTGGCTGCATCCCACAGGTGTCCCAGGGGAGCAGATCCTCGTGCTCTGCTCCAGGCACAATCACCCAGGCTGCCTGCAGGAGTTTAAAGGGTTTGTCTGAGGTGTCCTGGCTGGGTCTTTGCCTGAAGCAAATAAAGGAGCGCCTGCACAGACAGTGCCTGGCTTGTCCCCATCCAGGATGACCTTTCTGGCTGGGGGATGTCTGGGCACAGGGGCTGCAGCCCTGGAACACCTGAGCACAGCCTGGTTTCAGCCATTCAGGGGCTGGTGCCAGTGTAGCTTCAGCTCTGCTCCCAAGAGAGCCAGTCCATAATGGCATAAATGCTTTTTTGTGATGCTATGTTTATTAACAGTATTTTAGCTTTTTTAATCAAGGAAAACTTCCAGCAAAGCAAAGCAAAGCTTAAACCTGAGTTTCTGCCACGTCTCTTCAAAAATATTTTGAGAAAACTTGGAGATGCATCATTTTGGGAAGTTGCTTAACTTTAAATGAAAGCCCATTTTTTACTGTAGGATTAGAGATATTTATAATAAAATAATATATGTATTGGAATGAACAGGTTTCCAGAGAAGCTGTGGCTTCTGCATCCCTGGAAGTGTCCAAGGCAAGGTTGGATGGGGCTTGGAGCAGCCTGGGATAGTGGAGGGTGTCCTTGCCCAGGCAGGGAGTGGGACTGGATGGGTTTTGATATCCCTCCCAGTCCAAATGATCCTGGGATTTTGTGATCCCATGATCTAATATAGCAAGTTCTATAACACAGAAAATGCAAGCAAAGCCTGATTTGTGTCACTGGCATTTCATTCCCAGCCTCACCTCCTCCTGCAACAAAGAATGAGTTGGTGGAGGAATATTGGCTGGAATTCTCACCTGGTTTTCCCCAGCTCATCTCTCAGCTTCTCTCTCTTTTCACACACCCTGCTCTGCCCATTTCCACCCCACCTCCACTCCCCGCTGGGGCTGCACTGTCAAAAGCCTATTCCCAGCCTGGATCGCTTTTTATTGAATGTTTGGGAGGTTTGGATTAAGGTCTTACACTGCTAGCAAAGCTGTAATTATTTTTGCCTGTATTACTATATATTGAATCGATGTAACTTTTCAATAAAGGTGGTTCAATGCAGGACACTCCCTGATGAGTTGGGAATATAGCAACCACCAGTCATTATCCCAGAGGGTCTTTTTTTTTTCTCTTGGAGGGAAATGGAAAAAGAATTAGAGATGAGCCTTATTGTATTAACCTTGACAGCTTGCAATTATCAACTGAAACACTTGATTAAAATTGTCACAAGGTTGGAGAATTTTTTTATAAATAAATAATCAAAGATGGGTAGCACCCAGATGATCTGGTGATAGGCACCTTTAATGGGTGTAATTAATAATGATCACAAGCCTGGTGAGTATAAGTGGCCTTTGGAAAACTGTCTTGGAATGAAAAAGGACTCGCTGCAATTCAAACGTGAGAACTGGGACGGGATTAATGCTGAACTCCAGGATCATGGAATGGTTTGGGTTAGAAGGGACATTACAGCTGATCTCATCCAGCCCCTGCCATGGGCAGGGACACCTCCCCCTGTCCCAGGCTGCTCCAACCTGGCCTTGGACATTTCCAGGGCTGGGGCAGCCACAGCTGCCCTGGGAATTCCACCCAAGCTCCTTCCCGCCCTCACAGGGAGCAAATCCTCCTAAAATACATTCTTGGGAAAAAACCACTCCCTGTAAACTGCTGAAATAATGGGAATGCAAATCTGAGGATGAAGATTGCACAGCTGCTCCTACTTAGATTGGTTTCAATCCAGGCTTAAATACTGCTGTGGTTAACATATATGGAAGCTCGAATCTAGATTTTCATTGCTGCCTGTAAGGAGAGTGGCATGCTCTGAGGGGCTGGTGAAGGAGAAGAAGAAGAAGAAGAAGAAGAAGAAGAAGAAGAAGAAGAAGAAGAAGAAGAAGAAGAAGAAGAAGATGACAAAGAAGAAAAAGACAAAGAAGAAGAAGAAGAAGAAGAAGATGACAAAGAAGAAAAAGACAAGAAGAAGAAGAAGAAGAAGAAGAAGTAGATGACAAAGAAGAAAAAGACAAAGAAGAAGAAGAAGATGACAAAGAAGAAAAAGACAAAGAAGAAGAAGAAGAAGAAGAAGATGACAAAGAAGAAAAAGATAAAGAAGAAAAAGAAGAAGTAGAAGAAGACGAAGAAGATGAAGGAGAAGGAGAAAGAGAAAGAAGGAGAAGATTATCATCCTCTAAATGTAGATTTATAATTCTATAATATATCTATTATTATTATATATTGAGGAGATGTTTTCCACATTTTATGGGTGGGGAAATTCAGAGTTAATGGGCTTTGGAAAGGGGCCTGCACATGTTCACTGCTTGCCCTGTGCTTTTGCTATTCTCTCTCCAGCAGCATTTTTGGATACCTAAGTTTGATAAATAAGTAAATAAATCCTAAATTCCATGCCCAGCACACCTATCCCTGGTTTCCAGCCCCAGGGGGGGCATGGCAGAGGGCATTATCCAGCTCCCACTGCCTCAGTCCAGGCAAGAAGCCTCTTTGGGAGCCTCCTGTTGACTTTTTGGCCACATCTGTCTGTCAGCACTGTGGGAACGTTAATTTGGATATCAGGCTGTGTGTACCTGGATCTTTTCCAAAGCATGTGCTCCCCAGCTTGCATCAATTTAAATATTTCAGTTGGAATTTGCATCCATGGCTGAAAGAGTTCAATAGTTACCAAGACCTGGTGTAACAGACCTTGTTTCTGCTTGCTGTGTCACTGACCAGTCCTGCTTTATTGGATACTTAAATTTATGAGTATACTTATGTTTGTGTTGATGTACAGGTAGAAATCCCACAAAGAAAGGGATGTGGTTAATAAATTCTGTATCCATTTATCTCTGATTTTGCTAATTCAGCAATTATTCACCATCTTAACTCATAGATTAATCCTGACCAGCTCAGGACTGGACTTTGGTCAGGAGAAATGGATGGATATCAGGTTTTAGCTTTGAGATTTTGTTATATTTAATATTAAAGCTCAATTTTTAGAATCTCTCATTGATTACTGATTTATAGACTGGATAAAATACGTTGTGAACACCAAATGGCATAGATGGCACCAGCTGATCTCTAGTACCTTATTTCTTTATAGGTTGAAAGAGAGATAAACTCTTTCTAAGCAGAGCATTGAGTGTTACCTTAAGGAAAATTATTAATTTAAATATTTCAGTAATTTCTTAATCTGTCCTTTTTCTGTCTCCAGAAGCAGCCTGAGTGGTTTTCTCTCTGATTTGTGTTTAGCACCACCTCACGTGGTATTTAGTATTTAGGCTTAATATTTAGGCCTTCTTTACATAACAGTTAGACAAGTTTAAAGCAGACTTAAATCTGTGCATTCACATGGTGAGATCAATGGATCTAGCCATTCATGAGAAGAAAATTACCTTAGGAAAGTGTGGATTTCTTGTAATTGGAGCAGGGGAAGAAGCTGTTTCAGAATTCTCTAAGTTAGCTCTTAAAAATGTTACTGTTTTTGTTCAGCACACTTAGAATTTCCTTATTACGTACAATAATCACACTTTCTGCAAGTTCCTGTGGCCCAGCTAAGGGTTTCTATCACACCCAGCCAAACAGGTGCTGTTTGTGGGGCTCATTTGGAATTACCACTGGCTCTTGGCACGGCTCAATTCCCAGAGCTGTGTTTCCTAGGCTATCTCCAATGAAGTCTGAAGGAGCCAGATGACTTCCCAGGCCCAATAAAGGCATTTTTTATGGAGACTTGGTGCATATTTATGTGCTGCACACACCCCCCCAGCCTGTTAAAAGCAAGAATTCGGTACAGGTTTCCATTCTTATCTACTGCTCACATTTGTTTCACAGATCACCTTTAAAAGGGCTGTAAATGGGCTGTGGGGCTCAATTCCCGGGCTGAGCCTAAATCTTGCAGCAGGTTTGTGTTCTGGAGAGAGCTGGGGATTAACTCTGCTCTGTTTAACAGGTCCCCCAAGCCTGAGGAGAAGTCATTCCCCACAAAAGAGCTGATATTCCCCTATATTCCAGGGAAAGGTGTCCCTGCCTGTGCTGGGGGTTGGAACTGGATCTTTAAGGTCCTTTCCCAGCCCAAACCATTCTGGGGTTGAAACTCATTGGGTCAGAACCTTCCTGTGAAAATCAGTGCCTGGCCCTTGCTCTAAAGCCAAAAGCTTGGATTGATCCTCTAATCCAGCTGGGCTGGGGCAGATTTTCACTCCTGAGCCTTGTAGTGCCCATGTGATGGCACTCAGGGTGGTGCCTGGTGGCACTCAGTGGTGGCTGGTGGCACTTGGGTGGTTTTCCCAATGGAAGCTTTGGTGTGAATGAACAGGAGCACATCCCACTTTGTTGGGAATGAACAGGAGCACATCCTGCTTTGGTAGGAATGAGCAGGAGCACATCCCACTTTGGTATGAATGAGCAGGAGCACATCCCACTGTGATGGGAATGAACAGGAGCACATCCCACTTTGGTATGAATGGAGCACATCCCACTTTGGTGGGAATGAACAGGAGCACATCCTGCTTTGGTATGAATGGAGCACATCCCACTTTGGTGGGAATGAGCAGGAGCACATCCCACTTTGGTATGAATGAACAGGAGCACATCCCACTTTGGTATGAATGAACAGGAGCACATCCCACTTTGTTGGGAATGAGCAGGAGCACATCCCACTTTGATGGGAATGAGCAGGAGCACATCCTGCTTTGATGGGAATGAGCAGGAGCACATCCCACTTTGTTGGGAATGAGTAGGAGCACATCCCACTTTGATGGGAATGAACAGGAGCACATCCCACTGTGATGGGAATGAGCAGGAGCACATCCCACTTTGGTATGAGTGAGCAGGAGCACATCCCACTTTGGTATGAATGAACAGGAGCACATCCCACTTTGGTATGAATGAACAGGAGCACATCCCACTTTGTTGGGAATGAACAGGAGCACATCCTGTTTGTTGGGAATGAACAGGAGCACATCCCACTTTGGTATGAATGAACAGGAGCACATCCTGCTTTGGTATGAATGAGCAGGAGCACATCCCACTTTGGTATGAATGAACAGGAGCACATCCCACTTTGGTATGAGTGAGCAGGAGCACTTTGCTCACCTCTGAAGCCGTTCCCGTTGCCGCTGGAGCAGGCAGGGGAGGGGGAGCCCTGGGGTCTGATGACAGGAGCAAAGGCACTCTTCTGTTTGACTGCAGGAAACACCGAGGAGGAGAACGGGAGGATGGAAGAAGTGCTGGAGGAGCCGACTGTTGGACTTGAAGACATCACTGCCAAAGGAAAAAAGGAATTTCTTGTCAGAAAATCGGTAAAACTGCTTAAGAATCCATTGTCTGATTCCTTGTTTTACCTCTCAAAGGAGGTCCCATTCTCTTAGTGAATATAATTAGAGTAAGTCTGAAGTAGAGGGGGACTTAAACTGAATAGTTCAGAAAAAACAGTGCTTAATTATTTCAAAATTAGGGGTGAAGGTGCCAGAAAATTGAAAGTCATCAAGAGAAAACCAGAGTCAATAGGAACTGTAATGGCCTGTCCACTCAGTGTCCTTGGAATTTGGAAAGGTTGGCAAATCCTGAGTCTTCCCCAGTTTTTTTAAAAATTAATTTTCTTTGGTTTCAAGCTGCTGCTTAGATTTTACTCTAAATTGGCTACTTTTAATTGAAGTGCCTTGCAAGGATAAAGCCCCTTTCTGTGTCCAATAACTTGTCAGGAACTGTTTGCTGAGCTTCCAGAACAATATCAGCCATTCCTCAGCAAAAGGAGGAATAAATAACAATATTTCATGTGAATTCCCAGGTCTCTTGGTAGTATTAGTTTGAAAGCACAATAACACAAGAGAGACCTGGTCCTTTCCTTATGGAAAGCTCCAGAAGAGGGAATAATAATAATAATAATAATAATAATAATAATAATAATAATAATAATAATAATAATAATAATTAGAAGAAGAAGAAGTTTAGCTCTTCATCCTGTTTATATAAATATACATATATAACATATATATAATTATTTACTTACACCATAGCTGGTGGTGTATACTTTGTTTTTTTGTTGTTTTTCACACATTCCTTAGATAAAGGGAAATCAAGGTATGGAAGGAAAAGTGGCTGTTCATAGTAAAACAAGCAGAAATTGAGAGATTAATTCTATTATATGTTATATTTCTGGTTATGAAGTTAATATGGTTTCACAGGAAATTAATCCCCAATTCACCTCTCAGGTATTGATAATGCCTTCAAACTCATAAAAATTATTTCAGAGTGGCTTTGACCCAGGATTTGCCAAGTCTCTGTGCTAAAAGCAGTGGCTACTCCCTTAATTAAGCTGCAAATTGCACCTCATTTCCCACAGTGGCTTTGCCACTCAGGAATCTGCATAAGGATAAAAAAAGGAGGAAAATAAAGTTCAACACTCAGAAAATGGGAGCTTTTTCTCATTGGTACCTAAAGACACCCAACCCCAAAGAGAGCATTTGGCTGGATGTGTCCTGATCCCTTTGGGGTTTCTGGGACAGAGGGGGTGCCTTGGCTGGGTGCCCTGATCCCTTTGGGGTTTCTGGGGCAGCCTTGGCTGTGTGTGCCCTGGTCCCTTTGGGGTTTCTGGGGCAGAGGGAGTGCCTTGGCCAGGTGTGCCCTGAACCATTTGGGGTTGCTGGGGCAGAGGGGGTGCCTTGGCTGGGTGTGTTCTGATCCCTTTGGGGTTTCTGGGGCAGAGGGGGTGCCTTGGCTGGGTGCCCTGGTCCCTTTGGGATTGCTGGGGCAGCCTTGGCTGTGTGTTCTGGTCCCTTTGGGGTTTCTGGGGCAGCCTTGGCTGGGTGCCCTGGTCCCTTTGGGGTTTCTGGGGCAGCCTTGGCTGTGTGTTCTGGTCCCTTTGGGGTTTCTGGGGCAGCCTTGGCTGGGTGCCCTGGTCCCTTTGGGGTTTCTGGGGCAGCCTTGGCTGGGTGCCCTGGTCCCTTTGGGGTTTCTGGGGCAGAGGGGGTGCCTTGGCTGGGTGCCCTGGTCCCTTTGGGGTTTCTGGGACAGCCTTGGCTGGGTGCCCTGGTCCCTTTGGGGTTTCTGGGGCAGGGCACACAGCTCAGGGGCAGCAGGGCCGTACGTCCGTAGGGGGAGCCGCTCGGGGAGCCGTTGATGAAGCCGGGCGAGCCGGGCACGCCCAGGTTGCCCATGGGCACGTTGCTGTAGCCGTTCATGCTGCTGCTGGACGTGCTGTAGCTGGACTGCTGCGGGGTGGAGCTGGACGAGTAGCCCCGGGGGGAGATGCTGCTGGTGTTACGGATGTAACCTGGAAATAAAGCACCTTTCAGAACTCCCTCCTGCACATCCCCTGCTTTAATAAATGCCATTGAAATCCAGATTGTTTAAAATGTTCAGCAACACCAGTAAATTCAGTGGTTTTTCCTGAGGTAGCTGGAAATAAAGCACCTTTCAGAACACCTGAGTGGCTCAGAACTCCCTCCTGCACATCCCCTGCTTTAATAAATGACATTGAAATCCAGATTATTTAAAATGTTTAGCAACACCAATAAATTCAGTGCTTTTTCCTGCAGTTAAAGTTCTGAACCAACTTTTTGAAGTGATCCACTGTACATTTTCCCAAGAAAATTTGATTTATTAAAATTTTAAATTCATTCAAAGACCTGGATGACAGTGTGTGTGCTTATGTTTACCTGGGGTAGAATTTATAATATATGGGATTTTCTACCACTGAATGGGGGAGGATTTACTCTTCAAATTATTGTTGAATTGTTAAATTACAGATAAATTACAGATAAAACAAGTACTTTACTAAGGGGAAATGATAACCCGTACAAAGTTTGCAGTTTAACTTTTAATTTCCTCTACTTGGGAGAAAGAATAAACTGGGTAAGTAAAACCCATTTTTGCTGTATTAAAAAATGCTAACAAATATTTGAGAGGCAAAATTTAGCCTTTTTTTACTCCAAAAAGAGAGTTTAAAATGATAGCTACCAGCATAAAAGGATAAAATCATTATTCCAGCTGCAAAAGGGTCTTTCCATAGAAAAAGCTTTCATTAAAGAGACTGATACAATAATTACATTAAGAGTAGTCACTATTTAGATATAATATTTAGGTATATCAAGTCAGATAATTTCTGCTCATTTACATTAGAAGGTTCTAATTCAGGCCTGGTAAGACCGTGGAAAAATAAGCAAAATTATCTTCATGATGGATTTTAACTGGGCAGATAGAAAATTAACTTTACGTGGGTTTGCTGCCTTAGAGTGTTAAACACAGCCAATTATTGAGATCAACCACAGACCATGTGTGCTAAAAATCAAAATATTCAGGACGCAGAAAAGTTGAAAATTCTTTCAATGAAAATTCTTTCAAAAAAATTCTTTCAATGTTGATACATTGTTTTATGGGTTGTTTTCCTCACAATTAATAGTGTATCTGGACTAAATGTAATACATACAATATATGAATGTTGGTAAAATTAACACTGAAGCAGCTGCCTTAAAAAAAAAAGGAAAATTTCCCACCTCCATGTGAGGTTTTTTCCAGCTGCTGCCATTGCTGTTTGTGAAAACAGAGATATAATCAAAAAAATTGATATTTTAAGGGGGACAGGGAGGGAATTCAGGGGCAAGTTGGTATCGAAAGTAATCAAAAATTATTTCAGATAAGACACAGGGGCAGCACCACCCTTTGGGATGCCCGGTGTGGGAATCTATAAAATCAGAGGGTTTTGGGAAAGCTGCAAAAGGCAGGCCTCAGAGACAGCAGAACTGTGATTGGAGCTGAGCAGTAGCCATGAGATTGGTCAGCAGAAAAATTATGTAAAAAGTAGAAAAGTAAGGACAAATAGAACAATGGTCTGTGTATTAACACTTGTCTAGAATTACTCCCTAAGCTACAGAAAAGTTTATCTAGAGAGATTTTAGGAAGGTCTAAGCTTAATAACAGAGCTCTGTGCATTGTGTTTGAAGGCTCACAAGCAGGTCTTTTATTTGAAAGAAGCAAGCATTGTTTTAACCACAGGTACATGTGTTTATAGTGGTTGGATAGAACTACTGACAATGTGCTTTTGCTTTGTGTGATTGGTCAAAAAGCTTTTAAAGTGAATTGTAGCATTAAGTTCTGTGTCTGCTGCCTGGGATGTGAGCTGCTGGCAGCTTCCCATTGTCATCACCATGGAATGAGACTGAAGCTGGAAAATAAAACAGCTCGAGAAGGGTCCCACAGCAGCCCCTTCCCATTGGTGATTTGTACACAGACCCCCAGCCAGCAATGCCCAGAGTTAAAGGCACCATTGGGCACAGGGAGAGGTTGGAAATCAGATCCAGGAAAAGCGATTGGGAAGGAGAGGCTGGAAATCAGATCCAGGAAAAGTGATTGGGAAGGAGAGGCTGGAAATCAGATCCAGGAAAAGCGATTGGGAAGGAGAGGCTGGAAATCAGATCCGGGAAAAGCGATTGGGAAGGAGAGGCTGGAAATCGGATCCAGGAAAAGCGATTGGGAAGGTGACTGGGTTGGGGTTTCCAGCTCCAGCGAACGCTCCGGGACTCACCCTGGTTGTTGCCCTGCGCCGACTCGGAGATGCTGACGCCCAGCTGGCTGCCGTAGGAGTTGATGCCCATCATGGAGCTGTGGGCAGGGGAGCTGGGCAGCGCGGGGATCTGCGCGGGGTTGCGGGGCACGCTGTACAGCGCCTCGGCAATGTCGGCCGCGCGCTTCAGGATCAGCTCCTGCAAGGAACCCACGGGGCACAGCTCAGGCAGGAACGGAGCAACGGGAACCCCCCAGGAACCCCGGGAATCCCCCAGGAACCCCCAGGAACCTCCCAGGAACCCCCAGGAACCTCCCAGGAACCCCCCAGGAACCTCCCAGGAACCCCGGGAACCTCCCAGGAACCTCCCAGGAACCCCCCCCAGGAACCCTTTGGGAACTCCCCAGAAACCTCCCAGGAACCTCCCAGGAACCCCCCAGGAACCTCCTGGGAACCCCCAGGAACCCCCCGGGGCCGGGGTGCACCGTCCCACCCCCGGCAGCCTGACCTGGTTGTTGTGGGGTGTCCCGTACAGGGCCTCAACCAGGTCAGCAGCTCTTTTCAGCAGCATCTCCTGTGGGGCACAGGGAAAGAGGTGTTGTAAGGGCAAAAATAGCTCTGGTCAATAAAATGAAGTAAAATAAAGATAAAATAAATAAAGAAAATAAATAAAAAATAAAATAAATTAAATATATAATAAATGAAATAAAAATATATAAATAAAATAACAATAAAATAAGTATATAACAAATAAAAAGAAATACAAATTACAATTATTAAAGTATATAAATAACAATAAAAATAAATATAAAAATAAAAATTAATACAAAATACAATTAATTAAATAAATATGTAATGAATAGAATACAAACAAATAACAATGCAATAAACACAATAAAATGGTAAAATAAAATAGAACGGGGAAAATAAATAAAATAGTAAATTGAATAAGACAGAATAGACTAGCCTAAAATAAATAAATACAATAAATAGACGAATAGAATAGAATAGAATAGAATAGAATAGAATAGAATAGAATAGAATAGAATAGAATAGAATAGAATAGAATAGAATAGTTAAATAAATAAAACCATGAGCTAGTTAGTATTCTCTCAAGTGACTCCAGTATTTGTGTGTGGTCACTCTGAAGCCCGGGTGCGTTCAGGTGCTGTGTTCAGGTGTTATTTGCCAGGTACCTGAGGAATTTAAGCCCTCCCAGCGGGTCAGAGCAGCCCCCCAAAGCACGAGTCCCTTCGGAGCCAGCGGGAGCTGATCCCTGGCTCGGCCGTGCCGAGTGCGGGGCTCCTCCATGACCCGGAGCTCTCCAGAGTGCTGAACCTGGAGCCACCGCAGCAGCACCAGAAACAGAGACAAATCCCAGACGTTCCCGCTCCCCCGGGGATTTCAATGGATCCCTCTGCATGGACTCATGAACGTGCGTAGGATTCAGTGCATCCCTTTCCCTTTACATGGACTCATGAATGTGTGTAGGATCAGCACATCCCTTTGCATGGACTCATGAACGTGCATAGGATTCAGTGCATCCCTTTGCATGGACTCATGAACGTGTGTAGGATTCAGTGCATCCCTTGGCATGGATTCATGAGCGTGTGTAGGATTCAGTGCATCCCTTTGCATGGATTCATGAGCGTGTGTAGGATCAGCGCATCCCTTTCCCTTTGCATGGACTCATGAATGTGTGTAGGATTCAGTGCATCCCTTTGCATGGACTCATGAACGTGCGTAGGATTCAGTGCATCCCTTTACATGGACTCATGAACGTGTGTAGGATCAGCGCATCCCTTGGCATGGACTCATGAACGTGTGTAGGATTCAGTGCATCCCTTTCCCTTTACATGGACTCATCAACGTGTGTAGGATTCAGTGCATCCCTTTGCATGGACTCATGAATGTGTGTAGGATTCAGTGCATCCCTTTGCATGGACTCATGAACGTGTGTAGGATTCAGTGCATCCCTTTACATGGACTCATGAACGTGTGTAGGATCAGCACATCCCTTTGCATGGACTCATGAACGTGTGTAGGATTCAGTGCATCCCTTTCCCTTTACATGGACTCATGAACATGTGTAGGATTCAGTGCATCCCTTGGCATGGACTCATGAGCGCGTGTAGGATCAGCGCATCCCTTGGCATGGACTCATGAACGTGTGTAGGATTCAGTGCATCCCTTTCCCTTTACATGGACTCATGAACATGTGTAGGATTCAGTGCATCCCTTGGCATGGACACAGCATTTGGGCTCAGGGATGTGCCACCAGGGATAGGGCAGAGCACAAGGACAATGAACTGGGAACATTCACTGCACTCAGTTTAGCAGCAAAATTACACAGAGACCATTTGAAATCTAACATACAAAAATCACTGAGGGTTCCACACAGTCCATTCTTGCCAGATTTGCAACTAATTGGTGAATTCTGATGTGATTGTCATTTAAGATATAATTGTGTCTCTTTTATGAATTAGAAATGAAATAGCACATTTGGTGGGCTGAGTGAAATGCTTAAAATTATTTTACCTTAGCTAATCTTTCAGGGTCCCCAGGATGTCTTGGGATGACCTTCTGCAGTCTTTGGAAGCCGTAATCTATGGTAGGTTCATTTAAAGCTGGAAGGAAAACATCAAACCCCACCACATTATATGACTGTATCTAAACATGTATTTTTATATGGCTCTGTCTCCACAGGGCAACAAAGAAATCACGACTTCTGCACTTAAAACTGCTCCTATCTCCCTGGCTGACTTCTCATCCTCTATCAAGGGCTGAATGAATAATTTGCAGGATGCAGCAGCACTGTCACAAAATACTCCTTTAAGGATGAATGTTTCACTCTGAGCAAAACCATGACAGCAATAAAGCAAATTATGAGGCAAATACACACCAGAACAGGTCTTCTCCTGCTGGTTACAGAGCCAGAAATCAGACAGTCGTGTTTGCTCCTCTAATAAACACATTCCACACACGCCCCCAATGTTTTGCAGTCCTGAAGTAGGGCACAGCTATTCATTAGACACATTCCCTTCCCCACTTGTGTGTTCTGCATACGCTGCCACTTCCCTGTAATGATCTTAATCTCTGGTGGATAAACCAGGATATTTTGACCCAGATCCTCAGTTAGCAATAGCTGGCAGAGCCCTACTGGCATCGCTGATGATGATTTCAGAAAACTTCAGACACTTTCCTAGTCTCTGCTAGGAAATGGCAGCAATAATACTGGGATTTCTGATTATTCAAACTCCAATTTAAATTGGTGCAGAACCCAAAAGTCAGCTTGCACCATTCTGTGTGCTCTGGCTCTGCCTGCCTCCAACACCTCAGCAGTGCCACTGAGCACCAGCACAGTTACAGGGATGATTTTCTTTGAATTCCCTCATTCTTCAGAATGCACATTTTAACACAAATGACACATTCATGCTGAGGATTCTGTGAAGAATTTTATGACACATTTAATAAGTAACATATGTAAGTCCTTTAGCACTACCCTCAGTCAGTGCTGACTTAGACCTTCCTGTACCATTTGTGGTTCTTTTGGGAGGGAAAAAAATCTTTTTTTAAAATAACTGGCACTGGCACAGCTGAAAACCCCTGATTACAAGAGATGCTGATGGTTCTTATTGAATGATCCAAAGCATCCTGAGCACCACACAGGAGAACCTGAATCTTCTGCACCAGGAGAAGAGCCCAGGACATGAGACAGACTTTTACACTGATCCAGGTTCCCTGTTTATCCCTGTTCCTTGTTTGTCCCTGTCTGCCTTTGGTATAACAACATGAAGGTAAAAGGTCACATTCTCCACTGAGATACATTTTATATTTACTTTTTATTAAATAATTATGGCATGGCATGAAGTTTAAATATTACAGGAGATAATCAAGTGGGAATTGAGCAGAGAAAACCCAGACCTGAGAATTTAGTCTTGGCTATACTTAGAATGTCTTTGCTCTCCACTGGGAGCCATTCTGGTTTGCTCAAGGAGTTTAATAATACACATTTCAACAGCCACAGAATCTACATCCCGTTTGGGAAGAGGAGTTTTTGGGGGTGGGCTATTTTGCCAATAATCCTGAGAATTAGAGGCCAATTCTCTCAAGAGCCTAAACATCATTATGTGGCATTTCTCTTCTTGATCACAAATCTATTCATTTAAGTGATATATCTAAAGCTAAAGAAATGTGGAATATATAGGAATTCAAACATGTGAAATATACAGGGATTCAAATATATATAAAGTTACTAAAAATAGCTAGTGGGAATATGCAAAATGCTAATTCAGGAAGAAGAAGCTGGCTATTATTCAACAAACATTTTTCCAATGGATTGACATGGACAGTTTCATCCTGATAGATCAACAGCAGCAAATCATTTCCCAACAATGCTGAATTGTTCACAGGACTCAGCCATCTTGAATCAATGTGTACATTATGTCTTTCAGCACAAAGGTTTTCTGTACAGCCTGCAACAAAATTGCCCACTACTGGTTTTACTCATTGATGGAACAAAATATCTCTGTTGTGAAATCCTGTGAAAAACCAGTACCAAGTATTTGGAGGAGTAAATTGCACCTTCCCAAGTGGAGGCCAAAGATGAAGAATCCACCAGCAAGTTTAAGCAGCTTCCCAACAATTCCACTTCCACTGAGGAAAGAGCTGCTGGGTCAGGAGTGATTTATCTGTGTGTTACATAGAAATATGCTGGAATTATATCCAAATGCTTTGGGGTTCATGGATTCAGGGACCATAAAGAGGTCTGACACACAAGCAGGATGTTCATTGTTTCCTTGAAATCAGATCTCTGAAATTAAACCCCTCAGAAAATGGACTCAGGTACAAAATCCCTTTGGCAAACCTCAAATCCAGAGTTTCAGGCTTAAGGGGTCTCTTTAACTTCCCAAAACAGTTTAAAAAACTGGGCATGGCATGATATAAATTATGCACAAAAAGAGAAGCCACCTGGGGAATAAACTAAATTATCAGTGAGCCTGTAAACCTCTCCCTAGCACGACTGTTTTAACAACAGATTTGTTGTATAAGAGTAGGGACGGATCTAAATGTGTCACCAACTACCTGACTTGATTTATGTGAGGCTCAGAGTCTGGACAGTGCTTCCTCTTTGATGTTCTTTACCCCTCAAACCTGTGTTTTTACCTTAAACACAGCTATTCTGACTTGCTGGAATAGGAGGGGAAGGACAATTCTCACAGCTGAGCAAGTTCTCCCATGGCACTTGGCTGCATCTGCCCCTCTGTGCAGGGCCTGGCTGTGACCCCCTCCCAGCACAGTGCTGACACTGGAAGGGGTCACTGTCCCACCACCCATCCCAGAGGCTGCAGCAGGAGGGTGCATGACTGACCCTGAGTGGCAGCAGCCTCTGCTGCTCTCACCCTGGCAGATCTGGGAAAGGGCCACGTCCAAGGGCCTCCCCACAGCTCTGCAGCTCACCTTGGACTCACCCCACAAAGCACAGCACAGGGAAAACAGGAGAATCAAAGTCTGGATATCTCTAGAAATATCCTGAACCCACAAAGCTGTGGCAGAGGGAGAGCAGTTTTTGCAGTGGGCTGCCCAACCTTTAAGGAGATAACAGAGAAAAGGCACCTGTGGCATCAAAGTTTGAATCATGGAATGGTTTGGGTTGGAAGGGACCTTAAAAATCATCTTGTTCTACCCTGCTGCCATGGGCTGTCACACCTTCCACTAGTCCTGGATGCCCCAAGCCCTGTCCAACCTGGCATTGGACACTCCCAGGGATGGGGCAGGCACAGCTTCTCTGGGAAACCTGTGCCAGGTCCTCACCACTCCCAATGGGAGGAATTTCTTCAGTAAATCTCACCTAAATTTCCCCTCTTTCAGTTTGAACCCATTACTCCTTGTCCTGTCACTACAGATCTTGATGAAGGGTCCCCCTCTGGTTTTCCTATCAGCCCCCTCAGATCCTGGAATTCTCTATTTCCCCATGTCTCTCACAGGCTAAAGCAGTGACAGCAGGAAGTGCTTTGTCACCTCAGCTTTTTCTGTCCAAGGGAACTCACTTTTCCAATTTATGGAGCTCTCTGCATCCTTGTGAGTGTTGTTTCTCACAAGCAGAAAACAAGAGCTCCAGTCTCCTTACAAGATTTAGCAAACCAGCACCTTCCCATCTCTGGATCCTGGCACGGAGGCTGATACAGCACAACCCAGAGCCCAGCCTCTCCCACAGATGATTTTATATTGCTTTGCTCTGACAAGGTAACCCCTGGAGGATTTCTGCTCAGCAAGGAAAATTATGTTCCAAATCTCCCTGATATACACATTTCCAGGTTAGCATCTCTGTGACAAAGTAAATGCAGAGCTGTGATCAAACTGAACTAGGAAAGCCTACAAGACGTGCCCTCAGCTGGCATAAACTGGTGTGTTATTAAAGCCAAGGGAACTATAATGGAACCACTTACAGCAGCAGAGAATTTGAATTTGTGTCGTATTAAAAGCAGAATATGAGGCTACAGCAAGATTAGCAGCAGAGAACAAATGTCTTTTTATTCCAGGAGCAGCTGATGAAAGGAAAGCAATTCAGAACAGGGATGTGTGTGCAACCTGTATCCTCACCAGATGAAGGCACACACAGGGACTGAGTGCTTGGTTGTGGTTGTGGGATCTCATCCTGTTGAGATTTTTACCTCAGATGCTTTCAGAGAGGGTTTTGACCTCAGACCATGGTGGACAGTAGACTGAGGGGGGGCACCTAGTTGGGCCACAGTGGGAACTGTGGGTTCCTGGGAGCCAGTGTGCAAGCAGGACTATCCTACCTTGGGTCAGGTTTCCAGTTCTTTATGCCTGTTGGTTCAGGACCCTTTTCTGATAAGGTTCTGGGTTCATGTTTGGGATGGGACCTTTGCTTTCAGATGCCCCCATGCCTGGCTGTGTTTGCCCTGCCCATGAGTCCATGGAATCTGCCTCTGTAACCTGTGGTTGTCACCTTTTGTTATTTTCACTATTAAAGTTTTGTTTTCCAGGCTAATCCATCGCTCCCATTCCTCATTGTTAGCCAGATTCTCCCAGCCAAGCCGAGCAAGGAGATCACAGTGAGCTTCCAGCTCCTTATGTTGTGATTTAAAAATAGGCTTTTATCTCTCATTTGAAGTATTTCATCTCTTACTTCAGCTGCTAAAGTTGGTTCAGCCACTGCCATTCCCCTTCAGCGAGCCATTTGTCTGGGTTTTTGCTGTACTCCCCAGCACATGGTTCCATGTCTACAGAACCCTGCTGGCTTCACTCTGGCAGGAAGTTTTCCATGTGGGAACTTTATGGAAAAGTCCACACGTCCCATTTTGGTGAGGAGAGAGGAGAGGAGGCCGATGGCCGGGTTGCAGCAGCCCTGAGTGAGAGCGCTTGGGAGTGGAAACACTGAGAGCCCCAGAAGTGCAGCAGTGCCAGCACAGCACACTCTGCAGAAGCCTGACATAAAGACACCTTACAGGACACAATGAGCTCCCACAGCAGCCTCACTGTGCCAGTTAGATTAACCCTTGAAATGTATAGCTAATTTTTATATTAATCTTTCCAACAGTTTCAAACAATCTTAGTGTGACTCCTTCCAAAAAAAGAAAAGAAAAAAAAAGAAAGAAAAGCTCAAATATAATCAGGCTGAATGGAAATATTTGGTTGTATATTCTGTAGGCAGACCCATGTCGTGACAGCAGTTGGGAAAAATATTCATGTGGAGTAAAAATGCTTTATGAAACCTCCTCCTTACACCCCCAAATGTCACCACTGCCAGAGTGGCCTTGGATGAGCAACAGGGTAAATTAATTAATGAATTAATTAATTCAAACCAATAGCAATCACCAACACAGCTCCTGCAGCCCAAATCCCAGGCACCCACCTGTGTAAATGAACCTGCCTGGTGCTCCTTTGCAGAACTGTTTGGATTTGTAGGACAATGTCACCTCCACCACGCCGGGGATGTGCCGGGGAGGCGTCTGCACGCGGATGGCGTGAGGTGTGATCAGCTGGGAACAGCAACAGGACAGCGCCATCAGGGCTCTGCTCTATCCTTTCACTTCACCAGTAAATTACAGAAAAGTTTGGGTTGGAAGGACCCTAAAGATCACTCAGTCCCATCCCCAGTGAACACCTTTCTCTGTCCCAGATTTCTCCATGTCCTGTTCAACCTTGCACACTTCCAGGGATGCAGCAGCCACAGCTTCTCTGGGCTGCCTGTACCAGGGCCTCACCCTAAAAAATGTCATCCTCATTTCCAAGTCTACCCTTGTTCACTTTAAAACCACTCCCCCTTGTCCTGCCATCACAGGCCTCAGTAAAAACTCTTTTTAAAACAATTATCACTATAGATCAGCAGAGGGATACCCCTGAGTTAGATCCTCGCCTCCAGGGAGAGGATCACACACTTTAGGATGAATTGCCATCAAGAAACTTGTACTGTTAAGCCCATTGGTTAATTGATGGCTTATTCCTGGGCCCAGATGGATTTTTTTTCTCCTTCCAAAATTTAAACCCTTTCTTTATTTCTCTACCTTTGCTTATGTAAATAAACCTGTGTAAATAATAAACCCTGCGGAAAAACTGGTAGAGTAACATTCATTAATTTCAACAGTGGGTAAAAAAAGATATGGGAATATCAAATGTCTCCTTCAGCTCATATCAGGAGACAATTTCTAATAATTTCTTTGATTTTATAGACACCTAGAATTGTTCAGTTCCATTCTGGGTATCATTCAATAATAACACAGAGCAAGGAAAACACATTCCATAAATTCCCTTCACACAGGTTTCTGTGTCCCACCTCACACAGCACCATGGAACAGGAGCAGGAATTAACCCCATTCCTCCTCAGAAAAGGGAAGTCTCCCCAGCTCAGGGGCAGAGGGGCAGCTGTACCCACCTCACTCCACACCAGCATGGTCCCAAACACCACCTGCAGCCCATCGAAGAAGTTGTCCCCGATGATGATCACCATGGCTCCCCCCGTGGTCCACCCCTCGCTTGGGCTGATGGCTTTGATGCAGGGCGTGGCTGCACAGAACAAAACCCCATCAAAACAGCTCTTTAAGATGTCTTTTTTTATCTCCCCAACAGCTTTGAGGCCTGGGTGTAAATCCCTGGAGCAATTCCTGTAAGTATCAAACATCCCAAGTGATGCAAAACCTGCATCACTGGTGGAGAGCTGCTCCATCCATCCACACCTGGGAATTCCTGAGTTCCCACTGCTAGCAGAGGCCTAGGACAAGTCCCTTCCAGCCATTCACCCATGAAGGCTTCTTACCACTCCACAAACCCCAGTATGCTGATAAATAAATAAACAAATAAACAAACAAATAAATAAATAAATAAATGTGTTTTCTGCCTTGCAAGTGTTAATTACTTGCCTATTCATTAGTGGCACTTAACATCGTGCCATTAAAGCCTAATAGGCCAACTGTAGTGGGTGTAAAAATGAAATGCTTAAATGATTGTGCAGAGACTGCTTAAAAAAACAAAATAACACCCACTGATTAGCATATGATCCCACAGACACAAACCCTGTGGAAAAAAAGGTAGAGCCACATTCATTACATTTATCAATGGGTGAAAGAAGATATGGGAATGTCAAATGTCTCCTCCAATTCATATCAGGAGATAATTTCTAATAATTTTCCTGATTTTATAGAGCCTTTAATTTTTTTTTTATTTCTCTCTTCCATTTGCTCAAGGCCTATGGACTATGCATCCCATCAGGAACCCAATATGGTTTCCAGGCCATAACCAAAGTCAATCCATCACTCCATTCCCAATGTTGACAGGGTCAGAGGTGGAGGGGAACTTTGGCAGTGCTCCAAAAACATGAGACTCCTTTGAACAGCCAGTCAATCACATCCAATCAGTCAAGGAAAAACTGGATGGCTTCCTAGGCTAGGAATCCTGGGATTTTCCTTCTACCATTTCACTGCCCGCTGGGGGAGAATTAACACCACTCCGAATTCTTTACTGATTCAATCATTTTCTTCCAGTTCATTAATTCTTCTTTTAGGTTGATACAGGGCACAGTTAAGAAGCGGGGCAGCAAAACATTATAATGAAATAATATCCCTGCTTGTCTTTTCTACTAACATCACCAGCTCTTCTCACTTTCAGTGGCAGCAGGAGAGGGAAAAGCAGGCACTGATAGCACTTTCCAGCATTTTCCAGTCGTTTTTGAGCACTGTCTGTGTGAGGGAGGCGGAATGTTTTGGGAACGAAGAGGGAGAGGAGGGGCCGAACGTTTTGAAACTTAACAGATACAAGAATTTGTAATTGCTTGAATACAGTCCCCAACCCATCCTGGAGCTGGCCATGAGTCTGGCTTAGCCAAACAAACTCACATCAATTAGTGTCAGCTCCCTCTGCGCATCGTTAGGCTCCGTGCACAGTTTGTTTAAGGGAACCAGTGACACTTTTTCATACACATCTTGTGCTGGAACGGCTCTGTTTAACTAAGATGTCATCTTGCCTAATTTGCCTGAAATCAAATCTATCCCAGCTGAATGAGAGAGCTGAAATTTAGATAACACTTAGTGTTTCTGTGTTTTTCATCTTTGCAGTACATACTAATTAATAAATTGCAGGGGGATGGGGAGTCAGTCCCTTAGATGTGAGGAGGATCATATTTTGCATGCAGTAGACACTGTTTTCCTGCCTCTGCCTTCCCCAAACCCCCTGAGGCTCTGCAATTCCCCCTTAGCTCTCCTTCCCTCCTGAAAACAAACAGAAGTGGAAGAATGGGTAATTTCTGCTCTGCTCTCCAGACAAAACTCCCACCTTCTGAGGGGTCGAGTCTTCTTGCTCTCCGCCCGTGCTTGGAGTTGTTGTGCACAAACATGTTGTCAGACACTGCCAGCACGTGCCCATCCACGTTCACTGTTGTTGATAGCACCACCTGGATATTTAGAAAGAGAAGGAAAAAACAGCCAGATAAGCAATTTATTTGAAATTCAACTTGTTAAGGATTAATTATTCAGTTCAGCTAAACTTTACACCCTTGTTCTGTAAAATGGCAGCACACCCTGCAGGATTTAAGAAGGAGAGAAAATATTTTCAGCCTTCATTCAGTGCATTAATTGCATTTAACACAGCATCCTGTGGGCTGTATAGAAGCCTCACTGTAAAATGACCCAGTTCCTGCAGGATGCAAACTCCATGAAAACAGGACCTAATATCATGCCTGGGTTTGATATGTGAGTATATGGTGCCTCCTGAAAAATCATCTGAGCCTGAGCGCCCCAAACCAAGCAGCAGGTTTTAAACATCAACCTCCATGACTGGGCTCCAATCTGAATTCTTAGAGGAAATAACTGTATATATTAATTAATTCCACTTTAGTTTTACTGTATCCAAAGCTCTAAATCCCATCAATCCAGATAAAGATGTGTGACTTCAAACCACAAACTTTTGGGAAAAAACAGTGTTTTAACTCCTGAAAGAAGATGCCCTCTGACTGAGTGGGTTTGACCATTAGTTGGTGTAAATGAGCTTAATTCCATCCCACTGCCACACCTACAGTGCAACACAGCCATGGAGAGTCAAACCCTGGATGTGTTCATGGATTTTCACAGCCTCAGATGTCACAGCTGAGGTAAGAGAATGTCAAGCTCTAATTGTTGATAAAACTCTATCCAGCACAGAGCAGGAGAGACCTTGCCCTCCCCAGGCTTAGGCGAGCTTAAAGAATACTTTCTTTCTCGAGACAACTTTAATTCATTCCAAAAGGCTCTTGTCATCCTGTACTCTTATACTTCTCAAGCATTCTTGTCACAGAATGTGTTGCTTTTGTGTGCCAACTGATTTCCTCATTCCCATTAGGGTGGGGTGTGACTCCATCCAAAGGGAACGTTTCCCGCATGACATAGCTGAGCCCACTCAGATGCACTTCATTATTTTCCCTTCAACAATGGAAATAAATTTTAGTCTCTCACTGGCCAGCCCAGAACACACTGTGGCAAAGGGGAATAGGCCTGAATTATTCCAGTGTCTGAAATATTTACGACAAGTGTTTAAATTGCAACCAAATGTAAATAAAAAGTGTGTCTTGTATATACAGTTACACTATGGAACAGAGACATCTCTGAGCTCACTTACACGAGTGGAATAATACACACCCACCTGCTCCCAGGGAGAGAATAGAGGCAGACTTCAAGTGTTCACACATAGAATAGAGTCATGGAATGTCCTGAGTGGAAAAGGGACCCACTGGGATCATCCATTCCAGCTCCTGGCCCTGCACACACCCCAAAATCCCACCCTGGGCACCCCTGGAGCAGTGTCCAAACCCTCCTGGAGCTCTGGCAGCCTCAGGGCTGTGCCCATTCCCTGGGGAGCCTGGGCAGTGCCAGCACCCTCTGGGGGAGGAGCCTTTCCCAAAATCCAGCCTTTCCCTGATCCCCAACCTTTTCCTGGTCTCCAGCCTGACCCTCCTTGGCACAGCTCCAGCTGTTCCCTGGGTTCTGTCCCTGTCCCAGAGCAGAGGTCAGTGTTGGAATGACCATTTGGGTTGTGCACAACACAAGAGCCACATTTTGGTAGGAGATGTAGAGACCCCCACAGCAATGGCAGAGTAATGGCAAGAACCAGTCCAGAAGACAAGTGCTAAGCATCCTCTGCTCCCTGAGCCAGCAGGAATGGAAGATGCACTTCTAGACCTCTCTCCATGTCTGGTTCCATTTTTATCCACGTCTCCCATCCATGACAGGAGGGCCAGAGCTGCTTGGCCTGTCACAGGCTGGGACCCAGGGTGAATAAACAGAGCATTCTCATGGACAGGACAAGATGCAAAGTTCAGATCTGGAGCAGAACCTTCTCGAAGTTTGGGACCTTTTTTGCTGTAACCTGAATTTCTGCAGAGACCTTTGTCATTGGTACACCACCACCACCCAACTCCTCATCCATGGTGTGGAGAAAGGACATGTGAGAACATGGACATCAAAATGACTGAATTTCTTCACTTTGCCCCAGCTGTTCCCTCTTGCCTGATGGAGACCACAATACAATTGTTTTATTCTGGAGATTCAAAGCCAATGTTTTATGGATAAAAGGAGGAGGAATGTGCATTCCACCATGGTCTCTAACTCCCAGGCCCTTCCCTTTCACAAGCCAACTGCTTTCCCCCAGTGAGTATTTCCTGGGTCATGAAGGGTGACCCTTTCCATCTGGAATCAATCAGTCAACTCCTGACAACTTCCTGAAACACCTCACTCCATTTCCTGTTCTCTCCCCCTTCCCTCTTTCCCCCTGGTTTGCTTCACTCTTCAAAACTGCAGGCCACAGCAGCTTAATGTTAGAGGGTCAGACACAGTTAGACTCCAAAACACTACACAAGAACACCTTTGACCTTCAAAAATCTTTACATCTTAGCTAAACAAATCAAGGTCAACATTTCTTACCATTACCTTGTTAACCATTTCTATGCACTTTTGCCAATACCCTCCTGAACACGTATATATCAACAACACTTGTTCTCCCAACGTCGTAAAATAGTCCAAGCCCTTTTTAAAAAACCCTGTATTTAGTGCTGATGAAAGGTGATGTGCAAACTTCCCTGGAGATTTAAACTCTGACTTTTGCCCACACCACTGGCAAATGGTTCTGGGTAGTTTTTCTTTTCCTGCCCTGATGGCACCACTTCTTGTGTATGATAATTTGACTTCTTTGCCTATTCTCTGTGGATGATCTTTTACCTAACACCATTTGTTAATGCAAAATTTAATCTAAAGGAAATGATCTGAGAACAACAAAATAGTTCAGGTAGGCCATGGGTTCTGGTAAGTGAGGCTGAGGGCCAAATTTTAGGCACAGACAGCATAAAAACTTAAGATTTTGTGCCACCCAAAAGCTGGAGTAAACTGTCACCTCTGCTGAGGTTTCAGAGCACAGCAAGCAAGAAAGAAGTAGAGAGGACAATGTGTTATTCCTTCATCCTTCCAAACACAGATCCCATCTCCCTCAGAACCCCGGGGAATTAAGGATTCTAAGCTGTTTTCACACTCCTTGAGGTTCTCCCTGCCAATCTGCAAAGGTCTTCTTATCAGCTGAGAGGCCACAGCCATAAAGCAGTGGTACCCCAGCAGTCCTGGGGAAATGCTGGAGCTGTATCCACATTATTTTTGTTTCCCAGGTGGATTTCTGTAAGGCAATCCTTGCTCAGAACCCACAGGGAGGGTTCACCTCCCGTGACATCCAGCCAGAGTGTCTTTAGCACTTTAAACTCGGCTTCTCTGAGCCCTACTGCCCCTCTTTCACCTCCCTGCACAGCTCAGGGGGTTGTGTTTCTTTACAAACCTTCACCTGGGTACTACACATTTCCCTCCCCCAACTGTGTTATATCAGTATTTTTATATTCTAAAGTGTGCTGCTCTTCAAATCACAGATATGCAAATCCATTCACATCCTCAGATATAAAATCTGTATCGGTCACAGACACCTATTTAGACATATGGTACAAACATTCCAGGCATACAGGCATTTACTTACATGTAACATATCTCATCACTGTGTAAATGATCTCTCTCAAAAAATTCCTGTTACCATTCCAAGTGTGGAAAAAATTCTTTATGACATTGTACATCTGGAAACAATATTGCATTCCTGATGCACTTTCCCTTGTAACTCTCTAGTCACAGCACCATGTTATTTTAACTTTAAAAAAAAAAAACCACCCTGTTATGAGGATTTAAAATTATTATTATTATTATTATTATTATTATTATTATTATTATTATTATTATTATTATTATTATTATTATTATTATTATTATTATTATTATTATTACTATATTCCAGCTGAGTGGAAGGAAAGATGTCAGGCCTCATCCTGCTGCCTGGACTTGGACAGGGCTCCCATTGATGTCAACAGGAATTTTGGTTGAGGGAGTAACACAGGAGGAGAGCCTGGATAAAACGGGTTTGCCTCAGAGTTGGATTAGGAATAAGATAAACAATGTGGAAAATGCCAGCAGCCTCACTCTACTCAAAACTTCCATGGAATTCTTTGGGAAATCCTCTCCAGGACCCTGATCCTGCAGACTGGGGGCTGACAGCAAACTGGGCACCCTACCTTCCCCCCAGGGAAGCTGAAGGTTCTTGGGACACAGCCTTGGACACCACTCCTGGGTCACTGACACCTTGTCTCCTGCTGCTATCCACAGACAAACCACGGAGCTGCTTTCCTAAAATCATTTGCAGCCATTTCCACCTTCTGCCTTTGACACTCGTCTTGTTTTAAGGCCTGGTGATGAGGGAATTTATGGCTCACCGCCTAAATTTATTCCTAGTCAGTTTATACTTAACATTAGCTTTAAAATTATTATTTCCCTTCCTGACCTTCCTGAGGGTAATTTCAGAGAGCAGTTCCACCCCTCCCCAGTGCAAGTATTTGGGCCAAGCTCTTGTCCTGCCCCTGTCCCCTTAATGACCCATTCCTGCACCTGTTCCAATGTAATTTTGCTCTCCATTGGCTGTGGTTAATCCAGTGTATTGTACCCAAACAAGAATTCAGAGGGGCCCAACACAACAAATCTGCCTCCTTTCTGCTGGCAGTCTGAGACTGAGTGGATCTCATCTGTGGTTTGTTTTTAATGGATGAGACATCACTCTGGGAACTCTTTCCCCATGGATATTTGGCCTTCAGATCTGAGCACATTAAGCTCCTTGAGTACTTTTTCTCTTGCAATTGAGTCAGTCCTTCCCTTACTCACTCAGAATATAAAATAACATCACCTTTTGTTGGGTCAGTCAGAACCCGATGAAGAAATCTGCCCCCTCCAGGAACAGGCCCAGGCTCTGCTCACAGCAGCTGCATTTGTTTTGCAATCTCTGCCTGGGAAATTAGTCCCCCATCATGATTGTTTCGTGTAGTATTCACCTCTACCAGCAGCTCAGTGATCCCTGTCCATATCCCAGCCTGACCACGGGGGACTCTGGCACAGTCCTTCCCCAGCAGCCTGAACAGGATTCCTATTTAGAGCAGTTATGTTTTATCCTTGCCATCCTTTTTGCTTCCTACAGCCTACATTCCTAACTCCCAATATCATCCCACCCCTCTTAATAATTTTCCATTTCCCTGAGTGCCACAGAGCCCTCAGAGCTCTGGATCAGAGTGAGCTGGGTGAAATCCCAGCCCCAGCCAGCTCTGCTCACGTGCCTGATGATGAACTGATCCAACCACTCCGAGGTCAGGAAGGAAACCTCCCCAGGGGTGCACCTTGTTATTTTTCCTTTCTCTTTCTCCCTAGAGCATCTAGAGGAGGGGGGGTACCTGCCAGGAAACATTCCATGTCATGTTTTCTGCTGAAAACAGAGGGCAATTACTGACCTTTCTCATTTTGCTGCTAAAAAAGGACATTGGTTCAAAGCCGACCACTGCTAGAACCAATGTCTGCTGCCTGCTACCCCTCCCTGGCACTGCAGGACCTGTTTAATCACTGTGCTCCTGGAGGAAACAGAATTCCCAACCAACAGGAGCCTAATGTGTGAGCACCAGGTCTCAGCTGGAGCATTTCAGCTCAAGAGCCTCATCTTAATTCTACAGAATTATTGTCCCCCTTTACACACCGCTTGTTACCACTAAAGTATCATTGGGCTTCAATCAAGTTCTGCAGGAGAATTCCTCAGTAAATGGAGAGCATAGTTTTTGGGGTTTTTATTTTTATTTTAAGTTCCATTCCTGGCAGAATCCCTCACTGAGAACACAGCCTTGACTAACAATACCTATGTAAACTCAATTTGCAGAGGAGCTGAACTCAAACCCTGTGTTTGAATAAGTAATTTTGGGGTGATTTTTGCCTCAGTTTTCCACCCATCAGCTTTATTTGGAAATATTTTAATTTATAAATAACCAATATTTGTTTCAGTTAAATTCACAAGGACATACTGCTTGATCTCTGTGGGTTTTGGGCAGCCATCAAGTAACTATGAAAGTACCCCTTAGTTCTAGAAATATTCCCTTTCCATTAGTTCTAGAAAGAGTCTCTTTCCCTGCTTTAGCCACTGACAGACATTGAAGAAGTGATTCACAATAAAATCATGTTACTACAGGGGGAAAAAAAACTCACTAAAATAATGATCACACATTCCTTAACTTCTGATGTAAAACATAGTTTTCAACGGCACAAAATCATTGCATTTGGTTAAAAAAGGAAGGCAAGAGGATCACAAAGCAGCTGGCGTTGCTCTCCAAACTAAAGAATTATAGTAAAAAAACCACAACTCTTCGGGCATCTGGAGCTGCATTAAATTTACAACACAATGTTAATGCAACCTTTCCTCCCTTTTCTCTCCCCACCCCCCTTTTTTAATGATACACATGAAATCTAAGATTTAATTTCTCTTAATATATTACTAGTATAATATGAAATATCTAAATCTTGTAATGGCTCTGGAAGTGAGGCTGGGGCCAGGCTTGGACACTGGATCCAGTGCCTTGGAGCTTTGGGGATGAGCCAAGCCAAGCCCAAACTGTGCAGCTTCACACCCATCTTTAATCAGAAGCATTAGCTTGATGCTCTTCCATCATGAGTAACCATTGCTCTGTGCTGGAAAACTCAGTAGGATGCATTGTAGGGCACTATTTCCACATCTCATATTTGTACTTGTGTCTCATCAACAAAGCCTCAGGTCTGGGCTTTCATTCAGGCTCCATTAAAGAGCAAAAACACTCTTGGACAAGACCCTTTCAGGCCCAGGTTTCAGCAGTGATTTTAATGAGAACTTTGATAGAAGGATTTTCTCTGCTCTTTTGTTTAATAACCACAGAAGAAAAGGAGTATCCTGATGTGTCCTGGAGGTGTGATAGGCACTACTCCATTGAAAATGAAAATATTTGGTTCTGCAGGAGAACACAGATAGGAATTAAAGCACACTTAGATGAGCATTGCTGCAGAATTCTGTTTGCACAAGGAAAGCCAAGTGCTTGGAAGTGTCTGGAAAAGGAAGGACTTAATAACAACAGCTGTACAAATAATTTATTGGGGGAAAACCAGCAGAATTCTTAGATATGGCCCAAGACTGAAACATAGTGAATTAAATAATGAAATGAATAAACCACTCTGCTGCCCTGTGGTTTTTGAGCCTGCTTTTACTCTGCTCACAGGTTCTGCACTGGCAGGATGCACAACTACCCCTTCAAACTTAATAGACAGCTCTGCACATTCATTACTTTGCCTGGTGAATATCTTAACAATTAAAATGAAAATTAACGTGTCCAAAGTGTGCAAACAGACCACTAATATTTTAAAGTAATTTTTTTCCCCCACTTTTGACTTTCAGGGTTGCTGACAGGCCATGCCCAACAAGCAGCAGGCAAAAAGAATTTATCAAAATTTTAAAACAGAAAACTCAACAAACACAAAAAAAATCAACCAAAAATAAAAGAAGTGTCCAGAGGCCACTGGAGTGTTTAAGAACACTCCTAACTTTGGTGATGTTCAGGGAAGTAATGATGATGTCCTTAGAAACCAGGAGGCAGACAGAAAACAAGCTGTCTTTGCCCATTGTCCTTCCTGTTCATCATGGCTAATTTGCCTTGGAACACGGAGCTTTGTTATTCCCAAGGTGTCAAATTTTAGCAATTTGAGCCACTTTTTGTATCTTTTTTTATCCACACTGACCTCTGCAGCCCAGAACAAAGCTCAGCAACCCATGTGTCCAGCTCTGAAGCAGCCTGAATGAAGATCCTGCTCTCACTCAAAACCTCAAGAATTCTGTCATTTGTCTCAAAGGTTTTCATTCTGTAACTCTGAGAAAAGGTTGACATTTTGGGGGGGGGTTGATAAAAACTAAACTGAACTTAGTGGTTTTAAAGCCTGATCTTGATTAATTTGGAGGCCTGAGCTGAACTCTCACACTGAGACTCCCATGGACTGAAGGTGCAGGAGGAGTTGAAGTTATCCCAGAGAAACAGAACCCTGGAGTTTCACTTGGATCTGTTTTCCCAGCTTGGCACGTTTGGAGGCAGAAAACCCAGCTGAGGAGTCTATCCCAGCTCATTCTCCTCAATAAAGTGCTGATTTTGGTACAGAGATCAAAAGCAAGGCCAGGCTCTCTCCCATGCAGGAGAGCTGCCAGGTGGATGGGCTGAGGAATGAAGGAATTCCATCCTCAGCCACGGGACCCTGCAGGATTTGGTTCTGTTTCCCTGTTTAAGGTTTCCCTGGACATCTGAGGGCTCTGTCACATCCCCATTCAGGTGAGGTGACACCAAGAATAATGCTAAGAACACGGACAGATTTCTGCCCCCCCCAAAAAAAGTTTGATTCAAATTCCTCCTTCAGCTCAGCATCTGATGGACATCAAGGATTTGAGGATTTTTTGGGAGTAGCCAGCACGGGTTTGAAATCAGAGCTGAATTTCTCCAATATTCCAATGTGTTTGGGTCCAGAATTTCTCTTTTGGCAGTTACAGCCAATATTCTGTGTATTATGGCAGTGTCTCAGGTCCCCAGGTGTTAATCAGGAGAGCCCTGGGCATGATTTTTTACAAACTCAGAACAAAACCCCCCAAAAAAGGAGATTATTTATGTTTCCTGACATTCCACAATCAGTTCTTCTTGCTGGCTCCAAAAGCCAACAAGATGTGTTTACATGCTGTAAAAGAGATTTTCTTTTGCTTTCCAGATTTTTTAGCGTTCTTGGCAGATGATAACTAATTGCTGGTTCTTTTCTTTATGGAAATTGCCACTTGAAAAAAACCTCACTATAAATTCCCTAACAATGAGCACCTCTTTTTTTCTCACGTCTTATCATCTCTAAAAAACACAGAGTGAAGAAGTCACTGCAGTCTCTTTAAACTACTGCTGAAAAAAATTAGGTTGGTCAGGAATTTTTCTTTAGATTTCTTCATGCTCCAAACAAAAAGCTAATAAAATTTTTTTTTTCCTGCATTTCTTTAATTTTTCTGAGCTTTCAGAAGATTTTGTTTTGCAGGATTTCTCGTAAAAGTTGAAACTTTTTTTTTTAAATTATTAATTTTTTCATTGCTAGCAGAACCGGAAGAAAAATAAAAATCACTTTTTCTATGAGAACGTATTTTGAAGTCTGAAGCAACTCTGTAAACTCCTGTGGAGTTTTAACTCCATTTATAAATAAGGAGGATGATGTAAGCAACCCCATTTGGAATCAGAGATGAAAAGAGAGGGAAAGGGGCTCATCAAAGGTCCCCCAGAAAAGCTGGGGTGCAGCCCAACCACCGATTGCATGGCTGTGATCAGCCTTGCCCCAGAGTCAGCTCCAGCCCCACTTTCTGCCCCTTCCCAGGGAGCTGCCAGCACATCCAGGCTGTCAGAGCTGCACCGTTCCCTTGCTGCTGGACCCGGGGCTGAGCTACAGGTGAAACTGTTATTTCTTAAACAGAGCTGCCGAAAAGGTGAGGGCAGGAGAGCCTCTCCTCTCCTCTCCTCTCCTCTCCTCTCCTCTCCTCTCCTCTCCTCTCCTCTCCTCTCCTCTCCTCTCCTCTCCTCTCCTCTCCTCTCCTCTCCTCTCCTCTCCTCTCCTCTCCTCTCCTCTCCTCTCCTCTCCTCTCCTCTCCTCTCCTCTCCTCTCCTCTCCTCTCCTCTCCTCTCCTCTCCTCTCCTCTCCTCTCCTCTCCTCTCCTCTCCTCTCTTATAGTGACCATCGCTATTTTGGCTTCTTGGTTTGTTGTTGTTTTTTAAAGGAGCTGAAGGGAGGATGTGTTAGAAAGCAAAAAATAACAGGGAAAGAGGTAGGAAATGAGGAGGTTGCTTGTGTAGCACGTACAGAGCTACTTTGAACAATTCTGAGGCATCTAAATATCACAAGCACGATCCCTGCTGTGGGCAGCTGGATCTGCGAGTGCTTTGCCCGAGGGTGTCAAATCAAATATCCACTGCTGGTTGGTACAGTACAGCACTTCCCCCTGGGGATTCAGGGTGGAGAAAGAGGGAAGGAAAAGAAAGAAAAAGGGAAAAAAAGGTTTAAACACAACAAATGGAGAAAAACTGAAACACTGTCTGATATGGCTTTTGTCATCATGTTTGTTAGGAGCAGTGTGGGAGAGAGGAGATGGGAAAGGAGAAGAACAGAGGCAGACAGGTTAATGCTGAGCCTTGTAAGACTTACCTGGAATCGTCTCATATCTCTTGGGTTTCCTGCTGTTTTCAAGCAATTCTGATTGCACTTGAGAAAAAATTTTAGGAAGAATCTGGAAAGAGAAAGAACCAGATCACTTCTGTTAACCACAGCAAGAGGTGTTGTTATATTCTGGTTTAAAATGTACATGAAGTGGTTTGCATCATAGTGGATCTTACAGGACTGCAAGAATTTATCAAAACACAAACAAGCCAAACTCTAATAAATGGAATTTGCAAAAAAGAACAGGTAAAGTATAACCAGTGTGACTGAAATCCACCGTGGTATAAGTGAACATCATTCCTCTGATCTACACCCACTCCCTCTCCACAGGTTTGACCACACAATTTTAGTCTCTTTCTTATCTCTCCCTCGCATTCAAGGTGTTTCTTTGGCTGTCTGGAGGGACTTCCCATGAAACAATATAGAAGGATAATGGTATTGTGGAGACCACAAAACCAACAGGGCAACCCCGAGGCAGATAAGCCTTGGAATGTATGAAAAACCCAGGAGCAAACACAGCTCAGAGAAGAATCTGATGAGGATTCATCCTGATGATGTTTTTTTCTGCTGAAGATTCCTGTCACAAAAGCAGAGGAACAGAACTGCCAAAAGCCCAGATTGTTCCTACCTAGATTTGGAGGGAGGAGAAGGAAAACACGAGCTCAAGTGAAACATGACAGCTCAGGCTGTCCGAGCAGATAAACCCATTAATATCCCACAAAGTTCTCGTGCCAATTATTTTTGCTCTGTCACATACACCCATCTTCATATGGTTTATTATTCTGTAGAGTTTAGCTTGTCATGTACCCAGGTTGAATCTCCAGCCTGTTTGGTGACTCACCCAACACTGCATGGAGATTTTAGAGATTTTAGAGTTTAGAGAAATATTAAGCAGGAATTTTTCCCTAAGCTATTCCACCAAATTTTGTCTCACATCCACGGAGGAAAGGATTCACCCCTTTGTTTTCTGATTGAATCTGGATATTTCAGAGGTGAAGAAATTGTGTGAAAAGCTACAGTTGTTGGAACAAACAAGTCTTCAAAATTTAGGCATAAGCAAGAAATATTTTGGCATCCTCTGTTGCAAGTGAAAATATTCTCCGTGATTCTTTCTGTTTCTATTTGTCAGACAAGATGGGTTTAACCGCAACAATTATAATTAAAAAAATAAATCAAAGACTTTGAGATAGATTTAGAAGGAAAAATAGTCATATACAAGAAAAAATAAATAGTTGAAGAATTGATTTTGAATACAAAGAACAAGTTATTTATTTATTTCTCTTGCTGAGTGCTTGCCTTTAAAAAAAAATAAATCTGCTTTTGCAGTAAGTTAAAGTCCCAGGTGAGCCAGGCCTATTTCCCTTTCTGTTACTATGACAACGATTTTTTACCGCAGTCCCTAAGTCCCTTCAGAACTCACACATTCATGCCTTGAATTAGAACTTTAAAGGAGAAAGATGGATATTTCCTGGGTTTACCAACAACACCCTCCAAACCAGCCCCAGCACAAGACAATAACACAGAAATCTGCTCCCCTTGTTAGTGCCACTTTCTCTGCACTACTCCCACCACAAGATTTCTCCTCCATCTGCCCAAAATACAAAGAAAAAGCCACGGGTTGGATCCATTTGTGTGTTGCTTGAACAAACCAAACCCCTCTGCAAACCTCACCCACAAAAAAGACACAGATTGTACCATGTAAAACCACTGCCCAAAACCCACCCTGGCCAGGGACCCTTTTCAATTAAAATGTCCTCTTTTTTTACTATTATTCCCTTTAATATCTTACAAATATATTAGATATTTTTAAAATGTTTATTTTCTCAAGGTGAGACTGTTATTTTCTCCACATTTCCTTCTCATTTCAGGTCTCCCTTCAGCAGGACATTGAGGTTCAGCAGGACAAAGGTGTCCGTGCTCAGCTCTCACAGGGCAACTTCTGCCAACAGAGCCCTGGGCACCTCCGTGGCTTCCAAACTAAAAATCCTACAGAATTTCATGCCTTGGGAGCAGCACTGAATATATTTTATTAAATAAGTCCTGTCAAGTCCATGCTAAAACCTGCGACCTCTTTTATACAAAAGATTTGGTGAGATTTTATCCATAAAAACGTTTTCAGAAGGAAAAATCCCCTGCACACTGGCACTCTCAGAGACTAACAGGATAATGTGAGGCATAAATGTTACTCACAAATACTCCTTTTTCTCTTTCCCTCTTCTTAGAGATATAAAAAAGAATATTTGCAGGTATATAAACAGCTTATAGATGTGCCTGTGCAAAGGAAAACTCCAGAACAAAACCAAACTATAAAATGAACCAAGACAAGGAACTTTTACGTGAAAATCAATGAGCTTCTGGCTGATGATTCTGCAGGAAAACCACCAAAAAAAATTTCACAAATTGTTACTTCTAAGGAAATATAAAATAAATTAAGCAGGAATATGGCCAGCTTATTTTTTAATTTTTTGAATGCTTGCATCCCTTTTGATAGAGATGAGAAAAATGATTAACACGAACCAAAGAACGAAGAAAATGAGCAGGGAAAAGTGGGAGAGAACTTGCTGTGTCAGCTGGGCTGATTTTGGGAAGAGGACAGATCCTGGGGGACTGTGAGTGACACAGCCCCTAAAAGGCAGATACAGAGAGGCAAAAATTCCAAATGTGCATTTAACAGCATCCACGAGCAAACTCTGCAGCACGGCGTGGCAAGGAACAAAAATCCCTTTTTTCTGCTAAATGCCTACAGAAAATCAGGGTTCAGACCCCCAGCAAACACCAACCAGCAGCACACTTGAAAATGAAGCTGGATTCCAATTAAATCCGGGCTGATTTGTGCTGAGGGGGGCAATGGCCATTAAAAACCCACAGAAACAAAACTTGCCCGGTCCCTGAGCTGCCGCAGCGCTGAGGTTCCCAATCCTCCCCGACTGCTCTGCACCAAACACATCCCAGCCACGGAGCCTGGCAGGCTCAGCCTGGACCCTGAACCCCAGCAGGCTGGGGATGCCACTGAGGGCTCCTAGAGGTGCTTTGGCTTTATGGAATTGATGAACAGCTCAAAATGCTGACAGTTTTGCTGCTTTAAGACATCACAAAATTCAGAAAGGGCTGGGTTTTCTTTTAGTACTTAAACATCGTGGCAGAATTTATATTTATTTTGCTAAGTTGTTTGTTGGACATCGCTAGATATGCTGCACTATGACAATTTCCCTCTTATCACCCCAAAATTTAGATTTAATTTCATTCAGCTGCCCACACAAGGATTTTTCTCCTTTTTTCTTTTTTTTTTCCCAGTTGAACCACACCTTTCTTTTTCTCTTTTTCAGAGTTCCTCCAGTCGAACTGAGCTGCAAGTGGGCATCTGTATGAAGTATTTGGAAGGTTGTTGTATATACATATATACACATATATACCCATATACATATATATGTGTGTTTGTGCATGTATAAATGTGGGGGTTTTTTTTAAGATGTTGCATCTGGGAAAGGCATTAATATTTATTGCAGCATTAGAATAAAAATGACTTGGGGGGGAGCAAACAGGAGGGAAGGTTTAGCTCTAAATGAAGCTGATTTAGGGGTAACAGGAGAATTGCAGAAAGATTTTATTAATTTCTCTAAATGAGACACTTTAGCCAGTTTTTGGCCTTAACCTATATATACATGAAAAAAAAAAATTTAAAAACAGAATTATAAAAAAATAGCTGATTTGGATGTTTCTGGCCAATCTTTAGCCTTGCTAAGGACAGAATTAGGTGGGAGTTTAGCAGGTGACTCTGGCTCCAGGCAAGCAAAGGGACCTTGGCCATGCTCTCACTATTTCAGGGTGGTGGGGGAAAATCTAAACACATTTCAATAACTACCCCTGAAAACTCTGGCATTGCTATAGAAAAGTAGATTGACTTAATGCACAGACATAAAATGAATTCAGATATAAGTTCAGACTTCTGTTCCTGTCATGTCTCTCTTGTCGTTGACCTCCCTGGGTACAGACTGAGGCACTTGAGAGGTCTCCAAAATGCCACCTGAACTCTGCCTCCCTCTTTTTAGAGCTATTTTAAAAGTTACTGCTCCTCCTGCTGGGAGCTCCCACCAAGCCCAGGAGCTCAGCTGAGGAGTGGTGGAGCTGCCCCTTTTCCACTCCAGGACAAAGTCAGCTGTGTTATCTTGACTGTATTTTAGCAATACCTTGAGCAATCCTTGGTGGGGAGCGCCAGGAGAACTCTGACCACAGCTGAGGGGTGCGTGGGCATGGAGAAAGGGTGAGGGCAAATGAAGCCAGGTCTTGCATCAGTTAAATTGTTTCCAAAGCAGGTTTTGACCCACAGTCCCATCTTGGCTGTCTATGCCCAAATAATCAGGTTCTGTACCTGGCTAGGACTGGAACCTGTGTTCCACACCTGTGAGGATGTTTATCCACCCCAGATGAGTGGGAAGAATCAAATTGACCTTAATCAAATCCTGCTGGAGTCAGAAAAATCCTCCTGGTGACTTTGGCAGGACTAGGCAGAAGCCCTAAAGCTCAGTCCCACATGCAGCAGAAGGTGTAATTTTAAAAAAATAAATCAATCCATTAATAATTTTTATCCCCCATCCACCTTTTATGCTTCATTAAAATAGAGGTACAGGATCAAGAGGTCCAACATTGGCTGTATGTTGGGAACAGCCTCTAGATACACCTAAAATTCTGGACATAACTAAAAATTCTCCCTTGTAAAACAAATACTTCTGGGTTTTTGGGGTTGCTGTGGAATCTGGAGTTGTGGCCTCAGTCATTTTTTGGCATGAGAACACGCCTACCATCTAGGATAATTCTGAATTTGCCTGCCAGCAAATCCTGTTATCCCAAAACCGAATGAAAATATAAAGATACAGTGCAATTCTGCTTAAATAATTCAGTGCCTCCAAAACGTCACAAAGAGAACAAAGAAAAACCAGAAGTTACTATGAGTATCAGTGTAACAATATTAAATTAAAATATCCTGTGAACTGCAAAGTGTTATTATTGCAGTGAGAGCCTGACTCCAACTCCATCAGAACAAGGGAATTCTGGATCAGGTCAGATCCTCCCCTCGGGTCACCTGTGTGTGTCTTGGCATGGCAACCTCTGAGAAAAGTGTGACAAGAAACCCTGCCCAGAGCCCCACACAACTTCAAATTCCTTCCTTTCCAAGGGCCAGATTTGCAGGTCGCTGTTTCAAATCAATTAATTGCATTTATTTGATATCACCATCCTGATTTTAATGAATATCACAGTGGAAGACTTCTTTGTAATCGGAATATTTATCTCTGGAGTAATTTTGATCTATTCTGTCAGGGTGTGTTGTTAGGGAGCTGATGAGAAAATTTCCCATTTTTTTGCAGGAATTACAGTCAGTGTGGGATCAGGCAGTGCACAAAGGCACTTTAAATGAATGTACACCTTCCACTGTGTGAGAAACGAGTGGGGTTATTGCAGTGAGCCAGAGTATTTATATGATACTCCACAAACAGCAGCTAATTAATCTTCACAAAACTCCTGTGCATAAAGTGTGAACCCAGTTTAACAAACGTGAAAACCAACATATGTAGGTCAGGAGACTTTTCTGAGTCTGTCAGAGATTTGCTGGGAGAGAAGGGAGCAGGAGTCGGATGATGAGATCCCAAGCCTAGGCCAGGAGAAGAGGAGTTGGCTGCTCATTTGTCACTTGGGGTTTTTTAATAGAAAGACTCCAGTTGCACAGAAAAAACAACAAACCAACCAACCAAAAAAAAAAAAAAAAAACCCAACTAAAAACACACACACAAAAAACCCAAACAAAACAAATGAAAAAAACCAACCAACCAAACCAGAAAGCAGATTAGCACTATGCCTGTTATTCCTACACCCAACAGAAACCTCATTCCCTGATGGGACAAACCAGAAACACTTCTCCATCCTCTTGCCTTGATTCAAAGTAATTTCTTCAGTCTGGTTAGACTTTTTTCTAAGTGACTTTTCTTGCAGTCACTCACTCCAATTTAGATTTTAGGTTTAAAGTTTAAGTTTTGATGTGGGAATATTATCTAGGATCTAAGCCCTGAAATGCCACCTGGGGGAAGGCAGAAGTGTCTGATTTCCTGTGGCCCTGAGCTCAAAAAGCCAATGTTGGAGATAGGTGTGAAAAAGGAACAAAAACAGGGTTAGGGAGTCAGCTAAGGGAGTCCAAGAGATCTGACCAACTTAAAAAACAACCTTAAAGCTGCAGCATGGCAGAGTCCATCTTAAATCTTAAAATTATTTTTTTTTTGCTATGCCAAGGTGTCCTGCTCACACTTGGGTGGGTAACACTCTCTGCAATGGATTAAAGAAGACATGGGGTGAAAATATCCTGTATTTCAGATGGAGCAAGAGAGAACATTGTACACAAGTCCACAACAATGGATCCATGTCCAAGTTCCAGTCCTTCTCCTCAGCCACAAAACAATTCCTCCTCAAATATCCCCTCTCTCTGCAGCCTGGAACAACATATTTCTCTCCACCCTTTATCTAGTAGGTTTGTTGTGTTTTTTTAGAAAAAGCTTAGTTTCAAACCAAAAATAACTGAATGTAAACCTGCAATGTGTCACCCAACCTCTAAATGCGTCAGAAAACTTGATTTGTTTTTCCTGTGGATTTTCTATACATTTTGCAATTTTCATCTCTGAAGCAGATTGTGTCCCTCTCATCCAAAGCCAGGACACACTGCCACAACTAAATTCACACTCTTTGGGGTAAATAAATGCTTCTTCTGCTGCAAAATGATCCCATTTTTAAGGAACAAGGGCTGGGGGAGAGTGCCGTGCCAGGTACCCAGGCAGTCATTTCTCACTGCTCAATGTATTTCTTTCCCATGCCCACATTTGCTAGGGGGAAAAAACCCAAAATCTCCAAGGAAAACCTCCTTGTTTGTGCACTCTGATGAAAACCTGACACCATTAATGAAAATAATAATTGAACTCTATGGGCTCGAATTGAAAATGAAACACAACACTAACAGCGTGTTTGTAATTGCAATTGTTCTCCAAAAAGTCTTTGGAGGACTCTTTGCAATTCGAGCAGTTTCCCCTTTATCCTTTGGGCTTTCCCCTTTCCTCCCACACCAAAACTTTCCAGTAACTTCCAAGACAATGGGTAAAAGCTTATTTATCCTGTAAGATTCATACTATTCATGCCATTTGGCACGGGCCCAAATGCCAGAGCATAATCAAAAGTCAATAGGCAGGGAGGTAATAGAGGAGAGGATTGGGCTGACGGGCTGCTGAAAGGGACCTTCAGATAATGCTCCCTGGTTTATTACAGTGTCTGTGGGCTCCAACTGTGCTGGGCACAGCCCAGCCACGCTGTGAAATTGTTATTGAGGAGGGGAGGCACAAAGGACAGCAGGGAGGAAAGGCTTCTGTGCATCACAGGGATGGGGAAGTCGAGGCACAGGGAAATTCAGAGCCTGTCCCATTGCACAGAACCAGTGGCTTTTCCAGGCAACAGCCACATCCCATTCCTGCAAGTCCTGCTTGGGATTTTACTGGTTCTTTTTAATAGTGACACGAATTTCATAGAGCTCACTGCCTCCACACAAAACACCCAGCAGGATTTGGAAAGCATGGCCAAATTCTTGTTCTTTACACTCCTGTCAGCATCAGCAGCACACACAAGATTTGGAGCTGGGCCGTGTCACCAAACACAGGCCCAAGGACACTGCAGTCCTGCTTAAATCCAGTCATTTTTGGTATCACTTCATCCTCAGAGCTCTGCACAGGTGCAAATTTATCTCCAGATCTACTTTGCAAACCCTGCAGATCCCAGAAAGGCTGACAGAGGTGTCAAATGAGCACAGACCCCAATCTCCATTCTTTTTTTTCCATACCAAGAGAAACCTGCAGTTCCTTTCTCCTGTGGCTCTTCCATCCTCCCAGCCCATGTCTCTCCAAAACCTCAGTCTGCTGAGCCATGCTAGGCTGAGCAGTGAGCACCAATTACACCAGTGGCCTCTCTCTGCTGGCTCTGCTGGTTTTTACTGTTGCTGCCAGATGGCAGAGCCCAGCACACAAAAACTCCCCACCCTGCAGTTCATGCAGAACTTGGAAATAACTTCCCAGAGACTCCAGGAGATCACAGAACTGCACTGATGTGAACATTAGGGATGGAAGCAAGGTTGGGATCCCATTTTACACCTGCCAGGGTGGATATCACTCAGGTCAGAGCTCTCACTCATTTGTGAAGGCTCTGTCCCCAAACTGGGTTTGTGTGGAATAAACGTGCATTCATTTGCTAAAGAGGCAGATTTACATCCCAGCAGCTCAGGACCCAGGCACATTCTGCCTCCTCCCTTCTCCAGGGCTATTCAGAGGGTAGATCTGCACCTATTGTACTTCTGGGTCTAGGCACAGATGACCTTGAAGCCGAGCACTGGTGTAACATTATATTCCTATGACAGATTTATGGATTGGCAGATAGGGGTGCATTCAGCGCATTCCTTCCCTAAGACAGGACAGCATCCAATGTTTGTTAGCATCATTAAACTAAAACTGACTTTTCACCTGCTCCCATACCATATGCAGCTGCAAATTTTTAAATTAAACTATGAAGCCATGCATAAATTTACATATATTACAGACTAGCCTCTCCATTTAACATGCAAATGTACTCCAATGTTTCAGAACACCTTCTGTCGCTAATTAATTTGCTGAATTATAATTAGACTAATCCTGCATAATTAATAAGCACAGATTTTTTTTTAATTTCTAAGCAGCTTGATGAGATCATTCACTTCCTTCTATAAACTGCTAAGTAACTGTTAAAAAAAATCTGGAAAGAACATATGTGAAAAGGTATGTTTGATGTCGCATACAAATTCAAACTAGCGGGCAGGCTTCAAGAAAGTCAAGATTAATAGAGGTGTGTGCTTGAAGAGACCGTCAGCACAATATTTTCAGGGGCATGGACCAAGATTTTCTGTGTCTGTTTTATTCCTTTTTTTTTTTCCTTTTACCCCCTCAGACCTTCCAAGATCACGGAGTGAGCAGGGCAGGATGACAGAGCCTCGTGTAGGATCTGAGGCCACCCCACGCTGGCTCTCAACCCCTCACCCTGGACATGCTGGGTGTGGATCAGCTCCTTTGATGGGATTTGGAATTGTTTTCATCCCGGCTGCCAAAACCAACCGAGAGCGTTTTAGAGAAACAATTAAGTGCTATTAGCACTGGATTCACTCTCTGCTGATTAAAATGAAGGGTTGTGTTTTCATGTTGGAGAGCTGGGCTGCAGAGAAGGGCACGTGCCAGAGCAGGTTTAAATGGGCTGGGTTAGAGGCCACAAACTGATGTGCAAAGAATCCTTGTGCCTAAAACAGCCCAGTCTTAAGATCTGAAATACATCTTCCTAAAATAATCATGCAGGGAAAGAGGGAGATCCAAAACAACACAGAATACTGTGCAAACAAGGGTGCTGACAATAATATGAGTCTTTTATTTACATACACTGTCCCTGTATTTATTTACCTACTTTGGGATGTAGTATTTCAGCTCTACTGCTCCTTGTTTTGTCTTCCCCTCAATCCTCCTCAAATTCAGCATCACCAACATCACCCTGTGTTTGCCTCAATTGTGAGTAAGCAAAATCTGTGACAAGACCTCCTGATTCCCAACAAAGGAAGCAAGAAAAAAATTAATTATTATCTGAGGAAATTGCTGAACCACTTCAAGGCTTTGAGTGTGGCTTGTCTGCTCCAAACAATGCATGTAACATCCTCATCAGGCACTTCTGCCTGAAGTTTCTGTTATTTTTTATTAACTTGGACAAGTGCCCTTTTTCAGATAAATATATCATTTAAATAGACCTGGGTTCTGCATAAACAGAAAACATAAAAGCTTAAACAGGACAAGTTCTTGGCACTGTGTGCCAACCAAGCCTCTTTCTAGCATTTCCTACTGGACAGTCCATAGGAAATCACTCTTTTTTAAAACTAAAAATCAAACCAAATAACTTTTTGGCCCAAGGAAGACAGGAAATTATTCTGCTGTGCTTGAACTCATCAGAACCTCCTCAGAGCAGAGAGGTGCTTTGAATGGCATGTGTTGAACAAAAGTCTCTCTTTGGGGGAAGAAACATCACCTTGAAATTAAAAATACAGAAAAATTGCACTCTTGGAATCCTGTCCACTCCCAAAGCACAGCAATATCATGAAATCACCGTGGGACTGAAGGACTGAACATGGAACAGCTCTAACAACTCTGTGTTGTAAATTTACAGACAGCCTCAATAGATGTTGTTTTCTTAATAGCCACTGGACACATCAGCAGATGACAAAGGAACTTAAAGGGGAACAAAGAAAACATCTCTGCCTCATCCATCTCCATTTTTTATCTTCCAATATCCCAACTCAGCAGACAGAAAAGATGTAATGAGTTATATATTAAAAAAAATCAGGATTAGGCCTGTATTTTTTCCCTCCATGTTTCTGCCTGCACTTATTGTTTTTTTTAAACCATGGATGAATTGGCCCAAAGATGCACAGGTCCCATGGCTGGGGCAGAAATAGAATCTGTATCTCCAGAGCCATGGTTCTGTACATGAGCAAGTCCCTGACATTCTTTAAAGCTCTTCCAGTTTTGTCAGGAAAAGAGATTTTTGCAGCCTCAGCATGAGGCCAACCCTAAATATCAACACCCACATCTTTCAGATTTCTGATGTCCAGGGCTTCCCACCATTTCCCAGCTCTTTGGCCATGGAATCTGCCACAGCTGAAATGATTTTTCACTTTTTTGTTGTTTCAACTCCTGAAGATTGTGTTGTGCACATCTGCCTGTGTATGGAGATGCAATTTAGCTTTAAAGATAAAAATTCTGAACTCTGAACCCCACCTTTTCCTATATTGTAACATATATCCTCAGAAATCCACTTGTTTTCCAGAGACTTAGTATTTTAGACATATATGCACCATCTTGAGTTTATGAGGAACAAGAAAATATCTTACATGCTGTAAAAGAATTAGTTCATTTAAAGTGATCCCACCCTGTACTGCAATCATTTCATTCATCCCTGGGTACTGGCTTCCAAATTTAATTAACCTTTTCAGTACCCTTTGATGTACCACATACAGAGACCAAAAAGCAGCAGGATTTGGGGTACAAACTCTGTTAACTGGCAAACAGGTGATGTATAAGTGAAGAGAGCTGATGTGTTCTTTTCAAGATCATAATATGGGGCTGCAGAAAAAGGGCAGGAGGTTGTGGGAAGGACCAGGACAAGCTCTAAAGCAGGTTTAATGCAAGAAGAGCAAATACAATGCCAAGGCTCCAAAACAGCCCAAGTATTCCTGAAATTCATCACCAAAACCACACTCCTTAGAGGTGCTTTAAATTGGGCACCCAGAACTCCCAGCAAGGTAAAATCCAAGCACTGGGGCAGTTCCTTTGCTGGAAACTCCTGGCTGCAGGAAGTTATTTTGCCCCTGGTCAACACCTTATGCTACAGGAGAAATTGCTTCCCTTCTATCCCTCTCCCTCACGTGTGCCCACACACCCCCACACACCCCACATTGTGCAGTGATGTTAACAGCAGAGAAAAATTGCTGCCTGACCTTCCCAGTGATCAATTGACACCTGGAGCATGAGGTTGCTTTCATTTGGGTGAGGATTTGTGGCACTTAATCCCACATGGCTGCAGAGAGTGCAGAACCTGATGCTCACCTGGGCTCACCTGTGCAGAGCTGCCTTTAGCAGGACACAGAATTCTGCTGAGGGAGCTGCTCCTCCAGCACAGGCTTTGTGGGGAAGGTCTCAGCTTTGATTTCCCCCTTGATCAGCCCAGCATACCTGTGTGTATATTCATGAAGTTTTTGTGTTCAGCTACAGAGCCTTTCCCTCTGGCTGGAGCCAGGAGCACTCCCAGGGCTGCTGGAGAGACCCTAAATTAACAGTTGGTAATTTCAGCTCCTGACCTTCCATCCACTGAAAGTGCACATGCACTTTTCTTGCACCAAATGCAAAAATATCTCATTACTGGGCCCCTTTTCCACGGCGTTACAGACCTGGATTTGGACTCAAAATATCCAAAGGGGGCTACAAAGATGGGAAAGGGTCTGGAGGGGCCACAGGAGGAGCAGCTGAGGGCATTGGACTGTTCAGCTGGAGAAGAGGAGGCTGAGGGGAGACTCATCAGGGTCTGCAGCTCCTCTCTGTTCTCTGTGACAGGGACAGGAGCCAGGGACGGCTGGGGCTGTGCCAGGGAGGGAATGGCTGGGGATCAGGGAAAGGCTGGATTTTGGGAAAGGCTCTTCCCCCAGAGGGTGCTGGCACTGCCCAGCCTCCCCAGGGAATGGGCACGGCCCCGAGGCTGCCAGAGCTCCAGGAGGGTTTGGACACTGCTCCAGGGGTGCCCAGGGTGGGATTCTGGGGTGTGTGCAGGGCCTGGGTTGGATCAGTGATCCCAGTGGGTCCCTTCCAGCCCAGGACATTCCATGATTCTGCATCTCCTCCAGGGGAGTTGCAGGAGGCTGAACACTGTGGGTAGTTTGGGACAGGTTGAGTGACCAAGCTTTCTACTCCCACCCAGTTTCTGATCACACAGCTCCATCCAGTGATGGACAAAGACCCCAAGGCCCCAACAGCCTCCCAAAGTCACCAAGAGCTGGTCATTCCCACAGGGGTTGTTTGGGGTTGGTTTTAATTCCATTAAGGGAAGACTTCTGCAAGACTCTGCTTTATGAGCAGACTAATGAGCTCGTGTGAGGGCTCCAGATGTTTCCAAACCTTCACTCATTTCAAATCCTGATATTTCTCCCCAGTCTGTGGAGATCCCAGAGACTGAGGTTGGTGCTGAAGGAGGCATTGCAAAAGTCAGAGATGAGGCTCTGTCAAGAGTCTGGCAGTGCCAAAGCTGGACACAAACCCACACTTAACTGAGCTTGAAAGACTTCTCAGGGAGAAAAGCCAACCTCCTTTATCTCTCAGAGATGTCCAACAAATTTCTGTGCACATGTGCTACATGTTTTATGTGCAGGCACACACACATCCAGGAGAGCACAGATTGCCAGCCAACAGTTGGCTTCTTGATTGGAAAATCCTCCTGTTTGGATGCCTTAAATAACAAGGTACTGGTCCAGATGCATCATCACAACGTGCTCTCCACTGAAAAAAGGTCTCTTGGCAGTTCCCAACTTGAGGACTTCCTGCCCACATCCCTGGTGTGACAAGAGCCTGATGTGTGCAGTGAATTTTGGATTTTTTTTTCCTTCCCAAGTTCTACTGCAGCCATAATTCCTGGAGAAAAGTTTTCGAGTGCCTGAAACATTTGCTGGATGTTTTCTTCATTTATTGAATCCAGATGTTTACATTTTAAATAATTGAGAAGCTGCTATGGTAAATAGACATCAAGGAGGGCTAATGGGAGCCGCGCTGTCGTTAGGGAGAACTTGTAGGATGAGACACTGGATAAGGACTCAGTCCCTGCCCTGTCAGGATGGCTTAGGGGAAGGAAGGAGTGCAGCTTGTTGGAAAACATTAAATCAGTGCAATCCCTGACACTCAGAGAGATGCTGAGCAAGGTTTGACACAAACTGCACAGAACTTGTAAGGGAAAATAGATCCTGGGCTTTGCCATTGTGGAAGCTTCTGTTTCTTTATATGGTTTGCTTTAAAAAAAAAAAAAATTAAAAAGGGTAATATTCCCATTTCTCCACCATGTAGACCCTCTCACTAAGCTCACAGAACAGCAAGGGAGGTTTCTGAGGCTCCCAAATGAAACATTGCAGTTGTTGCTTGACTAAAGCCTAAGTAGGGTTGCTTTGATTTGAGGTTTAAGGACTGACAGTGAAACTTTCAGTCTGAGGAAAAGGGGGTTCTATTCAAAGCATTGGAATTTGCCGTTCTATTTTTTTCCTCCATTTTTAAACTCTTGTTTTGTTTCAGTTTGAACCTCCTAAAAACCAACGTTAACCTCACTGAAGTCAAGTCAGTATAAGAAGAAGTAACACAATGTGCAGGTCTGAAGTAGCCTTGATAAATTGATTTTAAAAATCACTTCCTAAATTCTACTGCTGTAACTGAGAATGGTGACAGCCTTGTGATGATTGAACTTTCTACTATTTCTTACAGGCTTTTTCCCAGATTTTCTCAAATACTCTCAGCTATGTAAAGTCACACAGAAATTGTTAAGTTATAACTATTTGGAGCAGGTAAATTCTTTTCTCCATGAAATCAGCTCCTGTCTATTCCCTCTTCACTCCATTGCACAACTGAGGTTTCCCCCAAAATGCAGAAAGATTTCAATGACTCCACATCATGATGTAATCCCTTGTAAAGGCTCCTTCGGAGCTGTTAGGAAGTATCTCCTGGAATATCTGTGGAACAGCAATTTTACAGGAGTTATGGTCTACTGGGCCTAAAATCCATCTGAAAAGAAGCCAGCAGGAGAGGGGAAAATGCTCCATAAAAGACCAGAAGATTTTCAAAGGTGTTTTTTGCTACCAAGAAAATGAACTCTGCGAGGTTACTTCACACCTAAGTGTACAATTCCAGCTCTAGTGAAAGCTGTGGACTCAAAGAGCCCCAGAACCCCAGCCTGAGCTGGGTCAGCACTGGCACTGCCCAGAGATGCTTCTGAAGGGTCTCCATAGGAAGTTGTGAATCACTTTTTAGTAGGACAATTACAGCAACATTTGCCTTGTCAGACCTTACATCCAAAAATTCAGTTCAACACAGAGATTTAGGGTTAGGTGATTTTAAGTGATAACAGACATTAATTATGGCAAAATGTGTTTTCTTGGGGACCCACAACCAAAAGCTTATATCTCTTTCTAGAAGATGAGGATTTAGTATAGATGAACTAAAAGATTTGCATGTCTTAATACTTGTCCTACAAGGATGTGCCACAGCTCTGAAGCTCTTGGGGTTTAAATCTATTGATCACACTCATAAGAAATCATCAAACCAAGGAATGCCAAGGCAGAAACCCTGATATCTGCCAGGACACTTAAAAATTTTTAGACAAATAATCAGTTCCTCTAATAATAGATCCCAAATCCCTCCCTTCTCCAGTCCTCTTTTTCCTCTCTACCTTCCACCAAAAAAAAAAAAAAATTGAACAGTTTCAGTCTAAATTCTGGTTTTGTAATAATTCAGTGAATGCCAACATAATTTTTTGTTGCTTAATTAGACTACCAATTTGGAGGACAGCTTAGGAAAACATTCACTACAATTCTTGAAATGAGGCATTAGAAACCATTTAATCTGTCCTACATAATTACTTTGTACTTACCCATTAGCAAGTAAAATATTAGGGGAAAAGTGTCTTTTACACACAACAGAGCATTTCTTTCTAATAAAATAAAAGCCTGCTCATTTTCTTTCTGTGTTGAGTAAGCTCATATTCCTGAGCACCTGAGCAAAAATAATAGGGCAGTTATTATGCTTGGTACTGTTTGTGCTGGAGCTTAGAAAAGGACAAAACTCTGGAAAAAGGCGGAATTGTTTTTCTGTGTGGCTTTTCCTCTCCCATTCCCTGCCATAGTTTGGTTTGGCTCCCTGTGGCTGTGACTGCCTGGGCTGGCCACGCTTGGGGACTTGTGAACATCTTTCCCTCTCAGTGACAGGAATGATTTTTACTAAAAGACTCTCCAAAACCTTTAAAGAGGGATCAGGGCCTCGCTGTCCCAGCAGTTATAATAGAGCAGGAGGCAGAACAGTCCCTTTCCTGAGCCTCTAAGGATGCAGCAATGAGGGGAAATCGCCTTCAAACCTTGCTTGGATCCAGCAGTTTTGTTTTACCGATGACCGCTCCCACCTCAGAGTGTCTGAAGTGGGAGGTGAAGCTGACAATAAGAAATGATTCAAAACTCTGACTCTCCTGGTTAATAAACCCTCCTGCTTTCTCAGAACCACCCCTCCCACCGTGAGCATTTTGTTCCTTTTCTGGGTAGGAGAGTGATTTTCATTTTCCTGGAGCATCCTGTGGGGAACTCCCTGCTCAGGCTAAACTTTGGGCTAAATGTTTCAAACTGCCTGTCTCAGCCTTGGTGTCAACCTACCCATTGAATTCCCATCCCATTGCACTACCCACTGAATTCCCATCCCATTGCACTACCCATTGAATTCCCATCCCATTGCACTACCCACTGAATTCCCATCCCATTGCACTACCCACTGAATTACCATCCCATTGAATTCCCATCCCATTGCACTACCCATTGAATTCCCATCCCATTGCACTACCCATTGAATTACCATCCCAGTGGTGTTGGTTTTGTTTTTCTCATAGCTGTTTACAAGAACAAATCCTGCTCTGACAAACACAACTCCAAACACTCCAGCTCCATTTCTTACTAAAAGTTAGCAGGAATTCTGTGATGATTAAGACTTAATATTTTACTGCAGCCAGACTCATACTTGCACACATAGGATCACCCCAAACTTTGCTCTGCATCACATTATCCCCATTAATCACAGCAAAATCATAGATCTGACCATGGAACAGCAGCAGACAGAAGAAAATAGAATGGCATTTATGATTCAGAGACCTTGTAACAGGAATTTTTGACAAAGCCCTACCCAGACCAGGATGGTCCAGCAGCCCTCAGAACTTCCTTGGGGACAGCAAAGTTTGTGCTGTTATTGCCCTTCCATGTGCATTTTATGGTCAAAGAGTTACTGCCCACTGATACCCACCAAACCTTGCCCTCTTTGGCCAAGCTGAACTTCTGAACAGGCAGAAAGTCATCCTACAATGGGGGAAGAAGGAGATAAAACTTGGGCAAGTGGCAGGTAACAACCATCACTTTCACTACAGACCAAGAACTGCCACCTCAGGGGAGAAATGTACCAGTCTGCAGAATACTCCTGATGAAAGCACACCAATAAATGCATGGGAGGGCATTGTGGGGGTTTTAGGTCCTGTGACAGACTGTACACACATGAGTGAGATGCTGGAGATGGCTCATAAAGCACTGAACCATGCTCTGCTTACCACTGCTTGTCAGGAGTGTCATGAGCTCAGAGCTTCCCTTTCATTTACAGTTCAGGCTCAAGGGGAACTTGGGCTTCTTGGAGAGCTTAATATCTTTAAAATCTTCAAAAAATTAACTACTCCAGTCCTTTGCATTCCCCAGCATTGCCCACATCCCTGTGAACTAAGCACAGTCTGGCCTAGGTCTGCACAAGTGCCCAGAGATTCTCTATCAAGTGCCCACTTTGAGACATCTTCAGATGAGCCTATTTTTTACCAAGACTGCTCACCAGCCTCTTCAGTGTCTTAAATTTAAAATCCAACATTTCCAGATGCTTTTACCCAATATTTTCATAGCTGCCACCAAAAGAATTTTGTTTTCTTACTGGAAGACACTGAATTTTGGTGAGTGTGCATATGCAGAGAGGCTCAGAGGGGCAAGAGGCATAAATCATTCCAAACTGCTGCTGTAATAAATGTGGACAAATGAATAAAATTTGTCACCAGCCTAATATCACCATCACTATTTTGTTTAGCTACATTTCTTCCAGTTTGAAAACAGTTCAATACTCCTTTTACCTTCAAGTAGCAGCACTTAATAAACAGTGATGGATGCTTTTTATTCCCATTCCCCTGCCCACCCCCTTCCTCCCATTCCAGGCTTTCCTATGTCTTTTACAAGGGGATTGTTTAGCTTGGGGGAGATGTAGATCCTCCATCCTTCTTGCATTGACATGCATCCCTCAAGGAATGACGGCCATATTTAATTCATAACCCCCGTTGGCTACACAAACATACAACTTCCCATCAATTAGGCAACACAGAGATGCTGTTAAAAATCAATGAGCTTATTATTATATATATTTTCTTTTCATGTAACAATAATAGTTATTGCTGCTCCATTGTTAGGGCTGTGATATCAGCTGGTTAAGCAGCTCTAAAAAAAAAGGGGTTGATTGCTTTTTGATCAGCAGGGGTAATATCAGAGTGTCAGGACATCGTGTGATAGACACTGGCAGATGAAGGTGACAAAAAGTGACCAAATAGATATTTTTTGAATAAAATTATCTGGTGTGAGTGGAACATAGCCGAGACTGAATATTTACCTGATTGTCATAGCTGTACACAGATATGTGTCAGTACAAGGCACTAAGCATCCATCACACCCCATCAAAGCACGGCTAGAGTGGTACTTGTGTTCTCACTGTGGTGTGTTTATCAGGAATTACTGGGATATTTTGACACATGCCACTAGTGAGGGACATCCCTGCCTACAACAGAGATGTAAAATCTGTGCCAGCTCATGCACAGGTTAAAAAAATCACACACACACACACACTAAAAAAAAAAAAAAAAACCAACCAAAAAAAAAAGCCCACAGAGCACAGATTTTGGCAAGTGCATCAGATGCTGTCTGGCCACAGCTGATCTGAAGCGAGTCCCCTGTAATTACGGGAGAAGGTGGAACAGGTTTCCTGCTAATTGGAAAATTCTGCAAATGGCACCACTGAAGTAAATTGACAGTCGTTAGAATATTAGCAAAATGAGGGAACTGATTAGGAAAAAGCTCAGATGTGGATTTCTGGTTTGGAGGGTTTTTTTGGTTTTAAACAGTGCCTGAATCTACCAACAAATTGATAATAAAAGCTGAACTTAAAAATAACAGCTGTTATTTGACCTGGATGCAAATAGATTTGTGCAAATATGCATTCATACACATATAGGTGCTATACACACATTTATTAAGTTTATAAACACACTATTCCTGTCACTTTTCCCACATTAAGACAAATACACAGAATGTTTGCTAACTTTTTTTAGAAAAAAACTATTTTTCCCCAAATATTTACACCTAGCAGGGGAGAAAAGCTGCATTTCAGGACACAGGCAAGAGGCAGATCCTAATGAAACAGTAATCACTTCATGCTCCAAAGAAATCTTACAAGGGAATTGTTTACATCCTTAAATCTTGCAGTGGTTCATTCTGAGGGGAAGCTGAATTTTCCATTGTAAATGTGGTCTTGATTGACTGCTGGGGAGAATTCCAGTAGCAACTTCTCTTTGTGTTTGAGTTTGAGCTGTACAGGAAGCACAAAGTGGGATTTGGCCACGACTTTGGCCATCCATCAACGGCCCTGGTGTTTGTACTCCTGATTTTCCACTACCAGGAGCAGGGGGAAGCAGAAGTGAGGGGAAAATGAGACATTCTAATTAGAGACACTGCTACAAATGCCATCAAAGCCACCTCTCTGTAACTTCATCAGGAGTCTCCTGCTTCTTTCCCTACAATCCTGGTTTTAGTTTCAAAATAATCTCCAGGCACTGATCTTGCTCTGACTTTTTTGGGAGCTCTGCCTCTCTTTGCTAAGGACTTTTGCTGCCACTGGATGATCCCTCTGGTCCCTGAGACCCCTCATTTCACAGAATCCCAGACTGATTTCAGCTGGAAGGACCTTGAAGATCATCTTTTCCAACACATTTCCTGTCAGCTCCACAAAAAGATGCTCAGTTGGCCGCTGGCTTTGAGGGAAGGAGGATGTTTCTGGATTTTTTTTCCTTTTTAAAAAGCTCATACACTTACCCTCCTTCTTGGAAAGAATTCCAAAAGGCACTAATATAACTTAGCCGCGATTCCTAAAAGAAATTCCTATAAGATCCTTCCAATTAAAATTTAATTTTAATTTAAAAATTAGATGCTATCAGCAGATTTGAAATATTTTTTAAACAATCCGATAGAATTATGGAATAAAACCACAACTGACTGTGAAATCCTATAGACAATCCAATAAAATTTCATGTTGTCATTTCATTAAGACTTTTCCTCGTAACAACCACCTCAGAAATTTTTATTAATCCAAACCAATGCAGACTATGCATTTCTGCTATGAGTTTGAGATTACTTTATTCATCCCAGTGATGCCATAAACTTAATAAAAACTTCAGCCTGGAAGATTATATCCCAGGAAGAACCAAAATAACTACAGAGTATTCTCCATGCCTAACACAGTCTAACCTTGAATTGATTTTAAGTATAACATTTTCAGACTTCAGAGATTTCTCTTTACTGAAGCCCTTCTTCCTGTTCCTTAAACATTTATAACATTTTATTTCCTTCTGTGTAATTTTTAGTGTAGGTTTGGTGTCTCTTATTACACTTCACTGTTTGGGGGTTTGTTCTTCTACCTGTGTGTCATCCAGTAACAGAAATTTTTATACCTAACACACAAAACAATGAAATACACCAGAACTGAACAAAGAATGAGGATTTATAGGCCAGATCCAGAGTAAATTTAAATAACCATATGTTTGGGCTTGGGGAACCTCGGCTGGACCTCCAGCCTGAGACACAATGCTTTATAGAGCATTTCCAGCAAAATAATATCAGTTTATATCCTATTCAAATTCTACAGGACTTTTGTAGAGTGATTTTTTTTTTCAGTACATTTTTGCTTGATCTGATTAGCAGAGAACCTCCTGTTTGCATTTCAAGCATCCCCGTTTATTTTCACATATTTATTTAAACAAATCAGGCAGCCCAAACACTGCCAGCTCCGGTCTGCTCGTGGTGCTCCCTGGATGAGAGCACACAGCAATTCCCAGCCACCTCAGCATCTCATCTCCTGCCCCAGAACCACTTCCAGTCCATGGGCTGATCCTCATCAGCTGCTTTTGGATTTTTGGATTTTGGATCAGCTCTTTGGGCACCAAAATCCAGCAGAATATTTCCACAGGATCTGCTGCTGCTCGTGGGGAAGGCACAATGGAAGCACACAGGATCCCCTTTTAAAAGTACTGGGACAAAGGGTAGGAATAAAGAGGTTTTATGGCTCAGTACATGATTTTCATTACTATTACCGTGCATGTTGAACATTCTGTCCCAGTTTCCAGCCCCCTCAGAAGGAATTCTCAGCAGAGAGACACAAAGATCTTCAAGCCATTTGTTGGCAGTCCTAGGAGTAGGTGGTCTTTGACAGCTTTTAGAGGAGTAACCAGACTCCTCTCCATGCAAACCAGGTTTTTCTCTCCCACCTTTGCAATTTTTTTGCTTCGTCTTCCATTTTTGGTGTTCTCCTTTTCTACTTTTCATTCATCCCGACAATGAAACAAAAGAAGGGAGGAGGGGGAGAAAGGAAGAGGAGGAGGAGAAATCCTACCCAAAATTTAAAAATTAAAAAAAAAAAAAAATTAAAAATAGTCAACCCAGACATTTTGTGCCAAATACAGTTATGGGTGGTTGGGGAGAGGGGGAGAGAGAAAAAAAAATCAAGTCACTCTCAATCAAGTGTCACACCTTTAAATAGTGGTTAAATCTTTGCATTATGCAGCTCATCCCTTTTACAACACGGGGTTCCCGTGGAGAATTCCCTGTTTACACTGGGAATTCCTCCAGGAGAGCATCAATAAAGCCGAACAGATGTCGGGGTGGGATGCCAGCGGCAGTGGCTGTTGTCAGGGGTGGCGGGGAACAATGAGCGGCGGCAGCTGCGGCCCCGAGCCCGTGCGGGGCAGCGCTGCCCGGGCGGGGCCGCTCCGCCCCCCTTTGTCCGGGCTGTGCCCCCCTCGTTCCGCCCCGACGGGGCTGACACATGGCACCCAACCCGCCCAAAGGCGATTTGTTCGCCTCTGCATATGCGCCTGTGTTTGTGACCTCCCCTGCCTGCGAGGGACTGAGCAGCCCTGGCAGGGGGAGAAGGGCAGCGTGGAGAGGAGGGGGAAAAATGCAGCACAATAAAAGAAATCCACCGCCAAGCTGACAGGTCCTCCCTGAGACACAATTTGGTGATGCACTTCGTGTCCAGGCCGGGGATGCACTTGGTGCACTTTGTGCCCAAGGTGAGGATGGAGATGCCCTGCTTGTAATGAAACCGTGGCTGGTGAAATCTAACTCACAGGAAAAAAGTACCCAGAATGGGAAATACTTCTTGAAGGTAAGCCCACACGTTTGAAAATTTGATTCAAATGCCTGAATCAAATTTTGGGTTGTAATAAACATATTAAAAAAATGAAAGTTGCTGTATTAAAAAATGAAAGTTACCATATTAAAAAAATGAAAGTTACCATATTTAAAAAATGAAAGTTACCATTCTCTAAAAAAAATAATCATACTAAGCGGCAGGAATAAATGAAAATATTTACAAGATGAGCTCTATTTTGACTGCAAATTTCATCACATTAACTAAAAGCTTGCAATAAAACTCTCATTAATAAGCTCATACAGAATTTGAACCTCAGTGTGACTTTGCAGTCAGATCTCCTGATAGCTTAAATTACCAAAAAAAAAAAAAAAAAAAGAGAACTAAATAATAATAAATGCATAAAAATAGTAGAGAAATAAGGAGAGAGAGATAAGAAAGCAGGAGATGGCTGTATGGTAGACAAGCAGGCTGCATATTGGGGGCCCCTCCATCGAAACTGGATAATTGGTATAACTGAAGATCCACAGTGGAATTTTGACAAAATCTTTATCCTTACTCTTGAGAAATAATAACAAGAAAATAAGGACCATTTGGATAACTTTTCCCGTTTTCAAAAAACTTATCACAGTATCCTTCTCCTCCATTAATGTTTAAAAGACATTTTAAGATAATCTTCACTCAAAAACTAAAGCTGCCCAAGAGAATGCTTAGTTCTGATTGCCTCTAAAACTGCCATTTCCCTGCAAACAATAAATACAGCTTATAACTAAAAACGGGTTAATTTTGAGTGCAGGAGTGAAAAGTACCCCTAAGTGGAGATATTCGGGTGTAATAGGAAACCTTCAGGTGGGGAGGTGCCCTCAGAGCAGCCCAGCTGGCAGAATTCCCTCCCTCAGTGCCACCAGGGTCTGGCACTGATGCTCGGCCGGGATTCTGCAGGATGGGACCCTCATTGCCAGGGGAGCAGCACTGCAGAGAGCGCTGGACAGGCTAAAATGGAATTTCCACCCAAGTAAAACAGTCTGGGCTGAGACTTTCCCATCATCTTTTGTCTCCCAGCAACATCCTCGCTGTGCAAGGGAGGGATTTTAGCCAACAGCACCTCGAGTTTCCGGGAAGGGGAGCCTGGGCCCGCATCCGAAGGGATTTGGGGACATTCTAGGCTGGCCCTCTGCAATGAGCAGAGTCAAACCTTTGAACCTTCCCCACTCCACACTTCATTCTTTTCGAAGTTCAAAAAAGAAACCCACGTAGGCAGAGTTTAGAATTCCTCTCTGATTAAATGCTTGCAAAATAAAAGAGAAATCTCACTTTTTAAAAATCTTTATATGCTTCAGAGGTGCAGTGTTTGGGGTGAGGGTTTTTTCCCCTTTTGACAATTAGAAATTATTTTTGGCTGCTATGTAGCTAGCAAAGGTTAATTGGGTTTGCTGCTGTAAAATACAGAATTCTGATCACTTGATTAATGAGGTGTCAGAAGCCACAAGTAACCAACACTTTTTTGAAGGGAAAACACTGAAATAAAATGTAGTTTTAAAGATTTTATGTTTCTCCCACTTTTCTTCCCACCCCACAACAGGCAGCTGTTTCAAAGGCAGTTGAGTTTTCAGTCAAAAAATACAATGTAATAAAAAAAAATCAATACTCTGGTTAAGATTAGAGTAGGCACAATTTTTTTGGAGGTGTAACCCCTTTAATCATGACTATGAAATGGTATTTTTGGGCCATGTGATATGATGAAGCCGTACAGGAGATGTCTGAATGCCCGACCTGCTTCCTTCCCTCCTATTCCCACAATCAATAACAGTATAGAACACACAAATTTGGATGAATCCTCAACTAAATAAAAAAAATTCCTGTGGAGAATTTCAATAGACTCCGCACAATTTAAGGACCATAAGTTCATATATATTTGTCTTATGCCTGCAATGAAAAAAAAGCAAACCAAAAAAACAACCTGTGGTAAATGGTATTCTGCTCCCATTTGACTCCACTCAGGAGCAAAGCAATACCTCTCTGGTTGTGGTATAGATGCACTTTGTCACAATAGACCACTGTATATTATGTTTATATATGTCCTTCAGGCATGTCACAACAGTTTGGCATTGGGGGCTGCTCTACCACTGTGTACATTAAATAGTCATGTAGTTACATTAAACAGTGGGGAGTTCACACTTCACAAGCACTCAGTGCTTTAAAACAGATGTGGGCTGTCTGCTGTCAGCCTGAGAGGAGACTGAGGAGGATCTTGGTGGGAATTTAACCTCCAGATGATTGAGGGCTCCCCCATTCTCCTCCCACCCTCTCCCCCCCAGAACCCTGGTTCCAAAGGAGGAGGATGGGAGTAAATAAATAAAGAACAAACAAACAACCGGGCCCCACAAGTTTGGGAGCCAGGAGAGCAGAGCGGGGAGGGGAGGGAGCCAGGGGGGCCATTCGGAATTCGGAGGACTCTGCGGCTTGGAATATTTTTAAGTGGGGTGGGCTGGAGAAAGAGTACCCAGGGATTTACTGACAGGAGAATTTTTGACAGTTGATGGACAGATGAATTCCGTCATGGAAGCGTTAGTCGAAAGCGGCAAGGCCAGATGGAAACTCACAGCTTGTCTTTAATATTAATTTTCTCCCCCCCCTCCTTTTTTCTTCTTTTGCAGGAGATCAGAATTCCCTAATTCCCTAAAATGTTTCAATGCATCTTGAGGTATTATTTTTCCAATGCCTTTACCCACCTACTCTTAATAAGAAGTGCTCCTTTGTGTTAATGTTATTTTTTTCTCTTTCCTCTCTGCTTATACCCCTGCCCCCCCTCCCCCCCCCCAAGAGTCAAAAGAAATTAAGGAGAAAGAAAAAAAAATAAATCAGTTTAGCTACATGGCTGTTAAAAAGTCTGCCTGGCTTAAAATACACCGAGATGCCTCATATCTTAACCTTGTGCAGAATTTTACAGATCCGGATGTATCTTGGAGAGCTTTAGCTAAAAAGAACCAAATAAATACCTGAAAGAAATGAAAATTAGGAAGGAAACCCTAATGACATCATCTGGTGTTTAATGGAGGAAAAAGCCACAGTAGTGGGAGTGCAACTGTGTCACCATCCAGAGATGATTTTTCAACAGTTGCACAGAAAGAAGTCTCTTGATTAAGAAAAAATTAGATATGACAGAGAATCAAATATCAGGCTACAAAAAACAGTCACACATTTCTAGATTTTTCTTCCATATTTGTTCGCAGGCTTGACTGTCAGAAACATCTCTCTTAGAATCAAAATTGACTCCCACCATCCCACAGTGGCCCTTCAAAAAGAAAAAAACAGAAAATGGAATATTTTAACAGCTTCATTTCCCTAATATATACTTGTGAAACTGATGTAAATAGACAATGATGGTTGTACTGAAAAAAAATTTATGCTACCATCCTCCTTTTCAGAAGTCCTATATTCAGTTGGGAATAAACCATATGGTTCTATCATAATTTAGCATGTAGGATCCTATGGATATTTACTCAGTAGAATTCCAAGAGGGAAGAAATAAATATTTTTTCCAGCTACTACTCTGGTGAATTAAATCACATTGATGCAAAATTTAGAGATACGTTCACAGAAGTGTCAAAATACTTGGAGAAAGGAGCTTTTTTTTCAAAAAGTGATGGAACTCATATTTAACATTCCTAACAAAAGGAGGCTCATCCCAGCTCGGAGCTCTCAGCCAGTTCAGAGGGAGTCTCTGTAAGTGTTGCTCCAATCTTGCTGCACATTAACAGGCTCCAAGATTAGTATTTCACATTGAAATTAGAACATATGCACATCCTGTATATTTGTTTTCTTCTCAGTCTTGGTTATGTGCAAATATTTGCCAAGCAGGATGATTGACATGCAGCACGATGCCCTTTTGTAATTGCAGTAATTAAACATTTGGCCAAACTACTGAAATCAGGGGGATGTGATGGAGCTGCAGTTTGGGGGAAGAAGCAAATCCCACTTCCCTGCTGCAGGCAGGCTCATTTCCAGGGATGTGTTTGGGGCACTGATGGTTTGCACAGAACTTCGGCCTCAGAGCTTTCCTGCAGCAGGAATTGCCATTTGCACACTGCAATCCAAAATCTGGGAAATGTGCAAGGAGCACACAGAGGCCAGGCAGGAGCAATTATTCCAATTCTAATGCAAGCCCAATGCCCAGTCAAAGCATTGCTGCTTTAACATCCAAGCTGCAAATGCTTCATCAGGCACATGAGATCTCCATGTGTGACCCACACCCCTCCTCAGAAGGACATTCACAATTCCTTCACTCCAGCACATCTCTGCCTTCCCTGACAACACACTGGGAATTCAAGGGTGCAAACCTCCACCAGTTTAGGCTGCAAATTGAAGGGAACAAAACAAGCTCAAAAAGAAAAACACAAGGATCTAGACTGGATCTAACCCAAGGAGTAGCTCAGACTGCAGCCTCACATCCCAACGCCCATGCCTGTGAATCTGGAAATGAATCCAAACCTTGTGGCTCACACACATCCTTATTCATAGCTGCAGTTTTCACATAGTTTCAACACAAAAACAGCCCCATTAGCCACCCCCGCAGGTCAGGAAGTCCTCTCAACCTTATTTGCAAATCTGGTCCTATTTTTGAGTGTGGAAATGCACCATCTTCCTTCTCCAGTCTCCCTGCTAGTCCCACATCTTACACAAAATACAGGATTTAAAGAATTTTACATGTGCCTTAAAGCGGAGGTTGGGAATTTTGACCTCCCTCCATTGTAAATAAAATAAAACTGCCCAGAACCTTGATTAGAGGTGAGTCCCACCATGTCCCATTTATCCTATGGGCAACAATCTCACACATAGGTTTGAATCAGGAAAGTTGGGTGTCCCCAGAAACTGGGTACCCAACAAACCAGTGAATGATTCAGGCTTAAATGGGAATCCCATCACACACAAAGACAGCTCAGACAACTGCCCAAACTCAATCAGATCATTTTAAGCACATTGAAAAGATCTGGAGTTTTAAAACTGAGATCAATTTTGTCACAGCCAGAGTTGCACATAAGAGAGCAAGATCTGAGCTGTGGAAATATTTCTGATTCCAGTGGATGATAAAACCTTTCAGTCACTGATACAGATCCCATCCAGCATTCTCAGATAAATTAACAGGTTGATTCTTGACAAACCACTGCTCGGCAGCAAAGGGGTTTTTATTGTAAAGAGGGTGATTAGGAAGAGGTGCCATGCAAGAGCTGACTCATTTTTGGTGTGGGATACAGCCTGTGGAAAGGGAATGAGTCAGGGATTCACTGGAGCAGGGCTTTTAGATAGGGAATGTAACCCAACCTCATCACAGTGGGCACAGAGAGGCACAAGAGAGCCGTGGGCACTGAGGAGGGGATTCCCAGAAGAGATGGCAGCACCAACCACATCCAAGAGCAGCCCCATCCCACATCAGTTCCCCGCCAGCATGAATCAGAAGGTGGATTTTTTTCCAGGCCTATTCTATCTGCAAAAACTACTCCCCTTTCCTCTTTGTTTTATTTTCCAATAAATTGCTGCTTCTCTTCACACTTCTTCCCCTTCCTTTGACCCGCTCTCCTGTGCTCCATGCAGGGTGTGGAAACAGAACACAGGGGTGGAAAGGCTGGGTGGAATCCCAGAATCACCAAATCTGTTGGAAGGATCATCAAAGTCCTGCACAGGACACCCCCAGCAATCCCACCGCGTTCCATGTGGATGGGAAGAGTTGGAAAGGCCTGTCTGCCCAGCATTAACTTTGGTATTCATGGGGTGAATTTTTGGTGGAGCTGGGAAGGGTTTGGTGCTCTCCTGAGGAGTTATTTTTGCCCTCACGTGACAGCTCTTGCCTGCCTGACCGCTCTCCCCCACCCCTTCAATGGGCCTGGGACTCTCCTGGAAACGCTTTTGGGGTGACATGTGCCAAGTACTATAATCTATAGATGATTATTAGCGTGGTCAGATGTTCTCAGCAGCAGACATGTGTCTTCAGATGCAGTTTTTCAAAGCATTTGATAAACAACCACTAAATGTCAACCCTCTGCACCTCTCTTGTTTCTCACCTTTTTGTGTCTTGCTTTGTTGAGCTTTTTTCTTGCCTTTTTTTTTCCCAAGATGTTTCTATATTTCAAGATAATCTCATCAACCCCAGCCTCAGGGTCTGAGGGGGCTTAAGCATTAATTTTACATCTTTTGGCATCTCTGCCTTGTGTTCACACAGAGTTTTTTCATTCACATGTCTATAGGATTTTTCCTGTGTTAGTCTCATCTGGTCCAAATTTTAATCCAGGCCTAGGATCAGACCCCATCATAGAATCCTGAAGAGTCCAAGGGCAGGTTGGATGGGGTTTGGAGCACCCTGGGGTAGTGGGAGGTGTCCATGCTCATGGCAGGGGTGGGACTGGATGGGCTTTAAGGTCCCTTGCACCCAAACTATTCCAGGATTCCTGAGGATACATTCCCTTCCCAGTCTACCCAGTGAAAAGCTTCAGCAAAAGGAGCTAAACCTTTGAGCAGAGCCCTTTTTCACTCTGCCCTCCCAGTGAGGGAAAAGGTGCAGGGTCCAGGCTCCCATGTGGTGACAGGGCTGCCCAGATGTGTATCCCACCCCTGCACATCTGTTCAGCATTTCCAGGGGGTTTGCACTGGTAGTTTTACAGCTGTTTAGGCATGTAAGTAGCATCTACACTTAAGAGATTCCATTAAAGGAAGGATGGGGGGAGAGGGAATGAGATATGAAGCAGAAATGGAGAAATAGACTAAAGAATGTGGCCAGATGCTGCTTAAAAACCTGGGATAACACTCCTTTAAATTTTCTGTCCGTTAAAAACACATTTCATTTCGCAGGTTTATTTTTTTCGACAATACCCTGAAACATAAAGGAAATGTTGTGCAACCACTAGTCATAGTTAAGAGCAAAACAACAGCTGTAGAAAGGCTACGAATTCCTTCTAGAGCTCAAAAGACAATAAGGACTTTCTGGAGTGAAGCTACTTGAGCTAAATATCAAATGATGCTTAGATGCCAAAATATCATTTGTTTTCTGTTAAATAAAAAATAAAATCCAGAGTCAGATGGCCAAGTCCAGGACTGCAAAAATTAGAAGTAAAATAGCAAACAACCTACAATGAGTTTATTAATATAAAAAGTTAATATCTTATAAGTAATTCAGAAAATTTTATTCATTATTGTTGGTTTAGGTTGCTTAAGGTCTTCCTTTCTGTAAAACCTGGCTCCTTAATTGCCATGATCATGGGATCTAAGCTCTCATGAAGTCTCAGATAACAGTATCTATTGGAATATTTTGTAGAAACTGATATCACAAAGCACAAAGATCTAGGACAGAGCTCAGAGACAATCCAATTGTCCATGTTTTGGCCTCACTTCCCTGATCCAAGCCTTTGAGGCTGACAGCACCTGCCAGAGTTTTCATCAGGACAATCCAGCCTCAGATCTTCAATGGTCAGTCCGAAAAATCCACGAAGGTTGGGCTGGTTCCACTGAGCACCAGCAAGATGCCAGGGGGTTTAATCAGAAAATTGTCCAGTGGTTACATAAAAACACAAACAACCAGGAAACACAAGGATTGGCCCATCTCATCCAATCCTACTGTGTTCCATGTTCATTCAGAGTAACTCTGGGCCCCTTAACCTCAAACTTGGCCTCTGACCTGAGCCAGCACCAGGAACCATTTCAGAAGAAAGGCAGCAAGAAAGTTCATCATAAGCCTTGAAATGGGAGCTTTAATGTCTCCTTCACAGCTTTCTTTTTATTAATCAATGTAACTTTGATAAATGGCATCTTTCTTGGTAGGAGGGTTAGGGGGAGGGAACAGATTTAAATCCATATAAGTAGTTCTCTTATTAAATCCCTGTTTTTCCATTAAACTTCCTGTCATCTTTATCAAAGCAGTTGTTTAACCCCTTTGTGTTTTGGTTTCCTTTCAATCTCTCCATGCCTTGCTTTTTACTCAACTTCTCTAGACCTTTTATCCCTCACCTGTCTTGAGCCACAATAATACATGAAGCCCTCTTTGTGAGCTTTACTCTGAATGTAAAAGTCAAATAACCAGTCCTTTGTCGGGGCTATCCACCTTTACACATGGAAAGGCCTAAAACATCAGTAGCTGGTTTTTTGCAACTGCCTTGGGTAGGGAAACAATTTTCCTGGACATGCTCTTGAAAGTCAACAGGGCCTGGGAGAGATTGAATTACAAGATGAGGGTCTAACACCACGAATCCATAAGCCACAGAATTGTTTGGTCCAACATTACTCAAAGGCTGCCATTCATTTTGGCTGCTGTTTGCAGGGAGCTCTGGCCTCATGCAGCCCTGCAGGTCATTTATTAACGTTGACTGTGGAGCAGACACAAAATACCAACTTGCTGCTTGGCAAATGACACACAGGACAGGGGTCAGCGGAGAATCAGGCCCTCCAGAAACCCACCACAACATTTGTAACAGATTTTATATTTCTAGAGATTTAAGTTGTGAATTCAAGGCACAGAGCACCAATTAAAAGTAATTACATGTGTAGGATCTCCAGGGTGAGGCAGCTCCCCTGCAAAGAGGACACTGCCTGATCCCTGGACTGGTTATTCCCCGAGCTCCAGTTCTGTGAGCACAGCATTGAAGGAATTGCCTCAATTGCTGAAGCCCAGCCTAAGTTTAGAAAGTCCAGATCCTACCCTGAGCTCTGCTCCAGGTATGGGATTATTTGGCAAGTTGCCAACACCATATTTGTTATTTTGTGGGCTCAGATCAATAGGAGACAAATGGCTGAGTGCCTCCAAAGCTCCTGGCTTTGGGTTTACTGGGTGTTCAGCGGGAGTGAAAGGACTTCCCCTCATCACTGGAGCAGTGAGAAGCCAGATCCCCACACAAGAAATCAGAAGCAACTGCAGAGAGAGCCATAAAAGGACTTTGGGGAAAGAACACAACAGCATCATTCATCAGATGAAGTGCAGAAAGGGAAACAAAACTGTCATTAGCCTGCCCAACTGCAGGGGGAAATGGGCTCATATTCACAACAGTTTAAGCAAATCAGCCTACTTTGTAATTAGCAAGAACATACCCACTGTCAATGGCCACAATGTGGGCTTATTTAAATAATACATGATAAATTTTGATTGTGCTGCCATATGCCTGGAGTTAGGCATAAACACTCCACTGTAGAGAGGTAGGAAGGAACAAAAACAATTGAGAAAATGATAACACCAATAAAAACCTGCACAGAAGACTTTACATCCCAGGCTCTTTATGAGAGGTCCAGAACATAAACGTGTAGTCCCAGCAATGACATCAGCTCCTCTTCCTGAAGAGATCCTGTCAGATGATAAATGAACAGATCCCCAGCCCCACCTCACACCTCGATGTGGAACAGTGCACAGTCCAAAGGAATGTGGGGCCAAAACACACAAGGGGCAAGAATAAGTTAAATGTAAAAATCTGCTCCCTGTAGAATGCAATGCCTGAGCTGAGCCCAGACCTGTCATTCTCTATGGACCCAGAGAGAAATTGTTCCAAAAAAACATTAAACATGAATGCACCTACTTTCAGCATTATTTCCCCTCAGTTTTTTCTTTTTTTTTTCTTTTCTTTATTCCTCTCTCCCCACCAGCCCCCCTCTCCCTGTTTCTACATCTGTACTTTATTCAATGAACACATCTGCATTCTTTCTTTCTGTTTTTGGCCAGAAACTCTATCCAACCTTTATCACTGACACCTCTCTGCAGTTTCAAATTCCAACCTTGTGCCAAATCCCCATTTCCTGCTGCTTAATTTCCATTCATTTACTCTTGTTTTTGCTTCTTCTGCCATTCCCAGCATGGACCAGCTCCAACCCAGCTTCTTCTAATTTTTTAAGGAAGGCTCCCTATTGAGTGCTATTGGAACTTGATCCTCTGCTCCAAGCCAATGGCTGGCTATTGTTTATACTACCTAACAACAGTTGCCAATATTACTGCTTTTTTCCTTTTCTTTACTTCACTCTCTAAGTGTATATCCTAAGACCCAAGAGAACTCCTCTCCACATATGGTGACCCATTAGGTCTGGTTTTATTATTACTTCTGCAGAATCTGAAGTAGCCTCTTTATACTTCTTTTTTTTTAATGGCTGAAAATCAAAAAAAAATCAAGTAGAGAGTCTGTGGTGTCTTGTTTACACAGGTCTGTTGATCTGGCTCTGGACATGTGGAATAATCTGGCATTAGGATTGTGGTCTTTAAAGAAAAATCATCCTCTCAGTGCTCATTTAAGGGTGTGTTTCACGCAGGTGGAGCAGAAAAGCTGAGCTGCAGCAGAACTGAAGTTCTCACTAAAACTGTCCAGAGTTAAAGAACCTTCCAAGTTCTAAATTATACAGAACTGTTCTGGGGGGGTTGCAAAAAGTCTCTTCCCTTTTCACACATAAAGGAAATGCTGTTAATAAATGGGAAGCAGAGTTCCAGTGCTGCCACTCACCCTGAGCAGGTGTCAGGCCCCAACAGATCACAGAGGATCAGGGAAAGGACCAGAACCTGAGGTAAAAGCAGCCTAAACAAACCAGGGTTACAGGGGAAATGTTTCCCTCAAGCTGCAAATGGAGGCTGGCTCTTCCCTTCCTGACTGCTGGCTTTGGTGCCTTTCTTCCACAATCATCAAGTCCTCTTCTAGATCAGCTTCTCCTCAACACCTCCTTGCTCCAGGTCAGCTCATTGCAGCAATCCCAATACATTTTCTTGGACTCCTGCTTCAAAGCATCCTCACAAACCTCTCCATCTCTCCCAAAGTCTTTTCCACTCTTGTGAGAGCTGACCACTCCATAAGCAATCGTATTCAGGACTTTTAAACTTACATTGATATCTCTGACATCACTGTTTGCAGCACCCCCTCTCCTGCACCCAAGAAATAATGGCAGAATTAGGTCCTTGTATTCTTCCCCCTCTGGTATAATTCAGAATTTGAACCTGCACCTTTCAAAACCTTCACCCCTTCTTAGATTTGGACCTTTCCCTTTAACCTAACAACTGTAGATCTGAACTTTGGACAGTGAACTACCATTATTCAAATATTTCTTCTCCTTTTCAGATAGGAGAGGACCTAATTCTGAGGGAGACATCCACTTTGTTGGGAGCTGCTGGTTTTTGCAGCTGGCAGAGTCCCACTCTGTCCCTTAAGCTTCTCACTGACCTCCCTGTGAGAGAGAGAGAACTCAAGCAACACTTGGGTTCCAAACACACCCAGACACAGATAAAATTTCAGGCCCTGAGTGTGCATTGTGCTCCAATGCCTTCCCTGTCCCTGGCTGGAGCAGCACTGCTGTTCAAGCTCAGCCTTTCAAAGGCAGTTTTGCCTCCTTGGAAGCTTTTATGGCACAAATGTGTTGCAAACCTCTTTACATTGCCTTTTAATAAATTTATTTATTTATTTGTTATTTGCTCTATTCAAAGTAATGATAGTAAATTTTAAAAGCAACGTGGTTTTTCACAGTTCTGGTCCCGTTTCCTCATTTTCCAGCAGTGCTGGGGGCTGACACTGCCTCTCACAGCTCTTCCACGAGCTTTGCCCAAAGGCAACAGTCGTGTGGCCAAGTCCACCTGCCAGAGACAAACTGTAATTATGAGGAGAATAAAGTGAGGTTTCTGTTCCAGACAGGGAGTGACACAGCCTGGCAGGCCAGGGATAAGAGTAAGCCTTGGAAAATCTGTTTTCTCTGTGAGTCTTTGAACCAGACAGTTAAACAGGGTGTGAAGTGCAGTGTGGGTTTCATGAACCACAGCAACACCCCAGGACTGGTTTGAGCTCTCCTCCTCATCTCTCCTGCAATGCTGCCACCTCCTCGTCAAGGTCAGTACTTGTTCTTCTCTCTGTTTGGACTGGGAACTCATCAGAGCAATTTTTCTAATCCAAATCCCTAAACCCAGAGTTTTTCACCCCCACTGGGGTGTCAGTGGCACTCTGACAGAGCTTCCAGCCCCACGTTCCAGACCAGGTCAGTCAAGGTCAGTGATAGGGTTCCACTGACATCAGCTTTCTGTTCAGAAGTCACAATTCCAGCTAAGTGCATCCTTATCCCATGTTAATTAAGAGTGCAGATCCCAGCAAAGATAATGCAGTTGTGTATGAATGAGCTGCAGTGATTCTAAATAAAGCTTCCTCTCCTCTCCTCTCCTCTCCTCTCCTCTCCTCTCCTCTCCTCTCCTCTCCTCTCCTCTCCTCTCCTCTCCTCTCCTCTCCTCTCCTCGTTATCTTGACTGGATAACAAGTGTGAACATTAAACCTGAGCTTCCTCTCCACTCCATTTATCCTGGCCCTTGCAATCCATGCATCTGTCTCCCATTTATTCTTATGAAGATATTGTCCTCAGTTTAGAACATTCCTCTAACACGAGGGATTTTCTCTAACCTCTGTGTTTAATATTTCTTTACATGCTTCATTTGTCACACAGCACAGCCTGAGCCCAGCCCAGCCCCACCCCAGCAGCATCTCCTGGTGTGGGGCATTGAGATATGAGCTGCAAGCACAAATATTCTTTTATTGCCTCCTTTTATTGATTAACAGCATTTAAATGGCACAGAAAGAACCAGTCCCTGCCATCAAACTGGAGCAGCAGCCAGACAGCAATAACACAGGTGTGTTCACCCAGCCAGTGACTGGAGATAAAGTGATTTACAGGTGAGATAAAGCGATTTACAGGTGATCAAGATCTGTGTAAACTTGTGTCTGCTAAAACAACCAGCAAGCGTTGTTTAAAAAACAAGTATTATCCTGAAGCTAGGGTGTTATACCATTTTTATCCTCACTAGAAGGATATTCCTGCTGAAATTCTGGTTGTTCCTGCTGACCCAGAAGTAAGGGTCACAAAAGTGATACATATTTATCCTCAAAAATTTTGCACTTTTTATCTTCTAACCACATGGCTTAGAAAAAAACTAAAAATGTCATCATAGTGATTAACAGCATTTTTACAAATACAGTTTCAATACACCTCAACTTTCAGTGTGCCAAAAGCAAAAGGAGGTTTACAATTTGTTACACTTTTCACAGGGAGCAAAGGCATTAAGACTGCAAAAATATTTTATTATCACATTTTAAAATAAGGAGTTTGATTTTAAGACAGAATTTAGTTTTTAGACTCAAAATCATGAAAAATTCTTAATCTTAAATTGGCTTGAAATTTTTAGTATTTCAAAACTTTTCATTTGGGATCTCTGAAATATTTTAGTGAATAAACCAAGAAATTGATTAACAGCACACCTTTGTGGAAAATACCAGGTTCTGCTTAATGTAAGAGCCATTCAGCAAAGTGAGAAAACTTTGCAGTCAGAGAGGAAAGAGCGTGAGGAGGACAAGACTTGCACAAGAGAATCTGCAGAAGATGTAACAAATTACTCACATCTCCCCCACCCTTCGCTGAAAGCCTCACCCCCAGCCTAGCCAGCCCCTGTAACCTTGCAGAGATGACACACCAAGCCCAGCACAGCAGGTATCAAGATTTTGGCAATAATTTTTGCAAGTTTAACACTGGCCAGAGCTCAGCACCGTCATCTTTGGCCAGGAGCTCAAGGATTACAAATGTGAGATTATTCACTCAGAGACAGAGGGGCTCAGCCAGCCCCAGGCCAGGACTGCACCCAAGGACCAGCCCCAGCAGGGACTGGGGCTTGTCCCCAACAGCAAAAAAATCCAGCTGGGCACTGTATGCTAAAAATAACTAACTAACTAACTAACTAACTAACTAACTAACTAACTAAATAAATAAATAAATAAATAAATAAATAAACAAACCATGGTAAAATGCTGTCATAACAGACTGGGATTTAGGGAATATACACTAATCCTGGTGCTGCCACTGCCCTGCTGTGAAATCCTCAGGAAGTTGTTCCACTGGCTGCTGTGGTTTCTGGGCTCTGTGTTTGTACAATCTGTTTAAAAGCGAGTTCTCTCTCTGACAGGGACTGTGGTGAACAGCACCCAACGGAGCCAGGCCAGCTCCCAGCACTGTTGGGACACAAACTGGTAAATTTTGATGCAAATAACTGTAAATATCACTGTAAATTATCAGAAGATGGGGAAGGCATAATCCAAATAAATGTAACAACATGAATAAACCCAGACAAATAGATGCCACATATTTTGCTGGTGACTCGTGTGTCAGAACAAATTCCCATTTTGTAAGAAACCTCTAAGTTATGACATCATTTTGAAAGTATTTTGGTGGTTCTTCCCCCCTCCCAGATCAAGTCTGCTTCCCTCTTGGTAGCTCTGCACCCCATGCAGCCTGGAAATCTTGCTAAGGATAAAAACCAGGGGTATCAGCACGAGGCACAAATTCCCCCTGTGCATTTAAGCCCTTCTTAAACCTCTGAGAGGAAGCAGCTTTCAGCTCACTCCAGCACACGACTGCAACACAGGATATTTTTCCAGCTCACTGATATTTCATAAATACCATTTGTTGTCATGTGGTAAATTAAAAACTCAGGATATCAAACATCAAACAGTATGTTAATGTCAAGTATGCTTGAATAAATACTAAAGAGTTCAACTGACTGAAATATGTGGACTACCAGCTAATTAAGAAAGAAGCAGGTGTGAAAAAAACCTAATTTAAGCAATTTTTTTTTATAATTAATAATGTTTACTTGTAGTTCCCCTTATAATAAGGCTCTGGTTTAACCTCCAGAGAATTCGTAGCTGTAATCCAGCATTTTAAAAATAATAATTGAACACTGGGTTCTTAAAAGGAGATCAGTTTCCAAAACTGGATAATCCATGTGGCATATACTCAGAGAGGGTTTTTATTTTAAATAACGGCGCATCTTTGTATCCAATGGATCAGTTACCAAATTATTGCAGCAAATCTACAAAACAAGCCCAGTTCAGTGTCCATCATGCTAATTCCTGCAGGGATTAGAGCGGGAACAAGGTGGAAAAGGCTCAGTGCTATTGCTGCAAACCTCATCCACTTGACAAAACAAACACAGGTAATCTGGAGGCTGAGTTTTCTCCAGCTTCTCAGAGGAGCAGTGTCTCTGTGACATTATGGTCTAGTTTTACATAGGCAAAAAAAAAATTAAAAACAACATTAAGGTTTTTATTTGAACTGTTCTGGCAGCACACACACATAGCCAATCAGCTAATCCAAGGCTGTATTTAATGGAGAGTTTCTTTCCAAGAAGGCAAATGGAAGTACAGGAGGAGAAAATGGCTACAGATGTAAAAACAGACCTGGAATATTTCATTGACATGACATATCTACTGCATTTAATTAAAAGAAGAATGTATGGGAACAATGCATCCTACTCAATTCGGGTCGGGGGAACAAAACAGGACTGGATTAGATAGGACAACCCTAATCCCCAGGGAGATTCCCATATTTAATGGGAGCGCCACATGTTTGATATGTAGGGAAGCAAGTGGGTGTTCCTGGACTTGATCCACTATTCATCATAATACCACAGCCTTGTTCATTCCCAGTGAGGAGGCTTAAAACCATGAAACCATATGTGGAATATTAAAAATCATTTAAAGTTAAAACGAACATCATGAAGCTGAGCACTGGGGCTGAGGCTGCTGTCCAAGAGCCTTTGGAGGCTTGCTGTTCCTGGGGAAGGCAGAGAGGGAATTCACACTCGTGTGCTCACACACACACACCCCCTCAGACTGGGATCTTCCGTGCAAAGAATTCCTCCCTACTACTGCAGCGAGCTCATTATCAATAATTGATGCCCCTTTAATACCTACAGCATCAATGCTTTCATTTATAATTAAAGATCAGAAACTCCACTTCTATTTTTCCCCTCCTACTATCTGGTATTTAAACTTTTTATTTTTTCTCCCTCTTTTTCTCCCTGATGTTAAATTGTTTTTCAGACACAGTCAATAACTTTACTATATTCTCATTGCCTCTGAATTAATCATGGCTCTGCACTAACCACATGGAATTCGATTTCCCATAAGAGAAATGTTTACTTTGGTTTACTTAGTTGGAACTCGACGTACTTATACAGTCTATAAAGATTTACTGTAACATATTTTGTTAAGCAACATTAAAGCCTGTGCTGACAGATCTTGTCTTGCATTACTTCACTTATATTCAGGTCTTTAATGCTTTTGCTTTTTAGCAATAGGGCAGCAGGACCAGCTTAGAAATGCAGGTTTTAAGTACATTAAATGCAGGAATCTTGGGGCCATGTTCTGTCCCGAGTTTATTCAGAGCAAACCACTCCTTCCTTTGCATGAATTTTTATTGCACTCGTTACAGCCACAGGGATGAATGAACAGAAGAAAAGAACTTTGCTATTTAATTCCTTGTTACGCATTAATTGGATCTAAATTTATTGCATACGAGAAGCAAAAGGAAGTTTAAAGTAAAGATAAGATAATGCCAGATAAAGCAGTCCAGGGGGAGGGAAATTTGAGGATTGCAGCCTTGTGGTGCAGCTTGATTAGATATTGGGAAGGAATTCCTCCCTGTGAGGGGTTGGGATGGAATTCCCAGAGAAGCTGTGGCTGCCCCATCCCTGCCAATGTCCAAAGCCAGGCTGGAGTAACTGGGACAGTGGAAGGAAAGCAGGGACCCCTGTCCTCCAGTGCTGCACTGAAATATTCAGAGATTCTGTGCTGTAAGTGCCACCCAAATCCATGGGAATTGCCATAGATCAGTGCCAATGGAAATTTAATTTGAAGTCTCAGAAGCAGAAAATTCCCATAAATATCCAAGCACTGGAAAGCAGAGCTGCACACACACATCAGGCAGTCCCACTGCATTCGAGCATCCTGCTGCTAAGTGTTAAGCAACAAGAACTAAAATATTTACTGTACCACTGAGCAAATTTGGTCAGGGAATTTAGGGAATTCTACTTAGTGCCAGCAGGTTTTGGCAAAAGAATCAGCACAGTATCTGGTGCTAACTGCGACCTGGTCACCCTGATTTTCCCTTTCTCCACAGTCTAATATTTAATTCACATTCTAACTGTGAGGAGGACTTTCACCCCAGATCCAAAATACACAGGCAGTGGGAGAAGGGAAAAAAGAAATTTAAAAGGAACTATTTTAAAATAAAGAAGTCCAGATCATGTTAAGTTCTGGTGAAATCAGAGCTATCAGTGCCTGTGGATATGAATTCAGTTCACATTTAGAGGCACATTCTGGGGGTGGGAGTTGGCAGCTGGGTGGAGGAGAAAGGAAAAAGTGATTTTGAAATGTATTTATTAAATCACTGCTGAGAACAGAGGGTAAAAGAGGAGCCTGGGAATCTGCTGCAGAGGCTGAACCGATGAGAAGACAAAGAGGCCACAGCACTATAGGAAAGGAACTTTAAAAAAGAGAAAGAAATCACCCTAAATTTTCACACATCCCCCAAGCAAGAGAAACATTTGCTTTAAAGAGGCAGGACAGGAATCACTGAGACAATTTGATATCAAAACACTGCCTTACAAACATTTTGCACGAAGGCAGCATTTGCATCCTCACCCGTTTTACATGCAACTATTCATGTTAATGAGCTTTTAGAGTAATTAGCAGTTTATTGCAGGGCGTGGTGATGCTGCAGATAAACGGGGCTCCACCGAGGTCAGGGCAGCTTGCCCTGGGTGCTGCTCTGGCTGGTGGCCAACCCTGTAAATCCTCAGGGATTGCTCCAGAGGGGCTGGAGCAGTGTCCAAGGGTCCCAAAGCAGCATCTCCTCACCCACGGATCCTCTGGGAAATCCTTGTCCTGGCACCCTCGGGGAAATCCTTTCCTTCCTGGAGTCAACCCAGAGCCCGGGCAATGAATCCAGAACTTCCTCCTCCCCTCAAGCTGGGCTTGGGGAGAGCAGAGCAAGGACAGCCCTTTCCTCCGCCTCTCCTGCAGAATCCCGTGATTTCCTGGGCTCACGGGATGCTGGGGATCAGGATCACCCCGGTGCAGTTCCTCAGCACCGCACCAGGTGGCTTCAATCACCTGTGCCGCACACTCCCCGAGTGATTATTACAATAAATAAATATTATACAACACTTATTTATAATGCTTTTCGTGTTGCATCATGACACCAAAATTCCGTCAGAAGATTGGGCTGTACAAGGAATAATTTATTCTAAAATCAGGGCTGGTGAAATATTATTTTTTTTAATTTAAATGAACAAACTTGTTGAGGGTACCCTCTCTCCCACATTTTTCCTATGATTGGGCAAGAGGGAGAAAGACAGTGCTTTATTAAATTTTTATTCCTTTTGCTGTCTTCTTCTCCAACATCATTTTTCTATATAAAGATCCCAGAATAAAATAAAATAAATAAATACACAGAAAGAAAATTGTCTAGCTACCCTTTTAAAAAGCTGCGAATAACTAAACAATAAACACAGCATTTTAAAAAATCTTAAGTGTTATTTGATAAGAAATAGTTTTTTTAAACATATACAGAATTTGCTCATATTTGAGAATTTTCCCCATGAAAGCCACCTAAATTCCACTTTTATTTCTCTATATTTAAATCCAAACATAGCATCTGAAGGCTCAGGAGCCTGGATGAATAAAAACCAAATCTGACTCTCTCCTGCCAGTGTCCCCCATCTGCCCCGGCCTCCTGGGAGCAGGAGCGTCTCTGAGTCCCACAGAAGCAGGTGGAGGGGTACTTCAGCTAACAGAAAATCAGTTTAATTAAGCTCTCCTCAGACTTGCAAACTGCAAGAGTTGCTTTCCTTCCCCCAATAAAAGAGCCCACAACAAACAGAGCCGCTCCTGGGTCACTTCTCCCAGACTTTCACACCTCCATGGAATGCACAGACTGGAAATGCTTTTGGAGCACTTCCATTCTCAGGAAAGGTTTGGGGGAATTGGTTTTGCCTCATCTGAGTTTGTGGCTTGGAAAATCCATCATCAGAAGGCAGGATCCTGCTGTGAATCTCTGAATCCTGCAAACTCCGGAGGAAGCACAGACCCCATTGCCCCAACCCTTCCAGCCAGAATGGAGTGTTGGGAGCACTGCAGTGGAAATAATACCACTAATCTGCTAGAAAAGTCATCATTTGTCCATTTCTCCTCAGAATCTGTAGGAATATTTCTATTTCTCCTCAGTATCTGCAGGAATATTTGTATTTCTCCATTCCAAGGTAGTAGGATCCATACGTGGGGAACTGAGGTGCACGAGGCAAAACCTTGGCTTTTCTAACCCAGCTCATTTAGTCATTTTTATAAAAAATCTTTCTGGACTCTATACACATCCGTAGATACCTCAGCTTTTCAGGGCCATAAAAATAACCTACAAGGTGCCCCTGAATCCAGAGCTGTCTCCCAAATTGTGTTGTCTCCATGGCTGCTCTTCCCATTCTTTATTCCAAGAACCCCTGGCAATTATAGTCCATGTAAAATCAGGAATCTTTTTCACCACAGACATTCTCCTGTATGAGCACATTCCAGTGGTGTAAAAACTGCTCCATGCCCACAACTGACTTAATTTGCCATTTCTCCAGATCTACCAGCATTTATGGAAAGCTGATCAGAAGCTTCCCAAAATACTTCAGCTCAACTGAAATAGCCATAATGGTTTGGATGGAGCAAGCTGGGCTAGTGGGAGGTGTCCCTGCCCATGGCAGGGGGTGGAAAAAGATGGACTTTAAGATCTTTTCCAACCCAAATTATTCCATAACTTACTGGTTGCATTCTCTAGAGGTGTTTGAAATGCAGGAAGAGCTGGGAGTTGGAAACCTCACACCCCTCCAAAAAGGGTTCCTGAGAGAAAACCCCCAGGAACATGCCAGGGCAGGATGCAAACACCACTGGTGGCTCTGGGTATTGATTTATGAACCCTCAATGATATTGTAGCAAAGTCCAGAAGGAGCAGTTTGCAAGAAAAATGATTGCAGGCAAATGGTGGTTGGCATTTTAAATGTCTCACTAAAATTGATAAGTTTGTGTGTGTGTCACACTTGCTGAAGATTCCTGAACCAAAAAAAAACCCTTATCTTGTCTTTGTTGCAGGCTCTGAGCCCCAGATAAATACCCTGCGTGCTGCTGAAGTCTACTGCAATATTTACAGTTTTCTGACTCACCGATTCTCGTTACACATCTGGATTTTGGAATTGTGTTTGCAAAGTCAAACACAGCCAGGCCATTTTCCTGCCTCAACCTCCCCTTTTTCTCTTGGGGAGTAGTGGTAAAAAAACCAGGATTTTTCACCTCCCCTTTGTTTCAAGAAAATGAAAAATAACTTTGCTCTTCAATGTTGTTTGAGCCAAGTATTTTTTTTAAATTTTCATAAAATCTGAAAAAAAGTTAAATAAATAAAAAAGTTTTTGAATGAGGTTAAGTGTCTGGCTTAAACTGACAAAGCCCAGGAAATTGAAAGTTAAGGCTGATAGTAACAAATTCTGGCTCGTATGGAAAAGAAAGGGCAAAGACAAAATGATCTGAGCTATAAATTATTCCTGCCAGGACTTTTCATCTTTAGGCTCAGGCCCACTTGTGCACAGATGGGAGTGCAAGGACACTCTCATAACCCTCCCTGTGTTATTTAAATGTTGGTTTGTGTATTTAATTCTTACCAGCCTCATAAAACACATAATTTACGCCAGGGAGCCGGGAGGGACCTCGGCTAAGGATGTTAAGTAAGCACTTCTGTAAAGGGTTCATTATTTACCTTGAAGACCAGAAAACCACCACTGGAGATGTTTGGTCTCTCAGGTAAATAAGGATTTAGTCTGCAGGAATTAAGAATTCAATTTTTTTTTTTTTTTTAAGGCTCATTTGATAAAGTACTGAATATATCTTTTTATTTTTCTAGTGGAGCACGATAAACCTGATTTTACTCTGTTAGGGTCTCATTGCTTTGACAATACTGAATTGGCTGAAAACAGAGGCAGTTTTGATTTAAACTTTCACAAAGTTACAAAGTTTAGACAAAGGTCTAAAGTGACCATGGTAAAGAAAGAAGCCCTTTTGCTTTTCCTGCATCCCTTAAAAAGGTGTTACTCTTTAGCATCCTTCTATTTTTATTTTCAAGTAGCAGACCAGACACAGTAAGAATTATTCCTGTTTCAAGAGTAAAAGAATTTTGCATATACAGTACAAATACTTTTAACTATATTAGTTATGTCTGATGATTTCTTCTGTTAATTAAGAAATTTTTGGCATGTCTAAACAATTACACCTCATCAAGAACAGCATCTTAAAAAAAACCATCCCCATCATCCATGTCAAGAATATTCAAATTAAAAAGCCAGTGCACCTTCTCTATTAAGATGCCCCAGTAATGAAATCCCATCAAGAGCCAGGGAATGTTGATAATAATTGAGCAAATCCAGAACAATGCCTGGCCTGACTGCTGCCTCAGCATCTGTGCTGAAATAAGGGGCTCATTTGCAACAGCAAATCATTTAAACTCCTTCAAAATCCAGTCTCAGTTCCTCCTAAACATCTGGGGGTTTTCCTTCAAGATACAGAAATCAAAGCATAGACAGTGAAAAGTTAATTTATTAATGTCAGCCTAAGCTCAACTTTTATTCTCAACTCTTCAATCCATGCCCAGCATTACGGATCACATTGGGAAAAAGGGGAGAATACACTTGCAGTGAACTAAGAGGGAGGGCAGGTGTGTTCATTTAAAAAGTATATAATTAGATTAAAAAACCAAGAAAACCACAAACCCAAGCCCTGAAGAAGAGCACTATAGAAACTGTAAATCAAATACACCCTTCTGTCCTCTAAAGAGGAGGGGGAGGCGAAAAAATTAAACCTTGGCTCAGGAGCTGAAATCTTAAACTGTTGACTAAACTTTCTGCAAGTTGTCTGCTCTCCACACACATCTCTGGATATTGGCAGAAAAGAACTGGAAGCTCCTATGAACCCAGAAATTGAGCAGTGCCAAGCAGCCCCTCCGCACTCAGCCCTGTTCTTGTGCAGCCCAGCCCGGGCTCCCCCGTCCCAAACAATCCCTGGGAATTCAGAGCAGCAAGTGAAGGATCCATAACCTGCCCTGCCTCCAAATGAAAAAAAAAAAAAAAAACTGTTGCCAAGGAAACACCCAAATATCAAAATTGAAATATAGCTCAGCCCTTAATGAGCCCAAAAGGAGCTGTAGGAAGTTTACTCAAGTTCAGCAGAGATTTTTGGCTGAATGTGGGGAAGAGATTATTAAAAGAGATCCCAGCCCTGTGGTGGAGGAAGGAGAAGGAGCACAACACAATTTTGCGATGTAAATGTGTTTAAAAATCCTCTCTCACATTTTTTTTTCATTTCTTGAGACAGCTGCAAACACCCAAAAATGCAATAAAAACGTGAACATTACTGAAAGGATACAAAACAACAACAACAACAAAAAAAACCCCAAAACATGCATTTGGGGACGAAACCAAACAAAAAGGAGGAAAACTTGTAATGTTAGCACAATGATGCAATGTTTAAAAAAAAAGGTACAGTTTTCCAAGAACTGCATTTTTTCTGACATCTTGTGCATATTGAGGTCCGTGGAGACTTCCCATTTTCCACACTCAGCACTTTGAGGGTCAGGGAGGTCAAGGTACCAGAATTCCCAGTGGATGGCTGAGAGTTCATCCAGAACAATCAAGCTCCTGGCTGTGCCTCCCCCCTCGTTACTGGGCTGCCACTGGGGGAGAGGAATGGCCACAGCCACGAGCACTGGGAAACCCAGAGGCACAAGATTAATTGGGGATGACCCCTTCCCTCAGTGCTTTCATTCTTTTAAGTCATAACCTAACATCTACCCCCCAAAAAAATACAAATGAAAGTTTACATCCAGCTCAAAGTAACTCCAGGCCAAAGTGGCGCTTCTGGGAGCTGAGCAGGGGCAGAATTTCTACATTTTTTATGGGTTTATATCATGTAAAATTAGAAACTCTTGGAAGTGCCCTGGGACAGGAAGGGCCTTTTCTCTGAGCCATTCTGAAAACACCTGGAACAAAGACACTCATGTTTGGGAAATCCAGCAGTAGCTAAATTAACCTCTGGGTCTGTAAAAAATTCAAACCACCAAGTCCAACATCATCATCATCACCATCATCATTATAACTATTATTATTATTATTATTATTATTATTATTATTGTCATTATTCACATTGATTCCCTCATTCCTGGCTATAAACTATCACCATTTGCTTGATAAATTAGGTAGAAAAATTATTTTCTGGGGAAAATTTAAAAATTTAAGCAAATAGGCAGAAGAGCAAATTTTCCTCCTTTTTTTCCCAAGGAATTGTTTGCATACCTCACCTAAGAATCCAGATCAGATTCAGTGTTTCCATTCTCTAACACATGTAGTTGTGTGTTCATTCAATGTGTTCCCTAATTAAATCATGTGATTTAAATATTCCATCTCTATCTGCACTTTAAACTTCCAATGCAAAATAACTGAGAAGAGGCACCCAATGCATGTTTTTATATTTATCTAAATAGTAGTTTTCAAAATATGTTGCTACTTTCATCACAAAATAATATCTAAAACAATTAAAAAGCACCCCAAGCATTCAACTACTTTACATCAATGTTATTTTTCAAAACAGAGAATTAGGCACCATACAAATTTAATGTGTATTTGAAAAACACCAACAAGCCATGGAACTGTATTTAAATAGTAATGGTTTCTCAGGAATGCTTGTCAGAGCTTATATTGCTACCAATGAAAGTAAAAATTTAAACCCAGAAAATTAATTGATGCTACTGGCTTAACTCTTTACAAGATTCTTAAATAATGTTTAAACCAATATCCAATTTAAAAATAGACAACCGTGCACACATTTATAAATAATAGAAATTATGAGTAATGTATGATTCTGATGGAGATGTTCAGGAGATGAAACATTGCATCACACACTTCATACAAAGAAATTAATTTTTTTTTAATAGGATGTGGTTAAAATGGTTAAATCATTATTGAACAGAGCTCTTCCAAACCACAGGCACTTTTTCCATGTTATTTCCCCACTTCAGACTCAAAATCAGGATAATTTGGCCAATTTGGCAATCTCCCATCACAGGCTGCTCTTAAAGCCCAGCCAAGTGCTGAACTTGCTGACTGCCATAAAGGTTTGTGGGCCCCGGTAGGCGCTGAGTGCTCACTTGACATCTTTAGGACCTCTCATAACAGTCTGGGCATGAGACTTTGGAAAATGACACAAAGTGGGAACGAGCTGCAAAAAATACCCTCTGAGCACAGTGATTGCTTGGGTATGATTCCCCATATTTTCTTGCATTTATTAAAGTTTACAGGGGGAAAAAAAAATCAATTTCTCCAAGGAAATGTCTCTGCTAAAAATTTAAAGCCTAGGTTTCATTCCTACAGTTCTGAGAAGAGAGAAGAAAAAGAAAGGAAGAAAAAAACTCCCTCAAACTGATTGTTGCTTTCTCTGCAGTTACTGTAAATATTTTATGAATGGATACCTCAGAGCAAAGAATCCAGGTAAAAATTCCCTATAATTATTTGTCTAACGCACCGAGGAAGGATTTGGACTTTGCCATAAGTCCTTAATGCAAAGAACTTGTCAACATCAGCTTGTTGAGACATTAAGAGGATTTCTTTAGGTGCCACCTTTTAAACTCCAGTATTAAGCACTGCTTCTAGTAAATTTACTCCATGGTAAGCAATTCCAGATGAGTTCTAGTGACAGGCTTCAGTCTCAAGGTACTTTTTCACTGCACATTAAAATCTCATGTTCCCAAGGCTGGGTTGTTTTCTGACTGATATCCAATTAGGGAATAGAGGAAGAAAGGCATTTCCAAAGCTGGAGCTGAACAAAACAACCCAGAGCAGTAACTCACTGATAACCACCAGCAGCAGCTGATGCTCCCTGTTTACTCACAAGAAGTTACAATGGAAAGAGATGAGATCCTGAACAGCAACAGCTCCTCCAAAATAATTGCCCAACAGAGCAGGAGCAGCGTTCCAGCCACTGAATCATCTTCAAAGCAAACTGTGGGAAATATTTGCACTAAATCAACTTTCAGCCCTTTTAGGATCTTCCTCATACATGAAACACTGTGAGTACTGAACCCCAGAATCTCAGACAAGGAGGAGTTGTAAGAAAATACTACAAAAACCATTTCCTGGACAGGAAAACCAAGTTTTTGTGGAACTGAGTAGCCCCAAGTCACCAAGGAAGCTCGTGGCAAAATTCCCTATTGAAAGCAGGCCGCTTTTAAGCATTAACTCTTAACTTCAGCCCTATTTTCCTCTTCCACACCAGATAAAATTAAGGGTCCCAGTAGAACAAGTATGGTCCTCTGATAACCACTGGAATACAATGTTTCTCTACAATCAATTAATACAACACACAGGGACTGGAGTAACACAGGCAGTGCTTTCCTGCTATCCACCAGCCATTTTAGCAATAAGGAGCCCATTAACTTATGCAGATATAATAATTTATAATTCCTGTAGAACAGGAGGAGGGTGTAGAAGGGACACAAATCCCTTGTGAGGGGCTGGGGATGCAGGGCAGGTCTCTGGTTTTGATGCCTCGCTGCCACCAAACCAAACAGGAGCTGTACCTGCAGGATCAAACTGGAAGAATTTTCTTACTCCCTGATTGGATGAGTGCTTTGCTACCAGTTTTCCTAAGATTATGAAGGATTTCTTATGTGCTGGGATAGGAAAGGGGAATTTTAGTTCTTGCTTTGGAAACTGAATGTCAAATCCATTGAGGAGTTGCCAGGGTCCCAACACTTGAGGCACTTTGTCTCCATGAGTGATGGGTTATGGAGGAAGCCACCAGAAAACAACGAGGAAAGAGGAAACAGGAGTGAATCTGCCTCTCTCCTCTTGTCCCCATTGACCTGCCCTTTTCCTGGTCACTTCTAAAAAATGACCCTTGTCACTTTAGAAGGAGCAGATGAAACAACACCAACCCCATCCAGCAGCAAAGTCCATTGTCACTGAAATCTTGTCAGGCCATGGAAACCAAAGAGCTGCACTCCTTGAAAGGAACACTGACAGGCAGACAGACAAACAGACCTGCCAGCAAAGCTCAGGCCGGTTTATCTGCAGCTCAGCAAGAAGCAGAGCTGCTGCAGGAGCAGGGAAATGGAGTGTGGGGAGCAGCAAAGCCTCCCCAGCAGCAGCAGGAAGGCTTTTCTTTTACGACTCCTAAATGCCTGACTTTTTCCCCGAGCAATTTACGGTGCAGCCACATGTCAAGATGACTGTTGGGAACCAAGATGCTCCAAGTTACTCAAAATAGATCAGGGATTCTACTGACAGATGCCTGTGGTATTTGCCTGGCTAATTTGCTTTTATTATGGTGAGCAAGGCTCCTGTGAAGTGCTGGCTGTCTGCTGGACGTTTGTGGGGATGGGGAGGTTCCTACAGGAGTTTGCAGGACTCTGCTTGTGTGACAGAGGGGGTTGTACCAATGTTTGCTTTTGCCCACTTTCATCATGATGGGAATGAATGTTTTAACAGCCTCCTTCACTCTAATTATATTGGAGGCTTTATTTAAGAGGTCCTAACAGCCTCCTTTTAACACATTTGTGTGAAGGCTTTTTATATTCTGCTGCTATAACAAAGTAGAAGAGTTGTTGTCCTTGGCCCTCCTGATACTAAAAGCTTTCCACATCCATAGAGCTGTTCCCAACAAGACTTCCACATAAGGAAACAAATATTTGCAAAGAACTGGCAGAAGTTTCAGTGAGTTTGGCAATGTCCTGAACAAACACTGTCTGTCCATTGGGTTTCCTACACAAATTGCAACACACTCCAGAAGAAAGAAGGAAGGCAAAGATGGCAAAGTGTGGATCACCACAAAAGTTAGTGCTAAAGGTGATTTTATAGAAGAGTCTGGGAGATCTTTTCTAAGTTCCCAAAGGATTTTAACAACTTGGGAACAGGAAAAAATAATTCTCATAGAGAGGTCTGGAATGGACAATTACAGGGAAGAGGTAAGAAATGAATTCTGGTGCAGCAAAAAGGAATTATGAAATTAAGATTCACCTTGATCCTGTGATTCTTGAAGATAATGGAGCACGAAAGCTTCTTGGAAAACAATCTGACATCATTATCAGAATAAAAGTCAAATTTACCTTGCAAGGCTGCTGCAAGGCATTGACCATGAAGGGAAACAGAGCATGAGAAACAAAACAAAGGAAAAATATCTGAGGGTTGGTTTAGAGGGGGAAAACACTGAAACAAAGTCAAATTGTGGAGGATCAATCTGAGAAGAGAAAATGAACTAAAAAATAAAGTTGTCCTGGTTTTGCAAAATGCAATTAGGATAAAGATTTCACAGAAGAGAACACAGCACCCACCAGACTTGAAAATACAGTCCCTAACAGGTGCCATCAAAAGCAGCCAATCTAACCCATTAAGTTTTACACCCTGATGGGAGGCAGAGAAAGTATCTTAATCTTTCAGATGGGACAGATGGGAAATCCAAGGCAGAGGTCCAGACCTCTTTTTTTCTCTCTCTTTTTTTTTTCCCTTCATTTTTTTTTTGACTCTTCTGAAGTCAAAACCAGACCAGACCTTCTGTATTCCCTGATGCCCTTTTCTTCATCCCACTCCCAGACAACTCCACCCCTCAGAGCAGGGCAGGACACCAACAGCTCTGGTTCCCTCTGTCCTGATCTAACAGATCAGGACCCCCAAAGTGCAGGCGCTGGCTGGGTCCCCAGGACTGCTCACCAGGGCACAGTTAAACACGTTTTCAGTGTCTCCAGCATCGAGACTCCATTGGGCATTGCCTCTGCTTTCCCATTGTTTGGGAATCAATCAATAGGAAAAGCAAAACATGGCAGACGTTGGATTTATTACCTGCCCCACCCTAAGTAAAAAGCGCATAATAATATTAAAATCTCGATAATAATCTCAAAATCTCTTAGTCCTACTGGCATTTGGATTTTCTTGACTGATCAGAGCAGTGTTTGTATCAACTTGCACTGGGAAGGAGGCTCAACTCACCACAGCATGCAAAGCTTTTGACAGAGAGCTCTGTAACATCATTTTGCATCATCTCAGAGGCTTCACAGCTTGGGGAGGGCAGCTCTGATTATCATGAAATGAAGAAAAAAGTGGATAAAGCTTCTGGGGACAGAAACAGGACTCTCAAACACACACAAAATCCTTATTCAAGGTAAGAAGAAGCAGAATGTGAGTGAAAGCAGAACACAAATTAAACCAGAATGAGCAGCCAGCTCCAAATGGGGAGGAGACAGTTTCTTTTTCCTTTTTATTTGATTATTTTATCTAATTGGTTTATTCTATTTTTAAATTTTATTTCCTTTTTATTCCTTCTTCTACCATGAAGAGTTTTGTGTGATCCAGAGTGCTCAGGCCCCAGTGAAACCACAGAGCCAGGAATTCCCCAGGTGAGCTGTGCTGTCAGAAACCAGCTCTACCTGCCAACCTGCTGCACCCAAAAATGCATCTCACAAACTGCCCTGCCTGACACCTCAGAGCAGGAAGGGAGAGGGGAAACACAACAACAGAGCCCAAAGTGCCCTCAGAGTGAGCGTGGAGCCGAGCCAGGAGCAGGGATTGCAGGAGAGGGGACAGAGCAGAGCATGTCCAGTGTCCTGCAGCCCCACAGGGAGCAGGGAAGATGCTGCTGTGCCTGTTCCTAAAACTTGGTCCTGGCCCTGCATCTTGCAGTGCCATCTATGACAGATCCTGATTTTCACAGGGTGAAAGGGGGCAGCGATGCCTGGCCTGAGGTGCAGCCCCCAGCGCCCCGATCCCCGTGGCTCTGAGGGTGATGATGGTGCTGCAGCAGCAGCAGGAGGGCCCAGCCAGAGCCAGGGCACTGCACACACCCCTGAACCCCCATGGGAGGGAAACATGTCCTGGCCACAGACAGGGAGCTGCTCACAGAATCAGGAATTCAGCATTTATTTCATCCACTCCCGGCCTCTACAAGGATATGGCACCTCTGGAAAATCATGGCAAACCTCCTTTCTGATGCACACATTTTTCATCTAAAAATCAAAGATATTCTTCTCCCCAAAATCACTATCTGAACATTTATGTCATCATTTCCCTTCTTTCACCACATCTAATTCTGTCTTTTCTTATCAATGAAACTTTGGATCTATTTGCCCTGTTTAACCCTTGTCTGATGGTCCCTTACAAAAATTAAGCACAACTGGTTCTTCTTTGTTACAACATAGACCTTGCATCACTCTAAGCCAAAGAAAGTTATAATTAGATCCAAAACCAAAATCAGCAGAGAAAGGCACAAAATCAGATTTACTTCTGCAAAGCTTTGATTAAATTACTAATAAGAAAAAAGGAAATGCACCAACAAAACACCTCAAAAAAACCCCTCAAGACCCCCTCTGTGATTAAAGCTGTGGTTAAGGTCACACTGGGGGAACATTTCACCTGCAAAAAGAAGTCAGGGGTGACCATTTGTTTGTGCTGATGATGGGAAGAAGAAAAATTACAGCTGAGTAATGTGCATTCATACACTCTAATAAAAGCAAACCCTTCATTTCCTCCTCAGCAGTGAAGCACACTCAGACACTCCCAGTCCCAGGAGTGCCACCCCCATGGACCACCAAAATAAAGTTGAACAAAGGAGGCTCATTTAGAGCATATTCAAGGAAAATATCCTGTTTACTGAGCATCTTGATTTTTTGGAGGAGGACAGCAGCTGAAAATTCTGTCATTACTGAAGTTGTGGAATGGAAATGAGAGTTTCTGGCTATTGTTTCTCGCTTTGCAAGCAGGAAGGGGGAATTGAAGAGAAGAGACATTCAGGGAAGTTTATCCTAGCAAACATAATCAGAGGGGATGTTCACAGCACCGCTAAAAAAGAAAAAAATATTAACATTTCACAAGTTCCCCCTGTGGCCTCCCTTGCTCCTCCTCCCCCATCAAAAATTCATAAAGGGAATCAGCATTCTTTCCCCAATGGGTCCCCGAGGTGCCATAGACCTTGTTGGAGAGAGGGGCTGTAAATTCCGAATTACCCACCCCAGGGGAGGGCAGGGCTGTGGCTGCAGCTCCACCTCCTGTGCTGGCCCCTGGGGAATGGCTGGGGCAGGGCAGGGAAAGGGGGAAATCCTGGGACCTCGGACACCTCTCATGACAGCCTGGCTCCTTCTCCTGCAGGTCCTGCTGCCCCTCCCCTGAGCGCCACAAACTTCCCAAGGTCTCTCCAAGTGCAAAAATAGACAGGGCAGCACCAAGGAGCTCCAAAAGCTGCTCATGGCCCCTCAAAGGGACATCAGGGCTCAGGTGTTCAGGTCTCATCACTCATCTCCAAACCACAGCAACCTCTGTGTAGGTTTTGCTCCAGGTAAAAAAAGCAAACTCCATATTATTAGACAACACAAAGCTCAAAAACTAACTGATTCTTTATTTTTTTTAATGTTTTTTATATTCTAAAAGCATTTCCAGCTCAAGCCACAATAAGAGGTAACAGGTGTGAAACATTTCAAAAGCTGAATGAGCACCTTTGCAAAGAAATAAATAAAAAAATTAAACCAATAAAAGTCCTGTCTGTAGGCACAACCCAGCAAATGTTTGCTACAGAGCTGCAGGAGGCCAGAGGAGCTGTCCATACCTCAGCAAGGAGCAACTCCAGGTCTGGCCTCTCCCCACATTTTTGTCATCTTTGGCTTAGGCTGGTGAAAGCCAAAGCCACCACGAGCAGAAAACAGAAAAAAAGTTTCTAATTCTCTTCCCAAGCCAAGCCCAGCACACAACACCTTCTATCACAGGTTTTAAAGAAATTATGATGGAAGGAATACATCCAAGTAGTGCCAGCAGGAATTATAGCCTTGTATAGGTCACAGCACAGAGGGCCAATGTTAGTGAAGAGCCTCACTAGGAATCACAGATAGAATGGGATGACCCAGTGCCCAAAAGAGGATCTGCCCCAAGGACATGAGGGCCAACAATTCCCCTTCCAAAACAAACCATCACAGTATTGCAATGCCACAATGTATTTTCATCATAAAATAGAAATAAAGTAGGGTTTAACACACTGTGGTCCTCTGGAAAGGTAAGGAAAAGATCCAATCTGCTGTCTCCACCAAGTCAGCCAACTCCACCCATCAGGAACTGGGGTGGGAGCTGGTGGGGTTTCCCTTTGCAGCACAAATGTGGTCCATGCCCAGCCTGGAAATGTCCCAGGCAAGATTGTTCCTGATGTCTGATCCTGGAATTTGCTGAAGAAAACATTCAAGACTGAGCTTCAGGGGCTCTGTACAGACACCACTTATAATTTGGCTGCAGCTCAGCAGCAGCACAGTTCTACAGCAGGCAAAGCAGGCTTAGACAGCATTCATTCTGATTTACAGCTGCTACCACGAGGGTGAAGTACAAGGGAGAAGATGCCACAGTGAAGTGGTTGAAGGAAAATATTACAACTCAGAAATGCCAGGTTCCAATCCCAGCCACAGAGTCCCAGCCTGGCCAAGGGAACCAATCCCACAGCTCAGATCCTCAAAACCCTGGGCCACCCACAGCTGGCTGTGCCAGGGAGGCACCAAAGCAACAAACAAAGTATTGCTTGACAGCATTCTGTTATCATAATATATAAACTATATAATCATGGAATGGTTTAGGTGGTCAGAAGGGACCTTAAAATCATCTTCCACTATCCCAGGTTGCTCAAGCCCTGTCCAACCTGGCCTTGGACACTTCCACGGATGGAGCATAAATATATGTGAAGATATTTTGTTAAAGTATTGAAAGTCTGTGCTTGCTTTTCTGTCACATCTTCCCCAGCCCAGCTCTTCTCCTGTGAATGGGTTTGTCCCTTAGGTGAGAAAATTTCTGAGCCTGAAGCCAAAGTAATTCTGTGCTGCAGGAAGGAAACTCACCTTTCTGTTGGGTTATGTCAGGTGGCAGGAGGACAGACTTGATGCCCCAAAAGGGATAAATTACAATTAGTAATTGTAATCATTTAAAAAATATTTAAACCACCAAGAAATAGACTCAGCTAGGAAGAGTTTTTCCTCACACAGCCCCCCATCCTCAACTTGGACAGATTCTCTCATTAAATCCCATTGAAAACTCTCTTCCAGGCAATGGCATATTAAAGGATAAACCCCACTAATCCATCATCCCAGGGGAAAGCAGGTTCCTGTGGATCAGCAGGGTTGGAGATGCTGGGAACTGGGAGCCTCCTAGCACAGAGAAGGCCATGCTCCAGGTCCCCACCCCTGAGGCACAATGAAGACAAGACCAAAAGGTTTTGCTGACTGGCCAAAAAATTGTAAGGGATGTGCTCCAAACAAGTAAAAAACATCTAGTGGTGCACAATAACACAGACACTTGCTCTGCAACCCCAGGATGCAGCCAAACCTCTGTTAACCCTCTTGTTCTCAGATTTAGTGAGTGAATAAAATGCTGAGAGAAGCCAGATGGTGGTTGGTCCTTGTTCATTCTGAATTACTGGGTACAGGAGAGGCCACAGCCACACAAATGCAGTGTCTCACAGCAAGGTTCTCTGTCACTGTACTTCTGCACCTCAGTTGATGGTTTACAAGTCATTCCTGGGGTGCTTTACAGGTTCTTTTTGCAGGGGAGAGGAGAAGGGAATCTTGTGGAGTCCCCATCCCTGGAGGTGGCACTCAGAGCTCTGGGCAGGGGACAAGGTGGGTATTGGGCACAGCTGGGACACCATGGGCTGGGAGGGCTTTTCCTGCACATCTCAGCAGGAAGCATCCTCTCTACACAAGAGGGAAATCACCTTCCAAACTCATCCCCACCCTTCTCCTACCACCTCCCAGTCTGAAAGCACTGGAATATTTAGCCCACATCCAGCATTTCACGGAACACCAGAATGGTTTGGGTTGGAAGGGACCTTAAATCTCATCTAATTCCACACCTTGCCATGGGCAGGGACACTTCACTAGTCCAGGTTGCTCCAAGCCCCATCCAGCCTGGCCTTGGACACTTCCAGGGATGAGGCAGGCAGTTATTTGAGTGATTTTGTAGCAAATGTTCCTATAGGCCTTTAATTTTGCTTAATCAAAACCATTCAGAGCATTGGAACCACGTTACCTGCCTGCAACTTTAAAAGCTCCCCACTTTGATCAGCGCCATGTTTCCATCAATCATTTCTGCAAACCAGTCTTCCCATGGACACATGGACACTTCAGAACTGCCCTGTTTTCCCCCCTTTTGCTTATAACACTTCTCACATTGTGTTTGGGAGCATCATTAAATGCCCTTTTATTGCCCCCTTGTTGTAAGCACCTGAGAACCAAGCAGAGCCTCAAGATTTACAGCCTATTTTAAACTCAGATAATGATGTTTAATTTGTTATTGGCTGTGTAAAGGTTAACAAAGAAATAACTCAAACTATTAGCAAAGGAATAGCACATTACAACAGGGCAATTAAGAGCTGTAGCTGGCACTGCATGACAAGGCTCATCTCGTTTCCAGAGCAGCTGATGATCCACGTTCACAACTCATGGAGCACAAGGGTGGCCCACAAGTTCATCCTCTATGCACTTTATGTGTTGTTCAGTTGGTTTTTATCACTAGACTTGCACCAGGAAGAGCTGAGAGGTGTTCTCACACACCCACCTGGGAAGGTTGAAAGAAGTTTCTGCCCTCAGCAGTTCATAATTCTGATTTTTGGGGGTTACTCCTCTCAGAGCAGAGTAGCAGAGGGAACAAACAGCATTTACCTGCCTGTAAAAGGAACTAAGCTTGGCTTAAACCCAGCTCAGCTGCAGTTTGAGCCACATCTTTGTCCATAATGTGAGTGAAATCCAGGCACATCTGTTGGCTCCAGCTGCCCCTGAATCCCTGGAAGTGTCCAAGGCCAGGCTGGATGGGACTTGGAGCACCCTGGGATAGTGGAAGGGGTCCCTGCCCATGGCAGGGGGTGGCACTGGAAGGGGTTTAAGGCCCCTCTCAACCCAAAACATTCTGGGATTCTGTGATTCACTCCACCAGCTCTGCAGTGGGGAAGAGGCACCATCTGAGCTAATGTACTGTAAATAAACACAAATCAAAGCCCTAAGTGAGCAGATTTCAAACTGATTTTATGGCACTGCTCAAACGACACCCCAAGGCCTTGCTTTTAAAACTCCATGGCTGTGGACTCCATGGATCACACATTTTCCTGGAGAGGGAGGACTTAGCTTTTCCAATTTTATTGCAGTCTTACAGTCTATCTCTCTCTCTCTATATACATATATATCAATCTGTCTATCTATCATTCTCATGCAGATAACCTATTTTATTTTTTTTCTCATCCTTATTCAGGCCCTTGGGCAATTGCAGGGATCAACTTTTGGAAGAGCTGGGGAGGGGTTATTGGATGTACGCCCAACAGCTTTTGGAAAAACAGAGCAGAAAATATGCAGAACTCATGGAAGAAAGACAAGCAGATGCTGCTTGAAAATATGGTTCTATTCTTATGTCAACAAATTAGTGCAGGGGCAGCCAAAAAGCCCACACAGAGGTAACACAACAAATGTGGCCTTAAGATATTGCAGGGAAACACAGACTCTCCCTGTAGGATCTGCACGAAGACCTGACTCAAGAGCAATTCCCACAGTTTGGGATCAAGGCAGTGGGAAGGCTGGGCATGAAGCAAACCCAGGCCTGAGACTTCTGCAGCTGAGCTCTACAAATCTTTTCTTGAACAAATCTTTTCACTCAGAAATTATTCCAAACCACCTTCCACGGGGATGAAAAAAATACAGATGGGATTAAGGGAACATGGATTCTGCAACTTTGGCTTGAACAGCATCCATTTTATTTCCTTAAACACTCACCCAACACTGCAGCCAAAGGCAATTTCCACCAGTTCTTCCCAAACATTCTCTGGGAGAAGAATAGACCTCCAGCTGGTATCCATGGAGTGGGAATTCAACAGCTTTAGAACTATTTCCACTAAGCCCAGGGTCTAACTTCATGTTCATTTTAACACCTCTTTCTTAATTTTTTTCTACCTGCAAGCCCTGTGTCTTTTCTGAAGACCCTCCACCCAAATTTTACATCTCTTGGCTCTAAACTTGCAGAAACATTGTGTGTGTTTGTGTGTACACTTTCCCTGTAGGACTTCAGCAGAAATTCTAAGGACTCTTACTAAATTCAGTGGAACCCTCTCGTCCTACCCTTCCCCCACCTTTTTTTCTTTTTTTTTCCTTTTTTTCTTTCTCTTAACTCTTACCATATGTTGTAGACACCAGACATGAGTCAGACCAAGCTCCTTGAGCTGTGGGGAGGGGGAGAGGGGAAGGTTCCTTTATCAGCTAAGGGGGGTCAGTTCCCAGTCTGCCCATTCCAAACCCCAGTACAGATACCCCCCTCAAAAAGTCCCACCAGGCAGCTGAAGACTGAGGACAATTAAGGAATTCATTAAATCAGCATGAAAATGGTGGAGTCCATTTTTTTATTGACCATAAACTTTCTAGTGGGTGCCCAAGTCCTCAGGGCCAGTACCTGGGGTCTCCTGGGTTCAGTGGAGCCTGAGCAGCACATAAACCTTTGATAACACTTTCATACTGAAACAAGGTGAAATCCTCAGCTCCCAGCTCTGGACTGGCTTTTCCACTCCTTATTACTCCTTATCTTCTCTCCCATCTATTTCCAGAATCTACTCCTAAAAGGACTTCCAGAAGCTTGCAGAAATTTTCACCAGTTCCATTTGATTTTGTTGCTGGGTTATCAGTCTTTAATTTCAACAAATTTCTATTCCATTCCCATCAGACCCACAGAGGCACACAGGCAGCCTAAAAGTCCATGGAGAAGTGATGATTTTGGGGCACATCAAAGGACCATGGAAAAGTGCAAGTGGTCATTTTGGGGCAGATTAGAAGTCTGTGGGTAAGTGCAAGAGGTGATTTTTGGATTCTAAAGTGCCATTCAGGGTATGGCAGTGGCATGAAAATCACCAGGAAATTGAATCATCCAGCTGGATTTCCTGCAGAGCCAGCTCAGACATCTCTCCACATCACATTCCAAGCTTTTCTGGATCCATGAGTATTTGCTAACTTGGTTGTGCTCCACACAGAAGACACAGAACAGGCTCAGGCCCAAAGGCTGGACCCTTCCAAGCCCTTCCAAAGCCAGCAGAGCTGGAATATGATGATGCAGGAGCACAGGTGGTTCTGCCTGGAATGCATTTAATGCTCCCAGCCCTGGACAGCCCTTGGCCCAGCAGCATTTGTGAGCTCTGTGCCAGCACAACCAGCAGCCCAGGGAATCCCACCTGGATACAAGAACAACCCACAGACAGGGATATTAAAGGACAAACTGCCAATTCCTTGATTAAAGAGCAGGCTTTCAGCACCCAGCAGCAGCAGCTCTATTACTGCTGAGTTTCTCCCTAAGGCTACAGCACAGGAACAACACAGGAGATTTTTGCTGCTTCTGGGATCTTGGTGTTAAAAAAAAAAAAAAAGAAAGAAAGAAAGAAAGAAATACATTGATGAACTACTTTGTCATTGTTAACAGCACTGCTGACAAACTCACAGCAGGCCCACTGTGAGGAAGACAGCAGCATGTCTACTGAATGCCTCTTGGAGCTGAGACATGTGCTCTGAATTAGGCAAGGTGTGTAAATTACGACAGCCAGAGCTCTTTGGAGAACGCCCAGGTCTGAGGGATTCTGGTGCACTTTTGTTGTTGCTGCTGCATTTCCCCATGGTTCTCCTCTCAAAAGAAACCTTGCTCCTTGGAGAGCTTTAACAGGCTCCAATTCCTCAAGTGTCATTTGAAAGAAATAAAACCAAAATGCTTAAAAGAAACCCTAGCTTCTTTTCCTCGTTGCATTCATTATTTTATTCTCTCTGACTGTAGCTTAACCTCAGAGGAGAAACAACCACATGAGGATGGGGGAGGAGAGAAGATGAGACACAGCCTAAAAACGTGGTTTGCCTTACAGAAAATCATGCATGAAACTACCACACATCTGGGAACATCTGGGAATACCTTGCCTGGAACACAGGCTACCAGATGGATCCCAACAAGCTTAATTTCCAGGAGTGCCCTTACCAGGGCAGGAACACTCAGAGTTGTTGTATTTTGAGGGAAATTTGGCTACACCACCCTCAATCTTTAAAAAATAACACAGAGAGAGACCTTGAAGGGACATGAGTTTGTTCTTCTACCTTCAGGCCTGGGCTCAGACAATGACATTGTCCAAATTTCCTACAGAAATTTCATAACCCTTTCAAGATGGGGTTATGGATCTTTCCCTAAACATCAGCCTTATCATAGAGTCTCATATCCCACATACTCATATTCCAAACACATAACAAAGTCCCAGTCACAGATTAATTTGGACACTTGGAGGTGGCTATTTTATGCTTTCAAAAGCAAAATCCATTAACCCAATTTGAAAATTGCAAAGGAAGTGGTTCTTATTAGGAAAATTGTCCTGAAATTAGCACACAATCACCAAAATGGGAAGCTGATAATGGAAAGATTAATTGAAAAATATTTTTATTACTACAGAAGGTATCAATTTAAATAATTCAGAAATACTGCTAATCAATCCTATTCCACATCCTGCAACTTTATCTTTGAAAAAGGCTTGGGGATCTGAAGGAAAAAACAAACTATCTACCAAAATTAATCTTCAACAGTCATAATAAATTATCTCCATTATTAGTTTGCTCTTTTCAGGATTCAAGAAGTATTGCAGTGCAACACTTCATCATCTTTATTGGGCGTTTACTGGTTGAAAAATGCTATTTTTTTTCTCTGCAATAATTGAAAATACACTTACAACTTCCAAGAGCTTCTTTCCAAGAGAGGAAAATTTTGTTACTCTTACTTTTTAGAGTTATTCTGCAAACACAAAGCTCCAAAGAGCTTCCAACCCATTTTAATTATCAACCATCTGAGTGGAAGTTTCTTCCTGTCAGCTGAAGCAGAGAGATGCTGAGCTGTGTGCTGAAACAAGAGAGATTCAGTGAAAGATTTGACCATCAGAACCCACCACTTCCTCCTGACTTCATCCCTTGGCTCTGGAGTGGTTGTGCTCTTCCCGTCACTGCAGCAGAGTGTGGGTGGCTTTGCACTCACAGCCATCACAGCCATTTCAACCCCATCCTGCTGCTGTGCTCAGAAAACATTCTCATTCTGACATAATTAGTGGTTTATTGCAGCAAAAATGAACCAAATGAAACTTTATCAGCTGTTTAATTAATACTCAGTTTGCCAGTGCTTTTTTGCCAGACATGGCTGTGTTGGACTCGTTCATCCCATGGCTCCTGCAGGGAATGAGCCCAAATGCCAACTGGACACTGGTGCCTCCAGTGCAGCACAGAGCAACTCACAGCTTTTCCAGAGCAAAGCACAGAGTTTAGGAGGTGCTGTGACAGATTAATCATTTCTGGTGTCAGCTCCAGCTACAGAACCAGATACAAACCCGCCTTCCCTCAGGAAAGCAAGTGCAAATTAGAAGCCAAAGGGTCAGCAAGGGAAGCCACATCTTCTGTTTGATAAGGAAAAGCCACCACTATCATGTTCTCCTAACCAACTTGACACTGCATTACTTTTTTTCAAACTTATTTATGGTTATGTTACTCTGGTAAAATAAATTTGGACACCAGTTGCCTGTCAGTCCTATTTGGACTATTTCCCATACAGAAATATACCAGCTGGACAAATTTTAGGCCGAGATCCAAAGCTGGGAGAGTATTTTGATGGAGCAGAAATAAGACTTGTATTAGCTCAGTTCAGGGATTTTCCTTCCTTGTTAAAAAGCCATGAAAGGCACCATTGAATTTCCAACACTGTCACCTTCTATCTAAACAGGCATTTACCTCTAGCTCCCCTTAGCTTCCAGCTTTCCTCTCTCTATTCCAGTCCTAAATCCATCAGGTGTCTGGGAACAGGGCACAGATTGAGTCATTTCTCCTGTGGAAGAGAGCAGACACATCCCTGATACCCATCCCTGGCTCCCCAGTCACAGCCAAGCCCTGGGTGTTGACATTTTACACTGGGAGGTGACAGTGCATTCACATCCTTCCTCCTCAGATCACATCCTGTCTCCCCTGCCACAGCCTTCCCACCTGCTCCAAGCACTCTGCAAGTTCCAGGCAGGATTACACAGCACATTTCCAGACTTTCTTTACTCCCACTTTGAGCCATGGTACCACAGCTCTGCTTTAACAATCCCAAATATCATTGGTAGCAAGCCAGGCTGATGTTTGGGATGACCTAGACCAGGCTCAAAAGCTGCAAGTCACAATTTTCCCATACCAGAGCTGAAACTGAAAAATATTAACCTTTTTATTATTTTTCTTTCACAGTTTTCTCCCTCTTATTTGTGGAATCTAACTGAGGGCTTCCTACCCAAACCAGTCAGGTCTGCTAAAATTGAAGTAAAGACATAAAATTACTTGGTTAAGTGGAAGTTTATCAGATATTAATCAAAACCAGAGTCCCTGGCTTCTGCTTTTCTGGTAATTCCATATCTTTTCCTGCATCATAATTAGCAGGGCTGTCTCATCTCTTCATATCCTACAGGAGAGATTTTCTTAATGGCTGGGATGATGGTGTAACATTTTCCCATTTCAGTCTTTATTGTTCAAAATAGAAGGCCAACTCCCAAATCTGAGAAGAGCCAAAGAATTCAGGGATCTCAATCTCCTCTTAGGACATGAGATGAGCACAGAGAGAAGCACGTAGGAACAAAGGGAAAGCTGATCTCTGTGAGAAAACCATTGCAACAGGTAAAGGGAGGTGGAACATTGTTGTTGTCAAGCTATAACTCTATAAATACATCCTGGCTTGACAAATTCTTGAAGAAAAAGCCAGTGAGTGTCCGCTGTTATTGGTCTAATGAGCTAGCTCTGAAATCCGAGCTAAAGACAGCTCCCTAGTGGCTGCGGGAGCCGAGCAAGCCCTGCACAGCCGTCCCTGCAGGGCGCTGCTGACAGCCCGGCCCGCACAGCGCTCGCATTGATTCCACAGGCAGGAATTCAGCACCCCGAGCCGGCCTCCTGCTTAGCAGGGAAGGTGTTAAAATGCAGAGCCCTGCCTGCACACGGGTGTTTTTTCCTCCATGACCCCTCCTCGCACAGAGCACAGAAGCAACTCATCCATTTGGTCACCTGCTCCCGGCTGCAAAACACCCAGCAGGCTCCCCCGTCCCTTTCCCGCCCGAACATCCCCTGTGGGAAGGATGAAAGTTTGACAGGAAAGTCTCACAGATTTGTATGTTTAGCAGAAAGATTTTTAAATGTAGAATCTGAAGAAGGAATAGAGATGGAAGCAAGTTTGGATACAGAAGAAAAGAATTGCTGAGCCAGCCTCACTGGATAACCAAGGAGCAAAGGGTGTGTTGGTTAGAAAGGGTTTCTATGGCTTAGAGCAAAGGATAGAGCCACCTCAAACAAGAAGATGTTTTTACCAAGTGGAAAGATAGCACAGGCAAACAAGGCAGCAAATGTGGCAAAAAAGGTCTCCGAATTTTCCACTGCAAGAAAACTGAAAAACAACTTCTGGCTTCAACTGCAATGTACTGACTGTGAGTGATTGGAGAACAGTACCATGAATATGGAAATTACAGCAGCTATGATAGGCTATAGATAAAAGTTAAGGTATAGATTGGTTCTACTGTATGAAGATGCTCAGCAAAGAAAAGTAAATAATGAAATGTAACCAAAACCAAAGGGTCTCCAGGCCTGCCTGCAGCTGGAGCTGACAGCTGTGGGCACAGCTCTGTCACCCACCACCCTGGACTGCTGTAACCTCTTGGATGGAATAAACTGCATTTTGTGTACAATAAACTGCAGTTTGTGTACAATAAACTGCATTTTGGATACAATAAATTGCATTTTGTATACAATAAACTGCAGTTTGAAGAGCTGCCTGGAGTCCTGCATCCCTCATTTCAGCTCTTACAATCCCCCAAAATAACACAGCAACACCTTGAGGAGGGAATCCAGGCAGCTGCTCCCAGTGCCAGCTGCAGAACTCCCAAATATTTTGTGTGACCTTTCATCCTACAAATTTATTTATTTGTTTCCAAACAGCAGCCACCTCCTTCTGTACCTGACAACTTACAAGCACTGAGCTCACCCAAGGAGATTTACAGGAGGAAAATTGAGAAGTCAAAACCCTACTGATGGTACCTAACCTGTAGGATTCCTATCTCATTTTAAACTTGGCTTTCAACATTGACCATATAAGCCTTTATTATTATTATTGTTTCCCCAAATTTGCTTTTAAAGATTAAAAAGGGATTTGCAGAGTTTTGCATCATTTCAGTTTAATAATATGCTGATAAACCTGGGGTTGGAAAAACAGCTCAGAATTGATCACTGCTGGTTCTCAAACACAAATATTCAGATGTTCATGCAGAGAAACTGAATTTCTATGAAGACAACTGCAAAAGCCCTGGAAGATCCCCCTAAATAGAGGAAATTCAATACAGTTGGCAGTGCAGCCAGTACTGATTACACACACAAACCTTGCCTGCTCACACATCATGCTTCTATTTTTAGATTTTTAGGAAACAAAGAGCCCTTATTAATGGCTAAATTCTTGTTTGGGGTAAAGGGAAGGGAATAATTTTGTTTATATTTCTCCATCAGCCTGCTGGCTTTCACACAAAGCTCTGAAGCAATTACACTGGCTGGTGCACTGGATGAGCGATTTAGCAAACATCATTAATGTGATTATTCATTTACTTCATTGAGCTCTTTCTTCTCCTATTCCTGGGTACAGCACATCAAGGATCTGACGCATCCCAGGGGCAGTGGATGTAACTCCCACCAATGTTGGACACCTGCCTTCAGGGAAGCAACTCTCCAAGCAGGAGATTATTAATAAAATACAGCAAGAGATTCTTGAGCAGGACCACGCCAGGGAGTGCACAGGATGACCTAATCCAGATGGAAAAGATCCAACTTTTATCACTCTGATTCCACTCACAAAGCTGCCCAAAACTGGAGGACTCACAGAGAAAGACACCACAAGCACATTCTGGACATTGCAGGTTAAATTTTCTCTTTGGACACTGATAAAAGGTGCAAATCATTCTCTCTCCTGGAACACAGTCACTCATGTTATGTACATTAGATATAATGATCTAGAACAGAATCCTTAAATTCAAAAGCAATATGCTGGAGAGGGCTTCATTTTCAAAAGTTCTCAGGAGCCAGCAATTTCTATAACATCAACTGCTGCCTTTAGGCTGATTTTTCCAAGCCAGCCAGTAGATTTGGATTCTAATTACTATTTTAAACTCCTAGGCAGCATGGCAGATCTGGTCTAAATAGCGATGGGAGAGCTGAAAATTCAACTTTTGAAGTCCAAGGCCTTGGTGAATTAGCAGGTGAGCTTCAGAGAAGGTTTCCAACTGCTGGTTAAGACACAGTTTGGCACCAGCAGTGGTAAAATTCAGCCCTTCAGTGATGTCACCAGAATCTGTCCTGATGTCACTGTAAGAAGAGCTCCTGCCACTCCATTAGAAGTTCTATAGCCTTTTAGAACTCTTAGATGATGGATGGCTACAAAGTCTTGCTGGCCCACAGTAACCAGGCTCTGTGTTTCCCAGTGTACCCACCAGTGACAAAGTGCATCTGCATTCCACGTTGAAACCCATTCAGGGGAAAAGATGAAGTGTGAGATTGCAGTGCAGACAAGCTGATCAGATAACGACATCATCCTGCACAACACAGGGCATGGTTGTGTTAAATGGAATTGTGTGGTGACTTTCTCCTCCACCCACCTGCCCAGTACACAAGGCTCCAGATTTCAACAGAAGATACAGGGGTGAATATCAGGGAAAACTTCTGCTGCTCAGGTTAGCTTAGATGAGCATCCAGCTAAGCAGAGGAGCTTGAAAAATCTCATTAAAAGTCTCCTCAATATAGACTCTTCCTCCTTCTAAATCAGATTTATACAAATTGTCTGTCCCCATTTCTCAGAGCACATTTACAGCCATTCATGTGTAGGATTTAATGTATAAAGAGGCCATTCTTACCCACACAGTTCAGCCCAAGAACAAGGCTCCTGGCTGAGACAAAACCTTGGGAAAAGGACACCCCACAGTTCCTGTCAGCACAGGTAAGCAGCTTTGCCTGCTCACAGCAGGAGCTCTGAAATCTGCTGGGCACAGCATCCGCTGAGGGGCTTCTGTCAATTCTGCTCTCCCCAAGTGGAGCTTTCACCCTCACAAAAATTTGTTCCTTTTTTTTTATTGCTCTCCTTTTTAGCTCTAGTAATTTGAGGAGATAACTTCTACCAGTACAGTCTGATTCAAATTTCCAAGCAATAAATGGGAATATTTTGGGGTTTGGGGTCAGATTCTGCTCTCACAGACTGAGGAGGGAGATGGGCCAGGCTAGTTCTGGCACTGGCAGAGGAGTAAATTCCATTATCTCTGTGTCCTGCTTTGCCTTCTTTACATCCAACCCCTTTCTCCCACTCCATGAAACAACCTCTCACTTCTTCCTTGCTGCCCCAATTCCCCAGGCTATTTCACCCCACTATTTTTCTAAGGCTGTTCAGATACCAATGTAAGGCAACTGGAGATTAAAAACCCCAACAGAATGGGGAGAGATGAAGCTCATTATAGTAAATAATATTAAATTGGGCAAGGGTGAATCTATTGCAGACTTACAAACATTAGAACTTCTCGCACCAACACAGCACAGGAGAGCTCTGCTTCTCCCCAGGCTGGGGAATTTGGGTTGATCCTTCCTTGGGGTCCCAGCAGGTCCCTGCCAAGGCCTGGAGAGCATCATTAAGGTGCATTGCAGAATATCTCAGAGTAATACCCAGATTCAGACATGAAATGTGGCAGTTTTGGGGTTTTTTATCCAGCTCTTCACTTTCCCCAGCACAATGTGAATTTTCCTCCAATCCCACCCTTCACTGCAATCTTGCCATGGGCAATGTTGCCTCTTGATAATACCAGCCTTTGTGTGCACCTCCAGAATGAAGAGACGTGCAGGGGAATTTGGGGGCTGCAGGGAGATGATTTCAAACTGAACCTTAAAAAACGGAGAACATGCAGAGCTGGGTGGTGTGAGATAAGAAAAAAAGGCTCTCCCCTCTGATCTGCACTATAGATCTCCCCTCCCCATGTCCCAGTGCCACACACACATCACTCTCCCTTCTGTCAGCACTGGGTATTGAGGGGGGATCAGCTGGAGTTCAGCAAGTTTAGGAAAGCCCACTGTCCTGCCACACTGGCTGCAGGACTGTTTTTGACTCCAGGAGCCCACAACCCAAACCAATCACAGCTGAACAGCAAGAGCTTCCTTCTGTGAAATTTAAATTAAAAGGTGTTAGGAGTAGTCATTTCACTCCCAGAGTCTTTACCAATTAAGCCAAGTGTTCAGTATGGTCAGGTCACCCTCTAATTTGGATTTTTCACCCACCCACATGTCAACTCAAAAAAAAAAAAATTTTTTAAAAATTAAAATTATTGTTGCAAGTTGCTCAGCTTAACATAAAGCAAGAGCATAATGAAGGCTACTGGTGAATACTGCTGCAAGGGACTGCACAGCCTGACCCTTACTCCTAATCCCCTGTAAATTCACCCAAAAAGTCACGAACTACATAATATTAGTTCTTACAGACTGACATATTTCCCTGATCTTTCATGGGCCACATGGGGAAACAGTTTTCGCCTGATCTGAATGAAGAAGAAAAACAGTGATCCTAATCAACCATTTACCCTTAGTGGCTTCCCTAAACAAATCTGGGAAAGAGCTTAAAGGCTTGGGAATATCCTCGACCCTGCTTGATGCACTGTAATAACCCTACCTAATTATACTGATATAAAAACTAATTGGAAAGATAGCAAATGTCAGGGTAAGATGCAAATTGTAGGGTGTTAATTGCTGAACAGGTGCTGGAATAGAATTAAATGAGCATCTTGATTAGGAGAGTGGAAAAAACAAATGTGGACCCCGAAATCAAGTTGGCCACGTGAATTATTTAGCAGCCTCCTCGTACCAGCCAAGAGGTCGTGTGGATGTGACCTCTGCTTTGTGAGGGGTGGGCTGGCAAAACAATGGTGAACTCCAGGAGAAAACATGGCTTAGGAGACAGAGATGGGACTTTAAACAGGGGAAATTTTCACTGGGATAAGGGAGGAGGATTTTTTATATAACAAGACAAGGGGAAGTTTTCCATGTGGATTATGGGGGTGATACAGAATCACTGATCCCACAGAATCCCTGAGTGCAGGAGAACACTCAGGTGTCCTACCTGGGCCCTCTGCAATGATGTTACTGCAAATATCTGGGGATATGAGACCTGGCCCAAACAAAAATGGACTAAAAGCCAGTTTTTGTGTCTGCCCACAACAGGAATTCCCTCCACAGCCAGGAGCCCTGCAATGACACCACCATGGCAGTAAATTTTTTTCACACAGACCCTTCAAAACCCATCTCATGTTCCAGTTGCCACTCAGTGTCCAGCAAACAGATCAGATCAAATGACATCAGTTAGAACCAGCAGTCTGGAAACAGGAGACCCCATCGTTAGCAAGGATTATTTGGGGCATAAGAGTAGAATAATTTTCATTAAGGATTTTATCCCTACTTTTTAATCTGAGATTACTTTATCTTGGTGAAACAATTAGAATGCTACATGAGCATGCTGAGTACAGAACCAGGTTTTGTAAAGAAAAACTTCTTATTTTCAAAGAGTTTCAACAAGTGACAAAACCTACTGAAATGTTTTGCCAGTTATACAAAAACAATTATGAGGAATTATAGAATACAATTTTTAAGAAACGACCAAAATATTTAAATGGTTTAGTTATGAATTACTTTGCAGACAATGGTTCAAACAGCTGTGGTGTGGGGAGAAAATAAACATTTTGTTTGAGTCCACTTAATAAACAAACACATTTCCATGTATAGCAGTAATCACTATTAGGGGCAAGTTGAAATTATTGCATTTTTTAAGAAACAGCTACAGACTCAGTGTAGAGCAGGATCCCAATTCCTTAGGCACAGTACAAACCCCCTGCACTCCAGAGTTTCCCAGAGAGAAAGGACAGAGAAAGAATAGCTGAAACAAAAAAATAACCAGGACAGTTGTCCTGGACAGCCCTAAAATATGAGGACCCTAAAAGAGATATTTAAATTAATATAAGCAAGAGCCAAATGTGAGGCTTTTAATGCAGTCAATGAAGTGCAGAGGACCCACAGTATAAAAGCTGGATCTTGATTTTTTTGTCACTAACTAACTACACTCTCCTTTTAAATGTTGTATTACAAAATATTCCTGCAGCACAGTGCTCTGCAGCTGTCTCCAGACTAATTCTCCGTTAAATAAAGTTTTACATCAGACCCTTTTTTGCAGGAGACAGCACAAAGCAGAGTTCATACAGACAATAGGACAGGACTTCCAATATTCCTCTGACACCAGGCACTGGATGGGGCTCAGGCAGAGGTGGGAATACAACCCTTCATCTCCTGACAGTTCCTCCAGAGGAAAAACCAACCTGCACAAGGTGACAGCTGGTGTCAGTGACACAGAGACACGGAGCGGGAGAGTGCAGAGCCCTTTCCCCCACCCAAACACAGAAATCTCAGTAAAAAACATCTGCAACAGTGCCAAACCTTCAGAAAGGGACATTTTTACACTAGGAAATGCAAGAAAGGGACAAGAAAGTGTCTAAGAAATGCAAGAAAAGGACAATGTGCTGCTCCAAGGTGGGTCTGCACACACGTAGAGGATGTGCCTGTGTCAAAGGGACAGGGACCCTGGCAGGGATGAAATATCTCACAAAGACCTTTGGGGACAAAGGGAGATGAATCCTTAAGGCTGAAAACTGAAGATTTCTGTCACTGGGAGCTGCCTGCCCTTTGCATCCAGGGGACCTGACGTACCACGGGTGACAGAAGAGAGGAGTGGGCACCACTTCCCATTGCCAGTCCCCTGGCTGGACACACCAACCCATCACCCACAGGGAGCTGCCAGGCTCCCTCCCTGCTGCACACTCCTGCCCAGCACTGCAGGCTGGGCTGGAAGCAGCTGCAGGGAGAAACTGGCTCAGGGAATTTTCCAAGTTCAGCTCCAGGTCTCGGAGGGGAAGGGGCTGAAACTCAAATCCAGTCATGTCTTGATTTAACTTCACTGTTCAGGGGCATGAAGGACCTGAAATTTTGTGTCTGGGGGAGGAGGTGGTGGTGGCAGAGAGGCTCAAATCACGACCTGAGCAATTTCCTGGGAGTTTTGGGACAATCCTGGAGGTTTGGTACCTGGAATGAGCTCGGTTGTGCTGCAGGCTTATACTGGGATGTGGAACTGGCGTGTTAAAAACCACCCTGTGCTGCTCTGCCAATGCTTGCACTGCCCCAAAACAGCTCTGAAACAGCTCTAGGTTTATTAGATAGAGAGAAAAGTGAAGTACATGGAAGATACAGAGAAGAATTATTATTACGATTGTTATTATTATTGTTAACACTCTTATTAAAGCTTGCAGAAAGATCAAACCTCACACCCTCCTGCAGCTGCAGCAATGTGAAAGGGAAATCTTTCACACACCAAAGATCTGAAGGACAGGAATATTCCTCATAAAAACTCATTCAGGGGTTACAGAATGCTAGAATTAGGACAAAGGAAGTAACTCTAAATTAAATCCTCTTGGACATATCCAGTACAATCCTGAACTCTATTATGATATTTTATTATTCTAAAGAGCCATCAATTTATGAGTGCAGAAAAACTGAACTTCATGAAGATGTTATATTTGTCTGTAAAAAATATAATATCTAATAATTTAATATATTATAATAACAACACATAATATATAAGGTAACTATTTAAAATACATTGTATTGTATGTAGATATAAAATATATACATTTCTCTGTAAAAATAAAACCCAAGGGGTACACACTCCCATCCCAGAACTGGTTTCAGTCTCTGCTTCTGGAGGGCAGCTACATTTTAGGCAAATTCCTGGGCAGAACCAGTGTCCTGCCTGTGCTGTTTGCTGAAGAGAAAGAACTGACAGTGACGCTTTTGAAGGCGCCAAAGGAAAGCTGGAAAAAGAGAGAACCAGATGTCCCTGAAGGGATGCTGGGAAATGTTTCAGATAAAGAGGAAAGGGAGAAAAGAAACCAAAACATCCAAAACATCCCAGAGGATGGGGTTTTTTTTGAGGTTTTGTGACCAAGTGACACTGACACAACACTGTACAGCTTTTTCTCCCCTCTTTAGCAGAGGAATTTTGCCTGAGCAGATACTTTGTCAGCATCAAAGGGAAGGATTTATACTGGCAGGGATTCAGCTGGAAAAGTTGTGGTCACTTTTCTTCCAGGCCCTGAGCACCCACATTCCCAAAGAGAGTAAAGATTTGGAAAACCAAATTCAAGCGCTCCTAATGCAAATTACAATTTATACTGAAGCACTCCTAGTCCAGGTTACAATCTAGCACACGCAAGTTTAAGAGCCAGGGAACTTTCTAGCAGCCATCAATTCCAAGATCATTTCCACAGTAAAAACTAAAGGTAGATGGGTGAAGGAGGCAGAAGTCAGCTTTATCAGCCACCCAAAACAGCATTTTGTGGTTTAGAGTCATCTGAACACAAGAACCTAAAGTTTCATCTTTTCAAAAAAGGCAGCTTCAAGATCTGAATTTTCTTACAGAAATGTTGTGACTGTGAAAGAAAGCAGGACCCCTAATATGAATCTTTTCAGTTTCACTTTTCTTTTCACGACTTACTTCATTTAAACTATTTACACACACCCTTCTTGGTGTTGATGCTAGATAATACAAAGTGTTAATTGCTTTGCTGAACCAGGATCCATTTAAATTAACTTTTTATGATAGGAAAACCTAAGCCCACCTCTTAAAAATTAATTAAATGTGATTTGTAAGACATCAGCACTCAGCTTTAATTTCTTTATGCCATGAGCTGGTTTCATGTGTTTGTTGTGTGCTGTTTTCAACTGCTTTAAGCACCTCTGGAATTGCCCTCCCTCTTCCCAAACACTCCAGGATCTTCCTCTCAGGTTAGGTTTGGAAAAAGGACCTGTGTGCTCCTGGTTAATGCAAACCCACCTCGTGCTTCTGTGCCCTCACAACAGCTCTGGCATACAGAGCCAGCCAATTACTTTTTCCCTTTCTGATACAAACCTGCAGAGATCCAAGACAAGGACCCAGAGGGGAAATGAAGAAGTGGAAAACTTTTCCCCTGGAGCAAAAGAAGAGACCTAAGCAGAGAGCAAGGGAACACCTGCAATAATCAGGCTGAAAAGCACAGAATGTGCAGAATTCCTCACACATTCCATGGAGAAAGTTGCCTGGTTCTTTGAGAGAAGCATTGGGAATGCAAGGGAAGGACAGTCAGAGGAGAAGCTTCCTACAGGCTACACCCAAAACTATTGTTTTCATTTTTTTTTCTGTTTATATAGATATAAAACATAAAAAACATATTCAAAAAACTTCTGGAATACTTAAATACAACCTTCCTACTGCTTCCACTGAAATAAATAATGGATTTGCACAAGATAAATACCCAAACCCATAACACACAATGCACATGGGAGCTTTGGTGGTTGTTCTCTGCTGGAATAATTTTAATTTTTTTAAATCTCATTCAGCATGAAAAATGCCATTTTTTGGTGAAAACAGCCTTATGTCAACCCCTGTCAGTGACAGCCACTGAGAAGGGCAAGGGATTAAAAGCCACCACAGGGCAACCAGTTGCCACTTGATTTTATTTTATTTCCTTGAAACAAGCCTTTGTAGGAAGATACAAACTCATGGAGGGAAGAGCTGTTTGCCTAATGGGTTCACAGCCACTGAGACTGAATAAGCTGACTGCTTAAAAACAACTCAGGAGCCACAGTAAAAGATAGAAAATTATTGCTTCCTGTCATGACCAAATATTAAACACAGCACACACCTAATGGCTCTATCACTCCCCAGGGAAGGAGCTTTATGAACAATAAAATCCCAGCAGACTTGCACTGTTTGGACTTCGAAGCCTCATTATGGGCTCACTGATCCAATACAATTTACAGGCTGGATGGACTCCACTTGGAGGAAAAGCCACCAAATGTGGAGCTGTAAGTGGGATACCCATGGAGACATTAGCATTTATTTGTGAGGAAAAGTAGCAGAGGAGATGGGGAGAAAAAGGAAAAATAATCAGGAGGAAAAAGAAGGATGGCTCAGATGACAGCAGCATATTAAAGATCCAAACCAGGGAGAAAGATGGGAATGTGAGCCACAGCTGCAGGGGGGAAACGCTGTTCCAGGACATGCTGACATGATCCAGCCTGGAATACAGGACTTGGGTTCCACTCCTTCATGTGGAGTGTTCCCTACATCCTGTCTCCCACATCATCTTGGGCAAAACATAGCTTTAAAATCACATCTCCAACTGATTTAAGCTTCAGATGCACATTTTGTACTTTCAGTCTCAATCTTTTCTTCACTTCACAAGGATTTGGGGTGATGTTCCAAGCAGGATAAATTGTTTCATCTCCCATCTGAAAGCAGGAACACATTAACTGGGAGAACTTTGAGGTGAAGAAATCACCTTCAGAGAGGCTGAAACCCTGGGATGTTTACAGGGCAGAAAATATGGGAGATCCCACCAGAAACAGATGGTGAAAGGAACACACAGGGAAGGGATGAAGAGAAAAACAAAAAGTTCAAAAGGAAAGCCAGAGGCAGTAACTAAAAAGCTTAGGGCAGATGAAGTGACAAGTCCATAAAACCAGGTCTAGACAGAGGCCAAGAGGAGTGCAAAAGTGAGAAGAGTATTTCAGGTCATAAATAAACAGAGGATACTTTCATTAGGATGCAAATATTCTGAAATATTGGCATTTTTATTGATGAGTGCAGATGGAGCCAGGCAAACACAGAGCCAAGGAGTGGAGCTGTGGAGATCCCATGTCACACACTGCTGCTCTACATACCCAGAATTTCTTCTGTGCTGTTTGCACAGTGAATTTATCCTCAACTTCTATTCCCAGAGGTGCTTTAGTCCATGGGAAACTTGTTCTCCATTCCCCTTTCCACTACTACCAACCTCATTGATTCCAATGGCTCCTTACTCTGCTCTCTGTCCTTCTGAGGTCAGCAGCCCCTTAACCTCCTCATTCACTGTTTATGAGCAAAAACTGGACCAAATTCTCCCTATTTACAGGGAAAAGCCTCAATTTAAAAAGAAACAAGGATTCTCCTACACCATGTGTAAGCTTTACTCCCATCTTTGCATTGCTCATGCAGGATTTAGCCCCAGCACCATCAACATTTTTATCTCAACTAATCTAACAAGACTGGAATCCATCCATGCTTGTGTCCAGGATGCTCTAGAGCATCAGGGAAGTTTATCTGATTTATGCAGAACTGCTAAAATCCTTTGGGTCTTGTCTTCATTGGACTTATTTTCTTAAGGCTTCCAGGCAGTAGCAGAAATAGCTAGATTTTATTTTTTAAATTATATAAGGTGCCCTTGCTTAGGCTCAGCCATGTTTTCCTCACAGTTCTCAGATCAGGACATGAGCTAACTGTTCTGGTTACAGATTTAGTGGAACTGAAGTGATCAATATTGATGGGCACTCCCACACGTGTTCCCTCCAACACATCCCAAAAGGCATCTCTCTGTTTGGAGGGCAGAGATGCCCACAGTGACAGCACATGGCCAGGAGAAAATCTGCACAAAACAGAAATGGAAACAGGTGGAAATAAGGTTCCAGCTCTGTTTAATTCCCCAATAATCCGTGCTTGAAACCAGCAGTGATTTAAACCCATCTCATTTCTTGTTCCATTCCAGAAGCAGCAGCAACCAACAGTGCTGGGGGAGAGAAACTTTACAAATTGCACATCACCTGAGTATTTCCACACATCAGTTCTCAGCAACTGTGTCTTTGTGTTATCAGGGAAAGTCAGAAAATCACATACATAGTTTATAGTTAAACACAGACTCTGTGAATGGCTACAAAAATACAGGGACTGTGATGGGGGAAAGGAGCAGAACCCAGGATTTCCACGGACCCAACCAGTCCATTCTTCATTTTTCCAGCACATTCATAAAGATATTTAAGCTTCTTCTGACTCACCAGCTTGCTGGAAAATCTGTTGTCTGTCAACATTAAATGAGAAAGATTAAATGACACAAGCTACTCTCCAGTTTAGTCTGTTTACAAGCTTTAAGTGTTTGCACACATCAAAGATTTCAAGATGTTTTGGACAGCAAACTAGTAAAGAATTTTCCTTTTGTCTGAAAGAAAGGAGAAAATAAAAAGAAACAAACAAATTAGGCACTAAGAGAACCACTTGTCAAATGGCTGGGATAGTGCAATTTTAAGTTACTGACTCCCCACAAACATCCAGTCTACTAAAAAATTCATAAAGAGACAGATGGCACAACAGCAGCTCTTTGCAGGAGAGCAGGGTTTAGCAGTGAACAAAGGACTTTGACTCCCTAGGACAAGGGGAGAGATCATTGTAGGTTTTGGGGGCTTGGAAGGGGGACTGGGGCACACAGGGAGCTGGGAAGAGCTCCTGCTTTCACCCCACAGCAGCAGATCCCAGACATTCCTTTTGCCTTGGCAGACTCACAAGGGCCACGGAGAACAGGGCAGAACAGGAACAATCAAACTCTGCCATGCAGATTAAATCCTCCTGGCACCAGGAATGTGAAAAATAAACCCGAAAACTCCTATTCAAAATAAACCTGAAAACTCCTATTCAGGGACCTGAAAGCGCTTTCCACAGCCAGGTAGTTGCTAATGCTTTGTATTAAGGGGGAAACTGAGGCACAGACTTATGTCACTAAAGGTGACAGGGCAACCCACTGTCAGTGGGAATTTGATCCAGGCCTCTCCAGTCCTGGGGTTCTGCCTCTGAGCATGAGGAAACATCCTTGTGTTACCCAGTGGGTTTTGGAATCACCTCAAAGGGAGGTGTAAGGGATAAAGTCCTTTTCAGGTGGCTGAGATGAAGAGAAAAGGAAGAAAAAGAGAAAAGAAAGAAAAAAAGAAAAAAAATCCCAATCAAAAGTCTGCACTTATCTGAAGTTAGATCCTTCAAAATGAAAATTCATCTATGTGTTCTTTTGGGGTTTTTAGGGAGAGGGAAGTGGGCAGGGAGGGACACACACACAGAGAAGGTGTGAAGCCCATCCCTACTAACCCTGAAGTGATTTTTAGTGCCTGTGGGAGAGCTCAGCCCTCTGTCCCTGCAGCAGGGAGGGCAGGGCACCAGCAGGGAGGGAAACCCCCATCCCTGCACCTCAATTCCACGTGAAGGGATGGGCCCCCATGGCACAGGGATGTCATCCAGGCCCTTCTGCGCCTTCCCAGAGAGGCTGACAAGTTGCCAGCTGTGCTCAGGCCTTGGCTTTTTGTTAAAGAACGGCTCCAAAAGCCTCATTTTTCCTCTTGCAGCATGTGGCAGCTGATCCATGCTGCCCTTCAGCACCCACCAAAGCAGGGTGCCCAGTGCTGAGCTGGTGCCATGGATGCTGACCCAGCTGGAGACACTGGTCTCCATCCCAACCATCCACTCCAGTCCCCACCATTGCCTCCCCAGCAACAATCACTATAAATAAATTAATAAAACGTGCAACACACACCAGACCCTTCCCAGGACAATTAGGAACAGTTTAGGAAAAGGAGTTTAGTTAAAAGTAGAAGGAATTGGACCCAATGTCTCAGATTCTAAAAGAACCTGAGCTGAAAGACCTCGTTCCATGAGCCCAAAGGGAGCACAGGACCATGGAGGCAGCAGCTGCAAGCAGCACAGGGTTTGTGCTCCCAGCTTCTCGTGCTGTTCTGAGAAGTTTCCCTTCTAGGAACAAAAAAATTCTGTCCCACCCTTGTGACACTGCATTTTTAATTGAATTAAGATGTTCATTTGAATGACATGAAATTTTCTTTTGACCATTTAAGAGGTTTCATTTGAATTACACATAAATTTCTTTTGACTGCTTCTCTCTATTAGAAAAGGGGTGGGGGGGAAGGTAAAAAACCAAAAAAGCAAATTTTTCAACTAAAAAACTCACACCAATGTGTACCACAGAGGCTTCAATTAAACCACAGCTTCAGTAAACTCAGTAAAGCATTAAGAGTAACAAGTACACAAAATAACCTCCTCTAAAGAGCTTGAATCTTCAAGAACACAAAGAAAACTAAAAAAAAAAAATCAAAAGGTCATTGCCATTTGATGAATTTATATCCAAAATTACACAACTCACCTACAATGAGAGAGAAAATCTGCAGTAAAGTGATTAATTAAATTAATTTGCATCTTCCACGACCTCTTAATCCTCATACCAAGGTTCTTTTTATTTGCATAGGCAGGGTAGGAAAGGCAACAAACTGAGTAATTCTAGCACAGGTGTAACAAAATACAGTTTCCAATTCAAAGTGCCATCTTCAAAGGAATGAGCTTCCACCCTTCCATCCAAAAGTTCCCCAGCACCTGCACCTCGTATCCCTGCCTGTAATTTCCATAAAGGAAACACAAAGTTCACTCTCCAATTTCAAGGAACTACCAGGAACATCAAGAACCAGCACTTCAGCCATGAGGGAAGGGGGAAAAAAGATAATATTTACATATTTGATGTCTCTTCAACCAACCAATTCCACAGATGCCAACTTCCAAAGGCAAGCAGAAATCCAGGATGAATCCACCAGAGCTGGGATCCACCACAGGAACACCAGAACCAACTTAGCTCTCACTAATTCTGGTTGTGCACACAAAGTTAAAGCTTGCTGTGACATTTTGAGAACTGATCATGGCTCATGTTGTCCAAAACCTTGGAGTGCAAGTGCTTCTGGATTAAAAATGCAATCCCAGGTCCCTCCAGCCCTGTGCTCCAGTGGAATTCCCAATTTTGGACTCCTGCAGCACTGCAGGATCTGAGCTGTGCCATCCCTGTTAAACCAGAGGCATCACTCTGAAATCCAATTCTGTCCAGAGTTACACTGGATTTCTGGCTCAGAACATCACAGGAACCAAAATGTTCCAATGTATCCTGCACACCTCTGCCAGCAGGAGAGGGCACACACTGCATTTCAGTGGAGAAGTTCCCTTTCATATGGAAACGTTCTCATTTCTAAGAGGGAGTGGAAAAATAACTGCAAGGGCCTTCGGATCTAAATCCAGTCCCCAGAGCAAAGGTCACTGCAAAAATGTTTTATTCAGCATCAGAACTTTTGGAATTCTTTCAAGGAGAAGAAAAAACCCAACAACAACAACAACAGGGCTGACATTTTTTTCCCACTGAACTATTTCTTGCTTTTCAAACAGGGTTACAAGTCCCCAGGATTTGGTGAACACCAGTGAATTGTGTCTCCCTCCAGCACACAGCAGGTAAAAAAGTGGGGAGAGAAACAAATAAAGGGGAAATCACTATATTGATGATGGTCTTACAGTTGAACTCAATGATCTTAGGGACTTTTCTAATCTCAAAGATTCTGGAATTTTATTCCATGGAAATGCTGATTCACTTTGCCCACACTGCTTAGGCAGAGCTCTGTACAACACAAAGATGTTTTTGCAATTCTCCTCTCTCCATTTTCCTTTTTTCCCTTCTCCAGAGACATGAGGCAGTGTTACAGCCAGGTTGGTACCTGGCAGATTTTTACATTGACCTATCATTTCACACCAGGGAAAAACACCTGTATTTCAATCACTATTTAAAGAAAACCTGTAGTTCATTTTAAATTAACAGCAACCCACCATGAAGGCATCACTGAGCTGAAAATAGCACCATATTTATTGATCCACATGGCTGCAAGGTGCACTTCAGAAATTATATTCCACCTGCTGCCAAGTCCCTAAGCAGAGGTGTTTTCCTTTAAAGAAGCTATAGAAAGACCCTCTAAATAAATCAAAGCTGCTGTCCAGCTAGTCCGGAGCACACAGGACTCTCCTTGTTTGAAAGATAATAAAAAATGACCCCACAGGGTACATTTTAGAGGAGTGGAGAGTGCAGTTCAGCTCCTGAGCTGTTGTACTTTGGTGCTGTGGAGGTGTGTGAGGATGACAGACGAGCCAAGGATTTCTCTGTGCACAGACAGGCACAGCACAGCTCTGTGGCTTTATTTGCATTACATGTGCTGATGGAGATGTAGCACACAGGATTATCCCTCACTCCTCAGGCCCTGCTTCGCTGGGTGAAGAGGCGGAACAGAAATAAATAACTGTGCAGAAATAACTCTGCCAGAAGGAGGAGTCACTCTCTTGATGCTGCACCACCAGTTAGTGGTACAAAAAAGAAAAATATTTCGCTTTGAGTTTTGCTTCTTTCAGCAAGCCAAGCCTCCTCCAGACAGCAGGGCAGAGCTGGGATAAATTCTTCTCTCTGTGGCCTAAATCTGATTTAGTGACTGCCTTTAACTGAATGGAGCAGCTTTATCAGGCTGCACCCCTGATTGATTTCCCTCACCTACCCTCACTGAGCTCCAGAGTTCACCTGGAATGGAGACACACACACAGAAAGGGAAGAACCAACACACAAAAAGGAGCTGCCAGACTGAGCCTGGAGGAGGCTTCCATGCCAAGGGAATGTCTATTGCTGTTAGCAGGGCAGGCAGGAAAAAGGTTCTGGGCTCAGAACAAATTAGGAGAGGTCTAGACAAAGTTAGGAGAGGTCTTAGAGCAAAGTAGAAAAGGTTGGGACTCACTGAGCACAACAGGTGATTTGTGATGCACGTTTTACACACAGTTGATAGAAAGAAAAACCCTCTCCTTTCTCACAGTTTGCATTTCATTTTACATCAGCAGATCCCAAAGCCCCCCAGGAAGCATCAGAATCTTCACTTTGCATGAGGATAAGCAGCTGGCTCAGGATTACAAATTCAGCTGGGGTAGGAACTGTCCCTGTCAAGGTCTCAATCCAGGGGCAAATCCAGGGCCTTCCATCCTGAGCTGCTTCCCAGAAAATTCAGACTTCAGGCTGGAAAGTTCCCAACTGCACATTCATACCAAGCATCAACACAGCCAAAAATAAGCTCGAAATTTCATAGGAAAGGTCAAGATGGCACATCCAGGACTTCTGCTCCCCAAAGAGCCCATTTCATTGCTCTGGATTGCTCTGGCCCCAGCCACAGCTTGTGAGCACAGAATTAAAAGGCAAAACTATGGGGGGTAAAGGGAGAAGGAGAACCCATTGCCTCATCAGAGTTCCAAAATTATTTAGATTAACTCTGTGATTAAAAAAAAAAAAAAAAAAAGAAAATTATTGCAGATCTTTATTCAAACCAGCTTTACTGCTCTGAATGCCAAAACAAGTCCACCAGAAATACTGTGACAAATAAAGCTCATTAGGGAGGAGATAGAACAGGCCAGACACAGGCAGACAAAAACTGGCTCTAAAATCAATCCACTCCACCATCAGCTCTCTTGTAGCATCTGCTTCAGGGAAAAGGAACCCTTTAACACTTACTACAGAATAATCTGGGGGAAAACATTTTCTTGCTGGCTTTTCCTCATTTACTGTTCCCCTTCTGGAGCCCTTGTATGTGTGCTCCTTTCTGAAGCAGCTCTGCCTGGTTTTGTTTTCCCTGTCTGAGCCTTGCTGAACTCCAGATTTCAAACCCTTCCATGTCAGTGAGTTCCACAAGGAAGTTTTCTAAGCTCCCCCAAATACACACAATTTTACAGTGCCACTTCATGGTTTAACAAACTGCTGTTCTCCCCATTTATGTTATTGACCTAAAAACTAGCAACAGAACCTAAACCTGGAACCGAAACTGAGTGATACACAAAGCTGTTCTACATGAAATTGCTCACAATCCCAAACCTGTCAGATTTAATGTTGCATTTTTGCCTTTCTGCCCCTCCCTTTCTCCCCACATTTCTACAAAAATATTGCTCTTTTGTTAAAGAACATTAGTGAAGCTGCCAGGCTGCTCAAAGCTTTATCTGTCTCAGTAATCCAGTTGGATCCCATCCCTGGTGAGGAGAGAATGTTCCAGGTGCACACATGAAATATTTGGTCACAATAAAAACAGAATTTCATTTTAAAAATAAACATAAATTTTGTCAAGGTCCCCAAATGGCAGACATCAACAAATAACCAGTGAGAAACAATCTCTGATGATTCAAAGTGAAAAACAACAATTTTGGGATGCTTTTGCAGGAAAATGGGAATTCATCTCCTACCTGTCAATGATCACAGGGTCAGATGGAGTCTCATTTCTGTTGCCACAGCTTTTCTTCTCACAGCACCGACTGGAGAGGGAAAGAAAAGCAAAATTAAAGAACCAGTGGGACAGTTGAGAGCAAAGAGCCAGCTCAAAGTCTGTCAGAAAACCTTCAGCACTCCATATATGCCTGGAAGGGTAAAAATTCTGCTTTCCAGAAGGGAAAATTAAAGGGATTGGGTGCCTAAGTCCTGGCTGGTTCAAGCTGGAGTTTAGCACTTAGCTCCCTGTAATCTATTCTGAATTACCCAGCCAAAAATGAACAGCAATATGGCCACACTTGAGACTGAGGTGATATTCATAGAGGTCTAATAAGTGATTAACAGATGTCATAATGTCATTACAGGCAGAACCAAATGGGTTATGTGGGGTTAAAAGTCCATCAAAAGGTGTTAGAACTGACTATAAGCAACCTAATGGTTTGGTCTATTCCAATAATATTTTTTATATTACTGTATTTTTTTTTATTATTAAATATCTAAGTTTTATATGGTTACTGAAAACTTCAGCACTCCATGAAAAGCCAGAAACTGAACATATTTAGATCCTACAAAGGATCTGAAGAGATGTTTTCCAGGTTGGCTTTTCAATCCCTTTGCAATTGCTTCAGTGATAAACCCTTAAGACTAAGTATTAATTTATACACATTCAGTGGTAATATTAATTATAATAAATAATACTAAAATTTTTAAAATCAATAGACAGCATTCTATCATATCATTATTTCCATTGATATAATCACTGACATGGGTGATGCTCCTGCACACACAGTGGCTGAGTACCAGGAGTTAAACAGACTTTAAAAACAGTCCTTGCTCTGAAATCCTCACTTTTAATCATCTGAAGCAACAGAGAAGATTTAAGCTGTTTTCATGCTCAGGTTTTTTGTTCCAGTCAAAGCCAACATGGGACAGGGTGGATGGACATACCCAAAAGTTTCAAAAGTCTTTATCAGAAGTCCCACATCCCTCAAAAGTCACCAGATCAGATGCCTTTCTAGAAGATATTTTCCAAATTTTGCAGAGGTTTCTGTTCAAATTTACACACATGGGATGAAGGAATTTTGGTGGGTTTTTGTACAGGGGTGCTGAATACATCTGCAAAATTCTCAAGCATTCTGAGTATCAGAGCTTCCCAATTGGGGAGCAATTCCAAGCATAATAAGATTTTTTTTTAAGTAAATAAATAAATACTAAAATAAGAAATAAATAAAATACTTTAATTCATTAAAGGCAGAATAAAATATTAAAGTGGGGATTTTTTTCTTTATATGCCTAATATTTAATTATAAATGCCTAAAATGAGCATTTAGACAAAAAACCCTCTTTCAGCTATGAAAAATCCCAACATTTCCTCCAGTTTCCAGGAAGTTCCTGCTCTGGGGCTGGAATTGCCCATCCACATGATCTGGAAGGAACAGATCTATTTGAATAACAGCTCTAACTGTTTCAACATTCCTACATTCCCCTTGCCTCAAACCTGCACTTATTCATCGATGCTACTCCTTTTAAAATAAAAGGATACACTAAATATTTAAAAATCCCTGGGGCAGTCCCTGTAGCTGCTGTAAATTGTCATGGCTCCATCGACTTCAGTGCAGCTCTGGTAATTCACACCAGCACAGAACATCACCCTCCCTCCCTCTCCCAACTTTATTTTAAGTGCATCTTTTATGGATTTCACTGCCTAATCAGAGTTTAGAAAGAATGGAGTATTTTTTATACCAGGAGCCAAGATGGGAATGCTTTCTAAAGGAGAAAATTATAATAACCCCCCCCCGAAAAAGCAGAAAATCCTCTCAAAGGAACATCAGTTTGGGATGTACTTTGACATGTCCAGTACAGCAACACATGGAAAAATAACATTTGGAATAAAATCTTTGCTGCTTTACAGGCCATTATAATAAAGCAAAAAATAAATTTCTGTAGTGATTCAAGGGATGGTGGCACTTCTTGACAGAGCATTTTAGGATGAATTCTGTGAGACTGAGCACAATGTGGCTGGGTTCAGAGGCAAGTGCATCTTGTTTTATTTCTATATCCACTGTTATTGCAGTTCTGAACTTTGTGTTTGTAATATTCAAATATTTTCCCTCTAAAACTGTGGCTTGCAGCCGAAGTTCTCCAAATAATTCACTGATATCTACATGCCTATCACAGTTGGGGAAAGATCTTTGTAAGTGATAGACTTTTTCCACTTTGACCGTGGTATTTTCTGAGCCCAAATATATGAAAAAAAAATCTTGATGAGGGAGAAGAGCCACTTCCAGTGAAGGAATTACTGTTTGCACATAAATCAGAGTGGGACTGAGGATGTCTCAGCCCAACATTATAGCAAAAATACCCTTAAATCTTTAAATCCCCATTTCCAAGAGTTTCACCCCATATCCAAGCAGTAGCATTTCCACTTGGTTGGTTTCACAAGTGCTGTCTGTAACAGAATTGACTGGTTCCAATTTCAGTCCAAGCCAAAACCCCCAAACGCTGGTGGTCCACGATCAAGCCTTCAATATTCTCTTCAAGCAAATTATTGGCATGACTTCACCAACATTTACATTTCTGCTACAGTGTTGGGCTGGGAACACACTTTTAGAGATGCTCATTTGCTTAAGACAAGAATATCAAGGCTTAAGATGATTTTCCATATCTTTTGTTGTAATATTTTCTCCTCTAGTGAGATTTACATGGTGAAAATGATGGTTTATGTTAAGAATGGTCCAGACAAAACTAAAACCAAACCCAGGAAGTTCCCAGGGAACAACCCCAGCCCTACAAACTGAGCACCCCAGAAACCCCGTGCCAAAGCCAAACTTCCATCCTTTCCCCTCCTCGCACTTGACTAAAATGGTTTTAAAATTCATCCCTCAACTTCCCTCCCCTCACCCCAACACAAAAAAAAAAAAAAAAAATTAAAAAAAAAATCTGTCTCTAATTTCAAACTCAAATAAGCTCACAGCATGGTGGCCTTTGTTTTGTTTTCTTCTGCCCAACTCCTCCCTGCAATTGCATAACAAAAGTGTCTAAATTCACACCATCTGGCCGATAAAGACACGGGCCCCAGTGGCCGCCTGGCCCAGCTGATTAGAGCTCCCATCTAGTCTGAGCCTTGTGGCGAAAGTCACAGCTGTGGGGCTCACTCCACTCAATACAACTCTGTTATTAGCCAGCTGTAGACCCTGAGACTACTTCTGTTCGAATTATAATACCTTTTAACCCTCTGAGCATTGAGGGCGTAGGGGGTTGCTGGCAGCAGCATAACAACGAGTTTCCTCTTAGTGGATAATTGGAAGAAAAGGAAGAAGATGGGGGGGGGGAGTTATTCCAGGAGAGGAAAGTGTTTTACCTTGATTTCCAGCCCTCAGGATGTTTGATTCCACACAAACACACCTAATAGGAACTGTTCCTATTAGGCCATAAGAAGCAAATGGAAAAAAAATTCAGATTGGAAATGAATAAATGGAGGCTCGCACTGGAAGCCCTGAAAGCACTAATTATTGAGAGCTGGACTTTCAATGGCTGTGACAGATTGGTGCAGCCGTATCAATATTTAGACAACTTTCCTGCTAAGCAGGCATCTGTCACCGTCTGAGGGAGAGACGGGCACTTTCCGAGGAGCTCATCTCCACACAGCAAAAAATATCTTCATGTGTGGTTATGTACAGAAAAATCCCCCCTAAAAAACCCTACCTTCAACTAGGGAGGACTGGAAGAGGAGCAGAAAGACAGACAGACCCTTCTTGTTTTCCTTTTCAGAAGCAGTAGGCATCAATTTCGACAGCAGAGTGGGTACAGTGCATTAAAATTTTATGTACTGTTCTTAATGCAAACTAAACTAGAGGCTTTAAAAATTGATGCTGCCACTTAAGCAGCACACAATGAGGAAGATTTGATTATTGTACTTAAAAGAAATAAAATAAAATGTCAAGTTTAACTAGAGTTGGAGCCATTCCCCTGGCATTATTCAAAGTGATGTGTGTAATGCCTCTTCAGAATACACAGCGTCCTGCTCAGAGATACTTCAGGAAAACACGACATTTAAAATCAAATGTCTTCATTAGGTTACAGAGTGCTTTTGATTCCCTTCACTAATCTGTGTTTTACATGGGAAGGACGTCCCTGAGTTGTAATTCTTCCTTGGTTAATCTATCAAGCAGCAGAGCTGAGAATAATCAGAATAATAGCTGAGATTTGTGCAATGCTACCTTAAATCAAGCACAGCGGAGGTTCACTGGAGCTCAGAAATATCAAAGTTGAGCAGAGCATTTGATACCATAAAGGCAGGGAGAGGAAGCAGGGGGAAAGCCCAAATTAATTTTAAATCAAACATGTCCATTTGGATGAGAAGGTGCTGAAATACTTGAACTTCCAAATCAGAACTGCGCTCTGTGCAGGGAGAGTGGAGACAAGAAATGGGCTCACTGCTCTTATGTTATCACAAACCACAACCCAATTGCACAAGAAATCAGACTTTTCTTCTCTAATTTTCACTGGTTATAGTGAAACCTTCCAATAGCATGGATGGATATATATATATATATATATACACATAATTATATACACAAGTTCTAAATGTGCCAGAAAGTCCCTTATACACCTTTGATCTTTGCCACTACATCACCAGACCCTTGTAAAGCCCACCCAGTGCAACCCTTGTATGTGATATACATTGTGTTTGGGCATAAATATGAAAATACTGGTCGAAAGCTAATTTACTTCATTAAGGAGAGCTACACTCAACAGAGAAATAATACATTTGTTTCATACTGAATACCTGATTCATATTCTGTTAAAAAGTAACAGAATTGTTGACATAATTAAGTACTGAAACTAAGACTTCCCCTTGATAAAAATTCTGTCCAAATAAGCTTCTCTCACTGCTACATTAACTTAAAAAGGGCACTTTAATTAAAAAAACAACAATCAGGTACCAAGCTGAGCCATTAAAAGAAACAACATTGAGTCCACCAGCTTAACCCTCTCCCACTGATACAATAAATCACAAACTGCGTATAATAAAGGTCACGAATGGGTTTTGTCTCTTGTTTTATGAACGTTCTATGCACATTTTAGCACATTTTAATACAAGAACATTGACTGTTTGCATTATTATATGTATTGAAAAAAAATTTAATTACCCGAGAACAGGAAAAGTAATAAGTTACCATGGAAGCATGACATACATACATAAGGTACATGTAAGTTCAGACTTATACAAAAGTTATTAAAAACATCCTCAAGTCATTTCACCCTCTAATTTATAAATTTAAATGCTAAAAATAGTGTCCTTTTTTTTGTTTTAATTAAAAAGTAGAAGGCCCCTAAATATTGTTCACATGTAGAGAAAGGAAGGGTTTGAGGGTTTTTTCTTGTGGGGTAGAACTGCCCAAAATTAAAGAACATTAATGATGCCACTTTAATTGAGAAAATGAAAATATTTCACCAAAGGAAATTGCATTAAGAGCATCCTGCAGTTTCCAGGCAAAAATATATAAATTAAACTTCTCATTCTCATAAGGTGAGCAGAAATTTTATGAACAATAAGCATATAAAAGTCTTGATTTAAACAACACATGCAAAGGCCTACTTTAAACAAAAATAGTGCAGCTGTGGTTGCTGAATCTCCTTCAGGAAAAATTAATAGCAAAAAAATAGGAAACCTCCCCCAAATATCTGTTTTGAACCCAACAAGCATTACCCACATAAAGAGAAAGTCTTCCTACACAAAGACCCTCTCTGAGCCAGCAACAAAATAAACAAACAACAAAATCAAAATCTCCCTACTTAAAATTTCCTTGGAGAGGCTCTTCCAACATTTTGGGAAGCAAAGCTCACAAATGATGTGGTAATCAAGTCATCTTACCTGCACATGACTTCGTGGGTGAGCAACACTCTGCACATCTCGGGGTTCTTGTTCTGGCCTTCGTAAGTTATAGGCTACAAAAATTGAGAGAAGGGGTAAGCCAGGAACATCGGGGGTTATTTATTCCTTGGAATCTTCAGATGTGAGGGGAAGGGATTTTACCACTGCTCACCATCACCTGCAAATAAACATCTTCCCCTTTATGTGCAGGGAAAACAGCTTTACATAAATATTGCTACAAAGTGGATAAAAACCAACAGTCCACAGAGGGAAAAAAAAAGAGACTTAAGAGCACAATTTTCAATTACTCTCCAAAACAGGTCTGCAATACAGCTGAGCAAGAGACCAAAATGAAACAGAGAAGGAAAAACATGCAAGGAAATGTTGAGCAAACAGGAAAGATGAGGTGGGACAGGACAGCATGGCACAGATCAGCCCTGCTCACCTGCTTGGTGACAGAATCAATGAGCCTCACATAGAGATCCTGTTCTGTCCTGACACCTAGAGCGAGGGAGAACAGGGATAAATAACATTCCACAGGCATCTTGCCGTAAGAGCAGCAGAACCAGCCCAGCCAGTGCCGTATCGGACACCCTCGGCATCGCAGGTAGTTCTGTTTCCCAAGCCCATCTAAACTCCAGGGCCCATCCCTGAACTGAAGGGGCCTCATGCAAGGGAATTTCAGTATATTTTGGAAACCACAGCACCTACAGCCAGACCCTGCCTCGCTGCACAGCCCCCAGGAGGTGCCAGGGAAGGGCACTCACCATTGCTGTAGAGGAGCTGGAGTTTGTAGTGTGTGCCGTTGTTCGTCTTCTCGTTGCCTTGCTCCTGAAAGGGAATTTGAAAAAACGGGGGGGGAAAAATCCTTCCAGAACTTACACTTGGCACATTTAAAATGCAAGAGCTGATAATCATGATGGAAGTGACAACAAAGTTGATTAAAATTCCAAGAGGTGAATCCACTGATTGGGATGTATTAACCTTCCGAGTGACCCAGGACAAACTACAAAATATTCCTGACATCTTTTCCTGTAGGAGTTCAAGAACTTCTTTCCCTCTTTTATTTGCCATTATGCTCTCAACTTTTTCAAGGGAATACATTGAGAAGAATTTGTGCATTTCAAATAATTTAATATAAAGCAGATTGACACCAGGAAAACACAATGGCTTTTGATTTTACTGTGATCATTGCTTTTCAATAGTGTTACTTTGGCTCAAAATTGATATTTATTTCCTGAAGGTTGTGTTACAGGGATATTTCTTATGTCCTTTTTTAATATAATTTCCTGTAAAATAATTATTTATGATTCACAGTTCAAAAAAAATCTTGTTCATGGCTAAGAAAATAACTGAAAAAATGCAAAGTGGTCAAGACATGGAATTAAAATCCAAAAGCAAATGCTTTTCAAGTCCTGCCATTGACTTTGGAGCCTTAGGAAATACATATAACCACACTCAACAATAATCTGACATATTTACAGGTCAGATTCCACTTCTGTTTGGGTACTAATAAAACCTGGCAGATGTGGTAGGTAAAAAAAGCTAAGTGCATTTATCCCACATGAATTTTATTTATTTTAGTTTTAGTGGGTGAATGAAATTCATGATACAGAGCAGAAGCTTCCAACCCTTTTTAACTACAGCAGCACACACAGGGTTACAGCTCTACCACAGCACCTGAACCTTGACCAAACCATGGTTATATTTTTTTAGGGACAACAGGTATTAGAAGCTGGCAGCTCAGTGGGGGGAGAAGATCAAAATTGGAGAGGAAAAGAAGAAGAAGAAGAGTAAGGAGCCTTACTTTATCATTTTCTACAAAGTCCACAAAAGCTGTCCTCTCTATTTCCACGGGCTGCCCCTGTCTGTCGTAGAGAGCCAGAACAAAGTGAAAGAAATTGGATTTCCTCAAGTTGGAGGGTGGCTGCTTTTCAAAGTGGGCTCTGGACAAAGCTACTCCGCTGTGGAGGAAACACACGGGATGGGGTGAGGGGGGAGAGACAAAGACATTACCAGGTTGTGCAGCAGTAACGGCGAAACAACAACAGCAAAGGCAGAGCACGCCCGGACGGTCCCTGCCAGCGCCGGGCGGCAGCCGGGGCCGTGGGCACCGGAACCCCAATTTCGGCGTGGCCCCGCTCCCTGCATACCCCGGGACAGGCTGATTTACAGAGAGGGGTTAGTGCTAAAGGAAGCGAGTGTTTTCCTTCCTCCACTTCTTTCCCTGCCTGTCACCGCTCCTTGCTGGAATGCGGCAGGGTGGGAAGTGCTCTAACGTGTCAGAGGGTCTGGAAGTGCTCTTTGCACATCCTGGTCCTGGTCCCTTTTCCTGGAGGAGAAAACAAGCGACCCTAAAAATCTTTCCTACGGGCAGGATGTCAACTCGGGGACACCTCGTTTGGGTCAGAGACAACGACTTTCGAGCAGAGCAGCCACTTCCCTCGGCTGCGAAGTTTGACTTTAGTCACTGACTTGAACTGATTCCTATGAATTGAATCTCCGACTTAAACTGAAAGAATTTAGTCCCGGGTTAGCAAGCCCTTGAGAAAATCTTGTCCCTGACTGCAGAAAATGTTGTGATGTTTCCCACGCATTTCCCGGCTTCGAAAGATTCAAACGCTTCTGTTTACCCACGATATCCCTGAGTGCAGCTTTATTTCTTTGTCAAATTAGTTGTAGTTCCCTCTCCCTAAAGCCAATTTCTACTTACTGAGAAGAAAATAGGTGAGTATGAGCACCTCCAAATTACTTAATAGACAGATTAAGTCTATGTGCCAGACTAGTTAGGAGTTGGACAGCTTTGGGTTTTAGTCCCCAAAATAGATCCACGGCACTGGCAAAAGTATTTGACTCTTTCAGAGCACTACAGATGTTTCCCTGTGTTTTCCTTGCCAATGAGGTACGGTGTGAAATCACCACATCCGCCACAACTGCACCTAGCTTGGGGATTCCTCTCATTCTGCGTGTAAAAATTGGGATTTATTGGTTTGTTAGGAATATCTGGAAGAAAAACCTGGCGATGCCAGCAGGCAGCACAACACAGCTGCATCTCCACCGCTCCCGTGAATTGGAGTCTTGTCAGGAGCTGTTTCCTTTTACTTTCAGTTTCCTCGAGGATAAACCTCTTCCCCCTCAACCGTATTTATTAAACACTCTATCGACATTCATGAAACTCTGATAACTCCTCCCATGGTGCTTGGAAAACCTTGCTGCCAGATCAGGCCATGGGTGGGGGCATGGATGTACTATTTCTAAAACATCTGCTTCATCTGAAGTCCCCTCTGCTGTTTCATGCCTTTCACCTTGTCTCTAATACTAAATAAAATCCTGCTTACTCTCGGGGTTCCCAATTTAGTTTTGCCCGACGCTACTACTTTCTTAATTTTTTTTAAGTTATCCAGAGAGCAAGAGGGAAAAAAATTACCCCAAAGAGTTTTAATCATCTTACCCCTAACGGGAAGAGACAGGGATAACTGTCCTGTGCCGACTTGGCTGGGAAGAGAAAATAAAAAGGGGGCGTAAAAGGGTGATAACCCGCCCAAACAAGTAGAAAGCGAACAGCCAGGCCCCAATTTCGGGATGTTCAGAGCCATCTCAGCTCAGCAGAGACCTCTCGGACGCTCGGGCAGGTGCTCCAGGCGGGCAGGCACGGGATGGCCGCGGGGATCCGGGGTGCCGGTGCCCTCCCCTGCCCTGAAACCACGGCTGACGATTTCGGCAATGCCCACCGTGAATTAAGCAAAACAAGATGGGCCGGGGGAGCTCGGGTTTGACATCTGCATTTAAGTTAATTCTAACTCGGTCCCCTTCTGTTTGGCTGTCTGGCCGAGCAAGCAGGGAGAAGTACCCTGGATCGCTGGGAACAACCAATCCAGAGCCCCGCACATCTTCCTGGGGCAGAAAATAAAAGGGTGATCCCGTCTCGCTGTCATCTGAGCCCCGCACTGGGTTTTAGGACTCCTGATGCTCCCCGGTTTTGGAGCGCTGCTGCCTAGCTCTAGCTCCAACCTTCACTTTTTGCTGACTGGAGGAGACCGGGAGGAGGACAGAGAGGAAAAAAATAAATTTAATATCAAGTGCTAGCAACGGGGCATAATGAAAAGATTTGCTAAAAACAAACAAACAAACAAGCAAGGATAAAGTGGGAGAGAAATAGTCACGGTTACCTTTGTGCTGCTACGTTTGCATCCACAACCCCAACGTTTCTGACCCAGGACCTGACGGAATCCATCTCAGAACCTAGAGATTTATCTTTCAGAATTGGTCCTCTTCCTAAAGTATCTTGAATTCCAAACATTTAAAAAGTCTATGCAAACTAGCAACAGTTTCCTTTTGGGAGATAAGAGAGAAGGAAAAAAAAGAAAAACAAGACGACGCAGCCTTTGAATCTGACACACAAATCCCAGGAAAGTGAAGTTCAGCTTTAAAACCAACTTCTTCTGCTTTTTAACGTTTCGTGTTTTTAACGCCTTCAAACGGGGAAGAAAGTTTTTCCTCTTGCCAAGTAGAAGTTACGCTGATTCAGTCTCGCCTGGTATCATCATCCTTCACACGCAGACGAGGGAGCCGCATCCAGAAACCGATCGCCGCTAACGAGGATCACCTGTTCCTCAAACAGACAACGGGGAGAAGGATTGATTGCTGCCTAATCCAGGAAGAAGGAAGGAAGGAAGGAAGGAGGAAGGGGGAAAAGCCACGAGCCGTGGGGTAAATTGCAGAAGCGAGGCAGCCGCGGAGCTGGAGCGCGGCCGGTCCCGCCCGGCCCTTCCCGCGCGCCATCAATGGTTACACGGGCGGCGCGGGGGGCGGGGCCCAGGCCACATAAGGACATCTCATTTGCATCTCGCACCGCCATTGGCCGAATGGCGAGGCCGCGCCCCGCCCCCGCGCGGCTCCGGGGTGGAGGGAGCGCGCCCGGGCAGGGGAAGCGCGGGGCTGTCGCGATGGGGCTTGTCGCGATGGGGCGCTGGGGATGGGTTATGGTCATAGCCCGGCAGCCCCACAGCGAGCGGTGCTGCCCCAGACCGTACAAACAGTGCCAAAGCAGCGGGACCGGGCTGGAAACAGCGCGCCCGCCGCACACCCTGGCACAGCTGGAGCACGGGCAGGGGAACCGCGAGTTTATCGTGATGGGTTTATCGCCACAGCCCGGCAGCTCCACACCAAACGGTGCTGCCCCAGACCGCACAAACTGCACTAAAGCTGCGGGACTGGGCTGCGAGGAGCACGCCCGCCGCCGGCCTCGCGGCTGCCGAATTCCGGGCAGGGGAGCAGCGGTTTATCATGACGGGCTATCGCGATAGGTTATGGCCAGGGACGGCAGCCTCACACCGAGCAGCGCTGCCCCAGACCGCACAGAGTGCGCTGAAAGCGTGGGGCCGGAGCGGGACGGAGCGCGCCCGTCCCGGGACAGGCGGAGTCGGGCACGGGAGCCGCGGCTTCATCGCGGGGTCCCGGCAGCCTCGCCCCGACCCGTCCCGCCCCAGAGCAGCCAAACTGCGCTGAAAGCAGCGAGCTCTGTCCGTCTGACCGCGCTGCGCTGGCACAGCCGCCGCACGGGCAGCGGCCGCTTCGCTCTCAGGCGCGGGATTTAAAATGAAAAATTGCCCAGAGGGAGAGAAATGGGTCTGGGGGAGGATGGAGGCAGAGGCTGCCTGCGGGGCAAGAGCCAGCCCAAGACTGCCAGGCACCCAGCAGACTCCAAAGTTACACCCTGAGAGCTGTCAGGTCTCACCTTAAAACTTTTTCTAACATCCCATGTAGGCAGCATTTCCCATTAAAGAAACCGGAGCTCTGCCCAGCCCGGCCCGCGGTGACCCGAGACCATACCTACGTCTGCATTTATTTTAGTTTATTTCTTAAAACTGCCCTGCCTTGGCGATATTTTCCTCCTGGCCCTTTTGTATTCTGATCTGTGTACAGATCTGCCTCTGAAATCTATATAGCACCAACGCGAAAACAGATTTCAAGACAATGAATGCAAATCTGTGCTCAGAGACCATCTGCCAGATGAGGGAATCAGATGTTCGGTAGTTAAAGGCACAGCGCAAGGATTCAAGGATTTCCTTGACTCATTATGTGCAGGTCCTCTCTTTAACCTGCTTGATTTTTTTTTTTTTAACGGGATCGAAGTATAATTTCCATTTCCAAATAATTCGGAACTCCTTCCATCCACGTTCAGCCGCGATTCAAAATGCCACCTATTAAATGCAAGATTATTTTCACGGAGTTTTATACAGTTCTCTCCAAAAACAATCTCAAATTAAAATCTTCCCATGAAACTTTCATTGAAATGTATCCTTAATTCAGGCACGATTGAGGGCAAAGCCAGAACTCAGATTTATTCTGTCTACATAAGTGACAGACATGGTATTGGATGAACTAATACATCTCACCCAATCTTTGTTCAAGGAAATTCGCCGTGCTAACCCACCTCCCCAAATTGATAAATATGCAGGAAATGATTTTGCCAGGTTAGCAAAAGGCGAGGCTGGCGTTATTTTAACATTAGAGAAAAGCAACAGCAGTTTGAGGAGCTAGAGGGTGGAGGTTAATCTTTCAAGATATGATCTTAGCACCTCTGAGATGCATTTTCTCTGTATTAGAAAGCCCAAACAGGGCAAGATTTTTTTTTTAATACTTTAAAAAAGTGAAAAACCAGAGCATGTAAGATAAATATATCGGCGATGATAAGGCATATTATAGCGGGGCTTTTTTACCGTCTCGCAATAGGCGTGGGTACATATCCTCGAATAAAAGCCCCCTCTTCGTACTAAGATAATTTCTGGCAATACCGCTCCGACCGTTCCTACGTTTGTTCCTAAACCCTAGGCAGGGGCGAAAGGGGAGGGGGCGGAATTCCCTCTCGCCGCAACCTTGGCCGATGCGCTCCCAAGGAGAGAACGCTCCCTGATAACCCGAGCCCATGTCCCCTGGAGATAAAGCCGAGCCTATCCCCGCAAGGTCGGGTCCAACCCGGCCGCTCTGTGAGCCCCAGGCCGGCGGCTGCAGCCCCGCGAACAAAGGGGGCTCGTGTGCCGTGGCCCCGGGGGACCCCGCTCGCAGGGATTCGTGCGGGTCAGAGGCCACCAGCGCAGGTCAGGGAGAAGCGCTCCCTTCGCCCCAAACAGCTGCCGCCAGAATTCGGCACTCGGGGCACAGATGCGGGAGCATCGTCCCCTCCCGGCCCCGCGGGAGCTGCGGCCGTGGGCTGCCCCCTCCCCACGATCGCGGGGGGCCTGGGCAAGGGCGGGGGAGCTGGCCCGCTCCAGGCAGGGGAAGCGCCTTCGGGGACAGAATTTGCTCCCCCAACCAAGTTTCTCGCCTTTAAGGTACGCTGCAAAGGCACAGGAGTCCTCGAATACTTCGGAAATTATAGACTGCTAACCTAGACTCCCCGTTTCAAGCCCAAACTGTAGTTAAACCAAGCGAAAAGCCCATCGCTCGGACTCTTTTGATACAAATTCACTCCGGAAAAAAAAAAAAAGAAAAAAAAAAAAGAAAAAAAAAAGAAAAGAAGCAGTGTTTATACCCGTGCGACCGCCGATAAATCTGGATTTCACTTTAGAGGTTTGCGCAGTTCGGCTCGGGGAGTCGGATCCACCGGCAGGTAAAGGGCACCGCGGAACTCCGGGAGGGAAAACAACCCCAAAAAACCCTCCAGCCCCCGGGAAAGCGCGGGGAGAGTCCAGCAGAGCATCTGCCGAGCCGCAAATACAATTGCGGCTACAAACGGGAGCCGAAGGTTTGGGAAGGGGCTCCGGAGCCAGAGGCGTCGGGAGCGGCTCCGACCCCGCGGCGCTGCGGGCGGAGGGAGAGGAAAGGGCTCCGGACCGGGCACTCCCCGCACCCCCGGGCTCGGGGGTCCCTCCCGGCCGCCCCCGAATTCCCACAGCTTTCCATCCAGCGGGGTTCATTCTGCCAAACGCTTCGGGCGATTTTCTTCTCGGACTAAAAGAGAAAGCGCAGGGTGGGGGGTGGGGGGTGTGAGAGGGTGGAAAGCAACTGGTTCGGTGAGTGCTGATCATTTCCTCCTGGAGGAAGAGTTATTCCCCTCCAGATTGCCGCACTCGTTTCCACATGCAGGGGTCAAAATGACAGGTGAGGCAGATTTGACGTGGTAGAGAGAGATGCTTGTCTTTGTTAGCAGGTTTTTAGCAGCGTCGTTTCATACACCGGAGTCAACTTTCACTCCTCGGCACATCTCACCAACTCCCAGCAGGAAGAAAGATGGAGAGAAGATAATATTTAACCCATTTAAAAGCTAACCTTTAACTACTATTATTTCCTCTCACGTTTAAGGGGAGAATGCCAGGAAAAAAAAAAAAAAAAAAAGTGAACTAATCCTAAAGACGACACTTGGAAGGAAACATTTAATTCTTGTTCCTATTCATTTGTGAGAATTCACCAACCTTCAGGTGCCTCAAGGGAATGAATTGGAGGTTAAAATTATGAGTGTCAGAATGGAGAAGGACAACTAATATATTTTCCTCTTTATCCACTAATCTCACTGGAAGGTTCATTTTTCCAGTACACCTGTACCAGAAAAATAAATGTGCCTTTTAGAAATGTTTTCTTAAGCTGGTAACAGCTTCAAGTTCTGAGTCATGTGTTCAAGCACACATCAATTGCACTTTGGGCAATACTGTAACGGTATTTTCCAAACAAAGAAGTCCCCGAAAAAAACTTTCAAGAGCCGAACATCAGCATAAACAAAATATTTACTTGCATGAGATAGCTTGCAGCTCGTGACAGAAATGTGGCTACAAAAACCAGGAGCAGGCTGAGTCCTAAGCTGCGGAATGAGGAGTGTGAGGAGAGCAGTCAGAGCACTGCATACAGAACCAGAGCAGAAAACTGCTCCAGCTGATGCAAGACTACTCTGGATTTACAAGACTCTCCATTTAACTAAAATAAAAACATACAAAAGGAAAAAATTCTTATTAACAGGGGAGGCTTAAAGTGGTTCAGGTGGGAGCAACTAAATCCTGAAAGCAACTTGAGTTCTTAAGGGTGGAAACTGCAAAACAGGGTCTAAAGTGTTGCAGTGCTTTCCGTTATATTTATTATAAACCTGGTTTTATACAATCAACACATTTCTCAGAAGAGAACTCTCCATGTGATTGCTAGAAAAAGTTGAACTCCCAAGTATAAAACAATAGATCCTCATCACAGCCTCCCCAGGCCATCAGTAAAAAAGCAGAAACTCGGGTTTATAGCTGGAAAATTGTGAACCCTACCTGGTCTCTGCCTCTTTCTCTCCCCCTTCCCGCTGGCACCATAAAGGCACTATTTACTGGAGGCAGCTCTCCACACTCATCAGCCCTCACAAACTGCCAGTTGCAGAGATTTCACCAATCATATTTATAAGCAGTGAACAAAGGAATGCTTTCAAACTTACAAATGCATAAGTAAACATTTAATAACGTCTTCCCCACCTCATCTCTCCCAAAAGAGAGAAAACATTGTATCCATCAGATCCACTTCTGAGTATCCTGTTCATTCCAGTAAGTAGGTGTTTTTCTTTTCACTAGAACAGAAAAACACATCTGCTACATTTTATATCCAACTTTTTTATTTTAAAAGATACTTTTACTGCCTTTTGCCTAGCATAGTTTTGGAACACGTTAGCAAATAATATTTTACCATGGGGAGTGTGTGTTCATTTTATTTTATAATGCAGATTTGAGGAGTCGTAGCACTGAAGTTTGTTTTTGTAACCACATGGAAGTTTGAAGCAACAACCACACTCGGGAAAAATCCTTGAAGCGGGTGTATATTTGTGCTGGGATCCTCTTCCTCATTTTGCACTTTATGGAAAGCAATCAAAATAAACTTTTCAATATGTCTTTGTGTATAAACTACCTGAAATATTCACCAGGAAGGAGTTTAGGTTATCACAGCCTTTCTAGTTCCAGGTGCGTGCTTAGGATCCAACCCCAGCTGTCAGAAAGAGTCTCCACAAGCAACTGGATAAATGCAGACATACTGAGGACCAGAATTCAATTAATTCATTAACATATGAACCAAATAAAAGTGGTCCCCAGATTTGCAAACATTGTTATAGTGGCACTTAACCTACTATAGTCATTCAAGTGGTTTTACAAGAATTACTTGACAATACAGATATGCTTAACATCATGCTCAAACATCTGCACAGTGAGGGCCTAATCTTTATTTCTTGACTCAACTGAATGCAGCTCTGCCTTAAACAGGTGTCTCACTTTAATTAGATGAATAGTCACTCTCAAGTGATGCCACAGGGACACTTTGCCAGCTCAAAAGTCAGCAAACCTTCAGCAACTCGCTAGACAAAACCCCTTCTTTTAAAAAAGTATTTAAAAATATAAGAATTGCAGATTTCTGTAGTTCTTCCATGAAGTACAACCTAACATTTAAACTAGAATACTCTTGAGTGACAGGAATATAAAATAATTTTGATGCAAACTGGTATTGTAGCAGGAATAGGCAAATTGTGTTTAATTCCAAATTTGCCAGTTTTGCCCTTGATTGATAGAAAAGGTGGGGCACATTAGGATTAGGAAAATTGGATGGTCAATAATCATAACACCTGCCTCCTGTAAAGTGTCCTGTGCCTTCTTTTAAAGCATCTGGTAACAGAAGCTAAATTAAAATACACCCAAAAAAATCTAATCTAATCTAATCTAATCTGACTATTCCTACATTCTTTCCATAAGCTACAAGAAAGAGGCTTTTAAAAGCCCAAAATTCTACAATTAAAGCTTTACAACCTTGGAGAGACAGCTCAGCTCTTCTTTGAAGCACATTAAACAAAGAAACTTCAGGTTATTTGATGGAACAGAACTACTAACACACCTCACTCCAGAAAGCCAACAAGATCTCAGTACATTGCACTCCAAAAGCTGCCAAATTACACAGCCAGATTCTGATCCTGAGAAGATTTGCACTTGTATCAGAAGCAGGGAAGCTGATTTTATGTGACACCAGCTCCTCTCATCAGATCTTTCCATATTTACTTCCCATAACCAGTAAAAATACCAAAAACAAAAGCTCAAAATTTAAGTCATCAGAATCTAGGTTAGTCTAAACATTATCCTCCAGAAGGTAAGAAATTTTCCCAGAGTTTTAGGCCTTCTGCACTATTTAATTACAATTTACCATTTGAACTGTTTCTTTCATCACTGATTTTAACAGGATAAACTGCAATGCTTTGAAAATTTCTCACACCTAAACGGTTTTGATACTTAAAAGAATTTGTTCAGCCTGGTTGTAAACCATCACCTTTTCATCAGTTAGTGAGTAAAAATAATATCTTTTACTAAATAATATGATTCTATTTCTGAATTTCTAGCTCTGCTTGCTAGACAGAAATGGCTACAGAAATATCTTCAAAAGAAAGCTGGAGCTTGTTCTTACCAGGACTGATCTTGCTGCAGACTGTGAATGAAAGGAAAGAAATTATATGCCATATGCTTCAACAAACTCCAGCCTTCAGATGCTCTGAACACGTGCTCTTGAAAACAACAGAGGGCGTTTTCCTTCCCTAAGGCCAAAGATTGCGTGTGGACCACAAAGCTGGGTCAGCTCAGGGTGCTCTGAAACCCTCTGAACTTGCTCATCTGTTTTGTTGTCACTGATGTCCTGTGGACTTGGAATCAGCCAAGGTTATTTTTTGTCTTCAGCATCCTCTTGAGGCACGTGAGTATCTGAAAAGTGCTCAGTGACCATTGCTATGGATGGACTGAGCAATTTCCTTGGTCAAACGCATGCCACACATCTTTAAGACACGTCACAAACCTTTAAGATTTTCTATCTGCCCTCTGCCTCCACTGATACCTCATTTTGGAGGCCAAAGCACCAAATTATGACACTTTCAACTGACTTTGTGCTTTTATACCATCTAGGTCTAACCCAGATGAGATAAAGCTCCTTCATTGCACTACTCAGAATCCAAACTTTAGAAGAAACAATGAGGGGAATGAAGATGGAATAGAGGCACAGACAGGGAAGGCAGGAGGAGAAAATACAACCTCAGAACACTTAGGATGACACAATATCATTAGTAAGTAACTGAAGAACTCGATGTTCACTGACTTTCCCCTTCAGTCCTGTTTGGTCAGAGCAGTGTCCAAGTACCCAGAGGACAGGAGGAAAGAGGGCATCACCCTACAGGAGGGACAGCCCTGGATATGTGCACTGCCTCAAACCTAGAAAGCACTTGGGCTTGAGCCCAAGACTTGATATTTGAGCTACAAAATTTGAGATGCTCATGGGTTGTAGTCCAGGATAAAACCTCCCAGCTCTGGGTTTTGCCCTGAGCTGTGCACAGGCACCCCCAGAGCCCAGATTGCTCTGCTGACCTCGAGGTGAGCAGGCAGTGGGACACACACAGGGAGGGCCAGGCTGGAGAACAGCACAGCACGTGCAGCCTCTGGAGGGGAAGGCCATCCCACAGGGTCCTCTGTGGCATCTGATTTTTCCTGGTGCACAATATGAATAATGTTAATGGTGACAGAGCCTACAGGCAATAAAAGGCCTTGGCAGGTATCAAACAGCTCCAAACTTTGCTTTGGCTCCCTGCCAGCTGCCACAGCCAGCCAGCACTTCCTATTCCAGTCTAGGACCAGTGGCCATTAAGGAATTACATGGCATTACTGGTTTCCAGTGAGAAAACAGAAAGAAAATGTATTATATTTTCATTTTTTAAAAATCCCCCAAAAACCAGAAAGGAAGAAATTTGTGTTTCATATATACCTGCCCCAGTTTTTAATATATGTTTCTAATGAATAAGGAAATTGTTATTATTCACATATTCAGCTGCCAAGGCTCCAAACAAGAACATAGATTGGGAAGCCAATGAAAGAAATCCCTACTTTTATTATCATCCTTTGTCCAAACAGCACATGAAGGCTCAAACCAAGAATCCAGAGCTCCCCAGTGCTAAGCTGTTCATTGGATTTTGTAAAGAGTTCCAATGAGAACTCGAGTGTGAGAAGAAATAAGACTACAGGCTGAAATAAGTAAGAAAGCAGATTTTTTCTGGGCATTATTAGTCCTGCATAGCAGTCAGCTTAAACAGATTTGGCCAAGTGGTAACAACCTGCACTTTAAAACAAAAAACCACATTCTACCTATTCCACTACTCTTCTTTTTTTTTTTTTTTTTTTTTTTTCTCGTCAGCTAGGATAAGCAGCATTACCAATCAGGCAAAATACTTTGTATTAACTAATAAATCATATCAAGAAACACATCTAATCTCCAAGCCGTAAAAGAAAGAAGTTTTCTTCAGTGACTAGTCCAGTTTGGGAGAACTGACACAGTTAAATTCTTCCTATTTTCTCTTAGGTTTTCATTTCTTGATTCTTTTCCCCCTGGTTTTGTTGACCACTGTAGGTTCAATGAAATGATATAATCCAGTAAGAGTCAAAAGGGTTGTTTCCTCATTATTCAGACCCAAGTTGACAAACCCCATTTCAGTGAACACCGAGCCCTGGTGCTCAGCATCTGCTGTGGGTAAATGCTGCTGTATCATTCCTGTCCCATACAAACTGGGAACACAGGGAAGTCAAAGTTGCTACAGGTCAATGGCAAGGATGGAAATGGATTTCAGGAGCTCCTGAATCCTGGGACAATGCCATCCATGGACACGTGCAAATATGTCCCCAGGGCTCAATTACTGGCACATTTGCCACATAGCCTGCAAAATAACAACGTTGAACAAGTACCAAAGACAGCCAAAACACAAACATCTGTTTTAGGGAACATCCTTGTGGGCTGGGAACAAAACAACCTCTGCCTTTCCACCAAGGATTGGTTAAATGAGCCACAGACATTCACTTGGATCGACAGCATCATTTAAAAACTTGAATTTACTGCACTTACACACTCTTACATATTCATGGTATGCATGTATAACATATGGACATCTCTAATATAAAATTATAAAGTTTATCTTGCCACTACAGGTAAAACTTCAGCTATTGATAAAATGTTCTCTCAATGGCTGGAAGGCTTCCACTACCACACCATTTCTAACATGGGAAATATGATTTACAAGCCTTAATATATTGCAGAACTCCTGTTTTACACCTGGCCTAATTATTTGGTAAGACAGAAACTAAATATTTGTTCATCTGAGGTGTTTTAACACCTGCACTGAATTCCTGTCCCCAGATCTTGGGTACATTTGTTGTTCATGGGTACAACAGATGAGAATCAGGGAGATGGGGAGATGGGCTGGTGAAGTTTCACCCTCAGTTTCAGCAACAGCAAAGCTGCTCTTGGATCTCTGACTTCACAACACACCCCAGACTTGTTCTTTGTCACAGGAAAATCCCCAGCACCAGACCAAATTTCCCTTCTGCTGTGCAGTGTGGCCCAGAAACTCCAAATATCCAGGAGTTCAGAATCTGTGTGCAACTCAAGAAATACAGGTTAGAGGAAGCAAAAAGGATATGTCTGTAGGTTGAGAGGAAAAGAGCAGTTAGTATGAAAGCAGAAGTCCATTCCGTTGACAGAAGCCAAAGATAAACAATATAAAATCACAGTTCTATGATTTAAACTCTGTAGCACAGTTTAAAGCTTTTCAGAACAAAGCAGATGAATTCTGATCTACATTTCCCTCATATCCTACTACAAAAGCCACCTTCAGATCTAGAGAATTCCTAGAAAAGGAAAGGGAGAAGATCACCAATCTTGTTGGAAACTTTACAAAGTCTGAAGAGTTTGTCAGGCCACTTTCTCCTCAGGCACTGCCAGGTGCTGCAGGAGGAAGGGGTGAGCTGGAAGGTGATGGTGAACGGCTGATAAGGCTCTGACAGCACCAGGGAAAGAGGCCATGGAAAGATCTTGGGAAAGGATGGATTAGGGAATAGCAGGAGGCAGTGTGGCTGAACCAACAACCTAAATTGATCCCCCTTAGCACCAGAAACATGGGGAGCACTGCCAACATGACCACAGGGGCAGCACATCCCTGTCCTACAGCCCAAGCCGGGAAATTCAGGTAGAAAGACAAGACTCAGATCTTTAAAATGTTATTAAGGTGTGAGTGTTGAGGCTTATTCATGTTTCAAGTGCACAGGTCCAGGAACTGGGATCAGCACTCGCTCAGCACAAGCTGCTCCTAGCACTGAACCCCCAACACTCAACTCATTTGTGCAAATTTATGAACAACAACCAAATGAAAGATGTTTTGGTGCTGTGGCTCTTGATTCTGCAAGGATTACACTTGAAATACTCAAGAAAGGAGAGGGTGTTAGTGAGGGAGGCAGCAGCTGCACATGACATGAAGAACAGAAGAGGAGAGGTACATTCCCAATTTACAGATCAGAAACAGGGTCCATGAAATTTAAGCCACTTGCCTGAAATAATACAGGAAGAACTCAGCCCTGCTCTCCCACTTTCCAGAGCTGTCTTTTAGAGCACAATTGCACTCAGACCCTTTGTAGCACTGCTAAATATTATTCAAATTGCTTAGTATTGGGAAAGCAGGAGAAGAAAATGTTCTAAAAGTGAAAATAAGAGTCCCTACCATCAAGAAAAGTATTTTACATTCCTGATTAATTACGCAACAGAGTCAAATATTTTAAATGGTATTTCCTTTCCCATAATAATGCTGGCACAAAAGACAAACCTGCAGTTCAAACACACAGAAACATTAAAATCATGATATTTCATGCACCATTTACCTGGGCAATGCCACCACCTTGTGGTCTGCACAGCAACTCTCTGCTCTAATCCCAGCGTCTTCAACTGGGACTGAACCTAAAGCTGCTTGCTGTTCTCTTTTGAGGGAGCTTTGCTCAAACTCCACTGCTGAACAGCCCTAGCAGGGTGCCACTGATTCAATTTAATTAAATACGATTTTTTAGCTATTGTTAGTTCAAATTAATACCTATTCTCAACACAAAGTTACACTTACTCAGTGAGCACAACACCTCCTATTCATGTAACTCTGAAAAATGGCCTTTTTTGTACTGTTATTCCAGAATAGATTCCTTTTCTCTCTTCTGAACCATATTCTATTCCAACAGGCTTTCCCATCCAAACTTTTCTTTTTCCTTCCAGCATCTTGAGGTCAAGCCAATTCCCATAAAGTCTTGCCACTCACCACTTTGAGCAGTGCAGGTAGATATTTTGCTTCCCAAGTGACACTTCATAGAAGTGTTTGCTTGCTCTTTATGTTCAGAGCAGAAACTCAGTGTTCTGCCACTATTTTACTGCTTGAAATCAGGATTATCAGTACTGCCTGCTCTCCAAGAGGCTGGAACGTTTCCTGCCATGTGGCCCAGGCACACACAGGAGGATGACTCTGACTATGGAATTACTTTGGCAGTGGCAGCAGAGTCAGAGAAGCAGCACCACAAAAGTAGTCCTCACCAAAAGGGAAATATTCTAACCTCAAGCCTGACTTTTCCCTGTCACACTGCCCTGGTGCCACCACCTGCAAGTCAGACATCACCTGGAAAGATAAGGGAACACTTGGATAGCTCCTGGCCTTAGAAAAACCCCCAAAACCCAAACAACAACCTGAACAAACCACACACAAATTACTGTCTGGCTTGGGAGGCAGTGGCAGCCTCTCTGATGAATTTGAAGCACATCTTTGGCTGTTTGGGACATGCTGCCTGTTTCAAGCATGAGATCATCTCCACCAGGCAGTTTCTCTGGGACAGTAACTCGCCCTGCAGGTCACTGAGCAGAAGCCCAATTTTACAGCCCTACTCAGTGAAATTTGTTAAGGCACGATCGCCTCAATCTAAACCAAGTTCCACAGAGGCCAGGATATAAGAAGCCTTCCCTCCACACCAGGCTTTTGTCCCCCCAAGCACAAATGGCAGCCCAGCTTGAAGGGATGCTCTGTACAGAGGAAAGAATGGAGCTGTCCCCACCACTCCAGAGCAGTTCTGCATAAAGGCAGATTTCCTTCTGGATTAGGTCCAGCTTTCAGTGCCTACACAGATCAAATGGAGGATTAACAATCCCAGGTTTTGCTAAGGAGTTTTGCCTTTGCAGTGTGACTAAAGACCCTCAGGTGAGGTAGGTCAGGCAAAAAAAAAAGTGGACATCAAACTTCTCATGTTTGGCCACATGACCATTTATTGCAAAATCCTAAGTAGAAAAAACCTATCTGAAGCTGCCATAAAGATATAAAAATACTTTGGGTATCTTCTACTGATACCCAAAGTATTTTTATATCTTTATGGCAGCTTCAGATAGGCTTTTTCTTACATCAAGACATCCTGTATGATGTAAGCCCAGACTGCTTTCCAGTGCATAAAAGCATTGACAACAATTTTTCCTGCCCTGACGGACACAGAACTGATTCAGGGTAACATCAGAGCCAAGAACAGCACATTGTCAGCCTGCTGCATCCTCCTCAGAGGATTGTATCCTCTGTTTGTGCTGCAGTTCTTGGACAAAAGCACCACCTTGCCAGTTTTATATTCTTTTACCAGCTAATTTTGCAATTCCATTGTTCCAATTTACACTTGCCAAATAGTCATGGACCTCGAAGAGTCTTACATCATAGTCAAGCCCATTCCAAAAACATTGAAAGCTACTACCTTTCTCTTTCTTTACTTTGCTGCTTCTTTCACATCTCAGAGGAGCAGCTTCAGAGGTCTGTCAGTGAACCCACAGAGGCCACGCTCCATGGGAAAGGGTGGCTGGAACAGTTTATTACAGAATCAGCCTTTTACAACTGCTCTCATTTTCTCCAAAGCAGATCAAGATCAGGATCTTGGACTGAAAACATCTGCTTTGGGAATGATTAAGAACAGCTATGGAGTCATTCCTGTCATTTTCCTTGCTCAGACAAGTTCTAGGGTCCAATCTCTGTATGCAACTGAGCACCTTATTCCCTTGGCTCTCTTTGAAAGTTTTAGCCCATAAAGTCTTGCCCCTAAATCCCACTGGCATTTGCTACATTCACATGCTATATTTAAACCTCTTAATCTAAATCACAAAGTCTATATAGCCTCTTTACAGCCCTCTTAGTACACTTAACACCACAGGATCCTCATCACAAACAGGCATTTGCACAGTTATTAGTATAAAAAGCATATATGGGGGAAAAAAAGTAACCTTATGGTCTAGGGCTTGAATTTGATTTACAGGCATTATAAATAGCTGGCAGAACAAGGAGTCAGCAGGAAATGCTTTATCAAATGCAACACAGATAACAGCATATCTGAATTTTGCTAAGTACTTGTATTGTTAGTATTTTTGTGTGTATTCAAAACTCTCAGGGGGAAGAAAAATCACATCTTGGGGCGTTAGAGGTGATCATAAACACAGGGAAGTCTCAATCTTATCTGCAGCAAGTGAGTGCCAGATTATGACACAAAAGCCATGCTAGTGATGACTGAACTTTGTCTTATAAGCAGCACCCGAGTATTTGAAAATTTGTCCCTTCCTGCTGAAAGGTGCAACAGCAATGCTCTCATTTACCCCTGGACTTCCTAGTGTTCCTCCCCATATTTCATCCCACAGTAAAAGCATCTTCCATTTTTATATTTTTGGAGAGAAAGTAGGACTAAACTAGAGAACAAAACCATTTGTGAATATTTATAAACTCCTCTTTCTGCAGGCCTTGGTGCTTCACCTCAAGGTACCCCATCAACATTCTGGAGAAGTTTTACTACTCCTTGTTTCATTTCAGTATACCAATTACAATAAACCCCACTAAACTGGAAACAACCCAAGAACACCATAAGAAAGCTGAAGAGCCATTTTACAGAAAAGAAGGGGCAGCCCAGCCCTTCCCAAAACTTTCCAGAAGCTCAAAAGCAAACAGCACCATCTGGGCAGGATCACAGGAAGCTGCAACCCAGCCACAACCAAAGGGAAAAAACCACTTCAAGCACCACATACAGGCATAACCCCATCCTACCACTCTGCTGCAGCCAATTCAATCATCTCCTACAAGGAGAACATTCTCAAACAGTTGTTTTTCCACCAGAGAACCTTCCCCCCCCCACCTTCTTCCCCAGACAGGCAGAGCTGTGGTCTGGGAGAGGAGGCCTCAGCACCTCAGGAACCAGGGCTGCCCCCCAGTTCTGGAAGCCCCCTCAGCACCCCCTCAGTCATCAGCACTTCAGAGGAAACACCTGGCACAGCTCACACCTGATGTAACTTTTCTCATCCTCCCCCACAGCCTTTAAAGCTAATTTGCCCCCTCCCTTTCTCCTAATATTTTCCTTTCTTCCCCACAAGAAGAGAAATATGAATACTTTTATCACTTTTTAATCAAAATTTTCTGTTCCAGGGTCCTGTGCAAGGTGGGGGGTGGTCAAAGCTTTCCTTGCTTCCTCCAAGAGAAAGGCACTTGCAGACAGAGCTTTACCTCGAGCCTTTGGGGTTGGTTTCCACAGCACCCAGTAAGCAGAGAAAAACACATTTTCAGTATTTGCTAAACATTTATTTCAACATTTCTTGAACATTTTAAGTATCTTGACTTGTGAGTCCCAGCGTGGAAAACAGGCACTAATGCCAAGAGACTGTTTTTGACTGTAGAACCTGTAGCAGTGGTCAAGCACGTTCCTCTTCCTCCTAACTCCAAAAATGTGACCTCTTCCCAGACCTAATGCGCAAATTTCCTAACAGGTTTCTATTTTCATACCCAAAGTGACACAAATTAAAGGGAAAAGGCCCCAGCTTCCCCATCATGTACATCATAGAAAATATATGGGGACATGATGGGGCTCTACTTCCCCAAGACACTGTTGCAGTGTGATGCCATTTCCTGTTTCAGCTAGCCCAGTAGTTTCCCAGGTGGGGCAATACCTTCTCCCTTCCCTGCCTCCTTGCCAAGTGCTGTCAGTCAATCTCATCATTGCAGCAGGGGCGTCCTGTGATTGGCAAAAGTTCAGAAGATGCCCCTCAGCCCTGGGCTCATTGGGTTAGCCAAGTGTCATTGTCCCCTGGGCCCTCCCCCCCTCCCACCTGGCTGGTGGCTCACCTGTCCCTTCCTCCCCCTGCCCCTGAGCTTAAAAGACACGGAGACCATGCAGTCGGGCATTCTGTGGAGCTGTTACAAGATTCAGACATCTGTGACTCTGGAATAAACTCTGCATTAAACCCTCTGCAGAATCCTCTCCTTTTCCTCTCCACCTAGCCTGGAGCCTTTCCACCAGAGGTAAACTGAGTTTCTACCATGCCTGGACTTGTTCCGAGTGCCAGCTGCAACTTCCAGCCAGCCAAAGGTGTCTCTGAGGTGAAACACCACAGCTGCCACCTTTGGCCCAGCAGCAAGGGTCAGACGGGCCCAGGCACGTCCCACCCGGTAATATCGGGATTTTATTCCAATAATATATGTACATGATGTACATCATAGAAAATATATACACTCAGCAAGTTAAAGTATATCCCTGAAGAAGGAATTTGCTCTTTGGGGTGTTTTTACAGCACTTAAAATGATATTTTGCATTGGAACCTTGAACTCCCACTGTCAAGCAAAAATATTGTCTTAAGGGCCAATTTCCAGAAGCAATTTCAATTTCAAAACTAATTTATTTGTGAGGAAGTGAATTTGTGCCTCTTCATGTCAGGATTAAATATCTAATAGAAAATAGGGAGTTTTATCAGCAGCTCAGAGGAGCACACTCAGATCCTGTTTTCACAGCTGTAAATGCATCAAGCAGATTGCAAAGGTCAGGGCTGGGGAATCTTCCATAGGTGGCAGCATTACTGCAGGATTTTAGGGAGAAATCCAGATGAGCAGGATGATGCTTCAGCATCGGCAGAAATCTCCCTTATGGGAAAAACCTTCTAGGAAATAATTACTTTATTTCTGTAGTGCTGTCACCCAGACCTGGCTGCCATACAAACCTAGGTGATGCATTTTAAAATCCAGTTATGAAATGCTGCCACTTCTGGGGTAGGTTTTGAAATCTTTTTTTGGAAAAGATCACAGCATGGATCAAAAAGAAACAGATCCTATAGTTTTGTTTTACAGAAATGAAGGGTGAGGAATTCCGGCCAAACAAGGCTTAATAATGATAATTGATTGATAATTTATGGCTGGATTGATAATTTATGGCTATTAACAGGCCTATAATTATCAATAAACTCAGCTTTGACTTTCAGAGGCAGAATAAGGGGGTTACCCCAAAACAGAGGTTCATTTACAAAGTAATTTTCAAAGTCAGAGTCCCACCACCACCCCCACAGGAGGAGCAGAAGCCTCCAGAAGCTGATTTTCCTCAGCTGCTTAATCAGCTTCATAATGTGCATGTGATTCAGAATTCCTCCTTCCCCTTTCTCATCTCTTTTTTAGGACACTGGTACAGAAATGTCCCAGAGGAAGCTGCCTGGCATCTCCCTGCTGCTGTGTCACAGCTGCCTCACCCACTTATGCTTGTGCTCCCCTCTTCTAGCTGATTTCATCTCCAAAAATGAGGAGGAAAAGGCAAAAGTATCAACCAGTCCTTTTAAAGGAGGCTGAAGACATTCCCTGTTCTACAAACAACACTAACAATGGAAACTTGGAACAGAAATTATCTGGGATTTGTGAAACCCCACCTCAAACCTCCTGCCACAGCCGACACTGTGCCCACCCCAAACGTTAACCTTCAAGGACAAATGCCCTGAGCTGCTCTGCAGACCCTGGAAGTGTTCCTGGATGACATTAAATTCCACAAGTGAACACAAATGAGAGGGACCCAACCAAGGCTGTCCAGGGTTTCTTTTTGAAGGGATCCAAAACATATTTCAGAGTTGGGGGGTGAGGGGTGTTCCCATTTCAATTTTGATTTGAAGCATTTTGGGGCTCCTACCTAAAAAAAAAAAAAAAAAAAAAAAAAAAAAAAAAGTAACTGAAAATCTCACATAAATTCTTATTTTGACCATAGTTTTACTCTAAAGATCTGAAAATTAGTTGTATTTTCTCTAGATGTCCCTCCTCTTTCACAGCATTTTAACAAAACAGCACCCATTGCCACTAAAAATAAGGAAAGTTTGCATTTGTTCTTTAGATATTCATAAAACTTAAAAATCTGATTTTTTGGTTTGTTCTCATGACTCTCCAACACCTTCCTCCAGCAAAGCTCTTCTCCATAGTCTCCCCCCCCTTCAACTATTATACTGAAATTCCTTGTGTTAAAGAGACCCAAACCAAGCTGCCATTCCTATTTTAGTACATTTTCCCAGTCTTTTCTGAACAACCTCCCTAAAGCATGGGAATCTCTTCTGCCATGACCCACGATTCCTAGAAAGGGCCCTTTCTGTTACATCGATCCGATCAGTGCTCTGGGAGGTAAGCAAAATCCAGGGGAATGATGGTGATGAATTGATTTTTGTTTTCTTTAAACAAATTGAAAAATGCAACTAGCCTGCAATTAATTGTTCTGTCTACTACGCAGATTGAACTTATTTAACTATTTAATTAAACTAGGAATTAATGCTGTTAGCAAAACGTGGTCTGGGTCATGCCTTCCTCATTTTCTCCTCCCCTCCTCCATGCATCCACTCGAATTTTATGACACAGAGGCCTCTCTTTGTCACAGCTGCAAACAGTGGCAGCATTGAGTGATGTACTCATGTGGCCAAAAATAACCCAGCAAGTGTCCCCAAAGCCTGGGGGCATCCAGCAGCATGGCCTAGTGCTTGGCACGGCCCTGGAAACTCAACACCTTCCCAGATAGGAAACAAAAACCCAAGAGCCTTGTTTGTATATACATTTAAAGGCATGATGACTTCATTTTCCTTCACATGTTTAGTATTTTTAAAGAGGTTTTTATAGCTATATATTTTTTCAGGGTGTTATTTTCATTGTTCTTAGCTGAATTCTACCAAGGTCATTGTTCCCTGCCTTCAATTTCTCAGTTTTACATAGAATCATGGAATCGTGGAATAGTTTGGGTTTGAAGGGACCTTAAATCCCATCCAGTGCCACCCTCTGTCATGGGCAGGGACACCTCCCACTATCCCAGCCCCAAGCCCCATCCAAGCTGGCCTTGAACACCTTCAGGGCTGTGGGAACCACAGCTTCTCTGCAAATTCCATCCCAGCCTTCCACTACCCTCACAAGCAATAATTGCATCCTAATATTTCATCTAAACCTGAACTTCTTCATTTTATGATGTTTTCAACTTGTGTTCTTTTATAATTTTTCTGAGATCACATAAAATCTTACTCAGAATTTATTTTACACATAGATCCAAAAGACTTTCAGGTCTTTCTTAGTAAAGAGCAACTCTAGACATTCATGTGGCAATAAGAAGTCAGGCTCCTGAATGCTAGGTGCAGTAAGATGTCCAAATGCATGGATCTGGCTAAAGAAGCCATTATTGTTCCTTCTTTTATCAAAAAAAGGGAAGAAGAGAGATTATATGCTTAGCTGGCACAACAAACATGAAACAGAGCAGAGAACAAAATCTAGATCACTTAAGCTCCTTGTCAATCTTCTAATGAAGAACTTGCCCTTCATTTCTGTGAAATAAACTATAGGATCTGTTTCTTTTTGATCCATGATGTGATCTTTTCCACCAAACAGATTTCAAAACCTACCCCAGAAGTGGCTGCATTTCAGTGCTACATGAAGCAGATCCTACAATAGATACAACTGAAATTTGTAAAGCAAAAAGGGAAGTTTCAGCTTAAAACCATGATAGAATCATTGGGTTTGCTGACTTCTAGGGAATAAAGCTTGTTTCCAAGACCAATAAACTTTTTTTAACTTCACATTCAGCTCTGGAGTGATTTTTGACATGATGCAAGTAAAAAGACTTGCGTGGATTATTCTGTTGGTGTGGACCAGAACAAAATGGGGAACAACAATATTTAACAGTGCACATCGCCATACCCTCTTTAGGAGTCCTGGAAATATCAGAGACTGGGAAAACAAAGGTTTGATAGCTTATTACTGCTGTCAACAGAAGTCCTAGGTGGACTGGAATGCTCCTCACAGAGCTCTCAGTTTGAGTTGTCTTGTGGCCAAAACCACTTTTCCAAATGCAGGGAGTAGCTGGATAAACATCCTCTAGGTTCATGCAGAGTTAGGGATGTCAGGTAGGGCCCTGTGGATGGTGTTTTCCCATGCCCTGTTTATTGCTTCTCCAGCCTCCCCCTCAAGGGAATGTCCCATTCCAGTTCTGGAGGAATGTGGCAATGAATCCACAATTTAACACATTTCAGATTTCACAGGACGCTCCTGGTAAAACAACCACCCATCCCCAGGAAAGTGAAAGCAAGGTGCTCATTCCAGAGGAGCCCCATTTGATCTGGAGCACTCTGCAGAAGCTGTGAGGATGGCAAACACACCACCAGCTTGGGAGGGAAGGAGTGGGCAGGCTCTGGGAGCTGCACATTTTGGCAATGCTGGATGAAACTGGTCCTACACCAGGCTGTTTGCAACAGCTCTGCTGATGCTGGCACTGCACAGGGAAACCAGGAGGACCAGCAGACAGAGGAAGAATCTATTTCAGGCTGCTGCAAAATGAACACTGCAGCTTCTGGTTTCTCGTGGCAGAGCCGAAGTCCAGTTGGCTCCTCACTATTCCAAGAGAACAATACAAATATAGTACTTTAAGCAAACAATTGCCTCCTTATCCCAGCTGATGCAAGAAGAGAAGCTCTGAGCAAAAGCATGGCCAAAAAAATGAGAAAGCAGGGACATGAAAGTGGATCTGTACGTGGCTTAAGGGATAGAAGGCTCTTTTTGAGCAGGAGAGCAGAAGCAAGGTGCCAGGGCTATGGTCCCTCACTAGAGGCTGGCTCCTGCAGACAGAAGTTCTCATGTGTACTTTAAACTGAAGTTATGGTTAATGTGTTCAAATAACCTGCTATGAAGAGGGGTTTAATGTTTGGTTTTCAAAATGACCTGATTTTTAGAGAGTCCAAGTAAACCAAAGTTTTGATTGCAACAACTACTTTGTTGCTGAGGATCCCAGAAGAATCTGCCTGTTTCCTTAGTGTTGGGTAAGAGCAGGCAGAGAGGATTTTCTAAGTTTTACATTTTATTTTTATGCTGGGAAGGGAAGTTTTCCAAGCTTTGAAATGTACTCTTTTTTTTTCACAATGCAGAAAAACTAAGGCCTTTTAAAACCCTTTTGTTGTTACTTGGCAAAGTACAGAGAAAGAGATTCAGCTTTTGCTGATGATGGCCAGCAACAAATTTAAGTAGGGCACTGATTTGCAGTGCGACAGACTAAGTTCAAGAACTTGGACAGAATCAAGCAGAACAAGAACTTAAATTAACCCTCTTGTGTATGGAAACCCTTGCTAGAGAAAACCAAAACACTGTACCTCCCATTCTTATCTTAGACCATTTCATTGAGATCACAGCCTTTCTTTAAATAAAATGCTATAATTAGCTTTGTCTCTGGGTGTGGAAACCCTGAGAGCCATTCCCTTAGTTTGGGAGACACAAGAAAAGCTGTTAGAGGCCGTTGGCTCCTTCCCCTTGTTCCCATGTCCCTCAGCCACTCCCTCCCTATTCCCCCTTTGGCCCTCATCTCTGTACTGCCCCATGCCCCTGTTCAGCCCTCGCCTCTCGAGGCACAGAAACCTGGACTCCCCCCACGAGTCTTGCCTTGGGACCCTGCACATCTCCCCACATGGCTGAATTATGCAGTAATCCGTGCTTCTCTGGGCTTTACATAAGTCGACCCAGCTAGTTCGAACCCTGAGCCCACACGGACGTGCATGGACTGAAGATAAAGACGAGGAGCGCTCTTCCAGCACACAGGGACGAGTATCCTGTTTATTGGCTCATGATGGGACACTGCTGGCCCCAGCGACCACCCCGGCGGCAGAAGAGGCCGAACCTTTACCTGCAGTGGGGCTTTATCCCCCAGGGGAAAGAGGACCGTGGCCAATGGGATCCCATTGGGAGGGGTATCCATGGGGCAGACCCCCAGGGGTGTGGAAAGGAGTGCATGGGCAGAAACCATGTGGTGAGGAACCGGGAATAATCTATGTGACATACCACACTCAGGACAAAATTCCTGTTACCCAGTGCAGAACAACTACTAAATAAACTATTTAGTGCAATACAACACCATTAAACATCTGGGTGTGAAAAACGCCAATCACTTGTTTTTAAAATTTTAAAAGTTTAATAGTAATAAAACAGTTATAAATATAGCAATATAATTAGAGTAATAATAATTTGGACAATTTGGATTAGGACAATATGAGACAACAGAAACAAAGAGTTACAGACAGTCGGGGTACCTCTTTCTGGGCAAAATAAGCCCGAAAAAGGACCCACATTAACAGAGGATTAACCCTTAAAAACAACAGCCTGTTGCATATTCATACACCTCATGCATGATGCATAAATTCCATTCAAACAAAGGATTCCGTCTGGTCAGTGTCATCTTCTTCTTCTTAATCTTAAACGGAATCTTCAGGGCTGAGCGGGGCAGGAAGAAGTTCGTTTCTCCTGATAATGGAGCAATAAATTCTCTTTCTCTGAAAGATTTAGGTGTTCTGTGGCTGCTATCTGGTGCAAGTACTTCATTCTTTTCTTAAAAAATATCTCACATCCATAGGTCTTATTTTAACTACAAAAGTTACTTTTTAACTACAAAACTACATTTACCATATTATTAAAATGTTAATACAGCACTACTAATCAATAAAAAAAATACATATAGTAAATATCTGCGTAGAGCCCTATAATATGCACTTTTCACATGTGCAAGAGCCCTTTTTGCTTCCTTACCCTGGACTTTACTAGCAGCTATTTCAGCTGCAACATCCAGGTATGGTACAATATAGCTGCCGTCCATGTGTTTGATTCAACTTATTATTGTGCTCACAATATTGACAAGAGCTGCTCAAACACATTCTGAGAAACCAAACACTGTTTTGCTGAGTGCCAAATATTCCATTTGAAGCACTGAAAGTTCTTAAACTTTCACATTTTGCCTGTAACTGATGCATTGTTCCTACAGCCTTTCTTGTATAACCACCAGGAACACAACTGATCAACTTGGTTTCCCAGAGTCCCTGCAGAGTCCAGAGAACTTCTGGATTCTGGGAAATATTCCTAGCTTTGTCCAGTTTTGGAAAGAAGAAGTTTCTCTCAAACCAGAAATACTTTTGCTTTTTGGGTAGAGGGTAATTTTCTGTCACTGAATATTTATGTGCATTCTCTCATGGCTCAGATTTTTCTAGAGAACAGCTCTGTACTTTCAAAGAGCAGCTCTCATTTGCCACCCACTTTCTTATCACTTCTTGCAACTGTGTTAAAATATGGAATGTTAAAACTGACTTATTCTAACCTTGTGGTTTTGTCCATCAGGGTGGTTCTTCCTAGGATTCAATGTCACCAAGAGGAGAGGGTTCTACAAAAAAGCAGAGATGAGCAGCTTGGGAGGCAGGGGGACTTGGCAAGCCTGGTCCCTATGACACATATTCTTCAGAGACACACATTCTTCACAGTGGGATTCTCTGCTGTCCAGAAGGATGCAAACTTTGATTAAGGTGTTTTGCACAGATAAATCATTTTAATACCACTTTTCCAGTGTATATTCTCTGGAGTTTACCAGGTCAAAATTCACTGTGCAGGCAAAAATTCAATTTCATTTTCTTGAAGCTGTTAGCAGCTCAATATTCTTGGAACATCTATTACTATAAAACTTAATTGGAATGGATAATTGAGTAAAAAGTTCCTATGTGTAAATAGAGAAATAGGAATTTATCTATAGAGATAGAGGCCATGACCATGTAAGCCTCATGCTGGTTGAAGCAATGAGAATAGGAGAAGTTTACTTTTAATCTCAGTGACCATAAAATAAAAACAATGACACTGCAGAAATATAGCTTTACCCAGTGGTCCGGCTCAAGGCTGGGAATAACACTTGGAACTCCATGAAAAATCTCATCTGCTGTTAAGCAAAGTGAAAGAAGTCAACCTGAACCACTTTTTAATAGTTAAACCTTGCACTAGTGGCTCAGATGAACTAATTTCTCTTTGCATGCAGCAGGCTGGGCAGATGTTCTGTGACTAATTATTGCAACTCAGTGCAGTGCTTGTTAGACATTATCAGCTGGATCTTGTGTCCTTGTGTGACCACATTCTAGTTCCACCTGGTTTATAGGGATGGCTCTTTTCAAAGACCCCTGGATACCTAATTCTGGCATTCTGCACTCTTATGTTTGCCCAAGAATAGTTTGAATGAATTGATAGTTAAGTATCAGTAAAGAGTTTTTACTTTCTAACCCTCCATCCCTCTTGGAGTCTTTTATAAAGCAACTTTCAGTTTAAAAAATAAATGGCTTTTTCCCCTGGGATAGAAGTACCCAGGTCTCTCTCTTGATGGGCAAAGGAAGAAGCAGGATCATGTCAAAACCAGTATGTACAGGGAACCTCAAAGGAAAATTTATTCTATTCCATGTAGTGAAGTGCAAAGATGATATAGGCACAGAAAGGGAAAGGAGAGAAGGTCAATAAGGAAAGTAATCCAGGGCTTCCTCTTGTCTAGGATTTGTAAACAGTATCTAGGTTTGGCCAACTAAGAATCACATTAAACAACTTGCCCTTTTCCTGTTTCTCAGGGGTTTTCCCTTCACTGCTCTTTTGAGCTGTATCTTCTGCTGCAGATCATGGATACATTGCAGTTCTCCTTGAAGAAAGGGACACCTTTCCTCCTTCATGGCAGCACTTGGCTGTGGCAGTACCGTTGTGATCTATTGCCAGGCTTAATTACAAATAACTGTGTCTTTCATTGGTGTCTTATAATTAGCTTTCCATTTGCCAAGTTGAAAACGACATTGTCTGAAGCACGAGCACATAATTCAGTGATCAGAATTCTGATCTTGGAAACCACACAGGAGTTACTCGGCCTTCTGCATGTACTGGCCCTTCCCTGCAGAGGAACTAGCACAGTGCAGTCAAATGAAAAGAAAATGTCTGGGCTTGCTGGAACTTTTTTCCTAGTTTCGCTTCTTTGACATACAAAGGTTTGGATTTTGCAGGGGAGGATGTGAAGTAGGGGAATATACAGAAAATACATAAGAAGGAATGGAAAAACATAGGAAGAACAGATCATGCAAACAATGGGAGATGCTTTTGGACAGACAGGTGGATACTCTGCTCTCGTGAGACTCCACCTGCAGAGCTGCTTCCAGCCCTGGGGTCCCAGCACAGGGAGGACATGGTGGTGCTAGAGAGAGTCCAGAAGAGGCATCAGGATGATCAGAGGGCTGGAGCACTCTGCTGGGAGAAAAGGCTTGGAGACATGGAATTGTCCAGCCTGGAGAAGAGAAGCTTCAGGGTGATCTAATTGGACCTTCCAGTACTGTCACAGACATATTTTATGAAAAGTCCTTTTGCCAGGATCTTTTCTCCTGAGAAGCTGAGAGGCCTCAGAAATGAAATGGAAACAATGATTATCTGCTGCTGTGGAATGCAACAGGTGAATCTTTGATTGGTCTCATGTGATTGTTTTTAATCAATGGTCAACCAGAGTCCACCTGTCTTGTACTCTCTGGTCAGTCACAAGGTTTTATTATCATTCTTTCCTATTCTTTTCCTTGCTAGCCTTCTCATGAAATCCTTTCTTCTGTTCTTAGGGTAGAGTTTTATTATATCATTTTCTTTTAAAATAATATATATAATAAAATAATAAATCAGCCTTCTGAAACATGGAGTCAAGATTCTCATCTCTTCCCTCATCCTGGGACCCCTGCGAACACCACACAGTACCTGAAGGAGCCAACAGAAAAGATGGAGAGAGACTATTTACAAAGGCCTGGAGTGAAGGGAGAATGGCTTCCCACTGCCAGAGGGAAGGGTTAGATGGGATACTGGGAAGAAACTCTTTCTTATGAGGGTGGCAAGGACCTGGCAAAGGTTGCCCAGAGTAGCTGTGGCTGCTCCATCCCTGGAAGTGTCCAGTGCCGTGTTGGATGGGGCACAGAGCAACCTGGGATGGTGGAAGTTTTCCCTGCCCATAGCAGGGTGGGGGGGCACAGGATGATCTTTAGAGTCCCTTCCAACCCAGACTATTCTATGAATCTCATTCTACAATTCTTATAGCTCAGCAATAAAAGAGAATAGGGTTCTACACATATAAAACTTCATGGCTAAATTCAGGACATCATACCAGGCTCAGGACAAATGATACACAAATTAAAACCAAGTTTCTTTAGGCTCTCAATGTTGTTTTTCAGATTTAGCCTAGTTAATAAAGCTTTTCAGGGCAAGGATGAAATGTGTTTTTAAATACCAGTAGTCACAACAAGCACTGAGAAAGTGGTCTAAATTTCAGCAACAGTTTAGAAGTTTTGACAATTCAAAATGTTTGCAGTCAAGTGAAAAGCCAACAAGGTTTGGTAAGAAACAGACAACTCTTTAGTGAGTTTTCCTCCTCTAATTATGTGATGGAAGAAAATTGTCACTCAGTTCTAGATATTTTCTCTCACTCCTCTGGACTAGCACAAGCTGTGTGTGCTCAGTAGCTCTGAAATTGTGTCTGTAAGCAGTGAGAGAGAAACAAAAGTGAGGTAGCTGAGGTATGGACACTTTCCACGAGTCTGGACTTCAGCCTTTTCCTGCTACTATTAGCACACACTTTCACTGCAGTTCTCCCTAACTAAAGCAGGATGACAAGCCTGTAAGTCTGATTCATCACTTACACCATCATTTACCTCAATACAGAGAATCTGCACTAAAAAAATGAGAGTCTCTGCCCTGACTCCCTGCAGGGCTGTCACACCTCTAAGCTCTGTGCTCCTGCAGGATTCCCAGCACCATCCTCTGCTGGTTCCAGGACCCCTCCCATCAGACACGGCTGAATTATTGCCAGGCAGCCACCACTGGGGTGTGGGGCTCCAGGGGACAGGGCCCTGCCACTGCTCAACAGCCAGAGCTGAGGCTTCTAAGGAGGGTCAGACACAGCCCCTCCTTCAAAGGCACTTTCCTCAGGGGGGTCTCCCCCTAGCACACCCTCACTCACAGGCATGCAATCCAAGGTGAAAAGGTAAGAAATGTGGTTACACTTGGCCCAGAGGATGACAGAGAAAATCACACCAGGCAATAGGAGAGCACATTTCCTTCTGTCCCCAGTGGAGCATCTGCTTTGCACCCAAATGAGTGAGAGAAACACAGCCCCGTGTGTGCTCTGGTGACTCCAGCCCCAAAGGTCCCTGGTCCTCAGAGCAGACAGGGTAAGGAGTTACCCTCAGAGCAGGAGATGAGTTGATTCCAAGCCTGAGTGCCATGAGCTGTTTTCACACACATTATGAATGTTTATGAAAGTGAAAGGCTGCTCCTTTGAGCTAGTTAAGGGCTATCATCCCCAGTTTATTTCCAATTAAAAATCCAGGGACAGAATGCATTTGCTGAAGGTCTCCAAGGGAACCAACAACACAGCAAGGATTAGAACTAAGGATTTCCTGTCCTATCTGCAAACCACACCTCTCTCCTGTTTACAATGTGAACTTATTCCCAAGCAGAAAAGCCATGTGAATGGAACAATTAATTCTGCTATTTTGGCCTCCCTTCCTTCCCTTCTCATTTCATTCCTGGCATTACCTTCAGGTTCTTGCAAATCTGGTACCAGAAGAACTGTGGGACAAAGCAAAGCAAGAAAAGAACATTTCAGAACAAATGTTTCAGCTGCAAATACTCGAATTTTGATTTATATACTTGTTTGCTTAAAGAAGTTTGAAGCACTTTAGCAGTGCTTCATACCCTGAAAATATGGTGCTCTTGTTAATGAAAAATGAAACCAAAAGGTAAACTAATTCCTAAACCAAGGAGTAAGTTAATGAATGACTAATCATGGTAGTTACCTGCACATGTCATTTTTTTGTACACATGACTTGAGCAACACTAGAGTGATAGTGTTACTACTCAGAGTAAGTTACTATCAACAGAGTTTTAAAGAGACAATACCTTTGGTTTCCTTTTTTCTTTTTTAAGTTACATTTTCCCATTTCCTGGAATCAAGAGCTAAAAGCTCCTGGAAAAACATAATCTGAAAATTTCTCATGCCTTTCTGTGATTCCAGGGCTTAGGACATCAGTGCATTCACACCCTACCAAATACCATGGGAATCTGGTAACACGAAGCTGATTGAAATTGTCTATAGCCTGGGATCAAGAGCGAGAATGCCTCAGCTCAAAGCCTAAGGTGACATTTTAGCCCAAATTAAATATTTATTCATCATCCCCCACAATCCATGGTTTTTAAGGAGCATTTTTTCTGGCAAAGTGGGATCTTTGATAAGTTCATCTTCCCTGCTAGCACCACTCAGAACTACCACTCAACTTCTTACTGCAAAATGCTACTAAAATTACAGGCTTCTCCAAAGTGCAAAAACATGATTCCAAGGAGCTGATCCTGTTCCTTTTAGATCAGCTGGCTTTTTCGGTGTGTTTTAGTTACAGCTTCAGTGATACATACAAGATAACTACAGGCCTGAGCTGAGACTAGTAGTTACATCACCCTCTTGAAATACACCTGCACAGGTGTAATTTTTTGGTCTTCTACTGAAGGACAATAGCTTGTTAACTCAATTAATGTGTAAAAGCACCTTGCCTTAGTAAGAATCTAAAATAGAAGACATTAAAGCTCACTGTTAAAAATAACAGGGAAATCCTATGGACAGCAGTGTTTTTAACATGCTTGCTTTTCAACAAAAACAAAAACATTTCATAAAAGTCTCTGAGATTTTTCTTTCACTTATTTAGATCCCCTAGGCAGGTATATTAGTAAGGTGAAATTAATACTTCTTTTCCCTCAATAACCCTGCAATCCTTCACCCAAAAGAAGAACATTTCTGTGTATAGGCCATGACAGTTTGAAGGCTTAAAAAGCAAAAATAACCCAACCCTAAATGAAAACTCCTCAAGGCTTTTGGAGTTGTGTATGCTAGCTCCTCCCCTTCCTGGAAAGTGCCTGCTAAAGATGGTGGGGATGGCTGAGGCACCCCTCATCTCAGTCACCTGTGCTCCTGAGCAATGCACCATGCTGTCTGATAGGGCTCTGCATCAAGGGGTGAGGCTCCCCCCCAAGGTAACTTTTTCTTCTTATCGTTTTTATTTCTGTTATTTTCCTTTCATTGATCTAAATGTACTCAAAGAGTCAAGAAACATTAATTATCCCCTTTCTAAAGACTGAATAGGATGAGAATTTAATAGCTTTAAAAGGATTCTCTGAGTAAGGATTTATTGGTTTTGGTGTAACTTGATTTTGTCACTGGTACAAAGAACCTGTGTTCTCAACTGCAGAATCTGTCTCTCTGTTGGGTGGTGAAATTGGGGCTAGAAAGGACTAAAGCAGCATCCCTTACCCTTAGGCAGGGAGCAGCTCCATTGAGCCTGTTCCCAGGAAGGGGATCTGGTCTTCAGAGTGTCTTGTAGTGAGTGTGCTGTAAGTATTTTCTGGCAATGTAGTTCAGTATTTAATCACTTTTGTTAGAATAAAACCACTTTGTGAGGGCCTTGTGTTGTTTTCATGGTGTGTAGTTTGGGATCACTGTTCTCATTTTGTTTCATTGATGTTGTTGTTTTCCTTTAGTTTAGAGTTTTAGCTTTCAGAGTTCCAAGTTATGTCCAAATCATCCTGAGTTGGAAGACTCCAAGTGCCAGGTTATCCTGAACCAAACATTTAATTGTAGCTACTTCTTTTTAGGGAGGGTTAAATGTATGCCTTGTGAACTTCTTATCTTCTCCTATGGCTCCACTCTTAGTTTTAATAGGATTATTAGCATGCCATATCAGTTCTCTTATTTTTCGGTTGGGCTCATCTTTCCACAGAACTACAGCTTGTAAAAAAACCCAAAACACAAAAACAAAACAAGCAAACAAAAAACCCTATAGTAAAATAAACAGAAACAAGAATGAAAATTTTCTATAAGCCTCAATTTATCCTCTTCTCTTAATTTTTAATTCTGAAATACTGGGACACTCCTCTCATCACCAACAAGCTCTCTGAGTTGAAAAACACTTGTTTTCTTCCCTCCAGACAGGTTCTTCCTGACCACCTCTAACACCTTTCTCCTTCTTTTCCAGGAGCTTTGTTTCCCCTTATCTTTCCCTGTATTTTTGTATTTGTTTTAAAATAAAATTCAGGTGCGTGAATCCTCTACAAAATGTGCTTAAATAATCAATTAATGTGTTGCAAATTGTAGTTTCAGTAACAGCATCTTAGCCCAGCTCTAAACAGTTCAAATTTGAAACTGGTTTTAAACCTGTCTTGCAAACTACTACTGTAATGAACATATGAATTGTTTTTACAAGCCTAATTACCTCTTCTGTTTGCTTGTATCAGGCTAAAGTTAAGAATAAAAGTCTTAATAATTTACAGGGAAAAAATGCTGAGGGTTCTTGTAATAGCAGAGCTTAAATCCAATAAACTTTACAGTTTTGGGGTGACACAAACTGCTTGTTACCAGAATTAGTGAGTTTGCATGGCAGAGGTTTGCTCAATGAGGAGTAGTTTGGAGCACTCAATTCTAGAACATTGGATGGTTGTTAGACTGGGTTTTCTGGGAACTGGCTCACTAAAAACTTCCTGGCAGCTGTAAAGTGAGCTGCAAGATATGTATTATCCTCTTCCACTTTTTATTATTGATAAGACTTAAACTATTCTGCCTAGTGACTGATCAGATGGTATTTTATGCCCAGGGTAGATGGTCATTAAGATCCCCTTCATCCCAAAGCATTCCATGATTTCCCCAACAGTACAGATGCTCAGTCATGTAAGAAACTTTAATTTCAGCATTTCCCTTTCCAAAAATAAAGCCCAGTGACTTTGGAAGTGCCCCAGTGATATAGAGCACAAGAAATATCTTTATAGTGTTTAGGTTTAGGACACAGTGTGGCAGGAACTGGAAATGCTTAAACCTTTATTTTCACTCTGCTTTTAGCTGAAAAATTGTGGCCACTGGCAGTTGAGAGTTTGCAGATGGAACCTGGTTAAGGTGAAATCGGGTTGAGTAAAGCCAGAAAAAGCAAATGGAATTCTGTGTGCCCATAGAAGAGGCCCTGGGCTGGCAGCTGGCACCAAAAGCAGCAGTAGTGACCCAGCTGCCTGAGCCAGGCTGGTGTAAGAGGTGAGGAGAGTGGATGGGTTGGGACTTGTCCCACAGGTAATTTTCCTTGAGACTCATTGCAGAAGCAGGGTCTGCCTGACCTTTTGTTCAGCTTTCTGGCAGCAGCACCAAGATGTGACTCAGTGCTGGTTTGGTAATAGCTGTTTATGTGAAATTAAGAGTGGGAAATGGGGGGTGAACATTAGCAAATATTTTCTAGGAGTTAAGGCTGTTATTCTCTGAAATGCTCTGTAAAAACACAATGGAAACCTCTCAGTGAGACACTTGAAGCTGAAGAGAATAAAGTACAGAGAGTAGGGAATTACACTGCCCTGATGTTAGCGTGCACATGGCCTTAGATGGCTCTGCTATTACTAAATTCCAATGATAATTCTGGTGATAATTGTTCCCTTTATTTCTAAACTGAATTGTTGTAATTCATTACATTCTTGTCTGACAGGTCAAATTACTGGAAAACTAAAGAAGATACAAAATGAGTTGCTGATAGTGCTCTTTGGAGCCTCAGTTGTTTGATCAGTCGTTTTACATTATTATATATTTTTATTGGTTGCTGGTCACGTGTTACACTTGGATTTTTAGGTTATTCTAACTTCCACAGTTCCTGGTCTAGGCTGCTGTGAACTGACCGTTCTTTATGTAGTTTTCTGCCAAATATCACAGCAAACAGATCCAGAAATGCTGTTTTGTGAGTCCTTGTTCCTGTAAGTCCCTCCCACTTCCCAGAGGTGTTCTTCAGTCTCAGCTGAAGGAGTTTGTGTGTAGAGTAAGAATTAGTCATTAAAGCATGATAGGAGTACATAAATGCTCATTAAAGCTCTGTGCTGTTGGTGGCTGTGTATAAATTTAACATTATACAGTTACAATCCCCTCAGAGCACCTCAACAAATGCTCAAGCTCCAGAGAAATCAGAGTATGTGCTCACAAACTTTGAATCAGGGCTATGGAACACAATCTGCCTAATTTGCACCGACCATTCATAGTGTGAGAGCTCTGAAATACCAAGCAAGTGAACACCCAGGCAAAGGTTGTGGTTCCCAAGATGTCTTGCTAATTGCTCTGGCTGTGATTTAATGTTATTTATTTATTACGCTCCATTATTTTCTGTAGCTCAGTTAGTTCACAACAAAACCCTAAAATATTGGAGTTAAAATCCATCGTCCTAGCACCACGATATTAAATCTTTTCTAAGAGAAATTTTATTTTAATTATAAGCTTTGTACTAAGGCTTCATTAGTTTCTATTACAGAGCTAATTGCAGGTCTCTTTCCTTATTTAAATTTTTTTAGCAGCAAAAGTTCTTAAACCAATGCTTATTCGACTATGAGGATAAATTCTGCAGTAATTATACAGAAGGCAAGGGATGAATTGGACTAGATTTGCAAATTTTCCTGCTAAACAGTTGCAGGACAATTCTGCTTAGGTTGAAAAGAGTATGTTTAAAGAATTAATTTAATTTATTATTTAAATTCAGAATTTAAGGAATTCTGAAAAGAGAGGAATGCCAGCTTTCATGCTGGATTTGGTATCAAGTAAACATAGCCACAAATTTGTAGAATTGAATTTTCTCTTGAGCTCTGGGAAATGTGGACTGGGATGTTTGGGATGAGGGAGTTTGTCTTTGTTGTGATTTTTTCCAAACATGCAGTGTTTTTGTTTTTAGGTTTTGGGGTTGCTCTCAAAACAACCTAAGCAAAACACTTGGTTTTGGAGATTTCCAAACTTAGGTAAGTTGCAATTCTTTAGAACATCCCATACATGCTGAGTGTTCTTTCAAATGTTATTGTTCTTTCCAAGATTGATTTATTTGACAGTGCAATTTTTTTACTGGGGATGCAGAGACAAATTTGAATTCCAAAATAACTTGTAATTTGGGCCAGTTGTGGGTTTCTGGTGGGAGTCTGTCTATTTGTGTTCATTAGTGGTATTCAGTTCCCACAGCTCTGTTTCATGCTGGACTTGACAAGCAATTCAAAGATTTTTTTCATTCATAAAAGCATCCTCTTAGGTGTTTAGACCTGGAAATGCAGAAATCAGTGTATGGGATGGTCTTGGAGGCTTATTCCAAGTCACATTTCAAGTTTGTGGCAGCACTGGGTTTGCAGGATGAGCTTATGAATCTCCAAGTGAAATCTGGATTAGCAAGATCTACCCAGCCCGAGAAGAAAATGTTTGCACAAACATCTTTTAAGGGAAACTGATGACTTTCACAAGATCTTAAATAGATTGTACTGAATTAATTATCCCAGTCCTGTAGTTAACTGCACATGAGACTGTAACTGGGACCCAGCAAGCTGAAAAGGAGCCTCCATCCTTCCTGAGCCAGCAGGAGCTGAGCCAAGCTGGGCTCGGCTGAAAGCTTTTCTTTGTAGATCTTGCTGGCCGTCAGTGTGAAAGGTGGATGGAGGCTAAAAATGGCTCAGGAGCATGGCTGGTGTATGCAGGGAATAGCAATGAGAACGGAGTGAAATAAGAGACTGAGCCCTGGACATTGTGGAAAGCATCCAAGGGGGTGGAAATGCTCAAGCGAACAGGTTATGTGCGGCTGCTGCACGGGGAAATGGCAGAAGGGAGCAAAAGGAAGGGGGGAGAAAAAAAAAAAAAAAACAAAACCAAAGGACAAGTGAAAAGGAGATGCTCTAGACTCACGAAGGGATTAGCAGGGAAATGTTCTTCCCCCCGAGGGCGGTGGGGTACTGAACAGGTACCCAGGGAATGGGCACGGCCCCAAGGCTGCCGGAGCTCCAAAAGCATTTGAGCAAACGCTGCCAGGGATGCACAGGGTGGGATTTTGTGGTGTCTGTGCAGGGCCAGGAGCTGGATCGATGATCCTGGTGGGTCCCTTCCAACTCTGGATATTCGACTTCATGAAGGCCGAGCCTGCGGGAGAGGGGTCAAGGAAGGAAGCTCTTCCTGCAGGGGAGTCCGGGGGGCAGTGGGTGGCGGACACCGCAGCGCGGAGGGGCTGAGAGCGGGCGATGGCGGGCGAGGGACGGTAGCACCTCCGTGACAGCGGGCAGGGGCCGAGCTGAGGGGCGGCAGCCCCGCCACGAGGGACGGAGCGCCGCCATGAAGGCGGCCGATCGATGCCAGGCTGAGGGGCGGCAACCCCTCCATGAGGGCGGGCAAGGGCCGAGCTGAGCGGGGGTCGGTAGCCCCCCCATGAGCGACAGAGCCTCGCCATGGGGATTGTCGATGCTAGGCTGAAGGGCGGCAGCTCCGCCAAGAGGGCGGGTGGAGCTGGGCTGAGGGCGGCCGATCGATGCCGAGCTGAGGAGCGGCACCCCCGCCATAAGGGCTGACAGCAGCTGGGCAGGAACATGGTGGCGCCGCCCGCCCTCCTGAGGGCGGCTCGCTCCCGCCCCACGCTGACGTCACCCCCAGCTCTGCCGGCGCCATTTTGGACGCTCACCGCCGGGGGGGCCTGAGCGGGGCCGCCCCAGCCCCGCCGCGGCCGCGCCGCCGCCGCCTCCTCCTCCTCCATCCGCCGCCATCGCCGCCCGCCGCCGCCGCCCGCCCCGCGCCGCCCGCCCCGCCCGCGCCGCCCGCTCCGCCCGACCCGCCGCGGCCGCTATCGCCAGCACAACATGGCAGGTAAGGGCAGCCTGCCCCCCCTGCCCCAGCGTGGCTCGGGGGGCTCTCCCCGCTGCCTCCCTGGCTCCCGGCCGCCTCTCCTATTCCGACTCGCTGGCTCCTTGCTGGTTGTGGGGTGGGTTTTTTTATCCTCTCTTGTGGGAATTCGTGCTTTGCTCCCACCCACCCTTCCTTCCCTCCGTTCTCGGCGGGGGGGGGGGGGGGGGAAGCATGGAAGAAGCAAGGTGGAGCGGGAAGTGGTGTGTTTTGGAGTTAAAGAGCTTGCAGGCAGGGTGGGTCTGCTGCCTTTTCGTGGAATCATGGAATGATTTGGGTGGGAAGGGACCTTAAAACCTGTCCAGTTCCACACCCTGGCATGGGCAGGGACACCTTCTACTATCCCAGGGTGCTCCAAGCCCCGTCCAGCCTGGCCTTGGACACTTCCAGGGGTCCAGGGACAGCCACAGCTGCTCTGGGCACCCTGTGCCCGGGCCTCTCCACCCTCATAGAGAAGAATCACTTCGCAATATCCCAGCTCAACCTACTCTTTGAGTTTGAGCCCATTCCCCCCCTGTCCTGTCACTACACGCTCTGGTAAAGAGTTTCCCCCTTGAGGCTTTGGGGTCGGTGCTTGTGGTTATTTCTCAGAAGTGCTGCCGTGCACGGAGAGGTTCCAGGTGCAGGCGGTGTCCAGATTGCAGTCGCACCCTTCTGTAGGGAGCAGCCTCTGAGCATCTGCAAATGCCAGTAAAATTTGGCACAGGGCGTAATTAAACAGCACAGGTCTCGCTGTGTTTTCTTTCCCATTCCTTCCACTGCTTGCTCCCCGTTTCACATCCCGAAGTTGGTAGGCTTGGGAGTGTGTGTGCAGAACGGATCTCTTCCCTCTTACTTTTCCTTGCAATTTCTTCATTTGGAAATTTATTCATCCCCCTCCTCTGCACATGAATTGTCTTTTCAGTGCTTTGCATGTGGAGGAGCAAAGCATAGGAGGCTTTGTGAGGCTTGTGCTTTGCCTTTCCCCCCTACACCATATGCACATGCTCCACCCTCCTCTTGCCGTTTTAGTCGTGGGGGGAAAAAAGTGCCAACTTAGTTCAAGTAAATTGTATGGAAAAGAGGGCTTTAGCTCGAAGTAGCAGGAGCAGTGATTCTCTCCAAGCTGTTCCCTTTAAGTGCTGCTGTGGTGCTAGCTGCTAAATGACAAATGAAGAAGTTGAAGAGAAGAGAATGGGTTGTAGGATTTTGGGGCAATGATGGGGGAGGGAAAGCATTTTGCCATCTCCTGCATAAATAGGTTCTGTTGCTTGCCTTCACCTCCTCGGGTTATGCAGCTGGATGTAATCCTTCAGGGAAGAATTTAAAGCCAGCGAAAAATGCAAACTGTACTCTATTCCAGGAGTTCTTATTCTGAGGCGCGTCATCTTTTCTGGAAAGATTATTTTCAGGCTTCTGATTTCTTTCTCTTTGAGTTTTTTTGACTCCCTTAACTTGGGAAGAGTCTCCTCCCGTATTCTTTGTTATCTCCAAAGCCCTACCAGAGCTCGGGATTAATGTGTAAATGCCATCTGTTGCTCAGCCGGTTTGAGTTGTGTGGAGGAAAAGTTCCATTTTGACAGTGGCTTTTGGAGGAAAAAAAAAAAACAGGAAAAAAAAAAAACCAACAACCGAGGCAAGCCCATTTCTGGCTCTTCCTGTATGTCCTCAGCCCTGCAGTGATTTGCTCAGAATGAAATGCAAAAGAAATGGGTGGTGATTTTTGGTGTGTGTTTTGGTGGCACGGTTCAAATGAATCACTGCCTTCAGCCGAGGCAGTAATGTTCCTGAAGTTTTCTCTCCGATCCGTTTTCTATGGTAGTAGAACTTGTCCTCCTCCGATTGCTTGTTTGCTTTTCTGCTCGGATTTGCTGCTTTTTTTTTAGGCTGATAATTGCTTTCATTACTTCTGCGAAGAGACTCTAAAATTGTGGTAAAATTCTTTTTCTTTAGCCTTGAGTGCATAGGGTCGGTGCAGTGGGTTAGTGAAAGGAGGAGATGAGTTGTGTGCTTGATTTGTGTTGGCTGGGAGATTGAAATTTTCTAAAAAAGCACAGCTCTGGTGGTTTATATTTAAGCCGTTTGTGTGTGTGTGTTTAGGGGGTTCTGACTGCTCAAGTAGGAAAAAGCTTTGTGTGAAACACAGCCGATAGTGCACTTGAATTTTAAATTCATAGTTAATGTTGCTTAGTCCAGCTAGCTTTGGTTGAGTGAAGCTTTTACACTGCTTGTGCTTCCCTGTTTTTGACAAACACTGCATTGAAGGCTGACAAAAACAATATCCAAAGGAAAAAGGTGGGGAGGGTGGTGTGTGATTGTGCCTCAGCACTGCTGAGGAAGTGGGCGTGCACAGGCTCTGAAATGTGCGATCTGGAACCATTGTGTGCTTGTGCTGCTGCTCTTGGGGGGGCTCGTTTTATTGAATTGTTTTCATTTTTTTAGGAGCTGGAGGAGGAAATGACATTCAGTGGTGTTTTTCTCAGGTGAAAGGCGCTGTAGATGATGATGTAGCAGAAGGTAAGAGTAATATTTTTTACTGTTTTCTAACTTTTTAACCATTTCTTAGGTAGGGAGATATGGATGTATCCCAGTGCTGCTGAGTGCACGTTGAGCAAAGCAAATGGGCATTTCATGTGCATTCCCATATCCAGATTCAGGTTTAAACTGTGGTTTGAAAGGATCATTCAACACTCTTGTAAAAAAGTTCGGGCTTCCTAAGTTGTTTTTTTTTGCTGGAATTGTTTTCTAAGATTGTTAATATTTTTCTGATTTTTTTGGCTTTTGATTTGTGTTTTTTCTTAATCTGCAAAATGGGGAATGTGATACTTTAATTCCACAAGGAGGTGTTAGAATTACTATTTCTGCTCTTTGAAGATCTAAGTACTAGATGAAGTAATTACCCCAGTCTTTCTAGCTCCTATTAACAAGAGGCGTAAGAAATCTGAATATTTGTGCACGCCTACTTAATACGTGAGGAGCAGCTTTGGCTTTAAATAATACTGGAAATTGTCTGAAACTTTTCCAAGCTGGCAGTGACAAGTGTCATGTGCACTAAGATGGCTGCCTCTGAATTTCACTGCAAGAACTGCACTGTTGGATTTTTTTTTCCCTTGGATTTCAGATCATTGGAGGAATAGTGCTTTTCTCTGTGCTGGAGAGCAGAATCTCTTCTGTGATTGTTCTCAAGGAAAGATCCCCTGACTTATGAATTTCTTTGGCCATAAAGTCCTGTTGGCACAAAGCAGCCTTTAAGTTCATGAGTTAAAAGTTGTCTTTTGCAAGCAGTTGGCCTTGTCACTTATGTAATTCCTGGGTTTTTTTCTTTTTCTTGCATATCTTGAATGCTCTGGCATGCAAGTGAGATTAATGTTATATTTAGAAAAGCAGTAACTACAGTTTCCATTATTTCTCTGCTTGATGTGTGGTTCAGAGTAGCTTCCAAAGGCCAAAAGAAAATATGGGTATAAACAGAACTGAGTTGTTTTTATTTATTAGCTGCAGCATGTGGCAAACGATGCACTGAAGCTTCTGTTGTTTGCAAGTTGGAATATGTTTTTTGGAAATGAGAAAGCTATAACAATTTCAAGTTTAATTTTAAATTCTTCAGGAAGTAGATTTTAAAGCTTGAACTCAAAAATACTGTTAAATGTGGTATAATTTTTCCCCTGACAGATTTAAAATTCTGTAACCTTTGTTTTATTTACATATCAAACAAAATCCTTTATAAGTGCAAGTATTGAAGAAGTTGGGGTTATGGTGAAGTTGTGGTGCTTGCAAATAATTCTTCATTAAAATAGATGTTGATATGCTTCTAGTAGTAATGAACTTTATATATAGGTATAGAAAAAAGCCTTTACAGGGATCTGGAAATGCAGAAGTGAGGGAATAGGAAGGAAGGACAGACTGAGCTGGTTTTAAGTGTTGCACTCAGTGTGTTAGGAAAGGTGCCCTGCCAGCCTTGTGCCTCCTGCCAGGCTGGGGGCTGCACTGAGCACTGATGGATTCCTGGGCTGGACTTCAGGGAAGCCTTTGAGGGAATTAACTGGCTTCAGTTTCAGCAAGCCAGGCAGCTTGGTTTCCAAAACACTGTAAGAATGTCCATTTTTTGGTTTATAGGCAGCGTAGCCTTCTGATTCTGCGACCCAAAGAGTGAAAAGAAATTTAGTTTCATTGTCAGCTATACCTGACTCAGGATGAGTCTTGAGGTCCAAAGTGTATTATACTGCAAGATGCTGTGAAACTGAGCTGCCTAGAGAGATCCCAAGTATTATTGATGTTATGCTTGGCTGTGATTAGTGTGTGGAGCTGACATTCTCTCCTATTCCCGTGTATCTGGCTCCCACAATCCGGACTGGAAGTTGGTGAAAGCAGTTGTTTCTATTGATTTCTTGTTATACATCACAGGGTCTCGCTGTAATTCTGTTGGAAGCATTGTGTATCAGGATGGTTGCATTTTTCCATTTCCTAGCAATATTTCTGGCTTTAAGGTTCACTTCATGGTTCACTTCACACAGACATGGAGCCTTGTGTGGTTCTTGCACCAGCTGGAGCAGCAGCTTCTGGTCTTTTGGAGTACCCAATGCCAAACTGACGGTGGGTCCAAGTGCAGTCTGAGGACCTTTCTTGTTCCCTGCCTTTCCTTCTGCTTGCTTGGGGCAGGCCCACAGTGAAAGCTAAAGGAACTCTTACTGTCTCAAGCTTTAATGACTCTTTAGGCACTGTGGTCTGCCAGAGACCAGGTCTGCACTCCAGCCATACCTGTGGTGAGCACAGTACCAGTGTGTGTATGAGGCTGTGAAGGTCTGATTTTTGAACGGCTGCAGAGCTCAAAATCTAAATAGCAGTTTGTCATGGAATGTTGAAATTTCACTGAAAACAAATGTGAAGAATTGGGAGTTTTACTTTCTGTTTTCCTTCTGTTGGTAACTTAGTGTTGCAATATTTACATTGGAAAGCTGTCCTGAACTAAACTAAAGCAGAGATAACCAGGAAAACTACATCATTAATTGCATTAATCAATGGGATACAAACCCAGTGGTCTCCCTACAGTGTTTTTTGTCTATAAACCAGACCCGTGGAGAATAACATTTGGACAGTAACACTTTTAATACGGTAACAGTTGCACCAACTTTAAAAAGCCTGTCAAAAATGCTATTATGTAGCTTCCAGTGTGGATCAGGTCAGACCTGACCTCCAGCCTTCCCATCACATGTATCACCTATAATTCTTTAGATACTTGGACTAGGCTGACTGGTTGTTACAAAGTCAATATTTGGTGGCTTTGGTGGCTGAAACATGAACTCTGATACACAGTTTTTAATTTTCTGGCTTTCCAACCGCTGTGTGATGGATGGATGTGACATCCATGTAAGGGGAGGGGGGGAAATTGTGTCCCTAAAGCCTGGGGAAAGATGGCACTGAACTTGCATGTGGGGCCTGCGTGGGTTACTGCTGTGGCAAAGTTTTTCTACTGAAGATGTGAATGTGAGGAGCAGAAGTAGCCTCTCTTCCCTTGGTATGTATGGAATTTACCCTTGCTTGTAAGCTGGGCCTGGCTGTGTCAGATCACAGTTAAGCATGGAAATCAGGTTATAAATTGAAATGCCGGTGTCAGCTTCATTATAACTCTGGTCCTTAATTTTAATTGATTCTAGTGATTTATCAGTATGTTGTATGAGGACAAAGGTTGCTGTAGTTTGTGCTGCCTCTCTTTCTGAAATAGCTGTCCTCCCTACCTAGTTTCGTATTTTCATAGTTTCATAGACAGGTCTTCTGGGTGGAGAATGCAGAGTGCTTGTTTGTGCTAAGTTCAGTGATCAGGTTATCCAAAGTCTCTGTAATATACAGAATTCTTTCTTTTGTGCCATCACAGTTTCGGTACAAGTGAGACTTAATTGTCCAGAAGCACTCTGGTGTTTTCTTAGTGGAAGCTTCCTTGACAAGGATAATTGTAGAAAAGGATTACAAAGATTGTCAGCAGCAGTTTTGTTGGTTATACTCTTTTGCCATTCTTCAGAATGTGGCATAATAGCAACGGCAGTTGGGAGCAGCTGAGAGTTGTGAGTTTAAACTGCCTCTGAAAACTGCACACTTGCTTAATGGAGTGAGTTTGTACTTCAGAACTAATTCAGTCAATTTGTTTAATTGCTCAACAGAAGGAGAAGAGTCAAGCAACTCTATCTCAATGTTCTTTCAGGTGTAATTCAAAGATCTGTAAAAGTCTGATAGTCCAGGTCCAAGGCTGGGAGCCAGGAACTTATGTCCTGAGCTTTAACCCTGAATGATTGCTGCTCATCTTGGACAAGTTGTTTAACTGTTTCGTGCCCAAATTGTCTCTGAAAGAAGCATTTGAATATCTGCTGTGGTTGCTATTTACCAACTTTCTTTATGCTTAATGCTTAACCTTTCTGTGATGTTTTGTTAATTATCTGTGATTTGCTTCATGTCTTCTCTTAGAGGCAAACATGGCTGTGTCTGTTTTAGAGTGAAAATGATGAACAGATAAAATTCTGTCCCTGGCTTGTGTGTGGTAAAAGACTGAAACAAAATTGGACATTTCCCTGGTTCAGGAATGCTTTCTGTGTTTGGTTCTAGGTGTGTTATGTCTGTCAAATGTAGTTTGATACTTACTTTTGACAGGTTTCAGAATTGCAGAGCAGCAATGGGGACTGATGTTGCTTCAGCAATGGTAGTTTGTCTTGAATGCATGAAAAGTGTTATTTCTGAATAAAGAGAAGTGAAGGCAGGAATAAGGATGGCTATAAAAAGGTTGTTGACTGCAGTCTGCAGGTTTTTGGTTGTTTTGGTGGCTTGTTTTTTGGTTTTTGTTTTTTTTTTTTTATTTTGGGATTTTGTTGTTTAGTGGTTTTTTGGGGTTTTTTTCTATGAGGATTGATGGAATTGGAGAGGAGAAAAAACTCTCAGAGAATAAGAGTGACAGTGAGGTTGCAATAATATTGCTGAGGAAAGATTGGGATATAGTTGTGGGAGGGAAGCTAATTTGGGCTTTTGAGAGCTGTGGTTATGTTCTCTATGCTCATGAAGTAACATCATTTACAAGGAGCAAGGCCTAGTAATAGGTTTGTTTTTAAGAGGTAGTTTGAAATATGCTGTGGATGAGAAAAGAAAGAGCCAAGGTTAGAGTCCTGTTCTGTATTCCTGAGTCTGCTTCTGTATTTGAGCTCTTCAGCTGTTCAGAGGATGTCTGTATCTAGAGAGAGAAATAGGCTACTGTGTTCTAGGAACTGCTGCTCTGGATGGACCAGAGTGTGCATTTAAAGTGTGCAGTCCTCAAAACAAAGAGCATTGAGCAGACAGAGAAAGCAGCAGTGACTGTTCAGCTCCCCAGAAGTAATTCAGTTCTCTTTCTTGCATGGGTTTGGAAGCTGGGGCACTTCAGCTTGTCAGTCAGGGATTTTTCTGTCCCTTCTGTGAGGCGTTGCTGTTCTTGGAATCTCTGTCTTAAGTTAAAAATCAGTTATTAAAAAGGCTTTTGCGTTGGAAATGCACTGCTAGAGTGTGATCAAGCCATCAGACTCCACAGCACACGAGTGCAGGCCAGGCTGTCAGCAGCAGTCTGGATGGAGTACAGCTCTGGATCACTTTGTGAACTTCTTAGCTTTTCATTTTATAGCTGCTACCTAAATGCTTCTGGTTTGGCTGTTTCTACTGTAGGAATGGGTACAGCTACTGTAGTAGCTGTAGCTTCCCAGAATGTATTTTTGAAGAGCTAAAATGAGGATTCAAGCTCCCAGTGGATGCAGGGCTGAAGGAAGAGTTAAAAGCTGGGTGTTCCAAGCTGTGCTGTCTGTCCCCCCCGCCCCCCTTTCTGTTCTCCCTGACTTGCCTATTTAGGGCACAGCTGCATGTTTGGCAGCATTTCTGCTTAAAGAGGCACTCCTTCCCACTCCCTGGCATGGCTGTTCACCTAAGAGGACAGTGAATTTGTTGGGGAAGCTGATCCAGCTGAAAAATTGGTAAAATCTTGGTTTTCACTGGATTATTTGTTGGCTGAATTGAGCCCTGCTGTGATTCTCGGAGCTCTGCATGTGCTTATGCCAGTGTGGAGAGTGATCAAGTGGCTCAGAGGAGCAGGAGGAGCTCTGGAAGAAGATTGGTCTCTTTGTAGGACTTTACATAAAGGCAGTGCAAGACCCTGATTGATCTCTGAGTGCTGTGCTACTATGAAGGGTAAAATCAGCTGCTAAAAAGAACTTTAAACCTTTGCTGTTCAAGATCCATACTTTGAACATGTGCTATCTGCAGGCCAGCAATAAAAATGGCTGTTACAGTATCAGAATTATTTTGTGATGTATTTTTTATAGTACACATGGAGTGGGTTTTCCACCGTGTCCACACAAGCAGTCTGTGGAAATGGGATTTATTCACTGTTGTTTTGAGCTCTGTTAGTAAAATGAGCTTGTTAATATCAGTGCAAGTTAAGTTTCTTTGAAGTTGTGGTAGGAAATAATACCAATTAAATGGGAGGTGGGTTATTACTGATTGCTTTATTGTAAAGCACTTAAAAAAAGATAATCTGACAAATTATAATCTTCTCTTGTCGTGTCTTATCAGTCTTAATGTGATTTGAAAAATGGATCCCTTCTTTGGGGTTTCATCCTCACCTAAATTGATGTATTGTTTGCATTAAATGCTGCAGAATTAGTTGGCCTTTGTTTTAGCTGCTGTTAAAGTGTGTATGCAATTAAATCTGCTCTGCGTGTGCCTCATGGAGCAAAAACATCAATTACTGATGGTACCGAGTTAAGGCTGCAGTTTGTCCTTTCATCTGTAGGAAACACTGCGCTCCCACAATCATTTCATTATATAAGATGTTTTAATAACTGCCTTAAGGGTATTTTTCAGGCCTTTTTTCCTGTTTTCAATGCTCTGTAGTATATGCAGCACCATAACTGTGTCTACAGTATTTTTAGTATGGAGTGAAAAGTTTAGCAGAACAAACGAGTGTTCAGTGATCACGTGAAACTGTGGTTTGCACTCAAAGAAGTTATTGAAAGGAGTAAGAAGCCTTGGCTTAGGTTGATGTTTAGGTTGTGAATGTGAACAGTTCACATTCATCAACAGTTCATCCAATGAAGATGAAAGCAGATAAATGCAGGAAGTATTTATTAATCCAAACGAATTTGGAGTAATCTCTTTCACGAAGCAGTGGTAGCTCTTGCAGTCAAAATAACAATGCAGGGATGGTTTTCTAGGCTTTAAACTTGAGTGGAACACGTGTAATTATAGCTTTGTTATATTGCCACAGCTCAGTTATGCTCTTGCAACATGCACCAGCTTAATGCTGCTTTTGTAAGGTCAGTGTGTCAGTAAACTGGAAATAGATGGGACACTGCCTTCTTCTATGCCTTTGAAAATGGGGAAAGCATAAAAAAAGTCTTAAAAGGTAAAATATTGGTACCTTGTGTGTGCACACTTGTTAAAAATTTCATGGAGCAGGATTTCCTTCGTTGAACATAGTGTTGCTCACTTTCTGCCTTCCCCTCCAGGCGTGCTGTGGAGCCCTGCTCTGGGCAGCAGGCACTGTTCCATGAGTTCCATGGTGTGCTCTTGCCTGGCTCTTCAGTGACTGGAAGGGTTTGGGTTGTTAAATTTCCTTTGAAATTAAGTACCACCATCAGGTTCTGCTACTGTGCACTGATGTTACTGAAAACAATTATTTGAGGCTTCTCTGTGTGATTGTAATCCAGTGAGAGAAACAGAAGTGGCTGGAAGCTTCTCGCTTTCCACTCCTAACTTATCCATCTTTTGTTAGGCACTGGAGGAGAAGCTATTAATTTGGTCAGCCATTCTTTACCAAAATGTATTTTCCTCTCAGCCATCCACAAGTGATAGCACCATGAAGGGAACCAGCAGATTTAGGTCATGTGAAGTCCCTGAGGCAGTTCTGTTTGCATCTAATTTTGGAAGAAAATTTTAGGGTCAGGAAAAAAAGTGTTTTAAAGAGTTGTATTGTAAGAAAGATTGATTTTCCCAAATATGTGGAAGGTGTTTTGTGTGGAAATGTTCCCTTTTGCATTTTCAGTTGCAGTTCTTAAATTAATGCTCTGGGAATAATGAGAGCTCCAAACATACACAGTTGGCACTCTGGTTTTGAGAACCTGAGCAAAGATAATTGCATTAATTCAGGAACATTTGAGGTAATTGAGACTTCATATTATAGTTGCTTATTTAAAATATGGTAAATACAGTGTAATTTCTATTATATTCTTGTTTGTTGAATGCCAGTAACTATATTTTCCCTGGTTTTTTCAATGACTATAAAAAGTATTTCAGTGACCATTCTTTGATCCTTAAAAGCAGTTATTCTAGCTGTGTTTGTGCTATTGTGAAATGGTGATTTGAGAGGCCATGAGCTACGTTTGTGTGTAGTGCTTATAAATGTAGTCTGAAGGTCTTGCTTTATTTTCAAATAACTTGGGAGTGAATTGGTCCAGTGGACAAGAACTACATACTGAAATAAAGCTTTGGCTTTCATAAAAATATAATGACACTTGTTTGAGAGTCCTTGGGCAATTTTCCAGTGCAATTGCCTAACAAGCCCCTGACTTCTCTGGTTCTGCTTTTGGTGCATTGAGTAGGGAATAATATATAGAAATATTGAAGATAATCAAGAAAAACTCGGATTGTTTTTTAATAAATACCCGGTTTGGCTTGTTTTGAAGTGTGACCTTGGTGTGGGAAGAGGAATTAGAATTCAAATTACACCCCAGCCTGCCTGTGGGTTTGTTGTCACTTCAAGTAACTGCTGCTCCTGAGAGAAATGGTCCTTCCTAGTGCCTCTGCCTGTCCTAGTGCCTTCAGCCGAGCCAGGTGACCCCTGAGCTCCAGGCTGGTCACTTGGGGACACCAACCCAAATGAAAATTACATCTCTTGGATTCCTTTTGGGTTAATTTTATTCCACATCAGCTTCTCCAGACTTAATTTGTCCAGCTTTTAGCAAATGTTTGTGGTGGGATAGGTGGTAGTTCTGCAGGAATGGGATGGGAGGTGAAAGGACAGATTGCTTCTCTTGAAGAGTTGATAATGGTTCTAAGGCAACATGGGCAGCTGTGGAATTGGGAACAATTCAGCCTCCTCAGCCTTTTCATATTCACAGTTGATCCCTGCTTGTTCATAGTCTGCCTTTCACATGAAAATTCGACTTTCAGTGCACTGAGGTTTGTATTTGAGGACGTTTCTTCTCATAGATCAATATGAACAAACAGCAGTTGAAGTTGAAGCCTACAGTGTTCATTATATAGCCCAGCAGTGAGAAAATGTCACTGTTTATAGAGGTAATAGTCAGACATTCATAAGCTGTTTTACTGGAATGTGGAACTGGCAGGAATGGCTTTTTGCCCAGAAGTTTCAAACTTTCTGTATAATCCTTTCTGCCTTTTTTCAGTCAGTTCTCCTCAAAGCTTCGTGTCATTGTTTTGGTTTAGTTTTGTTTGTTTGTTTGTTTGTTTAAGCTAAATCCTACACTCCTTTCTTTTGTGTGTGTGCGTGTTAAAGAAGTCTCTAGGGTCTTTCATTTTATTCCAGATCTTTCTGGAAGTGGTAACCTGCTCTGGAAAGCAGCAGGAGCTGACAGCAGGGTTGTGTTCCTGCAGCAGGACACGTGCTGTGCTTACCCCAGCTCGTTTGTGTCTCACAGTAATGAGATGCCTCCGAGGAAAGGGCAGCAGGAAGACAAGGAGCATTTGAAACCAAACAAAGTCCCTTGGATATTGTGCACATGAGGTTGTTGGCTCCCTGGAGCTTGGGGATGCTTTTGCTTGGTGTGACCTGAGGAAGCTGATCCCAAGCCTGGGAGTCCCAACCATCTGCCTGTTTCTGGAGGATGCTCATCATTCTGCTGCTTCTGAATTGCATCACCAGCTGTGCAGCCAGGTCATGGGGCAGTGCTGCTCAAGGTGTTTCTCCCCTCTGGTTAGGAGCATGTCTGGGTTAGAAAATGCCTTGGTAGGGTTGTATCCTGCATTTCCTTCCTGTTGCTTGCTCGCTGGCCTGTTGAAGGAGTTGTCAACATAAGCTTTTCTTTATGCCCATAAACTTTTTTATGTATACACTGAAATTCTTTTTCCAGGGGTTTTATGTTGTATTCAGCTGGAAGCTGTTTGGCATCTTCAATTCATGTTTGTTCTAACCAGGGTCTTTGGTCTGAGGTCCCTTTTCTTACAGAACTCTTATTACTCTTTTGCTTTTTGCCAACTTAAAAGTTTCAATTTAAATGTCATTGTCCCAGGGCATAGTGGGGAGACTGATGGAAGACTAGAAATGGAGATAACTGAAAGTAATTATTTGCAGTTGTTTTCTTTGGAGTAATTTTAACCCTTCCCTACTTTATTTTCCCTACTTGTGAGACCTGTGTGGTGTTTCCTAAAATAAGGTTCCAAAGCCTTTGGTAGTTTTTTTGTAGTGATCTTTGACATCCTTGCAGGACACTAACACTACTAAAATACTCTACTTTTTTTATATAGAAAACATATATGAACAAATTATATATATATATATATATATATATAAAATCTGTTATACAACTCTTCCAGAACCCACAGAAAAGGTCCTGGTCTATAAACAGACATATTTGAAACAAACACTTAAAAATAAAGGTTGGTATTTTGCTTTGACTAGTGGACTATATATATAATCTTAAGAGGTGTTATAAATATGCCTTGGAGTTGTCAGGATTCCATGTGTTAGGATTCTCAAAGTCCTGGCCAGAAATTAGAATTGGCTTCTGTTTAATAATGGTTTTTTTAAAAGAAGCTGAAGCATGTATGCTCGGGCCAGAATAGAAACCAGGAAAACACTTGCCAGGTTGGGGGAGGTGGGGCTGGGGAAGAAAAGGCCGCTGGGCAATGGAAGGTTCTTTAAGGTTCCAAGTGCCACTGAGGGTGCATTGGGTATTAAAAGGAACTGATAGCTGAGTAAGTGACCAGAGTGAGGGAAGTCATCGGAAATTTGGATTTTCTGGTCACTTCATCGAGCTGTGTATTTATCTCTGCTGGAAACTTCAGTTGTACTTGTGACCTTCACAGGCCCTGTGCTCCCCGGCAGGCTGCCTGAAATTCAGCTGGAGAGCAGCCCTTCCCCTGCCCTCCCTCCCTGCCTCTCTGGTAGGCAGGAGGAACTTCTGATTGCATTTTTCTTGCTTAGAAGGGGGCACTTCATGCATTGTGTGAGCCACAACAGCCTCCTGCATTCTACACACCAAGATTAAAAGCCTCCAAATGTTTGGCCTGAGCTTTGCACCTGAAATAAATCTTTTGGTCAAAGAATGTGTTAGAAGAGTGTGAAACAGCAGGACAGTTTTGAGGAGTTGTTTTTTTTATATCTACAACAGGAATGCCCAGAGTTCTAATTTTGGAAGGCATTGCTAAAGTATTGTTTTTTCTGTAATAATACTAAATTTTAACCTGCGCTGTGTGTTCTGGATTGGCTTCAGCAACAAGAGAAAATGAAGGCACTGCAGAGCTCTGGCTGTGGCTTTCTCAGTGACAAGAAAGGCATTGCCCGAAGGCTTCTTTTCTCTATGTGCAGAACAATGGCCCAGTGTGTTATTTCCAAATATATTGTTATTTGCAAACAGACCAGCAGCTCCTGGCTGCACTGTGCTGTGCAGCCTATTGAAATTCTGGCTGTGATTCCAGCAGAGATTTTTCCATAAATAGCTCTGTACTACTTGGGAACACAAACAAACCCTGAAAAGATCTGAAGTAAGGTCTGCTGAGGGACTGTTTAGCCTGTTATTAGTGTGTACTTCTGGGTAGATAGTATGGTGGATGGGAGGAATTTTTCTATAGGGTTATGTAGGGGCTGTCAGCAGGAATTAAAAAGTAAATAATTACCAATCAAATTAGATCCAAGGACTCACAAATCACCTGTCTTGAGCATAGGGGAAAAAAGGGTAATAAAAATAAATATGAGGAGAAGCAAGTAGATTCTCTTTCTGGATTTTTTCAAAATAAAAGCTATTAGGTAATAACTAAGCATTAGGTTAGGGTTCCAGTAAATACAACTTGAAATTAAAATTATTTATTCTTTCCATGAACAGACATCAAAGTTTGTGCTGATTGGATGTTTGTTATAGGAATTAATATCTGCACTGGGAAATGGACTGTATTTTTCAGTGCTGTGTAGGTAAACACCCACCTGAATAAGTAATACAGTAATATTTTATAGAATGTTCAGTTATCATTGGTGTAAGCTGTCTTGAGTAATTTGTAGTCTTGAGGAGGAACTTGTAAACATCCTGTGAAGTAGAAAAGAGGTGAATAAATACTTCTGTGTTTTGCCTGGGTCACAGGGCAGATTCTCTGCTGGTCCTGTTGCTCATAAACTTTTTTTCTAAGAGAGAATAAATCCCCTTTTAAAAGCAATCAAAGAGCGTAAAAATAACTTTGGCATTTGAGAAATCCCTGCTCAGAGTGGGGACTCTGGAGTGTCCTTAACCCCTGGTTACCATAGCAAATGTGTTTATCAGGTGTCAGAGCAGGGGTGAGATCACTGAGAACGGCCCCACAGCAGATCCTTAGGGCATTGTCTCAGTGCAAATCCTCAACTCTTGGGTGTTTGTTTAAAACCTTTACCTGTGGCCACTGAGCAGGCTCAGAAGGACCTCTGAGCTCTTCACTATCTTGGGTATGTCTGGAGTCACCTCTGCTGAAGGAGCACCTGCGCTGTGGCTGTGGGGTGCACACAAGGCTGGAGTGGAAATCTGATCCAGCTCTGAGGCACTGCCTTTGTGCTGATTGATAACGGGGCGGGACTCCCGGAGTGCTGCAATGGTTTGGAGTGCAGGGGCTCTTCAAGCCCATCCAGTGCCACCCCTGCCATGGCAGGGACACCTTCCCCATCCCAGGCTGCTCCCAGCCCTGGCCAACCTGACCTTGGACATTCCTGGGCCTGGGGCAGCCACAGCTTCCTTGGGAATTCAATCTCAGCCCCTCATCACTCTCACAGGGAGGAATTTCTTCCCAATATTCCATCTTGACCTACTCTCTTTCAGTTTGCACCTATTCCCTCTTGTCCTGTCTCTCCAGGCCCTTGTAAATAGTCCCTCTCCATCTTTCTTGGGAGGAGGAACAGCTGAACTGCTGACACTCTTTTCTTCTTGAAGGCCTTGGTATGAGCTCGTTCACATTTTTTTATTTCATGAACATTCTTTTATTTATCTATTTTATTTTTTCTGAGCTCGTTCACATTTTTTTATTTCATGAACATTTTTATTTATCTATTTTATTTTTTCTGAGCTCATTCACATTTTTTTATTTCATGAACATTCTTTATTTATCTATTTTATTTTTTCTGAGCTTGTTCACATTTTTTTATTTCATGAACATTTTTTATTTATCTATTTTATTTTTTCTGAGCTCGTTCACATTTTTTTATTTCACGAACATTTTTTTATTTATCTATTTTATTTTTTCTGAGCTCGTTCACATTTTTTTATTTCATGAACATTCTTTATTTATCTATTTTATTTTTTCTGAGCTCGTTCAAATTTTTTATTTCATGAACATTTTTTATTTATCTATTTTATTTTTTCTGAGCTTGTTCACACTTTTTTATTTCATGAACATTCTTTTTCACTCTTTGGAGGCACATTGAGAGTAGCTCCCTGAGAAGCTGGGAAGTATAAATAAAGCAGCTCTGCTCTCCAGCAAAGCCCTTCTGCTACCAAGGGGTAATTAGCCTGGGTTTGCAAAACAGATACATTGCAAACATATTTATCACAGAGAGAAGAAATAAAGCTTTAAAGCTTCAATAAGGCTCAGTCAAATACTTCTAATGCATTTTGGGGAATCCTTATACTCTGTATAGCTTGCATTTCAAAGCATGTCTTAGGAGAATTATGGAGCACTTGTGTGAGCATTATGGATAAACCCTGAGGAGCTTTGAGAGAATGAACTGTGACTTAGCTCTGTGCATACAGGTTTTCCAGGGAGTGTGGCATGAGATGGAGCTGGGGTCTCCTGAATCTTTGTAGATTCCTCGGATGCACTTTATCTCCAGGTCTGCAAGGGTGTTTTCTACAGCTCACAAATGTCATAAATAGACATTTAATTCCTCTGTTTCAGCATGAAGTTTATTCTGGAAAATCAGTAAACATGAATTTTTGTCTTCAGCAGTGCTAAATTGAGTTGTTACCCTCTTGGAAATTGATAGGCAGTTTTGCTGCAACTTTATTAATGGGAGGTCATCCAGCTTGTAAGTTAAAGCTCTGCAGGCAGAAAAGATGTTGGAGCAAGCCATGTACCAGAGTATTAAAACCAGGCAAATGCTGTGTTAGAAGTTAAATAATCAAATCTGTTATTTATAAGTTTGTTTGTCTCAGTTTTCCTTCTATTGCTCAACAAGTCCCAGTTTTGTGAGTGATATGACAGAATGTTCAGGCACCTGAGGGGATCTCAGATTAGGCAATTGTGGGCATGAAGTTGGTTCCTGCTGGAGTTAATTTTGTTCCCTGTAATTAGATATGTATGATCTGTATGCAGTTGTACAAAGGACAGAAATGATGAGTAATTCCGAAACTAAATTCCACACAATACAAATATAACTAAACCATTCTGTCATCTTTGCCTCAGAAATCAGTGTAGGTTTTGGTAGCTGCAAGTGTTCCTGAGAGAACCAGAGCTGGTGTGGATTGTGTGTAGCACTTAGTGCAGCTACTTTGTTTAGAGGGATAAGGCGTGGTTGAAACAGGAAAATTCCAAGGAAAGGAAGCTCTTTCTTGTGTAATTTAGCCAAATTATCTCTGTCTTGCAGTAATCCCTAATGTTTTATCTGTATTCAAAACTGTAGAAGCAGAGTACCCTGACCCTGCCAGTCTCCCTTCAAACAAGCCATAGATTTCATATTCTTGCCTTTTAGCAAATATTTCACTTGGGGATAAAAGAAATTTGCTTTTAGGTAGAGTTTTATTGCTGCAGCACCAAAGAATATGTGCATGCCCATTTTTTCAGGGCATGTAGGGAAGGTTTGGTTCTGACTCTTGTGGGTTATTAAAAACTTCATTGCTTCCCAGAATTCTGTGGCACTTGATGGAATCTTGAGGTTCTGGGCTGCTTTGCATCAAAACAGGAAGACAATTTCTCCAGATTAAGTGTAATTGATGTGGCCTGTGATAGCAGCAGGGCACAAGCAAACCTAGCCCGGGTACCCAGGATGTCAGATGGATTTTGTGGCAGATGATGTTTTGAAACCAAGTGACTTAAGAATTATAATGCATTTAACATAAATGTTGCTTAGGTAGGATATTTTTTAAGTTTTGTGTGTCTGGTTAGTTTTTTTTCCCTATTTCCCATCAAACTCATCATTTCTCATGGAGTGCTTAGAGGTGCATAGCCTCCAATTGTGGTGTTATCTAACCTCTGGATAACTACTGTTCCCAGGCTTTTTTTGGTAATCCCAGACTGCGAGTGAAGAGGAGTTTTCACTGTAAGTGAAAGGGGATTGATGCAACAGTGAGTGTGACACATCCTCAGTAGGAGGGCCACTCTTCTTTTCCTCTTCCCTGCCTGAAAATAGATTTAAGCTTCAGGAGCTGGAAGCTCTCAGCAGCTGAATTTTGTGATGTTGGGAAACTGAACCCCACAGTAGCTTTTCCATCAAACAGGTGCCTGGTATTTAAAAATGCTGAAATGCTGGATTTACTGCTGATTACTTTTTTGTTTAAAGCAGAACAATTCTGCTTGGAAGGAGGATAGTTTATGGACAGATTGAGCCCTTTAAAAAAATTATTATTATTGTTCTGTAATATTGCAGTAGCTGCAAGGAAAAGGCCCAAGGAGATGCTGTAACCTTCAACTGCTCGTTCCTGGTCCTGTATAAATGTTGTGGTGTTGTAGTTCCACAAAGTGTGAAACACTCCCCCTCCTTTCTGAGCTGATTTCAGCTGGGTACCAGGAGTGGGGCTGGATTTCTGCCACTCTGGCCTCTCCTGTTTATGATATTAATAAACTGGTGTCAAATGTCCTGGGAACGGTTTATGCAGGTTGAAAGACCTTTGTTTCAGCCAACAATAGACCTGAATTAGTATGAATAGGAAAAGCAAATAGTCACTTCCTGTCATATTTGAGGGAATATTTGAGTTTGGGAAGTGTGTTTATTAAGACATGTGAACTAAATGCTCATCACTTGCTCTTTGTCCCCAGTAAAATGTTCCCTGTGTATGTGTATTTCTGTTACCTTCCTAAATATGTTTGCAGTGCTAATAACGTAAGGTGGAGTCTCCTGTTTGAATACATTATTTAGGATATTCTTTGGGGGAAAAACTCAATACCTGTGTAATGAAGATTAAAAAGGGGTAATTGACTTAGTTATTGCTTTCCTAATCACATTTATTCCTGGAATGAAAACTTGGAGGCCTCTTGCAAAGACTAGAAACTACTAGGATGAAGTGAAATAATGGGGTGATGCCTCAGCTTCTCTCGAGGTTGAACTGCCTTTCACAGAGTGCTGTAACTGCTCTGTGTGGTTTCTGGGCAGAAGATGCCTTTAGAGCCTCCAGGGAATTCTTGTCAGGTATTAAACAATCCTTTCTTATTGAGTCTGAAGTATTTTCAAGCTGATGTAGCTGATGTTGAGTTGAAAAATGGCTCTGTCTTGAACTGGTATGGTCCCCACTTTGCAGTAGTGTTCACATGGAGTTACTGGGACAGCAGCAGTCTCCCAGAGCTGTGGAGCTCTGGAAGAAGCTTCAGACACCCAGCCCTCCATGCCAGGCTGGGAAGGACTGTAGGGTAGATTGCCTGGGGTGTAGCTGTAAGATACATCCCCAGAGCTCCAAGGACTTGGGAACTGCAGCGAGGGCCGTGACTCCTGTTTTGCTGATTCAGGGTGTTACATGTTTCACATCACATCAACTACTGCTGGAGCCAGCTTAACCTTCACCTGTTAAATATGCAGTGCCTGGGTGTGGGCAGCCCAGTTAGCAGGGGTTTTTTGGGGCGGTTATTTGTGTGGTCTCTTGTAAATGTATTTATTTTCCTGCTTCTCTGCATGTGATCAGGCTGCTTGTGCCTTCTTCTGTTCTCTCAACTAGATCATGTCCAGCCAATGGGCAATGCATGTACTGGGAACTCTGGTTTGCAGCATCTTTTGGACTAAATTCATTTAATTGATACTCTTTTTCTTGTTGGAAAGAGGGAATTTTCCTGTTGATCTTGCATGTGTTCTGAAGGGAACTGCAGTCATGTCTTAATGTTCAAAAATAGAAAGCAATTAATCAGCATGATGAGGGTTAATGGTTTCTGTCCAGAAACCAAACAGTTTTGCATTTGTTTGTGTAGAGACAACATTCTTCTGTCTGCTGTTGTTGTAACAGGAGAGCGTTTTTCACAATAATTTTTGAAACACTTACTAATAAAAACTTATTTGGGGTTAAAAACCCCAAAACTATTAAACTCTCTCATCACATGAAAGGGTTTCAAGGGGCCAGTTCAGGACTGTTTCCTGCTAAGAAATCCTAACCCCATAGGGTTTCTCTGTTCTGTAGGTTTCTAGTGAAGTTGGCTTGAAAGGAGTTTCAGAGTGCAGTGCCAGACTTGGTGAGCAGAAATAAAACCCACAGCCAGTGGCTACAGTGAGCATGGTACAGGTATTGCCCAGAGGATCACAGTTCTAAATCAATTTAAGGTGTAAAAGTTCCTTCCCAAAGCTCATGGTATTATTTTTCAGTGTGAATGCTTTCTTTTCACAAAGATAAAATTTCAGAGCAATTTTATGTCATTTTCAGTGGTAGGAAGCAGGGACACATCAGTGTCTGACACATCTGTTTGCAGAGTGCTTTGACGTGCTGCTGTTTGTCATCTCTGTTTTTCCCTGCCACCACAGGTGTCTTGGAGTCCTGTGCACTGGAGACTTGAGTTTCCTACTATAGATGGAGACAGGAAGCCAGGGGTCTGAGCTTTAAATAAGTTTTCTTTCTGTTCTAGCAAAGCTAGATTCTGGCCTTGATGTAGATGGAAGCTCGTGGAGACTGCATACAGAAGTGCAGTTAATTGGCATTTTGGGTGTGGGCCTTTGTAAATCCAGTTGTGCTAGCTGGAGATGTGGTTGCTCCTGAGTGTGTTCCTTGCTTTCCCCCACTGCAGATTTGCCCATCTGATGCCTTCAGCTCAGTCTCAGTGAACTCTGTTAGCTTAGCAGAACACAAATTGTTTAACAGAAATGAAATGTGTTACCACTGTTCACAGAAGTTTGAAGTGGTGCAGTGTCTGTTGAAGAGGATTATAAGTGTTCCCTGCAGTGATTTCTGCTCCTTCTGAGAGTTGCTGGGTTTGCACAGTTCTTTGTTGGTCTCTTGCCTTGGCCCAGGAATGGCCTGTGGGGGAGAAGAATGGTGATTGTAGTGGTGGAAACTTGCCCTGAGTGGAGATGTTGAAGCAGTTGCCCAAGTGAGGCACAAGTGTGTGCCAGACACAAGAGTTAAAACGTTCAGTGTGCTGCTGCCTATCTGACCTGGATTGTAGTGTTGACCATAGATTGTGCCTTCTCTGAATCCCATTTAAATGAGGATGTTACTTTGATGCCACAGTTAACTCGAGATACCATAAAGATTTCTGGATGCACAAGAAGCTGCTGTTCTAGATGAGAGATTAGCAGATGGTGATGCTGTTCTCTGCTTTACTCTTATCTTGTAAAACTTAATACTTAATCTTGTAAAACTTAATCTTGTAAAACTTAATACTTAATCTACGTATTTGTTCCTATCCCAACTTGTAGAACCTTTGAGTCACTTCTGTGATAATCCTGTTCTCTGCACTTCCAATGCCATCCTCTCACTTGGGCTGTGCAGGGAGGAACAGCTTCAGGTGCATGGGACAGATGGATTTGGAGTTGTTCTGCTCTGAGTGCTGAGTATATAAATAATAATAATATAATAATAATAAATAATAATATAAATAATAATAAAGCTATTTAGGAGCATCACTGGCCTTGCATAAAACTGATGGCAACAAGATTAGGGCTGGTGCCACTGTTCCTGCCGTGGGAGGGGATGGAAGTTTGCTGTTGTGTTTTCTAGGAAGCCATGAGGCCTAACAAAAGTTATTTGCATGAATTTGCAAAACCACCAAAATAACATTGTTTTGTACTTGAGTATTAAGTTGCATTATCTCTATCTATGTGTTACAAATGCAGCTCTATGTTGTCCTAATACACGTGAATCCTGTGGAGTCTTGGAGTACTGATTCTTTCCCTTGCCTCCAGTTCCACCTCCCATTAAAACAGTGACTAATCCAGCTTTGGAAGGCTGGTGATAACAGAGTGTTCTTGGTGTCATTGCTGGTACATGGATTTGACAGCACAAAGAGGGATCTCAGGAGGATGTGGCACGCTGAGCTGTGCTTTGCCGTGCGAGAGTAGAGTCCTGCTTACCTGGGAGCCACAGAGAGCAGGGCAGGCTTAGGAAGTTACAGGAAAAGCTTAATCAAGCAGTATCAAACGTTCATTTTAGGGAGCTAAATAAAAAGTTAAAAATTAAACCTGTAGTAGTAATAATAATGAGTAATAATAATGGCTTTCTAATCCAAAGTTGAACTCATTGTTGAACTAGAACTTCCCTAGTGTATCTTTCCTCAAGGGATTGGCAAAGTTGGAGAAGGAAAGGGAGAAGAAATGGTGAATAAAAGAACAGGGAATATAGAGGAGTCCAGGCAATTAGAGCGAAGTTATGGTGGCTTAGGCCTGCTTGACAAGGTTTAGATTTGATTATTTTACTTAGGTGAGTAATTTATGCTGTGGACTACTATGTGTATTCCCTGTTTGGCCACTGGTATCCTGTGTGTGCTACATGTGGGCAGGGATGTAAATAGGCCTGGGTGAGTCTCAGCACTGAAGCGCTTCTTCACCAAACAGCACTAAATGCTTTCAGCATCAGCAGGAAAATGATGGCTTTGTCATGGTCATGTTTTAATTGTCAGCCTCCCAGGGCTGTTCAAGTGAGTTTGCTCACTTGGAGTGAATGTGCAGGGCAGGGAGCACTTAGGAAATCTTCCTCCTCTCTGTACAGCTCCCAGGTTTGCAAAGCAAAACCCAGCAAACCCAGCCTAATTACTGAGTTACTGTCTGCTGGAGCTGCACCCTGGGCTCCTGTGTGTTTGTGTCTGCCCCAGCGGGGCCAGCAGCACTGAGGAGGAGTTGGCTATCAGACAAATTCGCCTCCCTGGGAAGGAGGGCAGCTTTGTGCAGCAAAATTCCAGAGCTGGTACTTGGGAGAGAGCAGGGAACCAGCTGCCTTTGGCAGAGATGCAGAGGGAGGATTTTATTTTTTCTTGCCACAAGGGGCAATAACCCCTTTCTGGCTTTTCTATGTCTATGTGCATTTCTTCCTGTCCCCATATTTTAAGGAATGAATATATTTTTAATGCCCTCTCTAGTAGAGAAGAGATCTATTTAAAGGACTTGTGGAATGAGTCTCAAGTAGTAAATTGAACAGTAAGAATGCCTTCTCCCAGCTGCCTTTGGATTTGTTACCTAGTCACTTCAGGGAGACAGAATGAATGCAGGGAATCCTTCAGGCAAGTGAATGAAGAGGGAAATGAAGTCAATAGTAAAACTGGTCATGGTAACTTTAGAGCATGCAACCCTTGTGTTCCCTTCCCCCTCTCCACAGACTTTAATTAGGGATGAGGCTGGAATGCAGAGGGTGTTTTCTTTTACACCACCAGCACCCAACTGTTCATGGCATTTTGCTCTCCCTGTTTTCCTGCAGTGTGGAGTTGTGGTACCCTGTGTTGGGAGCTCTCCTCTGCACACAGACATGTGGTCACCCTGCCTTAATCTCGTTTAAACAGCCGTCCTTTGGGATTTACACCTCACTATCTACCTTCAGAGATAAATGCACAATATATCAGGACTCTGGATAAAGGAGTAAATCCAAATCACAAACAGTGGGGTGTTGGTGGGATGACTCAGTGCATCGTGGAGCTACTTAAAATATTTGAAGCCTTGGAAGAGCTTTTGTTTTCTCTCCAGTGTCTTTCATTGTTTGATTGGGGTTTGTTCCCAATGATGAAGTACATAATTCCCAAACAAAACCATTATTGGAAACAAGGAAGTCCAGTCAAAAGCCATAAATTTCTGTCCTTAGCTGTGACTTGAGCTGGAGTTTCTGGAAGCTGCATCTGTTCAGTAGTTTGAAGCAGGGAGGTTTTGCCTCACCCTGGGTTAAAAAGGACCAAACAACCCACAGGTGATTTCCAGACAATGTCTGCAGGTTCTCCTGGACAGGTACTCTTGGTCTCTCTAGGAAGAATGACTCAGGTATATTCAGCAATTGTGCATGGAATTCAAACATTTCCCTGTCTCTATCTCTCATTATGTTTATCCACTCCTCTGCTGCTTCCTCAGTTTGAGGCTGTTTGAGCTTCTGTGGATTTTAATACTAATCCTAAAAGTTGGCTTCTTAATGTTTTTCTTTTGAGACCATTTCTGAAGTGTCCTTGGAATGATTGATTGATGTTTAGTTTGATGAAAATAGCTTTTCCAGGCTGATAAACTGAGGATGTGGTCTCCACATTAGGTCAGCAAATTCGGTTTTCACTTGCCAAGACAGAATTGCCAACCTGTAAATCATCTGCTCTGCTTTATGGATTTTTATAATCTTTTTAAGATTATTTTGAGTTGCTCCTTTGGAAAATTCCAGCAATGGTATTTTGAGCCACTGGGAAGGTATATAAACAATACTTTCTAAATAATTTTAAAATGCCTTTTAAATGTTACAGTTCTTTGTTCAGTCCTTGGAAACATCAAGAGATTGCTCCACTTGTGTAAACACTCTGATTTACTTGCTCTGTGCTTAGGCAGCAGATCAACGTGATTCCAAAACCTTGCACAGAAACCTTTTGGGTCTGGTGAAATAAAGACTCTCTTTGTTCCTGCCATGATTGACTCGCTGCTGCAGAGTAGGTGACATGTTTTGCCTACCAAGCATGTTTTCTAAGCAGAGTTTATATAAAGTTCATGGAACATTAAAACAGATAGCCTCTTCTCTACTAATAAAATCCTCTTTATTATATTATTGGAAACAAAGTTAATACAGAATTGCTTTTCAGGTTTGTGATGGGCCTTCTGGAATGAAGTCATTGGATTACAGTTTTCTTGTGCTGGTTTGGATTGATGAAGCTGGTTTATTCCCTTTTCCATAGACATTTGGACACTGATAAAACTTCATCACAATCCTTTCTTCAAAGTTTCGGATCACTTGATGGTGACAGTGCACATGGTCTGCATTCACTGCAACATGTGGAGGGCCCCTAGAGTGTGAAAGTGTGTTTAAGTATTTGTCACTGAGTTTTTCTGGTTCCAAACACTGCTTTTAACAGGGGAAAAGGCATTTGAGATCTGCTGGATTCCTTTATTCTTCTTTTTTAATTTGAACTGATTCTCTTTCCAGTGCACTGGCCTAGTGGCCTCAGAGCCTTACCTGAAGCTCTGAGATGTGTTTTATCCTTTTCCTATTCCCTATCAAAGTCAAACACCATGTTTTGATTTTATTTTATTGGCTCCTCCAGTTTCTGTCTCCATGTCTGCTGTGGAAGAATTTAGTCCTGCTTGAATCCAGTCAAGTGTCCAGATCTTGCTGGTGGTTTTGATGGTTCGAGCACTTGAAAAGCAAAGATGTCTCATTGAAACTTAAAAAACTTAAAGCAGGTTGTGAAAATAAAGATGATGTGCAGAAGGAGAGGAAAACTTTGCCAGGTTGTAGCTCCTGGATCAGGGAGAGCTGTAGGAAGCTTTGGATGGCTCTGGGGGAAGCAGACTCTGCCCTGTCTCCATGTGCTGATGGATCAGGGACCAAAACCTCTCTTGAGTTTGAGATTTTTGTGATCAGTGGCTTGATTTGACTATAGAGTTTTGTATCTCTGAGGTGGAGATAAAACTGTGCAGCAGCTCAGTGTTTCCATAGTGTTTTGCTCAACCTGCTGTAGAACATTTTCATTCATAAATAGATTTCAGGTTATGTAGGTGATTCCTACCCCACTACCCCTTTGCTTTCAGGTCACTAAAAAACATTCTTTGAAACCATTTAGCAGTCTCAGAAGTGTTTCTACAACAATAAGTGTCTGTGAAGGGATAGTGAATGGAACTGAAGGACACACATACAGATCTGTGCAGAGGAATACTTGTAAATGATGTAATAACCTCGGAATTCTTTGTCCCAAGTTATGCAAGAAGGAGAACCTGGTTCCCTTGGTACTGGTACTGCAGGTGCCCTGCAGGAATGAGGGTGTACCTTGCTGTGTCCTGCTTTTTGCCTTTGTCGCAATCGTGTCTTCATCTCCTGTGACTGATGCTGCCATGTCGTGTTTTACACCCTCAGCACTGGCAATGTCACACTGCACCTTGCTCTCAGAGAGGTCCTGAGATGCTTGGGGGGAGGAGAAGACCGATCTGATCTCCAGCTTACGGTGTGCCAGCAGATAATGCTGTGGCCTAGGAGGGGTTTGGGAATCAGATAAGGGGTCAGTGGTTGTTATCTCTGACATTGTGCTGGAAGAAAAGGGCACTGAAATGCATCCTGTTTCCAGCAGCCATCAGTGTGGTGGCAGTAGGGCCCTACACATCTGCTTCTCCCTTAAACATCCCTGCCAAGTGCTCCTGGCACTGGGAAGGGATCCTTCCCCAGCGTGTGGCCAGCAGGAGCAGCTCTGTGTTTGCAGGCACCCACCTGGGGACAGGAGGGAAAACACCACAGCTTGGGGATACTCTCTTGTGCTGCTGAAGGGCTAAAATCACCAAGGAATTCGAATTATCGCTGGAGAAAAGAAGGATAAGATGTGTCCATGTTTTGGGCAGTTAGGATGTTACCACAGATGAGAACCCACAAGCAAATCCAGGCACTGGGGAGGTTGAAAAGCTCCCTCTGTCATTTCTCCAACACCTTTAAATCCACCCAGCTCAGCACCAGTGTTTTGATGTCTGGCTGTTGCTTTGATGAAGGTATGGGAACGTGGAATTCCAAACAGGGCATTACTGGTTTGCATGTACAACTGCTTGTTTGCTTTCTAGTACACATTTCTTTGTAAAATCTCTATCTTGGCCCTGGTTTGGGATTACTTAAGCAGAAATCACTTTTTTCTGTCACATTTTTAGCATTTTTTTTTCCTTTGGAGAGGGAATAGTCCAAGATTACACTGTGGAAGGCACATTGGATTTATTGATGTATCTTGAGTTTTAAAACAAATTCATATTTTTCCATTGTGATTGCTGCTAAGGAATGTATTTGGTTTTAATTTAAAACTGATCCCATACTTGGAATGATCTGCATGGTGTCAGTCAGGCACTGGAGAGGTTTCAGTACCTTGTCACCCCTGCCTGAGCCTGTTGGACTCCTTGGAGATGAGGGATATGGGTGCTGAAAATTTGTTTGTGCACTTGAGTCTGTGATAAAGCAGGATCTGCATCAGCTTGGAAATCACTGGGGGAAAGCTTGGATTCTCCTGAAAATCAAAAAGGCAAGAATGTCTGGGATCTACAGAAAAGTGGTTGTCTTTCTGCTATGTGAGATTTGTATTATTATTAAATACAATATATAGCATCATCAGACCTAGGAAAATAGGGATTTTTGTCCTTAAACGAAGGTTTTTCTGGCTGCTGTGGCTGCCTGTTCTAAATTTTCCAGTGACTTTCACAAAATAAGTACTTTGATTAATTTATCCATCTGTTCTTGTATGGATATATGAGACTTCTAAGGCCATTTTTTTCTCTGCCCTTTCCACATACATGGACACATTGACTTTGCTAATAATTCACTGTATTGTCTTACCAGTTTCAAGACTGTCAGAGCTTGTAGTGTAAAGTCTTTGTTTTTCTCAGCAGTAATTATTCTGTGTATTTCTCACTGCTGAGATATGTTAGTGTGTTTTTCTTCAATTAGTTGATAACTTCTGAAGTAAGGTCTTTTCCTGTTGGAGGAGTCCAACCCGTGTGCTTTGCCTTGTGTGAAAAAGTCAAAATTGGACTGCTTGGTTTGCACCTCCCTCTTTCTGCACATTGATGAATTGTTTCTTATCTCTGTGCCCCCTTGCCCTGGGAGAGGTACCTATGAATTACCATATCTGCAGCTCAGTGCTTTGCATCTTAAGCTAAATCACTTAATCTTGGTCACAAGTACAAGAACGATTGGCTGAAGTGACTGCTGCCTTCTGGGATGAAAAAATGATGAGCACTGGAATGCAAGTTCTTTAGTGTGTGATGTGGACCCAGGTTCAGGCTGCAGTTGTGTTGCTGTCCTTAACTCTGTTTGGGGACATTCCAGCCAGTGCAAGCAGTGCAGTGGCAGGGAGGTCCCTGGGGATCTCTAGGGCAGTTTGTGCCGAGGAATACAGAACTCTGTGGAGCTGGTGTTTGGCTCTAAGTCAAGCAGGTATTGATCTTGTTTAAGTCTAAAATGTTATGAATGCAATGGAGAAAAAAGAAACCATCCCACAGAAAATACTGTTTATCTACTGCTGACTGGCATGGAAGTGAAATGGCCTTAAGACTTGGGTATGCAAAACTCTCAAGTGGTTTCTCTGGCAGAAAATTAGATTTATAGAGTTGTGTTTTAATTTGGTGTTTCAAAAATGGTTTGGCTTCTGATTCAACTATTTGGGAGTCCAAGGAGCATTTGTACCTTTGGAAATGTGAATGGGTGGGCTTGAGCTTAAGTTGTAATTTGTCCTTTCTTAAGTATGAACAGCTCAGTTTGATACTAGGGATTACTATTCGTGTCACTGTATATTTACAATTTAATTCTAGCACTCCCTATAAAAACACTTGTGATAATGTAAACCTTCTTCATCCAGAAGAGGTACTCAGGTGTTTTGAAGACTGTTGAGGTTTTTTCCTGATTTTCTGCAGCTGTTTATTCCTTGCATTCCTTAAACACAGGTATCTGAACTTTTCTCCCCTGACACCTTTTGCCTTTAAGTTATCAAATGTGTACTAAGTCCTTAAAAAAAAAAAAAAGGTGCTTTGAGGTCATGTGGATAATGATTGTATCTAAATCATGCATTAGGAAAAATTGAGAAAATAAAGGTACACAGTTGCTCTAGGAAGGTACAGTCTGTATTATCTAGAGTCAGAGTAGAAAAACCCGTTCTAAGAGGCTGAGGATATTAAACCTTTAGGAACCAAGTAATGCACAAGACCATGCTTGTAGCTCTGGCCTGGTGATCTATAAATGCTTCTCAAATGTACAGCGTAAAAACTATGGTTATTTTTTGGAAGACACTTCTACTTTCATTTTATAGGTGTCCTTTAAATAAAGTATAATTTTTTAATGGTTTGGGGGTTTTTTAATCATGGCCTTCTTGGCCACTTGGTATTTAGAAGAATGATTAATTAGGGGGATTTATTTTTGTTGTTCTGCAGCGGATATAATTTCTACAGTAGAATTTAACCATTCTGGAGAGTTGTTAGCAACAGGAGACAAAGGAGGGAGAGTTGTCATCTTTCAACAGGAGCAGGAGGTGAGTGCTGTCTAATTACATTGTTCTTTCTATTCCCTTTTTAAAGGAGCATGTTTTTATAAAACCCCTTACACGAAGTGCATGCCTGTGTGATAAGTGATTACAATACTGAAATTTAATGAACTTTGTGATAGAAGTTATTTTAAACACTCTTTGGTTGTGGTATAAAGAATGTTGAAAGGGAAGACCAAAAGGGATAGGACACAAAAGACCCTTGAGGGAGCTGAAGTTGGTTCTTGTACAGTGACTCTTCGGGCTGTGATGATGATCCCAGTGTAACTGGGGATATTAAAATTTGCCCTTTAGTAAGTGTGTGACTGTGACCTCAGATGTCCTTTTCCACAACCACAGAATCCCCATAGCAGAGGTATCTTTTCTCCCTTTACCCTTGTGTTTTGGTCTCTTGGCTCCAGCTCTCTGTCATTGGGCAGCTGAGCTGCAGTGCCTGATTTTAACTGAGGCTGGAAGTTGGAAGTTGTTGTGGTTATAATGTATTTCCAGGAGAGGGGGTTTCAGGGAGATGTCACCTCACTGCCTAGAGATGCCACTGTTAGTTTGGTGTAGTTTTTCCTTCAATTTCCATTGTAAAACTCCCAAAGCTTGGGATTTCTGGTTCCCTGAGCAGAGGGCTGATCTGTGGGCAAGGCACCGTCCCTGTGCCAGCAGCTCCTCTCGGTCAGTGGGGACATCTAGTGGGGCTGTGTGGCACCAGCTCTTGGAGTTTTTTGTGGCTTTTTATTGTTTTCCTTTTATTTCTTTATTACTTTTAATTCTTGAGTTGTAGCTTGATGCTTTTAAGAATCCTCTTGTGTAGCTTAAAGTTGCAGCAGTTCCTTGCCTGCTTTCAGGTGAGCTGTATTTCAATGACTCCTTGGTTTTTGGAGCATAATCCAAGCTCACATCCTTAGGAGCTGGGATCCAGGGCTAGGAAGAACAGCCGGGTTGTCAGATGAAATTCCACAGAATTGGTTTTGGCATTTTTTTTACTTCTCTTTGTTTAGGGAATGATTTGTGTTTATGGACTTACTTCCTTGATGCACTGGTAGTTGGTTGTTCCAACAAACTGTCTAGAGCAGATTTTATATGTGAAAGTGTATAAAATAGAAGTGTATATAAGATTTTATATGTGAAAGTGTATAAAATAGAAGTGTATGTAAGATTTTATATGTGAAAGTGTATAAAATAGAAGTGTATGTAAGATTTTATATGTGAAAGTGTATAAAATAGAAGTGTATATAAGATTTTATATGTGAAAGTGTATAAAATAGAAGTGTATATAAGATTTTATATGTGAAAGTGTATAAAATAGAAGTGTATGTAAGATTTTATATGTGAAAGTGTATAAAATAGAAGTGTATATAAGATTTTATATGTGAAAGTGTATAAAATAGAAGTGTATATAAGATTTTATATGTGAAAGTGTATAAAATAGAAGTGTATATAAGATTTTATATGTGAAAGTGTATAAAATAGAAGTGTTCTGTTTGGAATTCTGTGCCTCTTTCTGCCACACTGCACTGGAGAGCTTTGCAGACCACGCCTGCAGGAAGAGAAACACTGACAAGGGCTGTGTGAAGAGCTGTGCAAACCTGTGTGGCTTCACCCACTGCCAAACTGCTGCCACCTCCGGGCTGGAATGTGGCAGCCAGTGACATCAGCTCAGTGCCAGGCAGGAAGTGAATCCTGCATCTCACAGAAACTGAGGAGGAATTTGCGTAGGCACGGTGCAATTACCTAAATTGGAATTTAACATCAGGCGCTTGGGCCAACACCTCTCCTTGTTTGGAATTTTTTGTTTTCCTTTGAGCACCATGAGACTGAGAGTTTAAATTTAGATTTTATCCCAGGGATGGATTTCACATATTACTGGGTTTATGTATTATTCTGGTCCTGTAAGGTTTTACTAGAATACACACATAGGATATTTAAGCCTCAGTCGTTATGGTTAGTCTGGAATTGAAGGAAAGTTCCCTGGATTTCCTAAGGCATTTCCTACACCACAATAGATTTCCTTTCCAAGTTGTTCCATGCAGGGACCCAGCTTCAGTTGTTAGTTCTGACTGAGGCTTAGAACAAAGTCCCTTCCATTCTCCAGGGTGGGAAAAGCAGTGTAAGGGACAGGTGTGGTACAGAATTCTGGTGCCAAATGTGATTTCTAAGCGTTTTGCCCCATTATCCCTTCCCTGCCCCCAGCTTATTTTAAAGGACAAGAATTCCTGCCAGCTCTCAGGGTACGAAGCACGAGAAAATGATGCAAAGAATGTGACAAATGTGGGCCAGCAAGGGTTGTGTCAGATGTGTTTTAGTGAGCTACTGAGGGATTAAATGAGCCCGTGGACATGAGACAAAGTCCCCAGCCAGGAACATATCACAGCAAAGGCATCTGATGGTGCAATCTCTGGAGTTGGTGGCACAGGAATAAATCACAAAATTCAGCTTGAAACCACTACAGGTGAATGTGGGGAGTACTACATCAGAATGGATCCAATTTTCTGCACCCAGTGGATGAAATTCAAGGTTCAGTCCATGCAGTGCAATATTTTGGTGCCTAAGACACAGCTTTTGGAAAGAGGAATTGTGTCATTTTTCAGTTTTGTAAAACCAGTTTTACACCTGGTCAGGTAACTGCAGGGGTGACTCTAATGCCAGAGCAGAGGTGATGAGCTTTCCTCCTCTCTAGAAAGAGAAAGAAAAAGCTGCTTAAGCAGTTCAGAAGCTCTCAGAGGACTTGGAGATTATAAACCAGAATAGTGGAGCTGCTGGTATAAATTTAGAGGTGCCATGTGGGATTTCCATAGTGTGCCTGGAAAGCTGAATGTACTCACAGAGTAGATTTGCCATTTGTGTGTTTGTGTTGCAGGGGAAGAAATATTCCCTTTAAACAGCAAAGATGGAAAAATTGAGGATGAAAGAAGTTGTAGTTTGTTTTTGTTGGGTTTTCTTTTTAATAGGTAAAATATTTGTTTGTTCAGCTGCTCAGCATTAACATGAAAACTTGTTGGAGATGTTACTCACATTCTGTGGAGAGTTTCTGGAAACTTAAACTGCTGCATGAACTGTCTCTTCTCTGATGTTTTTCTTAGCCAAAATAGTGGAAACTTTAATAAATTTCTTGCCACAGAGATGATGCTCATCTTATTTGGTTGACAGGATCATGAAAATCAAGTAGGTTGTACCCAAATGTACATTGTATACATGTCTTGATCATTTAATTCTCTTTTTAGAACAAAACCCAGTCTCACAGTAGGGGAGAATACAATGTTTACAGTACCTTTCAAAGCCATGAACCAGAGTTTGACTACTTGAAAAGTTTAGAAATTGAAGAGAAGATCAACAAAATTAGGTGGTTACCCCAGAAAAATGCTGCTCAGTTTTTATTGTCTACAAATGGTAAGTATTTTCCACCATAACATGTTATTATGTAGGTTTGTTATTAGGATTTGGTCTAATCCTCTGCAGAAGGCTGGAATCAAGCAGGGTTTAACTGCAAGGATCGGGGGATGTGGTTCTGCCTTCCCTGGGCACAGGTGTCCCCAGCACAGGGTGGGGTATTTGGGATTTAGTTGCTTTACAGCCCCTGTGTACAGCTCATGTGAGACCTTCATGTGTGTGAGTCCCTGTGTCAGAGCTTACATTAATCATTGATAGCAGTCCCTGTCCTGACTGAAACTTGCTCTAACTCTTAGAAAAAGAACAAACTGTGGAGGAGGTTTTTTAATGCTTTTTGTCTTGTTTTCCCCAAGCAGCATTTTTGTCTTTTTTGGTGCACGTGGGCGGCCTTGTCTTGTTTGAAGGCATCAGCAGTGATGACTGGTGTCTCTCCACAGCTCTCATTTTAACCTGTGGTTGTTTCATTGCAGATAAAACAATAAAGTTATGGAAAATCAGTGAAAGGGACAAAAGACCCGAGGGTTATAATTTAAAGGAGGAGGATGGACGGTATAGGGATCCTACTACAGTTACAACACTACGGGTGAGTAGCTCACGATCTGCTAATTCCTGCTCTCCCAGCCCATGGCTCCAGGAGGAACCACCCCACCACATCATTAACTTCATCTTTCCTGTGATGGCCCTTGGCAGAAATACTGACTTGGAAGATATTTCATCCAGCTTGGGATGCTGAAGGACTGTGCTGAGCAGCGCTGATGTCTGTGGTAGGCTGGGATCTCACTCTTGCCCTGCTCTGTGTGTTGCAGGTGCCAGTGTTCAGGCCTATGGACCTCATGGTGGAAGCCAGCCCACGAAGGATATTTGCCAATGCCCACACGTATCACATCAACTCCATCTCCATCAATAGCGACTATGAAACGTACCTGTCTGCAGACGACCTGCGGATCAACCTGTGGCACCTAGAAATCACTGACAGAAGTTTTAGTATCCTTTTGCCATTGTTCTGTGGGATGGGAACAGGAAAACTGCTGGGTTTTAGTTCCTTTCATGAGAAGTGTTTAGTATATATACAGAGAATTCATCTCCACTAATCCTGGTTATTTCTCCCTGGTAATTGTAGGGGCTTTTACTTCTGGAGAAGGAATGGTTTGGTTTGGAAGGGACATTAAAGCTCATCCAGGTGGGCAGGAGCAGGTTGCTCCAACCTGGCCTTGGACACTTCCAGGGATGGAGCAGCCACACCTGTGGGAAGTTTTTATTACAAAATATCATTTTATAACATAGCAGTATAATTAGAATTTAAGCAAAATAAAGTTTTATATGAAATACTTGGGATATAATTTGTAGTATAGAATTAATTACTACTGGAGTGTGGAGCAAAACGGAAGCAGGTGTTTGCTGCTGTAAGAATTATCCTGAAACCAATTCAGAATGTGATGTTACCACCTTGCTTTGTAGAAAAATTGGGTGGCTTGATTTTAACTCTTACCTGGGTTGTGCCTGGGTCCCACAAGCCTGAAGTAGCATTTCTGAAAGCATCTAAAACTGAAAAATACCTTGGGAAAAACCCATTTCGCTGAAGGCAATTCCTTAAAGAGCTGCTGCAGATATTGTAGATATCAAGCCTGCCAACATGGAGGAGCTGACAGAGGTGATCACAGCTGCAGAGTTCCACCCCAACAGCTGCAGCACGTTTGTCTACAGCAGCAGCAAAGGCACAATTCGCCTGTGTGACATGAGGGCATCAGCCCTCTGTGACAGACATTCAAAGTGTGAGTGCTGCAGTTTAACGTCTCCCTGTGCCAGAGGACATTTGCTGTTAGAGTATATCAAACACTGAATGGTCTGTGTGGATTTGTGCAGAATTCCTGTAGTATATTGAGTAGATCTAAAGCCTAAAATCTAAATAAATCTTATGTTTTCCTGGAGTAAAAGTAGTGAGTAAAATGAGTAGCAGCTTCTGTTTGGACACCAGGAATGGCTTTTTGCAGACTTCAGGTGATTAAAGGGCATTTGGTCTGTACTTGGTGATGGAAATCTGGTGCATGTGTGAATCAAGACTTCACATATTACTGAATAATTCATTTATTAAGAAGCCAACCTTGGCTTGCTACAACAATAGAGGGTATGGCAACTGTATTACAAATGTTTCTTCTTAAAAGTTATTTTATATAACACAGAGTAACACAAGGTAGAAAGCTTATTGAGACAATGTTAAAGTAATTCAGGTGTATCTTGTATCAAAGAGACGCAAACTGACCTCTTGAAATGCCTGTCTTATTTTCTGGCAGTGTTTGAAGAACCAGAAGATCCTAGCAACAGATCATTTTTCTCTGAAATCATCTCTTCCATATCTGATGTCAAATTTAGCCACAGTGGTCGATATATGATGACTAGAGATTATCTGTCAGTGAAGATCTGGGATTTAAATATGGAAAATAGACCTGTGGAAACATACCAGGTATTGGGTGAAAATCATGTGGGCTGGAAATTAAAAACCATGACAGGGCCTGAATCTTACTGATAGTCTTGATGTGGCAGTTACAGTTTTGTCTCTAGATTCAGGTAGAGCATCCCTGAGGTTTGGGGATTCCACACTCCTGCTGAAAGGCTGTGCTGTTTGCAGGGTGGTCACAGAACCCAAACCCATGTTTGGGGCTGAAAAAGCCTCACTCTTACCCAGTGGGAATTTGGGATGTGGAGAGGCAATCTCCAGCCATGAGACTGTGACAAGTCTTTGGCTTTCTTTATGTTCTGTGCTATATCCTGAAGAAAACGGGGTGAAACATTTCCTTTTTCATAAAATGTTTTTAGCTGCCACTGAAAATTGCTGTTTTCATTATAAGAAAGAGCTCTTGTGAACAGTCTCAGGTTCCTTGCTTTTGGAACAGTCTGGGAAGGCTGTTTTACAGGTATGAGTCTATGGCCCACTCAATTTTTCTGATCCCTCTTTTCCAGGTGCATGAATACCTCAGGAGTAAACTCTGCTCACTGTATGAGAATGATTGCATTTTTGACAAGTTTGAGTGCTGTTGGAATGGATCAGACAGGCAAGTGGAATTCTTATCCCTGTGCACTTCAAATCTTTCCAAAATATTCTTAAAATGGGCAGTGGACCTCAAACACCTGGATTTGGACAATGCAGTAGTACTTCAGTAGACTGTAACATGTGCATTATTAACTGTAAGAATCTGTACCAGACCTCTAGGGGAACCCATGGGAAAACCTTCCAGGAATGTTCTTTTTACAGTAATTTACCATGGTAGTGACCTGCCAATAGCACCACTTAGGCCAGCTCTTGCTTCTGTGCTAATCATGCCATTAGCTGCTTATTTGTGGCATTTAAAGCAGCTCATTGGTTCCTTGTCAGAACTGTCAGACGTGGTGCGCTTTATTTATTTTTTTAAATCTGGCATCTATCTGCCCAAATATTTTTTGAGGCAAAGGAAGGACAGGGAAACTTGTAAGTCTGTTTTTCTTACTGAACAGCTGATGCAGAATCAGGGGCTATAAGGGATTTTCACAAACTAGATGTGCTGCTTAGTACCTAAATTTGCACACCCTGTGTGTCACTAAAAATCCGACGTATTGGCTCTCTCCCGTGTGTGTGTGTGAAAAGCAAATTAAATAATGGCATTTGAGGTGCTTTGATAATAAAATACCTCAGAGGGCCCAGGGAAGGTAAAAGGGTATTTTTGGGAGGTTTTAAATTTATAAAACCTGCTTCCCTTTAGCTGTAGCAGGTGTGGGTGATGCCACCTCCCTTCCATGTGCGCGATCTCATTGAGACCCTCCTTGAGACCCTCTGGCTTGCTAAAAGGAGAAGGCATTCCTAACTGACATCTTCCTTCCTTCCCCCTCTGTGCAGCATTGTCATGACAGGGTCTTACAACAACTTCTTCAGGATGTTTGACAGAAACACAAAGCGAGACATCACCTTGGAGGCGTCCCGGGAGAACAACAAACCGCGCACGGTGCTGAAGCCGCGGAAGGTGTGCGCCAGTGGCAAGAGAAAGAAGGACGAGATCAGTGTCGACAGCTTAGACTTCAACAAGAAGATCCTGCACACAGCCTGGCACCCCAAGGAGAACATCATTGCTGTAGCTACCACAAACAACTTGTATATATTTCAAGACAAGATGAATTAGGGTTGGCATTCCTAACTGAAGAGTCACTTCCTGCATAGTTGAAATAGTTGAATCTAGCATTTGTACCTGTAACAAAAGCAAGTGAGAGGTCCATTATGGCACCCCTTTCCAGTGTTTAAAAATGTGCCATATGACAACACACTTTTATAGCTCCATGGAGAAGGCTCTGTGGCTCTGTTGTCTCCGTACCTGCTAGCCATTTAGGTGAGGATAGGGCACTTTTTAATTTAAATGACTACTTGCACCATCTTGCCTAATGGACTAGACTGGACTGTCTCAACATCGGTTTACTCCACTTTTTATGCCTTCCATTGTGATGACGTCAGACACAGGGAAAGCCTTCAATCATGCTATGGGATTTGTGTAACCTCATTACTGTATCATTCGTGGCCCCCTTTTTTTATTAAATACAGCTCATTCTTGCTGTGGCTTGTAGCATTCCTCCTCCTTCTGGCCTCCTGGACTCCCCCTTCCCCCTCGTCCCCCCTCCACCTCGCCTTGGTGGTGGTGTATGGAAAAAAAATAAACAAAATAAAGCACATAAAATGGGTCCGTTTGGGGTCAGTGGTAAAGGGGGTCTGTGTTGCAACAAGTGTTTTAATAAACAGTTGACTGTAATCACTCCTTGCCATGTCTGGCACCAAAAAAAAAGAGAAAATAAGGAAAAAAACAAACTACTGAATAAAAGTGACAAAGAATGGAGAATCTGTTTTCTTTTTTTTTTAATCTACCTCTTTATACAAATACTCTGTGTTTTACCTTAGATGCATGAAAATAAAATTATGTTTTTTGTAATGATTTTAACCAGTATTAATTATTTTTCATGGGAATGAAGAGAGGGAGGGATTTCACAGGTACCTGCATTCATTCCTGAGTAATCTGGGCACCAGCCAGTGTATGACCACTTCCATCTCTGCACCACAACTGCTGTCAGGTTTTGATCTGAGCAGCCACTTCCTGTGCCCTTGAATGCTCCTCTTTTTAACCTGTTGCTTTAATCAGAAAGGGAATAGAATCTTCAGGTTTTAAATTCCATTTTTTGGGACTGATGTCTTAATGTTTAGTTTCATCCTGGTTTCTTCAATGCCTTGTTTTAGGATAAAATACCTTTAATGCCTTGTTTAGAGCACCAAGTCCCCTGTGGCTTTGTGAGAAATTGTCCAAGCTCCTGTGTGGTGTTCTGTAGTACAAGCCAGCACCATGGTTCCATAGCTAATGACTGCACTGCATTCTGCTGCTCTATTTTCTGTATTTATTGCTAACTGGAAATGTAGTTTAACCATGCAAATGTTTTCTTCTGGCTTTTGGCTTTGCAAAGTTCCTGCACTTATAGAAATGTTCACTGGTGCAAGGAGCCAAACATGTGGAGTACAGAAGCTGCATGAAATAAGTGTTCATAGTGATGTGAGAGATTTCAACTCCTCAGCACATAAGGCTTATCCAAAGATTAACTAGATATTGATGCTTTATAAGGCTCATGAGTTTTTACTTCCAGTATTTTTGCTGATTGTGCTTTTAGGTTTTGTTCCTCCTTCATGGAAATGTTCAGTAAAGTTTGAATTCATGGTGAATTTACCTTGACTGGGAGAATTTTTGCTTTTGAGTTACCTGTATTTAATTATTTCTGTGGCTTAGAGGTAGTTATTAAAATGACATTATGATTTGATCAACTGAGATACTATTTCTGCTGTAAAATTTTGGCTGGGTTAGAGGTTATTAACAAGACTACTATTGCAATCACTCTTCAGTTTTTTTAAGTCCTTCTGCAGTGATGTGAAAATGTAAAAATTCTAATATTTATTAATCCAGTTCTCTTAAATACAGTATTTGTCTTGTACCATGCATGTGTGACCATGAGCCTTTGTAAGGATTTTACCTTTTTTTTCACCTGTTAGCCTTGTAAAACAAATGAATTGCCCCAGGAACAGCAGCTGTTTTCCAGTGGGTGAATAAACAAGTGGGCCCTACTCCTATTTAGTAGCATGTGACTAATTTTACTCCAGCAACCAGACCTTCCAACAGTTGGAGAAACAACTCGTTGAGTAACATTAATCACATGTGTAGCTGTTTCCAGGGCCAAAGCTTATATTCTTTATCTTCCTGTGAGGGCACTGAGGTGATTAGATGCTTTTGCTGTGGAGCTGGTACAATCATGTTCTGTGAAGGTGTAGGTTTAAGGGTGCTGGATTGGGAAGATGAGGGCCATGGTATTGAGGCTGCTGTTCCTGTGCCACCCAGAGCCCCAGGGATGCACTGAAGGTGCTCAGCACAGCCCCACGTGGAGCTGAGCAGGTGAGGATGGCACAGAGTGACCGGGTGCAGTCACCCAGAGCAATACTCCAGTACAGCTTCCTCTGGCACCACAGCTGGGCCTGCTGGGATGGGTTAAAGCTCACCTTGGAAAGGGTTTGGGTTTGCTGGTAATGGTGATCCTTGAGATGTCATTCATCTGAGGTTTAACTTGTCCTCACCAAACCCAGCTCCTGCCTGCGCTGTCACACTATCCATTAGAGAATTCTCTAAGCACACTGTCCACTGATACATGCTGTAAATCATATATTTTATTAATAAAAGTACACAGAGAATATACTTTGTCAGGATGCTTTTTATGCTCTTTCCTGCCCCTGTCCTTTTCTGTGTTTGCAGGTATTTTTGAATGAGCGGCCTCTTCCCTATGCCTGGGGAACTGTGTCCCCGTTCCTGCCCTAGGCAGGCTGGTACTGGTCACTGCCTTCAGCTGCTCCAGTCACACAGCATCCTCAGTGCCCAGTAAAACCAGTGCAAATCTGCAATTCCCAGTCCCTGAATGCCAGACTAAACACGGGGAAGGCATTCTCCTCCCTGCATCTTGTCTTTATGCCACTGATGGTACTGAAATGCCACCAAGCACCACTCAGGTCGTTTGTATCTACAATGTGACAGCAGCAGTGTCACTCGTGCCACCGGTTACTGTTCAGAGCGAGGTGTTTATCCAGCTGACACAATGCCCAGGTGCAGGAGAGCCCTGTGCCTCAAGTCCTTTGTCACTTGCCTGCTAGGATGTGGCTGCTGCGTGGAAAACACGCTGGATATGCAGCAGCACTTGCTCCCCTACTGCTCTGTTCAGGGAGGACAGGATCATTTATTGCTTAACTGCAGATCCTTTTATTATCAGCCTGATTGGAAAAAGCTCAGGTGGTGCTGACAAGCAAAAATCTGTGGGATTTCCCCTCCTGTAGAGAGGCTATGGATGATGGAATACCAATTTTAATAGAGATTTTTATTGTCATCCTCTTAGGCACAGCAGAGCTGGGAAGCAATTTCCTGTGTGCTGCTCTTCCCCTCGGGCTGTAGAGGTGTAAAACATCCTGGCTCCCATCAAACACTCCTTTTATTGAATAAAAGGTGCCTCCTTTTGCCCTTTCCCATGGAATTGGCTCTTGTAAAGGGAAGGACTTGGATCGAGGTGTGCTGGGAGTGAGGCTGCTGTGTATTGACTGTGGCTGTCTGGAGCTGTTTGTTTGCCTGCAGCAAACATCTTATTTAACTTGGTTTGGGCTTGTAAAGATGAGCGGTGGACTAAAACCAATGTTTGTTTCACAGCTGCGAGAATAAAAACTGTGAATTCGATTTCTCTACACAGTGAATTTTACCCTCCAATCTTAACAGTCTCAACCTTTGCAAAGAGGAAAACAGCCCTGGCTGGTTTTAACAACGCTTTTCTGAGCCAGGGCTCTCCACTAGGAGGCAAACGTTACCGTAAAGAGGTGCAGGCTTCGGAACCGCGAGCGGTCGCGGCGAGGTGTGGTCACTGTCCCTCGAAGTCACCTCCGGAATCAACAGCGATCAGTTGTTGCTAAATATGAAACACTATAAAAGCGTTTCCAGGGTGGATTAGTGCAGTACAAAGAGTTCAGCCGAGGCGTGCAGGGCGAAGAGCCCTTGTGCGGGGAGGATGCTGGGTGTGTCCAGCTCAGGAAAGGGCACTTTTTCAGCTTTGGGGAACTGAAATACTAAACAAACAAAATAAAAATAATCATGGCATGTTTTAGACTTGAGAATCGTGCAATGTTTTGGGTTGGAAAGGACCTTAAATCCCATCCAGTGCCATCCCCTACCAGGGGCAGGGACACTTTTCACTGTCCCAGGGTGCTCCAAGCCCCATCCAACGTGGTCCTGGCCACTTCCAGGGATCCAGGGGCAGACAGAGCTCTCCTTCTGTACTTGTTTCAAGCATTTAGAATACCTTGGAACCATGAGATGATCCCAGCAGGATTATCTTGGCACAGGTCTTGTTACCTGTTTGATTTCAATTGACTTAAAGGTTTTGTTTTTTTTCCTGGAAGAAAAACCTTTGTATTGCACTCCAGTACAAAAATCTTTTCCCAGGAATCTGTGGCCACTGTTTCTCTTCTATTAATATGTGGTTTTGCGTCCATCCAACGCTACCATTGTCACAGCATTTTCCATCCGAGGACTCAAATTACAAACATTAATTACATCATTCAAGTGCCTCAAGGAACCTGTGGAGTGGTTTGAGCACAGGGCTGAAAGTCAGGCCTTGTGAATGCTATTTCTGGCTCTGCATTGACTCACTCTATAATCTTGATCAATTTATTTCTGACTCAGAAATTTTAATAGTCCCACTTGACTGATAAATATTAATGCCACAAGTGTTGTGGCAAATGCTTCCTGAATGAGGGTGGTGACAAATGCTCATGCTAGCCTGTGATTTGAGGGTTGCAAAGTAGGGTTAGGTTACCTAGGCAGGTTTTTTATTCAAAATCACAAGTAGCTCATTGTTCTGATTTCAATCTCAAATGTTTCTTCAGCCCCTCCACCTGTAAACAGATGTTTTATCAAATTAATTCAATTGCCGCTTTCTTTTTACTACTAATGTAGCTAATTCTCTCCCAGTGCTATCCCAGAGCCATCCAGATGTTCCACAGGGTCAGATATTTGGTACAGTCATGCAAGGCCTGCAGTCAAATTCAGGAGAAGTGTTGGTGTTATAAAAGGCAGATTTCAAACCTCCAACATTAGTGTAGATGAAGACAAAAAATACTTACAACAGCTATAGGATGATTGTGACACTTGTGCATACAAGCTTTTTCTCTAGCTAAAAAAAGCTGACACAGAAATAAGTGATTTTTTCACATTTGTAATGGGGAGAAAACAAAGAACACTACTGGAGTTGTGTCTGCGTGGCTTCACTCTGATAGTGTTGCTGTTACTGAACTCCTTCAGTGAGTAGAGTAATGAAAAAAACACAATTTATATTCTTGTGGCTCTTGATGAGAGGACTTTATGGTGTAAAAGGCTCCTTTACAACTTTTGGTAAGCAAAATGCTTATAAATATAGATAGGCATGTAAGAGACATGAGACTGAAGTCACAAAATTACATCAAAAAGAGTCTAGGCCTCCAAATAAATCTTGACATTGAAGTGATGTCAAAACAGAATGAAAAGAACGAGATGAAAAGCAGTCGGGGGCCGGGGGGGGCCCTTGTGGCTCTGCACAGCTCCTGCCAGGAGGGCACAGCCGGGGGGGCCGGGCTGTGCTCCAGGGAACAGGGACAGGAGCAGAGGGAACGGCCTCAGGCTGGGCCAGGGCAGGCTCAGGGTGGGCACTGCAGGAATTTCCCCATGGAAAGGGGGCTCAGGGCTTGGCACTGCCCCGGGAGGGTTGGAGTGCCCATCCCTGGAGGGGTCACTCAGAGGGGACAAGGTGGCGATCGGGCACTGCCCGGGCTCGGTGCTCTGGGAGGGCTCTCCCAGCCTGACGGGCCGTGTCACTCCCGGTCCCTGTGTCTCTCCCTATCCTTCTGTCACTCCCGGTCCCTGTGTCGCTCCCCCTCCCCGTGTCGCTCCCTATCCCCGAGTCGCTCCCGGTCCCTCTGTCACTCCCGGTCCCGGTCCCCGTGTCGCTCCCTGTCCCTGTATCGCTCCCTGTCCCTGTATCGCTCCCTTTCCCCGCGTCCCCTCCCCGCTGCGCCGCTCCCGCTCCCTCAGCCCCCGCCCTGCGCACGCGCGGGACGTGCGCGGGCGCGGGTCGCGCCATGGAGGCAGAGGGCGGGAGCAGCGCGTGCCGCGCCTGCGCAGCGCGACGGGGCGGGGCGGGGCGGGGCGGCCGGGCCCGGAACGGAGTCCGGGTTTGTTGTTTTTGCCCCAGCGGCTCCTCAGTCGCCTCAGCCGCGCCGCTGTCGCCATGTCCAGCCCTCAGGAACAGCCGCAGCACAACAACAACAACAACCCGCCGGCGGACGGGACGCACGGCGAGCCCGGCCTCAACAGTGAGTGCGGCCGCGCGGGCGGGGAATGGCGCGGGGGGCCCTGAAGGGGCCGCGGGGGCCGCGACCCCCTGGCGCCGCTCCGGGCCGCCATTGGCGTAGGACGCGGCGCGCGAGCCGCCGGGGGCCAATGGCCGGGGCGGAGCGGGTATAAATGGCCTGGCGGGGACCGTGAGGGGCCGGCTGGCAGCGGGAGCGGCCGGGAGAGCCCGGGGGCCGCGCGGCACTACCGGGCTGGAGAAAACGGGCTCCGGGTGCCCTGAGAGTGCTGCGCCTGGCGGGACCCGACCCGCCTCCTTTCGCAGGGGGCTGAGGGCGATCGAGTCCCCCGAGGAACGGCCCGAGCTCGTTGCGTGGTTACACGGAGTTTACCCGAACAGCGACGATGGGATACAGCGGGGTAGGGGGAGGAGCGTGGCTGTGGGAATGAGTTTATTCAGTGGCTGAGTCAATAGCACTGACGTGAGCTATTTCCCTCTATATCCGGCATCTCTGTCAGCTGCTTTGCTGCATCCTTTTGTTCCTGGGATAACACTAGTAAGGCACATCATGTAGGCTCTGGTACTTACTTGGCCAATGCTTTCCCTTCGTTATAAACAGCTCCTTCGGTATGTCTTTTCATCTCTAAATTTTAAAGATAGAAGAGGTGAATAAATTGCATTAATGATTAACTGTAACCTCCGTGGCTTACGATGTAGTTTAGCTGACCACAAAATAAACTCGTTATTGTTGCTTTTCCATAACTCAATGGAAATTGTATGAAAGGAAGAATAAACTGTGTCCTTTTCATAACGCTGCTATTGTGATGTGGTAACACTCCATCGTGTGATAGTCGTGGCACCTTAAACAATGTTACCTGAGTCAATAATCTTGGCAAATTATTCAGGCCTGTTATACTTCAATAACAATTAGGCTGTTAAAGTTGTAACGTGCTGGGTGCCTGACTCGATGCTTACTTCAGAAATGGCCATATTTGATGTCTGTATAATTTATTTTTAATTTCTGGCAAGGTGGTAACTCTGGGACTCATTAATCTGCTGGTGATAGGGGTGACAAGAGCTGGGAGCTCTGTAAGCCAGGGGTGGATCTGCCCACGGGGCTCATGCTGCTCGTAGAGGCTCACCCAGCTCGGTGATTGCTGGAGGAGCTGAGCACGAGGTAGGAGAGGAAGTGTTTGACACTGTGCTCCAGCAACAAAACAAATGCACCCAGTCGGTTCCCCACAGACTCAGTGGTGCTTTTAGATGTTCAGCCCCTGCTCAATGCTTCGGTGAGAGAGGTGCCTTTTCTGCCATTCTCTCAGCTTCTCAGTGAACTTTTCAGGCTAATGAGCTGAGACACCTTTTCATGGTGTTCTGTGTGATATTTTTGTGCGTGTTTAGGGCCTTTTATTCAAAGATTCCCTTAGCACTTGGAAGGCAGAAGAGCTGGGAATAAAACTGGTAACCTGTGCTTTACTGGGTTCAAAGAGATAAAAAACCCAAGTTGCTTGCTTTGGGAATTCTAGATGCTTCCTATATTTTAATTATTATAAAGCTCTGTTACATATTGACAAAAAAAGATCCCACCTTAGGCAAGAGCCCATCTAGTTCTGTCATGGAAAATCTGCTTAATAATTACCATTGTGGGAGTCTGGTTGACTTTCTTTTCCTTTCCCTCTTCTTTTTTTTTTTTTTGTTGTTAATGTTGTACTTCATTGTAAAAGTGATATTTATTAGTTAATTCAGGTTGATCATGTCTCAGACTACTTGAGAGCAACTGAGTTGGTAGTAGCTTGGAGTATTTTTATATCTATAAAATGTGTACAGGTATTTAATTAATATATTGCCTTTGATATCTCCACTTCATGTACTGAGCTGAAATCAGAGGGAATAAACAAAAAGAGACCAGTCTTCCCAACAGGTTTAACCCCTGCTGTTTAAACAGTTCACCAAGTCATGGAAAAACATAGAATTGAAGTCGGTGTATATAAATTCATAGTGAAATAATTAACTATAGAGCAAAGCCAAAATTCAAACAATTTTGGAGAAAAATACCATTGACGTGAACAATTGTTTGTGGTTTTTTTTCTCCAAAGAGTGTGTGTTACGTGATTTGTGAGGGAGGAGGTGCTGCCACATTTCTTAATTGTATTACTCTTAATTCTACCGCTCTTCATTCTGCCACATTTCCTATTTTACTGTCAAGTAGAAATATGTGAAAGTAAAAGTTCTCAGGCAGGTGATTAATGTACAAAAAAGCTCGGGGCAAGCCCCATTCTCTGTTATTTGGGCAGTTTATTCTCCAATACATTCCTGTCCATCTCTTTAAAGAAACAGAGATTTATGTCCCTCTAATCAGTCTTGGAACCCTGGGATGTTCCCTGCTCCCTGTCCCGAAGCGGTTGTGAGTGCTGGTGGGAGTGGGCAGCGTGCATGAGCTTGATGGCAGATTATGCTTCCTTAATGTATTTTGAGTCATTCCCGGTGAGGTCAGCTGGGAACGTGCTGCTCCTCATGTCAACTCCTACTCAGCTCCCAGGGACTCTTTACTCACAGGAAAATCTGGGATTTCTTCTTACTACGGCCCCAGTGTGTTTTAGATAAACACAGAATTTGTCAGCCCGAGGTGAATGAGTAAAAACTTTATTTGTGACAGTGGATTTAGAGCTGTGTGTCAGAGTAAGGAGATCTGATCACCATCCTCTGGGTGTTCTAGTGTCAGAGGAACACATCCCATCATGCTTTTGTCCTCTGCTGATTTTTTTGATCCTAGATGCTTTGCAGATCCTGATTTTTCCAATAGCCAAAAGTGGTTTTTGGGGAATATAAAGCTCTTTTACCTGACTTTTGACCACTTGCTAATTGCATTTGCCACCTGCTTTTTTGCAGGTGTGGTCTCTTGTGCAAGGCAGAACAACCTTTCTGATGAAGCTCTTAGAGTTTGGCCATTTTATTTAGGAATTGAGACACCAGCAATCATCAGCAATCTGGAATGACACAGGCTCTGTCTGATGCTGACTGAGCAAAGCTGCCTCTTCCCAGTTAACACCTGCTTGTCTGAAAAGCCTCATGTGCTGTGCTGAGCAGGTGCCTGTGCACTCCCAAAATTCCCTGTTTGTGAATCCAGCCTGGGGAGACCAGGCTGGGAACCACCAGAGCATGATCATGATGCTTCCATGGACATCACTGTCATGGCATCGTGAATAATTGGTGCTAAAGGAGAACTCTTCATCAAGTTAAGTTGGAAACAGGCTCATTATTAAACATCCCTTCCTGTGTCACTGATGGAGCTCCCAGAGACAAAACCATGCTACAAAAAATAAGTGCAGGCACTCCCAGGTGCATTTCAGAAATCAAAAATCAGTGTTAAAATGTTGGACTTGTACAAATAATGCTCAAAATGTTGTATTTGTAGCTTCAGGCTTGCTTTTCTTACTTGGATATTTTTACATCCTGGGGGAAGATGTCCAAACTTTTAAAAATAGTTAACCAAATACAAAAAGAACCCTGAAAGCTCCTACCTTCAGGTGGAATAAACTAAATTACAGAGGAGTTGTGGTGACATGTATCTCTACATGTCACCAGTTGAAACATATCACTAAAGAATGTATCAGAACATACACTCTCATATTTGGTTAATCTGCGCATAAAATAGAAGTGAAATACATTTTAAAATAAAAATCCTCTCTTTATCTACATTGGTTGTGAACTTTTTAGCAGGCTGCTCTTGTCATGTAGAGTACACTCTTGCTCTTTGTTGGATCTTAGTGCATTGGTAAAACTACCAAACAATGGGGGGAAAACAGTAAATTGGAGCTTTATGAGAGATGTTTGTGCCAGGCCAAAGCAAGCTGAAGGAGACCTGAGAATGGCAGGCTGCCTTATGTATAGAAAAATTGGGGATTGATCCAAGGCCTTTGGAAGTAAAGGAAAGGAGAATATAAAGCTGCACAGGAGGCAGTTTTGTAGTAGGGGCATAGGAATGAAAATTCTGTTTGAGAAAGGAATGTAGAACAGGATGAGATGTAATGGGGCGATGTGTAGTTCACAAAGTGCAGAGAGATGTGGCTGATTAAAGTATTAATAGTTGGGGAGAAAGGAGACATCTTATTGACCAGCTCCAGAGTTAGGGAGCAGCAGCAGCACAGCTTTTAGGGGTGTCTGTGCTGGTGAAAGAAGAAGAAGAATCCTGTGGCTGTTGTCTCTGTCCCGTGTTTCTGAGCGCTCTCAGGTCAGTGTTGTTATCTGAGCCCAGCATGCTGGTGTTTGCCTCTGGGTGCAGTTGATAAACTGAAGGTGTGTGCAGGGCTGGGGTGTCCATGGTGTGACGTGTGGCTGCCCTACAGGTTCCTGGGTGGAGCTGCAGATGAACGGCAACGGCAACAGCAACGACAACAGCAACGGCAAGAACGGGGGCCTGGAGCACGTGCCATCCTCCTCCTCCATCCACAACGGAGACATGGAGAAAATCCTCCTGGATGCACAGCACGAGTCAGGACAGAGCAGTTCAAGAGGTAGTTCCCACTGTGACAGGTAAAGGAGTGTTGGCTACTCTGCTGTGATTTATGGCCCATTTTGTCCTGTGGATGGGTAGAGCTTTTTGTCAGGGACAAGTCTGTTGTGCTCCAGTATTTGGAATAGCTGCTGGCTCGTGGTAACTGTGTGATGCTTCCACTTGTAATGATACAAAACCATGTAATTCACAGTACTGGTAGTGTTCTCTACAAGAATAAAGGGAATTGCATCTTTTCTGTAGCAGCTGAACTTTTGGGCAGTGCTTTCTTTGCTCTAGGGAGCAACTGTGAACTCTGTCGAGAAAGGTAGGATTATAAATTCTAAAAAAATTGAAACGGCAGGGGGGTTGGGAAGACTTTGTAGTGCTGGTATTTGGGATCTGAAGGGTGGTGCAGTCTGTAACTCAGCTGAATAATGTCCAAAAGTACATGAGGAAATAATTCAGCTGAGATTTACCTACACTGATGATTCTTTAGTTGACAAAATGACATTATTATATCAATTTTTCTTTAGCCCGTCACCTCAAGATGATGGACAGATAACTTTTGATGTGGAAATGCACACAAGTAAAGACAGTAGTTCTCAGGTATTTTCTTCCTTAACTTTTAAAATATACATTTGTAAGTTATGGATATTTGATTTAGGCTTGAGGTGTAGAACATGCTCTTTGTGATGTCAAAAGACTTATATTCTCTATTAATTGAAATTTGACTTGGAGATTAATAGTGTTGGAGTGAGGGAAAAATGAGTCTCCATCTGTACAGTTGAGAATTGCTTCTTTCCTAGCAGTCATGTTACTGTGTAACCCTGCTGGCACTGGGTGTCAAAGCTGGGTTTAAAATGTTCATATTTCTGCACAAGATTTCAGGCTGCTCAGTGATTGCTGTGCAGACACTCACATGACAGTGAGTAATCTCCGTAACACAAACTGAGAGGAGACTAATGCTGAACTCTTAGTTTGATCATTTCATAAAATTTGCTGTCTTCAGCAGTATAAATAAAAAGCATTCCTGGAAGAATGAAACCTTGCATTTAATTTTGTCAAAGACCTGGGACTGTTGCAGTTCTGCCCTGAGAGCCAAAAGGGTCTGAATGAAGGTGTTGGTGAGCTCTGCATCTCACTTGTGACTGTGCTATTTGATTACCTCTGGGTTTGCTGTGGTTCCACTTAATGTTGTAAGTGGCTTATCTTATTTTAATAGGAGTCACTCAGGAGATTGGTTTAATACTAAGTAGGAGTTAAAGTCAGTGGTGTTCTCTACTCTTCCTAATTTATTTCTTTTCTTATATGGTAACATTTGCCTCTATTGATGTGAAGTTAAATCTTTATATACAGTTAGAGTGAGTGCTTGCTTTTGCCTCTTGCATCTGGGATTCACCCAGTAGAAGCTACTAAGTTGCAAGTGCTGTAAATTTTAAATTATTAATAACACCTTTAAAAAGTCAAAATACGGTTTTGAAACCATTTTATTTGACTTGCCATGCTTTTAGTCACGTTCTGTGGGCTTTAAATGGAATGCCATCAACCTAATGGTTTTTTCCATTTGTAAATATTTTTTGCACAGTTCTGGTTTATTACATTTAGGATTAAAATAATCGTTTGTTTTTGTTAGTTAAAAAAACAAATAGCTTGCAATAATGTGGAAATCCTGGCTACAGTAGTAGAATTTGTGGTTTCCTGACTTCTGCTGGCAAAATCAAATCTCTTTGAAATAATCAGCAGTCCAAGAACACTTACTCGTTTATCAGGTGCCACCATTTGGTGCTTATCATATTGCCACAGTTGTTGTCACTCTCAATTTAACACCCCGAGGAGCAGCTAATTGTGTGTTACAAGGCTCGTCCCCTTTGTGTTTCAGTCCGAAGAAGAAGCAGTAGAAGGAGAGAAAGAATTGGAAGTTTTGAAGAAAAGTGCAGACTGGGTGTCAGACTGGTCAAGTAGGCCTGAAAACATTCCTCCCAAGTGAGTTAAACTCCGTGTTTTTAATGAATATTGATATATTTTAATGAATAGATGAAGGAAAAGATTGTCACAGTCTCACAATCAAAATAAGTTCATCTTAGGAAGAGATTGATTTCTCTGTGGGGAGGCTAAAAAGGTCAAAACAATGAAGTATGAAAATCAAAATAGCAACAGAACGACTTGAAGGTAATACAAAGCCACAGCAAGCTGATTGCCAGGCTTCTTGATAAAATTATAATTAGTGGGAGAGCTGGGTACTTGGAGCTGGGATTCATGAGATTTAGTCTTGGCTTATTGAATGGAAGAGTGTTGAGCAAGTCTCCTAAATTCTCTGTACCTTTTTTTCTTTCTATGTAAAATATGTAATGTTCATCCACGGAAGGGGAAACCTTGAGATCCTTGAATGCAAAGCATTTTTATTAAAATAGAGGATGCTGTCTAAATCTGGCAGACTTCTGTATCTGTGTTTGGAACAAAAAATGAGGCCTCTTGCTAACAAATCACATCCTGAAATTCCCTCTCTCGGACCTACCTCTCTCTGCAGCTCCTGCTCCCTTTGTGTCTATTCTGTCTGTGTAAGTGGTCTCTGCACAATCCCTCCTCTTAATATCTTTGATTCCTTACTCTGTGTAAGGGATCTCGGGCTCTGATCTCTAGCTCTTTGTACTTAAAAAAAACCAAAACAAACGTTCCTACAGAGATCTGTGCATTTGTGTGCAAAAAAAAAAAAAAAAGGGAAAGAAACAAAAAAGTCTTGTTGAATTTTTCCCCCCTCCCCCTCTTCTTCCAGGGAATTCCATTTCAGACATCCTAAACGTTCAGTGTCTCTAAGTATGAGAAAAAGTGGAGCAATGAAAAAAGGTGGCATTTTCTCTGCAGAATTTCTTAAGGTTTTCATTCCATCTCTGTTCATATCTCATGTTTTGGCTCTGGGACTAGGGTAAGTATTAACCTAATTCTCACTTCAGCTTTTGCCTTTCCACTTTGCTTGAATGTCAGGTCCTGCTGAAAAGGACTTTTTCTGAGTAATGATTTTTGCTCATCACTCAGACTTGGTGTACTTTTACAAAAGCAGGAAAACGTTGCAGCAGTTAGAACTTTGCAGCCTTTAATGTGCTTTATTTCTAGAATAAATCAAGTTATATTGAATATGCATGGATGAGTTAGCAAATGACCTTTGCAATTGTAACATGTGCAATTTGATTATGTGCCTTCTATTTAAATGCTTCAGGTTATAAGGGGAAAATTAGAATAGATGGAAAATAACTTCTACTGACCAATATGAAACTACACCGTACAAATAATGATGCTGAGGTGGTGTGTGTGGCACAAACCCTGTAATTTCCAGTTTAATGCTGCATTGTGGTGTTACTGAAAGTCAAAGTTTGAGTACTTAGAGAAAGAGATGAAAAATTGGATGTGTCCTGCAAGATCAGCTGTGTCTCTGCTCAGCAGTGTTTTCCTTGCCTGTGTAATCCAACATAATCTCTCACTTTGCCTAAATCCCTACCTTCTGTTTATCCACCCTAAATTCTGGGATGAGGCAAAGGCATGGACTCAAAACACGGTTTTATTTAGCTTTGTGTTTGGTTTAGTGGATGTAGTTTAAGTGTCTCTTTAAATTCTTCTAAACTTTGAAATAAATGAGGATAGAATATGTGAGGAAATACTGTGAAATATTTGTACTACAGCAGAATTGTGCATTTCTGCAATGATTCAAATCTTGCTTGTGGTCAGTGTTTGCATAGATCCTCAATGCTCAGTGTCTTAAAGCTCACCCCCCTCCCTAGAGGCAGCACTTGGTATGTTTTACCTCAGTTGTCTGGGAGAGTTGCTGTGTCAGGTACTCAAAACACAAAAGCTTTTGGATTGGGGTTTTCAGATGAGCTGGCACTGGAGGAAAACCCACTTTGGGTGAGTACTGAGAGCATGGATTCTTCCAGGCTAATGCAAAACCTCACTGGAAGTAGTTTCATAGAAGAGAAGTGAAGTCTGTGGATGGATCTCAGACTTGAGAGAGGGATTAGCGCAGCTGGGTGTGTGGGGACTGTGGGAAAGCAGGGAATATTCCTGTGCAATCTGTTATCCTTATACTTTTTATTTCAGCATCTACATTGGGAAACGCCTGACCACACCTTCAGCCAGCACTTACTGAACCCATGGAGTGCAAACCTGGACCCCATGTGACCTGTGAAGGTGTTACTGTCTCATTTAGTACATTTGACTTGAGACCATTTTAAGCATGACCCTGACTTCACCCTTTCCTTCCATATCCAGGTTTTTGCTAACTCTGGAATTCAGTATTGTGTTGGAACTCTGTTGAGGTGTTTGGCTATCCACATTCTTTCCCTCTCTCCCATTCCCCTGCCTCTTGGCCTGCAAGACACGTCAGAGTTGCTGGATGGAGTTTACAACTGTCTCTATGTTGCAAGGGCTTCTCTCAATGCAAAATGCCACCAGCAAGTTTAATTTTATCAGTGATGCTGTTGCCTCCTTAGTGCAACCTGACTTCAGTTGCAGTTGTGCATGATCTAAGTGTTGACTGCATGGTGGTGATAAAACAGTCTCTTTGGAAGGAAATTACTGATTGAAGTGGGAAAGAGTTTTTCTTTTGTAAAAAAGAAGCTGGTTGTGGAATAAACTGAGAAATCACTGGCAATAAAGATCCAGTTTAAATCAGCTCTCGGGGGGAATTTACTCGGCCCCTTGCATTGGGTAACATATACACCATTTGAATTGCAGGAGGCAAAGACTGCATAAATTTTAAAGTAGGATAACTAAATCCATCAGCATATTTTAATACTAGGTAATTGTTGTAATCTTGTCTTTTCTATGAAGTCAGCTCCTTATTCCTTGTAGGAAAACCTGTCTGATACCTAGGAAATATTAGAAAAATTGCATTGTTTGCATGCGAAGAAGCTTTTTTTTCTTTACCTGTTTTCTTAAGGGAAAATTTTCAGTATGAAATTTTCCTTTTCACAGTAGTTCTAAATTAAGGAAAAACCCAGCAGCTGTAGTGTAGGTAGGCTCTGTGTAAAAGGAAATTATTCTGTTTGTGGTGGACCCATTTACATCTCTGAAGATCCAGCAATTTCAGCAGGAAAAGCGTTTGGCTAATCCTTAAGGGGGACAATCTTGCAGGTGCATAAAGGTTCACAAGTTGTAAAAGCTCTGAAATGTCTTCTGCAAATGAATTTTCAATATTCTTCTCTCTCATTGTTTACTGTACAATCTCCTTTTTGGGGATACTTGGAACCTGAAAGTCACTTGTGATGTCTCATGTTAGGGTAGATTTCTTACTGATGCTGTTGAACTTTTATCTTAGGGAACATTAAGCCTTGTCCTCCTTCAGTGACACTTCTTTTCAAAATGTGAAGCTTTAGTACCAAATTGTTACAAAGCATTGGGACAGGCTTGTCCCTAAATATATTTTATTGGATTTCAGAACATGTAGCATGAACTCTGAAGGATAGAATACTCCTTTTATATATATATATATATATATATATATATGAATATATATATATATATATGGTATAGACTTTAATACTAAGTATTTAGGGAACCAATGCTAATTTTTAGACTAGCAAAAATCTCATTTAAATAAAAACTTTAGTTGGCTGACTTGTAGAAAATAAGAAAATCTAGTCAGCCATTTGGAGAAAACAGCTACCTATGATTGTTTGCTTGCATCAGACTTTATAAAGTTGATTATTTGATAGAGCAGTGATTGCATGAACCAGTTGATGCATAGAAGCTAAATCCCAGCTGAGATTTGGGTTAAAAAAACTTCAGTTAGCTCCCAGGAAGTGAAAAAGTTAAGTATGAATCCACTGCTAAACTGTATTTATTTTCATTCTCTACTTCTGAATACTGTCAGAGAATGCTTTCAGGGTGAGCAGCAAATCTGCTTGAGTAATCTGCTTTTTTTTCCTTTTAGTTGAGAATACCTAGTGGCACTTGAGCTGCCCACAAGTGCGGGTTTGTTTTGGGTGTGGATATTGGGTTTCACCCAGAGCTGGGGGCGGGCAGGGGAACTGGTGAAGGGTGTTTTAGAGAGCATCAAATACTTCATTTTACTGTGCTAAAATCTGAGGGGACAGGAGAAAGGCTGGACCACTTTCACTTCTAACACAGCACCTTGTTTTGTATGAAATTGGAGTAGTGGAAAAAGAGATTTTTACTTAGTAGGGAATACTTTTTAAAGAGGAAAACCCAGTAAATGACACCTTTCTAAATTAAAAGGTAATTCTTCAGAATGTCTGATAAATAACAGTGCTAACTTGTGGCTGGAGTATCAAGAGCACTAATGACACTTGGAGTAAAACCTGTGAAACCCAGAGCTGAGGAGTGCCCCGTGGTCACTGGAACACTGGCTGGGACACAATGCAGTATTTATTGAGACCCTATTCTAAGCTTTGGAGGAAAATCTGCAACTTCCACTTTTACAATGAACAGGAATAGAGTGTTGTATCATTCACAAAGGGGTTTCAGTTATTGAGAGTTGAAGTTTTGTTAAGATAAATGTTGTTTAAAAAGCTTTATACCTGTTTACAGTTTTGGAAAAGAAGTGTAGGCTTCATTTTTCTTACATTCAGTGAAAACTGGCCTAGACTTGTAAATAGGATCAAGAAAAAATGCATAAACTCGCACATTAAAGATGCAGGCTGACCTAACTGCAGCAAATGCATATTTACTTACTGTTTTCAAAAGTGAAAGCTGAAGATTGTTAGAAATTCAAATTTTTAATTGACATTTGTTGAAATATTGGAGTTAACTGAGCCAAAGTGATTATGCATTCTTCATAAATTAGTTAGCACTTTGTAACATTATATACAGTTTACATGTATAAGTTGTAGCTTATAAACATTTTGTGCCATTAAAGCTCTCACAAAACTGGTTGTCTGAAATTACTTCATGCTGCGCCTTTCTTTTGTCTTTCTTCTCTTTCCCTTTTTTTACAGGTCTGCTTTTTGAGATGTTTTATGGAACTGTTTTGTTCTGGGTGACACAAACATTTAAGCTGCTGTTTATAGACTGGAATAATTTTTTTGGAAGATTGCTTCGGTTTGTTTTTGTTTTGTTTTTTAGTGACATGGGATCATCCGCTTCATTTCCTGAAGCATTAATAAAAATACTCCCCTGGATGCCTTTGTGTACCTTCTCCAAGTCCTCCAGCACCTTGTCCAGGAAAAACTCTGGAAGGAAAATAATGTGGTGGCATATTAAATGTAAAGTAGAATTGCTGAGATTTTGTATGATTGATCAACTCTATTGTATTCCTTGTATTTCTCTTCTGTTTCCTCATTGGGTTTAATTTGCAGATTAAAGAGTAAGGGACATAAACCCTAATTGTTAATCTGCCTCCATGTTCTTGGTTCAAGAGCACAGGTTATTTCTGTTTATCCAGAGGAGAGTTGTTTATTCTAGGTGGAAATGGCGCCATTCTGATTCCTGGTACCACCCATTTTAGTTCTTTTCTATATTTTTAATCTGTAAATCCAGAACTTCATGTAAATGGGATTTTCTTTTTCCAGAGGAATAAGCAAAAGTTATAAATCCTACTTTCAGAAAGTTTCTCTCTCTGGGTCTCACAGTGAAACTTGGGCCTGAACTTTTGAATTGCTTCAAAACCTTTTTGGTTATAATGCAAGAATAAATACAAGATCATCTTGTATAAGGCAGCACTTTCTTTGCTCTGGGATTATTCTGGTGTAAATCACATTTTGATGGAGTTGAGGACTGTCTTCAAGTTTCTTTTCATTCTTGTCCAGGAATTTCAGTCTGGGAAAGTTCCTTTCTACCATGACCTGAGGGAATCTCCAGGTGCTCTGTGGTTGAGTTCAGTGGTGGGATGTTGAGTCTTCCTTACACTGGATTCAGGCTTCACTGTACACATGAGAAGCTTAGAATGTGAATTGTTTAATGGCAAAGTTCACTATAAAAACATTATTTACACTTTTGTGTGTATACATACCTGTAAAGTATGCATTTCACCATCTGAAAGTGAAGCCCTGATTCCCTGCAAGGAATCCTGATTCCCTGATTCCCTGATTCCCTGCAAGGATCTTTGCCTTGCGTTTGTGATTTATGAAGACTCCTTTGTGTTTTGGGCCTTGAAAACCAAAATAAACCACCAGGATTCCTGAACTATGCCCTGTAGTTCAACCAGCACTTCCAAAACAAAACAAAAACCTGGAGGTACTCCTGGAAAACCTCGCGCTGGATACAGCATCCCCATGAAAAAGAGAAAGCTCAATTAGTTTCCACTTCATTAGGTGCCTCTGTGCCCTGCCCAGCATGGGCTGAGCTGACTCAGCTGGGCTCTGCTCCCAGCACAGGCAGTGCAGTGCTGACATTAGGGGGAGAGCGAGGGGTGCTTTTCCAGGAAGGAGAGTAAACATGACTTAACCTTCTGAGCTGCTGCCAGAGAATTTAGAGTATGGAAACATGCATTTTTCTATTTTAAACTTTTTCCTAAAGCTTTTCTGATAAGACTGGGAAGTTTGTTTTGAGATTTTTTTTTTTTAGTGGTGCAGTTTGCGTAACTTGCCGTTTGTCAGCTGAAGACAAATCAGTGCATTTTAAGGCCAGAAAATGCTTTATTCTGGTGTTTATAAAAAAGAAAGAGAATAGTCCTACAGCTGTTGAAGTTCTTGCAGTGTATTAAGGTGTATAATTTAGGTTACAAAAGGACACATCCTTGCAAAGCTGGCAGTGTGTGGAGTTGTGCAGAACCTCCACCTTGAGCTGTTCCAGTCTTTAACTTCTACCTTACTTTGAAATTTAAATTTCAGCCCCTGGATCCTAGAATGCCTTTTTATGGTAGATCAAGGAGCCTCTGACTCTCAAGTGCACTTTCCTGTGTCTTCTAAGTAAGCGTTTCAATTAAAAACTCTCTTTTAAGACCAATCTTCTCACAGCCTTTTACTTCTGGCATGTAACCTGCATCTAAATACAAGGTGGGAGACTGTCAATTATCAACAGGAAGAACTTCATTTGCAAAATTTTGAGTGAAGCATGTTTCTTGCCTCTCATTTCCTTATGAAAAATAGTAATTCCTCATTTAATTCAACAGTGCTACGTGAGCTTATGAGCTAACAAGGTGCAAACAGTGCATGGTGCAATGTCAGACACAAACTGCACCCCTGGTTCTTCCAGCTCATTCTCTGGGCAGGAGCAGGCAGGGTCCTTGTCCCCAGGTGCTGGGAGGAGCTTTGTGGGACCATTCTCATTTTGCAGCTGGAACAACAAAAATACCTCCTCTGCACTTTGCTGCTGGTTAAAATCCTCTTCTGCTTTTGCATTATTCCCATTACTCACTGTGAAGGTCATTGATGGGATGTTCTCATCCTGCTTTGCTGCATTCCTGTGCTCTCCCAGGCTCTGAAGACATCCATTTCCTCGTGTTTTCACACTGCTTCTCCATTCTGCTCAAACACCTCAAGCCTCTTTGAGTCCACAGCTCTGTCAGGGGGAGTTTGATGACTGAGACAAAACATTGCCCTGTTTTGTGTGTGTTTCCTGGTTCCATGAGCCCTACAGTTCCATCAGGTAGGAATGGGGATGCTGGGAGAGCTCCAGGTCTTGCACGCTGTTACTTCATGGTTGATTTGTGTAACTGGAGCTGGCACAACCTAGGATGGGGGTGTTCAGGGGCCACTGCTGTGTTTTCACCTCCAAGGAAGGAGGATGTAAAGGAAATTTACAGTTTCATCAGGACCTGCAGTGCCAGGACAGGGACTAATGGGTCCAGACTGAAAGAAGGGAAACAAGTGAGATATACAGAGAAATTCTTCCCTGTGAGAGTGGGGAAGCCCTGGCACAGGTTGCTGAAAGAAGCTGTAGCTGCCCCATCCCTGTGAGTGTCCAAGGTCAGGTTGGATATGCTTGGAGCACCCTGGGATAGTGGAAGATGTCCCTGCCCATGGCTGGGGGTGGAATGGGATGGTCCTTAACATCCCTCCCAACCCAAACCATTCCAGGATTCTGTGAAGTGGTCTGTCATGTTTATAGGTAAGAGTGGGATGCACACTAAATCAGTATTCAGCTCCAAATTTGGAACTATTCTGGATTTTTCTGTCTGAGAATTCCTCCTGAAGGCCTAGAAAATGCTTTGTGACCAGTGTTTACTCCCAGTGGTGCTGGATAAGATAGAATTCTTCTCAGTGCAGTTTCCTACAGATGGGAGGTCAGAAGGAGCTGCAGACTCTGCCCTGCTGGGCTGTGCTGTCTGTGCTGCCCAGGCCTGGCACGGTCAGAGCATTTCTGCTCCTGGGCTCATCGAGACAGCTCCAATTACAGGATTCTTTGTAAAAATACAGCTGCTTTTATAAATACTGCTAAGATGGGAACAGAGTTCCTGTCAGAGTCAGAAATGGATACACAGAGCTGGATTTTTCAGCTTCATCTTTGCAAAGTCAGAATTAAAGCCTTGTAGTGTGTGAGGGCTGGCCAGAGCTGAAGCAGTGCTCAGATATTTTTTGCAAAGAATGGCACATAAAAATCTCTTTGTACTTGCAAGACTTTTAGGTGCTGCAAGTTAGTTGGGTTTGAAGTTGTGTGCCTGGAGTACAACAGTCTCCTTTAGGATTCTCCCAGGGAGCCTGGCTGCTCACCTCTCACATGAGAAGGCTGCAGCACTACCGGGAGACAGCCCAGACTTGCTCCCACAATGTGCCAATTGTCATTTCATTTCAGAGTGAGAAGCAGCAGACAATGACAGCTGCTGCTTTAAGAGCACTGTCTGACAGGTAGAAGAGATCTCTGGGGTTTCAACAAATTTCTTTAATAGCTTCAGCTCATAAACAGCTTTATGTGCCCGTTTCCTGGTAGACAGCTGCTGCAGCGAGGATCTCTGGTGTAAGCAGGGCGTTCTTGCAAGCACTGCAGTTTGCCCCAGTCTGATGCTGGGCTTTGGGTGCTAAAAATTAGGTCCTGTACAGTTAAGTTCCCAGGTATCCAGGGAAAGGCAGAGCACAGAATCACTGAGGCTGGAAAAGCCCTCCAAGAGTATCAAGTCCAAGCTGTGCCCGATCCACACCGTGTCCCCAGCCCAGAGCACTGAGTGCCACATCCAGGCCTTCCTGGGACACCTCCGGGGCTGGGGGCTCCAAACCTGCCTGGGCAGCCCCTGCCAAGGCCTGACCATCCTTTCCAGGAGGAAATTCCTGCTGCTGTCCAACCTGACCCTCCCCTGCTGCAGCTCAAGGCTATTGAGCCCCACCTTTAAATTCTCTGCTGTCTTTTCACAGCGTTGCAGGCCTGGCTGGGCTCTCTGGCTGGAGCTGAATTGCTTTTACCGCATTTGGGATAGAAACCCAAAGTCTGTTGGCTGCATTGTCATAACAACGAGTTAAAAGCACCAGTGACTAGGAGGAGGAAGGTTCTTCCTCCCACTGAAATCCCTGAACAGAAGGGATTTCCCTGCTCCCCAGCAGCAGCAGGAAGCTGTGATGTGAATCATTTCCTGCAGTCTGATGCTCAGACCCGCGTGTTTGCTGTGCAGAGTTCTTCTGCCGCGGCTGTGCGGATGTACGAGCACTCACGCTGGAGTGGCGAGGGGAGAGAGGGGAGGAGTGGCAAGATAAGCATCGACGAAACAGGATTGAGTCTTTCCCGTGTGGAACATTCTCCTATAGGCTCCTGTAGTAGGTGAGAGGGACGGCAGCGAGAGAGCCCTCCCCAATTGGCTGCTCCTGCGGTGGCACCATCGGTGATGTCACCCTGGCAGCCTCCACACCAGACTCTCTTTGGGGGCTTTTCTTTCCCGGCAGAACGGTCTGAGAGAGAAAAAGAGAAAAGAGTGATGCTCAAAGTGCTGCCTTCTGTCCCCTTCTGTGAGAGCCGCTGATAAATCCCCAGCGCTCCTCCCAGCAGTGCAGTCGGAGCGAAGTTAATGTGAAATTAGCGGAGGGGGTGTTAATTAGATTTCAGCGCTTGTGCACGAGAGTTTCGGGTTTGTGAGGAGCGGGCGGAGAGCTGCCGGAAATCCTTGTGCTGCTGAGTGCATGAGGAAGGGAGATGCAGTGGCACGGGGAGGATTGGGTCAGTTGGGAGCATTCGGGAATCGATAATAGGATAAATGTAAGAAAATAAGAGAAAAGGCAGAAAAGAAAAGATTTCCTCCCAGCCCGTGTCTGCCAGAACTCTCTGACTGGGATTTGTGATTCTGAATGCTTGAAACATGGGAACATGTGTTTTTTGTCCCAAAACACTTGTATGTTGTTGCTGCTGTACGCACCTAGCTGAGCATCACATTTGCATAATTTGTATAATTGGCACAGCCACTGCCAGCCAAAACCACACAGGCTGCACAACTTCCCCTTTCTCTTTCCAGTTTATTTTGCTCTCTACTCCTTTCTGCTGAATTTGATCTTCTCCAAGTGTTCAGGATTTTATTTTTTAATTGGGCTAGAAATAGGAATTGTGTGTTTGTTTTCCAGGATGAGTACTTGAAGCAGCAGGTGCCTTTATGCCACTGATTTGATACTGGCTGTAGGAAAGTCTTTGTGACTCAGTCCTCTGTAAAATGGAAATATTAACGTGCTGTGGAAAGATGTTAATGACCTTAGTTAAAAGCAAAGGATTTCTATAATCCTTTCATGAAATGATCCCAAATACCAAGGATATTTTTTCCAAATTCTCAGCCAGTGTAGATAATTTTAGTGTCAGCCAATTGCATGCTAATGTGTGCTCTCTGACCTGTTCTGGTGTAATTTGTTTTGGATTATATTCTATGTCTGTCTTAGTTTATAAAACCAGATTTAATGACCCATGAAGCAATTACTGAATTTATATTCCTATAGAAGAATATTCCTATGAGACTCATATTTGTGTGGAGTTCCATGATTTCTGATGGGCTGGTTTTCTGGGCCGTATCTTACAGCGATAATGAGGTGATGGTCTTTAGTCTTAAATTACTGAACTGGATGTGTCAGCATGCTGAGTCAGTGAGCATATTTTTAATCTCTGTTTTTGATAAAATTAGTATTTCACATTTATCTCTAGTACAACACTATGTTTATTCAGTGGGATCAGGCAACGGGAATGCTGCATGAGCTGTGCCATGAGGATCAGGATTTGAAAATCCATTGTGTCATGTCTGCAGTGAGTTGATACTGTGGAGTCTCACTGGAGAGCAGTTTGTCTGTGATATCAACTTGTTGGTGGGAACCAAACTGGGATTGTGCCAAATTCTGCTGCGCAGGGGAGGTGGAGCCTTGGACATCTCTGTGCATGGGGTGTGAGTGATTCCAAGTGGGATGAGTGATGCTGCCATGTTCTGATGCTTTCTCAGTGCACACACAGAGCCTGGTATAAAATCTGTCCCTCAACATTCTTGTCAACAAGGAAATGTACATTGTTTTCCAGGCAAAATCCCTTGGCCTTCCCAGGCCTCCCATGGAGAGCAATGAAAACCTTGCTGGTAAGCCCCACATGCTTTTATCACATGCAGCAGGGCAGTGCGCCAGAAACTCAGTGATGATCTCTGGAGGTCAGGCAGAGCCATTAGAATATGGGTTGGACAGGATAATTTAAACCTCCTGAAGGCTTTTCTCCAACACACCAGTAAATACCTTCATGTTTTGGCTTGAAGAGAAATGGGGCTTGATTAACATTCACATGCACTGGGCTGCTTTCTTCCTTAGAGCTTCCATTATATTCAACCAGCAGCTGCTTTTCCTTTTTCCTGAAGTGAGTTTCTATCGGTTTTTGGTCAACTTGTTAAAATCTGCCTAAATATTTGCTTTTCCCATCTCTGCCTGGATTTGCTGACATTCCCATCTCTGCCTGGATTTGCTGACAGCCTGGCACACCAGTTTTTGGATGGATGAGTTGCCTCATGCAGGAGAGCTGAACTTTCACATGTGTTGGCTGCTCTCTGTAGGCTGTGACATCACTGTGCTGTCAGAGGGGCTCCCTGTGACAATGTCCTCAAACTGGGTCACATACCAGGCTCCTCTAAGGGTCCTGAAGATGCAGTGGATGCTTTCCAGCATCAGCATCTGTCAGAAGACAACTGGTTTAAAGCACGAGGAAGGGAAGCTGAGGCTTCTGGACAGGCTGGGTTAGAGTCCCAGTAAGCCCAGTTTGTGCTACACCTCACCCTTCACTGGGAGTTGCAAATTCAGCAGCACCAAGCAAAGGCTTCATTCTGCAGGAGGTGTGTGTGAAATATCAGCAGCTGGACTGATAAGGGACATGGCTCAGGTTCCCTGTGCACAGTCTGTCCTTTGTGGAACCTGAGGGTGCCCAGGCCAGCTCTCTGCACCTCAGTCAGAGCCTGCTGAAGCACACAGCGAGCTCTCCTCCATCCCCTGTGACCTCCAGGGCTGCCATGGCCATGCAGAGCCTGGAGCGGGGCCAGGGGAGCTCCCACTGTCCTGGTGCAGGTGCTGGGGTGAGGGACAGAGCCGTGGAGGCTGAACTGGCAGCTGTTGTTCCTCCTGTGTCTGGTTTGTGCTCCGCAGTTCCAGCCTGGAGTAGGATTTGCTGGGTCTGGCACAGGGAGCTCCCAGGCCAGCTCTGCCTGCAGGTAGTCTCAAAATCATGGAATGTTCTCAGCTGGAAGGACCCACAGGGAGCATCGAGTCCAGTCCTGGCCCTGAACAGGCTCGGGGAACCAGGCCCTGCTGGTTCCCAACCCTACCAGTGCATCCCTAGCCAGCCCTAATCCAGGAATGGAGATTTTCTGCCCCAAGCACACATTTGCCTTTTGTTCCTGGAACCTCTACTCCCTAGCAACTGCTCACAGGGATTTTCCCCCACCCCATGTGTGTTCTGACAGATAATTAACCTTTCAGCAGCTCGATTAACCAGGAGCTGCTGCAGCCCTTCCTGATAATGCAGCAACTTCCCTGGAAAACCACACTTTCTCTCATCCCAGCTTGATTTTTAAAAGAAAACATCAATCAATCAACACTGATTCTTCATCATGTGACCTTTGTGTGTGTTGATTCTGGGTAACATGAAGAAAAGACAACATTTGGCTTGTGACTAGTGGCAATTTATTGTTTTTAAAAGCTTTTTTTTTTTTTTAATCACCTATAACTTGGGTAAAACTGACACTGTATTTTTTCAGAGCTGTGGAGATATTTTAGTGTTCCTATTTGGAATGTTTCAAGGGAAGTCTGCAATTCTAGTGGTGATTTTTTCCTTTTCCTGAGATGTGGGATACTTTGAGATAAAAGAACATTTCCCTCAATGCATAGACTATATTGTGTTTCACTTTGAGGGTAAAAACAAGGAGATTTGGCTCAAGATGAAGGGGCATAAAATGAGTAAAATCTATATCTCTTTGCATGGTTGTAGGAGGAAAGAAGAAGCTGTGATACACATTTGTAGCATTAGGCTCAGACAGGGAAATAAGAAATGGGATTTGGCCTAAGGATGCTTCTGTAAAGCATTTAATCACAGCAGCCCAGACGGCCTTGTGTGTTACTCATTAGGTCCTCGTTTTTCTAGCTGTATTTTTCCTCTATAAACTCTGTAGGGTGGGATAACACAGACTTTTAATAAGGCCATTTATACATAAATGGAATATAAAGTTTGTCATAGCTGTCTGTGCTGAGCTTTCGTCTCTTGCAGGGTGCTGGTAGATGCTTAAATATTCTGCCCTATGTTGCTTCTGCCTCCCTTTGATTTTCCCTGGCCAGGGGGCAATCACCCGAAGTGTTTGCATTGCCAAAGATCTTGCTGTTGCTTTCCCTGGGTTGCAGCTGTATTTATCCTCCCACCTCTGCCACTCCAAGCTTTGCTCCAAGAGGGATGTGGAGTCTCCTGGCTTTAACCAATGAGCAGCTTCTTGTGTTTGTGCTTTCCCAGGTGCTTTCCCAGCCTCAGCAGCATCTCCTAGCTCCTCAGAGTCCATTACTGCCCCGAGCTTGCCATGGGCTGTTCTTTCACTGGCTGACTGCTAAAATAGCTCTGCTTCAGAAAGGTCATTTTCCAAGAATTTAAAGGGAAAATTGCAGATATATTCTGATAGGTTAGAATCTGTTATGCCCTGGGTTTGGTGAGGGAGGTGAACTCCTTGAGGTGACTGTAGCAGAGCTGTTCCAGCCCTTGAGCTTCTCTGCTCTCAGTTTCAGCAGAGCAATCCAGGCTTTACCCCGCACCCCCTGCCTGAGGGTCTCTCAGGGCTTTAAAGTTCCTGCAGCTGAGCCCCCTCTTTAGTGGCTTCTTCTTCCCTCTGTCAGGGTCTCTGTCTGACAAATCATAGAATGGTTTAGGTTGGAAGAGACCTTAAAGATCATCCAGTGCCACCCCCTGCCATGGGCAGGGACACCTCCCACTATCCCAGGCTGCTCCAAGCCCCATCCAGCCTGGCCTTGGGCACTGCCAGGGATCCAGGGACAGCCACAGCTGCTCTGGGCACCCTGTGCCAGAGCCTCATCACCCTCACAGGGAGGAATTCCTTCCCAGTATCCCATCTAACCCTTCCCTCTGGCAGTTTGAAGCCATTCCTCCTTGTCCTGGCACTCCATCCCTGGTAAATTGTCTCTCTCCATTTTCTTGTCAGCCCCTTTAGGTACTGGAATGCCCCAGTTAGGTCACCCTGAAGCTTCTCTTCTCCAGGTTGGACAATCCCAATTCTCTCAACCTTTCCTCACAGCAAAGCTGCTCCATCCCTCCAATAGGAGGATGAGGAAACAAAGAAAAATTAAAAAGCAAAACCTTCTTCCTTCCCTGGATCACACCTCTGTTTCCTTGGCATGGCACATGTCTCTGTTCCCATGTGCCCAGAAATTGGATGCACAACCTGCTGGAGGCAGGCACACCAAGAATTTGGGCCTCTGTAAGACGTCTCAAGTTGGGAATCTTAATTGCTAAGCCCTTTTGAAGCCCTTGCTGTAAACACTTCAGGGTTTTTCCTGACAGGATGGGCATCTGGCCAGTGTATTTCTATTGTGCCCCCTCCCTTTAACATCAGGATCGTCAGGAGAGCCCTTCCTGACAGTGGTGGTGAGTGCTGGGCTGCTCTCAGCTGTTATTTCTAGGGTCAGCTGCCTGATTTGCTGATCCAGAAGTGCCAAGATAAACAAGCAGGCTGGCAGGAAGGTGCTGCCCTCCAGCTCTGCAGCTGGACTATCAGAGCCAGTATTTCCAAACGTCAGGGGGATCCACCCAGTCTGGAATGTGAGGCTGTTTGCTCTGGCTTGCTGCTCCCTGACCAGACTTGTGTCTGGGGCTGGGCTCCTCTCGAGTTTATCTGTGCTTAGGTGTTAATTCAGGGGTGAAGGATTATTTTGTTCAGAATCCAATGGAATTATCAAGACCTGAAGGTTTCAGAGCCTCCCTGTCTCCTGATGGGGCTGAGCTGACAGGACTGGTCCAGCTCAGAGTCTCTGCTCTGTGTCTGTGAGCAAGTGGAAGGAGGGCACTGCAGAATGACTCAGTCTGGATGAATTGTTCTGGCAGGGCCTGACCCTGATGTATTCAGGTTTATCCAGGCATAGCTGAATGAAATGGAATGGTCTGGAGTCCTATGATGATCTTTACCCAAATTACAGTGAGGTTTCTTTCGGTGGAAGTCTGATTATTTAAGTCCCTTCTATTCCTTTACTTTTTCCAAGGCTTATTCCCTTCCTTCTTCCCAAGTTTGAAGGTTGGAGGGCCATACAGGTGCTGTTTTATCTTTCCACAAAAAAAAAAAAAAAAAAAAAAAAAAAAAAAAAAAAAAAAAAAAAAAAAAAAAAAAAAAAAAAAAGAAGAAATCTGCTTGTTTTCATCATCCACAAAATTCCAGGCAAAACTCGTGTACCTTCAGCTATTCACTGTGGAGTTCAGTGGAGAGCATCAACCCCCAAAGTGTTTTGGAAATAAATATGTTGTGAGGTGTTTAGAAGCCTTGGGAAGATGATTTCAGAGGTTGCTTAGGATTTCTCCTTTTCTTTCTCCACTAGAAATGCAGGAACATTTGTCACTAAGGTGGAAGAAATCCTTCTTTCCTCACAGATAGGCTCCTGCAGGAGCATTAGTTCTTTTTTTTAGTTCTGCAGTAAAGGAAGATATTTCTTTCCTCAGCTGTGAGGAGTGAATAGTGAAGTATGGCTGTTTGCAGTAGTTCCTCTTTTGGGATGACTTCCAAGGGTTTTACTGCTGTGCTGCCACGAGAGAGGGGCAGCCTAAGCTAAAGAGGGAACATAAAAGGTCAGAAGCTTCAGTGGATTAAAATAGGAGGAGAAACTTTGCATCTGTCAAGTCAGCACAGCAGCAGGAGACAGTCTGAGGAAAGCACCGTGGGGACAGCAGACACTCCTAGAGCTCTGTCAGCAGTGGCTGTTCCATGAACTGGGGCTAATGATGTTTTAAGGGGTGTGTTGGGAGCAGGCTCAGCCTGACTGTGGGGACTGTCACCCCCCATGCCATGGGTTTGCACTTCCCATGGAGAGTACAAACAGCTGCAATCAAAGTGTGAATATCAAACTGGTGGTAGCACAGAGAGCTCAGCAGGGCTTAGTTTTGGTGGAGAAGATATGTCCTCGGTTAGTGTAGATGAATAATTGTGGGGAGGCTCTGGCACAGGGTGCCCAGAGCAGCTGTGGCTGTCCCTGGATCCCTGGCAGTGCCCAAGGCCCGGTTGGATGGGGCTTGGAGCAGCCTGGGATAGTGGGAGGTGTCCCTGCCCATGGCAGGGGGTGGCACTGGATGATCTTTAAGGTCTCTTCCCACCCAAACAAGGCTGTGGTTCCAGGATAACTGCATTCTCCAGTGTGGTCCTGGCTGGAGACTTGAGAGCAGCTGAGCAAGGCACAAGTGGCAGCAAGGCCAAGTGTTTGTCCACACAGCAGGGACAAAGTGTGGCCAGCAGCCACGTTACTCCCCCAGAGGGGCCCCTCATTGTGTCCAGGACATCATGACAAAGGGAAGGTTTGTGATGCTGAGGAGGGTGGGGAAAGGACCCTGCCGCTGTGATAAGTGCGTAAGAGCGATCAAAAGCTGGCCCTTCTGGATAATTGATTCATTACTCTCATTTTATCAGGCAATGTATTAAGTAGGGTTCAGTGCACTAAAAACTCATTAACTGGGGCAATCAGGGACAAGCACAAGGAACACATGCAATTTGATTTTCCCAAGGGTTGCAAAATACCCTCACATACACACAAAACCCCTTTGAAGTCCCAAGGCATCCTATCCTGGAACCTGGAGGAGCAGCGCAGCTAAACTGCTCCACCTAGGCCTGGCTGCCCTGCAGAAGGCCTTGGGAATTATTGGGACTCCTACTCTGACATTGTGATGGTCACAAATAAAAGATGCTTGTAAAATTTGCTTTAAAGCTGTGGGAAGAGTTGGGAGTCCTCTCCACAGCCCCATGAAGAAGCAGGTGTTGTAGAGAGTCCAGAGGAGGAACCAGGATGATCAGAGGGGTGGAGCAGCTCTGCTGGAAGGAAAGGCTGGATTGTTCAGCCTGGAGAAAAGGTTTGGGTTGACCTCATTGTGGCCTTCCAGTGACTGAAGGAACCTAAAAGAAGATGGAGAGAGAATTTTCAAGGGCCTGGAGTGCCAGGACAAGAGGGAATGGCTTCCCACTGCCAGAGAGGAAGGCTAGAGGATCTTGGGAAGGAATTCCTCCCTGTGAGGTAGGGAGGGGCAGGGATGGAATTCCCAGAGAAGCTGTGGCTGCCCTTGGATCCTTGGAAGTGTCCAAGGCCAGGGACTTGGAGCATCCTGGGATAGTGGAAGGTGTCCTTGCCCATGGCAGGGGGTGGAATGGGTTGATCTCTTCTGTCCTTTCCAATCCAAACCATTCGGTAACTCCATGGTGTGAATGGACTCAAGTCCATAGCCCAGGTTTGGAATATATTTCTGCCAAACTTAATTTGGGTCAGAGGTTCTGACAGGGTCTGGGTAATACCAGAGTCCAATAACTCCCTAAGAAAGCCACCCTAATCCCCATCCTCCCAACTCATCTTCATGCCCAGCAGAGCACTGCCTGCTGCAGCACAGACCAAATGGGAGCTGGATCTCAAATCCTCTTGGCAAATCTTTGTCTGGCTTGTCAGGAATTGCAGTTGGCAGCCTGCTGTCAACCTTGAATATTCTGTAGAGACTGAGACCATTCCTGATGGAACTGATGAGCTGCAGGTTGTTTGAGTGTGCAGGGTGGCTCAGTGGGCTCTTCCCCCATTGACACCCGTGCTCTGCAGTGGAGAACCATTGACTTAATGCGGTGCTGAAAGGTAATTTGGCTGTTCAGGGTGCTGGATACAGCTCAGGAACAAGGGTAGAAAATGGTGTATATTTATAGGGCTCTCATCAAGATATATGAACTATAGAATGAAATGTTTTCCCAGAACAAAAGCTGAGTGTGAGAACTGCTGACAGATTGGAGCAGGGCCTGTGGTGGGGCATGGAGAGGCAGCAAAGATGGATGCAGCAATTATGATGAAGGCAAAATCTGCTGACAAATTGGCTGGTTCCCCTTTTTCCTTTCAGTCAGGAGTGACAAATGGTTTCATTTATATTACTTCCTACATTAAACAACACCATGGCCGAATGCCTGAAGATCCATCTATGAATGGATTTTAATGTGTTTTCTTTTGAGAGGTTCCCAGTGAATTTTGCCTTTGGTTCTAGTCTGTTAGGTCCCTGCAATGTGGTGTTTGCAACAAGGAAGGATTGCACTGCAATTAAAATTCCTTGTTCTTTTTCTTTCTCCTTACTGGAACTCCTGTGTGAGGAGTGGATTGTTTCTGTTTGGAAGATCCAATTAAGATTCAACACTGAAAGCCTTAGAGGTGGCCTTTACAACTCAATAGAGGTGGAGCAGGAGTGCTGCAGGATATCTTATTTGTTTCACATTCTTAAAGAATTTTCACTTGATATGACAATTAGAAATATAATAAACATAGATAGCAATAACCCTTTGGTTTACAGTGCTGAAAATGTTGCCTGTACTTTCCAAAAATGGGATTAACCAAATATAACTTGCTCTTACACAGAAGAATGCAGAGACTTTTCTCAGTAAATATTAACATTTTAGTTAGCTCTGATTCAATTCTCCCAGACAGTGTTGAAAATTTTAATCAGGTGTTATTTTTAACTGTAGCTACAGAAAATAGCTAATTTCTAGGAAAAGGAGGATAGTGAACAGAAATTGTGAGCACTGCTTTTGTTGGATTTGGCTGTGTCTTCTTCTTTGGATTTACCCACTGACACATCCAAGTTTTCTCAATGTGTCTCCTTATCAAAAGCAGCCCGTGATGGATCTCTGTGAGTAATTTTGGTCTGTGCTGTGTTGATGAGTGTTCAGCACCCTGAACCCACCCTGGTGTGAGTCCCCGTGCCAAACATCCCGCACCCCTTTCAGGAGATCTGCTTGTAACCCCAAAATCTGACAATCCCGAAAATCCTGCAGTTCTCCCTCTGTAAAATCAGCACAAAGGGATTTCTTTCCTCCCTTGCCTTCTTTGAACTGTGGAAATTTGGGCTTTGGGGCAGGGGCAGCCAAGGGCTGTGGGCCCAGGCAGCAGCAGTGATGCCCTAGTTTTAGTTCTGTCTCACCACTAATGGACAGCAGAGTTGTGTCAGCTCCAGCTCCTCGGGAGGGGGACATACGCTGAGCCTAGAGTGCTCTGAAACCTCCTTTGTGCCAAACTGATACAGCAGTGCATCCTCTGATGCTGGTTTTGTTGTTTCTGACGGGGATTTGTACAAGACTTCACAAATGGTGCACATCCAAGGACATTTCCCTCAGGTTTTTATTTATTTAATTGATTCATGTAAGTCCAGCTGTCTGAGAGCAGAACTTCCTCAGTAACACAGAAAACAGAACCAATCCAAGGTGAAGGCTGATTTCGGGAGAGGCTTGGCAATGGGTAACCAAGGCAACGTGGCCTGTTTAGAAATCAGTGCTTGCAGCAGCCCCCCATTTTGTGTGCAGAATGGTCAGCACTAAAAATTAGGGAAGACAAGGTGAGACATCTGAGGCAGACAAAATCATCAGGCAGGGTGTCAGTGGTGCTGTGTGGGAGCTGGACAAGCTGGGGATGGATGGTCATTGCTGGTGGAGTCATTGCTTCACAAGGGGTGAAAGAGTCTGGTTCTGCTAATCCAGAAATGAAAATAGAAATTGCAAGATTTTTGGGTAAAGTGGTCTCAGTCTGCTCTGTTTTTACACTGAGAATCTTTGGCAGAGCTCAGACAGCAACTGTTTATTAATAGAGGGGGAAATGTAGTCCAAAGCCTTCCCTGAATGGGAAAATTCCTCTGGGTCTGATTTGAATCGCTCAATTGGACATGGGGATAAACAGGAGGGAGACACAAGGAGTGTTCTAAGCCATTTCTGTATTCCCATCATCTGTTAAAAGCCCCGGGGGTAAACAGGTATTGTGGCTGCTTTAATTTACATTCACACTGTGATATTCTTTGGCTGATCATGTCTTTCTTTTCACTGAATATCCCTTCAGCATCTCTCCTGGTCAATACAGAAGCTGTGATTTTAGGCTTTTAGGGGATGATCTGTGGAGTAGGAAGATGATCTTGTATGGATGTATCTGAACCAGACCTTAGCTTTGGGCTTTCTTACAATTGCAGGGGGTTGCTCTCTGTCCCAGCCAGTCCTTCTGGATCAGCATTCCCCAGGGCTTTCCTGTGTTTATGTGGGGACAATCAGATCTCCTGGGAGATGGGCTCAGTTTTGCATTAGCACATATGGAAACTGTGGCCCCTGGAGATGAACCAACACTGCTGAATTCATTTCACACGAGCCCCATCCAGGTGCTGCTGAAGTTGTGTCAAACCCAGGCCCAGGGGCTGAGTCAGGGACCGAGTACAGCTCTGCAGGAACCTCAAGGCCAGGTTTGGAGGTGGTCCTGGACACCTGAGAATCCCTTGTCACACCTTTGTCACGCTGCTGGCCAGTGGGATAACATGCCAACACCAGCAGAGCTTTACCCTGCTGGAAGTGGATAAATCCACAACTGATAAACTGCCTGGAAAAAGGCATTGGAGGAGGGGTCTGTACCCATGGATGGTTTTATTGCTCAGTGCTTTTTGTCATATAAAGTGAGCCCAATCTTTCATTGTGCAGGAATGGGTGACTTTTTGGCTGCTTTAGTGCCTGGAGAGTGATGGGGTGGATGGTTGTGCTTTGTCTTTAGCTGGGCTTCATTTCAGTGAGGTTTAAGCTAAAATTCAGTGATCTACAGTGAGAATTGCATGGAGAGGGGGGTATGTTGGTGCAGTGGAGCTGATGGGAGTTCACACCCTGCAGGATGGGGACACAGAGCCCCGATGTCTGCAGGAGCTCTCTAGCCTCTGAGGAGCTGCATTCTGCTGCCATTGCTATAGTAACTTTCTGCCTCCTGATTTTGTTATGAATGGCAGTGGGAAGGCCTCCGTGCCGGCTCCAGCTGATGCCCTGCTGTTCTAAACATCCTCACAGCTCGCTTTCCTTTTTAACCCCTGAGTGCACAGCGCTTTTTAGCCGGGGGTTCCTTTGTGAGCTTGTGCTTTCTTCCTTTGTCTCTGCGCACTCCACAATGAACCGTATGTCCACAGCACACAAAGAGGGGAAATTTGGGAGCTTTGTACAGTTGGATCTTTGCAGGAGGGAATGCTGGTGGGCATTCTGGGGAGGCAGCAGCTTACTGTGGTGTTTTTGCAGGATGAACTAGAGCCGGTAGATTCCGCAGCTGCCAGTGCTCTGAAGACTGACTTAGTGCTCCTTTATCAGTGTGCAGACAACCCCTCTCCAGACACAATGCAGCTCTTTTCCTTCTGCCAGCACTGCTCTCCCTCTGGGAGCTGCTGCTGCCATGGAAAACATCAGAGCTCAGGGATGGTCTGTCCTGTAACCGCGGGAGCAGAGGGTCAATGTTGTCTGTGCCATTTAACAGACGTGTCCCACCAAAGGGACGGGCTTGTTCTAGTTAAAGGAGGAGAGACTCCTCCAGCACTGGGGAAGGAGCTCAGAAATTGGCCCTTGCTGTCACATTAATGGTCTTTGTTCAGGACAGAACTCAAATAACCTTGAAAATGACCCAGTGCTAAAGGCTGCACACACACAGGGACTCCCAAAGAACCGTGATGGGAGAGAAAGTCACAGGTGAGAGAGACTGAATCATCTCCAAGGAGGGGACAGGTTTCCAGTGACCACATTCCGTGTGTTCTCATAAGGACTCAAACCCAGCTTCCCAACTTAATTATTCCTAGAGATAGTGGTGACTGTTTCCTCCCAGCACCCTGAAATTTATCCTCAGTCAGAGCATCTTTTCTATCAGACCTGATCATTTATTCCCCCACCTGGTACTGGTGAAACATTCTTCAATATTTGCCTTCACTTAGTTTCTACTGCTGTTTGTTAAAGTTAGAGAGTGGGAATATATTTTGGGCTCAGGGAATGTGTCCTGCCTTGAGTTGAACAAGAGAGATACACCAAAAAATTATGTGCTTTAAAATCCTGCTCCACCAAATTGACTGGACTTTCATGGATTTTCTGATGTTGACGATATTTCAGGTAATTCTGTTGGTGCTGAGTTGTGTACATGTTCTTATTAGTAAAAAACTGCTTGCCTAGCACTAATATTTCTTAAATCTGATTTTTGAGATGCTGATTAATTAATGCCTAATGCAATAGACATCTTAAGTAATTAATTTTGTTATTATGTCACTTTGTCTTTAATCCCCATGTCTAATTTTCTAATCACTAAAGAATTAATGAATTAAAAGATTGATGTATCAATTTACTCAAGTTATCAAAATATTTATAAAATATTTATTCAAATTATCTTTGCAGGTAGTTAAGTGATTCTTAAACTGCAGCTCTTAATTTTGAAGTAAGAACTTTCTCTGCAAACATTTCCTTTGATCCTACAAAAGTACAATTCAACCTGCTTGGCCTCCAGAGGAGATGATCCCTATCAGATGGAAACCTGAAACTTTACATTTTGATTCACTCAATTTTATTTAACAAATTGTTTAGAGTTGACCTCAGATCTTTAAAACAAAATCCCAGCACACCAGGTCAGGAAAGGCTGTTTTGCCCAAAATGTAACAGAAATTCTGCATCTCCTGGTACTGCTCCCCTCCAAGAGTTAGTGATACCCTGTGTTTTCATTTCAACAGGGGTTTTAGGTGATTTTAAACAAATATTTCCATGTATAAAGCACATATTAAAGGGAATATACAAGCAACTTGTACTCTTTTTGAAACACTGGTACCGAGTTTATGGGATGCTAAGGCAGCATCCTGGATCCTCTCTGTGGCCCATTCCAAGTGCTCCAAGTTGGCAGCGATGGAATCACAGGGATGTCTGGTTTGTCAGGAGTGCTGTCTGCAAGGTTATGGAGAGGAAAAGCAGAGCCCAGGCAGGAGTTAACTCTCTGGGTGATCTGGAAGGCAAACAGATTTATGAAATAAAAGCTTGTATGCAGTTTAATAAGATTAAATTTATTTAATAAGTGCAACATAAGGACGCTGGTTCATTGCAGCAGCAACAGCAATGCCCCAGACTTTGTGCAGAGCAGCACAAAGAGATCTGAGGCTTCAGGGCTGTTGGTCTGTTCAGTCCCTTTTCTTACCACTGATGCTGTTCCTGCCTGGAAACAGGGGCAGGGAACTGTGAGGGCAGAGCAGTGGTGGAGGAGGATCCCCAAACAGGGCTGGCTGCGCACAACAGGAGCCTGGCCCAGTGTCTTGCTCTGTCCCAGGCTGTTGCTGTGGTTGGAGGTGAATTTGAATTTCTATGCCTCATTTCCCATGTGTACAGTGAGGCCAATAATGCTGCCTTTGTCTGTGGGACTGTTTAAAATGTAATGAGATGAGATTTTCAGAAATGACAAATGGTTTTGGGGGCTGTGCATGAGTGCTGGGATGAAGGCTTTGCAGAGGGGCCTGGGCTCTCCTGCTGGGCAGCATGGCCTGATTGGGTTTTCAAGCTGTGTCAGCAAAATGAAGAACCTGAGCAGTGCACAGACAGCCCAGGGCACATCACTGCTTGAAACTGAAGCTTGAGGCTTCTTCTTAGCTTTAAATTAAAATTCAGCAACACTAAGGTATCTTTCCAGTTAGCACTGGCTCTCCCAGACATCACATGTGGAGAGGAGAGAAATCTTTGTGAAAACAAGAGAGAAAGGGGAAGTTTTCCTGTTATGGGATTTAATGACTTGGTTTGATTTTTGCTTTGATATTTACAGCACGAAATTTTCAGCATGAAATTTTCAGCATGAAGTTTTTGTTTAACTGTTTGTCATCCCTGTTCTTCTTTCTGACATTGAACCAAATCCCAGCTCCCTGGCAACACTGATCATCAAGGAAATCTTTGATTGAGACCTTTGGAAAAGGCTGCTGCTTCTGTGTATGTTTGTAATATTATACAGCTCATGACCTGCTGCAATAATGATCTGAAGCATATAGGACGCTTTAGCTCTTTCTGTTTCTTGAAAATGTTGCACTGCTTGAAAATCTGTTTTGTGTAGTTATTTCCCATTTTTTCCAGTTGGAAAAAAATGTACCTATCTGGCACTGTGGCCCAGTTTAGCCATAGCCATTGGATTTCCAGTGTAGCAGTTCTTTCTTCTCTATTACTGCCTCTGGTTGGCATTTTTATTGCAGAATAAAGCAGGACAGTCTGTTTACTTCTATTGATGGACTCAAGATATTTTTCCTCTCCTCACCTGGGTTCACCAGGTCAGTGATGTGTGCATGTAAGCCAGCAGAGCATTCAGAGCGGTTTTTCAGAGCCTACCTCTGCAGACAGGTGCCCTGTGTTTAAAATAGGCTCTAAAGCCATCCCCAAACACAAGGCGAAGCTGCTTAATGCAGCTTAATGGTAAGATGCTTTTGCACTATGAACTGGTAGAGATTCCAGCCAGTGCAGCTGATAAACAGAACCATCAGTGCAAGCAACACCTTCTGAACTCACCTGGGCATTTTCATCCAGCATCCCTTCCTCCCCTGGGGCCTGATGGACCCTCCCCCTCTTTTCTTTCAACTTGTGGAGTTCAGATATGCACAGTGAATTCCTTACAAGGGAGAGGGGAAGGATTTCTGTGCTGGTGGGATGTGCCTGTGTGAATGTGTGATGAATATTCTCAGCTCTGAACCAAGTGTGGATTCTGTTGCTGCCTCTCGGTGCTCAAAACTGGCTCCAGTGCCCAAGGAAGCCTTCCCTGAGCCCAGCATCCTGTAATGGAAGTATCACATGGCAGGTGATGTCCCAGGATATCATTATGTTATATTTAAGTATTTTTATTCCAGTAAAAGGCAAGGTGGTTTCACTGAATGGGAAGTGCTGCTCTAGAATTGTTAGGGAAGAGCCGTGACAGGGGAGAGCAATTCTAGAGCAGCTGAAAGGAAAGGTGAAGCTGAGCTTCATCCCTGATGCAGTTGCAGTGTGTTAATCCAAGAAGAAATTGTTTCTCATGAACCTGAGCTCCTTCTCCTGTTGAATTTACATCTGATTCTTATTTTTAGTGCTGTTGTGCCCTGTCTCAGAGGAACCCAGGGAGCTGCCAGCGCTCAAAGTCAAGCAGGGGAATCACAGGCCAAGCTGTGCTTTATGACCTTGGCTATTATTTTTGACATTATTATTTATTAATGTAGTACTTGGAAGGTGTGTGAAGTTCACATGGATCACAGCTCTGGCATGTCTGCAATGGGAAGACCTTATCTGGGGAGATGGGGAGCAGTCAGGAGATCCCAGTTACAGGACATAAACTGATATTCACTCACTCCTCTTTGCTTTTTGGCCAGAGCTCCCTGCCTTGGAAGGTCAGATTTTAAGCCATGTTCCAATAGTAAAGTTGCCATTATCAATTCTGGGTTCTTTTGAGACAATGCTGGAAAAACTTCAGATAATTTCCAGTCCCCAAATCAATGGCTATTTCCTGCCCAGTACCAGCTCCACACAAATGTCAGTGATGGTGAGCCAGAAGCTGTCATATTCTGAGAGAGGAGTTCAGAGGAAATGTTAATATTTAATGTTGCCTTTTTGTGGTTAGATGGGTGAGTTCTCTTAATGACACTGTCTGGAAGAAGCATATCTCAGTCATCAGCTGTAATTCAGCTGTGGTGGGGCTTCCAAATGTCACAGGACATTTGTGGTTCTCAAGGAAATCAAAAATTTTGGAAATTCTGTCTTAAATATTGAACACTTCTGAGAGATTCCTGTTGCTTCTGTCCATGATCATCCTGGAAATAGCTGAGAAAAATCTGATTTTAGGGCGGGCTGGTGCCTTTCACATGCTGGATTATTGAGAAGAGATTTTGATAGCAATGAGGCTCTCCACTCCCTCTGGAAGTCACTGAGAATTGTGGGCCTCATTTCCATTTGGACCTTTGGAAAATCCTCTGGTAATTGACTCAATATTTGTACTATTGCATGGACCAAAACTGTTTGCATGGACTAAAACCTACTGGCAACAAAATCTGAGTGGCAGAAATTATCTAATTTTCAGAAATTTACGCTAGCTGAGGTCGCTGAGGAAAAAAAACATAGAGGAAAAGTGAGGCATAGGATAAACAGAAATAAAAAGGACCGTGGAAAAAACAAAGATCTTTGTCTCAGCATTTGAATGGACTGTATTCATTTATCAAAAGACTTTCTGCTGGTCTTTAATGTTCCTGAAATAATGTGTCTCGTCTTTGAGTGCTCACCGCCAAGAAAAGCTGTCAGCCACTCCAGCAATTATCATATCCCAAAGGGAAGTTGGTTAATGATTTCTCTGTGGACAACTTGGTCTTTCAGATTTTATGCTCTGCCACAACAATTTCCAATCCAATGAAGCATTTTAGGATTTGGTTGGATTTTTAATACTCAAGGAGTGTTCTGGAAATGGCAGTTATTCAGTGCCACCTCCTGATCATGAACATGTGCCTTAGAAAATTCAAATCCAGGGTGGGATGTGGGGAGCAGCAATGGGTAAGGCAACACTCAGAAGGAGGGAAGGTGGCTTTCCCAGCTTCTGGCCAGGCAGGGGAATTGTTATTGCAATGGCACATGCAACAGGTTGATGCTTTTAAGGGCTGCATAATTTTGTAAGCAGTGCTGGTTGTAGAGTTCAGCACAGCCTAAAACAGATCCTTGCTCTGAGCATCCCTAAAATGTTGTTGATTTACATTCAAGCTTTGTTGCGCTTCTCTTTGAGAATCAGAGTGGTTTGGGTTGGAAGAGACCTTACAGATCATCCCCTACAGAGATCCAGGCTGGAGCTCTCTAAGCCATCCCTTAAATTGCCACAGTGGCTTGTGCCAGGCTTTCTTTGCACATTCTCACTGGAGAATTGACTCAGTGGAGTTCTGTTACAGAGTTCTGCCTCTGAAAATACCCAAATTTCACTGGGATCCTGCTTTGCATGATAAATCTTGCACCCACTGGAAGAATTAATAGTTAATTATTTGCAATAGGAAGAGCCCCAGATTTGGAAGTAGTTGCTGTCATTTAGTTTAATAATGGCAATTTAATGGTGGAATATACTGCTGTAATTCCTGTCTGGGTTCTTAATTGTTAAATAATGAAGAAAATTCTGGATTTGCAGCAATTATCTCACATAAGGATGGAAGACAAATAAAACAACATAGAGCTTATATTGCCTTGTTTCTAATTCAAATCAAGTTTGATTTTTCAGCCTTGGAAGTAACTGTGAGAATGAAATGGAATAAAGCACCATTAGACATTTCATTCATGAGGAGTGGAATCAGAGAACCCCATAACAATTTGGGTGGGAAGGGACCTTAAATCCCACCCAATCCCCACCCCCTGCCATGGGCAGGGACTCCTTCCCCTATCCCAGGTTGCTCCAGGCCCGTCCAGCCTGGCCTTGAACACTTCCAGGGATCCAGGGGCAGCCACAGCTGCTCTGGAATTCTGTCCACTCCCTCTCCACCCACACAGAAAATAATTTTTTCCTAATATCCCATCTAAACCTGCTCTCTGTCAGTTTAAAGCCATTCCCCCTTGTCCTGTCACTCCAGGCTCTTGTAAAAGCTGGGATTTCTTGGCCAGATGGAACAGGAGATGAGAAATTGCTGGTCACCATTGGTGTGACACAGGGATCAGTCCTGTGCTCCTGAGTTTTTCCAGTCAGATTCCAGGGCTCTGCGCATGAAGGAAGTCTCAGTATGAGAGTAAAGAGACAATTTTCCCCCTGTTTGACAAGGAGCCAGCCCAATGCCTATCTTTGTGCTCACATTTCCTTTCTCTCAGTGTAAAGTTATTTTTGCAAAAGGAAATTGTGCAATCCAGGGTCTTCATGCCATCCTTCTCCTTGTCTCTGCCAAGGCAAATGGGGATTGTCTCCTCTCATGGGGTGCTGAGTGCTGAAGCCAGGCAGTACTTATGGCACTCAGGACTTTTGTGCAGGAGCATAAAAGGATCTTAAATTAGGCCAATTCTGCCACTCTCCTCTGCAGTTTCAGGTAAGCGCTCTATTCATCACTTTTCTGGGGTGTTGTTCCTGATGGAAGTCACTTGCTTCAAGGTGTCCGGAGTTTTAGGATATTAAGAAAATCTGAAGATGTCTTTCTACTTAGTTTCCCTCTTTTGTTCCTCTTTTCAATTAATATGTCCACATAAAATGTTATAAATTTAACCCATTTTCATGTGTTGCTAAATGGTTTATCTGCAAATAAGCATTCAGCTTATTCTGCTCTGCACACCCCTATAACTGATATAACAAGAACTAATTAATGTTCATTACAAGAGCAGAATAAAAAGCTGCTGCATGTAGACTGAAACTACCAGTGTGATTCCAACTGCCCTGATCAATTTCTAAGGTTGTGTTTAGGTTTCTCCAGTGTTTCCTCACCTTTGTAGGGCCAAATATGAGCAGTTTTCTGAGGAATTTTCATATTGACACCAGGTTTATGAAATTCAAATCAGAGTCAGTGTCATTCTCAAAGTAATTTATGCGGTTCTCAGTGAAAATAGAAACCCTATGGGATTATTAAACACATGGATTATCAGCTGCCAGTGATTTTTCAGTAAAATGTTGTTATTTCCATGCTTAGAGCATGGGCATTTCCAATTGCTGGCTTAATATGTTACTACTCAGGAATTGTTCTGTGTTATGTAGCTATGAACTCAAATTGAAATATAAATTCTATCATCCCATATTCTCTTTATGATAACAAAGTTGATGGGAATCTGATAATACCTGACTGGAAATTCTGGAATCTTAAACAAGGCTTGTGTTACAGGCATTATAGAGGTTTAGTGGGACTCATGTAGGCAATAATTTCTATGTCTGGTCCCAAACCCAGAGCGATTTTGAGGGTCTGAGTTCTCACTGCACTGGCTGGTGCAACTTTACTCATGCTAAGACTTTTCCTGGAGGAAGAAATATTTGAGGAATAAAGCTGTGGAATCATGTAGACACATTTAAGTGTTTCAGTTCAAGTGTAACAGAAAAAATAGAATTTTCTACAGTTGGGAGTTTTGCAAGATCTGATACTTGGGTTTCATAGGTGGAAATAAAAACTTTTTTATGGAATTGCATCCAGCTGGGACTTTTGCCTCAGCAGCATTGACAGAAGGCATCAGCCTGAGGCCATGGGAAACAGGATACTGAAGGGGCACACCTAGCCAGATCACAGCGAGAAGAGTGGGGTCATGGGAGCCAGGCTGCTGATAGAACTATCCTGTATCTGGTCAGGCTTCTGCTTCTTGTTCTCAGCTGGTTCTGGTATATAAGGCAGAGTTCTGAGTTGATGATTGGACCCTGCCCTCAAAGATCCCTGGTTGTGTTTGCCATGCCCCCAGCTCTTTGGATCTTGTCCCTCAGATGGTGCAGTTTCTGCATTTGTTATTTTGCCATTAAAGATCTTTTATTTTGGGCAAGTTCACTGTACCCATTCCACTATTTTATGCCATGCTTCCCCCGGCCGAGCCAGATTAGGGATCACAGCGAGCCAGACTTCGATACTTTTTTAAATTGCCTCCGTTGTTTTTTCAGTGTCCATGAAAGGACTATAAAAACAGAATTAGTAGACAGACACTGTGAAATACCCAAAAAGGAGAATAAAGCCAAAGGAGGATGATTTTTTGGAATGCCTGAATTTCCTCTGGGTGATTGAAATCATCTTTGGTTTGATACAAGAGACCAGCCAGAGTCTCAGCAGATCAGCAGACACGGGTGAGGTCTTCAACAGAGTTGCCATAAACCCAGCGGGAAATACAAACCCTGAAACTGAAATTCTGCTCAGTGTGTCCTCAGGTGCCTGTGGAAAGGGGAAGCACTTGGAGATTGATATTCATTGTGAGGTTATCTGTATGTGGTAGGGTTATTGTAAAAGAGTCAGATCTGTACAGCAGGAAAATTCAGCCTTTGGAAGTGACTTTTACCAGCTCTGAGACATTTGGAGATTTAGTCCTGTCTGCAGGATTTCATTCCTGTCTGGATCCCTGCACAGCCTCTGGCTTTCCTGACAGATCCTTCCTACCCTTCCACAGAGCCTGTGCCTGTGGCCATCTGAGAATCTTCCAGGTCTGTGCCAAGAGATGAATGAGCTGGATTCCAGGCTGTCCCTAAAAGCCACTGCCTTCATCTCAGCAAATTGCAGAGCGTGTCAACACAATCACTCCAAGGCTTTCCTCTTGCTGGAGCCTCCACCAACGCTCGCCGCAGCTCCAGTGCTGCCTGATCAGCAGTGCTGTGGCAATTAATATTTATAAACCTTAAATAAAACAGCACTTGTGTGTACCTGAGAGACCATCTGTTGGGCTCCAGTCCCCAGCCAAGCACCTGAGATCAGCGTGGCTATAACCCTGCTGGGTCCTTGGGGATGATCCCAGGAGGGGAAGGAGGTGGGGCTATTTCCCTGGAGAGCCCCTGTCTTTGCATTCCCCCCTCCTTCATTAGTTACCAGAGCACATCATCCTCATCCTCCAGGGCCAAACTGCAGGCTTATTTTCTTTTCCTTTTAGTCTGGAGTCTTTTATCACTGCACTGTGCATTTATTACGGGGCTTTGCTCAGCTGTGACCTTGGCTTTGGTGGTTTTCCACCTTTTGGATACAAATGCCTTGATTTCGGTGTGGTTTGCAGGGAAAGATGGCTCTGGGATTATTATTTTTTAAAATACACCTCGATTTATTTCTTTTAGTAGTTTTTGGGGTTGTTTTTTTTTAATCTTGCAAAGGTGCTTGGTAGCCATTTGGACACAGATGCCTCTCAGTTAACTGTTAATGCATGCATGTGCAAAGATGCCTATCAATGAATAATGCATGGGAATAAGTAGCCTGGCCATTGGGTTTGGCCCGCACAAATATCACATATGGATTATCCTGAGGGCCCCAAATCACACATGAAAAACGTATTAACATGTGGAGACGGCCACGTTCGACCTATTGTGTGCTGCACTTCTTACCTTTGTGACCAGACTGGCTCTGCTCCCACGTCCCCAGGGTCTCCCAGGCTCACAGGGTCTGGTGGACTCTGCTCGAACCAGCCCTTTGGGAATGACCCCAGACCTCCCTCCACCTTGCCGGCCCTGGAGCGGCTCGTTTAGGTACAAACCCTGGGGAATAAGTCCCAGATTATGCCAGACATGCGTAGCAGGCGCTGGGTTGGAGCCCAGCAGCGAAGGGGCTGCGCCGGGCAGCGAGAGTCCGGCCGGCTTTGACCCGCACGGCGCCGGGCGCGGGTGGTGCTGAAGGGACAGCGCCGGGGGCCGAGCCGAGACCCGCCGGGGCCCCCGTCTCTCCCTTGACCTCATCCCCTCTCCCTTGCCCCCATCTTCCCTCTTCCCCATCTCCTCTGCGCTACATCTCTCCTCGCCCTCTATCTCCGCTCTGCTCCCCACCCTCGCTCTGCCCCATCTGCTCTCCATCACCCATTTCCCCTTTGTCCCCCATCTCCTCTCTGCCCCCACCTCTCCTCGCCCCCATCTCCCCTTTGCCCATCTTCCCTCTGCCCCCATCTTCTCTCTACCCCATCTCTCCTTTCCTCCCCATCGTTCCTCTGCTCCCATCTCCCTTCTGCCCCCATCTCCCCTTTGCCTCCCTGCCCTCTGCCCCCATGTCCCCTTTGTCCCAATCTCCCCTCGCCCCTGTCGCAGGGTCACGGTCACCACGGGCAGGAGCGCGCGGGGCTGCTCTGTCTCCTCCTCTAGAAACCTGCCCCCAGCCCTAGCCGCCTTTGGCTGCCTCCCCTGATCTCCCGCAGGGAGGAACCGGGGTCTCCTGGCACTGCAGAGGCTTAACTGACTCGCAAGGTCAATAATTTTGGCTCCTGGAGGTGAGTCCCGGTTGCCAGCTCGTTTTCCTCTCTCCCCCGGTTCCCACATCCCTCTCCCATCTGCGTCTCTGTTTCATCCTCTCTTCAGTGCCATCCATCAGCCCTTTTCCCCCTGAAGAGGGTCTGCACCAGCGGCGCCCGAGACCCCAAGAAGCTGAGTCAGCGTTCTGCTCCCGAGCCCCACTGACCCAGCTGCGATCCCAGCTGCTCCCGCCCTCCGGCTCCGCGGCGCTGGGAAAAGTGAGGAACAATGGGATTCCCGGAGCTCTCCACCATTGCTGGGCTGGGGGAGGCAGGGAACAGGCTGGTGGGAGGAAGGGAGGGAGGGAGGCAGAGCCCCTTTCTGCCCTGCCCGGGCAAGGGGAGCAGCCGGAGGGGAGGAGGTGCCCGGTCCCCATCAGCCTCCTGGAACAGCGAGATCTGCACGCCGGGGAAGGGGAGGGGGAGAGGGTGGGTGTGAAGGGGGTTGTTGCTCCAACCTGATCGAGTCCATTTGCCAGTTCACCATTCGCATCACTTCCGGAGCAGTCCTCAGTTTCTGCTGCAGAGTGAGCTTTTTTTTTTTTTTCTTCTCTCTCTCTCTCTCCTTTTCCCTCCCTCCTCATCTGGATGCTGGGAACTTGAAGCCTCCTCCCTTTATTGCAGCAGGATCTGCCCCATCCTTGCTTCAACTTTGCGCTGCATCAAAGAGAGCGAGCCACAGGCTGGCTGGTGCCGATGGGGGCAGGGGACCTGCCGGGCACAGCCCTTTGCAGTTGATGTTGCCGTATCTCTAGGACCCAGATCTGTTTCTTTCCTATCGCTTTCCTTTTTCCCCCTCCCCATCTCTTCTCTCCGTGTGTGTGTGTGTGTGTGTGTGTGTGTGCAGGATCCTCCTGGTTACCGCTGTTGTCATTCCCCCTCAGCAGGGAGACCACCCCAGCCATGGCTGAGAGGAAGCAGAACGGGCGGCAGGGCGAGGAAGAAGAAGTGCCAGCCTTCTTCAAAAACCTGGGCTCGGGCAGTCCCAAGCCCCGGCAGAAATTCTGTGGCATGTTCTGCCCGGTGGAAGGCTCCCTGGAGAATAAGACCATCGACTTCGACTCGCTCTCGGTGGGCCGCGGATGTAACAAAGTCGTGGCAAAGCAGAAGGATGTTGCCCACCTGGGTCCGGATGCTCAGTCCGTCTATTCCAAGCAGAGCGGGAAGGGAGGGGAACCATCTGTTGAATTCGGGAGAAAGGTGGAGATCAGGAGTGCCACGGGGAAGGAGGCGCTGCAGAACCTGAATGACAAGGTGGGTGCATATATATAGAGATATATTTATATATATATATATATATTGTGGGGGGTGAACTCGGGCACGCGATAGGCTGCAGAGAGGACGGATCCTCTCCACCTGCAGCCGCTGGCTTTTATGTCCCCCGCATCCGTGTGGCAGTCCGTGCCTTCCCCTGGGCAGCAGCATCTCTCGCAGAGCCTTCAGAGCTCGAAAGCTGTCCGTGTGCTCTCTGCAGGTGTACGAGAGGGGGGCACAAGAAGAAAGAAGACCCCCCCCCCCCACTCCCCCGCACTCACAAACACCCCGCCCTGCCCTCCCGTCTGGGGAGAAACAGCGACTTTTTTCTTTCTTAGGCGATTCCCCCAGCACGAAGGTAGGGAAATGCCCCACCCAGGCAGGGAATGCAGCTCACGGAACAGAAACGCGATTGTGAGCAAGAGAACATCAATGAGCCTCCACCTACCGGGATCAAATCCCTGCAGGCTTCTTCTAGGGGGGACTCCTACCCCTGCTCCCAGGGGAGCACAGGCACCGGAGCGACCCCTGGGAGCTGCATTTCAATGCCAATTTTCATCAGGGCTGCTGGCTACAGTGGGAATTTTTGACTCGGGAAGATCTGGGACTTTCACAGGAATGTGGCATCCTCGTAGCAACCCAGAACTCCTCCCAGGATTTTAAGACTGCTGCAGATACCTCTCATTCTCTGGATTTGTCAGGGTGTAATAAAGCCCATCTTCTTCCAGAGGCAAAACCCACTGAACCTACAGATCTGCCTGACCATGCCCATCTGTTTTCCTCACTAGATCGATTTAAACCAGCTTTACTCAGCTGTGAGCCACGAAATACTCAGTGCACACCTCTGACAGTGCAGGCAGAGGTTGGAAGAGCAGAAATGAATGAATGAAGTACCCACCAACAGCCTGCTAAACTCCTGGCATAGGGCAGAAGTTTCTCTGAATAGTCTCCCAGTGGGCATAGAGCAGCCCTTTCTTCTGGAAGCTGCTCCTAGGATGGGCCTTCTGGTTTTTAAATCTGATATGGATTGTGTATGATGGGCAGAAGTCTGCCTGGAATTCAGAATATGGGCTAATTCACCACTTTCTCCTGCTTTCAGAAACATGAAGTATTACTGGAGGTAATATAAAAATAGAAATTAATCAAATGTATTAGTTATAAAATATGAACTAGAGGCTCATCCTCCCCAAATCAGCCCCTGCTGCAGTGACCTAAGGGCTCCATCCAGCCATATTTCCACATGTGAACCACTGCTGTCACAAAGAGCTTACAAAGGCAGGCACAGATTTTCAGAATTCCCACACACCAGCCCCAGTGAGGAGGAGGAGGAGGAGGAGGATGTGCTCCACACTGCTCCAAACCTGCTTTCCCAAACCCAAACAAAAATTTGCCACTACACATGCCTGAAGTTTACTCTGATCATGCTGAAGTGTCTACTAATGGAGTAACTTTCCATGATTAATTGGTCTTGTTGGACCAATCAAGGTGCATTTCAAGAATAAAGGGCTTTTTCATCTTGGAGAGTCAAAGGTTCTGCAATTCATGACATTTTAAGAGCTAATTTTGGACAATCTGATGTCCTGTGGGACATAAGTATAAGCAGGATATACATTAACTCTGAAAAGATAAATTATTTTCTGATTAAATGGTACCAGTATAATAAAAATTTAAGTACAACATTGTGCAAAATCAGAATCCACTGAGAATATTAATAATATTTTTTAAAGTGTGTTTTTGGTTCTACTTTAAAGATTATTGTCTAAATGTTAACTGAGGGGATGAAATAATGGGATGGTACAAAACACTTGAGTTGTTTCTCATTAGCTTTACTTAACACTGATGCCAATGGATCGTGATGTGAGGGGTAGTGAGCATTGGGGTAAGTGAAGTCTCTTGGGATAAATGTCATGCTATGGATTGGGAACTTATTGCAGGAATGTTTTAGCTTTGGTTTTCCAGATGACTGCACCCATAGCTTGAATCAATGGTTAAATCCTCAGCAAGTAAAATTGGCTTTATGGGTTTAAAACTCAGTCATCCTTTCTGTCACATACAGAAAGATCTTGTCTTAAACCCCTTTGAAATAGTTAACAAAGCAATATGGACAAGCTATTTTTTATATTTTTCTCTGAGGTCTCAACTGTCAAGAGGATAAAAAAGGGGATGTAATTATTCCACATTAAATTGCAATATATTGTTTTGTGGGGCAAGATAAGGGCAATCAAATCTCTCTGTGTCTGTCTTGCCTGGGATATTCTGTAGCCATCTATCATGTGTTGCCCCTGGGCTGTGCTGCCTCATAATTCAGGGTTAAGATCATCTCTGGAGGCACCAGGAAGGCTCAGCCTCAGTTCCAGCAGCATTTGCAGCTCCATCTCTGGTGGCCAATTCAACAGGTCTGCAGCTCAGCTCAGAGCCAAGCTCTGCTGCTTCCAGCTGCCAGGCCTCAGAGAACTGGCTGTGCTTCTGTTTCCCATCTGAACTTTCTCATCTTCCCTGTTTGGGCTGTTCCTGTTTCTGGAGCTGCTGGTTCAGTGTCTGGGCCCTGCTCAGTGCTCTGAGGCCCTGACCCCAACACTGGGATGTGCCAAGAACATAATCTTCAGATGTGGGATTCCTTAAATGAGGCAAGAGGTCCTTGGCCTGGCTCTCAGGAGCTGCTGTGCACCTGCAAGATCAGTTTCTGCAGTGGGATTTACCCCCAGGATAATCCAGGTTGGAAAAGCCATCCAAGACCATCAGGTCTGACCTTGCCCAATCGCCACCCAGCCCAGAGCTCTGAGTGTCATGTCCAGGCCTACTTTGGACCCCTCCAGGGATGGGCACTCCAACCCTCCCTGGGCAGTGCCAAGCCCTGAGCCCCCTTTCCATGGGGAAATTCCTGCTGTGCCCACCCTGAGCCTGCCCTGGCCCAGCCTGAGGCCGTTCCCTCTGCTCCTGTCCCTGTTCCCTGGAGCACAGCCCGGCCCCTCCGGCTGTGCCCTCCTGGCAGGAGCTGTGCAGAGCCACAAGGGCCCCCTGAGCCTCCTTTGCTCCAGGCTCAGCCCCTGCCCAGCTCCCTCAGCCTCTCCCCAGCTCTGTTGCCCATCAGCTCTGCTTTGTAGTCAGTGCAGAAGCTGGAAGGTTCCTGGTCCCAGAGCAGGGACTGCTGGAATGGCATCCCAGGGCAATATTCCCCTTTTCCTTACATGACAAGTCTTGAGAGAGGGGCATTCATCTGGGGTTTAAAAAACGTTGGCCATTGACTGCTTGAGCTAGGTCATTTCTCCTAGTGTATTTCTCAGATTTCCCATATCTGTAATTGCTATTCTTCTGCCTTTCTGACCTATTGACATTTTTGGGAGAGAGTCAGTATTTTAGGGAACATCTATAGAGAAAAGCAAGGTTTAATTGTAAGAGAGATCACAGGGCTTTAATCTGGTTTGCAGAGAGAGCCTGAGTAGCTGCTCACACTCTACAACACCAGTACAAGAGCTGGGATTCCGGATCTCTCCTTCATTTGCCATCTCATTGTTACTCCAGTGGTTCAGGTGTTCCCCCTGTGCACTTTTACATTCCTTTTTTACCTCCCTTAAAACAGTTCCTGGTCCTTTGGGAAGCACAGAGCACTGTGTTTAAACTGCTGGTCTAAACCAACAAAGCCTATTGTAACAAATAACAACAATGAATAAACAGACAGTAGGAATATGTTTTTAGTTTGGAATTGACAGGAGAGGACTCACTTGCAAAACACTATCATGAAGCTTGCAACATGACTGGACTTTTTCCTAAAACCTCAAAGCCCTCAGGATCATGGTTGTTCATTCCTGGAGAGAAATAATGAATAACAGGATGTTGTTGAGAGCTCAAATAATCACAGACTCTGGAACATTAATGGAACTGTTGTCTAAAACACAGGAGCTGTTCCAGACACTGAAATGCAGTCCTGAGTTTAGTTTGTTACAATGCCTGCAATTTTTCTAGCCTTGTTTCGACAGTCATTGTTTGCAAAATAATCATAAGGAAGGATGACTTGCATGTTCTTCCAATGGGTCAGGATGGTTTGTGGAAACAGTGAGGAGCAAAAATGCCACAATCCTTTTAACTTTTTCTCAAAGCCATCATTCTGCACAGCTGCTGTTCTATACATCCAATGGGTGTCTAGTGGAGTGGTTTTATATGCAGAGTTTACTAATATCACACTTCCAGGCAGGAATGAAGAAGGGGTTTTTATACAGGGCCAACAGATTATTTGGGTTAAAGATTTGATGAGAAAATTTAAACACTTGGAGCCAGATCTCCCTACTCAGCTTGGAGCTGATACAGGCTGCATCCCAAGGGATGAATTCTATTACTGGCACATGGGAGTGGCAGTTTGGTGTGCCACCCTTATGCCACCTCCCTGGACACAATTCAACAGGCCCTCTCTGGTGTTAGTAGACGCTGAGCAGTCATTTAGGGTCTGCCTGAGATTTTCTACCTGCAGGGCCGTGCCTGACTCCCTGTATCATACATTTGTCTTGTGGCACATCAAATCTGGGTGTTATCTCCTGGGAGGTTGTTGCAAAGTTGGAAAATGACGTTGTCAACAAAGTTCAGGTAGGGTGGGGGCATGTGTCCTCATGAACTCTCTTAGCTTATAAAACAACAGCATTTGGGAGCAAAAAACCACCAAAACCCAAACCTCTTTGCACTTCTGTGTGATTATCAATGTCCTGTCCTATGATCCCCTCCCAAAGAACAGGAATGACTCTCAGGGTGGGAGAATACAGGTCAAAATTCCATTTTTTCTCTGAGTCATGATCATCCTGCACCTCAGAGGAAGGCAAAGCTGGCTGGCACAAGCAGGGACAGCAGTGGTTGAGAGCCTGATGCTTTTCCCTGTAGGTTTTTGGGAAAGAAGAAGAGATTATAATGTTAAAAAACTGTACAGTCACTGAAAACAGACATTTCTTAGTACCTACCCATGCTTCCCATGGGCCTGGGGGTGCGAGAGGATGAAAGGGAGAGGCAGTGACAGTGAGGCCTGAATGTCCCATGCCTTTGTTCCAGAAATTCTGCATTTAGCTGTGGTGCAGGTCAGGGCAGGATGTGGCTGTGAGCGGTTTGGAGAGAATAGCACATTTTTTTCTGTGAATTGTATAACCTCTGACAGAGCAATCCCTGTCTAGAACCCTGAAGAGAGTCTGGCTCATTCCCAGGTACATGATGGGGAATTGTTTAATTGCTGGGATTGTTTAAGGAAAATTCACATCATGGTACTCAGGACATTTCCTCTAAGAAACACACTCTAACACCAACAGCCTTCTTAAAATGCTATTTTTGAGCCTCCTGAAGGTTTCTCTGGATTTTAAAAGAAAGAAAATCAATTGGAATGTTAATTTTAATTTGCAGATCGAATGTACATTTTGATTGACCTGTTTGTGTGGCTAGAAAGTGAATCTTACCCTCAAAAAAAGTGATAGTCTGTATGCAAAAAAAAAAAAAAAGAGGCTATTTCTCTGAGAAGCTGTATGATTTTTACCTCCTTGTAGTAACATTTGACCCCCCCATGGTCATTTCTGTGCTATGACTCTTAATTTTAATTTTCTCCTCTAAGATAATAAAGCAAGAGATGCTCATCGTCAAGTTTAACTCCTCTCAGTAATTTAATTTACAGTGATTAATAAAGGACAGTTCTTTCATAATCTTTTGGGAAGGACAGATGTAACTCCTCCTACCATGTATCAGCCTGGATTTAATTCTCTCTACACTTCCTAGGATACAGGACATTCCTGGATCCATGGAAAACTCCTTTAAAATCGTTGAGAGTTGGAGCTGATGCAACACTTGCAATGGCAGGATCATGACAGAAAATTAGGGCCTGATGAGTGAACTCCTGAAAGCTCTTTTGGCCCAGTTCATTTAAATCCATCTCTGATTCCTCTTTTCATTAAGTTTTAAAATGGATATTTCCATTTGAAGGTTTTTTAATTTCATGGCAAAATGCCATTGGGGACACACCTTTAAGTATTCAGTAGGAGTAGAAGCAATTTGGGTGTTGCAGAAATTCTGTGGGCTTTGTTGCCATTACACTAAAATTCCACAGAGGAAGAAACTCTTTTTAATACTTCTTTTCCCAACCATCCAGTAACTTCACAGTGGGAATAAAACTCTTTTCCAAGTGCTTTATGGTAGTTCACAGAATCTCTGAGTTAAGATTCAGAGCTGATGTAAATTGATTTCTTCTGATGCCCGTGCTGATTTATTTCAGCATAGATTTATTTTGATGATTTTAGCATAGATTATCACTGCACAAAGACTCTCGCATTCCTGTGCCATTTTCCCTCTAGACCTTTGCAGGATACAAATTTAGACATATATATGTTCCTTTAACATGAAAAAAGTTTTTGCTGCCAAGAGCCTCGCAAGTGCTGCAGCAGCTGGGCAGGAAGGGCTGCTGATGATCCTGGCCAATATTCCCCCAAATACCTGAAGCCTGAGGATGGGTCAGGGACACTCTTGTCCTTCCCTTTATTAGCATTGATTAGACAGTGCTCATTAATGTGACACCTATAATTTTATCCTGTTCAGCCCCCTGTGTGCAGAAGAGACCTGTGGAAGACAAAGTGCATCAGCATTATCCAGATATCCCATCACTTCTCAAAATATCCTAGCACTGTATAGGGCAGCAGGGCTGGACCCAGCCCTGCCAGGATTTAACAAGGAAGTTCAATTCTCTTCTTTTAACAAAGGACCCAACTCCTGCCTCTGATGTTTCATAAGTTACTTTTCTTCATTTAACTTGTGGGGGAGTTTATGCAGGAACTAGAGATTTACCAGAAGAATTACTCAGAGAATCATGGAATGGTTTGGGTTGGAAAGAACCTTAAAGCTCACCCAGTTCCAGCCCCTTGCCATGGGCAGGGACATCTTCCACTGGACCAGATTGCTCCAAGCTCTATCAGAACCAATCAAAAAGATGCACTTAGGTAATTCCAGGCTGTTCCCCACTTGTTCTCATCCTAACATTGTCAATTAGCTCTAATCCTCCCCTCTCCTTACGTGAGCTTATACAATAGACAATTTCCACTCCTTACCTTTTTCAAGCAAGGGTAAATAAGCCAGTTTGCAACTACAGTAATTTGAAAATTACCTATTTTGACAACGTTTTAGCGCATTGTTAAAAGCAAAGAAAATTGGGGCATATTGGTGTGCTGTAATGGAGCTAGTAGACATGCTTGGGAGCTCATTTCTAGTCCTAAATCATGGAAGTTTTAAAAATTTGGTGCTGTGTAGATGTTGCATCTTCAACAAGTGTGGTTTTCCAGCCCTTTAATCTCTGAATTTATTTCATTCTGGATTACTTAGGTTCTTGCAACAAGGTGATGAGAAAGACAAGTGTCACCTTAAGATTGGTTATTGCTTTCTGACCCTAGTCACTGCTGGATCCAAGTTATGGAATATATGACTATGGAATACTCAACGTTCAAGAACTGCTGCTCTGAATTAAGCCCATGTGCAGTAGGAAGCCTTTTTAAAATAAAAAAAAAGAAAAATTGCAATAGGTGTATTTGGGCAGCTGAGATGCTGAGATGGGCTCTAGGTGTGTTGGTGATCCACTGCCCGAGGCCTGGGTGCCACCTCCCAGCCTTGGGCAGTGTGTGATTCCTCTCTGGTACTCTCCTACCTGCAAATAAAAGGCATGGAATCATTCCGATATTAAACTGAGGAGGAAAACAAGCATCAAAGAGAAAAAAAGAGGAACAGTTGCACTGTCTAAATTTAGAGACATGATGTAGATTCCTGGTGCCATGTTCTGAGCAAAAATATGCTAAGGTTTCAAAACTTCTTCAAGCACACATCAGAGGCTCAGGATAATTCATTCAGGGTTGTCTATTCTAATCATTAAATCAAAATAAACCCTACAGGCTGACAAATTAATCATTTTGTCACTGTCATAATGAGCCACTTTTTCATTTGTTGCTAATTGGATATTAACTGATTGACATATCATCTCCTTAAGTATTGTGGGATATCCTACCTATACCCAGGAAAAACTACTTTCTATATTCCTTTGAGCTTCCTGTGAAGAAACAAACATAAAAGGTCCTGATAGGAGTCTCTTTGAACAGATTATGTTTTTATAATGATTTATTGCTCTCCTAGACCAAAGGTTTCATTTCCTACTGGCTGTACATGGTGTGTTTGGGTACGTAGAGATCACAATTTTGTGGCAGGCAAAGATGCAGTTTGTGTGATGTGAAATTCATCGTGAGTGACGGAAGAAGGTAAGTCTTTGATCCTTAATTATTAGTTATAATCTTCAAGCAGAAGTGAATTTGTGGTATTGAGTTCTCCAAAAATTGTGTTGTACCTTACCCCAGCACAGCTGATGTCAGAGGAACCTGCTTGGCCACGGATCCCACCTCCTTTTCCTGCACTCGGACAAGTGCCTTGTAAACAATGAGGAGATATTTATGCCATTTAATGCATTTCTTTCCTTGAAGTACCAGCTTATGGAGTTCAGGGACTGAGAAATTTGACTCCAAGTGTGACTGAAACATGGAACACGGAGTTGGCAGCACTGGAGTAGTAAGGAATGGCCCGAGGCATCATGGAGAGGACCCCCACGCCCGGGTGCGTAGCTCTGAGCCCACATTTCCCTGGCACTAAGGTTTCAGGTTAGTGACCACAGGTGTCTGTGGGGGGTTGGATCCGGGCTGCATTTTCTGGACGAGGTGTGGGAGAAGGCAGACTGGGAAAACAAAGCGTCGGGAGTGGCTTCAGATCTTCATTCCCTCCCCCCCCCCCCCCCCAATTTGCTAATTGGGAGCGCCAGGAAGGGTGGGGTAGGACAAAGAAGATCGAAAGCAGCGAGGTCCCCACCGGGCGTGCTCTGCTCTTTTCGTGCGGGGGCTCGGATGGAGGCTGTCCGCAGCCCCGGGAGTGGGGGATGGCTCCAGCTCCTCCCGGGATGGGGTACAGCCTCAGCGGGGGATGCATGGCGGTGTCCGCACACCCGACAATAGTGGGGTCGTTCCCGCTCCTCCCGGGGGATCTCGCAGCCCCTGCGGGGAATAAAACGCGGCGTTCGCATCCCCCGAAGGGCTCATTTCCCAGAGCCCCGCGGCTGCCCCGCCCAGCGCTGCAGCTTCACTAACCCGGAGCCCGCGGGAAGCGTTTCGGTGGGAGCGGGGGAGCGGGGGGCGGGCGGGCGGTGCCTGGCGTGTTCCGATGGATTCCGGTCCGTGTATCCCGATATATCCCGAGATATCCCGACGCCTTCCCGCTCCCCATCCCTGCTCCCGCGCCCTGTCGCCCGGACCGCGCAGCCCCTCCTTCCGCTCATTTGCATTCCGGCGCGTCCCTCGCTCTGCCATTGGGCGGAAGCCGCCGTTGATTTGCATCCCCGCGGGCACTCAGCCAATGGCGCAGCGCGCCGGGCGGACGGGGCCCGGGAGCGGCGGGGGCCGCATGCGCGGCTGCCGCCCCGCCGCTGCTCGGGGCTGGGCTGGGCTTGGCTGGGCTGGGCTGGGCCGGGCTTTGCTGGGGCTGGGCCGGGCCGGGCTCCGGGCACAGGGAAGAAAGGGAGGCGCGCAGGGTTGGCTGCGTCTGCCGTTCCGGCCATTGCGGAGAGCACCGATCACCTCTCGCACCGCGCCCCCCACCCTCGCTCCCCTTCCCTGGGTTCGCCGTGATTTAGCCTCGGGGGATTTATTTTTGTTCCGGTTTTTTTTTTTTTTTGTTGTGTTTGGGGTTTTTTTTGTTTGTGTGGGTTTTTCTTTTTTGTTTTTTTTTTTTTTTTTTCCCTTTACACACTGGTGAAGGGGAGGTTGCGGAGCAGTTGCTACGCGGGAGACAATAGCGGTGTAGCAGCCGCTGCGCTTCTCTTTAAAAAACATATAACATTACTGAATAAATACATCGGGGGTTGATTTCCCAAGATGTCTTATCAGGGGAAGAAAAATATTCCGCGGATCACGGTGAGTGGAGCGCAGGGGAATAGCGGCGGAGAAGGGGGAGGGGTGCGCGGGGATGGAGCCCTTTGTGTGCCGGAGCGATGCGGGGCTGGGGCAGGATAATGGGATCAGGGATAATGCGGCGCTTCCTGTGCTGCAGCGCTGGGGGGGCCGGGGTCGGCGGAGCCGAGCCCGGCCGGGGGCGGTTTCAGCGGCATCGCCCCGCAGCAGCGCAGCGCCGACCCCCGGACAGCACCGGGGACCCCCGCTCGGGCGCTCGGTGCCCTGGGGCTGTGCCCGGGGAGGGGTCCCTGCCTTGGGGCTGTGCCCGAGGGGCTCTTCCAGCCCTGGGGCTGTGCCTAGGAGGGGCTCGGTGCCTTCCCGGGCGTTCCATCCCCGCCCGCCCCAGCCCGGCGAAGGGCGGCCCCGGCGAGGGCATCAGCTGGAGACCCCAATCCCCGCCGGGCTGGCGCTGGGGATTTTCCAGGATAGTCTTTTCTTCTCCAGGAAGCTTCTGGCAAGGCGCAGGTTTCGGTGCGGTCCTGGGGGAGCAGGGAAGGAGCCGTTATATAAACCCCTCCCTCGGTCTCCTTGTTAAGGGAGCCGATTTAGGGCAGGTATTGCAGATCCAAGGGTACCAACTTTTGGTTACGTAAGATATCCTCGACTAACGGGCTGCTGGAGCTGCTTATTTTTTTGGACACAGGAGTTTTTCATCCTTGGCAGCGGTTCCTCACCTTCCCCACGGACACACCCTTCCCCGTCCTCCTTCCTCATCCTCGGGGGCAGGAAAAGGAGCTCTGAAACGGGGCTTTGACGTGTCGGGTTTGGGCAGGAGTCGCTGGATTGTACAATTGCGGTGCTTAAGGAAGGCAGGGGATGTATAAAATGGTTATTGCTAAATGGTGCATTCTTCTTTTTTTTTAATTATTTTTTCTCTGGAAAGGGGAGTCTGTTTCCCTCCAAGAGTCCAATGGTAAAGAGTTTAAAAAGCTGCCTCTGTTTAAAGGGCGATAGAGGTTCCTACTGAATCCCTGTCACGGGCCAGGAGTAGCATGACGCATTTTTCTTCTGGCTGAACGCTCTGATTTATGTTCTGTGCACCCAATCCTCCTGCAAAGGAGTAGGAAAATCAGATTCTGCTTCTGTTTACTGTTGTGCAAACCTGGGATTATCAGCTGAGGCTAACACTGGAAAAAGGAGGATAATGGATGTGTGGCTGCCCTGATTTTGCTGCTGAATAGACACAGATTTGGTGGCAGGCCCTCACAGGGATGTGAGCTGCATGTGCTTTTGTCTCCAAGGTGGTTGAGATGAGCAAGAGGATTCGTCCTGATCTCAGAGCCCTCTCAAGAGCCCAGCAGCAGCCCTGGTTACTGCCAGAAGCATCATTAAAATGTTCTAGGCTGCGTTTTGTGGCCACTTTACATGTATATTTTTCCCTTCTTCTTCTGTAATTGATGCCCAGTGTATGAAGACTTGAGCTGTTGGTGACATCCATGCCCAGACTTTCCCATTTTAAAGGCATGAGGAGCCTGCAGTGGAGGTGGGCATCAACACTGCAGTATTTCTGGAAATGGTAAACATATAGAACAGTTTGCTGGAGAGGCTGGTATTGAAAGACAAGTGGGTTTTTCACACCCCACATTAATTCACTCAGGCTTATTGGCATTTGCAGCAGCTCCTAAATTTAAATTTTGGGGGTTTCTTTTTATTTGAAATCAGTGGCATTATCCAGGGGAACTCTCCACTGCAGCAGGAGGAGGAAGGAGAAGCAGAAAAGGAGGGAGATGGTCTTAACATTTCCTAGATGTTAAGCAGTGTTACAAAAGATGGATCTAATGGTATAAATCAGTATCTGATGCAATTCTTGGAGCTCTTTTGGTGTTAAAAGAACCGTGTCAGTTGAGAATTTGATGCTCCAACTCTTCAGTTGTATTATGAGGAATTTGGGAAAATGCCTGATTGTTCCTTCTTTCAACGAGTGGAGTTGGCACTTCAAAATCAGGGCCCTGAGCATCCCCGTCAATGTTTTATATGTATTTTTCTATAAATTCTTACATATATTTTCTCTAAGTCCATGGCACCTCTTGAGTTAAAAGTCCAGCTTTTGATTTCCCCAGTCTTTGGCTGTGGTAGTATTGCTTTGTTCCCCTCCTGAGAAGGGAAAAAAGAATCAGAGTAAGTACAAGTGCAGCTCTGAGGGCCAAAGGTGTGGTTTAAACCAAAGATTCACAGCATGTATGTGCTTTGCTTTAAATATTCATCTGCTGTAAAAATGCATCTGTGATGTGGGGAATGAAGGAACCAGGGGATGTAGCAGCCACTTTTAACTCTCCTCCCCATCAGGAGCTCTGCAGTGGGTCTCACTCTTGTTTATGACTGCTGCAAAAAAACCCACAAAAACACAAACGGCAACATTTTTTTTTTGACCTAAAATCTTGCAGAAGCAAGCTATAACCTGGGCTGGGATAAAGTTGTGCTGCCTGATAGCTGCCTTTTTATAATTACCTTCCTGTTCCTGCCAAACTGTCTTCTAATTTGAGGAAATTTTAATAACTGTTTTGTATATCCTTCCCTTAACCCTAATTTGCTAAATACGTGCAAATTTCCATCTGGTTCTGCAGTGGTGCTCTGGATCCACTGCATCGAAACATCACTGAAGTGGACCAAAGGAGTTTGTTTGTGTTGTGTAACCCCTGGCAACAGACTTTTGGGCCATTTCCCTGACAGCAATTGACTCACATTGAGCCAAGCAGTGACTCCACAGGTGTGGATGCGTATAGGAAATTTTGCACACGACCAAGGCAGAAAGAAACGAGATGTGGTTCTAACACATCCCTCCAAGTGCTATTTAGTGGTGCTGCTGCAGGTGATGGTGGCAGGCTTCAGGTGGGAGTGAAGCTGCCAGAGTAGATAAGATCACTGGAATCCACCTCTTTCCTCATTCTGATTTTGGGGTTTTTTTGGATCATCAGTGATGAAAGGCCTTGCAGATGAAATAAAGCATTTTATCTTTCCAGTTGAAAGTGCAGCAGTTGACTCGTGATTTGATGTGTGCTGGTGAATAATGCAGAGGTTGTTGCCTTCCCTCCTCTTTCATCTCTGGAGTGACACTGCAGACTGTCAGCTCTCCCATTGAATAATTGTGTCTTGTGTTGTGCTTCTTTTGTTGTAGAGCGATCGTCTTTTGATCAAAGGTGGTAAAATAGTTAATGACGACCAGTCCTTCTATGCAGACATTTACATGGAGGATGGGTTGATAAAGTAAGTGAAGCCTCATGGTGGGATTGGGTATGTACAGAAATGCACTGCAGATTGGCTGGAATAGCTTAATCTCAGAGAGATCTATTAAATTACAGTGAAAAATTAATATTTCCACGTCTATCCTGGTGTTTAATGAAGGAGCTTTAAAAGCAGGGTATTTAATAAATAAACAACCAGGCCCAAACCCTGCTGGCTCCAAGGAGGTACTTACATGTGCTTAATTTTAGCCATGAGAGCAGCCCCATGCTGAGATGACACATGTGTTTGAAGTTATCTGTGCTGTAAAGTCTCACTGAGTTATGACTTCAGATATTTTGAATTCAGAGTTCAGCATCCTAACACAATTCTCTTTTAGACTTGGAGGCTGGACTAAGGTGACCTCTGGAAGTCTCTTGCAGTGATGACTTCTCTGGGTCTGTGATGCAGAGATCACTCCAACCCCTCTTCAAGTAAAAAAGGACCCTGTAGTGGAAGAGGTTCAGACTTCTTTCTGTGTTTTCAGGCCTGGAACATATGTTCCTGGCACACTAAATGTGTTACAGATTTCTTTGGAAAATTATTCCTAGGAAAAAACAGACAAGCTAGAGGTTACAAACAAGGAATTTTCCTGTTCTGGCTAAACAGCCAGCACATGTGCTTTTTCAATCAAGGTTAAAAGTTAAAGGAGCTAGCCAGAGACAGCTAATTAATTGCATCCACTACTGCACTGCTAAAAATAGGTCTGTGAAGAGCTGGACTGGAGAGACCTCTGAGGGTCTCACCAGGAATTTGGTAACCAATATCTGCCTGAATTTATGCTTGTGTAGAGACTCTGTAATACTTACATATGAGAGGAAGGTAGAAAATAAAGAAGCAAAAATTCTTTCATTGTTCCAAACCAATAGCTGTTAGAGAGCTGGAATCAAGTGTTGAGCTGTTGCTTTAAAAAGCCCAGCCACTGGAAAGCTGTGTTGGGTGCAGTGATCATCCATGACCTGCACGGCCCCTTCCAGAGGGGCTCCTTCTTTCCCTTCCTTTTAATGTTATCCTAAAGTCCTGAAGGAATTGCACACTTAACTCACCGTTAGGCAACTGCTTCCACGGGAAGAATAAAGCACCCTCAGCCCTATGTGTGCTGATCCTGTGCCCTGCTTTATATGGAAAAAGACAACAGCAGCTAGGCTAAGTAGCACAGGGGTATTTGTTTACAGGCTGCTTACCTGGGTGTGCCTGACCTGCTCCTCAAAACCTCTTTCCCCAGGCAAATAGGGGAGAACCTGATCGTGCCAGGGGGAGTGAAAACTATCGAGGCCCACGGCAGGATGGTGATTCCTGGAGGGATCGACGTCCACACCCGGTTCCAGATGCCAGAGCAGGGGATGACATCTGCTGATGATTTCTTCCAAGGGACCAAGGCTGCATTGGCTGGGGGCACCACCATGATCAGTAAGTGCCTGCTTTCCTCTTCCACCAAAGCTGGGCTTTTCTCTTTCCCAGATAAGAACAGGAGCTTTGGGAGTCACCTTGTTCTGAACCACTGGGTGATGTCTGGTCAAGTTGCTGGGCAAAGCTTGTGGGAATAGGGGTGGAAAAGCAGGACCCCAGGATTTCCCCATCTTGCAGTTGTCACTCATTTCATTTGTCTTCCCTTGCTGGTGGTGTGACTTCAGCAGGTTTTTGGCTGTGCTGCTGCTGAACCAGTTGTCTCTGTGACGTCTGGCTCCGGAGTGAGGAGCAGATCCCCCACATTCCTGTGCTTTGGTCCCTTGTCTGTGGAAAGATATCTATTGTGTTTCTCACACCCACTGATGCCAGTGTTCAGTGTGTCTTTGAAAACTGGACCACTTATTTCGGGATCTGCTTTAGCCACCAGGATTTTTTTTAGTGTAGCTCCACTTGGGCTCATCTCCTCCTTTGGAGAAAGAGAGGAATTGTGAAGTAAAAATACCCCAAAATAAAAAGGACAGGCAGACTGACTGTTGTGCTGGCAGCAGGATTAGATACTTTTGGTATCTAATCTAATCCCTTCTGCCTCTAAAATGCCTCAGGAATGACTTCCAGGCTATCCGTCCCTGCTTATGTTTGCCGCAGGATCTTAAAACTCCACAAGCAAGTCATAGTCATAACCTTGTAACTTTGTTTGAGCCCGAGGAAAAAACCAGCCCTCTGTTGCAGGGCAGCTGATAGGTATAAAAATCTGCCATGGTGTCCCAGGCTCAGTTGCTGCATGTGGGAATGAGGGATAAAGATGAGAAGTGATCCAAAATCTGAGCATCTCACAGTCTTTCATGTACTCTCAGGTGCTGCCACTCCACAAGGAGGGGAGTTCAGGTACAGAGGAATAAAAGAAGCTGTTTCAGAGCATGCATTAGTGTCTGTTGTCCAGTCTATGGGTATAAGGAGATCTTAAGCACAGCCAGAAACCAGCTTAACTCTCCTCAGTTCCAGCCAAGCCCTGCGTGGACTGGAGTATCCTCATCCCCCAGAGCGTGATTGTGAGCAGTCCTTGATCCCTGGCCTGGTGGGTGGACTTGAATGGATTGACAGGAGGCTGGAAGTTGGTCTTAGTTAATGCTTCAAAGAAATAATCTTAAAATAATTCAGGAAATTATTTTTCATAACATTTTCACTTCAGAGTGTGAGGTTTGTGTCTGAAGATAGCCTCACCCACAGAGGGGATGTGGCTGTGGATGATCCCTTTGTGCACACTAATACCCAGTTCTCCTTCAAATCTTTGCTGTCAATTTAAATCAATAGCACTGAAATGCTATTTAATTTTTTTTATTTTCAGCCTCAGTTCATTGACTTTGTTTCACTGGTTGTTCCTTTGTTAGAGTAGCTGGTTCACACTTGAGTTATCACTTTGTTCTTCCTTGTTAAGTTGAATTAGATCAAAATAACATTCTCTGTCATCTGCATGTGACCTTTCAGCAGCACTGTTCCCCTCAGTGGCGCTTTTTGAAAGTAGAAATTGGTTTGGCAAATTTTTTATGGAGTAGCCCTGTACTTTGGATGCCTAATTTTACCTCTGCAGAGCCTCCTGTTTCAGAAATCCTTTATGTGTGTAAATATTTATTGCCTTTATGGCTGTAATATCTAAATACTTCACTAATGATAATGTAATGCTTTTCTGAGTTAGGGAGGTGGGAGGAGAATACTGCATTTTACAAATTCTCCTTTTACAGCTGTGAAAATGAGCATAATTTGGATTATAACCATGAGCAAACCATTTAGAGGAGACTAGGGATTAAACTTTACCATCCTGAGTATCTCAGATAAAGACACCAAAATACAAAACCATCTCTAAACAACAAAAAAATCCTCCTGAGACTGCAGCAAGGACTAATTGTACTAAATAGGATGATGGAGAGACATTTCTGGTAGGTGAGAATCAGCAACTGGAGCAGCAGAAAGCAGGATGAATGATCCAGAGTAGACTTCAAAGCTTTGGAGCCTCTGCATTGTGTCAGCTCAGCTGTTTCTCTGGGCAAAATTACAGCATTTGGAAAAGTTCTTCCACAGTGAAGCTCTGGTCAACACTCTCTTGGTGGGTGGCCCTTGGGCTTCCCCAGAGCAGGTGGAAGCTGTGGTGGATGGCAACATTTTTTCTCTTATGATTAAGAGGACAATATTTGGTGAACTGGATTCACAATATCACAAATTGCAGCCTGAAAATGACACTCTTATCTCATTGTATGTTTTAAATGCTGGGATTTTACAAAGGGAATCTGTTCCTCCCGTGGACTTGTATCCAGCTGTGTCTCTATTCTTCAGTCTTTTTTAGGAAAATACACATCTTTTTGGATGTGAGATCTGTGGAAAAAACCACCCAATTTCCTCATTAGTGCTTTTAGCAAACTTTGTATGATTTATTTACAAATACCTTTACTCCATCTGTTTCTCTGCTCTATGCATGACCCTCACTTTGGGCACAAAAACAGCTTCCTTAGCTTCATGCTTCAATTTATTTCACATTTTTGTGCTGGAGGGCACTTTAAGGCTGTTTACAATCGTTTTAGGGAAATACTTATTTTGCATGCAGTTTTCAGTGAAATTGAACCAAGAACCTTGTATAGGTTTCCACTGATGGTTGGTTTATAAAAATCGTGGGTGAAATTCTGACTTTGGTGAGTTTTGGCATCGATCTGCAGTGCCAGGAATCATCTGGAGGATCTGCTTTGGTGAACCTCATTTTCAGCTCAGATCAAATTCAATGTTGCCTCTTTAATTCTCATGGCAGACACATCCAGGGAATGCACAGGAATGTAACCTGTTTTATCCAAGCCCTGTCCTTATTTGCTTGTTCCTCTCTAAATTCATCCCTGCAGCATCAGGGAGGGGGAATCAGATGGGTCCTGGTGTCAAATGGAACAATTGTGTGGTTTTTGTGGCACCAGAGGAGATTTTTCCTGGTGGGAAGCAGATCTAGCTCCAATCCAGGTCTTCCCAGCTGATCAGTGAAAAGGGGCTGGGGGTGAGGATCCAAATCTGCCCTTTTGTCTCTCAGTCCCTTGCTTTCCTGAGCCCTCCCTAGGTTGCTCCACTCAGGAGTTAGGGCTGATTGCTTTTTCTGCTGGCTCCCCTGAGGCCATCTGAGCAGGAATTCCAGCTATGATCCTTCTGTCTCTCCCCTCTGCAGTGCCAAAGGCAAGGCTCCAGCTGCCTTTGCTAGCAGAGGAACAAACAGAGTTGGTTTTGCCTGAAATGACTTATTGTGATATCTTTGTTTTTCTGCAGTGACAATTTGCACAGTCCTTTTCTTGGTCCCCACCTTAGAAAAATACTGGTGTGGGTATGTTAGCTGAAAAGCCCTCCCTCTGGGTTTTAGGATAACATTGCTCTGGGAAAGAAACTTGGATTCTCGCCCTTTTGAAATGTCAGAATGCAGTGTTTGGGCATTAAGTTGAAAGGAGAATTCCAGAATGCTCCGCAGAGAATTTTGATGGAGAGAAGAGTATTAAATACGCTCCAACCTGTTCTGGTTGCTTCCCTAAACTTTCCTGTATTCAATGGAAAGAGAACAGTCCTTCCAGAGTTTTGGAAAAGGATTCTGTCTGAAGTTGCCCTTACAAGAGGCTAAAGTTTTGGTGAGCTAAAAATGGCATTTTTCATAGACTCACAAACCATCCCGAGTTGCAAGGGATGATCTCCAAGGATCACCAAAGCCCAATGTCTGGCTCTGCACAAGACACTTATTTTTGAGTCCCTGTTTTCCCAATCTGAGCTAGGTTAATACCCCAGGATATTACCCAGTCCCTGGAGCTGTTAGAGGAGGAAGAATCCCTGCTAGGAACAGGGTGGCCTCTTGGAGCCTGGTGATGGTTTGGTTGCTGATTAACTGTGATGGGTGAAATCCCCATCAAAATCAGTGGAAAAATTCCCCCTGATTTGAGCAGGGGCAGGATTGCCTCTGTCTGCTCCCAGCCCTGCAGAAGGGATGAAAAAGTTAAGCTCTGTATATTTACTGGCTCTCTGATCCCTGAGCCTGTTTAATGTCCCAGTGAGAACTCCATCCATCCAGGCCAGCTCCCACACACATTTGAGCCCCTCCTCCCAGACTCTGCTTCTTCTCTGGTATCTGCTGTCCTTGGGTGAAATCTCTTGCTGACATTGCCTCTCTTGACTCAGTCAACCACTGTTATAATCATAGAGAGAAATTACAGTGAGAGAAATGATAGCTTTTTCTGGCCTGGTGGCTTGGAAGCCAACAGCCTTTTGAACTTGAGCAGCAGTTATCCTAATGACATGGGGAGGGAAGGCTGGGGAGGGGAGCCTGTGTATCTTGGGAAGTTCAGGAAATGAAGGGGAGCCTCACATGGGCTGCTGTTGGCTCCCTAATTCCTGACCCTGCAATTAAAGAGCTCCTGTGGGCCGCACGGCAGGGGTTTGAGCAGGGTTTGAGCTGCCCAGCCACAATCCAACTCAAAGTGAGGTGACACCAGGTCTCCCAGGTCATTGTGAAGATCACCACCTTGCTGGAAGGAGGTGTTTCTAGTCAGGAATGATTCCTCACCTTTTGGGTTTTGATCTAAGTGTGACAGAGAATGCCCCAAAGGAGATCAGACTCTGTGACAGTCTCAGCTTAAAGTGGGGTTTAGACAGGATGAGGATGTGGGGTGGTATTTAAACCCACCAGTGGAGATTAAATTCTATTCTACCTGACTGGGTGCATTTATTTTGTGTTATTAGGGTTAGTCCTGTGCTGGTCTAGAGTCTAAATGGGAAGAGGAAGAGAAGGGAAGCAGAGACAGAAGGGGGTGACAGCAGTGGTCAGGCAGGGACTTGTGGCTGAGCTGGAATTATAAAACCAAGTGTTTTGCATCCAAGAGCAGCGACCACAGAGCTGCAGTGTCTCCCCAGGTCCCTGGCTGTGTGTACACAGCACTGCATTGTTCCACAGGCACCAGCCCCAGTTTTGTTTCTCTTTGCACCTAGAGATGAAAGAGGAACTGTGCTCTGGGACCGGCCCTGCAGACGGACTGCCCTGGCTCTGGAACTCGTTTCTCTTTCTGGCAGCGCTTCTTCTGCCCCAAAGAAATGTTTAATTCTCTAGAAACATAGTGAAAGTGTCTACACATTATTGGGGATTTCTATGAGTAGGAATCCTTGCTATCTGTGACTAGAATAATGACATCACCACACAGAGGTTCAGAGTCCCTCCTGCCCTGTCCCTCCTCTCTCCAGCTCCCCTTGGTCCTTTTTACACCCCCAAAACCAGCCTTGGCCCCGATTCACCCTAAATCTCTTTGCTTCACCAGCTCCCAGCTTCCTGCTGCTGTGTTTGTACCTTTCATTCAGGGCAGGCTTAAAATCCTTAATGAGAAAGTGGGCCTGTAAGCAGAGCTGGGCAGTTCCCTGGTGTGAGCTTCTCTTCCCGAGCTTTTAAACCCCTCTAAGTCCATTAGGCTCTGCCTGCAGCGGATTGTGCAGCCTCTGTCCAGGGCTTGCTCTGCTCCCAGCATCCCAGCAGTGCTGGATGGGATGCCCCATTGTTCTGGGGGGGATTCCAGTGGGGGCTCATGGAGATATGCCAAGTCCTTGATGTCCCTTGCCAGAGAGCACAGGAGGAAACAGCTGTGCAGACCTCAGATGTGTTATGTGTTTCTGTGTGTGCTGAGGGGGAGTTTTTTGACCCTTTGGGCCATAGCTATTGTTTGCCAGCTCTCTGTGCTGTGAGGAACGGGCTCCTGTGGGGAGCACACAGGGACTCAGGAGCCGTATGTCTGTGTCTGGGATGATGCAGGAGACCTGTGGTGTGGTGGGATGTTTAACACTGGTGTCACACACTGAGCTGGGCCATCATTCCCTCTCAGTGCTGAAAGGTGAAGTCATTCGCCCTGATGTTGGGCTGGAGTCCTGTGAAACCTCTGCAGTCTAGCCTGGCTTGTTTTTGAGTCAATCAGGAGGTTTTTATCTGTTTTCCATCTTTTCCTTCCCCAGAGCTGCTGGGGATCCTGCCCCTTTCTCCTCTCCATCCTTCTGCCACTTGGTAGCACTGATATTTTTAAAAGAGCAGGTGAGGGGTCACTTTCTCTGTTTGCTTTGACCCATTCTGCTCCAGCCTCTTCCTGTGCAAGAAGGAGGGGATGGAATAAATTCCATGCGTGCTGGAGCTTGGTTTAGTTTGGAACACACAAGGGCTGGAGTGGCAGCAGTTCTGACAGTGCAGATGTGACTGACCTAGATTTTTTCATGCATCCAAAAAGAGGGATTTATTTCAGGAGAAATTAACCTGTGTTGTCTGTTGATGCAATAGCACTTCATGCCTCTTATTCAATTTAATGCTGGGGATCAATGATGCTGCTTTCCCACTGCGTGGGGAAGAGTTCTTTTGCTTGAAGAGCTGCTTTGAAGTGCTTTTCTTACAGAATCACTGAATGGTTTGGGTTGGAAGGGACCTTAAGGATCATCTTGTTCCACCCCTTGCCATGGGCAGGGTACCTTCCACTACCCAGATGGTTCCAAGCCCTGTCCAGTCTATCCTTAAACACTTCCAGGTATGGGGAACCTTGAGCCATGGCCTCACCACCCTTATAATAAAGAATTTCTTCCTAATACGTCATTTAAACCTGCCCCCCTTCTGCTTAAGGCCACCTCCTCTGTCCTATGAGTACGTGCCCTTGTGAAAAGTCCCCAAAACCCCCAAATTTTTGCTTTCTTTGTCCAGTGCTCTCATCCCCAAGATGCAGGCCTTAGAGATGACACAGGAGTAAAGAGCCGGTGGGTCTCTCTGATGGGCTGTGTCTCACCCAGCCGCTTACATCCATGGGAAATGTACATGATGTTTTCATGGGGGCTGGTGTAAAAGTTGGCTCCTCCAGGTCGGCTGTGGATGGAAAAAAAATCTTAAAATAAAATGTTATTATCCACCTCGCTTCTTATAACATCATTAGCTGCTTGTGATAGGTTTTCAGAGCATGTGTGTTAAACCTTGCTAGCTAAAGTGTCCTAATCACCTTCAAGTCTTGACAAGGTCTTCAAAGAAGCAGTAGGAAGTGATGCCACCAGCTCTTTTCTTGGCCTGTTTTTCTGGGCAGGGAATTTTTGCCTCCCCACCAGTTCAAGGTTCAACACCTTGGCTGCTTTTTCCTTCCTGTGAGCTTGACTAAGCAGAAAATGCCCTGGTCAGGCAGGACCTTTCAGCTCTCCACATTGGAAATTAGCTCTGTGTGCCACGGGAGGGAAGCAAGTGGAACCTGAAAGAAGCAAAGGCTGTAACCAACTGCAGGATTCCCCACTTGGGATGGATTTGGAGTGCTGCCTGTGGAGTGGGATTTGATGTCTTTGATCAGCAGAGCCATTTTTCCCCTCTTTCCTTCAGCCCCAGTGCCTTTAGACTTCGTAGATCCCATCTGTTTCTTAGAAACTGGATTTTTTTTTTTTTAATCTTTCTGGTGAGAGGGAGAATTGTTTGAGGAATACAAATGAGCTCCTCCTGTCTGGCACACTTTAATCACACTCAGGAACTGCCAGTTGTTAGCAGCTTGGGGCTGTGCCTGCATCTTTTCACAGCCCTCACTCCCATGGAAGCCGTGTGCATTGCAAGGAATGCAGGGATGGACATTTACAAGTTATGGCTTCTGGGAGAACTCTTTTCTTCCCTTGATACCCTGCAATTGGTGTTGGGACCTCCTCTGTGACAATGGGAATGTCATTCCATTTCTTCATGCTGGTTGCTGGCTGTCTATAATGGGAGGTGGCTTTGTTGCTGAGGGGTTGTGGTTTTAATTCAAATTAATTAAGCTCACCTAGAGCCTCATACCATGAGTAAAAAGTGATTATTTTTGTGAAGAGCTACCTGAGAAGCTGGTGTGGGGACCACTGGAAGTAAGGAGGTAATCCCTGTCCCTCCCACTTGACATCTGCAGATCCAGAGGAGTGTGCTTTTGGCTTCCTATGGAGGTAAAAGAAGGAACTTGTAGAATTCACATGCAAATGTGAACTGGGAGATGCTTTGGTTGGTTTTCAGAGCCCACCAAAAAGGGCTCAGCTTTTGGAAGCTTCCCTTCCCATTTGTCCAAGTGTGTTTCCACCACATTGCTTTTGTCCCTAGAAGCAGCTACATATGTACAGCATAGATATTTTTGGATCTGGGGGATTCGATGGTGGTGTTTTACATATGAATGAAATTCCCTTGCACAGCCTCCAAGCAGCAGGAACTGGGGAAGGAGATCCTGGCGAGCCCTCCCAAATTATTGCACAGCACTGAGTTGGTGCAGGGTAGGGGGAAGTTCCTAAACTGCAACACCCTGAGTGGTTTGTGCCTCCAAATTGGGGCTCTTCATGGGCCTGGCAAAATTCCAGACTCCTTGAAAAGCCAGGCAAGGCCAGTTCAGCAGCCAGGGACTGTGTCACAGGATTCTCTGTTCCAATATTCCAATATTGCTTAAGAAATATCTCATTCCAGAGTGGCTGTCAGTTAATGATACTTTCCAGCAGGCTTTACTTTACTTCAGATAAGATTTCTGAGGATTATATCAGTGTCCCAAGAGAAGAGTTTGGCTACTGATGGGCTACAAAGGACTTTTCAGCCTGATGGGCAGAGACTCTTTCCACTGTGAATGGAAAAAGTTTTGGAAAGCTTTTGTAGTGCAGCTGAGTAAAATGTAGGTGTGCAATGTGTTCTTAGAAGCAGAATTGGGCCATGGAACCAGGACCACAGCTGAGGACTCTGAACCAGTCAGTCCTACTGCAATGCAAACACTGTCATAAAGGGGAAGGTGGCAGCTGTATGGAGCATCTCCCACTGAGCCATCCTGCCCAGATCCAGGGGCAGTTCCAACTGTTCATGGGATCCCAGAATGTTTTGGGTTGGAAGGGACTTTAAAGTCCATCCAGTCCCACCCCCTGCCATGGGCAGAGACACCTCCCACTATCCCAGGTTGCTCCAACCCCTGTTGGCCAGCCTGGCCTTGGACAGGAATGGGGCAGCCACAGCTTTTCTGGACAACCTGTGCCAAGACTTCCCCACCCTTATAGTAAATAATTTCCTTCTAATACCACATTTAAGCTGAGGTGTAGAAAGCAACAGTTGCCCCTAAAGACTTGGTGCATGGATAAAACAAAAGTTAGATCTTGTGTGTAGGAGTTTCCCAAACCAGTTTGCCACAGGATGGGTGTCTCTCTGTGGGTGGGCAGCTCAGGTCCTGCCCAGGAGTGAAGCTTTATGCCCCAAACCTTGGACTCTTCACAAGTCTAGGAAAACACCAGACAGCTTGTGAGGCCAGGCTGGGCTGGCTCAGAGCTGGAGGAGGAAGTTCAGCGGCTTGGGGAACATGCCACAGGAGTCTCTGTTTATTAAACTGGGGATAATCTAGTTAGGACCTCCCACAGGTTAATGATTTCAGCAAGCACAAGAGCTAATTTGCAGGCAGTATGGGTGCTGCAGAGTGGAGAGAACACCTGCAGATGGGCAGGTGTGGTCAGGAAATGGCTGTGTGAGGGACGGATGTGCTGCTTGATCCTTGTCCATTGGTGGAAACCAGGTTCTGCTGCACCTCCCACCAGGTTTTCTCCATAAACATTTAGGTCTGATTCAGCCCTCACTTCCCTGCCTGCAGTTGTGTGTGAGTGTAGTTTGAGTGGGAACAGGATGGGGACTGCTGGTGTTGTAGCAGAAGTGGCTGTGGTTTGGTAGTGATGGGTGACAACTTCCTCCTTGGAACATGATGTCACCTTGTTACAGTCATGAGAAGAGGAAGTGTCTGGTTCTCATCCAGGCAGGGGAGATGTTTACTTGACAAATACAGGGCTTTTCTTTTCCTCTGTATTAATACAAGCTGTATTAATAAAAAGTGCTTGTATAGAATCAAAACTCTTCACATTTAGTTTATTTTTGGGGGGGGGGGGGGGGGAAACCAACTTTTCTAATGCCAAACACACAAAGCCCTCTCAGAACCACTACAAAATTCCATTGTAAAAACTGGCATCCTGCAGTCGTGTTCGTCTTCATCTCTAACGCTCCTGAAACAGCCCTGGGCCATGAAATGAAGGTGAGAATCCAAAACTTGGTGAGAATAATGCCAGGCCAGAACTGTTCCAGCTTCCCAGTGAGTGGAAAAAGCCTAAGGGGCAGGACACATCTCCAGTGACCTGAGAGGGACAGAGTTGGCTCATGGCACGTGATCTTTTGTCCTCCTGTGTCTGATCAGCTCTTGCCCCTTGGATGTGTTATTAATTCTTGTGTTTTGTCTTGACTTGAAAGTCATGGCTACGAACCAAGGTTTTTTTCCATCTCAGTCCCTCAAGGTTTACAGACCAATTCATATGGAAGCCTTTGAAGCCCTGTGTGCTCTTTTCACGGCCTTCAAGTGTGGAGTAATGCCTGAAAGAAAGGATAAATCTTGGAACCACTTACATGTCTCTTTTGAACTTGGTTCCCCTCCTTCTCTGCCATGGTGACCTCCTGAGATACAATGAATGCACAATAAACCTGTACTGGGAAGAGATGGAGCCTTTTTTTTTGATCTGACCTTAATGTGCTGCCATGCCAGCTGCTGGGGGTTATTAATAATTGTGTGAATTCTTTATGTTTGGGTCCAGCTGGCCTCAAATTGTCAATTGTATTTTGGATGTAATCAGCCAAAAGGGCAAGTGAAATATCTGTATGACATCAGTGAGGGAATAAGGGAATGTTGCAGTCTGAAAATGTAATCAGTGGAGCACGGATGTGTCTGATTCTTCTGAGCCTGGTCCAGCTTCTGATTTCTCCGCATCAGGTCTTATAAACTGGATCTGAACTGACAGAAAACAACATGTGATGTCATTTAGGCTGCCTTTACTATGAATTTGGCAGGCATGTACAGGACACCAGTCCTTGGGTAGTTTTATTAGTACCATAAATGCTGTTCTGTGCAGGGCTGTAACTCCTCAGAATAATCTCTTTATTCCAGTATCTTTTCTTGGGGAAGGGGGACAGGGGGGAGGGAACAAGAATAAAATATTGTGGGAATAAATCCCCACAAATACACAGCTGAAAATCTGGTTGCTGGAACCAGGATGTGAAGAAAATCCTTCATTTGATTTCTCTTTAGCTGAGGTGCATCAGGTCGATGGAGCAGTTTCCTTTGAAGGGATTTTGTCACTGTCCTTCCTTTTCCCAGATCAAACCCATGACCCAGAGTGCGGTTTAGAGGAAGAATTAGGATGGAATCAGAAAAAAAGGAGGTGTGAGGCTCTTCTGGATTGCTTGATTTGGGATTTTTGAGCTCAGAGGAGGGTTGTGGTCTCTGGGTGGGTGCAGGGCTGCTTAGCTGGAAATTGGGGTTTAATTCTTAAATCAGAATTCTTGTTGCTGAAAATGGCTTTGTTACTGGATGGGGCAGCTTTTGGTAGCTCAATTCCTTGACACATAAAAGGGTAATGATACATAAAGGTAGAAGGAATTGTGATATTTTACCAGCTGAGAATTTGAAGCCTCTGGATGAAATAAGGTCTGTGATGATGGTATAATCTATGGGTCAGTCAAGGGCCTGACTTTCAGTTCACAGAGATTGATTTTATTCCTCTTGCTTTCACAGAATTACTCCCACTTCACATCAGTGCCAGGAGAATATTCCTGCAGCCACAGCCTGACAAGTCCAGACTTCTAAGTAGGGACCTGTGCAATTACCAGGGCTGAATTTAATTACAGCCTCTCAATAAAATGGCTTGTGACAGAATGTACAACTCAATAAATTCACCAGATTTCACCACATGCAGTTGCTGTGGGGATTAAGTAGTATTAAAAAGGCAGATGTGTTTATAGTGATCAAGTTGCTATTTAAAGTTTTGGGTAGGGGAGATCTGCCTGCTAACAGTTAAGCTTAAATGTTAAGGATTTTCACCTTATAAACTCCTCTTAAACAATAGGCACATTTAATGCTGATAGGAGCAAGAAATAATGTGTAAAACTGCAGTCTGTAATAGCAACTGGAACCATCCTGAATACATGGTTTTTATTACATACACAATTTTGGTAACATCTGACCCTAATTCATGTTTATATTGTCCATTTCAAACAGTTTTTCTCCTTCCTGGTAGTGGCATTCATGAGCTAAAGCCCCAGAAAATTTTCATGCATGCTTTGGATGACACTTAATTAAACCAGTTGAAAAAAATCCTTTCCAGTGGAAAGCTGGAAGCATGGGCTATTAATAGAAGCTCCAGGAACGGGTTGTTTGCAAGCCAAGGCTTGCTCAACTGAGGCAGGATGCAAAAAAGAAAAAAAAAAAATGCACATGCCACAATGCCAGGAAGCTATAAAATCCATTAATCCCCACCCATGAGCACATCCATCCCAAAAGCAATCCCTTTTGTTTTCAAGGCAAGGCAAAGAGCTTGATCCAGCTCTCCCTCTGAAGCAATAATTTCTCTAGAGTTTAGCAAGGGGTCAAAAATATAATGGCATTGCTCTTCATCTGCATTTTTTTTTAATTTGAGAGAGATTCCAAGCGCCAGAAAGAGATCATATGGAATTTTTCTGGCTCTAGTCTCAGAGTATCCTGCAGGCTGTTGGGTAATTCCCCAGCTTTCTGTGCTGGATCCCTCTTGCCCATCTCCCTTCTTGCTCAGGGTGCAGGTACCACCCTGCTCCAGGAAAGCTCTTCAGGAGCAGAAAGCCCCAGAGTTTGGAAAAGGGAGCCAAGATGTGATGCAACATTTCCTAAAGCCACCATTTAAAGCTGAAATTGGCACCATTTTCAGTGGGCTGTGGAAGTGGTTTTAATGGCTGGGAGCAGCTGGATGAAGACAAGGAGGTGTTTCAGGCCAGCCTTAACTGTGGTTCAGCTTTTAGGCTGCCCTTTCTGGAATCAGTTGTTAGACTTGATCTGTGCAGGTCCCTTCCAGCTCAGGGTATTCCATGATTCTGTGAATTGTGCAAAAAAGCAGTAGGAACGATCTGAACTTTGAAATTACTTGTGTGGATGGGATTGTGCTGGGATCTGATTTTAGTACAGGTTTTGTGTTAGTACATGATAAGAATGTGTTAATAATGGGTGATGCTAGCACTTCTAACCTTTTTTCCATGATTTTTCCATGCTTATGTTAAAACAACACTGCTTTATTTTCCCCATGCTTGGAGCATTTCATCCATTCCCCTAAGTTTTTGCCTTCCCCTTTCATTTCATACCCCATTATCTCCCTACCAGCATCTAACCAGTTTGGCCCATGAGACACAGAATATTCCAGCATGGCTGGGTGCCAGCTTTGGTGCAGAAGAGCCACATGGATCACCCAGTGTTGTTGTCTCACTTCAGCTCATTGTCTGCCTTTAATCCTGAGCTGATTAATCTGCCCGAGGAGGAGGAGGAGGAGCGAAGGACCCTGAGCTGAGCCGGGCAGGCAAGAAAACAGCCCTGGCTGGTGGTGGGTGGGAGCTGCAGCACTGGGAAGCAGGAGCAGGTGCACCTTGTAAGCCTGTGTGTAATGACAGGAGAGCCAAACCAGGAATGGGAAGGGTAATTAGGAGTCTGGATGATTTGGGCTGGAGCATGTGTGTCCACAGGTGCTCAAATCCCACTGCCCTCAGAGGGAGGTTAGAATTTGGATTGTCCAGGAGAAAGACAGACTGTCCAGGTATTTTGGAATCCTGTCTGTGTTTAATAAGGAAAAAAATTAGAACATATGTAATGTATAAAATAGTTTTTCTCATTTTTTTAAAGAATTTCCTTTGCTGGTGTAACAGCCTTGTTTGCCCTCAGCCCTGGGCTGCTGCATTTTGGGTTCTGCAGCTCAAAAGGTTAAAAGATAATCTACTGAATGTTTTCTGCTCTTAGCTGAGAAACCAGTGTAACCCTGAGCTTGGCTTTGCCCTGTGCCTTGCTGAGAATGTGTTAAATAAAGCAAAACATTTGGATTAGACCTGAATTTCACTCAGATTCAGGGAGCCACTACAAGGCCCCAAGCTATTTAATTTCTTCTTTGAAGATTTCAGCACTGATGAAGTGATTCTTACATTATCTTTTCCTTTTCTTTTTCTTTTTTTTTTTTCCCTCTCCGTTTTTGTTTTTTCTGTTTTTGGAACAAGCTTTTAGTTTAAAAATGAGCTGGCAACTTCCTTCTCAGACCTCAAGCGGCTGAATTCATTTGCACCGCAAAAAAAATCAACAACAGGAAGAAAACATCTGGGCTGGGAAGCACTTCAGATCAAGGCTGTGGTGGTGGAGGGAATAAAGGGGTGACAACAGCCTGTGTCACTGCAGTTTGTTTCAAGTGTGCCCTGCAGGCGTGGGGTCACCCGGGGATTGAACATTCCTGGTTCCCGAGGTGATGGAAGGAAAGATTCGGCAGTGGGATGGGATTCCCAGGGAGAAGGAGCATTGTGGGGTCAGGACAGCACTGCTTTTCCCATGGGAAGCCTCCTGGGAATTCTCCAGGAGGGAGATTTGCTGTGAGCTGGGGTAGGTCAGCCCTTGTGTCCATGGTCCTGGGACAGATCATCCCCAGGGGTCATCCTGGAAGCCTGGGGCTGTGGGAACGTGGTGGGATGGAGCCTCCATCAGTTTCTTGTGCTGTTCTGGAGCACGGGGACCTGAAAGAAAAAGCTTTTTGTTTTACTCTGAGCTCTTGAGCTGTGCCTGAGGGCTGGAAGAAGCTTCTCTAAGCTGCATTTCCATCTGGCCATCTCAACAGGCAGAAGCAGTTTCAGAGCTCAGTCCTTTCAAGAGCAGAAAAAGAGTCAACCTTGCCTACTCTCCTTTCCTGGATCTGGGCTCATTTTTACTTATTTGGTCTCCTCCAAAGCCCACCTTGCATGGGGGGGATGTAGGCCATGATCTTGCAATGTGTTTGGCCCCTTTCATTGCACAGAGGATGGAAAAATCAAGGAGACTGCCATTTGTGTCTGAATTGCCTCCAGACCAGGATATGGTATTACATCCACTTTCTCCATGCCTTTTGTGCAGCATCCACTGCTCCTGCTTGCCTGCTGTGGCAGCATAGCTTCCATCCTGCCCCAGGGTCAGGTAGAGGACCCCAGCTCTTGGGCCCCTCTCCAGGGATGTCCCTGTCACCATGACTGTCTCTTGGTATGCTCTGCTGGGACCTTCCCCTGAGTCCCTTCAGACCAATTCAGTCCCAGGGTGCAAAGGCTCTCACCTTGCACTCTCAGGCTGCTTTCCTGCTGAGTTCTTCCATGTGGATGTGGGGAAGTGGTCGTTCACTGATGTTTGCCTGGCAGAGCTGCTGTAGAGAAAAAGTGAGCTGTGTTTTGAAGGGGCAAGGGAGTGATTTGGCTGTCAGGGAGCTATGGGGTGCTGCCACAGGAGATATTCCCAACCCCTGGAGCTGACTTCCCTGCACACTTGCACCAGCACTTCCATGCCTGACTCTTATTGCAACCAGCTGTGGTTTGGCTTTGTCAGAGAGCTGACAGAGCTCCCTTACCCCTGGTTCCACTGCCTCCAAAAAATCCCATTTGTCATCCTTGGGCAGTGCATGAAGTGAGGTGGTGATAAAGCTCTGATCCCTGACAACACAGTCATTCCTGGGACCTCCAGAGCATTCCCAGGGGCTCAGTGCTGGGCTTTGAGGACTCTCTGTTAACCCCTTGGTGCCTTCAGGCACGATTTCCCAATGCCCACAACCCATCCATCATCTTGGGGCTGATAGAGCTCTGAGAGCACCTTTAGTCTCAAGTGGAGATGGATTTATTCCTGTGATGTGTTAGAGATTAAATGGACTTTTTTTGGCTTTTTAATTAGACATTTGTGTAAACCTGGGCTTTCTCCACATCCCATTGGAAAAGCAAAAGGAATGTTATTTTTCTCCTTGTTGTTCCTTCTACTTAAGCTAAAGATTAACTTTGACAGAGCAACAAGGGCTCTGTACTGGCCAAGGAACAATTCAGGCTGGAATTTAGTGGAAGGTTTCTGACCACTGGGGTGGTCAGATCATGGAACAGAAATTGGATGATTTTTTTAAAAACAGGTCAGTTTGTTGTCTGCTTATATTTGGGCTACTTTTTGCAGTGGTGGTGAAAAGCACATCCTTGGTGTGGTGCCAGACAAGAGGCAAATTTCCAAGTTTTCACTCATAGCATGGATTTCTGTGATGGGTACAGGGGGAACAAAGAGACCCCCAGCCACTCCTGCAGCCCTGAGCTGATGAAAGCTGCAGCTGCCAAGGCAGTAAGGATGTGCATATCATGTCCTTGCCTTGGTGTGATGCTGCCAGGGGAAAAAGCCTCTTGGAAAGCAGAAATATTCTAAGCTGTCTCCCTTTGCATAGGGGAGAGGGTGGGCAGCGTTTTGCAGCAGGGATGTTGTTTTGGGTGAGCTCTTGGCTGCTGCAGTGTGTACACAGCTCAGGCAGCTGAGAGGTCTCTGCTGACTTCGGTGACTGAGGCTCGTGGCTGCTCAGGAGAGCTGGGCTGCCTTTCCCAGTGTGAATCTGGTTCCTTAGGCAGTGCAAAACCAGTAAATCTTGGCTGCTGTGTCTGTGTGGGGGCAAAGCAAAGCTTTGTTCTGCCCTGGGGGTGAGTGGATCCCAGGGGCTCTGTCTCTCATCCCAGCTGTGACTTAGAGCAGCCCTGATTGTCACCATAAAGTTAAAAAAAAAAGCTGCTGGGATTTCTCTGCTGATAATTGAAGCAACTTTATATTTTTCTGTGTGTTCTAATGTAGATTCAAGCTGGACCCTCTCCTTCTCCCCAGCAGTGCTTCCCAGTTTGTGACCCCAAAATCACACAGGCTTTTCCCGTTCTCTCAGCTCAGTATTGGAGATGCTGACTTGCTTTTTTTTTATTTCACTGTGTCTTTTGAAGAGCTCAGAGACTCCATGTGCTCAAATAAAAGCCAGGAACACTGAGCCTTCAGATCCAGGTCCCTTGCATCACCCACTGAGGCTGTCCTGCAGCTGCAGCTGCCTGTGAATCCAGTTGCTGCTGGATTTGGTGTGAGGATCAAACTAAGCAGGTGCCAGAGGCAGCAGGACCTTCTCAATGTCAGAGAGATCTCTCCAACCACTAATTGTTGGTCCTGCTTCCTCCAGTCCTCTGGAAGGTGCTCCTGGTTGAGATGTGTAACACCAACAGCTGTAGAAACAGGTTGTATTAGCATCTCATTTTCCTTCAGCTGCTGCTCCATAATTGACTTCTGTGCTGCATTCTCTAGAAACCACTGAGAAATAAATTGCAAACTTAGAAATATTTTAAGGGGAAAGAGGATGCCTTGATTTGGCAGCCTCTGCACAGCTGTGCTTGCTATCCTGGGCACCCAGGAAAGCTTCTGCACCAGCAATTTACCAGTGCTTTGGTTGTCGTTCCCAGTTGACCACGTGGTTCCTGAGCCTGGGACCAGTTTGCTGACGGCATTCGACCAGTGGCGAGAGTGGGCGGACAGCAAATCCTGCTGTGACTACTCCCTGCACGTGGACATCACTGAGTGGCATAAAGGTGTCCAGGAGGAGATGGAAGCTCTAGTTAAAGATCATGGTAAGCCAGGGAAGCCTTGCCCCTCCTTGTTTTTCAGGATCCCCTATTATTTAGGGCTGTCTCTCATGCAGTATTTTACTTTTATATCCCAATAAAGCTGTTTTAGGCCCATTCTGGCTCCTTGAGAAGGTTTGGGCAGTTGGGATTGCAGAGGGCTCAGGGGTTGGGGCACACTGGTGTTGCAGCACTGATTTTCCCGAGGTGAATCTCTTCCTTTCCCCATGCAGAGCAGCTCCTGTGTCCAGTGAAGGTCCTTCGGGTTCATCAGAAGGTCCTTCGGGTTCATCAGTGCCCTTGATGATACCTGCAGCCATTAAAGTGCTGTAAACAAGGGAAATAGGAGCCCCAGGAGGACCAATCCAGCTCTGGATGCTAAAAGTGAAGAGCTGAGTAAAACGACCTCATAGGTTTTCCCCCTCTTTATTTACCCTTGGCATTTCATCCTCAGGCTGGAGTAATTTTCCATCCTGTTTGTAGTTTGAAAACCCAGCATTTTATGCCATAATAGGAGCTTCCCATACATGCTGGGTGAGAGCTTTTAGTGGTTCCAAAGGCTGGAGAGGAAAAGCCAGCTTAGGATCAGTCAGGGTCAGTCTGGACACGTCACAGACACAGATTTCCCGTTGTTCTCCCTGGAGGGTGAGGGGGATCAGCCATGCAGGCCCAGTCTCTGCTTTTGGGTGAGATCCATTTTTGCTTTTATTTTGTTACTCAACCTCCTACAGTGAATTCATGGAATTATTGCTGGCAGCTGATTTAGGGATTGTAGTCCATGGCTTTACTCCAATGTGCTCTCTTTCCCCCAGGTGTGAATTCCTTCTTGGTGTACATGGCTTTCAAAGATCGCTTTCAGCTCAGTGATTCTCAGGTAGGAAGGAAGGCTTTGTGTTTAATTTGTCACAAATTAGTGTTTAAGTTCAATATCCTGGGATCTGACACTCTATCCTGGTTCCAATCTTTATGTGTGTAACAGTACCTAAGATTGGCAACAGCACCCATAGCTCTGCTGTGAAGATTATATTTTTAATTAAAAATAAAACCTAACCAACAGCAAACCCTGAAAGGCCTGGCTGTGGGAAGCAATGGTAAAACTCTCATTTTGAGAGGTTGGAGGTTTTTTCCCAGCTCCTTTGGGTTAGAAGCAGTGGCAGTTCTTTGAATTGCTGCTTTATGCCTCTGCACAGGGCAGGACAGGGGGATCTCTGGGCTAATTATAATTATTCTGTTTGGAAGCTAAAACTGATCCTGCTCCAGAGGTGTTTTTTTGGTGGTAGAATCACTGGGACCTTAGAAAGGAATTAATTGCCCTCCTGTTTGCTGTTCTGGTGGGCACATTTGGGCACATTTAGCTGTTCGGAGGAGCAGTTTATGTTTCTGAAGGTGTGGGAGAAGAGGAATGCCTGGGAGTGTTGGTGTGTGAGTTATCTCTGAGGGCTCTGGAAACATTTTGATGAGGGAACATTGATGGCGCCAGTTGGGGGTTACTGGACCTGAGCCCTCTCAGACTGGTTGCTGGAGTGGGAAATCACACTGCTCCTACCTCCAGATACTGGATTTCCATGGAGAACATGCCCCTACCACTCAGATATAAGGGATGTTTTTCGTGCCAGGCACCAGTAAATGAGACATCAAACAGGTACAACTCTGCAAGTCCTTTAAAATCATCCAGCTGTGGGGCTTGAGTTGTTGCTGTTTCTTCCTCTCGTACTCCAAACCTGCCACTGGATAATACTTCTTTGCCACATCAGCAGCATCCAACTGTAAAATTGGGAAATTCAGTGATAGGCATGAAAATGGTTTGCTTCTCTCCAGCAAACCACATCTTATATTGCTTAGTGCTTCTCTTTCTCTTTTCTCCTCTGCAAAATTCTGTTTTCTCTGGGGATCTGGGGTGTGGCCTCACCAACAGGTGTGTTCCTGTTGTGATGTGTGTTACCTGTCCCCCAGATTTATGAGGTCCTGAGTGTGATCCGGGACATTGGCGCCACAGCCCAAGTGCATGCTGAGAACGGTGACATCATTGCTGAGGTATGGCCTGTTTGTTCTCTGAGTATTGGCTTCAAATGCTGGGAGGGGTTTAAATTCTGACTCCTCCTTTGCAAACTGAGAGCCACCAAAGCATTTGAGAGCATGGCATAGTTGTACTAAGGGTGTGAGTGGGGCTGTGCAGCAGTTTTTAACTCCTTTGACACTGATAAAATAGGTTTTTGTGGCAGCTTACAGTTTGGGGTGGATATTGGGCATCTCTGCCTCTCTCCCCAAAAGTGAAAAGCTGGGTGTGACTGTCACTATGTGGAACAAATTGTTCTGCAGGAAATAAGAAGAGGGGGAGTGGGAAGGGATGTAGCTTCATACAGTACATGGGATGCTGATGTTTGGGGTCTGTTTATCCTCCAGCCAGGAGCAAGGGAGAAATGTTAATAATGTATTCAATTTAATCTTATCTCCAGCTCATTTTGTACACTGTGTCTCAAGCACCCAGAGGATTTCTGTGTTCTTTGGCTGGGCAAGAGCCCACCCCAGTCCTTGAGCCCAGTTGCAGGACAATTTTTTCCATGAGTTATCATTTTGCCACATCTTATAGATGATTTTATAGCCACAAATGAGTGCTGAAAGTCGAGGGGCTATGAGCCCAGTGTGAAGCGAATCCAAATAAAAGGTTTCCTTGACCTCCTGTGAACAAATCAGCGAGGTTTTGTGAGCTCTGGTTATTCTCAGCAAGGGGAGTTGGACAGGACTTTCTTGCAGGGCCCTTATGCAAAGCCCATGTGATTTTTAACCAGCACAGATGCTCAGGATCTCACTCATGCCCCTTTCCAATAGCTGTGTGTACTGCAAGAAAAATTCCCTGTTGCTTTAAATCTCATCCCTGCTTTTTTTTCTTCTCTGCCTTAGGAGCAGCAAAGGATCCTGGAGCTGGGGATCACAGGCCCTGAAGGGCATGTGTTGAGCAGACCTGAAGAGGTGAGAACTCCCCTGCCTTTGCATTTACCCCCTCCCCAATTTGTAATATCTCTCCATTGCCATTAAGTACTTCATGTTGGCATGAATGTGGCTGGAAACAGGATTTTTCTGCATTTGGGGTTATGTTGGTGGAATTCTGCTATTGTCCTTTCTAGGTCTAGTGTCTTGGGCTTCTCTCTTGGTCATTATTTTGTCAGACTTCCAGTGAATTAGCAGAATTTTTAAATTTATGCCCAAATCCTAACATTGTTTTAGGTACTTCCATAGCTTCCATTACTGTGATATTTGATATTTTGATGAAATTTTACCAATGGGGTGGAGGTTTTTACAGCAATGGATTAAGTGGTTTGCTGAAGGCACAGAAAATATGTACCAGAGAGAGGAGGTCATGCTCAGGCCTTAGTGCATCACTTTAATATAGTTACCCTTCATATTTCCCTGTGGATTTCTCCAGGGACGAGCACTCCAATCCCTCTAAGCCTTTGAAATAAATCCCAGAAGTTTTAAAGAGCCTTAAAACTTTGCCTTTGAGGTTGGTTCCCATTGCATCCTTCACTCACAGTCCTTCACTGTCTCTAAGCCGGACACCTCACTGTGGCATTCCAGGTTTGTGGGGTTCATCTGTTCTGTACAAGCAGCTCTTTTTGTTCCTCCAAGATCCTGGGGCTTTGCTGCCTTCCAGATGTGGCAGCTGGGAGCTGGGGCTGTGAGATCATCCACATATGCCCCTCATGCTCCCTCTGCATTTCCTCCCCTGGATTCTGACAAACAGCATCCAGAGGCAGTTCAGTAGGAAGATAAATCATTCTGTTGCCTAGGGGGAAAAAAAAAAAAAAGCTCCACTTGTAAGTGAATCCCCACAGAACACAAAATCTGTGTGTGGCTCCCAGAGCTGGAATCTTTTGCTTCCTGAAATTGTGAGCACTTTGCACTGAGCTTTCCAGTCAGTCATCCAATTTGTGGTTTTTTAACATATTTTTTGGCCTGCATCAGGGGAATGGGAACAGATGTTGGTGTGACACTTCACGGAGTTCAATTTGTGTTGTTTTCAAGGGAATGCTGCTCTTACCTTAAAGGATCTGGACATCAAACCAGCCAAGTTGTGTCTGGCTGTTTAAGAGCTCATCCTTCATGGAGCAGGAGCTTTAAAGTGTGAGTTGTGTGGTTCCCAGGCATGGATGGATTGTTTATCTGTGCAGGACTGTGCTCTACCTCAGTGCAGGGAGGAAGAAGGCAGCCTGAGGACATGTGGCTGCTGCAGATGAGGCTCAGTGAAGCCTCTCCCTGATGTCATATGGGGCAGCCTCTGTGCAGCTGAACTCAGCTGTGCTCTGCCCAGGCTTGGGAAGCATTTGGTCCAACATTCTCTGCCTTGAAAGTCATAGGAAACAGAGCAGGAAACGATGTCATCTGCTTCCCTCCTCCCCCTTTCTGCAGCACGGGAGTGACTCTGTGCTTTAAAAACATCCAACTTGGGCTGGCTGCTGAAAGAGGCCAGTTTCCAAGGGTGGCAGCAGATCCCTAATTCCTGTTGACTTCAGTGAAGTGGATGTTTGTTGTGTCTCTCTGGGGTGCTGTTGACACTAGAATTGGTTTTTCCTGCTGTCCTTCAGGGAATGCAAAGCCCGTCCTAAGGATGGTTGGCATCTGACTGGACAGCTCTGTCATTCAGAACTCCATCTACAGCAAACCAGCAGGACTCTCTGAGCAAATCTAAAACATGTATTAACTCAAAACTCCTACTCATTTCAGGTAGAATACATCAGAGTGAAGCATTCAGGGGCTGGCCACATGCACTTGTGTCTTGGAGTGCACACATCTGAATTCCCAGGCTGGCAGGAGGCTCAAATTGAGGCTTAAGTTGCACTGCTGACTCGGGGGTTTAGCTTTGCTCACCTCAGTGTTCAGCATGTTATTCCTGCCACAAAACAGGGCCTGAGTTAAGACAGCACCATCCCAAGTCAGCCTCACCCATCACTTTCTGGAAAACTCTCCCCCTCACAGCTCAGTTCATTCTGTGATGACTTTTCAAGCAATCCATCATTTTTTTTGTTTTTATTTCAGCCACAAAAATGCTGGAAGCACAAGCAGTTGAAATGCTCCAGGAAATGTCTGTCTTTTTCTTTTTTTGTTTGTTTTGTTTTGGTTTTTTTTCCAAGAGAACTGCTGTGCTAGGGCTTCTAATGCATCCTGGTAATTGCAAACATTCCCCTTTGGACTACTTGTTGGGTTATTGTTATATGCCTGTCACCATAGCATCTGGGCACAAGGCAGGAATTCAGCAGCCTTGTTCAGAAAATATTCTCCTGTTGCTTCACAGTTGCTCAAATGCCTTCTGCCCAAAAGTCTGGAGGTGTGTGTTGTTTCATCTCTGCTTTGCCTGATGGGAAACTGAGGCACGGAGTGGAAATGTGGTTCCCAGGTGCTGCAGAGGCAGAGCTGTGCACAGACCCGCTCTAGTGGGGAGTTTGCAAAGGGAGGCCATGGCCTGGAAGCTCTGGCCTGTCTGAGTCCTCCCCTTGTCTCTCAGGAGCGACAACTGGGCTTTTCTTGGCTCTTCCTTTCAGCCTTTGTGAGTGCTGCTGGCTGTGACACTTTGGGTCCAACATTCTGGAACAAAACCCTCCATCACAGCCTTTCCCGTATGTCTGGGGCATCTGGGTGAGAAAATACCCCCTTGTGAGCATCCCCTGCCTGGGGCTGTAACCCTTTGAGTCCCAGAGAGTACCCTGCTGACTCTGGGGGGCTGGTTTTCTGTAAAAACTCCTGGCTGTTGTTTTCCTGGGGCATTCTGGCTGCAAACAGGGCATGAGTGCAAGTGGTGGCATTGCTGGCCTGAGCAGAGCTGTTCAGGACACTTGGACATCGGCCTGGCCATGGTTCCCTAAGCTAGTGGTTCTTTTCCTCCAAGCACAGTGTTGAGAGCCAGCAGTCACAGAATCCTGGAGTGATTTGGGTTGGAAAGGACCTCAAAGCCCACTCAGTCCCACTCCTGCCATGGGCAGGGACACCTTCCACTATTCCAGGATGCTCCGAGCCCCATCCAACCTGGCCTTGGACACTTCCAGGAATGGGACACAACCTGCCTGGGCAATGTATTCTGGGACAGGTGATGATGATTTGAGGCACTTGGGCTGTGATCAGTCACTGCAGAGCAGATTTTCACAAGTGCTAAGTGTGTGCCAATGCCACCAGAGTCCATGGAAGAGGTTCTGGGAGCCTCTTGCATTGGGGAATCTGGTGGGGGATTGCTCTGGGTTTGTTTCCTCTGTTGTTCACTTGGAAAATGTCTGTGGCATTGCTGGCAGCAGGCACAGTGAGCATCACCCAGCTGCTCAATCTGTCCCTGGATCCTTTGATTAGGATGTGTGATCCATAAAATCAGAGTGATGCCCATCACCCTGAGGCTGCAGTTACAACGTGACCCTCAGTTTGGCTGAGGTTAATTCTCTGTACACATGCAAGGAAAAGCAGTTGATTTATGGGGTGGTTCACACTCTCTCAGATCCCAAGCCAGAGATTGTAGTGGAGGGTACAATTTAGGAGGCTTGTTTGCAAATGTGGTTTACCAGAGTATGTGGTGCAGCATCTCCCTTCTGCGTGGGCTGGAGCAGGAGCAGGTCTGTTGAGTCAACATTTAGTTGCTTATTTTTGTCTAGGTTAAAGAAGGAGCTTAATCATTCTGACCCTGGGCACCTGGAGTGTTATTTTAGTTCAGGCAGAGGGGCTCTGAAGTGGCCTGGGAGAAAAGGTAGTAATGAGAGGGAACTGCAGCTTGATGTCATTTAACTGCTGTGATTACACTGTGCCTTTTCAGGCACAGAGGTGGGAAATGCCTTGTCACTCCTTGTTTTCTGGGAGAGCAGGGTCTGTAACTTCTGAGGATGAGTGGGGTGCTGTTGGGTGTCCCTGACCTGCTGCCGCCTCTGTTTCTCAGGTGGAGGCAGAGGCTGTGAACCGGGCAATAACCATTGCCAACCAGACCAACTGCCCCCTGTACATCACCAAGGTGATGAGCAAAAGTGCTGCTGATGTCATTGCTCAAGCCAGGAAAAAGGGTAAGTTATTTCCTCCTTAGCTCGTGCACTTCAGCTCCTGCCAACATCAGCTTCATCCCTACAGGAAAGGTTTCTTTTTCATTTCCAACACACAAGGATTCAGTGGTTGGGTCAGAGCCAGGAGCTGCTTGTTCTGCTCAGTCCTGAACTTGTCTATTCACACTCATCCTCCCCCACCAAGCCACGTGCCTTCATGATATCACAGAGTCATTCCATGCTCTCTCCATGTAGTGAATTCCCCCAGAGATTGCAACTGGGTCCTCCTTCCAGCTGCTGTGGTTTTCCCTTGGTGCATTCTGCTGTGCTTCCTGGGGTCAGCACTGATTCCTGATGGAGTTCTTGACTCACAAGCCCTGTTGTATTTAGCTGGAGTAGCCAAAAAGGCTCACCAGTTGTAGCTGTTGTGCTGTACTTCTTGTTTGTGGAATAGGCTTTTCATGTGGTGTAACTCATAGCCTGACATCCGTGCAGGGATGAGAATCAGCAGGCTGGGTTAGGTTTGGGAATTATGACTGCCTCTGATAACTCTGCTTGGGGATGCTGCAAGAAGCAAGACTCAGACCCCCTGTGGATGCTGCTGCTCATGTCTCTCCTCTCTGACTGAGGCTTGTGAGGGAGCTGAACTGCTCTGAGGGATGCAGGAGCTTCCCCCAGGCCCTTCCTCTGTTGCCTGGCCCTCAAGGAGTCAGGATTGCCCACAGAGTGAGTGCTGTCTGCTGCTTTATCCTGTGACTAAACCTTTCACTTCTATTTAAAGCTGCTCAGGTTGGGTGAGTAACCAGGAGGGATGATTTACCCCCTTCTTTCCTCACAAGGCTTGGATTTAATTTTCTGCAACCTAAATAAGCCTGGATGGGTATACAAATGACATCACTTTCCATCTGGGTGTTTGATGCGAGAGGAGCTGATTTCCAGCAAACAGATTGGTGTTTGTGCATCAGCTTGGGAGTATTTTGGTCCCATGATTCCTGTAAAAGGAATTGGTGAGGAGGACTGATTTTCAAGGCTGTCTGTGAAAGCAGCTCAAGCTGTTTGGAATGAATCTTTCTCTCCCAGCTCCATCGGAGGGGATCATCCTGAAGGAAGATGCATTGACCTAGCAATGTGGCTGCATGCTGCATGCCCCCCAGGAAAGAACTTGATGTCATAGTGCAGTTGTATCCTGCGAGCCAGGGAAGTCTCTCTTCTCTTTTCCAGATAAAAATATTGAAGGCATGTGCCCCACAAAGGTGGAGCATCAATAGAAACACCTTCTTGCTACACTCAGTGTCCTGAGACCACCAGCTGAAAGTGGAGTGGGGCTTTGGGATAAGGGACCACACACCTGGATCACAGAAAGCCATAAAACACAACTTGGCTTGGGTGGATGTTACCCTGCCTGTGAAAGGTGCTGGGATTGTCCCAGATGCATGATCAACAGGGATCACTTCACTCAGCCTCCTGAGCGAGCCAAAACACGCAGTTTTCATTCAAAATGTGTTTTCTCCTTATAAAGAGAATTTGGGGTATAAATGGTGCCCCATCCTCTGTTCCTTTATTCAAATAACTCAAGTTAAATGCTGTGCAGTAACCGAGAAGGGCCACACGCACTGGTCTTGCCCTCCCAAACAATAGAGGAAACATAACTGAAGACTATCCAAGGCAAAAACAATCAATCCAAGGTTTGATTTGCTAAATGGCAGAGAACAGACATTATTTAAAGCCAGATGTTCCCAGTGGCTTTTGTATGGAGGAGATTCCCTGCAGACTCTGTCGCTGGCAGATCTGGGGCCTGAAGACATCACTCCCTGCAGAACAATATCGCCAGTGCGCTGGACCACAAGAGGCCTCCCATTAATAGCCAGCATGTGTTTGGCCTTGTTTTGATTTCAGAACCCTATTTGGGGCCAGTGATGTCAGAGAGCTTCTTCTTTTGCTCCTGGAAACTCTCTAGCAAAGGCTGTTCCTGGACCTCCTGCGTCAGCAGGGTCCTGGGAGCAGCATGGAGCCAGTTAATCATCATCCTGCCTCAGCTAGTAGGCTCTGTCCCAGCTGTCTTGAGCCCCCAGAGATGTAACAGTAGCTCTGGCAATATAGTGAAAGAAATATTCTGTCTTTTCACTCTGCATGGTGAGGTGTGAGACCCTGCAGAGCTCTGGTTGTCCCTCTGCCCATCTTTCCTGACTGAAGTATTTAGGGTTGGCATCTCAGCTGCCCACATCTTTGATAGGCAGATCCAAACCCATGAAGTGCTTGGGGAGGCAGGTGGGTGGGCACAGAGCAGATTTTGGCGAGGTTGCATTTGGTAAGCAGATCCCTGGGACTGCCTGCTCGTGCTGCTTTTGAAGTTGCAGCATCTGCTTGGTGTGCAGATGGTGCTGGTACACTCCAGCTTGCAGAGTATCCTGGCCTTAAGGATCTGCTGTTCCTTCATGCGGTTCCAAAAATGTTAATGAGGAGGAAGGATGCACTGGTGGTGAGCGCACTGGACAGAGTCAGGAGATGCAGTTCCATTTCCCAGTTCTGCCACAGATTTGCTATGTGCCTTGGGGGGATCACAGAGTGCCCTTGCATTGCATTTGTGAACCAGGAACTCTGATATTTCCCCTGTGGGAATGGGTTTTCTTGGTATGCAAAAAACCATTCCTGCTAGGAGTTTTCTCTCACCTGGTCTATGCATAGACCCTACTCCAAGAAACCTGGTCTTGTTAGAAGGTCTTTAATTCATACTATAATTTATAAAAACTATTTTTAAAATCCTTTTTCTTGCACATCTCTTCTAGATCAGACTGAATCTCCTCACTCCCTTATAGTTGCTCTCAGGTTCTTCCAAAGTTCTTGGCTCAGGATAAATAAATAATAAAATGAATATAAACAATAAAATGAATCTTTACAGTAACCATTTCAAGAACAATTAATCAGTGCCAACCTCTGCAGTTGTGTAAAGGGTTGTGCCCATTTTGCTGCTCCCAGCTCTGGTCAGTAGCAATATCTTTATTTAATGCTTCAGAGGAAGTATCAGGCAGCCCTGCAGCATGTGTCCTTTCCCAGGAGATGCTTTCTGCCAGGAAGCCAGGCTGGAAGTGCACATTCCTTGGCGTTCACAGAAGGTTTATGTGTGTCCCTGTCCCACAGGCACTGTGGTGTATGGAGAGCCCATCACAGCCAGCCTGGGCACTGATGGATCCCATTACTGGAGCAAGAACTGGGCAAAGGCAGCAGCTTTTGTTACATCTCCACCACTGAGTCCTGACCCGACCACTCCTGATTTTCTCAACTCACTACTGTCCTGGTGAGTAGAGCTTTCTGTGTTCAAACAACATGTGATTCATCACGAGGAAATGGGTGATAAAAGGGATGTTGCTGCCAACAAGCAAAAAGCTGTTTGACCTTCAGGAGCATTCCTGTTACCGTAAAATATCTTGAATACCTTTTGTTTTTCTTCCAGTGGCGACCTCCAAGTGACTGGCAGTGCCCACTGCACCTTCAACACTGCTCAGAAAGCTGTTGGGAAGGACAACTTCACCCTGATCCCTGAAGGAACCAATGGCACTGAGGAGAGGATGTCCATCATCTGGGATAAGGCTGTGGTAGGTCACACCTGTCATGAGTTTACATTTCAGCTGGACATTGAGAGTGGAAGGAGCTGCAGGAATGTGTTATTTTCTTGTCATGGTCCTTCCACTTGGTGTTTTTACCCCTTGGGGAGATCCTTGGGAATCTGCTGCACTGCCAGCTCTTTGCTGGCTCACGCATTGAGTCCTGTGGTGTCCCCCCAGGTGACTGGCAAGATGGACGAGAACCAGTTCGTGGCTGTGACCAGCACAAACGCGGCCAAAATCTTCAACCTGTACCCGCGGAAGGGCCGCATCGCCGTGGGCTCCGATGCCGACCTGGTCATCTGGGATCCTGACAGCGTCAAGACAATCTCTGCCAAGACCCACAACATAGTAAGGATGTTCCCTACCATTGCCTACTTCCTTTACCCCTCTCTTCCTCAGTGCCAGGCTGTGCTGCCAGCAACGGGAACTTGTGACAACCCCAGGGGTCATTTTCCCTGTGCCTGAAGCCCTCTCTGGTCTCACTGTGGAGCTCAGTTGTGTGAGCAGGATGAGTCCATCTGAAATCACATGGATTCCCCCTGGAGCAGAGAGCACATCTGCTCTTCCTGAGTGTTAGGTGCATAGATCTGAGCTCACAGAAAGCTCTTTAAATCCTCTAAAATATGCAAAGGCCTTGTAGGACAATGTGTTGTTTATGACATCCAGGCATGCCAGTGGTGGGAATGGAAACTGCCCCTTTTCACTGAAGTTTTATCAGCTCACGGACACTTTTTCTGGAAATCTGGCCCAGATCCAGGGTCTGAGTGGATTTATACCACCTACTGATCTGGCACATGTGTGTGGAGTCAGGATTTTCCTGGTGGTCACGCCCAAATTAGTTGGCAAAGGGCAGTACCCAAAACAACCAGACTTTCCCCTAAGCTCTTCTGCAGCTTGTCGCTGTTAGCTTCTGCAGTGGTGGCACTCTTAGGGACACTTTTGCTGAGTCCCATCCCTTACACCTGGCCCCTGCAGTTATCAAGCTGTCTCAGCCTGTGGGAATCTGCAGAATGGTTCCAGTGCAGGGGCCTGGCTAAAGTCTCTCTGTGACATTCAAGCCCTCTCTCAGAGAAAGCAGCCACTGTTTGCATTTGTTGACAACTTGTTTCGCTGCTGACTATGAACCTATGGAATCTTTCCCTGGAAAAAGAAAAAACTGCTTGTTCTTTTTCCCCATGAATGCTTTCATTCACTCTGGAGCTGAAGGAGCAAAACTTTCTTCCACACTTGGATCCCTGGGCACATTCACAAGGAAACATCATTTTTTTTAAAGGTTTGGTTCACTTCCCTGTGACTTAACTCTTTGTCAGAATTGGTCACAGATGGTTTTGCTTCATCTTGCCTCTGCTAAGGCTTCTGACAGAGGAATTCCAGGAGTCTGGTCACTTCAGTCACCTTAGAGGTGCTTCCAGACTCCTTCCAATCTGGAGAGGAATGACTTAAGAAGACGGAACCCAAGGACTCACTGCTTTTAGGTGCCAGAATTCATGGTCTGAACCTGGGCTTGTACTTATGAATAGCTCAGAGAGCTGGAAGTAGTTTGGGTGGAGTGCTTGAAAGTCATTTCTATTTAGTGGCTGTTGTCTTTGGGAAATGAACTGGACTCTTTCAGTTTCCTGACACAGAACTCATAGACTTTCTCTTTTGTGGATATGCCCAAGTGCAGTCAGGATTGGTTCCATGATTTTGGCATGGATCTGGGCAAGACAAAGGAGAACCAGCTCCATTCAGGAGTATTTTTGTCTGCTGAAAGCTGCACATCCCCCAAAAACCCTGACAGTGTGTCAGAGGCCCCAGCACTCAGCTGTGGCTAAAGGCTGCACCCTTAAGCTGTGCCAAGAGCATTGAGGATGAAGGGCTCTCATTCCCAAGAGTTTGAAAAGCTGAGCAATCACAGCTTGTTTGCTTACAAACACATCTCTGACCTTGTCCCCTGTCATTGCTTTGCCTGTTGGACCTGGCGTCACACCTGAAGCTACATCAGGAGGAATTTCTCCATGGAAAGGGTGATTAGACATTGGAAGGGGCTGCCCAGGGAAGTTTGGAGTCCCTATCCCTGGAGGTGTCCAAGGAAGGCAGTCTGGACATGGCACTCAATGCTCTGGGCCAGTGACAAAGTGGGAATCAGGCACAGCTTGGACTCAGTGACCTTGGAGCTCTTTTCCAACCTTAATGATTCCCATAGTCTGTAATTTTTTTGGGTCTCACGATGCCTTGTGTTAGAGGAGAAACTGATACAAGTGATGCCCTCGGAGTCCAGATATCCTGGTTTGGCCAAGCAGAACACAAAAGGCCCCTTGACACAGGCACAGGGACACCCTCTGATTATGTGGCCTTGGACGATTGCTACTTTTTTAAATGTTTGAGCAACTTACGGATATTTTCCAAGAATTTGCACTGCTCTTGCCACTCTCTGGCAAGGAAACATCAGGAGCTGGAGAGGGAGGTGGTGTTGTTCTTGGAAGCAGCCTAATCCATAAGCTCCTGACCCAGCCTCCTCCTTTACCACCCCAGTTTTTTTCAGGCTGGACCTGGTTCAGACTTGGTTTAACCACTGGTCTGGCTAATTGCAAAGCTGCACTCAGGCCTGCCCATACTTATAACACACTTCAAGGGCAAACTCCATCATTAACTCGGTAAAAAAGACCTGCATTTGACTCAGAGATGGTCACTAGAGTAACAGTCCCCAAATAACATGGTTGCAGTGCATCTCATTCCAGGATGTTTCACATTTGCAGTGATTTCTTTCAAACTTGCCTTTTTCCCATGGTGTGATGTTTCCAATCCAGTTAATTGAGGATGAGTAATCCCATTAAAATAAAATAAGATTGTCCTGGCCCCTGACCCATCAACCAAAACAGTGGTTTGAAATACAGATTTTTCAGAATTATTCTTTTTAGTAGGAAACTCACATAAAGCTTTCTGTGGCTTCTAAATCTGCCCTCAGCTCAACAGACATAGGTGCCTAAATATGTTTAAACAGCGAGGCTCTCATTTGAAATTGTTTTTTCTCAAAGAAGAGAAAAAACAATTTCTTCCTCAGAGAAGCTGTGGCTGCTCCATCCCTGGAAGTGTCAAAGGCCAGGTTGCATGCAGCTTGGAGCAACTGGATCTAGTGGAAGGGATCCCAACCCATGGCAGGGGGTGGAATGGGATAAACTTACAGCCCAAACCATTCTGGGATTCTTTATGAACCTTATTTCAATGGAAATTTTGCATTAATAAAGCCCTAAAGTTAGACTGATAATTTATAGCAGCCTTTGTTAAATCACAGCAAATACAGCTCAGGTAAACACTGTTGAGTTTGCTTCCATCTGTCCTTAAAATGTTGGCAATTAGCATGGCCAGTGATTGCTAATTAAAGCCCAGCAGGCTCTGCTGGGTGAATATGTTTGCCTTATGTGCTCGTTTTCTCATTGCAGTCTCTGGAGTACAATATCTTCGAGGGCATGGAGTGCCGTGGGTCTCCCCTGGTGGTGATCAGCCAGGGCAAGATCGTGCTGGAGGATGGGAATCTCCACGTCACGGAGGGCTCTGGGAGGTACATCCCCAGGAAACCCTTCCCTGACTTTGTGTACAAGCGAATCAAAGCAAGGAGCAGGGTGAGTGTCAATGGTTGGCTGCACATTTGTTCTCTCCCTCTGACAACACTGAGTTAAAGTGTCTGGAAAACAGATGCTGTCCCCTGGCTCAGGCCACACTGCTGTTCCCTGGATGGGAGCCACATTTATCTCATTCCTCTTTCATTTTTGCTGTTCACTCAAGTCATTACAGGAAAATACTTTGGATTGAGCTTGGGTTTTCTGCAGGTTTTAATTTTTCTCTCGCTGAGGAGAGCCAAACTGAATATGTGTCCAGGAACCCTCGAATTTTGCCATTTTGTCAAACTACCCAGAACCCACCAGGTTTCTCCTGTCACAGAGGTCCCAGGAAAAGTTATCATTAGCATTTCTATATCAAAGCTCTCAGCAGCAATTTAGAATTGTAATTTCTTGTTACAGATATGTTATGCTGCTTTCCCTTCTGCCAGATACGATCAGATGCTCTTGTCTGGTGACTAGTGAGTCACAGGCACAGCCTACAGACTGCTTAAGAGGAACAATGTTCTATTTTTAAGAGGCTAAAATAGTTGGAAAATGATTCTGTAAAATGCACCCATTCAAAACTGAACCTGTCTTTTGATATGCCTGAATTTGCCTGACAAGGGAGATGACACTGAACTCAGTTGCTGAGAATTGAAGGAGTTTATTTATAGATGAAATAATTTCTGGGGAGAAATTATTTTGCTGTTTGAAATGTTGCCTTCTGCTGGACAACTCCTGATCTTTGTTGGTTCTGCTGGGCGCAAGTGATCCTCCCATTCCTTGCAAATCATCTTTCTTTGATTGTTCTTTTGAAGAAATTGCAAGTTATCAAAATTACAACCTGGCATAATTTAGCCCCATGGAGAACAGATCCCTGTTCCTGGGATCAGGAACTGTGTCCTCCCACAGAAATACATGTCTGACCTATAAATCCAATTGGGCAGCATCTCAACTGGAATAATTGTATTTATCCCAATCTGCAGCTCCAGGGCTGGCCATTGAAGCCAGCCTGGCTCCTCTGGGCTGCCCTGCTGGTCTCAGCACTGCTTGGCTTTTTGGGGATGAGTAATAAGGTGCATTTGAGACCTGTCAGGAGCCTTTAATCCAGTGGCACATAGGTTGGGATCATTAAAGGACAGCACCTTTGGGGCAGGGGACAGACTGGCTGGAGCCACAGCACATTCCATGTCACATACGAATTAGTAGGCATCTTGTCCTGCACAGAAATCTAGAGCCAAAGTAGGAACGTATGCTTTTCCCAACTCACAGTATTGCACAGCAAGGATGATCTAAAAGTGGGGGTTTTTGGGAGTGCAGAGCAGCCAAAAGTCCATATTGCCAAGGAGCCTTGGGGTGCCCACGGACTCAGGGCACCTCAGCTCTCCATCATGGAAGGTGTTGAGCTGCACAAACATTGGTTTTAGCTTGTAGGAAAATAGTTGTTTGCTGCAAAACTGTTTGGGTTGGACAGAGACACAGATATATTTATATAGATAGATTTACAGAGATATGGATACAAAATAGGAATAGATGGAGATGCAATACCGATATACATATAAACATATATATATATAGATATAATAGAGATATACAATAGATATAGATATAATGCAGATGTAGAGCTACGTATTAAATAGAAATAGACATGATATAGATGTAAGTATAATACAAATATAAATATGTTACAGATATAAATATGTAGATATATAGATGTAGATATGGATATAATATAGATGTAAAATAGATATAGATAAAATCTAGATATAGATACAAAATAAATGTAGATAGAGAGCAGCTCCCCAGGGATCAGTACAGAAGAGATGCTGTGTGCTTTCAAATTTTCTTACCAACAACCAATCCCGAAACGTGTGTCACTGGCTGAGCCACATCTGAGCAGCTGTTGGGCTGTGTTTGGCTGTGTTTTAGGGTTGTGTTGTAGCTGTGTTTTGAGGCAGTGTTGCCCTCTCTCCCTGCAGCTGGCTGAGCTGCGGGGGGTGCCCCGAGGCCTCTACGACGGCCCAGTCTGTGAGGTGTCGGTGACACCCAAAACGGTCACGCCAGCGTCCTCAGCCAAGACCTCTCCTGCCAAACAGCAGGCACCGCCCGTGAGGAACCTGCACCAGTCTGGGTTCAGCTTGTCTGGTATGTGATTTTGGGAGTGATTTATTGCTGAGTGATTTAATGCACTGAAATCGTGGCTGGTTTGTGCTCCCATGCTCTGAGTTCATTCTGCTGGGATAGGGATGGAATGAGAGAGGCTGTGGGGGGATTTTAGCTGTGAGCTTTTCCCTTTAGGGAGGAAGAAGAGTAGTACAGGAGCTGTCCTAAATTCCTGCTTCTTCTCGTGATGTCACATGAATGCTCCAATGTATTCTGGGCTCAGTCCTTGGCTGGCTGTCTAGAGAGGGCACATCATAGAATCCTGGAATAGTTTGGGTGGGAAGAGTCTTAAAGCCCATTCGTTCCCACCCCCTGCCATGAGCAGGGACATCTTCCACTATCCCAGGTTGCTCCAAGCTGCATCCAACCTGGCCTTTGACACTTCCAGGGATGGAGCAGCCACAGCTCCTCTGCAAATTTCACCCCAGCCCCTCACCACCCTCACAGGGAGGAATTTCTTCCCAATATCTCATCTAACTGCCCTCCTTCAGCTTGAGACCATTCCAACTGTGTTTAGAAATGGGTATTTTCTGGTTTCAAGAGGCTATAGCAAAAACCCTTTTTTTTTTTTTACGATGACACAAGCTTCAGGAGAACTTTGTCAGCTGAGAGCAGCTCTGGATCTGGGATGTGATTTCTGGAAGATTTGATTTCTCAGCTGGTCCTTCAGTTGCAAGAAGGGCGGACTATAGAAAGGGATAGTAAAGCTGGCTAAGAGATAATCATTCATCCAGCTCTTACCTGTGCAGGGCTGGGTGCTTCAGGTGCTCAGAGCAGAACAGGTTTCAGCAGAATTAAGGCAGTGTTGGGCCAGTGAAGGCTTTTCCTCCAAAGACAGAATCACAGAATGGTTTAGGCTGGAAAAGCCTTCTAAGAGCAAATCCAGTCATTAAGGCAGCATCAAAGTGCTACACCCACATGGATTTTAAACGCTGGCAGAGTTGGTGACTCCTCCTCTCTCTCCTACAGGAGCACAGATCGATGACAACATCCCACGCCGCACGACCCAGCGCATTGTGGCCCCGCCGGGTGGCCGTGCCAACATCACCAGCTTGGGCTAAGGACCAAACCCTCCTGTGCCCACCGGGTACACCTTGGGGGGACTGGGGCACCTGGAGATCCTTTTTGATTCTTTTAGAGCCTGTGACAGTTACTGCGGGCACCCAGTGTGGGGAGGGGCTGAAATAAAAGCACCTCTTTCAGTCCCCTCAGGTTCCTTCCTCATCTTCACCAACCCCTCGCACTTCCCCCCCCTCAGCCCCTTACACATTTAAAGAAATAAACCGTGTTTTGACACCTCTGACATGAAAGAGTAAATGTAAAGAGGGTATTTGAGATACATGGTCTCTGTCCTATTCAGCATCTTTCTTTTAGTAAAGGAAGGATAAAGTGAATTTCCCAGGAGCTGCCTTCAAGACACACACACGCAAAAAAAGGAAAGAAAAATAAATGCATAGAAAAAGCTTTTTTTTTTTTTTAATGTCAAGCAGAAGAGTAGTTCAAGGGTTTTAAACTGGATATTCTGTAGGGTTCTGTGTTCCGACAGAATTAGCTAGGCAAGCACGAAGGACCAGGAATCCCAGCCTGTCTGTGGCCATTTTCCACCACCAGCGCTGAGGTCACTAGATGCTGCCAGGAGAGAGAAACAGGACCCAGCACTAGGAATGGCAGAGAACATCACCCCAGCCAGTGGCTGAGCCAGAATCCTTGGGGACTTCCATTCTGTTCAGTTGGTTTTTCCTTGGTTTCTTTTTTTCTCCTGGATTTTGCTGCAAATTAGGTCCTTGAGGAAACTTTTTTTTTTAATGTTTGTGTGTGTGTTTTCAATATGTTTGTATCATTGTGTTTATGAAGCCTTATCTGAGAACTGGGAATCTCCCTGTTCTTCCCGAACCTCATCCAAGTCACAGACTCCTGTCAGTGTCACTGCCACTGCCACCCTGGTTCTTCAGGTGTCCCTTAGTTGCATTTTCCAGACATTTCTTGTCATGTAGCTGCAGTAAGGGCATGGAGCAGGTCCATAGGATCTTCAGTCCATCAGGTCTTGAGCTGGTGCAAACAGAGGAGCTGGACACCATCTGAACTGCTGGGATGGAGTATCTGGAAGTGTTTGTAGCAGTTAGTTTTTCTTCTGTTCCTGAAGGTGGGTATGGACAGGCAGGGAGCTGTGGGCAAAGAGCAACACGTTGCTTGAAAGATTTTTGTAGCAGAAACTCCCTCCCTGGCCATCAAGGAGAGGTTATTTAAAGCTTTGAGGGCTTATCTTTAGCTCTCAAAGGGCAGTCAGGGAGTGTGTGCTGAGCACCTGTGGCAATTCCAGTCCAGGCCCAGCTGCTGTAACTGGGAGCTGGCTGGGTCCCCAGCAGCTGAGAATCTCTTATACAAATGTCACAGCTATCCAGCCCTGCAGGAATCCTGCACATCCCCATGGGAAGGCCTGGCTGTTCCCCACCCAGCCTCACATGCCTAGGATTTGAGACACCATCAGTGGTCCTTAAAGGAATGCCCCTCAGCTTTGGGGCAGCCAGCAGGGTCTGGGTGTTTAACCACCCTCTGGGATTGAAGGTCTGGTGGCTCTGGGACTGGAGGCTTCTTGTTTTTGGGGCATGGAGGCTTCTTGTTTTTGGGACATGGAGGATAAACCTGCACCATCAGATCCCCACGTATGCATAGCTGGAGGGCTCAGCAGTCCCAAGACTTGTCTTAGCACAGAGAGCTTTTATTACCACAGTGTTGCCTCCACTGTCTGCCCGCCCTGGCATTTGGCTGCATCTTCTGCTCCCTCTCTTTGTGCTTTGCCAACCTCCATCAACCTCCATTTTTCCATAGTTGTATTTTCTTAAATGGTGTTTACAGGTTCTTTTAGGAAAAAAACATATATATATATATGAAGGCTTTCAAGATATTAGTACCAAATTTGTTGTTATGAGGTATGAATGCTGGGATCTGCAAAGTGTCTGGAAGCCACTTAGCTACCCAAACCCTCCCAGCTGCAGCACCTAAACTCTTTAGGCCACTTTGAACACGAAAGTTAAGAAAAACTTTGCCATATTCGTCCATGCATTTTGCATTTAGGTTCAACTCCTGGGTCTTCTAGTTTTGCATAAAGAGTTTGCACTTTGTTTGTTAAGTAATCCATGAACTTAATATATATATTGCAGCTATTTTCATTTTTAAATTTTTTTTCTTTGTCACCTGTATGTTAAAATCAATTTGAACGAGTTGGGGAAAAAAAAAAAAGAATTGTGGATCTGTTTCAGTTCTACGAAACACTTGCGGCTCTTCAGTATTCACTTAAGTCTTCCTTTTTTTTTTCCTTCACTGACTCACGATAACTTGTTAAATTTAAATTTGTTCTTGAAAAGGAAAGAAAAAAAAACCACAAAAAAAGTTTTTTGCAGGCTATGTAAGCATGTTTTTTCTGTGAGAGCTCGTCCGCTTTGTGTCTGTTTAATGAATGTCATATGTAAATGCTAAAAAAAAGATGATGACTTAATTAATTAATTAATTAACCGCAGTGACTTGAAGCTCTAAAAATAATAAAAGAAAAAAGTAGGATTTAATACTAGCTGGATTTAACCCTTGGATTTGTGATTGTGAACCATGAGTGGAGGAGCTGTAAGTGCTAAAGCTGATCATGTGTGTAGACAAAGAGGAGTACTGATATTTGACCATTGTCTCAATGGCAAAAACAACCCCCCCATCCCAACCCCAAGTCTTGTGTTTTATTCCTTAAGAACTCTGTGTTATATTACCATGGGAACTCCTAATAAAGACAAAATGTTGTTGTTCCAGTAGGTGCACCTGTGTCTCAAGGCGCTGTGTGTTGTGTGTCACTGCGTTCTGGGCTGTTGCCTTCAGCAGGGACAAACAGCCCTGAAAAGCAGGCAGGGGTGGGCTGATGTGGAGATGTGCAGGGGCACAGCTGGAGAGGAACTCCCATGGTGATGGTAAAGATGAATTGATGGGCCATGGAGTCATTTCCTTTGGAGAAAGTGAGCTGCGACTGAGGGCACTTGGTTTAAAACAGCATTTGGCAAAGCAGAGACAGTTGCCTGAAAAATCCTGGCTCTGCATTGCACGGATCACTGCTGGAATGTGAGCAAAAGCCCCTAAAAGTATCGGCATAGCTCTCAGCCCCTCAGTGTGGATCTGCTTGGACCTTCTGCCAGCCAAGGAATGGGGAAAAAAGCACAGTTGTACATAGCAGCTGAGTGGGGAGAGTTGGAGCTGGCTGGAACAACTCCAGTGCAACTTGGGGTGGTGGTGCTTGGGATTTACAGCAAAAACACCAGTGGAACTTGGGGTGGTGATGGTTGGATTTCACTGTCACAGGGACAAGCATCCCTGTCAGCTGCTCAGAATATTGGATGTTACATTCCTACACCCACCAGCTCAGCCCTCTGGGGGATCTTCACCCAAATCTGAGCACAGCTGAAGTTTGTTACTGACTTTGTGAGGAGTTTTAGCTCTTGTTCCTCATCTGAACAAATGCAAATGTTGGGGCACTCTGTGAAATGCATTGAGCTTCCTCCACACAACTTTAAACCTGGCACCCCACAGAGTGGCTTTTCCTTATTCTGTGAAGGGGTCAATGGTCATCCCCTCATAAATAGTCCTCTGGTTAACATGAGGATCCTGGCTCTGGCACCAGTGACATGCTGCTATTTGGCTACTGTCATCATAAATTAAATATTACTATCTGTGCAATCAGGTCCCATGGAGCAGGCTTGGTGGGTAGCTGCATATAAGAGTCATCTGCTAATCCCAACCATAATATCCCAGTGAAAGATGCATTAATCTGGTGCTCAGTTAACACACATCTGCAGAGCCTCCATTTGGTTTTGTTCTGACCTGGAACAGGAACTGTCAGTTATCAGAGATGGGGACAATGCAGCCTGATTGGCTTGGTGGCAGAGCAATAAATGTCACTGTACTATAGAAGCTTTAGGATCTGTTTTGCTCAGCGCCATCAGGTGGCAGCAGGACATGGAGAAAGGTAAAGGTCCAGCTCCCTCGAGGCTCATGGATTATCTCGGGAATGATCTAGGATGTAATAAATGTGGAACATGCACAGGGCTTATGATTACTGTGACATGACATACACATCCTGTCGGTTATATTAATATATTGGAGGGTATTTCAATGTTAAAGAGATATGAATTACCTGTGTTCTCTTCTTGTTAAAGTCTCACAGGACACTTGTCTCAAATCAGATACAGAGCAAGTGATAAACTTTACCCATCAATTTATTACATCAAAGAACCCCTAGACTTTCAAGAGATCTGGAGAAGGACTTTTGACAAGGGCCTGGAGTGCCAGGACAAGGGGGAATGGCTTCCCACTGCCAGAGGTAGGGTAGATGGAATATTGGGAAGAAATTCCTCACTGTGAGGGTGGTGAGGGGCAGGATGGAATTCCTAGAGACACTGTGGCTGCCCTATCCCTGGAAGTGTCCAAGGCCAGGCTGGACAGGGCTTGGAGCAACCTGGGACAAGGGCAGGTATCCTTGCCCATGGCAAGGGGTGGGACAAAGTTCCCTTCATTAAAGAGATAAAGTAAGCAATTAGAGGAAATTATTTTTTCTCTTCTATAACCCAGGCCAGAGGAGGTGCCCTCTGCTAATTCCTGTAAACTGTGACTGACTTGCAGCTCTGGCACTCCAGCTGTGGATTTACCACTCCATGCTTGTTCTTTCCACAAGCATTTTTTGACCATTAACCACTAAAACTTGGCGAGTGCCTTCCAGTGTTGACTTGAGAAGCCTCAAATGGTAGGAAGTTCCTTTGGTAGTTTATTCCACGGATTAATCATCTTCATGGTTCATTTTTCTCTGATCTGAACTGGCCTGCTTTGCATCTCTTGCTATCAGTTCTTGTTCTGCATTCCACAATAAAGGGAAGACCCCCCTGAGATGTGTGGGGCTGTTCTCAGGGATCTCTTGGAACCTGGGGGCTCATCTCTGGAGCCATCCTTCCCCCACCTCCTGGGGCTGTGTTCCATGGAATGACGAGAACAACTGATATCAGGGAATCATGGACTGGGTTTGGGTTGGAAGGACCCTCAAAACTCATCCAATCCCACCCTCTGCCATGGGCCAGGACACCTACCACTATCCCAGATTGCTCAAACCTGGCCTTGGACACTTCCAGGGATCCAGGGGCAGCCACAGCGTCTCTGGGAAATCCATCCTCGCCCCACACCAACCTCACAGGGAACAATTTCTTCCTAAAATCCTACCTAACCCTGTCCTCTGGCAGTGGGAAGCCATTCCCTGTATCCTTTCTCTCCATGTCTTGTCCTACGTCCCTCTCCAACTCTCCTGGAGCCTCTTCAGGCACTGGAAGGGGCTCTGAGGTCTCCCTGTATCCTCCTCATCTTCAGATGAACACCCCCAGCTCTCCCAGCCTGGCTCCAGAGCAGAGAATAAATTCACCCGGTATTTGCTCCTCTCATTTCCACAGGAGGGCACCAGATACCCGTGTTTAAATCGAGTTTTTATTCCTTTCCTGAGACTCTCGTTTTCCCTCCTGTTCACACCACTTCCTTCCCAAAGCATAGAGGCCTTGGCATTTTTGTATGATGCTTTTCAACACCAAAATCCGCCGTATTTCCCATCATCCTAGATTTGATAAATGCTGGTTCATGCACATCTGAAATAACCTCTTTCACCCCCCTGTGCCCCAACCCTCCATCAAGTTTGGCTGTAAGTATAATAGGGAATGCTATTTATCACAGCATTTTTTAATTTACACACAGAATTCTGCAGCAAGTTTTACAAGTGATTGTCCCCATCAGAGCCACCCCCACAGGATTTTATACAGATTCTTGCATGATTTTTTTACAAAACAGTCCAAGCAGGGTGAAAGCAGCTGCACCCCTCTCCCTTAATGACATCAAGCCAGTAGGAAAACATCCTGGTTTGTTTATAAATATTCTGTGGCTTTTTTTTCCTGCAGGACAAAGACAAATGTACAATAGGAGAGGTAGAGAGAGGAGGTGGACGTCACCTGGGTGTTTCTGAAACAGGGAGGACAGGCCAGGTGCCAACTCAAACAGCAACAGGGACCTGGACTGGGACTGAATGACATTTAACTGTCACAGCTCTAGACAGCACTCAGGCTCCTAGCTCCGAATTCCTGGCAATTCCCAGGAATGGCTTGTTTTGGGTGCTACCTGAAAGAGCAGGCACATCATGGGGTGTAAAGTGTCCTCCCTTTCCAGGCCACATTGCCCCTTGGTTAAGGGAAATCGTCCCAGGGACACAGCATGGCTGAGACCAAAATTATCCAGGGATTGACCCAAGCTCTTCAGAAACTGCTGTGGTTTCCTCCCCTCTGATTCCCTGCCCTCCCTAAAGCCTGGCTGGTGGTAGAATCATCGTTTCCCAGGCTCTGGGCCAGTGGTGTAATGAAATAATATCCCACATGAGCGCTTTATTTTGTATTTTCCTCTGACAACTCAGAGCAGCCTCTGCTTGGGTGCAGGGGGCACCCCATGGGGAATGTGACCAGGGTTTAGCAGTCAATTTAAAATCTCCTGGGAATTTTATAGTGTAAGAAACAGAGTGAAAAACTCTCACAAATCAGGCACGGGGATGAGCCCTTCTAGCACGAGACGCTTGGAGGGATCACCATCAATTTTCCAACCTCCCTCCTCTAATTAGGGACACCTTCCACTACCCCAGGATGCTTCAAACCCCATACAATGTGGCCTTGGACACTTCCGGGGATCCAGGGGCAGCCCCAGCTTCTCTGGGAATTCCATCCCAGCCCCTCCTCATCCTCCCAGTGCTCCCAAGGTTGTGTCCCTGCAGGTGACATCCTTCCTCCTTCCAGTGTGCCAGGGAGGGATCCGTTTGTTTGCAGCAGACTATTTTTACAGCACCTGAATTAATCAATCTCTCCCAAAATAACATTGGAGGCACGTGAATAAAAATATTCCAGCTTGTGATGTTCGGGACTCAGCACCCCAGTGAGTACTTTATTCACTTGTGTTTTTCTGGCAAAAATCCTCAACCAATGCCAGCAGCAAAATTTTTCTGGAGGGGGGAAGGTAGGAACCTCTTTTCCCTGAGCTACTCTTGATTTACTGCGATGAGAGTTTTAATCAAGCCCTTCTTCATTTAAGCCGTAAGTTCTTGGAGCAGAACAGGAACTGCTCAAGTCTTTCTGAGGACTTGCTGACAGAAATTCTGATTTTTCAGGATTATTACTCAAAAATGGGGTCTTGAAGAAGGTTTTTTGGGGGTTGGGATATTTATTTTATTTTTTTTGCAGGTACCACTCAACAGCCAAATAATATCAGATGGTGGAGGACAATGCGAACCCCCCACTGAGATCTATAAAGAACAGCTGTAAGCGTGCCTCATAAATTACTCCAAGGGTTATGATCTCCCTCCTTCGTGTTCAAATTTAATTTTACTTATCTGGTTCCTCAGCCTGTGCTGTGTGGGAGCCTTGGGTAGAAATCAAGGAAGGGACAAGTCTGCCATTCTGCAAGGGAGTTTTCCACCACAACAGGCACAAACCAGTGCTGCAGAGAGACTCTCAAACTAAGGCCAGAGCTGATCCCCTTGAATATCTCCCCAAGATACCTCTCAATCCACTAACTGTCTGGGTTTTGTACCTGAAATGAAACACAAACCATGATGGGCCTGAGTCATCCTCTGTGGAGAAAACCCATGGCCAGGTTCTTTTTCTCCCCTGAATGATGGATTGATTTTTTTGAAGATGCTGGAGGGAGGGGATGTTTCTGGCTCAGGCTTTTAAGAAAAACAGAAGGTTGAAAACAAGCAAAACTGTGACATGGAGGGGTAAGTTTTTTCCTAGCATCCCAAAATAACTGTGGAACAACCAGAAGTACAGAGGGACTGTCTTTGTCACAGAGTGTTGGTTCAAGAGGCACAAACCAGCCCAAAAGGAGGAGGAGGGCTCAGACGGCGGGTGCTGTGTGGGTCTCTGTGCATGTGTGAACACACAGCTGCTTGTGAAGCTTAAAAGTTTGGCCACACCTGCCTCAGCCAAAGCAACGAATGGCCCTGTTGGCTTGGAGGGGGTCTCTGCTTGTGTATAAACATGACAGAATAGAAATGTGACCCCCAACAGATATTTATTGTTCTTTGTAAAGAAAGATGAGCCTGGATAAGGATTTACAGCCCCAGGTTTAGGGCAAATTTGGGATAAATCTCCAAAGGGGCTCGTCTAGAAAACAGATTCAACTGGCCCCTCCTGCAGCTGGATCAGGAAAATATTTCCTTGGAGAAAAGTGGAAAAAAGCCCTGTTTATTTAACAGACAAAGCATTTACCAGCACAAAAAATGAACAATGTCAAACAATAAAACCTCTGGCCACCCCAAAGAGATGACAAATGTTGTATTGCACTAAATAGTTTATTTAGTTGTTGTTTTTGCACTGGGTGATGGGGAATTTTTACTGGGTATGTCAGGCGACGTGGATGGTTTATTCCCCGTGCCTTGGTCTCTCCCACACCCCCCTGTTATACCCCCCTGGTGGTCTAGTCCTTGGTCACCCCTCCCCTCGCCCCTCCCCAAGCGTATCCCATTGGCCGCGGTCCTCTTTCCCCTCCCCCTCCTGGGCTATAAAACTCCACTGCAAGGGAGCCACGCCCTCTCTTCCACCCGGGTGGTCGTGGCCACCGGCGGTGCCCTGTCCCAAGCCAATGAAGTGGACACTCGTCCCACGTGGAGAAGAGCGCTTCTCGTCTTTTATTTCTGTCTACGCAAGTCCGTGTGGGCCAGAGTCCGAGCTAGCCGGATTAGACTCATACAAAGCCCAGACAGCCACGGATTACTGCAGACAAACTCGCAAAGTCCCTCCGTGGGCTGTAGCTCAGCTCCCTCAGTCTCTTATCAGTGCCTCCTGCGCTGGAAATGTCGCGGGCCAGGCCCGGCCCGGCGGGCCACAGGAGCGAGCCGCCGGTGCTCTGCTGGTGTTCAGTCCAGAGCAGGTTTAAACAGTTCCAATTAAAAGTGAAACCACAGTCCAGGGAACTTCTCTGCCTTAGCTATCTAAAAACTAACTAAAAGCAAAGGGGAGCTCTGTCCCGCCGTCAGTCTGTGCTGCAGACAATGCAATCCAGGAGCTGGAATGTGGAGGAGTGAGTGCAGTTTGTAATAACAAACCGTGCACCTCTTCTCTCCCCCGCTTGGCTCTCGGAACCGGTCTTAAAGGTGCAGAACTTATTTCTAAGCTAAACAGACAAATGGAGATCCAAACATCATAAAGTCACCCCAGGACACCTAGCTGGCTTTTTTTTTTAGGATTTACAGCCCCAGCCTGGCCACTGCCATGGTACAACAGATTCTGATGGAGAATGATGATAATGCTGCATCTGGGTAAATCATCTCCATCACCTCTGGATGTTGATGTCTCTGGAAATGGGACCTTCTGTGCAGCTGTTGCCTCTGACTGAAATTCATGTGGAGAAGGATGGGGAAGAAAAATCCAGGGGACAAACAGAGCTGAAGAGCCAAGAGCCTCAAAAGGACAGGGGCTGCAAGGCACCTGTTCAGCTCCTAAAAGAGAGAGAAGGTGCTGGACTCAGGTACCCTAACAGCAGCAATTTAGGATGGGAATCCCTGTCCTCCTTTCCCAGTAGGAAGTCTGGGTTAAGGAAGAGCACCTGCCATGAGGATTTTGCACCTGGAATACCCATAGGAATGGTAAACACAGAGTGCCTTGCCCTAGACACCACCTGTCCCTCACAGAACCAGTGTTAAAATTCAGGGTTTTTATTATCTTTTACAGAAGTGGCCAGGTTGAGTTATTAATTTTAAAATTATTTAAAATACTTTATTTTAATGTAATATGTATTATAGATAAATATATATTGTATTTAAATGTATTATAGTTAAATATATTAAATCTAAATATATTTAAATATATTACATTTAAATATATCTATATATATTATATACACTGTATAGTACATAAAATATATTAGAAATAAATATAATATGAATAATTCAAAACTTTAAAAAATCATAGTCTTAAAAGAAACTGAAAATGAAAAGATCTCTTTTCACCTCCCTTCTCACACTCCAGTGGTGATTTCAACAACACAGACCATGTCTTTGATGGCCAAATTGCTCTGGCTTTCACCAGAGTTAAAAAATCAAGGAGTAGAGAAGCTCTCTTCACCCTAACCAGCAAACCCAGGAGGAACCCAGCTCCTCCACAGACCTTTTCCAGTTTTTGGGATCTCCAGGCAATCAGTCCTTATTAAACATCATTTTTGTGGTGGTGCAGAGTTGTGTTGGGCAGGGTCTTCCGAGCTGGTGAATAATAGAGGATTCATCAGTGCAGCCCAGAAAAATCCCCCACTTTGTGTAGCTGAACGGGTCAGAATCTGGGAACAACACAGAGGGAAAAGTAGGGGCAAAAATAAAACGTTCTTGCCCTTTTTGCTCCAGGGCAGCTCCTCTAGTGCTACCAGACACGTCATCTGTCACTGCAGGCTCACCTTCCCCGCACACTGAGGTTGGCTGGTGGGTTTTTTTTCCTAATCCAGTCCTAGAGCAGTTTTTCCTGATACTAAATTTCACAAGAGCCACCAGAGGGCAAGAGTCCTTCATCCCCGGCTGGAGACATCTCCCTGTGCATCCATCCTGGACTGAAAAGACGCTTACCCAAACTACTTATATCAATGAGAGGATTTCCATCCATTTCAGTGCTCTTTGGATTGGGTCCTAGAGTTCTTTAAAAACCACAAAGCAAAGCCAGAAAGATGTTTTATATAAACTTAGAAACAAGGTTTTATAAACTGCAAAAAGCCCCTGGCATTTATACACTTTGGGTTTTGCTGTAACCTGTCACTTGGCTATGAAATGGGCCTTTTTATTTATAATAAATTTATTTTCTAAATACCCAACGTGTTATGAACCAACCACGGCAACAGAGGAGACATAATCCAAACCCCTGCAATTTTTGTTTTAAATCTTCTTTGAAGAGCTGTGTCAGCCTGGCACTGTAATGGGGCTGGCAAAGCTCATTAATGCTCCCATCCAAAGGCAAGTGCCTGCATGACAGCTTTAGGACATAATTTAGTGGAATGTGTTGGCTTGTGCTGGGTTTTAGGCATGGAAGCAGCTCCCTGCCTGCAAAGTGGCAAAGGATGGAGCCTTAGTGTTGAAATCCCAAAGGAAAAGCCCCTCTCCTGATCACAGAATCATGGAATGGTTTGTGTTGGAAAGGACCTTAAAGCTCATCCCTGCCATGGACAGCAACATCCTCCACTAGACCAGAGTCTTAAGTCCATCCAGCCCGGCCTTGGACAGTTCCAGGGATGGAGCAGCCAGAGCTCCTCTGGCCAAATCCCACTCCCAGCCCTGTTTGCCTGCCAGCTTCAGCCCCAAAGACCTGCAGAAAGAATGATGGACATGTCCCTGGACACACCATTCCCAATGAACACACCAGAACCTTTATTTTGCATAAAACTGAAAAAAACACAGGTTACCCTGAGCACCCTCAGTTCTGTGTCGAGATTATTTCAGTCTTTAGGGCTGCCAAAACTTGCACTAAACCCACTTTGCTTGGGCACCTTTGCTTGGGAAAAAGCTGTGGAACATCTGAGCAGATAATATTGGGACATATCCCAGATTGGAAGGGCAGTTTGCTCCCCACCATCATGGGAGAGGGGAAACTCCTATTTAGAGAAAAACCTCCTGCCTTCAGGCTTGTCCCATGAGTTCAGAAATCAGGTGAACTGCATATGCCACAGGCCTGTGTGTGCTTTGGGAGGGAAATCAATTAGCCCTGGCTTTATGCAGGGTGAAAGTATTCCCAGAGGCAAGCACTCATGGGGGAAGGATGTGACAATGACCAGCCTGACATCCAAAACAAAAGGAGAAAATCCAAAGCCCTGTGAGAAAAAGGGAAGTTCTTCCTTTCTGGCTTGGAGATGAGAGTGAACTGAGATAACATGGCACAGACAGGATTTTGACTGGAGAACCTTCAGTGAAGGCAGCATGGATGGAAGTGTCAGGCTGAAGGCACAGGGAGATTTCCCAGGAAAGCTCCCTTCTTGTGTTGCCTTCCTTCTTCAAAGAGATTTAATTAATCAGGGACCAGTAATGAGTTTTCAGGGCATGTCCAGTCCTGTTGCTGCTGGTTGCTGCACTTCTCTCTGGAATAAGCTGCGGTTTAAGGGTAAAAAGAAATACAAAATGCTGTGGCAGCAGTTCTCTGTTTGGATTGATTGACCAATTAGGTCAAAACTGTATTGGACTGTCTGTAAGGGTTACAAGCTTCTTAATAAATATAGTAGAATATAGTATGAGATAGATAATAAAGCAATTGATCAGCCTTCTGCAATCATGGAGTCAATGCTAATTATTACCCAGCTCAGGGCCTGCAGTGACAAAATGCTTCTTCTCATTAGAAGAAAAAGCCTCAAATACTGAAATATCTGCCTGAAAAAAATTATGTGTGCTTTGTGCACATTGAAAGGAGAACAATATTTCCAGTTTTGTAGCTGTCAAAGACATTTGGATTCCTAAATGTTTAGCGTTTTTTTATAATTTATGGTTCTTTGGTTAATTCCCTGATTTGTTCTGACCCCAGGTCCAAGATTTTGAGCCTGAGCTGTCATATTCTTTAGACACTAATCTAGTTTAATTAAAAGTCTTTTGGAGATTATGTTAATTTAGCACAGACTGGTTTTTGGTAGGGGGTGAGGGCAAAAGAGGTGGCCTTTCTGAGAAGCTTCAAAGTTTCCATCGTGTCCAACAGAATCAGTCTCTGATGGCTCTGAAGATGCTACTGAGCCAATTAAAGAGGTTGGTAATGCCTCTGGGATGACATATTTAAGAAGAAAATCAAAACAGTGCATGGGTTTTTTTCTGGGGGTGGTGAGGCACCGCCGCCAGGGCCATCCCTGGAGCCACTACAGCCACCTCCTCCTCAGTGCAGCCTGTGGCAAGCCTTGCCTGCCTGGCCGCCCCTAGCCAGCTGTGCCACGGGCAGAAGGGCAGGGTGGCAGAAGGGCAGGGTGGCTTCTCCTTCCCAGCGCCCTTATGGGAAGAGGCATTAGACAGTGCCAGCGCCACAGCGGTCACCGCTGCCTGCGGAATGGCAGCGGGGCCACCTGGTCAGCAGCAGAAGCATGACAAGCAATTCCCTGACTGTCCTGGTTTAGGGCAAATTTGGGAGAAAACCTCCAAAGGGGCCCCTCCAGAAAGCAAACCCACACGGCCCCTCCCCCCAGCCGGGTCAGGAAGGATTCCTTGGAGACAAGTGGAAAGAATCTGTTTATTTAACAGGCAAAGCACCCCCCAGCACACAAAAGGAACAATACCAGATGACACCACTCTGTCACCGCTCTGAAAAAGATGACAGCTTCAGAAAGTCTCTCTTGGGAGTGCTCGCTCTGTTATCAGTCCATCCTGTGCTGGGGCAGCTGCTGCACCTTAGCCACAAGGTGCAAACTCTCGGTGTTTCCAAGGTCCCAGTCCTGGAGCAGGTTTGAGTGATTCCAATAAAGGGAAAGAAAAACAGTCCAGGGAAAAATTCAGACTGCTTAGCTAAACTAACTAAGGAGCAGAAGCAAAAAAGCAGGAGCAAAGCAGGAGCAAGAGCAAAGCAAAAAGCAAAGCCAAAAGCCAAAGCCGCACCATGCACTGCCCTGTCTCTGTGTCCCGTGCCAGCCGTGGGGGAGCGGCTGAGAGCAAAACCAAAACAAAGCATTCGGTTTTCAGAGCCAGTCTTGAAGGCACAGAACATGACATCCAGCATAAACAGAACACAGGAATGGGGATACAAGCATCATAACGTCACCCTAGGACACTGACGCAGAACCTACATGAGATCAACCTCTCAATACTGCGAGATCTTGCAAGTATCTTTGCATTAGTGGAACTTGTACCTCCAAGCAGCAATTTTTCTTCTAGTCAGAGGAGGAAGTGTGAACATGTGAGGGAAAACAATATGGTGGCCCCAAGGTCAGTAGAAAAAGAGGGGGAGGAGATGCTCCAAGCATCAGAACTGAGATTCTGTGGTGAGCAAGCTGTGGTGAGGACTATAATGAAACAAACTTCCCCCCGTAATGAATGAAGTTCACGGGGAATGCAGAGAACCACTTGCAGCCCATGGGAAAAGTGCTCACACTGGAGCAGATAGATACTAGAAAAAGCTGTGATCGAGTGGGAGATACAAATAGAGAGAGGGCTCCTGCTTCCAGAGATAGAGAAAGAGAACCCTTGCTTTCAAACTAGATCAGCCTATCTTTAGAGGACTGCACCCCATGGACTAGGGACCCACACCACAGCAGTTTTGGGAAGACTGTTGCCCATGAGAGAGATCCCATGGCACAGCAGAGACAAGACTCCTCTCTCTGAGCAAACAAAAGAAGATCCTGAGTGATGAACTGACCAAAACTCCCACACCCTGTTTCCCTGCACTGTCCATGGGAAAGAGGGAGGGGCTGGGAGGGGCAGAGGGGAAGTGTTTTAAAGGCTCATTTTACATTGGGATCAATGGGATGGGGTGGATGGTATGGGATGGCATCAATGTCATCAATGGGATGGGATGGGATGGTATCAATGGGAACAATGGGATCAATAGGATTATCCTCCTCTGACTCTGTTAATAATACATTTACCTTATAGCTTTAAATGTGGACCTGTTTTGTCCTTAGAGTCGAAGTCCTTATCTCAACTCGTGAGCCCTTTGTCAATTTTTTTCCCTCTCCTCTGCCCAACTATGACAAACGAAGGTAAGCAAATGACTTTCATGGGTGCCTAGCATTTGGCCAGTGTGAAACAATGACAAGATGAAGAATTTGTCATGGCTCTTGGCAGTCTGTTTTGCTCTCCCCAATAAACAAAACACCTCTCATTTCTAATTTTCCTTTCAAACATGGACTTTTAAAAAAATGAAGCAAAAAGTTAAAAATATTCTGTTTTTTTAAAGACATCTGAGTGGTCGCAAAGAGAATAGACATCCCATTGCTGTGGTTTGCTGCTTGTCCTGAGCTGGTCTCAACTTGCTGGAAGGTGCTGAGTCGTGTCACCAATACAGATCCCAAAGAGGCAGATTCTTTTACTTTGATCATCTTAAAAAAAAATTATTTCTGGGGGTTTTTCAAATGATTTTTTCCCCCTGTGGCGTGATTCCTTTGTCTTTGCACCATTCCAGCCCTCCCATTTACCCAGGAGTTCTCTCTTCTAAATTTAGACCAGGCTGTTTTTCCCTTTCATAAGAAGTGCTAATATCCCTTAGGTTAAGAATAATTAGAAGGGAGAGCAGGAAAACAACCCCAGCTTCGTTTTGCTTTCCTGATTTCCACATGCACATGTTATCCCTTCACAGCAACTGAGTTTGGACCCCACTGAAAAGTCTGTCCAAAGATAATCTTCCTCTCCCTCAAAAGAATTTCCTCTGTTTGAATAAACAAAATAAATCCCAAAACAATTGCAGAACCTCGGCTGTATAAAAATGTGAGAAGATACACTATTAACTCACTGCAGTAATCAGAGTTTCATGGGAAGGGCTCGTTTTCTGTGTCAGTCTCAAAATTTCCTTGGTCTCTTCAGTTAATTTCAAGCATTTTCTGCTGATGTTTCCAAGACTGAAGCTCTCCAAACCTGCTCCCTCCCTGCTGCTGCTCTGGCATCACCCAAGCTGCTGTCACCTCTTTGCAGTGCCAACACTCCATGTTCCTGTTTGGGATGAGCTCATGGATGCCTGGACCAGGCTGCACATCCCTTGCAGGAAGGGAAATTTTCCTCCCTGGGTGTAGCCATTGCTCAGCAGCAGTGGGATCAGAAATAAAATCCTCAAAGTTCACTGTCAGGCATAAATTGGTTGTGCAGTACATGGAGCAACATCCTGGTGTAAAATGGAATCAGGGAAAATGGGAGGGTAAACTGGTGAGGGAAATTCCCTGCCTTCTCTGACTTCTTCCCCCTTTTCCTGAGTTCCTGTAGCACCACTTTCTCCTCCCAGATCCTCTTGCCCCAGCTTTGCTTCCAAACCACCATGAGATGGCAAAACTGCCCAGGACATTCCAGGGGATACAGTATATGTGGACTGGCCCATTTGCTGTTTGCCACCTGTCTCCATAGACCTTGAATTGTATTTTTATACCTGGCTTTCAGCAAAACAAATATCCCCAGGGAGGTGAACAGAGATTGTGGGGTGTTTAGACATCATCTCTTGGCAGCACTAGGGGTATATCATTCTCAGGAATCATCAGAAGCCTTGCAATATGTCCAGATCCATATAGAAATATAGCTTGGGATGAGATTTATATTCAGATATTTCCTGTGTAGAAAAAGCAGGCATGTCACAAATGAAACAACATCCCAACCAAGCCTTGTAATTTAATTTAACTGCCTCTCTTTGGGGAATGTGTCATGCATTCAGAATCAGGCAGCTGAATTCCCAATCAAATGTTCCTTGGATATACCAACAGACTGTAAGGCATAGAAGTGCCTGAAAATAGCTTGCTAACAACCCCATGGAACCTGTGCTTTTGGCAAAAAGAGGAGGCAATTTATGGGTCTGGGCTCAGTGCTCATAAATAAGTACATGTTCCTTTCCCTCTGCATTGGCAGGGGTTTGGCTGTTCAGATTCTCTGTAATTTCTCATACACACTATAAATTCTCATACAACCCCTCAGGCAGTTGATGGGAATGCACAGACTTTTTGGGGATGTGAATTTATCCTGTTTGAACTGGCACGAGTTCTCTGTGTGTACCTTGTGAGGAAATTCTTCCTGCGCTGAGTACTCCAAATCCACTTCTGCTTCACCAGCCTGAGCCCAGACAAGCTGCTTGTTTTACTGAACGTGCTTGAAATATTGTTTTCCATAAAGGAAACAGCAGCAAACAAAAATTTTAGCTTCTCGCCTTCATATTTTGTGATATCTGGTAGCAGCAAAAGGTCTTTTTGAAGTACATAAACAGTAATGGAGTAACAGAAGTAGATAAGTCTGGAGTGGAGAAAAAAATAAGAAAAACAGCAAAACAGCAGAAATACTTTGAATTTGGTGGCTAAATTCAGCAGCCTCAGTGCAGGCCACTAGGCAGCAGTGCCTGAACTAAGTACTAAAAAAAAACAGAATGAAAAGTTCTTTTTCTCTGTGATTATTCTGTGATGGGGGTCTGACAGAGTAACACTGAAAGCAGAAAAGAGTCAGTTTTCTAGGAGTGTAGAGAAATGTAAGGCCAAGGGAATAGGAAGAAGAATAATAGCAATAATAATGATAATGATCACAGAATCACAGAATGGTTAATGTTGTGAGGGGTCACTAGTGGTGTTACAATAGTAATAATAATAGTAACAGCAATTGTAATATTAATAATAATCCCCAACTAGACCCCATTCATCTCTGAAATGGATCTCTTTCAGGATTTTTGAGAAAACCATGTTTCTTGCAGGTCAGCTGACACACTGGATAATTAAATATGTGAGAAAAAGACAGGTTTTTATAAAAAATCCACCACATGTTAAAAAGTCCACAATGAGTGTGAGAACTTCAAAGCTTGAATAGAAACAAAACCTTGGGGGTTTGTAAGTATTTTAGGGATAGGCTGCTCATTGCAGAGCTGGCTGTGCTCTCCCTGCACACCAGGACATCTCTTTCAGAAATACCTGTTCTCCTAAGGGGAACAGCTCCCCCTGAGATCCCTTTTACACAATCCCATTGGAGCTCAGGGATGGGATACTGCTGGACAGGGCATCCTCAAACTATAAAAAGCCAGTGCAATAAGTTCTCTTTTCCAAAATAACTGATTTTCTCTAATTTTTAGAATTAAAACTAAATTTAAAAAATATTAGCAGGGGTTTGGTGTCTTTTGCTTTTGGGGGTTTAATTAGTGATCCTGGGCTTTAACAATAATTAAGTTTGTCCTCCATTTTCCAAGTGCTCAAGGAAAGAAATGCTTTTAAACCCTGGCAGTGCTCCTCCCTCATGCCCCCTCCTGCACCACAGCTCCGGATATAGCACCATTAGTTTGAGATTTTTATGGCTCTCAGGGGAAACTCAGAACATTCCTGAAACAGAAGTAGCATTTTGGAGTCCCTGAGCTGGAGTTCAGCCTCTTTCAAGGATAAGTCATGGGAGCTGCCAACAGAGGGGATACTTGGTTTAAGTGGCAGGGCGTCAATATACACCAATACTCTTCCTTGAGTCATTAATAAATACTAAAATACTAAATGACTCACCTCGAAGTAGCTCAGAGTGATTTCCAGCAGTGAGTTGATGATAAAGAAGCATCACAACTGGAGGGAGGCAGTGGTGGCAAAGAACTCACTTGTCAAGAAGGCTTTGCTTGCTGCCATCTGCCTCCATCTCTGCAGCTGGAATGGGGGGAAAAAAGGCCAGGGAAGGAGCAGGTAGCAGCTCTTCAGCTTTGTGTCAACACCAAACATCACAGTGCAATTGTGGATGTTGATAAAAAAAGGCTTTTTAGTGATACAAAGCTCTCAACCAGCAAAACAAAACCTTTTAATATAACACAGCCCTAAATGGGCTGAAATACTGTTGTGGGTGTCATTGAGTACAAGTGGAATTGCACCAGTTTTCACTACTGAGTAGCTCATTAAAAGCTCAGGAGTATTTTAGGGGTATTTGATGGGAGGGAAATACTGCACTAGCCAGAGAATCTGTAATTGTGCCCAAATATACTTCACTCCTCTAAATTATTGCTCCTGCGATGGTTTAACAGGAAAACTGGGCAGGAGGTGGGCTCAGCAGTGGGTTGTTACTGACTGACTGTCTGCTCCCCTTTCCTCCTACAGCTCAGGACTAATATTACCAGTATTATGTAGAATTAAGCCTGTCTAGCCCGGGTTGCTTTCCTGGGGAAACGCAGTTTTCTGTGAGCTTAAGCCTGAGGAAGAATTCTGAGATGTGAAAGTGCTGTCTCCTGGGTGTCACCCAATGGAGAAATGGAGAACTTGTCACTCACAAGGGATGCAGCTGCAGAAACCCCCCCTTTCCACAACCTCATCCAGCTCCACCAGGAAAGGAGAGGAAAATCAGGCTTTGTTGTTGGGAAGGAAGGAAAACTGCAGAGCCATGGGCAAATGTGAGATTAGGGTTGTCCATGGGGAGAAAACCATCAACAAATGAGATATTTAACGAAGGCCTCCAACATTATCTTCCCTTTGCTTTGAAGGAGTGAAAGAACATGTTAGGAATGCGCAGGATCAGGTGTATGCGTTTAGTCAACAAGTTCAGGGTAGGTTTTTCTGTGTGAAAATAAATCTCATACAGAACTCCCTTTTCTAAAATAACCCTTGGATCAACTGAGCGATTCCTACTCCTCGCAGGCCATATTTTTGCTCCCAGTTTTTCCAGTCCCAGCAAATGCCTTCAGACACTGAACAGGGACTCTGGGCTAAGCTTAGATGGGTTCTGGGTGTGCACACAAAGGATTATGTGATGCTGAGTTGGCTTCACTCTTTCTTCTTTACCACTGAAATGGTTTCCTAATTGCTGGTAATTGTTTTTTTGAGATTGTGTTTGCTAATGCGGAATTCTCCAGCTTCATGTTGAGGAGCCAGAGGTAATTCCGCAGCAAACTGTCCTGTGACTGACTGCTCAATATGGATAAGGAATGCTGGATCTGTTTCAATACATATTTTTAATTGAGTTGAGGGGAAACAGAATTAGCCCTTCATTCTTTTTGCTATGGGAGGCATTAATTTTTTTTCCTGGTTTTTTTTTTCCCTTTCTCTATTTTGTCTGGAAGAAAATGCCAAAGAAGAAGAAAACATACCCAGAAAGCTTCTATCCATCATATACTGTGTTCTTCTGAAAACATAACAAAGCACTTCAGTTATAACAAACTGTAAAAGCTAAAAGATGTAGTGTGGAAGTGTACGTGGGAACGGTCCTCAGCTGAAATTAAATCCCACTCCTTATTTTTCTACCTCTCCTTTCACAATTTCAATTAAATACTTGGAAATGTTTATGCAGAATTTCTTACCCATCTCCCTGATGCAAATTATGCAGGTTCTCCTTACTTTGGGAGATGGATTATTATATTAAAGGAGCATTTCTAATTGTATCTGGAATCTGTCCCTGATGGAGCTGATCATTATAGCGAGAAACCACACTAGCCGTGCCACATCACTGGTGGCCTGTCCATGAAGCTGCTCCAAATCCATTCGTTTCATACAAAAGATCAGCTACATTCCCAGGCCAAAACTGGGGAATCTTGGTGTCAATGTTGATATCAGGGAGAAAATAACCCAACATTTTTGCACAGCTACTCTGACATTTCTACAGCTTCTGATAACAATCAGGGTCTGGTAATTGGCTGCTAATTCATTATATGAACCAGTGGGTTTGAACAAATCCAGTTTCAGCAGAAATTTACAGCAAAAACCTCAACAGCATTAGGCCAATAAGCAGCTGAATGAAAAACTGGTTGTTTACTTCTCCTGTAATTGCCACACGGAGTCACTTGTGTTGACGCATTGAATCTCAATAAAACTCCTGACTGCTTTGACCTTTGCCTGCAGCTCGATTAGCAAAACAAAAGATAAGATTTTTATCGTGCAGGGATCATGATTATAACTGTCACAGAATTTCTCTTGAGGTCTGAATCTTGATGAAGAAACCCTTAAAAATCCAGTAGACTTGAGAGCAGAATCTGCTTCATGGAAATGCAGTGCCATCATCACCAGCTGCTTATGGGTGGGAAAAGTATCAAAGAAATCTGAGGAGCCAGAAAGAGGTAAATCAATGGCAAAATGCACAAGCAGAATCGGATTAATTCATGACCTTGTAGTGAAATTAAACAAGTACACCAAGATGTTTTATTTTTCTCCCTGACATATGTCAGTTTTTCAAAATCATTGATGGTGTTTTATGAGACTTAGCATTCCTGGGCCAGCTGGGATAAATTGCACCCATTGCACAGAAGGGAAGTTTGGACACTGGAAACGTGGTGACTTGCGTAAGGTCAAACATTCACTACCCTGTTAGGAAAACAGAGTCCTTATCCAAAATGCCAGAAAATGTGACTCCTTCCTCTCCTCACCTGGCAGGATCCAGCAAGAGAGGGTGTCTTTAATTCAAGGAAGGACCTACAGCCACCTTACCAAGACTGATGATGATGATGATGATGATGATGTGTAATCTTAGCTGAACTGGATTTAAATTACAAAGACAAGCAAAAATGCATATCTTTATTTAAAAATTTTTCTTTTATCTGACAGCAAATGTGGTGGTCACAAGGGCATTCTGACACTCCAAGTTATTCCTTAGAGTTGCAACAGGTTTTGTGGCCAACTGTAAGTTCAGGAGGGAATTTTTAGAGCAAGGTCTGTGTTTATTAAAGACCAAATCATAGGCCTTTGCTGAAGCTCCCAGACTCTACTGCAGCACGAAATTATTCTGGATAAATGCACATTTTAATCCAGAAAGAGAACAGACCTGTGGAAGAAGCAGGAGGGCAACTGAGGTTTGATTTTGGTTTGGGTTTTTTTTTTATTTAAAGTCTTCTCCAGAGTTTCCCTGGATGAAATTTCCCAGGGTTTCACTAGAGGCAACCACAGACAGGGCTTTTGAGGTTCCTGATGCATCAGCTGTTTTTGAAATCTGTTTTTTCCTTCCCCGTGTCTCAGTTCTCCCTTTATAAATCAGGAAATAATAACTCAGCACTTGTCTTTCCCATTTACATTCTTGGGTGGATGAGGATTGTTCTGCTGGTGTTTGTTTATAAGAAATACAGCAAAATGAGCTGGATTTCATCTGGGACCTGATGTTTTACTGTAAGCAAACTGAAAGAGCAGAGTAAGGACCTGGGGCCCAAATGAAATTGTTTGAAGTTTTTTTTTAAGAACTTCAACTTTTTACAGTGGAAATAGAATTCCTTTATTTGCCTTGCACCTTGCTCCTACTAAACCCAACTAAGATCAGAAGTACTGGGAAGAATCTCTACCTGATCCTCTGTCTGAAATGTTTGTTGAAAAGGAGAAGACAAATCTGTATGAATAATTTGGAGGAAAAAAAAAAAAACCCCAAAGTACACATTCCCCCCAATAATTTATTTGTTCACCTTAGCAAGATTTCGTATACATTCAGTATTTTGTTCAGGGAAATGACCAGCATGAACTGTTCAAACATGATAAATCTGGAAAACAGAACGTAGAAAATTCAATGACACAGGAATACCACATTCAGGAAATGCAGTGCCTGTTTCAGGAGAAATCTTTTAAAACCAGCCAAACTTGTACAACATGCAGGCAAAAAGCTGCTGCAGGCAGAAGAGAAAAAAACCCCAAAACCATTTTTTTGCAACCAAAGATTGGCAAAGCAAAAAACCAAAACCAAACAAACAAAAAACCCCCAACCCAAATCAGCTTGTATACAATTCCCACAGTCGTACTGTCAGGAAGAATTGAGTATTCAGTGAAATTCAGAGAGGTTTTCCATCATTGGCTGAGTGGACTTGCTTTGAAAGTGGAAATATGCTGAAATGCTAGGCAGGTTTGTGTTTTCCTACTTCAGAAAACAGTTTACTAGGGGTGAATTTTGGCTCCTGATAAATTTGGATTAATGCAAGAATGTCTCATTCTTTGGATGAGATGTTGAGCACTGTAAAATCATGTTTATTTTCCCTATTAACATGTGGAGGTTTTTGACTCTGAAAAAGACGTTGATGTTACCATGATGATAAAGGAGAGGCTCTTACTCATCCTGGGTTTGAGCCAGTGTTGCACTGAGAGAGAAATGTTCATTAAGTGGAGCTTTGAGCCTGTTGTGGGACTGACAGATGTGTTATTTCTCACGTGATGGTTGCCATCCGTAGCTCTCCTCCTCAGCAATTCATTTCCCCTTAGCTCACATTTGCTATTTTCTCCTTCTCTGTCAGCATGAGAAATATGCAGTGTGCTCTGCAGAGAAGGAATGACATTTCACTCAAATCCTTGAGACAAATGCTCCATCTCCTCCTGGGAAATCAGAGATTCAATTACATCTGTCAAGCTGGGGGGAAGATCTGTATTTTAAAACACCACAGGCTACCTCTGTAGTGTCTTGTGGTTGGCTCTGCTGTCAGAAGAGATCATCCAGGAAAAATTGGTGTCAACAGCCTGTCCCCTTGAGTTTGTTTTCAACATTGTCTTGCTTATCCAAACCACATTAAGACAGGAAAGAGGATCAAGGTATCTCTGAGTAGGATGTGGAGTTAATTACCCAGTATGGATTCAGCCTGGGACAGCTGAAACCTTGCTGGATGAATCACTGAGCTGGTCTGTGCCTCAGTAGCTTTATTTTAAAATGCAGTCCCTAATAAAACCCCACTGAGCTGTGAGCAACAGTAGCTCAAGGCCCACAGGCACACATAGAACTGAGCATTTCCACTTCAGCAAAGCAGTAAGAACTTTTTTAACTGACTTCAATCCGTATAAGATGTTGCAGCCTGCCAGTGTTGCCTTTCAGAAAATTGAAAAAGTCAGGCAGGGAAATTTTGTAAAGAAGCTTTGTGAAATGCATTTTTGCTTATTCCAAGTAGAGAAGCAAGAAATATTCCTGCCTGAATCTTTCTTCTTTTCAGTGCTATGGACTTCCAGTACATTAAGGCCTGGCAAAGGAGAATATTCTTTTACACAATGCACAATTTATCCTTGGAGCTGGCAGAGAGAAAATAAAGAATATACAAATGAGAAGACATTTATTTGGATAGTGGGCAGAATTTAAATATTTTGGATTTGAAAAATCTTGCAAAGTACACGAAGCCTCAAAACCATCAGATAGTATATCTGAATTGACTATGGAAACTGGACTTTCCCTGCCCTGGGATGAAGAGGGATTGGTGATCCCCTTCACCTCAGGCTGTGCAAGTTAGGAGTCATCTCTGTGATGCTCCAGCTCTCAACCCTTTGCAGCAGAGACTGCTCCACCCAACATGGAAATCTTGGCTGTCACTCCCAACAGAAAACCCTGACCCAAGAGGATGGTGAGATGTCAGCCATCCCTCAGAGGTTTCAGGCAGGACACATCCACTGCCAGGTCAGGTGTGGATCCTGGATGTGGCTTTGAGGGGAACTCCTGGCACTCCACTATTCCCACTTCCCATCTGGCCACGCTCTGATCTCTGCTCTGTGCTCCTGCAAGGTTTCACATGACAGAATCCTTATGCTGGGAAGGTTTTACAAGTGATGATTGATGTCCAGCCTCTGGGAAAACCTCTTGTCCTGTTCATGCTTTAAGACAAACAGATAGATTCAGCCTCTGTGACTGCAGCTCTTTCACCAGTGCCAAGTTCACTTTAAATAACAGGAAAAAATGGGCTGCTTAAATCTGCACTCCTTTTTTTTTCTGTTTCCTAGAGCTCCTTCTACGGTTTTTGAGATTTCTCAGTCCAAATATCCACTGAAATGACAAGTGCCAATGACCCTTCTTGAAACAAGGGTAGGGCAGTTTTCCTGCAGAAATTCTCTGAGGGAGCCAAACAAATTATGTGTTTGTTGTTACTGGCAAACCTGGCAGCAGCAGAGGTGTGGCTGGGACCAGGCTCACCTGATGCTGAGGACTAGAAGCTTTTCAGAGTCACTGGACACAGAGACATTCTTTAGAATCTGTTTGGTCACAAAAAAAAAGGATGAAGATGAGACCAAGACTTCATTATTCCAGCCTCTGTCTCTGCCACGCAGGAGAACTGTGCTACATCCATGTCAATCCTGACACTGCCAGCAGCAGGTTGACTTATTTATCTTCATCTTACAGGGTCAGATTATATTGCTGCATCAGAATTGCTCTGGAGTTAAATGAATCCAATTGTGGAAGCCTCCATGTGTAGCTCCACAACAACTCCTTGCCTGACACCGTGAAACCTCAATAAATCTAAAGTTACTGCAGCAACCCTATGTAAATCTCCCAACTCCAAAGAAGATATGGCAAAAAGGGTCTTACTGGTCATAAAACAAGTCCTGATTGTAGAATAAGACAGGGTTGGGCACCAAGAGTGTGCACTGAAGACTTTAAATCTTGCCTGTCTTGCTCAATTTAAGGAGTGTTTTTTTCAAAAGGTTTCAAAATTCAGGTTTTGTCCAAATACACATCCCACATATCTGAACCCCGGGAGACTGGAAACCTTGGCCATGAGTCTCACGTGACTTTCTTATGAGATTTCCAGCTTTTCTCCTTCTGCTCTTGGCTTGAAGTACCATGAGAATATTTTCTTATATGGTATTTCCACACTTTTAGCTTCAAATTCTAGGCCTGAAGAACCTTAAGTGTGAGGTGGATTTCTTATTTAGGCTAAAACCAGGATCGTGCGACAGATTTGTGTTCCGTGAGTTCATAAACAAAAGACACAGGAGACAAATCCTCTTTACGTTGGGGACTTAATACTGAGTGAGAGATAAATAAACAATGATTTCTCATCAACACCACCAAGGTGTTGTTTCAAGACCCTGTCCTGTGATACTGAACCTTATCTTGAGCTGTTTCCCTTTTCAAAGCAGTGGATCTTCAGCACAGCAGCTGACACAGACAAGAGTAGGGGCTCATGTGCTGTTTCAAGGAGCTGAATTCTTATTTGGCAGGCTCCGGAGGAGTTATGTCAAGAGTGGCTTATTTCTAATATTGTACAGAGAATTCCTCCCACTATTTCTTCCAGATGCTGGCCGTCTCATTTATTTATTTATTTGGATTAGCTGTATTAAAATATAACATGCTTCCAAATGCTTTTCTCCTAAATTCCCAAGGGAATGGGAATTCCCCTTTCTCATGGGGATGGGCATCCTTAAGCCTTTTAACATGTTTAACTCCCTCTGGTTAAAACAAGGAGAAAATTCCTGACTCTAGAGTACCAGGATCTCACAGAAAGCTTTGAGCACTTGGTCACTTCCCAACTTGAAGGAGTCAGGAAAAGGAAAGTAGCAAAACACTGGGCAGGGAGACAGGAAAGATCTGTAGTTTTTCCAGTGACTGTGGCACTGATCTGGCTATCAAGTACTGAGCAAAGAATTACTGAGCCTTTCAGCAGGTTCCTGATGGACTCAGAAGATGAAAAACAAAAGGATAAATGCAAGTGAGTTTTGAGACTTGTTTGAAAAGGACTTACCTAGTTTTGAGTTTTACTAGACCTGCATCAAGGCACATGGATCATCTGAACAAACTAGGTACACATGCAAATTTTCATTTGGTATGGTGTGGAGATCAGGGAGGCTGATTGTACAAAAAGGAAAAGTTCTCCTTGGTCTCTGAAGCTTGGTGGAGTGCAGTCACTTGGATCAAGTTTTCCTTGGCAATGGAGTTGATGAAATGCAAAGGTGAGGTTTGGCTTTATAGGGAGGGGTGGAATCACAAAATGGCTTTGAAGGTGGAGCTGCCAGAGAGTGTCAAGGCTGAAATCAGCACAGGGTCTTTGTGGTTCTTGCTTTCTCCTCCATTGCCTAAATGAGAGCAGTGGGAACTTTAAAGGAGGAGAATAAAGAGATAAAGCTTTTAAATGCCAAGGAAACACCTGGCAGATGCTGGACTCTCAGAATAACATCCACTGAAGCCATGCACTATCTTTGAGGGGCTCCATTCATGCTCCTAGCACTCACAGACATCCTTCCTCTGAAGATTTGGCCCCGTTTCATCTGTTCACACCTGGATCCTTTCAACTATCATGCCTATTCCTACTTCCCCCTAAAAAGAGTGACATCCCATGAGGTCCCCAAGCTGCCAGCCTGGTGCACCCAGCTGGTTATACATCCTCCCCACTCTCACTCAGGGAGATTGAGTGGATTTTAATGGTTGGCACTTTGCAGTTCTCATGGACAAGACTCCCTGAAGTGCCTGCACAGCAGCATTCTTGCAGGAACCCTTTGCTCTTGGCTTTGGCAGCTGTGCAGTCTTTGGAAACAGCATTTTTGGTGGGCACACCCTGCACGGCAGAGAAGATCTTCCACTCGCAAACCCCATCTGACTTGGAGATCTTGTAGAAGGTTTCTCCTGATCCCACAGGGATCCGGACCACCCCTTTGCCACTCTCCATGCTCTGGCCTGCAGGATGGTTGAGGTTGAAGCTGGGTGTTTGCTTCATTGCTGGCTGCTTCCTCAGGAGGCACTGAGCTCTCAGGACGTTATGGAATGCTTTCTTGAACTCTTGACTTGAGCATGGATAGATGATGGGGTTGATGCAGCTGTTTAAATATCCCAGCCAAAATGTTATTTTAAAAAGTGTGTCCGGGGGTTTGATTGCAGGAAAGAAAGAGCCTAAAATGGAAAATACACAGAGTGTTAGGGCAGAGGCAGTGAGGAATCGCAGGTAACCAAAGAAACTAAAACACTGGAAAAAATAAATAGGATTCTGTTCTGTCTTGAAAAATTATGATTGGAAACACAATTCCTGCAGGAACAAGTGTTTCAGAATCTGTGGTGTCATACAATTACATGGATGTTCCATCAGAAACCAAGTCAAGAGAGCTATTTTATAATTACAAGAATTATATTCCCATTTACAGCTAGAGAGGCAGCCAGAGGGCTGATTCCAGGGATAGAGGAAAATTCCTTCTGCAGGGACTCCTAATTCAAGATTAATTACCCATATGACAGCAATGTCTTGGAGGTCATCACAAGGGGCTTCAGATGGCAAGAAAATCCCACAATTTCAGAAGGGTTAGAGAAAAAAGGGATTATAGTTGACTGTGTTACAGATAAAAGTCCTTGAAATTATGAAGTATTGGTACTGATATTCCCTGAAACCTTCAGAAAATCGAACTATCCACACCCTGCCTCATGGAATGCATCTAAAATTCAGAGAAATTAAAAGAAAGTTTCCTTCTCATATCAAGGAACACTGGGGAGGGTCTCATAGGCAGCCATGAGATGTGTGTGTATATATTTTTAATTTTAATTTAATATTTTATTTTATTTATTTATATACACACATATTCTGATATATACTTGCAATGTCACCTTCCAAAGATGATTCAAAGAGCAAGAACTTTCTTTACTGCTTCCTTCGTAAAGAAAGTACTTTGGCATTGGCATTTCTTTTTCTATAGAATGATGAGTTATCTGCTGATTTAAAATCTTGAAAATGTTTTTCCTGATGCAAACCTTAGGTTTTATTAAAAAAAACAAACTCCAAAACAAAACAACAAACCAAAAAAAAAAAGCCCTCAGGGAAACAAAATCGGCTTGTTTTGGAATTTATACTCAAATTTATAATAAACAGAACTTTAAGCACTGGCAAATGCTTGTCTTCATGCTTCCTCTGGAAAAACTATAAACATGTGGAAGAAATCCTGTGGAAGGTTCAGACATCAATGCATCCATCATCCTCTGCAGTTTAACCATGTCTGGGAGCAGCTCCTAAGCTTTACAGGGATTGATCTGGACCTCTCGTGGCCGTGGCCGAGGAAAAGCTGTTAATGCCCTCTGAGGATGTTCTGATTGAAACCTGAGAGCTGCTCAACTGCTCCGCCCTTTTTCCTCAGTCTTTGTCAAACAAAGCTGCAGCACTTACAGCAAATGCTTTCGAGTGGCCACAGCAATTCTTAGGGTGGTTTTGCCTGTGTGGGAATGCATCAAAATCCTGCCTAGGCCAGAGACACTACTGGTGCAGGGTGATTAATAACCTGCTCATCTTGCTGAACACGGGATCTGCGGGGAAATGTGGAGCGATCTTGTGGTGGCAGCAGCTTCTGCACCCTGAGCAAAGCACATGGACCAGGAAGGGGACAGGACAGGGGGCAGGGTGAGAAGCCTTGCAGGGGTCTCTGACCTCGGACTAGGCTGTGTGTGTTATGAGTAGAAAAGCTGCCCATTTTTAAAAGTTGCAGAGTTCACAGGTTGAGCCAGTTGCTTCCAGGGTGGAGTTCTAACTGTTTGTTGTGGTAATCACCTGTAGTTAATAGTTTTTTGTTAACTACCTGTTGTTGATGGTTGGGAATTCCCCTTTTTTGTCAGTGGCACCCTGCTGCTTCCGGGAGGATGGCACCCGGATGGTGAAGAGGAGGGGACATCGGGGTTGGCATGCAAATGAAGAAGCCCCTCACCAAACCTAGAAAAAAAACCCTAAAAACAAGGAACCAACACAGAATTGAGGGATCGAAGTGATGTCTAGATGTGAGGAACAGAATCCAGTATCTGCTAAGACCTTTTTACCCCTCACCCTAAACTGAAGATGTCAGCTGGAAACAGGATCTCAAATGTCAAACGTCAAACCTGATTACTGGTGAATTTTCTGATGTTCTGGTGAGGACAGAAGCCCCGGCTCTGCCTGCAGACCAATGGATAAAGCTGTACTTTTCCTTCTCTTTCATGCCGCTCTTGGAATCGGTAGTGGCAAGGGCACGGCCCACGGGATCTTCCCACCCAAGCTGATTTTTAATGAAGGTATTAAAAGGGAGAAGGTCTCTTTCCCAATTAATTTCAGAGTGTGTGTGTACTACAGCAGCAGTGAAGTAACACCAAATCACAATCATCACAGGATGGTTTGGGTTGGGAGGGACCTTAAAACCCATCCAGTGCCACCCCCTGCCATGGGTATGGACAGTGTCCACTATCCCAGGGTGCTCCAAGCCCCATCTAGCCTGGCCTTGAACACTTCCAGCCATCCAGGGGCAGCCACAGCTGCTCTAGGAATTCTATCTCAGCCCCTCTCCACCCTTACAGAGAGATATTCCTTCCCAATATCCCCTCCATCCCTGCCCTCTGTCAGTTTGAAGCCATTCCCCCTTGCCCTGTCCCTCTAGGCCTTGTCCCAAGTCCCTCTCCAGCTCTCTTGGAGCCTCTTTAGGGGCACTAAGGCTTTCCCAAAGCTGTGTCTTCCCCAGGCAGTGCAGAACATGCCACAGGAGCTCTGTTTCTGTACTGGGGCAGCTGAACCTCTGATTGCAACCTCAGATATGACCTGGGCACCAAGCATGGGTCTCACTGCCTCTGCGGTAGCTTCTGGTTGCTCCAAACTGGCTCAGGTACAGCAGTTTCATTATTATTTTCAATATCAACCAGATTTTAAGACCAAAAAGATTTTGCTAAAGAAAACAAATGCTCTTTTGCAATGAAGCACAAGTAAGCACACATATCCACAACCTAAATTTTTTCTCAGCAAATTAATGCTTCTCTCCTTTAGTGAAAAACAACTAAATAACATTCTCAAAGAACTTTCTGGCTGAAGTCATTGGCAGATGAAAAATAACGAAAGGCTTCTAAATGCCCAAATTATGCTCATTTTTTTTTGTCTGTTTCCTCATTTAAATGCTATGTATCTGCTGCTTTCCCATTTTGTGGTGCGAGAAAAGGTGAACCAAATCCCAGTTTATGGATTCAGCAGTGTGAGGCCAAGTGTAAAAATGGGTAAACAATAACAATTCCTGTTTGCTGCAACTCCTCGCTCCCTCCAGATGGAATGCAAGGGCTGTGCCAAAGTCTGATAAAAATAGAAAACAGCCAGTGTCAGAGTCTGTCCCTTGCTCTTTTTTGGGGGTGGGATCTGCATGTTAATTTATTAATGTAGCCTTTTTTGGTTCATCAGTGGAGACACTCGTTGTTGCCTTGGAATAATACACAGTGAAAGAAAATGAAGGAGCTTTAACAGCACAGAGACTTTGCTATTTACAGATTCCACTACACACTGGCTTTCAGATAATCATGGAACGGCTTGGATTGGAAGGGAAATGAAAGATCATCTAACTCCAGCCCTTTGCCATGGGCAGGGACATCTTCCACTATTCCAGGGTGCTCCAACCTGCCCATGGACACTTCCAGGGATGCAACAGCCACAGCTTCTGTGGGAAATCCATCCCAGTCCCTCACCACCCTCACAGGGAGGGATTTCTTCCCAATATCTGATCCAAGTGTACCCTTCTTCACCCCAAAACCATTCTCCCCTGTGTTATCAGTGCATGCCCTGGTAAAATCTCTCCCTCCAGCCTCCCTATAGGGTGTGTTTGACACTCAGGGGCCACTGAAATCTCTGTCCTTCTATTGCAGCCCCACAGTTATCTCTGTAGCTCAGAAATATTCCCCAACATTTCCTGTTGGCTACCCAAGTATCTAGGAAAAGGGGAAAAATATCTTATTTTCCAAATCCTTGAGGAATGGTGTTCCTCCCCACAGAATCCTAAAAACATGTCCCTTTCTTGCAAATCTTTAATATTCACTGATGTTGTTGTGATCAATCTCAGTGGCTGATGGATCTGTTAATGAGCAGGAGGCATTTTCAAACCTGGTGACAAAGTAGTTTGTTCAGTGCTGAGCTCTCAGATTGGACAGCTCAGGTCAGATGAACTCAAAGGAGAAATAAAACAAAGATTTTGTGGGATTTTTTAAAAACAATGACCATAATTAATCATGAGATTAAACAAGTGTGGTGAATTATATCTTTTTTAGGGTGTATGGTACATGTTCCCTACAGAGCAGTGAGCATAGGGAAAGCAGGTGGAGCTGGGATGAGCATTTCCATTCAATCCTTGACCATTTGGTGACTGCCAGTTCATGTCAGTTAAAGTTTGGACACCTGGACACCATCACCCAGGGCTGAGAAAGCAGAATTTTTGCACCTAATTCTCAGAGCAAATTTTTCCAGTCCTCTCCCTCCAGACCAGGAGGAATCACAGGTGCCATCCAGGTATCCTCTAGGAGAGCTGGAGGGTTAACAGCAGCTAATGTATTAAGTTTTCACCCTTGAGATTAATTCTCTGTGCTATTCACTGGCCTTAATATCATCCTTTGCACACTGTCAGGAATTAAGTCGTAAGTAGCAGCAAACCTGATTAAAGTTTAAAGGCTTCACCTTACACTGTCCCCCTGCAGTCTGTGCTGGAGGAACAGTAAAGAAATCTTCAAGGGGTCTTTTAATGCATTTTGAATCATGGATTGAGCAAATGACGCTGCAATTCCTGCTTTGTTTTCAAAATGTTGAGGAGACTCAAGTGTCAGTAGCACAATACAATTGCTTCTTGTTAAAGTAAATAAAATAAAATTTACTATGAGCCTCCTGAGATCTTTTGCCATTAAGTATTTCATCACTCATCCCTGGAAATGTCAGGATTGCATTTTGTTCCCACATCTTTTATTTTCCAGTTTTTCAGCTGGAAGTTTCTTCAGCTCTGAGAGGTAAGTTTGCTACATCCCTCCTGGTGAGTAAGTGCTAATTCATTCTCACAACTGTTATTTGACTTTGTCATTTGTCACAAGAGCTGCCTGATTATGGGTTGTTTAAAAACCAGCCCTGATGCCATGCATCATTTCACTGATGGACAGCAGAGAGGGTTTTGGAATCTGCCAGACTGTAAAAACATGTGTTCTTTACTCTGCATCATTGCTGCCAGCACCATAGGAATCAGATCCCGTATATTTGTGACCCATGAACCCTTTGTGGTGTTAAAAACCATCTCAGCTACAAACCCGTCTGTGCTACAAATCCATCACAGCTATAAATCCATCTCTACTACAAATCCATCTCTGCTACTGAATCTTGCAGCTCTGTTTAGGTTTGCTGCTTTTTCCCCCTCTTTTTATTTTGTGTAGCTTAAATATGGTGACTGAGACAGAGCACCGAGGTCAGGTGGGGGTGATGCTGCTTCAGTGTATGGGGGAGATTGGGGCTGTGTCCATAGAGAATCCCAGAATGGTTTGAGTTGGAAAGGACCTTAAATCCTATCCTGTGCCACTCCATGCCATGGGCAGGGACACCTTCCACTATCCCAGGGTGCTCCAAGCACTGTCCAACCTGGCCTTGGGATCTGGGGCAGCACAGCTTCTCTGGAAATTCCCTCCCAGACCCTCCCCACCTCCCAGGGAACCATCCAATATCCCATCTAACCCTGCCCTCTGGCACTGGGAAGCCATTTCCGCTTGTTTTGTAATTCCCTTGTCCCAAGTCCCTCTCCAGCTCTTGAAGCCCCTTCAGGCTGGGAACAGGAAGAGTGCTCTGGTTACAGGGAAGCAAAGCTCAGAACTCAGGTCCTGGGATCTGTCTTGAAGCAGTCAGTCCAGAGGGCATCACGTCTTCCAGAGCCATAAAGACCCAGAGGATGAAGCACAGAGGAGCAATGATATTCCAAAGGGAATTAACTGTGTACCATGGCCTCCCTAATCTCTCATGGCTCTACAAACATTGATAAATATGCTACATTTTGTGTTCCCAAGCCCAGTGTTAGCTCTAAACTTTATTCCCTAAGTGTTCTATGCTGCATCTCAGGTCATGATTCAATCCACCCTCTGGAAAGTGTATTTATAAAAATAAGTATATATAAGTATATATAAGATATACATACATACACACACACAGAGATATATATGTTGCTGCAGACATTGAAAGCTGCCCCCTGTTCACACATGACCTCTCCTATATGCTCTCATTGTTCCCTTATGGGAAGTATTTTTTATGGAATAAAAAATGGTATCAAGGAACCGTTGGACAGTAGGAAATGATCCTGGACTCTGCACAATCCAATTAACACAACCAGTACAGAAAAAAAGCAGTGATGTGAGGAAGTCTTGCACTTTCCAGCTGTGCCTCCCCAGGGTCTGGAATGCTTTGGCTATTCCTGAGGGAAAATGAGAGGGACTTTGTGTTTGGCTATTGCTGATATATAATAAACAGACATAGAAGGAGGAGCGAGTTGGTTTTCCCTCCCAAATCCCTGAATTCAGCTCTCTGAGGCACCATGAGGGTGTCTGGGCACAGGTGAGAGGTGAAAAGGTCAGGCAGCAGGAATGGGTCAGTCTGGGAACACTGCTCTGATGATTTGGATAATTTCAGACCTAATTTATGCTCTGTTTCATATTGTACCCACTTAGGATGGATGATATTTTTGGGAAATATCTCAGCAAGCAACTATTTCCAGATTTGCTGTGGGCAGCTGCAGATTTAGAAAGCTGATAAAAAACCATGGGAAGGTAAACTGAGGTTTTGTTACCCGTGTGAACCCAAACAATCACATTGTTTCACAAATCAATGTAATTGTCACTCCAGTTCCAGTTCCCAAGCTCTTACTGTAGTGGAATGGGTCTGGATCCCATTGCTGACATTTTGGAGGTACTTGATATTTGCCCTGAAGCCATCACTCTTGAAGTCATTCACTTAAAATAAAATAGAAATTTTCCTTTAAAAATTAAAGCAATAAAAACAACCAGAGAATAGTTTGAGAATCTGAGTCAGTCTCAGGCTGCCTCATGAGTTTGTTTTCTGTCATGATTTTGGAATCCTTGAAGTCAGAAACAAGAAATTATCTCCTTCAGCAAGAGCCAAGTACTTCTCCCATTATCCAAATTGCAGACAAATCCTGACATTTGCTCAGTGGGGTGGGAGAATCACTCACCACGGCCTTTCCATCACTCCCCAACCCTGAATTGTGCATTTGAGAGTGAGTGAAAAATGACACTCCTGTTTCCTTTACTCTGGGAACTTGAAGGTGGTGGCTGAATGAGGAGGGGTATTCTGAGACAAGGATGAGGCTCCTGTGGCAGGTGACACACAGGAGAGCTACAGGAGTGGCTCTCAAAGCACAGCACAGCTAATCGACCTTCCCTCCTTTGTTTTTAGTATAAATGGGTTTTAATATTGATTCCTCCCCTCCTTTGCTGTGTTTTCAGTCACTGGGACACATTTCAGGATTTGGGAATGGTGGAGAAATGTTAGCCCAGGGATGTCCATGGGATCTTTGTCATTAGCTGAATTATCAGCCCAGACCAACAGTGCCTTTCCAGTCTGTGATTATGAAAAATGCCCCTTGTGATCAGCAAAAAGCCTAAAAAACCCCTTACCATTGAAATATCTTGTCTGTTTATCTTCATGGCTGAAATTCTCTCCATTCAATGGTTTAACTCGCACACACACTTGTGCTCTGTGACTCAAGGAGGGCAAGCATTCTTCCTCTCCCTCAGCTGGGATCCAGAGAAAGAGCTGGGGCTTTATTCTGAGGGTTTTCTTTTTTTTCTCTCTCACTAAGAGAACGCTGAAATATTAATGTGGGGAGTCTGTGTTGATGTGTGTTGCTACTCTGAGCCTTGTGACCCTCTGAGAGGTCATGTTGTGTCAACAGCAGAGACGGAAAAATACACTTTATTTTTCTGGTTTATGTCTAATGAAATTAGAGTGGTCCTCTTTGACTCTGTTAAAAAAATGCCACAAAATAGTAAATAGAAACCATCTGCAGACAGGACTAGAGGATTCCCTTGACAGTGTTTGTGTCAGTTCACAAGACTAATTTACTCCTAGACCACAAACACAGACACCCTCCAGCAGATCCTCTTTTTTGCTTTGTTAATCATGAGAATGGTTGACAAATGCTAAAACCCTTCCTCTCCCTTGCACAGTTTAGGATTTTTTCCCCTGTGGCCTCCTAGCTCAGACTTTCCCTTTTAATTTCTTCTAGCTTTGGAAAGCAACACCTGCAAGTTGATCCACAGAAAATAGACCACGAGCAAAGCTCTGGGAACTTGTTCTCTTCTGAGAGTTTGTTAAGATAAATCATTAGTCGCAGGCCAGGACCATTTTTGCAACACCCCCAACCCTTTTTTACATCAGTTCTGTGCATGTTTCACCTCAAAACAACCTCCAAGCACTGTCCTTTATCTTGCTGAAAGGAAACCTTTTGAAGAATTCCCACAACAACATATAAATGTCTTCCAGTTCCAGGACGAGGTCTGTTCTATCACTTGTGACATGAAAACCTTCCATCACTGGGGGCTTTCACTGATTTCTGGGCTCTTCCAGCTCTGAGTCTTTCTACATCTGTCCATCTATCTACATATGTCCTATATCCCTTTCTAAAAATTGCAAGAGGAGAACAAAAAGCCAAAAATGCAGGTTGTGAATGGGCATGCCAGAGCCCAACAAGCCCTGATTGCCCAGATGAAGCTGCATCTGAGCCTCTCCCCACAAATCCCCTGCCCCTTGGCCTAGGAGCTGCAGATAAGCTCAGGCTCTTCTCCATAACCCTCTCTGAGAGATGCAGACAGGCTCAAAGCTGCTTTTTCCTTTCTCTGTTTTTTTATTTTGTGCTTGTCTGGTGGTCACTGAACTGTCAGTTGAAGCTGTCAGTGATGTCAGTTCTGCTTGGTTCTGCTCACAGGAATGAAAACCTGACTTCTACCAGTGGAAACCAAAGCTCTGACAACCTTGTGTGTTACAGAAGTTTTGAAAAGCAAATATTGGCCTCACTTATTTTCCTGCAACAGGATTATAATTTCCTGTTTTTTTCCACAAACTTCAAGCCAAATGAGAAGAAGGTGTGTTGGATTATTGGGCTGAAGGATTTTGCACAGAACCTTTGGAATGAAACTTAATCTGAGATACTAAGAGAAAAAACATTCCTTACACAGACTGCAACTGGTACATTTACACTCCAGTTTCAATTAAAATAATTTATCATGGCAGGGATACTTCAGTTGTTTCTCCAATTATTTTCAGCAGCATCAGCCAACGTGGATATTGTGCCTTTCTCGATATCTTTCCATCCCTCTTGGTCTTCCCATACCTACACCTCAAAGGCTTCCACCCTGCTTTATGATGCACTTCCGTAAACCTAATGTTTCTTGCTTGGAAGCAGTTCTTGGCTGGTAGAGTGGATGTTAACGGATGTGGAAATCTTGAAAGTGCTGTAGATTACAGTGAAATTAATCTAGGTTTGGGGAAGTTGTGCTGCATGGAATGATGAGCACAGTTGTCTGAAGAGGTTTCTGTAGCAGTTTAAGAGTGTCTGTCTTGTGGGCAATCGGCATTGGGAGTGGTCTGGCTGATGGAATCATGGAATTATAGGCATTTAGGTTGGAAAAGATCTCTTGGATCATTGAGTCCAGCCGTCCAAGTCCACTTATAAACGATGTCCCTGCATGGCCCCTCCACATCAGTCAAATCCCTCCAGAATTGGTTGATAGGACCATGTTTTGGTCTGTCCCATGGCCACAAAGCTGCAGAGCTGGTCAAGTTCTGGTTGCCCAGCCATGTATGCTATGAGCCTCCACCAGGGTTTCAACAAAGGATTTTATAAATCTGGAAAGGAGGATTTTATACACCCTGGCAGGATCACTTCCTTCCCTATCCCAATTGGCCCTGGGTACAGGACAGACCTGAAAGTGGTTTTAATCTTTTGGAAAGTGCCCTGCATCAAGATGAGTCCTTGGCTTTTTTAAGGACTTTTTTAGTGCCACTCATTTGTTTAATCCGTTTTTTTTTTGTCCTTAGACAAAAGCAGCAAATAGGTTTTGAAAGCCCTATAATATATGCTTTAAAAAGACCCAGTAACCTCCCCAAAAAAAGAGGAAAAAAACCTCCAGAGTTTCCTTACATGGGATCAAAGGAGGATACAAAGTCATTCTGGAGCCCAGAAGATTTCTTAAATCCAAAGCAAATTAATTAACACCAGCTCTCTGTGGGCAATCACATTTGCAGATGAAAAGTGTGTTTAATGCATTCTCTCAAACCCTTTTTGAGTATGTTTCAGTCATCTTGGCAAGCAGCATTTCAATGTGCTGACATCGTGGCCAGCACATGCCAGACCCTTGAGGGCTTCTCCTTAGGAAACAGTTCCAATCCAGCACTTCCCAGTATTGACCAAGAGGAAAAAATTCTGAATTTTTGGGTTTTTTCACATTAGCAACAGGTTTTTTTTTGTGTCTTGACAAATCTTGGTAAAGCCAGTAGGGGTTAGTTGAAAAAAAAACAGTTATTTATTAAAGTTTGAAAAAACAGAATTAAAAAAAAAAAAAAGGAAAATAAAGTCCCCAAATCTTTCTTTTCATGTTTAGGTAAGGCTGTTTTACCTTTTCTGAATTGTCCATATTGTTGTCTTACTACATGAAGCTTCCATAAAATCTTACTTTATTTTTCCTGTACAGCATAAGCCCTTTCCGTAAGAAAAGCCCTGAAATTGAGCAAGTCACAGATTTTAGTTTCCATGTTTGAAAAACCTAATATTTAATGGCAGAGCCCAACCCAGTGTGATGAGCTATGTCCTTCACCCTCAGCTATAGGTATGGAATTAGTATTCTGCTTTTCCATCCTCAACTGCATCAGAGGTAACTGAGCAAGGTTTAATTAAAATTCCAATTACTTCTTTATATTCCAGCAAAGCAGAACAAATCCCCAGCTTTTCTCCACTTTGGAATGACAACTGGAGAATAAATATTCACCTCCAGCATGGTGGCTGAGCCAGTGTTCAGTCAGTGGGCTCAATGAGTTCCCAGAAAAGCTGCAATCCAGAGCAGTATAAAATTAGTTGGAAGGACCCTCACTGCTGTCTCCTGACTGGTCATATGAAAAACTGGATTAAAAGATTAACTTTGTTTGGAGTTATGGTATCTCACAGGATGAATTTCCTAATAGGAAGCAGATATTTTTTTCCTTAGAGTGGGAATCATCAATGCTGAGCACTCCCGGAGATCTGTGAACAGCTACTTCAACCCTGAATGTATTTATATTATGACCTTTTACATGTTTAAGTCGCCTGGCTGCAAACATAAACACACAAACCTCTAAAGATCCTGTTCCTATAGCAGAGATGGTCACAAATATCTGCTCTACTTCACAAAAGAGAATTTTCTATATGGAAGAAGTACAAGATTGCTTCCCTGGTTTTCATCACCAGAGACCAGATTTGGTCTAATTTAACACTCGCGGTTTTTTTCATGGTCCCTGCTTTGTGGTGGTGAGTGTTTTGGTTTTTTGACAGCTTTGCAGTACAAAATTGTTCCCTCAGAGCTTTTCTGATCAGTGTTCCCACACCCAGCCACAAGCACAGCCCTCCCTGCCCAGAAGGTGCTGGAAGACACACAGGAGTTAGCTCTACTTACCAAGAGGCATTACTACAAAAAATGGGAGCCAGCAGAGAACAAAGCATCCCACAACTATTCCCAGGGTCTTGGCAGCCTTCTTTTCCCTGGAGAACTTGAGCAGGCGCACAGAGAAGTGGTGCTTGCTCTTGGGGTTGGCTGCAGAGCTGCTTGCACCAGGTATGTTTTTGCGGTGGATGCGGAGGGTCACCTCCTCGGAATGGGATTTCTCTGTCTTCAGCCCAGAGGTCAGCCCTTTGTTTTCCCTTTTGGCCACCACGTAGACCCGGCAGTACATCACCAGGATGATGATCAGGGGGAGGTAGAAGGAGCCCAGTGCTGAGAACAAGACGTAGCCAGGCTCCTCGGTGATCTGGCAGATAGTCTCATCCTCCGGGGCTGGCTCCTTCCAGCCGAAAAGGGGCCCAATAGAGATGACCAGGGACAGTGCCCAGACACACAGCAGGGCCAGGAGGCCCCTCCTCTCTGTTACTATGCTGGGGTACCTCAGTGGGTAGCTCACCCCAATGTATCGATCGATGGAGATGATGCAGAGGCTCATGATGGAAGCAGTACAGCAAAGCACGTCAACAGCTGCCCAGATGTTGCAGAAGATCCTCCCAAAGACCCAGTAGCCCAAAATCTCCATGGTGGCTGAGAAGGGCAGGACAGTAGAAGTCAGGAGGAGGTCAGCTACAGCCAGGTTGATGATGTAATAGTGGGTGACACTCTGGAGGTGTCTGTGGCAGGCTACGGACAGGATAACCAGGATATTACCCAAAACCCCAAAAACAATCAGCCCCCCTAGAATAACACCCAGTAAGATGGCCTTGGAAATGTTCACGGGCTCCACAGAGTGGGTGCAGTTGGAGCACTCAGAGGAGTTTCCAGGAAGGAAAGGCATGGCTGGTAATGTCCCTGTGAGGCTGCTGAACTTCACCCCCTTTCCAGGCAGGAACAGTGTGACAAGATCAGGAAGGTCCTATAGGCAACATTTGCTTAGCCTTGCTGGGGAAAAGAGTTTTGAAGAATGTTTTAGGACTGCAGCACCAGAAGCAATGAGAAAGATCCAGAAACATATTAGAAAACCTACCCTTGCTTCTAGGCTTTCACCAGAATAACATGGTTAATACTCACCAGTTCCAAGTCAAATTTAACTCCTTCTGCATTTTCCTTGGGGTGCACAAGTGGGGCTACAAAAACCTGAGGCTGTTTGTCCCACTTTCCAGGGCTATGTGATAAGAAATACTGGAGCTGCAGGTTCAAATAATTTCTGTCTTTTGGGGAAGGTTCTGTGCTTAAGGAAAGTAAATATTCCAAAGGGTCTCCAATTTAGCTGCTCCTGAGAGGAAATCACTGATGCTTTTAATTGCCTGGTGTTAGTCCTGATTCTGCCTTAAAACTGGCTTAGAAACCTGACTGGGTGGAGATTGCTGCTATGTCTGCTCAGCAGTTTTGTTTGAGATATCCATCACTCCCCATCCAGGGTTTAGGCTGTCAGTCAGAGCTTTCCGTACGTGGAGCACTCATCAGTCGAGGTCCTGGGCTGCAAATTAAAGCTCATATACATCAGCTCCTGGCTTGCTCTGAGGGGAAGAGTGGAGTTTGCCGTGTGCACAGGGCCATGCTCTCGTGCTCTCTGCAGATCCTCACCCCCCTGGAGAAGACAAAAACAGGAACAATGCGATTCCCAGAAGCCACACTCGCTGCTAGGGTTCCCATATATGAATAGAGCAGGAGGCTATTTTAGGGTGCTTTCCTCAGGCTGGCTCCAGCCAGTGGAACCAACCATTTCCAGCCCAGCACTGTTTAACAGCAACTGAGAGATCCATGTGGGTTTTCCTGCCTGAATTTTCCCTTCTTTATGGGGCTAGGCATCAATCCTTATTATTAGCTCACCTTCAGAGACCAGTTCTAGGAAAGACAGAAGCCTGCAGGACACAATTCAGGACTATACAAACTGTGCAGCAGATTTAGAAGCCCAGAATTCAATCTCAAGTTTCTTTATTAAGCGAGACTTTTCCCCACTAAAGTGTTAGTCCGGCCGAGCTGCCAATTTTGAAAATCTATAAGGAAAAGCAACTCCAAAGCCAAGCAGAAGATGTTGCAAGGAGCAAGCCTCCTAGTGAGTGACACAACATTTCAGGGTATCTGGAAGCCAAGCTCAGCCTTTGCTGACTAAATATGGAGAAAAGGTACCTCAGATGGAAAAGTGAGGATTAGCCTGGGAACCGAGACCTGGGGAGCACGGAGAGGAGAGCTGCAAGTGAGAGCTGCAAAACCTTTCCCAGTATCTCCATGTGGATATAGAATTTCTGTCCCAATTATTAATCAGAGGTGAAAAACCACCACTAAGACTGTGGCTGTAAAACCCCAGATGAGGAAGGACTCTCTAAGTGTCCTTTGGGATGAGTCCCCCAGATCACACTTTAAGCAGTAACAACTGTCCTATTTCCCAACCTTCAAGTTGAACTTTCCTGTAGGCAAAAGCATTTCAAACTCTGAAGCCCCAAAATTCCCAGTTCACAGGCAGGGAGGAGGGGGGAAGGGAGAGATGGGTAGGTATCACACTGTGGGTATTTTACTTCAGTACACTAAAATGGAATTGGATCTTATTTTCTTTCCTACCAGATAGAACAAGTTGAGGAATAATCCCAAGGAAGAAAAGGACAGATTATCTAAGCACATACATGAAAAGTGAGTGTTGCATCAAGCATCTCTGAGCATTATAATTGTGATCATTACCAAATAATGCCCAGCCTGTGGAGATAGCTGATGCTGGGAAGAGCAGACCCCAAGCTGCTGTGTCTGCCCCACACCCACCTCTTCAGTCTTCAGAAGGCAGCACAGCTCCTGTGAGCATCTGGGAAGGAGATTCTCAGCACAGCAGGCTCCTCTTTCATGCGGGGATGGGGCTCCGTGCCTGGAAATCCTCGGCTTTGCTCCCTTTATTGCCCCACTGGTATTTCAGCAGCTGGCAGTGGGGCTGATTCCCTGTATCCCGCGGCTGTGAGGGGCTGGCTCCAGGCTCCCTGGAGGATCCGTGCCCTATTCAGAGCTCAGCTCCACACTGCCAAGGAGCAGGAGGAACTTTGCTGCTCTGCTATGTAGCAGAGCATTAGTCTTACCATTACCGTAATTCACTGCCACTCCCGTATTGCCCAGAAAGAAAGAGCACTCTTTCTTTCTGGGCAATGTGTTTTTAAATCTTTTATTATTTTTTTTTTCCACTCAAACTCCTGCAGAGACCAGAGAGTGGAAGGCAGATAACAAACTCCTGTTCATGAGTTAACACAAAATTTTTGAGATCTAAAAAGAGAATTTCCTGCAGGGCAAACGGAACAAGGAGATAAAGGCAGGACACACTGCCTGGGGATTCTGCATGATGGGACAAAGCACAGCTGACTGGAGATGGGGGTTTAAGGAGGAAATTCCTTCAGCAGAATGTGCTGTTGAAGGGAGATTGATTTTTCACATGGCTTCTAATTGCAGTTTAAAAAAAAAAAAAGTGTCCAAAGTCCCCAGTGAAGAACAGATACAAAAGTGATGTCCTGAAGTGAAGGGGACACAGAGTGGGATTTCATAGCCAAAGGCTAGCAAACCCTGTATCCACAATGAAGAAGATGAACCATGTGCCTATTCTTGCATGACAGACTCTCCACCTCCTCCTTCTGGGCAGTAACTTTGAGAGGGAAAGTTTGGGGTTTTGGGTTCAGGAGTTTCACAGACAGGTAAATTTGGGTGATGCTCAGATTCCCCCAGGAGAGTACTGAAAGCAGATCTACACTTGTCAGCAACCCTGATCACTGGTCCAACAAATTCAGAGTGCCTGCTTGCTTCTGCAATAGCCATTGCTACTGGAGGAAAAATTTAAAAAGCAGGCTCCCAGGAATGTGCAATTTGTGCAGGTTGGGCAAAGAGTTTGGGACAGTGTAGTAACCCTTGTGGCATCTCCAGCTACACCATTTGCTGTCTCTTAGAGAGTAAAAAACCCCAAGAGAAGAAATGGCAAAGTGAGGGGGCATAAAAAAGAATAAAAAAGAAAAGAATTCAAGTTGATTTTGAGGAACTTGCAAACTGCAAAAATGAGGTGCTTTCTAAATGCTCAGCTGCTGTTTCTCCACAGTTTTCTTGCCACATGCGGTGCCTGTTCTGTTGTACATCTACAGAAGGTAGATGATTTTTGGAGGCTGCTTGGAGGTCTCATCCTTCCCTGGGTAACAAAGAGTGCTGGAAGAGAGTAAATCGTAAATGGATGAAGGGAATCCTGAGTAACTAGAGATGCTTAAAGGCTGTGATTCAGCAGGTTTATTTTAGATGCCTATCTTCAGATGAGGCAACTCTGTTTCCATCGATTCATTGGGAAATGAGTCTAAAAGACTGAGGGGAGGGAAAGGAGCTGAACCTCACTCTGGTTTTTTTTTTCTACTGGTACATAGACCTTGCCATACTTGTAGCTTATTCCAGGCTCTTAAATGCACCATGGAAATAAAGACATATATGTTCATTACTTTAGTCATTAATATACTCAATATATCAGCTCATCTGTGAGCAATACCCTTGTTAAGGGACCTCTCTCCAGAGTGGAGGGAAGCAGAAGGAAGTGACAGCAGATTTTGTCCTAAAATCTTCAGAGAAGAATGAATTTATGGCAGTGAGGAGCTTGTACACCTGGAGACCACCAAGAGCCTGGGGTCAGGAGGGTCATTAAACGCGGTGCAGAGTGTCCCCAGGCAGGGACAGACAGGTCAGGTTAGTGTCACATCAACCTTGGTGAAGCAATCTTTGTGCTTGGCTCTGGCCAGATGTGCTGGAATTGTCTGTGTCCAGTGTAAAAGTTCTGGATTAATCAAAGTTTGGGAGAAAGCAGTGAGAGGGATGCAAGTCTAGAAAACAAAAGGAGGAGCTATTTAATCTCAAACTTTGCACCTCTAAAGACAGATGAAAGCTTGTCCATGGGATTCTGAGTATCCACCACTGGAATTTTTTAAGAACATATTAGGCAAGGATCCATATGGGGTTTTACTCTGCTTTTGTCCTCTATTGAGAAAGGATGAACTGTCCCCTGGTGTTCACAGTGTCACTGAATGGTTTGGGTTGGAAGGGACATTTAAAACCATCTAATTCCAACCCAAAGTTTTGTGCCACCCAAAATGATTTTCCAGACAGAGGCAGGTCTCTGAGTCATGTAAGGAAGGAACACAGTCCTGGATGAGCTCCTCATTCCATCTTTGATCTTTGGCAGGTCCATTTCTGGGTGTATCTTTATCTGTGATGCAGAGGAAATAATGCTTTTGTCCTCTTTCTCTTATTCATTTGGATTTCAATCCTTCTGAGTAACGTTTGTACCTGACTCTGCCCAGTTAGCATCCAGAAACCAGATCCTGTTGTTAATTATACTCATTAGTATGAGAGGGTCCCTAGAGAGAGGTCCCAGCAATCCACAGCTGCTCAGCTATTTCTGAGCTAAAAAATGTTAAAATCAGAGCCTTAAACCCTGAATTTTGGGCAGCAATTGTGTTTTCATTACGAATATCTCATCAAAAGGCCCGAATTCCATTGTTTCTGTGTCTGAAGGCATTTGATGAAGTGTCATTGGTAATCTGCTCAGCTCAGTGCCAGACCATGCAGGCAGCTGGACAAGGAGTGGAGGAACTTCTCTTAGGTGCTCCAGGCCTTGAAATGACTATTTACTTGCCCAGAAAGAAGTGAAAAGGGTTGTTTTGATGAATCATCCCTCAGATTTTAGTGAGGGTTTGACTTCTGCTTGGATAAGACAGAAGACCCACCCAAAGGCAAGAGATGTTAAATGTTGTCTATTAAACTTGAAGCTGGACTCATTCCACTGTATTTTAGGACTAGGACAGCCTGAAGCTTTTAGCATGATTGAGTTGAAGATAAACTGGAAAATTCTGAGTGTTCAGAAAGGGAAGAAACCAACCTAGCATAGGGATTCTGAGTGAACATCCAAAATGTGGATTAAAAAAAGTTTTGGAAATAAAAAAAGGCTGAAATTTTCAAACCGGGTAGATCTGTCTGTGATCTCATACTTAATGATAACATGTCCAAGTATAAGAGGTTTCTTCGTCTTGGGATTCATAGGGACTTTTCACCATGTTCCTAAATCACTTAAGCACAGGCTGGCTAAACAAGATCCATGCTTTTGCATAAATCAAGGCAGCCCCATTAAAACCTCAGGGTACCTTCTTAATTCTCCACAGATGAAGATTTGGGCCACTGGATTTTGTGTACAGCTGCAGGTCTGAGAGGAGCTATTAAATGTTTATTTCTATGTAACTCACAACAAATTTCCTGGTTTGATTTATTACCTGGATGATCTGATAAAATCTGACCCCATATGGAGGACAGGGCTCTTTTGTAGCCTCAGAAGGACTGATTTTACCTAGTGCTGAAATAAATCTACCCAGAGATGATGAGTGCTTGCCTCAATTTTTACCCCTCCTATGTCTTGCTGCATCCTTTCCCATCCTGGCACTGCTGCTTCCCTTGGGTGAGAGTTCACACCACTTTTCTGAGCTTTAGCTCAACATTCATCTTTAATATGTAAAATAGTTGAGGGAAATTTAAGATGTGTCTTAATCATGCTTTCTTGGACTCATTTAAATCCTTCCTTCACTCTTTTATCTGCTGCCTCCCCACCTGTGAGAAGCCACAAGATCCAATGCACTCCTTCATCCCACTGACTTGATTTCATCACCAAAGCATCTCTCTTCATCTCCCTTTCCGATTGCAACTTTTGGCAAGGCTGAGTCCCTCTTAGGGCCAGAGCTCTGACTGTGTGTCCTGTGTGGCACATCCAGCTCTTTGGGCAGTGGAGTTCACAATCCATATAACAGAAATAAACCCAGAGTTCTCCTTTATCTTTTCTGGATCTGAGCTAGATTGAGGTCTGGTCCTGTGCCTCAGCACTCACCACAGGCCTGTAAGATTTCCTTGCCACCCAGGGCACACAGTGCAGTAAATCTCTTAGGGAAACATGGCTCTGAAAAATCCCAGGGAAGAAATTCCATCTTTATTCTTATTCCAGAGGGGCTGGAAGCCACTGTGAGCGTGTTGTGCCCTGTTTCAGCTGATTGTCCAGGCTCTCTTGCCATATGATTTTGTGGCTAATTCTGTCATCTCTGCTGAGTGTCCAACTTCCTCCCATGCTCCAACTGCAGCTTGTGTTTAAAAAACCCTCGAGGCAGCTCAGCCCATAGTCATGCTAGATAGATGTTTGATAGATGGAGCCTCTCATCTCCAAGGAGCTGTGGTACTTGGGGACTATAAATGCAGAGCTCATGTCACCCACTGCCATCCCTGGGCAGCAACTGTTAGAAAAAAATTATTTAGGGAAAGGATGGGAAAGAACGTGCTTTTAGTGGTGTATCAGTCTTTCCATAGGCACATATTTACCCATTATTTGCTTATCACCATATCTTGTCTGAGATCCCCTTGGAAGGAAAGGGGCCCAAGCTGATGACAGCAGAAGTAAGCAGCTTGGAAAGGAATGTGGCAGCAGAGTCCTTTTGGCTGTGTGTCCCAGGGAGCAGCACTGGCGTGGACAGGGAGGAGATCCAAAGCCCCCCAAAGGGGGGCAGCAGAGTCAGCAGCTGGAGCTCCAGAAATGTGTCTGCTGAGCTCACTGTGCCCTGTCTTTCTCATGGATAGACACTGCCATGCCAGGAGAAATCAGGATAATTTAGGAGCCTGTCACACAGCGGGAAGCACAGGATGTTCCAGACCAAGACACATTTGTAGAACAAGCCCACAAATCTACAGAAGACCAGACAATCAATACTGTACCTGTGCAAGACCTCTGGAGCTGCTGCTTTAAGTTTTCCCAGGCCAACCTGTCCCCCTGAGAGCCTCCTCAGCTGACCAGTTTGGCCAGACAGAGGACGAGCCACATCATTCCTGGCTCCTGCTGCACCCTCTGCTCCTTCACCCATCTGCTCTGTTCTGTCGTAAGCATAACCGCTTTTAGCTCAGCCCTGAACAGAACAGAGCACTCTTTGTTCCTAATTAAGATATTAAGGTATTGCCATAACACCAACAAAGAGCCGGGCTTTATTCTTTCTCGTCTGATGGGTCCTTTCCTCAAGAACCTCAAATGATGAAAGGAGTCAGCAGCTTCCATGCACCTTGTACTTTAACCAAAACCTTTGTCCATTTCTTCCTTAATTTGCACCAACTGACCTAAATTAGGGCTGTCTGTAGAAATGTACACAGTTTGTATAGTGGGTGGGATGCCAGCAGACATAGGTGCTGGAGAGACACCAGGCAGATTTTTATTCCCTTAAGAGAACAAGCTGGAGCTTTCTTCCAGAGGACATGAACATTTTAATGATATGTTTTCTTCTATCTCTTTTTTTTTTGTTTGTTTTTTTTTTCTTTCCTGACTCTCTGATGGTTATTACTAAAATACACACACCAATAATTCCCTTCCTCTGAGCCAGGCTCTCACGGCTGTAGAATGCAATTACCACAAATTAGCATCTCATGAAAAATGAAGAGAAAACAAAAAGCTCAAAAAACCCAAACAAACCTTCCCAGCTGCTTGGGACTCTGTTTAAAACTCTACTGAAAACACCAAACATGCAAGGGTGGTAATGAGATTTGCAAAGCAAAATGGTTTACATGTTAAAGAATTTAATTGAACACCACCAGGGAGTCTCCTGCTCTGCCCCGCTCAGGTAAGATGTCACCTGCAGAGCTGCCTCCAGATCTGAGGTCCAACATCAGGAGGGTGTGGAGGAGAGAGAGAGAGTCCAGAAGAGGACACAGAGATGCTTCCAGGCTGGGAGAGCTGGGAATGCTCACCTGGAGAAGGATCCAAGGAGAGCTCAGAGCCCCTTTCAAGGCCTAAAGGGGCTCCAGGAGAGCTGCAGAGGGACTGGAGACAAGGGATGGAGGGACAGGACACAGGGAATGGCTTCCCACTGCCAGAGAGCAGGGATGGATGGGATATCGGGAAGGAATTATTCTCTGTAATGATAGATATAAATACTAATTGAAAATGGGAAAGGCACCACAGACGGTTCCATGTGTATGGACGGGTTTCTGTCAAGAGGAACAGAGGGTTTCGTGGCTGCGCCAGTAGTGTTCAGGTTCTGATTTCCTGGCAATGGAGAGTCAGCTTCAGGATTTGTCTCCTGGGTTCTGCTCCCAGTTCCCCAGCTGACATTTATGTTGCCTGTGTTTTAAGATAGAATTTATTGCTAATGAAAACACTTTTTCTTAGCATTTTATTGTTGTCATTGTTCAGTAAATACCTCCTTATTTTAGAGTTGCAAGATGTCAGTAATTCCCTTGATACCTTTTACTCTCTCCCCATGGCCTATGGTATTTTTCACAGCCCTTAAATGTGTGGGATTTTGTTTTTTGTTTTTGTTTTTGTGGGGTTTTTAGTTTTGGTTTGGTTTGGTTTTTGTTTTTTTTTTTTTTTTTAATAAAGTGGTCTCTGAGTGCAGTGAGGAACTCATTTGGACCTGTGGCAAAGTGATTTGTAAAAATGTTCCATGGTCCTTTGTAAGCTGACACATGGTTGTTGATGTTCACACAGGACTGGACTTTGAGTTAGATGCTCTTCGTCACTCTTGGAAAGATGACTAAAATACCAAGAGTCTTTGTCAAAGTCAAAGTTGGGTTGAAGCCTTTTCCCTGGTTTATGCTGGACACTAGAGAGGGCCACTTCAAAGGCAGATGAGTCCCAATCATATCCTTGTGTCAGAAAATTCTCCTTCCCTGGGGTTTCAAAACCCACACATGTGGAAATATGGATTTCTCAGGTTGTTCTGTACCTTGAAACTGTCCCCACCAATGCTCCCAGTCTGGTGGGGGTCAGTATTTTGGTCTTTATATACCAAAGAATGGACCCAAACCAAAGATATACTCTCCAAAAATTATTCAGACAAACAATACACAGAATTCCTGTGACTCCTTGAAAGAAACCCATCTCAAGTGCTGGCTTTTGAAAATAAATCTTGTCCTAAAGTCAGTGCAACACAAGGAAGGGAAGGAAGTGGTCACATCTATTATTTTTAATGCTTCATTCTAGGCACAATACTAAGTACCTGGAGGAAAGGACTAACTGCTGGCTTATTTAAGTTCTTGTCTAATAAGCAAAAAATCTCTTGCCAAGGACAGTGATCCAGCAGAGGTTTGAGTTTTCAGAGTGTCTGTGTGGATATTCTGAGCCTGTCTATGAAGTGTTGCTCCTTTTGCTGCTTATTTGACTGTTGGTTGATCAGGCTGAGGAGATGAAAAATATCCCTCTTGCCTAATGTTTGAGCCTGGTTTGATTAGGATTAATACTACCACTGCTGCTACTACGATGACTACTACTACTACTACTACTACTACTACTACTACTACTACTACTACTACAATAAAGTTCCAAATATCTAGGGACTCACCTTTTCTAAACCTTATCTCCAAAATATGGGGCTCGAACACTGACTTATTTTAGCAAAGAGATACAGGGGAGAAAGTAGAAGCAGTTAAATAAACAAATGAATGAATGAATGAATGAATGAATGAATGAACTAGTTAATTGATAAGTCTGTTCATTCATTTAATTAATCAGATAAAGAACCTGTGATATCTCTATATGTGCTTTTCTGCATCTGAACTTCCTTACAAAACCAACACTCAGGATAATAAAGAGGCCATGCTGATTTCCCATTGTGAGCACCGACCAAGTAGTATTGCCCTGGGAATACTACTAATGTTAAATAATCTGATTTCAAATGAAAAGAGCTGTATAACTGTATTTTTCTCCTTTTGTTCAGTATGGTGATGGAGACTGTCTCAGTGAAGTGAGTTTTAGACATTTTGGTGATGGAGGAATCAGAAATTTTTGTTCAGTGCATTTTTCCTTCCCACTGAGCATGTCAGGATAGAAAAGTCCCAAGTCATCAAACCTGGCCAGATGTGCAGCAATCCTCTCAGAAATGGAGTATCTGCAATGATGCATGGTCTGGAGGAAAAAATTTTTTTTAAAAAACAAAGAAAGGAACATCAGGAAGCAAATACAATTTTTTTTGCAATTCCAAGCCTGCATGAAGGGTAATGTAAGACACTTTAGAGACAAGGAAGAGAAGCAGGAAGCCCTTAAGAAAGGAATCAGTTATTGAACTGGAAAGATGGGCAGCATTCTTATGTTCCCTCCAGGGAAATTCAGCTAGGAAAAGTCTCACTGGAGTGAGTTTACACCTCAGTGAGTCAGGGCCAGAGAAACCCGTTTCCATTAGTGCAGTGCCATCGCTCATAGGAGGGAAGCTACCCACTACCTGTGCTGCCTTCCAGTACCTTCTTTTGTCCTAAAGGAATGTTTAATGGATTATTGAAAGCTTTGTGTTGGCACCCAGCCATTGCTAAGGAATAGCCAGAGAAGCCAGAATTCTCTCTTTAGAGACCTCAAATTGGGCTGTGTATCCTTCCTGACCTCTGGAAAAATATTCTTATCAAAATCACAGAATCACTGAGGGTTGAAAAGACCTCTGGGACCATTGAGTTAAACCTGTGTCCAAATCCCACCTTGTTGCCAGCCCAGAGTACAGAGTGCCACATCTAGGCCTTCCGTGGACACCTCCAGGGATGAGGATTCCAAACCTCCCTGGGCAGCCCTTTCCAAGAATCTTTTCCTACTGAGGGAGGATAAATCCCCTTTTCTATAGCCACTGAACTCCCAGATTTCATCTTCACCCCACATAAGAGCAGGAGGAAAAGTTCTCTCCAAAAGAGAAACACATCAGTCCTCTGACTTTGGGATTGCACCAATGTTCCCATGCAGGCCGAGCCTTGCCTTAACTCCAGGTCCAGAAATACAAACCCAAAAAGCTCTGGACAAAAACTTCTTCTTGATAAAAACTGTTCAAACAAGCATATCACTGCATAGGAATTCACTTTCCATATTTCATTGAGCTGAAAATGTTCTGAGAGCTGTAATTCACTCCTTACTTCCATTCCCCTTTGGAGCATCACTGCCACACAGTGCCCTGCATGAACTCAGGACTAATTCTAAGCAGATGGACCTGATTTCAGTTCCCCTTCTTTTTTTTTTTTTTTTTTTTTTTTTTTTTTTTCCTGCCAGCTCCTCCATTTCAGTGCCAGCAAGAAAGCCAGCCACACTGGAAAACATCCTCCTTTCACTTCTATACAAGGCAAACCACCAAAGCATTTCTGCTGGGGCATCTCTTTTTTGGCCCCTGTAAACTAAATTGATGCTTTCAAGCAACAGCACAGCCTTAACTTTAGGTCAGTGTTCAACTGGTTCCCAAGCTTTTCTGCTGTCTCTCATTGAGCAAACAGTGGATTCCTATTTCCATGCTGAAAAAAGGTTTCCTGGCACTCACTGCTTTCTGTAGGATTGAGCTCTTAAGGACAGACAAGTCTGGAAGTTCCTGCTACACTGAGCTGAGAAGTCAAAGCACAGACAGCAGAGTGGATCCAAACATTTGTGTTGGAAAGCAGGTTTTCTAGGGAAATTGCCAAGTTGGACATATTAAAACAATAATGCCAGCAAAATCAATGTGGAGAAGTTTCAAAGCAGAGAATAATGTTATTTCAAACTGCTTGGGCTGCAGAGAAGTTAACATGACTGAAATAAAAAGAAAACTTCTAGTACAATTAAAGGAAATGTTTCAGCTTGTACAGCTAATTTTCGTCTATGATTGATTCCTTAAAACTCTTTGAATTTGGGGGTTTTTTGGTCACCTGGCTATGGGGTTTGTGATGTGCAAGTTCCACACACTGAGGAAGAAGAAACACCTCCTACTGCTCCCTGCATTGAGGGCAGAAGGGGGTACAGCTGCTGCCAAAGCATTGCATCCTTGATGCCACTCCTTCTCCCTTCTTGAGATGTCTGTATTGAGGACACCTCTGCTGTGTCATGGTTTGAATTACTTTAATTTTCTGAGTGTGGTATAAGCACAGAAACCCACTCCTTTAGCCTAGAAAACGTACCCTGCTCTTTGGGCTGGAATTTTCCATTTGTGCCCCAGCACCAGGATAGGAGTGCACATCATCCCAAACCTGCTGGGCTTTCACTGCTCACTTGTTTATGCTCAAATACTCTTGATTCATTGTTCTTCTTTGCAGGAGTTGCAGAGTTTCTGGAATAACTCTTGGAAGCCTCTGCTTTTAAGCAGAGGTCCAGTTTTGGGGGTTAAAGATCCAGGGAACTGATGCTGAAATGCACTTAATTTTGCTTATATAAGCAAAATTTTGCCTTATATAAGTTGCCTTATTAATAATAATATTACTATTAATTATAATTAACATATTAATAATATTAATATAGTTTTTAGCTTATATTTTGAAAAATCACACCCATCACTCATCTCTCTTGTGCCTTGCAGCAAAATAACAAATGTCATAAAACAGTGGGGGCAGCTCCTGCTTTGGAATATCAGAGACTCCTCAATATTAAGATAAACAGCCCCTATGAAATAAAATTTGACTGGGGAGTGGGGGAAACCTGAGATGCAGAGATTTAATAATGTCTTCCATGAGAACCAAATTGACCCCAGACTTACTGGTCCAAATAACCTCCTGCTCTGCCCTCTTGGCTTTTCTGTTCTTGGTGGTGCCGCATATCTGAGCCAGCTGTAAAACTTCCACTGCTTTGGGTTCTCATCAAGACTCAGAGCTGATCTGCCCAGAATAATGACCCTGTCACAGACAAACGTGGTGCCTTTAAATTCAGTGCTGGTGACTCCTGGCAAGGTACAAGGGACACTTGCCACTGGAATTACTCCTTGGATATGTTCCTGTATTTTTTTCTCTCCATATGCTACAGCATATTTCACAAATATGACATTTATTTGAGATCGAGGTAAAAATAGTGCAGGAGTATGGGAAGAAAAGGATGAATCATAAAATGAATCATGGAGTGGTTTGGGTAGGAAACAACCTTCAGGATGATCTATTCCTACCCCTATGTCATGGGCAGGGACACCTTCCCCTATCCCAGGTTGCTCCAAGTCCCATCCAACCTGGCCTTGGACACCTCCAGGGATACAGGGGCAGCCCCAGCTTCTCTGGGAATTCCATCCCAGTCCCTCACCATCCTCACAGAGAGGAATTTCTTCCCAATATCCCATCAATCTCTGCCCTCTGGCAGTGGAAAACTCCTTGTTCTCTAATTCTCTTGTCCCCAGTCTCTCTCCAGATCTCCTGGAACTCCTTTAGGTGCTCCAGGAGAGGAAGGCACAGTTCCTGTGAGTGTTCACTCAGGCTGAGGATTTTGATTTATTCCATGTAGTGGTATATTGGGAATGTCTTTGTTTTAAACAAAGTTGCTGCCTTGCATTTAGCTCCATTCCAAGTCTTTAAAACAAGCTGCTCAATTGTGGTCAGCATAAATTGCACTGTAACTCCATTAGGAAAAGAAAAAAAAAGCACAGAATGAGAAATAATTAAAACCCTTCTAATGTGTTAAAGGAGGGTGTGTGAAGGGGAGTGGAATATCAGTGCAATCTCTTCCAGGTTTCAGATTAACTTTATTAATTGGTGCAAGTGAGAAGCCTGTCTTTAACAAATTCATTAGAGGTCCTGGTGATCCCTGAATTCCCTTGTGCTGGTGTGACTGCAATCCCTGGCTGTGGGAAACAATGAGCTCTGATTCCTCAGGTGTTCCCCAATGCCTGCAAGCCTTCCAAAGCCCATAGAAAGCAGTAGCAGCAAAATAAAATCAGTTTTTTTTGTCCAAAGCATAATCCTGATGGGTGCATTATCAAAAACAGGACAGCTGCTGTTTTGTTCATAAAAACCCCAGATGGAGAAGGTCTCCCAGCTCTGCTTGCAGCATTCCCTTTGGCTTAATCTTGATTTTGTTGATGCTTATGAAGCATTGCAAGAGGCAAGAGTTCAACGACTCCCATGTGAAATAAGACATTTCTCTTTATTCCCAGCTAGGAATATTCCCAACTTCCTGGGAATGCAGCCTGCACACCAAGGGAGCACATCTGACAACAAATCTCCAGCTCAGGAAGGCTGCCTCCTTTCCCAGTGCTCCAGAAGATTGCATTTCATCTGCAGGAGGTCTGGAAGCAGCATTTGGATATTACAGTAAATATCTCTGTAGTTGGAAAACAGTCCAAGCAAAATTTTTCCCTGTCTGCAGTCAAGCAGGGACTGGATCCATTCATTTACCCCAAATTGCTCTGATTTTGTAATGCAAGTTTTGCTGCAGGAAACAGGTAAAAAGATATCCACAAGGCACACAGGAGAGAAAAGTAATGTGCACATTTTACATTTTCATGGATTTATTACTAGTTAAAGATGCTCTCAGGGTGCTGGTGTGGTGGGGAATTATGGCTTTTCTGGATAGCAGCCAGGCACAGCTGTGAACTCAGATCAGCCTGGCCTACCAGGGAGGCAGACTTTCATGATTATCTCAATTTTTTGTTCTGCATTCATAGATATTTCCCCACACCAACTCATCAGACTGGGAACATGTCCAGGACTCCAAACATCAAGGTCAGGAAAGCACATGATGAAGCTGCTTGTCGAGACCTCCTGCCTGAGCTGGATTTGGCCAGGAACCCCTTAAATAAAACAGTAAGATCTCATGAAATCAGAATAATTTCTACCTGCTCAGGCCTGGCTCACACCTTGTGGAGTCAAAGTGGGTTCTGCTGACTGGCCAAGGGAGAGGGGATGGGCAAAGCACTGCAGTTATGGATCTTCAGACCTGAGGAAAAAATCTGGTTCCAAAGTTAACTGAGAGATCCATCCCTGACTTGACTTTCTTTCACCCCAAGGACTCTCCCCTTGGGTGGAACATGGAATGGCTCAGTTTTTATTAAAGTGAAACAGTAGGAAGGGATAACAGGGCTCAGGGGGCAGCAGGGACTGTTGAGTTGGCAACTTGAGGAGTTTTGAAAGGACTGTGGTTTAACCCCAGATGGATTCACATTTTCTGAGTAATCTTCAAAGGCAAAGCTTGTTGCCATGCAGCAGCAATGCTTCCAAATCGCAGTCTTCCACAAGTACCAGTGACTGCTGCCCAGCTCTGCCTCAGCCAGACCGTCCAGGCTGCACCAAGACAAGGAGAAGAGCCTTGTTCTGGGAGAGAATCTGGAAATCCTGACAGCCTTGAAAATCCTGGGGAGAGGATCAGGCTCCATTGCAAAGAAAGGAGCTATCTGCAGAAAATAACTATGGATTTCTACAGCAACACTGATTATTTCTCTTGTTCAAACCATAGGTTTAAGAGCTGCTGCAAAGGGAAAAGGAGATGTGAAAGCCTAAAGCTTTTTGCCTGCAGCAAATTTATCCAGAGGATACAGTATATCCAGGGTTTCTGCCTTCAGATAATTTGTTGGCAAAGCAAATGCAGCTTCAGCAACCTTGGACTTTTGTTCTCAGTAAAATAACTTGGCTGGTAGATCAACCTTTGACTGTAAGTGTTCCTGTCATCCCTCAAAATATTTGAAATAAAAGGATGCTGGACCATGCTTTTAGAGTTGGGTCCGACAACCAGCTCCAAACCTGAGCAGTATCTGAGCTCTCAAGTGAAGGTCTGGCTTGGTCAAACCTCAGATCTTTAAATCTTTCTGAGGCTGACTTGGTTTTTCCCTGGTTGCTCCATGTGCTGGTGCCAGCCAGGGAATTGTATTACTGTGAATAGGGATGTGCTTTTGGTTGTAGACCCCAGTCCAGGGGAGTTTTTACTGCAACAAAACCTTTTCACACGGTTTTTCCCAGGGAAAATCTTCTTGAGCTCCAGATGAGGGAAATGACATGGACAGTAACAGTGACATGGACAAAGCCTGAAAAAGATTAAACCACACTGTGTTAACGTGAATTGACAGTATTTTTAAGAGGAGGATGGGAAAGAATTATCTATTTTGAGGAAGAAATTATAAAAATATGTGGAAAAAGGGAGAAAGGGCATGGGTCAGAGTTGATGATCTTTGAGGTTGCTAGGTCGCTTCCAACCTAGTCATTCTGTGAATTCTGTGAATTCTGTGGAAGTGTTTAATTGTATGTGTAATGAATGCAAATGTGCATGTGACACCAGAAATCAGGTGAAGGAGAAACTGCACATTCTTGAAACTCATAGGAATACTGCTCTTGGAACTTCCCTGATCCACTCAAAAATAGACTGGGCTTGGAGGAGCAGAGGAGAGAACAACAACACCCATTAAATTTCTGTGTCACTGATTTCTGACACAGGCTCTGAAATGTATCGATTGATCCACCACGCCCTGATTCAGAAAAAGACTTGTACTGACAACAATTGAAAACTAAACCCAGTCGTTTTGTATTTTGCTTAGTAATAGGATTTCTGGAATGGGCAACCTTGAGAGGGCCAGGATTAGGAACCTGCTCCCATGTAATTAAGCTGTAAAAAATCCCTTTTGTCAGGACTGAAGGGATGCTCCTTCCAAATCAACCTGCACTAAGATCCTCTACAGCCCATCCCTCTCTGTCTCATCTTGGTGGGATTTGATCCCAGATCCTCATTTGCTGCTGGGGCAAATCTTTACATCTTAATTGTTATGCTGTCAACCAATTACATTAATTAGTGCTCCTCACCCTCCTACCTCGTGTTCCTGGTAGATTTCCACCGATACTTTCAGCCCAATGTGTAGTGAAGTAAAAAGGGCAGCTCTGAGACAGAGAACAAGTCCTATCGTGCACAGATTTCATTTGCTGTAGGTTTTTCTTTCCCAAACTGTCAGCCATCTACAAACTGTTCATATTCATGTTCTAATGAATAGCACAGCTCAGCTTTTAAAATGGCTGCATGATGATTTCAACCAACCTGTTTAAGGTGGGATCCCCCTTAAAAATTGGCCAAAGTTTCTAAGAGCAATAATAATTTCTAATAATTTCTAAGAGCAACTTCCTTTCTTTAAGCAAAGAGAACTATGTTTCTTCCAAACTCTTTCCATCAGTAGATATTGATCACTTAACCAAGCCAGCCTTTCAGCTGTGAAAGGCCTTTGATTAAAATTTCCCTTGGCAGTGTCTTGGGTTAGATATTTTATCATCATCATGAATACTAAAGCCCCATAATGTAAAAAAAGGAAATTAAATGAGGAGCAGTAACTTTATGAAAGCAGTGGAAAATGGTGTATTAAATGCCAGACACACTCTTAGATACTCCTGGCCTACTTTACATATTGTACAGTCAGTTAAAAGAAAATCTCAGGGCTGAAAAAATTCTATTTAATTTAAGCATTCTGAGTAGCGCCTATAAATCTCACTGAGTTTGTTACGAGGCTGCAGATTTTCTGCTGTGTTCTTGTGGTAATTGGAATTCTCTCTCTGCCTCAAAAAACTGGGAGTGTTTGAAAAGTGTCAGCTTTCTCTCTTGTTTTTACCAGAAAACTCCCCACCACATGGGTTGAGAGCTGGTATTCCAGATAAATCTCACTGCAGATGAGTCAGCTGCAGAGGAGGGGAGCACTGCTCAAGTATCTTTCTGTAGAAAGAAAAAAAAAATCTCTTTTAGGATTCAATAAAAAGGCAGAAGGCAGTACTTTATTTAGCAGGGAGGCAGCAGTGATGATCAGAGCTGATATTTATTGGTGAGGCACCAGTGATGATCAGACATGACAAAGGATGATGGGGTTTCTTGTGTTATAACCAGGAAAACGTATCTATTGCAAGTGATCCATTCTGGCCCTGAAAAGTCTATCAGTGGCTGGTTTAACCCTTTCTTATGGTGTTCTTTAATCTGTTTCAGCAAGGAACTCTTTGGAAGACAATCCCACTAATGCCCCAGTGGGTTTGATTGTGTGTTTCTCCAAAACAACACCCATTTCAAGTTAATGATGCAGAGTTGCAGCCACAGTCATTCAGAGAAAATGAAAGAGGAGGAGCAGCAGTGCTAAGATCAGGTGGTTTCAAACCCATGAGATCTAATGCTGATTTATATGTCCCCCTTGGCAGCAATAAGAAGCCAACAGCTGACTCAGAGTTTCTTGCAAGCAGGATTTGAGTGCCTAATTCTCATATTTGTGGATAAAACTTTGTTGTAAAAGAAGAGGTCAAGGGATGCACGAGCCAGAATTTCCTATTTGATTCCACTGTAAGGTGAGCTTTAATTAGAATTATGTCTGTAGAATAGCTGTGCCTAGGGGCAGGGCATTTTTGAATCCCACTCCTAGCAAAATTACTCTCAGTGGGTTTTCAAAACAGATGGATGGAGAGCTGTGCTGGCAGAACTACACCCCTGAAAGGTTAAACCTGTCAGAATGCAACCTGAAACACAGAGCATTCACTCTGCCATTTATTGAGGTAAATATTTATTGGCCCCTGCAACAGTAACCTGCCCAGGAGGCTCGCAAATTCCTGCAGAAGGTGTGGAAGCAGCAACAACCGCAGGAGCAGAAGATGCCCAGACTTTCATTGGTTCCTCTCCCCATTTCAGCTCCCCGTTTACAATGTCTTGATGATAGCCCAGCCACAAACAAGCTGGCTGTTCATCCAGCGTGAAATGATTTTTTGAATTTGTACCCATTATCTGAGGCAGAAAAAAACCCCCACTCTCCCTGTTTACTGTGCCAGCAAAAAGCTTCCAGTAACACCAGGATGATTGGAAAAGAAAGCTGGATCTGGCTTTGTTTTGCTAACTCAGTGAATCTGCTTTGCAGCTTCTTCAGAATGTTTGTTGGCCTCATTTTCTTTCAGCTAATTACTTAGGTATCATGGTCTTGCCTAAAGCATCAGATAAAAGAGTTTAGAACTCGTTAACAACTGACATTCAATTGGTTGTGATTCTTTAGCAGGAAAACCAGAGGTGCTGCCGGAAAGAGCCAGTGTCCAGAAAATTCAGTGCTTCATACAGAAAATTGGCAGGGAGATTTTCCTTGTTACTTAGATCAAATTGTTGACAAGATGAATATGAAAAAAAATCCATTAAAGGATTCAAAACTAGTTTGTTGTTCCACTTTTACCTCTGCACTTTGGTATGAAGCTAAAAAATTTCTGACATTGTTTAAGAGTCATGGCTTAATTGGAGGAAGACTGAAGTTGAAAATGGAATTGTTTATCTGCAGACTCAAATTGGACAGTGTGGAGGAATCCTTCAAGTTGCAAAGAAAAAAAATGGAAGCAAATCCTGGCCAAAAAAAACCAAACAAACTTTTGAGGTGGGGAGGGAGAGCAGACAGTAATCCTTTCAAATAGTGTTTGAGGAGGGATGTGCTTATGGCAAAATAACTTCAAGGCATCACAGAAGGTAATTACAGGAGCTATTTTTGTATCTCTCATTTCAAAATCTCCACCACAGCACAACCTGTTGATGTATCTGGGTGGTGAAATGCTCCCAAAGTCCACCTCACTGTGTTTCCCTGAAGTGGCTAAGTAGAGGTGCTGTGAATGCAGTGGATCAAGGCTCTGCTGTGGGGATTGGGAGAGATGAAAGATGGGCTGGACTTCACTTGAGAGAGCAAAGAAAGAGCTCTTCAACAGATATTTTACAGCACACTGATGTCTTTTTAGTGGGAAGAGGTTTAAGTAAACATAAATGCACTTTATGATTCTTTAATGCTGCCAGTGTATAGAAAACGTGGAAGAGCTACAGGGAGAGACTGAATATGTTCAAACAGGGAGAAAAATGAGACAATTCTTTTTTCTCCCTACTCCACCAAACAAAGGTCACTCACCCATTCCGATCCAGTTTCCCATTTTGCTCTTAGACCTGCAGCGTGTTCCTCCTCTGGCCTCCAACCCACCTCCAACCTCTTCTAGGGAAGCCTAATTTGGTTTTTTGCAGTCTGACCTGAAACAAGCCCAAGTTGAAATCTTTTCCCTTTGACTTCAGTAAGTGCTCCATGAGATTCTTCAAACCCAGCCCAGCTCGCAGTTCTGCTGCACTGATGGAAATTCATGGACTGCAGTGGAGTTAGGATAATGATGCTGTTGTAGAATAAGAAGTAAGTCAAGGCATCAGTGATGAAACTGAAAAAATAAACTTTGACTTCAAAGTCCACTTCAGCCAGGGATTGTGCAAACATTCTTACAAAAAGCAAAGCATGAAGGGAACAAAGAAAATAAACTCTCTAACAGTTGTTCCAGCAGTTGCAGGCACTGGTCCTGTGATTCCATGAATGACAGAGAGCCAAAAATATTTACTCATTTTGAAGTATTTATGTTCAGCTGTGATTTAAAGAGAACACACTGGCATGTAATTTCTCGTGGAGGAAAAAATCTACTCTTTATGTCACCAGCAGGTATTTTATTTTACTTCCCTGAACCCCATGTCAGCAGCAAGAAGATATTTCTGATCCATAGAAATTCCCAGGAGGAGTTAGTGACACAAACAACGGGAGCCTGGGCAGCAGCAGGAGCAGGGGAGCGGCGTGCTCTTCCCACGTTCCATTGGTGGCTCTGATGACAAGTCTTTGGCATACTGGGACACTCATTGGAGCCAAGAGACTATGGGCAAACTTCACCATTTCTATTTCTGTGATCTCTAGTTTTTTGGGTTTTTTTTTTTTTTTTTTTTTTTTTTTTTTTTTTAAACAATTTCATGCTCCATTTTCTGATGGAGCAAGGCTTTGGTTTTTTTCTAGTCAGACTTTCCTTGTCTGTTTTCTGGAACCTGACATGGCTCAGGCAGATCCAAGTGCTTACAATGTGAGCTCCATTATTTACCATAAAACAAGAGGAAAAGCACATGTGACATCCCCATTCCCATGGCTGTTCTGGCATCAAGGGAACCACAGATAAATTAGCAGCCCTCCTGACTGTCTGACAGTAAAGTTCTCAAGAATTACCTTCTCCAATAAATTATTGAAATGTGAATTTTATTTGCTATAATCTCAGAATGTCTTGGCATTGGCAATATAAAATTTAATAGTAATTCCTTGCACTTTCTGTTCTGTGGATGAGAGATGCTTTGTAAACATAAAAGGACATTTATTTCCAAAGATTTCCATGTGATGAGTGCAAGGCACCTCTCAGGCTGGAGGGCCCTAGATGCACGTTTCTTTTCCTTCTGTGGGAAATATATTTTCAGATTCTCCTGTGCCTTGTTTGAAAGACAGTTGTCTGCCAAGGAAGGTGGGAACCTCCCTGGAATGGAAAATGTGACCTCCTTCCCTCCAAATTATTATAACGCTGAAATTAAGGGGCTTTCAGGCAAAGACATAGGAAAAGGAATAAGTGTTCTGTACTAATACACATATGTATAACAAGGCAAAAAACCAACAACTGCAGCATTAACACCAAACAGAACACACACCCAGTACCAGCTGTGTTAATTATGTTCATTCTGTTCATTAACACCAAACAGAGCACACACCCAGCACAGCCCACTCCCGGCTGCAGGCACTTTCCCCTTCGGTGCAGTTCCAGGCAAAGCCGCCAGAGGCGCTGGTGGCTCCCGGCCTGGTATGGTGGCTGCCATGATTCCCCCGGAGTGCAGGGGGCGCTGTGGCGCAGCCGCCTCTCTGCGCGTGGGTGGTGGTGGGCGAGACTGCGGGGGAGATGGAGCAGGGGCTTCCTTTACAAACCCACCCTGTCAGCTGGTCCCGGTACCCCTCTGGATGGTGAGATGGGCTGCCGCAGGAACGTCAGAGCAGCAGCTAGAACAGCAGAGGCAGTGTGAAAAACGCCAATCACTTGTTTTTAAAATTTAAAGTTTAATAGTAATAAAATGGTTATAAAAAGAGTAATATAATTAGAGTAATAATAATTTGGACAATTTGGATTAGGACAATATGAGACAATAGAAACAAAGAGTTACAGATGTCGGGGTACCTTTTTCTGGGCAAAGTAAGCCCGAAAAAGGACAGAGGATTAACCCTTAAAAACAACAGCCTGTTGCATATTCATACACCTCATACATGATGCATAAATTCCATTCAAATACAGGATTCTGTCTGGTCAGTGTCAGCTTCTTCCTCTTAATCCTGACGGCGTCTTCAAGACTGAGCGAGGCAAGAAGAAGTTAGTTTCTTCTGATAATGGAGCAATTAAATTCTCTTTTTCTGAAAGATTTAGGTGTCCTGTGACTGCTATCTCACTGCGAGTCCTCTCTTAAAAGAAGTATTTTACATAACATAGTTTCTATTTTAACATTATGTTATAACCTAAAACTATATTTAACACACTACTTAAGAAAATTAATACAGCATAACTTTCTAACATAACAGATATAATATTCATTGTAATATTTGCAAAAAGCCAATCATAAAATATGCATTTTTCACAGGCCGGCACACCCAGGACAGCAAACTAAGTGTAGCAAGGACTACTCACCAGAGTGGTGACAGGAGCCACTGGGACTTGGGCAGATAGGGGGTGTGGAGTGAAAGTGTAACATAAAGCTCTGAAGCAGCAGCAGAAAATAGTGGGGCTGGGCAGGATATGGCTCCTTTGGACCGCCCACCAAATGGCCAATGGGTGTTCCCAGGGCAGGCCGCTGCGCGGAGGGGAGCACCCCAGGCGCAGCACGTGCCAGCCCTGGGCTCCTGAGCAGCAGAGCAGCACGGAAGCAAGCTGGCCAGCCCCAGTCACACTGCCAATGGTAAAAGAAAAGGAAGACACAGGCAAAATCCACAGGACAACAGTATTTATGGCAGACTCCCACTCTGCATGGCTCTTGACTCGATCACCCACTGGAAGGAAGCAGCAGCTCCTGGCCTCCAAACCTCGCAGGGTCCTGGACTGTCCCTCACCCATCATGATACTCGTGGAGCCAGGGGAGACAGTGACCATTCCGGACACAAAACAAACAACAAAAAAATGAACACGGGATATAAACTGTTACCAAGGCATCCTATTCCTGATTTCACAATTGTTGCCATTTCCATGACATCTTTCAGTTGTGTTGATCCATCTGATTGTTTGGCCATGATTTAAATGTGACCTGGGAACAGGTCTGGCTGAAATATTTATATCTGCTTCATGGCAGAGTTTGGTCAAGGGTGTGGAGTGATGATGGGGCAAGGGGGAATGATTTTTTACAGTGAGAGGCCAGGATTAGAGGGGATATTGGGAAGAAATTCCTCCCTGTGAGTGTGGTGAGGGGCTGGGATAGAATTCCCAGAGCAGCTGGGGCTGCCCCTGGATCCCTGGAAATGTCCAAGGCCCGGTTGGATGGGACTTGGAGCAACCTGGGATAGGGGAAGGTAACCTGACCCTGCCCAGGAGATGGAATTCAATGGGCTTAAAGTTCCCTCCAACCCAAACCATTCCCTGATTTTGTGGTAGATGCAGCAAATCTGGAGTTATCCTGCTGTGGGGAAAGCATTTTCTGTCCAAGGGGAAGGGATGACAGGCAGGAGATATTAGGTGGAAGCAGGATGTCCATACCAAGCAGGGGCAAAAACAGCACAGGGGGAACAACCAGATACCTAAAGTCTGGTTTATGTTTAGACACTTCAGTGGCAACAAAGAGATGAAGACTTTTAAAGATACAGAGCAGGGATTTGGAAGAGCACCTTTGCATAAAAGGTGCCAAATTCCTGTACAAGGTATGGAACTGAGAGGAAAGATGTGTTCTAATGTCTTTAAAAATAATGTGATGGGTGAAGGTATGGGTGTTAACGTCTTTGAAATGGGTCTTAATGGTTCTACTGACTTTGGGCAACAGGTTCATTGCAGAGCCCGGACAGCTTGGCTCCTGAAACAGTCAAGGGTCTGCACAAGCCTCAGCTTTGGGGTAAAACAGTAGGTTCAAAAGGGGATAAGGGGTAGGCGGTTCGGAAAGGCTCCGCCGTCCCAGTACCTCAGCTAGTGGGGAAAGGAAGAGGGCTACATGCGGTCAGGAGTTTAGGATGAAAGGGAGGCTGTGCCCCACAAAACCCTGAAAGAGAAAACCCTGTGGACGTGTGCCCCGGTGGACTCTCTCCCTTTTTTCAAATGAAGTTGAAAGACTCCTCTGTCTTCTTTTTTCGGACATAAACCTCTGTCGTTGTGGATTTTCCTGACAAAACCATTCTATTAACTCTTCTATTTTTTCATCCCCAGGTTCCAAATATATCTCCTGCTCTATTTACCTGATTAGTTTTAGTGATTTTAATTACTTTTTCTCCCTGATTTTTCCTGTGTGTTTCCATCACCTGTGTCTCAAACTGTGTCAGCTTGCTGTATGCTACTTTTAAAAGGTTTGTAGTGTGTGCCCCATGAATGCTGAAGAAAATGAATCCATTAATATTAACACATTAGGAACAACTGTCAGAGCAAAATGCCAATGTGTTGGATGGCACTGGAAGCAGCTTTGGTTTGCTTTCCAAACATCTTTGCAGAAAAGTGTTTTGCCAAGGAAGACAGCAAAGAGGAAGAAGAGAGAGTGTTAAATACAGAAAGTATTTCTACATGGTGTTGATATCCTTGAGGACATGGGTCATCCAGGTAACAGGTACAACCCAGGCAGATCTCAGAGCTGAATATGGGATAGGAACAGTAAATCTTAAAAGGAAGAAATAGTAATAAATAGTTCAGTTAATAGGTTGTGAACAGCCAGGGATGACTTATTCAAGGATGGGCTCTGAACATAGAAATTCAAAGTAGGTGCAATTCTTAAAAATCCAAGTCCATACTGAATCCTTTGAAAAGAGCTGAGGGAGCTGCATGGACCTACAAGCAGCTCACCCAGTGCTCCAAGGGCCTTTTCCACATTATGCAGCTGGACAAAGGAAGAACATGAAGACAGAAGGATTTATCTGTTTTGTCAGCAGAGGACTGACAGAAACATAGCAAGAACAAGTTAAACCTTGCTGTGGCAGGATGTCTACAACCTACTTCCCCCACCCTCCCCCTCAGATGCATAAAGAGATTACCCTCCGGGGTAAGAGGTCCAGCAAGGGCTCATCTCTGGTGCCAAAAGGGCTCAGGCCTCAGCTGAGAATCAAGATCTTAGTCTGGAGAGCAGATGTGGGAAGAGATAAAGGAAATTTTATTGACTAAGAGACACTGTTTTGCAAACTATGAATGACACATGAGTTATCACAGAAGCAGAAGCCTTCTACACACACACCCTGAATGTGTGGGAGATCTCTCCCTGGAGTCTGGATGCAGATTCCATGGTTACTTCTGTGCGGATTGAGGGAAAGGATCTTGATGTGTGCCCCACCAACAATTGGATGGTAAGATACATTGAATCCTAGTTATATTATTTCTTCACTAGCTGTAACATAAACAGGTACCTTTAACCTCGTGCTATAACATTAACAGGTACCTTCTTTTGTCCTTTTTCCTGTGTAGTATTAGTTTGTTTTAAGTTTTATGTCAGTTAATTTCCTGTCTTTTAAATAAATAATTTAGTCTATAATAAACCAAATCAGGCATTATTAAAGAACTCATGAATGAGAGTGGGTTTTGGTGGGCTGACCACCTCAAAAAAGCTATTGCCTATTGCCAGAGGCCTGGGCAAAAGGCAGGCCTTCTCTAAACCTCACATTCATTCATAACAGGTATCCATCTCACTAGGCATAATTTTTTTCCCTGTGATAGATTTCCCTGTTCAATTCCAGGTAATTTGAGCAATAAGACTCTTGAATCCCTTAGGGAATTCATGTGGGAAATGGATTTGTAGACAATTCTCAAAGCTTGACAGAAGGCTCATATAGTATGCATTTGTATGCAAACTTTGAGATAAGAATTTGTCTAACCATTCAGAGTCCATCCACAAACAACTTCAAAAACTGAGAGATTTAACAAATCAAATTAAAACAGATGATAGATCATCATTAGACAACTTGTTTGAAGATTAGAATTTTTCACTGTCCTGGTTTAGGGCAAATTTGGGAGAAAACCTCCAAAAGGGGGCCCCTCCAGAAAGCAAACCCACACAGCCGGGTCGGGAAGGATTCCTTTGAGACAAGTGGAAAGAATCTGTTTATTTATCAGGCAAAGCACCCCCCAGCACACAAAATGAACAATACCAGATGACACCACTCTGTCACCGCTCTGAAAAAGATGAAAAATTCAGAAAGTCTCTCCTGGGAGTGGTCTCTCTGTTATCAGTCCCTCCGGTGCTGGGAATAGTTGCTGCAGGCCACAAGGTGCAAACTCTCGGTGTTTCCCAGGTCCCAGTCTGGAGCAGGTTTGAGTGATTCCAAGAAAGGGAAAGGAGAATAGTCCAAGGAAAAAATCAGACTGCTTAGCTGAACTAAGAAGCAGAAGCAATAGCAGGAGCAAAGCAGAAGCAAGAGCAAAGTGAAAAGCAAAGCAAAAAGCAAAAGCAGCAGCCATGTACTGCCCTGTCTCTGTGTCGCGCCAGCTGTGGGGGAGTGGCTGATAACAAAACAAAACTTCGCTACTCAAAGCCAGTCTTGAAGGCACAGAACATAATATCCAGCATAAACAGAACAACTGTTCTGTTTATGACTGGGGATGCAAGCATCATAATGTCACCCTAGGACATTTACCTTGACTAAAGGGGCTTTACAAAATACGTTTCTATGCATTGATTGCTATAGTGACAATGTTAGTGATAGTACCTTGTGTACTTCACTGTGCACGACAAACGATGAACAAGACCATCAAAGAAGTTTTTTCTGTTCAAGAGAGAGGGAGAAAATGGATTTGTAGAGAATTCTCAAAGCCTGATGGAAGGCTTACGTAGTCTGCAACTGTATGCAAACTATGAGATAACAAATGCTGACTTAGAAATGCCATGGAATGGACAGACACTGTTGAGAGAGAAATGGAACTAGAAACAAGTTTCAAAAGATGACCTTGCAAATAAGACTAGATACTTTAGAGAAATGAAAGAACTATGAAAGATAGATTGCAGTAGGACCCACGAGGGGTAATTTTATATGATTGGCTTTAAAGCATTTACAGCATAGTGCAGCAAAAGCTGATAGGCTAATAAACACTTATAATGTATTGTAATTAGGAAATATTTGGCTTCTGATTGTGATGGTGTGAATTGTAACATCTGTATTGTCTCACCCTTCTCATGAGGCTGAAAATAGAATAAAAGTTTTTAAAATACCTCTCAGTTGCCCCATCTCTAGGTCAGAAAAGAGCATAATCCAGCAATTGTGAATACAGGGCACCTGACCACCAATCTATTTACTTATGATGGAAGAGTTCTGGGATTCCTTGAATGAGTGTACAAATGTCCTTGTCTCTGTGCAGCAGATTTTTTGTAGCAGGAATTTAATATTGAACCTCTTAATATGAAGAACAAGGTTTTATGTCTACAATAAAGACATTCTACAGCATCTCAAAGATTTCAGTCACTAGAGGGTAACAGAATCACTAGAGGGTAACCTGCTCCTGGTCCTAAATTGACTTAGCATTAGTAGAAAATGTTCACATCTTTATATTACCAGAGCAATTCCAGTGACAATGATTGAGCCAATCTGTTCAGCCCTGACAGTGAGAAATCTCTCCTCTGCCTCCAAGGGCAATTAGGGTACTTATACACATGTCAATTAAATGAGAGAAAGAATAAATCAGTGTCAGTTCCCTAAACCACAGCCCATTTCTTCCATCATCATGAAGTAACTTTTTGTATCAACATCCTTTGCATTTATTGGTATCTTCTAGTCCTCAAATCTCCTGCTTTGATCATAGAGGGTTCAAATTCTTGGTTTTGAAAGAAAACATCCTGATTTTCCATCAAGAGCTGTGAGAGTTTGTTCATGGCCTGCCCATGTGCCACTTCATGCCAGAAAACACATTTTCTAGGATCCTCTTAAAAACGGTATCCTAAACTGGGGGTTAGGATAAATAAATCCACAATTTTCTTATATATCTCTCTTTCTCTTTGTACTGTTCTAGTAGGTGTGAGGGAATGTTGGCAGAGTTTGGAGGCTGCAAAGGCTCTAAGTACCTGAAGATGAGGCACAGTGTGGAATTCACAGGTCTTAAATAAAACCCTGTGATGGTGACACTGAGAGCATTTCACCAAACAAGTCAGTCACAGCTCTGAGACCTCCAAGGAGCCAAACATGAGTATTTACTCCAAAGCTATGCAAACAGGAAAGGATTCTTTTTTCTTTATTATTGATTCTTTTACTGAGGGCCTGAGTGTGAGACATATCCTGCTTTTTAATGTCTGCATGTCTCAAGTTCAAAACGAGTGAAAGAAACCCTTTTCTGTCTGGTGTGTTGTGGAAGCTCGTTTGAATGTGACACATAAACCTGATTCTTACTGGGCTGAGTCTCAGACTGAGTGAATATCATGAAATTTGCTAAAATAAATCAGGATTTTTCAGAATTGCTGGAAAAGCAGCCTTGCTTAAGGAAACAAAAGAAATACAGAATTTATCAGGAAAAAAAAGAGGCCAGATTCTAAGGAACCTGGGTTTATTGAAATGTATGCAATTGATTTCAGTAGGAGCAGCAGCTGGCTCAGAATAGATCTGATTAATTAACAATAATGATATTTTGGCAGACTCCTCCAAAGTCCCAGAGGAGCAGTCCATGCAATTACCACTGCAAATTTCTCATAAATACATGGCTGCATCTGCTCTATTAAATAAAAAGGCTGTAGAGAGCTAGTGGATTGGGGGAGGGGGGGGGCAATCCATTAGCTCTCTACAGCCTTCTTTATCCAGAAGACGGCTCATGATTAAGCACCGGAGTGCCATGGACAATGTGACTACACAGAAGTCCATGGCAAAATTCCATCCATTTCTGTAGGATGAAGTTTCACTTTGGAGAGTCAGTGAAGGTGGGAACTTTTGCCCTGTGGCAGCTTTGTGCCAGTACCTGATGAGGAAACACTTCTGTTACATTTTGTGCCGACCTTCAGCTACAAGCACCTGCGGCCTTGAGAAGTGAATTTGCAAATCGCTCCTGCCTTGGATTCTGATTGAAATTCTATGAGTGCTTTAACTTGCAGCCTAGAGAAAGAACAAAGTAAAAGAGAAAACAAACCTGAGTAATGGAATTGAAGTGATGGAAGAGGGGAAAACTTCTGGCTATTTTAAGGAAGTTTTTGGGTTCATTTTTTTTCAACAGGATGCTAAGGGTTAGTCACTGGCACTACTAACCACAGGTGGAAAACATAAATTATTACAAGACTTCTTAATAATGCAAACGATTTCTAGGCTTGTGCTGTGGTTTAAGATGACTTGGTTTTTTAGTTAAGGAGAAATCCATCAACCGCAGAGGTGATTCTCTTAGATGAGCTGCTAACAGTTCCACCAGACCAAACAGAACCAATCAGTTAGCTAGTTTTGAATACTGACACCCTGTTAAACCACTTAAGAAAGCTGAACATGCCTCTGTAAAATAACATTTAAAGACAAACAAAGTCTGGGAAAAGCTCTCTTGCTTCTGGCTGTTGAACAGGTAACTGGGAGCTCGAGCGGCCCACCGCACAGCTCTCAGGGCCCGGCAGGGCCAGGCAGGGCCCTGAGCCCTATGGCCGGGCCAGCTCGGCCCACGGCGCAGCTTGGCTGAGATTCATCCCCAGCGCAGCTGGCGGGCCGAGCCGGCTCTGCTGGAGCTTCGGCCGACCCAGGCCCCCTGGCCCCCGCTCCAGCCGCAGGCCGCTCAGCCACCCTGCTGGGACTGTCCTGGTGCCGCGAGAAGTCGTGTGGCTAAGAACAGACGTGGCTCTGCAGCCACACCCTGAAAAGCAACCCTGCGGCTGGAATTGAATGTGGCAGGGGCCAGAAAACAGCCATGCAGCCAGCCTGGCTGCTGCCCGGCAGAGATAACATGACTATCCAAAGACCCAGGCGAGATATTAACTCTTAGTGCACAGACATTAATCCTCTCTCAAGTAAGAGAAAAGGAAAGGGTGAAGACACGTAAAGAAAATAACATGGAGACACTGAGGTCAGTTGAAGGAGTCAAATCCTAGATGGGAGGAGAGTGAGGAGATGCTTTAGCCTTGGGCTGAAAAGCATGGGAGGATGGTGCGTTCAAACTGTAGGCATAAACAAAGGTACCCGTGCTGAAGCAAGCAAATGTTGAAGTAGCTGTGATCCAATGAGAAGCTTGAACACAGAGAGATAAGAGTGATGAAGACTCTTTGCCCCCAGAAATGAAGATAATCTCAGAGATAGATGAAGAGAATCTTTGCTTCTGAACAGATCATCCTTAAACTTGTACTCCACTAGCCAAAGATTGAGCCCCCAAAACAATTATGGGAAAGTTATTAGTTAAGGGGAAGGACTTTCACATGGCAATCAGATTTCCATCTCCTGGATGGCTGATTCGCTGTGACATTGAAGCCACGAAAAAACTGTTTCTTGTGGAAAAGTCTCCATGGCATGGTAAGAGAGACTCCTCTTCCTAAGTGAACTGAGAAGAGATCATTTTAGAGGTGGTAAACTAGCTGAAAATCCCAGATTTTGTCACTTTATGTTGTCAGTGGGAAAAGAAAGAGGAGATGGGGGGAGGAGAAATACTCTGAAAGTTTATTTAGTTCTTATTATTCTCCTTTTAGTTCTGCCAATAAAATTTTCTTCAAACCCTTTAAAGTTTTGAGCTTGCTTTTGTCCTTCTCCTAATCCTTATCTCACAGCAGAAAATTAGTAAATAATTTAGGCGAGTGCACTGGCTTTTGGCCAGTGCTCAACCCATCACAGCTTGGAAGTCTATTTAGGAGTAGCTCGTTAAGCATATACTGTGTGATCTGTGCTCCCTAACATGAACATAATGCTGTTGTTTCATTGATCTTTTTATCCTGGATAAATCAGAGCACCTCACCTCTGTGCCTCACCTCAACTCAACTCTGCCTGAGAGAATGAGATCCAAACCATCCTGTACATATGTAGCAGTGAGAGGGGAATGGCCAGGATTTCCTCTGCCTGCTCTTTCCCCAAATCCTGGTTTCCTTCCCTGCCAGGCTCCTGCTTCAAGCTGTGACCATTCAGTGTCTGGCCCATTTTTGTAGTAGCAATTTGGGATTGATAATGCTGTTGCTCTGCATTGCTCAGATGAAGCCCCATTTATTTCCCATTTCATTGGCTCTGAGGGATAATTGGAACATAGTCCTAGGCTCTGAGGGATAACTGGAACATAGTCCTACAGTTTGGCTCTTTTTAAATACCAGCCAGATTGGAGAATTTTGCCTTTTGAATTATATTCATGCTTGTGTCTGAATTATATTTTATTGAACATGTTTTGATACCCTCCCAGTGTGTTGTAACTGCACCAGCAGGGAGCTGCCAACTCTGTTGTCTGGTGATTGACATCTGATTTTATATTGTGGGATTAGATCAGGGAAAAATCAGACAGCCCAAGATATCCAAGACTAACAGCTTCAAAATGCTCCTGGCATTCCTTTTACATAATCACAAATGTTCTTACTGATATTTTAACTGACTTTCAGGAACAATGCAATATTAATTAATATTTTGCCTAAAGAATGTTCCAAAGTAAATTTGATGCTATGACTTCACCTCTGGATCATGACAAAGGAAGGAAGAGGACCCTGTGACAGGCCAAAATTTCACATCCTCTCAGCGGGGAAAGCAATATACAAGGGGATAAGAAATCAAATTTAGAGGTTGCTGATGAAGAAAATCATGGACCCTCTTTGGAGCTGTAAAGAACTATAAACAAAGGCAGGATATTGGTGTGGACATCATTGATATAATTTTCTGTCTGCATTTTGCCTTGATGCCTTGCTCATGGTGTTGTTGCTGTGCCATATAATAAAAACTTCATCTCATGCTTCAGCACAGTTCACTGTCCAGCACAAATTATACACAAACATGCTGAGACAGGCAGCAGAAAAGAGAAAGGGAAGCAGAGTGATACTATAAAAAAAGCTATTTCTTAAAAGTGGTACTGATCCTCTCCCTCTGAATTCCTACACATAACTTGCTCAGGCTCCCTCTGCAAATGTTTATGCCATTAATACATCTGCCTGGAACATTTACTACCAGTTTGTGACAGTTCAAGGCAGTGAAAGCAATGAGCAATCTGGTGTGGCCCCAGACTTTACAAGATACTTATCACTTCTGAGTGCAAAGCAAGCAAGGGTGTTAATTACTCCCAGTATTAATTTTTGACCTCTCTATGGGGAAGATTGCAATAAACTTTGCTCTGACCTCGCTGTCTTTGAAAAGAAAGGCTTTTAGAGGCTGATTCTTCAGCTGCAAAACCTTGTGAGTGCTTCATGCATCATCAGATCCTCACTAGTATCCAAGAGGAAAAGGATGTTGATTAATTGATTAAATCTTGCTAATAGTGCTCTGAGACTTACAAAAATGCATATTGAAAGGAGAACTTCATCAAGATAATCTTGGATACTGCATTTTATCTGTTCTATCTGCCCAGGAATGATGAAGACTTCCTAACAAATCCTGCTGCGATGGTGGGGATTTGATATTTGGCATTTCTACAGCTCAGTTATCTCTCAGCACTTGCCCTGGTGCGTATGTGCTCGTCATGGTGACATGTCCTGCTCCTGGAGTCTAAAATGAGCAAGATCCTATTAGCAGTGGGAACTGAACATGAGTGGGGAGAGAATTGGAGGTGTTCCAGTCATGCTAATAATAATTTTTACTTGGAGATAATAGCAGTCAAGTTATGTTAATTTTTTGCTTGGCACATCCAGGGTGCTGCTGACAACGATGGCCCACAAGTGTTTTTATGAGGCTTAATGCACACTGGGGTTTTGCAAAGCAATTGTCAGAGTTAAATGGAGGACAAATCAGATGGTTAATCAGCATGTGAATGCATGAGGAGCCATATCTGCAGGCCAGGCACTGGTATTTTTAAACCCCTGGGGTGCTTTGCCACCAGATGGGCTTTTTTTTTTTGAGCTATGAGTCTTCCTTTGAACAGTTTGGTTTGGGCCTTACACAACCTCTAGCAATTTTGTGAATACCCTTCTGTGACTGCTCGGCCTGGCTTCTCATTTTTTAGGTAGGGATCAATCAATACTAAGAAAGTTAAGGCAAATCCTGTGAATCTGCCAGGTTGGATGGAGCTTGGACGTGATGGGGATATTTGGCCTTGTTTTCCCCGTCCTGACCTTGGGATACATTAGGAATAATTCAGAATGTAGTGTCCCAGCCCTGGAAGAGTCCAAGGCCAGGTTGGATGGAGCTTTGAGCAACCCGGGATGGTGGAAAATATTCCTGCCCATGGAATGAGATGATCGTCCAGCCCCTTTCTAACCCAAACCGTTCCATGATTCTAAGTATTTAAAGATGCAAACTCACAAATTTTGGGAGTTAAACACCTTGATATGAATGCAGTTTCTACATCCCTTTGTGAGCCTGGATTTTAAACCTCCAGTTAATTCCTGGAAGTAAATAAACAACTTCACAGCTTGAGGTTATTTGAAAACTGTGAAGTGGGGTTTTATCATATTTAATTTAAAGTTGACCAAAACATATACAGACTCAAAAGATAGGATGTTAGAAGGAAGTTGAAGGTGAAAACATCTTTTATTCAGTAATTTTTCTTCCTCTGTCTCTAACGTGTTAATTTTTCTCCCTGCTCCTAAATAAATAGGGGAGATGATTTCTATTAAAAGTGGATAAGCTGGAAGGCTGAGTGGAGAGTTTTCCACTCTGAAATCTAAATTCCTTAGTCTTCAAAATCACTGCCGAAGTGTTCATTTGTCTCATGTTCCACCTCCACAATCACATTATCTGGTAAAACATCTGCAATGACTTTATTATTAATAGGCAATGTCATAATTTTCCTCTAGCAAATTTCCCCAGGGCTTCACCTCTACTCTGAACAAGACCATAATATTTACACGCACTAAAATAATCTTGTCAAGAATTTTGACATTTCTTCTGACCATTAATTAAGCTTGAAAAGTACTTACCAGCTCTACTATTAGCTTCATGCCTGACTAAACCTACGGAGAAAGAATTGAAGAGAGCAATTTAATATATTGTAAAATAAATGTGCAGCAAGGAGAACATAATACAGAAACATGAATATAACCAACAGAAAACTTATTTTTCTACTTAGATCAAGAACTAGAGACTTCTGGTAAATATCCAAAATATGTTTTGCTATATACTATTTTTTATATACTCTAAATGCACCACAGCATCATTCCAGTTATTCCTTTTTCCATTGAAATAATTACTGGAGCAGGACTTCAGCATCTCATGTAAACATCATAAGCACTCATGCCTCTTTCTGGGATACTGAAAGATTTCCCCCCTCTTTTCTTTGTTTTCTCTGTTTTCCCTTTCTCTCAGGAATACCTTTTCTCTTTGATATGCTATGTTTGTTCCCACAAAGAGTTTGGGTTCTGAGAACCTGACATTTTCCAATGGAAACTCGTTCTATGAGAAAATCTCCTAGCTAGTCATTTCTCTAACTACAACCAGTAGGCCTCCCATGGGCCCAGGTCCAGCACCAATCACACAAATATCAACACAACTTCACAAGCTCTTCTAGCCCAGCTCACTCCTGTAGCCATGGCTTATATAAAATTTAATATAGAGAGACATTTCTACCTTTTTCTGGGGTGCTAGAGTGATGTCCCTCTGTGGCCACCAATGGCTGCCTGATAGATTTAAATCTAAAATGTGATGTAAAATTAATTTTTAAATTAAACTTAGAATTTAATTTCAACTCAAATTTCAAATTTAATCTAAAAATACATTTATTATAAAGCTCTCTCTCAATGGATACAAATATGAAGAAACCTCTGCAAACACAACATGGAAAAGGTTTTATTTTTTTTTACTGACAGTTCCTGCCAACTTTCTTCCCCTGGTCCCAGGTTTAATCTCATTTGATGGCTATGAGGAAAGATAAGGATTTGAGGACTGTAGGTGTCTTTGGCTCATTCCAAATGACAAAAAGCACAGAAGGAAGAGAACGTTTGGAAGTAAAAATTCTTTATGAAGGAAATATTTAAAATAAGGGGGATAAATTTCAAATAGATTCTTGTGGCACAACTACTGACTTTATTGGAAGCAGTTTGTTTTATAGCTTGCACTGACTCTTGAGTGTCCTGGAACATTCTTTGTTTTCTCATTGTCAGTGTGCATTATAGCAAAATCACGCTGGAGTTTGTTCTTCCCCAGCAGACACCCCCACTGCAGGGAGAAAATGAAAAAAAAGGCAGAAATTCCCATCACTTCAGAGCAAATGCCTTCCTCTGTATTTGCAAAACAAAAGCATTGTCTGTAAATTCTCAGCACAAGGTTCTGAGAATGAAAAATTATGTATTACACATACAAAAGTCTGCCCAAATGACAGCAGCTCTTGTTACATTTCTTTGTCAAACAGAAAAATTTGTCTAGATTGCCTCACTATTTTATTAGGAAATGAAAAACAAATATCAGAGTGGCATTTGTTTTAGAGTTGTATTGTAAATGGAGTTAAATACATTGAAAATATAAACATTGTTTGATTGATGTGTATTCTATCTCCCTATTTATCTGTATTTCCCTATTCACATCTCGTTTTGTTCTGATTTTGACCTGGGTTCTTTTCTTAATGCTCAATATTTTTGTAGGGAAAAGATACCCACTTTCCCAAGCTGTCATCTGCAAATCCAAAAGGAGAACTGTCTCCTTCTGATCAGCCTGATCATCACCACAGACCTCTCCATCTGGGCTGCAGTTCTGGCAAATATTCAGGTGTGAAGTAGACTGGAAGCATTTGAAATTCTCAGACAAAAATAAGTGCAAGTACTTTGCTAGACAAAGCCAACTTAGGTACAGGCAGAATTTTAAGAAAGAATAGGGTGACTACACACTCCTGTACTAAAAATAGAAATACTTCTTCAAACCTTTATTTAGCTTTCCTAGTGCAGAAGTGGAGCAGGAAAGGAGCTGTGTTATCAATCAGTTCTAGGGCTCTCACCCAGCTGGAACAGGACATGTTGTGCACTATATATTTATATTTACCCATTTCAAAAGGCTGTAGATTCATTTTTTCCCTGACATGAGAAATGTTGGTGGAAGCACTGAAGGATTAGAGAGTGGCTCTGATTTGCCTGCTAAAGTAAACATAAGCCAATACTGTAACCAGATCACATTCTTGTGGTGGGGTGAAGAGACTTTAATTCTCAGTCACACTGAGAAGAAGCAAAAAGTGCACCAGGAAATAGGTTGAGCTTTCTTTAGTGTGGGAATGAAAACATGGGACAAATGGGGACATTTGGCCTCATTTTATGTGGCTTGATCCTTGGGACACGTCAAGAATAGTTCAGGATTGACATGCCCCATCCCTGGAAGTGTCCAGGTTGGATGGGGCTTGAAGCAACCTGGGATGGTGGAAGGTGGGGCAAGGGTGGGACTGGATGGGCTCTAAGGTCCTTCCTACCCAAATCATTCTGAGATTGTAAGGATTCTGCAGACAAGAAATAAAATTGATTTATCCATTTTAGAGAGATCAGAGCTGTTCTGCCCCAGCAATCTCTGTACTGAGTGTGTGGTGGCACTTCCAGGCAGGACTGGAGTCCCACTAGTGAGCAAATACATGGCAAAGACCCTCCCACTACCAAAAAAACTTTACGAGGGCAAGTACAGGGAGGGAGGAGAACTGCCCTATCAGGTCCCTTGTGCTGACTGAGGTGTGAGGAGCAGAAATGTCACAGATCTGGGCTGAGGTCACCCAGGCAGCTTTCAGCAGACTCGTCCCTGGAGTCCAACCATTCCTACAAGTCGTGGGAGGTCAAATGATAAAATGAGGCTCTTTTCCTCCCCAGTATCCTTTCCTTCCTTTGAGGACATTTCTGTGCATGCACCAGAGAGGATTTATCTGTGAATGGCGGAAAAGTTTGATAACCATGGGAAATGCAAGCTGAAAATGGTGAACCCTGTCTAAAGACAAGCACGACCCCCAAGTAAGTGGAGTTAAAAAAAATTTTTAAGAGCACACAGATGGCAGAAGGAAGATACATTTTTCTTCTTTTTAAAAACCCAAACACCAAGGTACTGCAAAATAAATTCATTGTTTTGCCATGTTATTGTGAAGCAAGTACCTGGTGCAATGAAAGATGATTCTCCAAGTAATTTTTTGACATCATTCTGTTTTCACAATGAAAATTCTCCACACATTAGGTGGGAGCTGGATAAGTCACCCAATATTTGTTGTGATTTTAATGCCATGTTATTTTAATGTCTAAGGGAAAGCAGAAACCAGAAGTTTTCAAATCACAGGCACAGTTCTGGAGCAATGTTACAAACCCACATTGGTGAACAAGCTGAGAGTTAGAGCTGAGTTCTTTTCTTTGAGTGCATGTGCAAAGCGAGCACTGCTCTAGATCCAGTCAAGGGAAAGGGAGAGGAATAAAATTTAAACAGCTCATAAGAATCCCTGAATTTTTTATGTGAATTTCTCTCTTAATGTATTACAGTGACTTTTTGGCGAAAATTTCTGCTTTTTAACTAAACATGTTTTCATATAAATAATAACAATGTTAATAAAATCAAGCCATTTGCATTGAGATCTTATTTTCCCACAAAGATTCTTGAGAAGCTGAACAGGGAATGTTCTCCAGAAGAAAAACAACTTCTGCCCAGCAAAGCAGATCTGTCCTGCTGCAAAAAGGTGCAACTCCAGAGACTGAAGTCACAGCTCTGTGACCTACAAAAATGGTCAGAATTAATGCAAGAGCAAAAAATGTTGCTCTGGCTCACATAAAGAAAGAGCACATTGTGTCCCAGAGGGGTTATGTAGCCCCTGCTGAGCTGAATTTCCCCCGGATAATTTTTTTATGTCTTGGAATTCAACCCCCAGCCAGCCCAAGGCTTTATGTACTACTTAAATTCAATGCAAAACTCATTTTAGGAGTCTTGGTGATGTCCTGTGCTCTGTGCTTGTCTACATGCACAGCAAATTTATTGTGCAAGCTCGATGCTTTGATGTTATTTTTGAAAGTTCTTGAGGGCTGACAAGACTCCTTGAATTTAGGGTCAAGCTGGAGAGACTGAAGTGGGAACACAGATATTTTCCAATTTATTTTAGCATTCAGTGCATGATGCAGCCCTGGTGTATGTCCACCTCTTCCTACCTCCCTTCATACCAGTTCACTCTGGCCAAAATATGGGAATTTGTAGTTTGTCCCTCTATTTTTGTTTTCCATGCAAAGGAGACATTTTATACCATATTTTGAACAGTTTTTGTTGCTACTTTTTCTTTTTTTGCTACTAACAATTTCCCAGATATATTTGGCTCAGGTTTGCCAGTTGTATTTTGGTCTAATACAACTTTATTTCTGGTTAAAGGAGTTCTTGATTTTCAACACATCTCATATCTCATGGTCTCCTGTCACATTGTTTGAGAAAGTTTGTTTCACTAAGTTACCTCAATAATTCAACTCCTGACAGCTGATAATTTACAATTTTGCTTAAGAAACTGAGACTTCTATGGCAGTTGGAAGTAAAATCAGACAGTTTGAGATCTGGAAAAGCACAGGGCTAAACTGAGATTTCTGGATTCATCAAAGTTCAGGCTCATCCATGAGTGTTTGACTTGAATGTGTGAGAGGATTTGTGATCAAATAATTGGGGAAAATAGGTTTGGATTTAAACCATATTTCAATGCAGGATGTGCCCTGTGGTTACTTACTGGCTGTAGTCCATTTCATTTTTAATTAAGTGACCTTGGCTCCCAGTTTTTGTTGCATATGGGCACCTTATTCCTGTTGGTTTGGAGCATCCAAGCCTTGATCAGTTTTTGAACCACCATAACAGGGCTTGGAGCACCCTGGTCTAATGGGAGGTGTCCCTGCCCATGGCACTGGATGGGCATTAAGGTCCCTTTCACCTGCAATCACTTCATAATTTAGTGATTCTGTGAGAAATTCTGACCATATTCTGCATTAATGCACAAAACCCACCCCTTTCTTTTACAATATTTCATTGTCAAGTGGCAGGGTAGAAGCCAGACAAGAAACTGGAGAGTGTGCTCGAAGCGACTGGGGAAAAATTCCTTCCATGAGAGCATCCTTTCCTGAGGACTGTGTATGGGATATTTCTTGTTTACTTTATAGTGGATAAATCCATCCCAAATCCCTGCTGTCATGGAGGGAGCCTCCCTGTGCTCCTTTAATGACTTCCCAGGGGGTGGAATCAGTCATTACATTCTGATCTCCCCATCAGAGAGGCTTTCCCTGAAAGAGTGATGTGGTTTGATTTGCTTTAAGTTAACAGAGGAAAACTCGTTTATTGCAGTCATGTCAGGTGAAGAGTTACAAGAAATGAACTATGTAACTGGGAGAGAAAATAAATGAAAAACGAATCTTACTTCTGTGAAATACCTCAGGTCCTGGTGAGCTGCTTTAAAAAACATGGTTTGTATAAAAATCTGTGGATATTTGTCAGCAACATATTGCAGGCAGTGGTTGGGTGAGTGTGAATTGGGCTGGTTCTAATTTTGTGTTCATGAATCTGTGCAGCTGAGGATGGGAAACCTTTCCTGTCTGCCCAGCTCAGAGCTTGGGTTTCTCCTCAGCCATTGCTGATCCAAATTCCCTCTCTTTGTTCTCCCCTCTCTCTCTCACATCCAGCTTACAAGATGGTCAAGAGGGCTTCTAGACATATCTAATAATGAAATTTAAAGATTCTTGGGTTGAAAATTCAGTTTCTCCTGCTTAAGCTGCAGAGATGCCCACTCTGAAGCATCAGTGGAGAAAAAATCTGCTCATTCATCAGTCCAGGACTTTCTATTCCTCCTCTTAACTGCATAAACTCTGTTTGTTACAAGTCTGAAGTAATGCTGAGGAGCTTCTCATCTGATTTGACTTGAAGATGCCATTAATTATTCTGAAAGCACCACCAATTACTCTCCTGAGGGCTGGATGGGGATAAATCAAAGCCTGGGGACGCTGTTGTTGCAACAGTGACAGCAACAAAACAGTCATCTGGTGTTTTTCACCATAATAATATCAAAATTCAGGAGAACTTTGAAGTGCTTCAAGACTTTCTTACCCATATTACCTCACAAATGGTAAGAATTAGATTTTTAGAAAAGCCCTTTTTCCATAAAGTACATAAAATACAAGCTGCAGAGAATTAGATTAAATTAAAAGTATTAAGGTTAGGGATCAATCGGATTCTTATTTGAACTGCAGATGACTGGGTCAGGAATAATATCACTGAAATGACTCAATTTTTGGAGGTAAGAATTGTTTTCTATTGAAATATTAAAAAAAATAAATTAAAATTCTCCAAACTCAAGCCTAAAAGGAAATCCTGGTGACGCAAACATTCGGGTGGTCCCAGGATAACTGAAAATCTAAAAGTGACCAAAGGAAATCTGATGCCAAACTGAAACCTAAAGCATCTTCTTGTCTTTTGACCCACAGACACACCTAAACCCAAAGTAGATCTCTGATGAACCAAAACTTTTATATTAATTCTTACAGGAATGGAAATCTCTCCCAAGGAGTTCTGTGGGTGTAAGACAATCTTACTGTTGCACTTAGACTCGGCCTTTCTGGTTGTCTGGTTGTCCCCTTTTTGGCGGAAAATTAGGCACTTTTTCAAGAAAATGTGTCGTTTATGAGGATGGCTGAGTCGGTGATACCTGGGCTCCCTCTGCTGGCTCTCCCTGCTTTGCTGCTTTGCAGCTTTTCCTGCTGATTCCCAGACCTCTGTCTGAACAGTTTAATTCCCCATCACTGTAGAACTGGGATTAAATATTGCAAACTGGGCAGATTTGGGGGAGCAGCAACAGAGCTCTGCCAGCACATACCCACATGTTTTTTACCTTATCGTTGTTTCTTTAAGTTCACTCTGCTATATAAAGAGTCAATAAACAGCAGCCAGATTTTTCTTCTAAAACATCCCTTTGCTCTATAGGATGGAAGAAGTCTTCTACGAAGGAGATGTTTACCATCATGTTGCTGTCCTGCTGTAATTGTGTTACTCACTCACTACACCCTCTATTAAATTGTACAGCACTTACTCCCAGAGATCCATAACTGGGATATCTCTCCCCTTTCCCCCAAAACTATGAATTGGCTGATTTGCTCCATGTTTTTCCTCTTCCCATTCCAATTTTAAAAGTCCCCCAAAACAAGGCATTCTGCTCTAAAAATAAGGGAAATATCTATTCCACTTGGCCCCCTCTACTCCCTGAGTTAATTGGAGGATGTTTTACTGTCCCAAGGTTTTATAAATGAACAATATTTCTTTCAAAGCTAATTACAATCTCCAGGCACTTGACAATGGAGATGTCAGATGCAAAGGCAGAGAGCAGGTGACCAGGCAGCCTAAAAACTGTCATTATTTTGTTGAGAAGGAGGAATAAGGGGCAATAAAACCCAACATTAGAGATTCATAAATACAAAACACTCAAGAAGTTACCAGCTATGTTGAGTCACCATAAACAATTCACTGACACTGCTTTAAAAATCTTATTTTAAAGATATTATTGTGCAAAAGACAATGAGATGCTGTTCTAAGTGTGTTACTCCTCTGCTGGGACAGAAGGTTCAGAAAATTTGTGTTCTTCCAGTTTTATCTAAAGGACAAAGAATTATTGACTTTTGTGTCAATGCATCACATAACTGATGGCACTTTTTTTTGATAGTTTGTGAGGATCTGTCCAAATGCAAATGAATTGTACCGAAAGGAAACACAACACTTTTAGTAATTAACTCTGTGTTTATTGACTCACAATTAACCTGCCAGAAATGTCATAAATCTCAGTGTCATGTTGAAAAATATGCACCCTGTAGCATTAATTAATTGTGTAATCACAGTTTTTATAACAATTTTAGTTCTATGCTCATCACAATGAGATCTGAATCATCACTCAGAATTATTGAATCTGAAAAATTCCACCTGTAACAGCATTTAACATTCAGCCAATCCATTTTAAATATTTAGACTGCACAAAGATGACCTTGGAAATGGAGTCACTGGGATGTGCTCCTGAAACTCCCATCATTCTTCAAGGAAGGTGTAAAAGACACAACATTCCAGTTGTTCCTGTGTGTCTGCAGACTACAGATATTATTCTCTTATGCTTATTTGAGCACTGAGTTAATTTTAATTAGGCTCCTGTGCCTAATTGCTCAGGAAAACACCTCCTAGTAACAAATGTTGCTCCTTGCAAAGAAGCTGAATCACAGCCCCATGTTGCATTCTATAAATGTCTGTGTTATAGCTCATTAAGTGGATATTTTTAACATATTTTAAATTATGTGGTTCACCCTTTAAAGCTGAGCAGAATTAAGTATTTGCTTTAAAAGGGAAAATTAACTCACGGAGAGTAATAATTTATTGCTCTCGCTCTGACAGGCAAGACATCAATTTGATGTTGCTCAGTTTCTATTGCCACGGTTCTCAAAACGGCCTTCTCCTCCCAAAACAACAAATGAGTTTTGACTTGTCTTCATTAAATGCATCATTAATTCCTCTTCCTGGTTTCTATTTGTTTTCCCTTCCTGCTCTCTGGTGCCCGAGTTGGACGATGTGAGGGTTTTCCCCTGTGGCTTTGCAGCTTCAGGGAATTTCTGTTCCCAAATCAATATTATACCCCAAAATTCAATATTATTCCCCAATTCATGCTGATAAGTCCATGCCCAGGAAATACTGGAGTTGCAAATATTCAAATGTGGAAATATTCACAGGTTGAGTGCTGGTTGTATTGTGTCCCCTACCTATAAGGAGATTAAAATTGAAGACTTTTGACTATTTGCTTTTGTTGTAAAAACCCACATCAAACCAGCACACTTGGTTTTCTCTGGCATTTTTTGAATCCCCTTGGCTTGATGAGTAGTTGGAGGGAATCACTGTTTCTTTTGGAGTTGAGGTGTGTTGTAATTATAGACATTATTGAAAGGCATCAGATTTGTACATCATATTTGGGGAATTGAAGGCGGTACAATTGAGGAGGACATGAGGAGGTGATTGAGGGGCTGATGTTGTTGAGTCAGGGACAGAAAGAAAGACTCCAGTCTTCAGGTGGATCAGAAGGCTCCCTTTAATGAAAGTAGGTGGTCTTCTTATAATGTGACTCGCTAAGGAGATACTTGATTGGTCTCAAAGTAGAAACATCTCACACTATTGGCATATTATGAATAGCACACTGCAGAGAACAATAACTATAAACAATGGTTACAGAAAGAGGGATAATAATTGTTTTAATTTTTTTCCTCTAAGATTCCTAGGCTCAGCCTGGGAGAAATTGTCTCCGTTCTTTCTTTGACTGAACTGAGAATATCCACAAGGGGCAAACAGGACAGACAGCCTGGACAGACAAAACTTTATGTCTTTAAGTGGGAATCTTCACAGTTTCAGAGGCACATTTGAAAGCACATACAATAAGAAGTTTTGATAAATGATCTTTTACAAACAGGATGGAGGTTCCATCGTACTGCATCATGCAGGGACAAACAGTGTGTCTGGAGGAGGTTCAGGGGAATCCTCAGCTGTCACCTCAACCAAGGAGATTTTTCTTATCTACCCCAAACTTCTCTGTGTGCTCTGACCCTGGAAGAAGCCATTGCTTTTGCTTCTTGCTTTAAGGTTGCCCTCATTCTCTCTAATGACTTTAAACCACTGGGTTTGATGTCTAGTTTATCTTCCCAAAATGTAACACTGCTGACTGCATCAAATTCACTCCTTAATCCCCTTGGCATCCCTGATCACGGAAGACTGGAGTTAGATAAACTCTCCCAAGTAGATTTTGATATTTTTCAAAAGGCAGATGAATGCCATACGAGATCCATCATGCTTTCCTTGGTGTCAGAGACGTTTTGCTCTTAAAGATTAGGGAGGCTGGAGATCATTCCAAATCACAATAATGCTCATTTATAAGCCAAATTTATCTGGTCATCCGGTATTTTGTGATCCAATTGAAAGGTGACGTTTAGGGCTCTAAAATATTGCAGGGTCCAAGTTCCTGGCATCTTTAGTTTTGGAGAAATCCAACAAGGCTTTTCCATTTCCACCTTGACACCGGCCTGTCGGCAAAGGTGAGTTGCAGCAAACGGAGGCCATTTCCCATGGGAAAAAGAAGTCCTTTCCCCAGGGTCTAGGAATCAAATGAAAGGTGGCCTTTGGGACTCTAAGGACTTGCAGGGTACTTCTTACTGGCAGCTTTAGATTTGGAGAAATCCAGCAAAGATTGCAAATTTCTTGCGAGGCACCAATCTATTGGCCAGGCGAGAGGCCAGAAATGGAGGCCATTTTCCATGGGGAAAATGAAGTCATTGGCCCAGGGTCTGGGTATCAGATGAATGGTGGTATTTGGGGCTCTAAGGACTTGCAGGGTCCTAGTTGCTGGCAGCTTTACATTTAGGGAAATCCAGCAGAATTTTCAAATTTCCTGCTTGGCACCCTGCTTTCTGCCATGGCAAGTGGCCACACAGGGATACCATTTCTATGGGAAAAAGAAGTAATTTCCCCATGATCTGGGTATCAGCAGAGAGTGGATGTTTAGGGCCCTTTGGAGTTGCAGGCTCCTCATTGGAGGCAGATTTAGTTTTGGAGAAAATCAGCAAAGTCTGAAAATTTCACACAGGGAACAATGCAGACGGCAAGGGCAAGTGGCCTAAAGCTGACAACATTTGCAATGCGGAAAATGAAGTCATTGGCCCAGGGTCTGGGTATCAGATGAAAGGTGGCAACTGGGGCCCTAAGGAGTTGCAGGGTCCTCGTTGCAAGCTGCTTTAGTTTTGGAGAAAATCAGCCAAATTTGCAAATTTCACACCAGGAATGATGCAGATGGCCCAGGCGAGTGGCCTCAAACTGCCCCATTTTCCATGGGGAAAATGAAGGCATGTCCCCAGGGTCTGGGAATCAATGAAAGGTGGCCTTTGGGGCTCTAAGGACTGGTAAGCTCCTAGTTGCTGGCAGCTTTAGTTGTGGAGGAATCCAGGCAAAAATTTGCAAATTTCACACGGGGAACGATGCAGATGGCCAGGGCGAGTGGCCTCAAATTGACCCCATTTTCCATGGAGAAAAGAAGTCCTTTCCCCAGGGTCTGGGTGTAAGATGAAAGGTGGCCTTTGGGGCTCTAAGGGCTTGCAAACTCCTAGTTGCCAATAGCTTTAGTTGTGGAGGAATCCAGGAAAGTTTAAAAATTTCTCACTGGGCACTGCCCTGTTGGTCAGGGTAATGGCTTCAAAGTGACTCCATTTCTAATGGAAAAAGAAGTCCTTACCCCAGGGTCTGGGTGTCAGATGAAAGGTGGCCTTTGTGGCTCTAAGGACTTCCATTGTCCTTGTTGCTGGTAGCTTTAGTTTTGGAGAAAATCAGCCAAGTTTGCAAATTTCACACCAGGAACGATGCAGATGGCCCGGGCGAGTGGCCTCAAACTGACCCCATTTCCCATTGGGAAAATGAAGTCATGTCTCCAGGGTCTTGGAGTCAGATGAAAGGTGGCCTTTGGGGCTGTAAGGGCTTGCAAGCTCCAAGTTGCCAATAGCCTTAGTTGTGGAGGAATCCAGGAAAGTTTAAAAGTTTCTCACTGGGCACTGCCCTGTTGGTCAGGGCAAATGGCTGCAAAGAGAGGCCATTTCTTATGGGAAAAAGAAGTCCTTTCCCCAGGGTCTGGGTGTCAGATGAAAGGTGGCCTTTGGGGCTCTAAGGACTTGCAGGGTACGACTTCCTGGTAGCTTTAGATTTGGAGAAATCCAGCAAAGATTGCAAATTTCTTGCTGGCCACCACCCTATTGGTCAGGGCCAGAGGCCAGAAATGGAGGCCATTTTCCATGGGGAAAATGAAGTCATTGGCCCATGGTATGGGTATCAGATGAAAGGTGGCATATGGGGCCCTAAGGACTTGCACGGTCCTCGTTGCCAGCAGCTTTAATTTTGGAGAAAATCAGCCAAGTTTGCAAATTTCACATCTGGAACAATGCAGATGGCCCGGGCGAGTGGCCTCAAACTGAACCGATTTTCCATGGGGAAAATGAAGTCATGTCCCCAGGGTCTGGGTGTCAGATGAACGGTGGCCTTTGGGGCTCTTAAGACTTGCAAGCTGCTAGTTGTTGGCAGCTTTAGTTATGGAGGAATCCAGCAAAGTTTTCAAATTTCACACCGGGAACGATGCAGATGGCCCGGGCGAGTGGCCTCAAACTGACCCCATTTCCCATGGGGAAAATGAAGCCATGTCCCCAGGGTCTTGGAGTCAGATGAAAGGTGGCCTTTGGGGCTCTAAGGACTTGCAAACTCCTATTTGCCAATAGGTTTAGTTGTGGAGGAATACAGGAAAGTTTAAAAATTTCTCACTGGGCACTGCCCTGTTGGTCACGGCAAATGGCTGCAAACTGACCCCATTTCCCATGGGAAAAAGAAGTCCTTTCGCCAGGGTCTGGGTGTCAGATGAAAGGTGGCCTTTTTTGCTCTATGGACTTCCATGGTCCTTGTTGCTGGCAGCTTTACTTTTGGAAAAAATCAGCCAAGTTTGCAAATTTCACACCAGGAACGATGCAGATGGCCAGGGCGAGTGGCCTCAAACTGACCCCATTTCCCATGGGGAAAATGAAGTCATGTCCCCAGGGTCTTGGTGTCAGATGAAAGGTGGCCTTTGGGGCTCTAAGGACTTGCAAACTCCTAGTTGCAGAAACCTTTAGTTGTGGAGGAATCCAGGAAATTTTAAAAATTTCTCACTAGGCACTGCGCTGTTGGCCAGGGCAAATGGCTGCAAAGAGAGGCCATTTTGCATTGGAAAAAGATGTCCTTTCCCCAGGGTCTGGGTGTCAGATGAAAGGTGGCCTTTGGGGCTCTAAGGACTTGCAGGGTACTACTTCCTGGCAGCTTTTGATTTGGAGAAATCCAGCAAAGATTGCAAATTTCTTGCTGGCCACGACCCTATTGGTCATGGCCAGAGGCCAGAAATGGAGGCCATTTTCCATGGGGAAAATGAAGTCATTGGCCCATGGTATGGGTATCAGATGAAAGGTGGCATCTGAGGCCCTAAGCAGTTGCAGGGTCCTCGTTGCCAGCAGCTTTAGTTTTGGAGAAAATCAGTCAAGTTTGCAAATTTCATATCAGGAACAATGCAGATGGCCCGGGCGAGTGGCCTCAAACTGAACCAATTTTCTATGGGGAAAATGAAGTCATGTCCCCAGGGTCTGGGTGTCAGATGAACGGTGGCCTTTGGGGCTCTTAAGACTTGCAAGCTGCTAGTTGTTGGCAGCTTTAGTTATGGAGGAATCCAGCAAAGTGTGCAAATTTCACACCGGGAACGATGCAGATGGCCAGTACGAGTGGTCTCAAATTGACCCCATTTCCCATGGGGAAAATGAAGTCATGTCCCCAGGGTCTTGGAGTCAGATGAATGGTGGCCTTTGGGGCTCTAAGGACTTGCAAACTCCTAGTTGCCAATAGCTTTAGTTGTGGAGGAATCCAGGAAAGTTTAAAAATTTCTCACTGGGCACTGCCCTGTTGGTCACCGCAAATGGCTGCAAACTGACCCCATTTCCTATGGGAAAAAGAAGTCCTTTCCCCAGGGTCTGGGTGTCAGATGAAAGGTGGCGTTGTTTGCTCTATGGACTTCCATGGTCCTCGTTGCTGGCAGCTTTAGTTTTGGAGAAAATCAGCCAAGTTTGCAAATTTCACACCAGGAACAATGCAGATGGCCAGGGCGAGTGGCCTCAAACTGACCCCATTTCCCATGGGGAAAATGAAGTCATTGGCCCATGGTATGGGTATCAGATGAAAGGTGGCATCTGGGGCCATAAGCAGTTGCAGGGTCCACGTTCCAAGCAGCTTTAATTTTGGAGAAAATCAGCCAAGTTAGCAAATTTCACACCAGGAACAATGCAGATGGCCCGGGCGAGAGGCCTCAAACTGACCCCATTTCCCATGGGGAAAATGAAGTCATGTCCCCAGGGTCTTGGAGTCAGATGAAAGGTGGCCTTTGGGGCTCTAAGGACTTGCAAACTCCTATTTGCCAATAGCTTTAGTTGTGGAGGAATACAGGAAAGTTTAAAAATTTCTCACTGGGCACTGCCCTGTTGGTCAGGGCAAATGGCTTCAAAGTGACTCCATTTCTTATGGGAAAAAGAAGTCGTTTCCCCAGGGTCTTGGAGTCAGATGAAAGGGGGCCTTTGGGGCTCTTAAGACTTGCAAGCTCCTAGTTGCTGGCAGCTTTAGTTGTGGAGGAATCCAGGAAAGTTTGCAAATTTCTCACTGGGCACTGCCCTGTTGGTCAGGGCAAATGGCTTAAAACAGACCCCATTTCCCATGGGAAAAAGAAGTCCTTTCCCCAGGGTCTGGGTGTCAGATGAAAGGTGGCCTTTGGGGCTCTAAGGACTACCACGGTCCTCATTGCTGGCAGCTTTACTTTTGGAGAAAATCAGCTAAGTTTGCAAATTTCACACCGGGAATGATGCAGATGGCCAGGGCGAGTGGCCTCAAACTGACCCCATTTCCCATGGGGAAAATGAAGTCATGTCTCCAGGGTCTTGGAGTCAGATGAAAGGTGGCCTTTGGGGCTCTAAGGACTTGCAAGGTCCGAGCTGCCGGCAGATTTAGTTGTGGAGGAATCCAGGAAAGTTTAAAAATTTCTCACTGGGCACTGCCCTGTTGGCCAGGGCAACTGGCTGCAAAGACAGGCCATTTTGCATGGGAAAAAGAAGTCCTTTCCCCAGGGTCTGGGTGTCAGATGAAAGGTGGCCTTTGGGGCTCTAAGGACTTGCAGGGTACGACTTCCTGGCAGCTTTAGATTTGGAGAAATCCAGCAAAGATTGCAAATTTCTTGCTGGGCACCACCCTATGGGTCATGGCCAGAGGCCAGAAATGGAGGCCATTTTCCATGGGGAAAATGAAGTCATTGGCCCATGGTCTGGGTATCAGATGAAAGGTGGCATCTGGGGCCCTAAGGAGTTGCAGGGTCCTCGTTGCCAGCAGCTTTAATTTTGGAGAAAATCAGCCAAGTTTGCAAATTTCACATCAGGAACAATGCAGATGGCCCGGGCGAGTGGCCTCAAACTGAACCGATTTTCCATGGGGAAAATGAAGTCATGTCCCCAGGGTCTGGGTGTCAGATGAACGGTGGCCTTTGGGGCTCTTAAGACTTGCAAGCTGCTAGTTGCTGGCAGCTTTAGTTATGGAGGAATCCAGCAAAGTTTTCAAATTTCACACCGGGAATGATGCAGATGGCCAGTATGAGTGGCCTCAAACTGACCCCATTTCCCATGGGGAAAATGAAGTCATGTCCCCAGGGTCTTGGAGTCAGATGAATGGTGGCCTTTGGGGCTCTAAGGACTTGCAAACTCCTAGTTGCCAATAGCTTTAGTTGTGGAGGAATCCAGGAAAGTTTAAAAATTTCTCACTGGGCACTGCCCTGTTGGTCAGGGCAAATGGCTGCAAACTGACCCCATTTCCTATGGGAAAAAGAAGTCCTTTCGCCAGGGTCTGGGTGTCAGATGAAAGGTGGCGTTTCTTGCTCTATGGACTTCCACGGTCCTCGTTGCTGGCAGCTTTAGTTTTGGAGAAAATCAGCCAAGTTTGCAAATTTCACACCAGGAACGATGCAGATGGCCAGGGCAAGTGGCCTCAAACTGACCCCATTTCCCATGGGGAAAATGAAGTCATGTCCCCAGGGTCTTGGAGTCAGATGAAAGGTGGCCTTTGGGGCTCTAAGGACTTGCAAACTCCTATTTGCCAATAGCTTTAGTTGTGGAGGAATCCAGGAAAGTTTAAAAATTTCTCACTGGGCACTGCCCTGTTGGTCACGGCAAATGGCTGCAGAGTGACTCCATTTCTTATGGGAAAAAGAAGTCGTTTCCCCAGGGTCTTGGAGTCAGATGAAAGGGGGCCTTTGGGGCTCTTAAGACTTGCAAGCTCCTAGTTGCTGGCAGCTTTAGTTGTGGAGGAATCCAGGAAAGTTTAAAAATTTCTCACTGGGCACTGCCCTGTTGGTCACGGCAAATGGCTTAAAACCAACCCCATTTCCCATGGGAAAAAGAAGTCCTTTCCCCAGGGTCTGGGTGTCAGATGAAAGGTGGCCTTTGGGGCTCTAAGGACTTGCAAGGTCCGAGCTGCCGGCAGATTTAGTTGTGGAGGAATCCAGGAAAGTTTAAAAGATTCTCACTGGGCACTGCCCTGTTGGCCAGGGCAAATGGCTGCAAAGAGAGGCCATTTTGCATGGGAAAAAGAAGTCCTTTCCCCAGGGTCTGGGTGTCAGATGAAAGGTGGCCTTTGGGGCTCTAAGGACTTGCCGGGTAGGACTTCCTGGCAGCTTTTGATTTGGAGAAATCCAGCAAAGATTGCAAATTTCTTGCTGGCCACCACCCTATGGATCATGGCAGGAGGCCAGAAATGGAGGCCATTTTCCATGGGGAAAATGAAGTCATTGGCCCATGGTATGGGTATCAGATGAAAGGTGGCATCTGGGGCCCTAAGGAGTTGCAGGGTCCTCGTTGCCAGCAGCTTTAATTTTGGAGAAAATCAGCCAAGTTTGCAAATTTCACATCAGGAACAATGCAGATGGCCCGGGCGAGTGGCCTGAAACTGAACCGATTTTCCATGGGGAAAATGAAGTCATGTCCCCAGGGTCTGGGTGTCAGATGAACGGTGGCCTTTGGGGCTCTTAAGACTTGCAAGCTGCTAGTTGCCAATAGGTTTAGTTGTGGAGGAATCCAGGAAAGTTTAAAAATTTCTCACTGGGCACTGCCCTGTTGGTCACGGCAAATGGCTTCAAAGTGACTCCATTTCTTATAGGAAAAAGAAGTCCTTTCGCCAGGGTCTGGGTGTCAGATGAAAGGTGGCCTTTGGGGCTCTAAGGACTTGCAGGCTAATACTTCCTGGTAGCTTTAGATTTGGAGAAATCCAGCAAAGATTGCAAATTTCTTGCTGGGCAGCACCCTTTTGGTCAGGGCCAGAGGCCAGAAATGGAGGCCATTTTCCATGGGGAAAATGAAGTCATTGGCCCAGGGTCTGGGTATCAGATGAAAGGTGGCATCTGAGGCCCTAAGGAGTTGCCGGGTCCTCGATGCCAGCAGCTTCAGTTTTGGAGAAAATCAGCCAAGTTTGCAAATTTCACACCAGGAACGATGCATATAGCCCGGGCGAGTGGCCTCAAACTGAACCAATTTTCCATGGGGAAAATGAAGTCATGTCCCCAGGGTCTGGGTGTCAGATGAACGGTGGCCTTTGGGGCTCTTAAGACTTGCAAGCTGCTAGTTGCTGGCAGCTTTAGTTATGGAGGAATCCAGCAAAGTTTTCAAATTTCCCACCGGGAACGATGCAGATGGCCCGCGCGAGGGGCCTCAAACTGACCGCATTTCCCATGGGGAAAATGAAGTCATGTCCCCAGGGTCTTGGAGTCAGATGAATGGTGGCCTTTGGGGCTCTAAGGACTTGCAAACTCCTAGTTGCCAATAGCTTTAGTTGTGGAGGAATACAGGAAAGTTTAAAAATTTCTCACTGGGCACTGCCCTGTTGGTCACGGCAAATGGCTGCAAACTGACCCCATTTCCCATGGGAAAAAGAAGTCCTTTCGCCAGGGTCTGGGTGTCAGATGAAAGGTGGCCTTTTTTGCTCTATGGACTTCCATGGTCCATGTTGCTTGCAGCTTTACTTTTGGAGAAAATCAGCCAAGTTTGCAAATTTCACACCAGGAACGATGCAGATGGCCAGGGCGAGTGGCCTCAAACTGACCCCATTTCCCATGGGGAAAATGAAGCCATGTCCCCAGGGTCTTGGAGTCAGATGAAAGGTGGCCTTTGGGGCTCTAAGGACTTGCAAACTCCTAGTTGCCAATAGGTTTAGTTGTGGAGGAATCCAGGAAAGTTAAAAAATTTCTCACTGGGCACTGCCCTGTTGGTCAGGGCAAATGGCTTCAAAGTGACCCCAATTCTTATGGGAAAAAGAAGTCCTTTCTTTAGGGTCTGGGTGTCAGATGAAAGGGGGCCTTTGGGGCTCTTAAGGCTTGCTAGCTCCTAGTTGCTGGCAGCTTTAATTGTGGAGGAATCCAGGAAAGTTTAAAAATTTCTCACTGGGCACTGCCCTGTTGGTCAGGGCCAATGGCTGCAAACTGACCCCATTTCCCATGGGAAAAAGAAGTCCTTTCCCCAGGGTCTGGGTGTCAGATGAAAGGTGGCCTTTGGGGCTCTAAGGACTTGCAGGGTCCGAGCTGCCGGCAGATTTAGTTGTGGAGGAATCCAGGAAAGTTTAAAAGATTCTCACTGGGCACTGCCCTGTTGGCCAGGGCAAATGGCTGCAAAGAGAGGCCATTTTGCATGGGAAAAAGAAGTCCTTTCCCCAGGGTCTGGGTGTCAGATGAAAGGTGGCCTTTGGGGCTCCAAGGACTTGCAGGGTACGACTTCCTGGCAGCTTTTGATTTGGAGAAATCCAGCAAATATTGCAAATTTTATGCTGGCCACCACCCTATGGGTCATGGCAGGAGGCCAGAAATGGAGGCCATTTTCCATGGGGAAAATGAAGTCATTGGCCCATGGTATGGGTATCAGATGAAAGGTGGCATCTGGGGCCCTAAGGAGTTGCAGGGTCCTCGTTGCCAGCAGCTTTAATTTTGGAGAAAATCAGCCAAGTTTGCAAATTTCACATCAGGAACAATGCAGATGGCCCGGGCGAGTGGCCTCAAACTGAACCGATTTTCCATGGGGAAAATGAAGTCATGTCCCCAGGGTCTGGGTGTCAGATGAACGGTGGCCTTTGGGGCTCTTAAGACTTGCAAGCTCCTTGTTGCTGGCAGTTTTAGTTATGGAGGAATCCAGCAAAGTTTTCAAATTTCACACCGGGAACGATGCAGATGGCCCGGGCGAGTGGCCTCAAACTGACCGCATTTCCCATGGGGAAAATGAAGTCATGTCCCCAGGGTCTTGGTGTCAGATGAAAGGTGGCCTTTGGGGCTCTAAGGACTTGCAAGGTCCCAGCTGCCGGCAGCTTTAGTCGAGGAGGAATCCAGCAAAGCTTGTAAATTTCACACCGGGAACAATGCAGATGGCCTGGGCGAGTGGCCTCAAACTGACCCCATTTCCCATGGGGAAAATGTAGTTATGTCCTCAGGGTCTTGGTGTCAGATGAAAGGTGGTCTTTGGGGATCTAAGGACTTGCAAACTCCTAGTTGCAGATACCTTTAGTTGTGGAGGAATCCAGGAAATTTTAAAAATTTCTCACTGGGCACTGCGCTGTTGGCCAGGGCAAATGGCTGCAAAGAGAGGCCATTTTGCATTGGAAAAAGATGTCCTTTCCCCAGGGTCTGGGTGTCAGATGAAAGGTGGCCTTTGGGGCTCTAAGGACATGCAGGCTACTACTTCCTGGCAGCTTTTGATTTGGAGAAATCCAGCAAAGATTGCAAATTTCTTGCTGGCCACGACCCTATTGGTCATGGCCAGAGGCCAGAAATGGAGGCCATTTTCCATGGGGAAAATGAAGTCATTGGCCCATGGTATGGGTATCAGATGAAAGGTGGCATCTGAGGCCCTAAGCAGTTGCAGGGTCCTCGTTCCCAGCAGCTTTAGTTTTGGAGAAAATCAGTCAAGTTTGCAAATTTCATATCAGGAACAATGCAGATGGCCCGGGCGAGTGGCCTCAAACTGAACCAATTTTCTATGGGGAAAATGAAGTCATGTCCCCAGGGTCTGGGTGTCAGATGAACGGTGGCCTTTGGGGCTCTTAAGACTTTGAAGCTGCTAGTTGTTGGCAGCTTTAGTTATGGAGGAATCCAGCAAAGTGTGCAAACTTAACACCGGGAACGGGAACGATGCAGATGGCCAGTATGAGTGGTCTCAAATTGACCCCATTTCCCATGGGGAAAATGAAGTCATGTCCCCAGGGTCTTGGAGTCAGATGAATGGTGGCCTTTGGGGCTCTAAGGACTTGCAAACTCCTAGTTGCCAATAGGTTTAGTTGTGGAGGAATCCAGGAAAGTTTAAAAATTTCTCACTGGGCACTGCCCTGTTGGTCACGGCAAATGGCTTCAAAGTGACTCCATTTCTTATAGGAAAAAGAAGTCCTTTCCCCAGGGTCTGGGTGTCAGATGAAAGGTGGCGTTTTTTGCTCTATGGACTTCCATGGTCCTCGTTGCCAGCAGCTTTAGTTTTGGAGAAAATCAGCCAAGTTTGCAAATTTCACACCAGGAACGATGCAGATGGCCAGGGCGAGTGGCCTCAAACTGAACCAATTTCCCATTGGGAAAATGAAGTCATGTCCCCAGGGTCTTGGAGTCAGATGAAAGGTGGCCTTTGGGGCTCTAAGGACTTGCAAACTCCTAGTTGCCAATAGCTTTAGTTGTGGAGGAATCCAGGAAAGTTTAAAAATTTCTCACTGGGCACTGCCCTGTTGGTCAGGGCAAATGGCTTCAAAGTGACTCCATTTCTTATGGGAAAAAGAAGTCCTTTCCCCAGGGTCTGGGTGTCAGATGAAAGGGGGCCTTTGGGGCTCTTAAGACTTGCAAGCTCCTAGTTGCTGGCAGCTTTAATTGTGGAGGAATCCAGGAAAGTTTAAAAATTTCTCACTGGGCACTGCCCTGTTGGTCAGGGCAAATGGCTTAAAACTGACCCCATTTCCCATGGGAAAAAGAAGTCCTTTCCCCAGGGTCTGGGTGTCAGATGAAAGGTGGCCTTTTTTGCTCTATGGACTTCCATGGTCCTCATTGCTGGCAGCTTTACTTTTGGAGAAAATCAGCTAAGTTTGCAAATTTCACACCCGGAATGATGCAGATGGCCAGGGCGAGTGGCCTCAAACTGACCCCATTTCCCATGGGGAAAATGAAGTCATGTCTCCAGGGTCTTGGAGTCAGATGAACGGTGGCCTTTGGGGCTCTAAGGACTTGCAAGGTCCGAGCTGCCGGCAGATTTAGTTGTGGAGGAATCCAGGAAAGTTTAAAAGATTCTCACTGGGCACTGCCCTGTTGGCCAGGGCAAATGGCTGCAAAGAGAGGCCATTTTGCATGGGAAAAAGAAGTCCTTTCCCCAGGGTCTGGGTGTCAGATGAAAGGTGGCCTTTGGGGCTCTAAGGACTTGCCGGGTAGGACTTCCTGGCAGCTTTTGATTTGGAGAAATCCAGCAAAGATTGCAAATTTCTTGCTGGCCACCACCCTATGGGTCATGGCAGGAGGCCAGAAATGGAGGCCATTTTCCATGGGGAAAATGAAGTCATTGGCCCATGGTATGGGTATCAGATGAAAGGTGGCATCTGGGGCCCTAAGGAGTTGCAGGGTCCTCGTTCCCAGCAGCTTTAATTTTGGAGAAAATCAGCCAAGTTTGCAAATTTCACATCAGGAACAATGCAGATGGCCCGGGCGAGTGGCCTGAAACTGAACCGATTTTCCATGGGGAAAATGAAGTCATGTCCCCAGGGTCTGGGTGTCAGATGAACGGTGGCCTTTGGGGCTCTTAAGACTTGCAAGCTGCTAGTTGCCAATAGGTTTAGTTGTGGAGGAATCCAGGAAAGTTTAAAAATTTCTCACTGGGCACTGCCCTGTTGGTCACGGCAAATGGCTTCAAAGTGACTCCATTTCTTATAGGAAAAAGAAGTCCTTTCGCCAGGGTCTGGGTGTCAGATGAAAGGTGGCCTTTGGGGCTCTAAGGACTTGCAGGCTAATACTTCCTGGTAGCTTTAGATTTGGAGAAATCCAGCAAAGATTGCAAATTTCTTGCTGGGCAGCACCCTTTTGGTCAGGGCCAGAGGCCAGAAATGGAGGCCATTTTCCATGGGGAAAATGAAGTCATTGGCCCAGGGTCTGGGTATCAGATGAAAGGTGGCATCTGAGGCCCTAAGGAGTTGCCGGGTCCTCGATGCCAGCAGCTTCAGTTTTGGAGAAAATCAGCCAAGTTTGCAAATTTCACACCAGGAACGATGCATATAGCCCGGGCGAGTGGCCTCAAACTGAACCAATTTTCCATGGGGAAAATGAAGTCATGTCCCCAGGGTCTGGGTGTCAGATGAACGGTGGCCTTTGGGGCTCTTAAGACTTGCAAGCTGCTAGTTGCTGGCAGCTTTAGTTATGGAGGAATCCAGCAAAGTTTTCAAATTTCCCACCGGGAACGATGCAGATGGCCCGCGCGAGGGGCCTCAAACTGACCGCATTTCCCATGGGGAAAATGAAGTCATGTCCCCAGGGTCTTGGAGTCAGATGAATGGTGGCCTTTGGGGCTCTAAGGACTTGCAAACTCCTAGTTGCCAATAGCTTTAGTTGTGGAGGAATACAGGAAAGTTTAAAAATTTCTCACTGGGCACTGCCCTGTTGGTCACGGCAAATGGCTGCAAACTGACCCCATTTCCCATGGGAAAAAGAAGTCCTTTCGCCAGGGTCTGGGTGTCAGATGAAAGGTGGCCTTTTTTGCTCTATGGACTTCCATGGTCCATGTTGCTTGCAGCTTTACTTTTGGAGAAAATCAGCCAAGTTTGCAAATTTCACACCAGGAACGATGCAGATGGCCAGGGCGAGTGGCCTCAAACTGACCCCATTTCCCATGGGGAAAATGAAGCCATGTCCCCAGGGTCTTGGAGTCAGATGAAAGGTGGCCTTTGGGGCTCTAAGGACTTGCAAACTCCTAGTTGCCAATAGGTTTAGTTGTGGAGGAATCCAGGAAAGTTTAAAAATTTCTCACTGGGCACTGCCCGGTTGGTCAGGGCAAATGGCTTCAAAGTGACCCCAATTCTTATGGGAAAAAGAAGTCCTTTCTTTAGGGTCTGGGTGTCAGATGAAAGGGGGCCTTTGGGGCTCTTAAGACTTGCAAGCTCCTAGTTTCTGGCAGCTTTAATTGTGGAGGAATCCAGGAAAGTTTAAAAATTTCTCACTGGGCACTGCCCTGTTGGTCAGGGCCAATGGCTGCAAACTGACCCCATTTCCCATGGGAAAAAGAAGTCCTTTCCCCAGGGTCTGGGTGTCAGATGAAAGGTGGCCTTTGGGGCTCTAAGGACTTGCAGGGTCCCAGCTGCCGGCAGCTTTAGTCGAGGAGGAATCCAGCAAAGCTTGTAAATTTCACACCGGGAACAATGCAGATGGCCTGGGCGAGTGGCCTCAAACTGACCCCATTTCCCATGGGGAAAATGTAGTTATGTCCCCAGGGTCTTGGTGTCAGATGAAAGGGGGCCTTTGGGGATCTAAGGACTTGCAAACTCCTAGTTGCAGATACCTTTAGTTGTGGAGGAATCCAGGAAATTTTAAAAATTTCTCACTGGGCACTGCGCTGTTGGCCAGGGCAAATGGCTGCAAAGAGAGGCCATTTTGCATTGGAAAAAGATGTCCTTTCCCCAGGGTCTGGGTGTCAGATGAAAGGTGGCCTTTGGGGCTCTAAGGACATGCAGGCTACTACTTCCTGGCAGCTTTTGATTTGGAGAAATCCAGCAAAGATTGCAAATTTCTTGCTGGCCACGACCCTATTGGTCATGGCCAGAGGCCAGAAATGGAGGCCATTTTCCATGGGGAAAATGAAGTCATTGGCCCATGGTATGGGTATCAGATGAAAGGTGGCATCTGAGGCCCTAAGCAGTTGCAGGGTCCTCGTTCCCAGCAGCTTTAGTTTTGGAGAAAATCAGTCAAGTTTGCAAATTTCATATCAGGAACAATGCAGATGGCCCGGGCGAGTGGCCTCAAACTGAACCAATTTTCTATGGGGAAAATGAAGTCATGTCCCCAGGGTCTGGGTGTCAGATGAACGGTGGCCTTTGGGGCTCTTAAGACTTTGAAGCTGCTAGTTGTTGGCAGCTTTAGTTATGGAGGAATCCAGCAAAGTGTGCAAACTTAACACCGGGAACGGGAACGATGCAGATGGCCAGTATGAGTGGTCTCAAATTGACCCCATTTCCCATGGGGAAAATGAAGTCATGTCCCCAGGGTCTTGGAGTCAGATGAATGGTGGCCTTTGGGGCTCTAAGGACTTGCAAACTCCTAGTTGCCAATAGGTTTAGTTGTGGAGGAATCCAGGAAAGTTTAAAAATTTCTCACTGGGCACTGCCCTGTTGGTCACGGCAAATGGCTTCAAAGTGACTCCATTTCTTATAGGAAAAAGAAGTCCTTTCGCCAGGGTCTGGGTGTCAGATGAAAGGTGGCGTTTTTTGCTCTATGGACTTCCATGGTCCTCGTTGCCAGCAGCTTTAGTTTTGGAGAAAATCAGCCAAGTTTGCAAATTTCACACCAGGAACGATGCAGATGGCCCGGGCGAGTGGCCTCAAACTGAACCAATTTCCCATTGGGAAAATGAAGTCATGTCCCCAGGGTCTTGGAGTCAGATGAAAGGTGGCCTTTGGGGCTCTAAGGACTTGCAAACTCCTAGTTGCCAATAGCTTTAGTTGTGGAGGAATCCAGGAAAGTTTAAAAATTTCTCACTGGGCACTGCCCTGTTGGTCAGGGCAAATGGCTTCAAAGTGACTCCATTTCTTATGGGAAAAAGAAGTCCTTTCCCCAGGGTCTGGGTGTCAGATGAAAGGGGGCCTTTGGGGCTCTTAAGACTTGCAAGCTCCTAGTTGCTGGCAGCTTTAATTGTGGAGGAATCCAGGAAAGTTTAAAAATTTCTCACTGGGCACTGCCCTGTTGGTCAGGGCAAATGGCTTAAAACTGACCCCATTTCCCATGGGAAAAAGAAGTCCTTTCGCCAGGGTCTGGGTGTCAGATGAAAGGTGGCCTTTTTTGCTCTATGGACTTCCATGGTCCTCATTGCTGGCAGCTTTACTTTTGGAGAAAATCAGCTAAGTTTGCAAATTTCACACCGGGAATGATGCAGATGGCCAGGGCGAGTGGCCTCAAACTGACCCCATTTCCCATGGGGAAAATGAAGTCATGTCTCCAGGGTCTTGGAGTCAGATGAAAGGTGGCCTTTGGGGCTCTAAGGACTTGCAAGGTCCGAGCTGCCGGCAGATTTAGTTGTGGAGGAATCCAGGAAAGTTTAAAAGATTCTCACTGGGCACTGCCCTGTTGGCCAGGGCAAATGGCTGCAAAGACAGGCCATTTTGCATGGGAAAAAGAAGTCCTTTCCCCAGGGTCTGGCTGTCAGATGAAAGGTGGCCTTTGGGGCTCTAAGGACTTGCAGGGTACGACTTCCTGGCAGCTTTAGATTTGGAGAAATCCAGCAAAGATTGCAAATTTCTTGCTGGGCACCACCCTATGGGTCATGGCCAGAGGCCAGAAATGGAGGCCATTTTCCATGGGGAAAATGAAGTCATTGGCCCATGGTCTGGGTATCAGATGAAAGGTGGCATCTGGGGCCCTAAGGACTTGCAGGGTCCTCGTTCCCAGCAGCTTTAATTTTGGAGAAAATCAGCCAAGTTTGCAAATTTCACATCAGGAACAATGCAGATGGCCCGGGCGAGTGGCCTCAAACTGAACCGATTTTCCATGGGGAAAATGAAGTCATGTCCCCAGGGTCTGGGTGTCAGATGAACGGTGGCCTTTGGGGCTCTTAAGACTTGCAAGCTGCTAGTTGCTGGCAGCTTTAGTTATGGAGGAATCCAGCAAAGTGTGCAAACTTCACACCGGGAATGATGCAGATGGCCAGTATGAGTGGCCTCAAACTGACCCCATTTCCCATGGGGAAAATGAAGTCATGTCCCCAGGGTCTTGGAGTCAGATGAATGGTGGCCTTTGGGGCTCTAAGGACTTGCAAACTCCTAGTTGCCAATAGGTTTAGTTGTGGAGGAATCCAGGAAAGTTTAAAAATTTCTCACTGGGCACTGCCCTGTTGGTCAGGGCAAATGGCTGCAAACTGACCCCATTTCCTATGGGAAAATGAAGTCATGTCCCCAGGGTCTTGGAGTCAGATGAAAGGTGGCGTTTTTTGCTCTATGGACTTCCACGGTCCTCGTTGCTGGCAGCTTTAGTTTTGGAGAAAATCAGCCAAGTTTGCAAATTTCACACCAGGAACGATGCAGATGGCCAGGGCAAGTGGCCTCAAACTGACCCCATTTCCCATGGGGAAAATGAAGTCATGTCCCCAGGGTCTTGGAGTCAGATGAAAGGTGGCCTTTGGGGCTCTAAGGACTTGCAAACTCCTATTTGCCAATAGCTTTAGTTGTGGAGGAATCCAGGAAAGTTTAAAAATTTCTCACTGGGCACTGCCCTGTTGGTCACGGCAAATGGCTGCAAAGTGACTCCATTTCTTATGGGAAAAAACAGTCGTTTCCCCAGGGTCTTGGAGTCAGATGAAAGGGGGCCTTTGGGGCTCTTAAGACTTGTAGCTCCTAGTTGCTGGCAGCTTTAGTTGTGGAGGAATCCAGGAAAGTTTAAAAATTTCTCACTGGGCACTGCCCTGTTGGTCAGGGCAAATGGCTTAAAACTGACCCCATTTCCCATGGGAAAAAGAAGTCCTTTCGCCAGGGTCTGGGTGTCAGATGAAAGGTGGCCTTTTTTGCTCTATGGACTTCCATGGTCCTCACTGCTGGCAGCTTTACTTTTGGAGAAAATCAGCTAAGTTTGCAAATTTCACACCGGGAATGATGCAGATGGCCAGGGCGAGTGGCCTCAAACTGACCCCATTTCCCATGGGGAAAATGAAGTCATTGGCCCAGGGTCTGGGTATCAGATGAAAGGTGGCATCTGGGGCCCTAAGGAGTTGCAGGGTCCTTGTTGCCAGCAGCTTTAGCTTTGGAGGAATCCAGGAAAGCTTGCAAATTTCACACCAGGAACGATGCAGATGGCCCGGGCGAGTGGCCTCAAACTGAACCAATTTTCCATGGGGAAAATGAAGTCATGTCCCCAGGGTCCGGGTGTCAGATGAATGGTGGCCTTTGGGGCTCTTAAGACTTGCAAGCTCCTAGTTGCTGGCAGTTTTAGTTATGGAGGAACCCAGTAAAATTTTCAAATTTCACACCGGGAACGATGCAGATGGCCAGTACGAGTGGCCTCAAACTGACCCCATTTCCCATGAGGAAAATGAAGTCACGTCCCCTGGGTCTGGGTGTCAGATGAAAGGTGGCCTTTGGGGCTCTAAGGACTTGCAAACTCCTAGTTGCCAATAGCTTTAGTTGTGGAGGAATCCTGGAAAGTTTAAAAATTTCTCACTGGGCACTGCCCTGTTGGTCAGGGCAAATGGCTGCAAACTGACCCCATTTCCTATGGGAAAAAGAAGTCCTTTCGCCAGGGTCTGGGTGTCAGATGAAAGGTGGCGTTTTTTGCTCTATGGACTTCCACGGTCCTCGTTGCCAGCAGCTTTAGTTTTGGAGAAAATCAGCCAAGTTTGCAAATTTCACACCAGGAACGATGCAGATGGCCCGGGCGAGTGGCCTCAAACTGAACCAATTTCCCATTGGGAAAATGAAGTCATGTCCCCAGGGTCTTGGAGTCAGATGAAAGGTGGCCTTTGGGGCTCTAAGGACTTGCAAACTCCTAGTTGCCAATAGGTTTAGTTGTGGAGGAATACAGGAAAGTTTAAAAATTTCTCACTGGGCACTGCCCTGTTGGTCAGGGCAAATGGCTGCAAAGTGACTCCATTTCTTATGGGAAAAAGAAGTCCTTTCCCCAGGGTCTGGGTGTCAGATGAAAGGGGGCCTTTGGGGCTCGTAAGACTTGCAAGCTCCTAGTTGCTGGCAGCTTTAGTTGTGGAGGAATCCAGGAAAGTTTAAAAGATTCTCACTGGGCACTGCCCTGTGGGCCAGGGCAAATGGCTGCAGAGACAGGCCATTTTGCATGGGAAAAAGAAGTCCTTTCCCCAGGGTCTGGCTGTCAGATGAAAGGTGGCATTTGGGGCTCTAAGGACTTGCAGGGTACGACTTCCTGGCAGCTTTAGATTTGGAGAAATCCAGCAAAGATTGCAAATTTCTTGCTGGCCACCCCCCTATGGGTCATGGCCAGAGGCCAGAAATGGAGGCCATTTTCCATGGGGAAAATGAAGTCATTGGCCCATGGTCTGGGTATCAGATGAAAGGTGGCATCTGGGGCCCTAAGGACTTGCAGGGTCCTCGTTCCCAGCAGCTTTAATTTTGGAGAAAATCAGCCAAGTTTGCAAATTTCACATCAGGAACAATGCAGATGGCCCAGGCGAGTTGCCTCAAACTGAACCGATTTTCCATGGGGAAAATGAATTCATGTCCCCAGGGTCTGGGTGTCAGATGAACGGTGGCCTTTGGGGCTCTTAAGACTTGCAAGCTGCTAGTTGCTGGCAGCTTTATTTATGGAGGAATCCAGCAAAGTTTTCAAATTTCACACCGGGAATGATGCAGATGGCCAGTATGAGTGGCCTCAAACTGACCCCATTTCCCATGGGGAAAATGAAGTCATGTCCCCAGGGTCTTGGAGTCAGATGAATGGTGGCCTTTGGGGCTCTAAGGACTTGCAAACTCCTAGTTGCCAATAGCTTTAGTTGTGGAGGAATCCAGGAAAGTTTAAAAGTTTCTCACTGGGCACTGCCCTGTTGGTCACCGCAAATGGCTGCAAACTGACCCCATTTCCTATGGGAAAAAGAAGTCCTTTCGCCAGGGTCTGGGTGTCAGATGAAAGGTGGCGTTTTTTGCTCTATGGACTTCCACGGTCCTCGTTGCTGGCAGCTTTAGTTTTGGAGAAAATCAGCCAAGTTTGCAAATTTTACACCAGGAACGATGCAGATGGCCCGGGCGAGTGGCCTCAAACTGAACCAATTTCCCATGGGGAAAATGAAGTCATGTCCCCAGGGTCTTGGAGTCAGATGAAAGGTGGCCTTTGGGGCTCTAAGGACTTGCAAACTCCTAGTTGCCAATAGGTTTAGTTGTGGAGGAATCCTGGAAAGTTTAAAAATTTCTCACTGGGCACTGCCCTGTTGGTCAGGGCAAATGGCTGCAAACTGACCCCATTTCCTATGGGAAAAAGAAGTCCTTTCGCCAGGGTCTGGGTGTCAGATGAAAGGTGGCGTTTTTTGCTCTATGGACTTCCACGGTCCTCGTTGCCAGCAGCTTTAGTTTTGGAGAAAATCAGCCAAGTTTGCAAATTTCACACCAGGAACGATGCAGATGGCCCGGGCGAGTTGCCTCAAACTGAACCAATTTCCCATTGGGAAAATGAAGTCATGTCCCCAGGGTCTTGGAGTCAGATGAAAGGTGGCCTTTGGGGCTCTAAGGACTTGCAAACTCCTAGTTGCCAATAGGTTTAGTTGTGGAGGAATACAGGAAAGTTTAAAAATTTCTCACTGGGCACTGCCCTGTTGGTCAGGGCAAATGGCTTCAAAGTGACTCCATTTCTTATGGGAAAAAGAAGTCCTTTCCCCAGGGTCTGGGTGTCAGATGAAAGGGGGCCTTTGGGGCTCGTAAGACTTGCAAGCTCCTAGTTGCTGGCAGCTTTAGTTGTGGAGGAATCCAGGAAAGTTTAAAAGATTCTCACTGGGCACTGCCCTGTGGGCCAGGGCAAATGGCTGCAGAGACAGGCCATTTTGCATGGGAAAAAGAAGTCCTTTCCCCAGGGTCTGGCTGTCAGATGAAAGGTGGCCTTTGGGGCTCTAAGGACTTGCAGGGTACGACTTCCTGGCAGCTTTAGATTTGGAGAAATCCAGCAAAGATTGCAAATTTCTTGCTGGCCACCCCCCTATGGGTCATGGCCAGAGGCCAGAAATGGAGGCCATTTTCCATGGGGAAAATGAAGTCATTGGCCCATGGTCTGGGTATCAGATGAAAGGTGGCATCTGGGGCCCTAAGGACTTGCAGGGTCCTCGTTCCAAGCAGCTTTAATTTTGGAGAAAATCAGCCAAGTTTGCAAATTTCACATCAGGAACAATGCAGATGGCCCAGGCGAGTTGCCTCAAACTGAACCGATTTTCCATGGGGAAAATGAATTCATGTCCCCAGGGTCTGGGTGTCAGATGAACGGTGGCCTTTGGGGCTCTTAAGACTTGCAAGCTGCTAGTTGCTGGCAGCTTTAGTTATGGAGGAATCCAGCAAAGTTTTCAAATTTCACACCGGGAATGATGCAGATGGCCAGTATGAGTGGCCTCAAACTGACCCCATTTCCCATGGGGAAAATGAAGTCATGTCCCCAGGGTCTTGGAGTCAGATGAATGGTGGCCTTTGGGGCTCTAAGGACTTGCAAACTCCTAGTTGCCAATAGCTTTAGTTGTGGAGGAATCCAGGAAAGTTTAAAAGTTTCTCACTGGGCACTGCCCTGTTGGTCACCGCAAATGGCTGCAAACTGACCCCATTTCCCATGGGAAAAAGAAGTCCTTTCGCCAGGGTCTGGGTGTCAGATGAAAGGTGGCGTTTTTTGCTCTATGGACTTCCACGGTCCTCGTTGCTGGCAGCTTTAGTTTTGGAGAAAATCAGCCAAGTTTGCAAATTTTACACCAGGAACGATGCAGATGGCCCGGGCGAGTGGCCTCAAACTGAACCAATTTCCCATGGGGAAAATGAAGTCATGTCCCCAGGGTCTTGGAGTCAGATGAAAGGTGGCCTTTGGGGCTCTAAGGACTTGCAAACTCCTAGTTGCCAATAGGTTTAGTTGTGGAGGAATCCTGGAAAGTTTAAAAATTTCTCACTGGGCACTGCCCTGTTGGTCAGGGCAAATGGCTGCAAACTGACCCCATTTCCTATGGGAAAAAGAAGTCCTTTCGCCAGGGTCTGGGTGTCAGATGAAAGGTGGCGTTTTTTGCTCTATGGACTTCCACGGTCCTCGTTGCCAGCAGCTTTAGTTTTGGAGAAAATCAGCCAAGTTTGCAAATTTCACACCAGGAACGATGCAGATGGCCCGGGCGAGTGGCCTCAAACTGAACCAATTTCCCATTGGGAAAATGAAGTCATGTCCCCAGGGTCTTGGAGTCAGATGAAAGGTGGCCTTTGGGGCTCTAAGGACTTGCAAACTCCTAGTTGCCAATAGGTTTAGTTGTGGAGGAATACAGGAAAGTTTAAAAATTTCTCACTGGGCACTGCCCTGTTGGTCAGGGCAAATGGCTTCAAAGTGACTCCATTTCTTATGGGAAAAAGAAGTCCTTTCCCCAGGGTCTGGGTGTCAGATGAAAGGGGGCCTTTGGGGCTCGTAAGACTTGCAAGCTCCTAGTTGCTGGCAGCTTTAGTTGTGGAGGAATCCAGGAAAGTTTAAAAGATTCTCACTGGGCACTGCCCTGTGGGCCAGGGCAAATGGCTGCAGAGACAGGCCATTTTGCATGGGAAAAAGAAGTCCTTTCCCCAGGGTCTGGCTGTCAGATGAAAGGTGGCCTTTGGGGCTCTAAGGACTTGCAGGGTACGACTTCCTGGCAGCTTTAGATTTGGAGAAATCCAGCAAAGATTGCAAATTTCTTGCTGGCCACCCCCCTATGGGTCATGGCCAGAGGCCAGAAATGGAGGCCATTTTCCATGGGGAAAATGAAGTCATTGGCCCATGGTCTGGGTATCAGATGAAAGGTGGCATCTGGGGCCCTAAGGACTTGCAGGGTCCTCGTTCCCAGCAGCTTTAATTTTGGAGAAAATCAGCCAAGTTTGCAAATTTCACATCAGGAACAATGCAGATGGCCCAGGCGAGTTGCCTCAAACTGAACCGATTTTCCATGGGGAAAATGAATTCATGTCCCCAGGGTCTGGGTGTCAGATGAACGGTGGCCTTTGGGGCTCTTAAGACTTGCAAGCTGCTAGTTGCTGGCAGCTTTATTTATGGAGGAATCCAGCAAAGTTTTCAAATTTCACACCGGGAATGATGCAGATGGCCAGTATGAGTGGCCTCAAACTGACCCCATTTCCCATGGGGAAAATGAAGTCATGTACCCAGGGTCTTGGAGTCAGATGAATGGTGGCCTTTGGGGCTCTAAGGACTTGCAAACTCCTAGTTGCCAATAGCTTTAGTTGTGGAGGAATCCAGGAAAGTTTAAAAATTTCTCACTGGGCACTGCCCTGTTGGTCACCGCAAATGGCTGCAAACTGACCCCATTTCCTATGGGAAAAAGAAGTCCTTTCGCCAGGGTCTGGGTGTCAGATGAAAGGTGGCGTTTTTTGCTCTATGGACTTCCACGGTCCTCGTTGCTGGCAGCTTTAGTTTTGGAGAAAATCAGCCAAGTTTGCAAATTTTACACCAGGAACGATGCAGATGGCCCGGGCGAGTGGCCTCAAACTGAACCAATTTCCCATTGGGAAAATGAAGTCATGTCCCCAGGGTCTTGGAGTCAGATGAAAGGTGGCCTTTGGGGCTCTAAGGACTTGCAAACTCCTAGTTGCCAATAGGTTTAGTTGTGGAGGAATACAGGAAAGTTTAAAAATTTCTCACTGGGCACTGCCCTGGTGGTCAGGGCAAATGGTTTCAAAGTGACTCCATTTCTTATGGGAACAAGAAGTCCTTTCCCCAGGGTCTGGGGGTCAGATGAAAGGGGGCCTTTGGGGCTCTTAAGACTTGCAAGCTCCTAGTTGCTGGAAGCTTTAGTTGTGGAGGAATCCAGGAAAGTTTAAAAATTTCTCACTGGGCACTGCCCTGTTGGTCAGGGCAAATGGCTTAAAACTGACCCCATTTCTTATGGGAAAAAGAAGTCCTTTCGCCAGGGTCTGGGTGTCAGATGAAAGGTGGCCTTTTTTGCTCTATGGACTTCCATGGTCCTCATTGCTGGCAGCTTTACTTTTGGAGAAAATCAGCTAAGTTTGCAAATTTCACACCGGGAATGATGCAGATGGCCAGGGCGAGTAGCCTCAAACTGACCCCATTTCCCATGGGGAAAATGAAGTCATGTCTCCAGGGTCTTGGAGTCAGATGAAAGGTGGCCTTTGGGGCTCTAAGGACTTGCAAGGTCCGAGCTGCCGGCAGATTTAGTTGTGGAGGAATCCAGGAAAGTTTAAAAGATTCTCACTGGGCACTGCCCTGTTGGCCAGGGCAAATGGCTGCAAAGAGAGGCCATTTTGCATGGGAAAAAGAAGTCCTTTCCCCAGGGTCTGGGTGTCAGATGAAAGGTGGCCTTTGGGGCTCTAAGGACTTGCCGGGTACGACTTCCTGGCAGCTTTAGATTTGGAGAAATCCAGCAAAGATTGCAAATTTCTTGCTGGGCACCACCCTATTGGTCAGGGCCAGAGGCCAGAAATGGAGGCCACTTTCCATGGGGAAAATGAAGTCATTGGCCCAGGGTCTGGGTGTCAGATGAATGGTGGCCTTTGGGGCTCTTAAGACATGCAAGCTCCTAGTTGTGGCAGTTTTAGTTATGGAGGAACCCAGTAAAATTTTCAAATTTCACACCGGGAACGATGCAGATGGCCAGTACGAGTGGCCTCAAACTGACCCCATTTCCCATGGGGAAAATGAAGTCACGTCCCCTGGGTCTGGGTGTCAGATGAAAGGTGGCCTTTGGGGCTCTAAGGACTTGCAAACTCCTAGTTGCCAATAGCTTTAGTTGTGGAGGAATCCTGGAAAGTTTAAAAATTTCTCACTGGGCACTGCCCTGTTGGTCACGGCAAATGGCTGCAAACTGACCCCATTTCCTATGGGAAAAAAAAGTCCTTTCGCCAAGGTCTTGGTGTCAGATGAAAGGTGGCGTTTTTTGCTCTATGGACTTCCACGGTCCTCGTTGCCAGCAGCTTTAGTTTTGGAGAAAATCAGCCAAGTTTGCAAATTTCACACCAGGAACGATGCAGATGGCCCGGGCGAGTGGCCTCAAACTGAACCAATTTCCCATTGGGAAAATGAAGTCATGTCCCCAGGGTCTTGGAGTCAGATGAAAGGTGGCCTTTGGGGCTCTAAGGACTTGCAAACTCCTAGTTGCCAATAGGTTTAGTTGTGGAGGAATACAGGAAAGTTTAAAAATTTCTCACTGGGTACTGCCCTGTTGGTCAGGGCAAATGGCTTCAAAGTGACTCCATTTCTTATGGGAAAAAGAAGTCCTTTCCCCAGGGTCTGGGTGTCAGATGAAAGGGGGCCTTTGGGGCTCGTAAGACTTGCAAGCTGCTAGTTGCTGGCAGCTTTAGTTATGGAGGAATCCAGCAAAGTTTTCAAATTTCACACCGGGAATGATGCAGATGGCCAGTATGAGTGGCCTCAAACTGACCCCATTTCCCATGGGGAAAATGAAGTCATGTACCCAGGGTCTTGGAGTCAGATGAATGGTGGCCTTTGGGGCTCTAAGGACTTGCAAACTCCTAGTTGCCAATAGCTTTAGTTGTGGAGGAATACAGGAAAGTTTAAAAATTTCTCACTGGGCACTGCCCTGTTGGTCACGGCAAATCGCTGCAAACTGACCCCATTTCCTATGGGAAAAAGAAGTCCTTTCGCCAGGGTCTGGGTGTCAGATGAAAGGTGGCGTTTTTTGCTCTATGGACTTCCATGGTCCTCGTTGCTGGCAGCTTTAGTTTTGGAGAAAATCAGCCAAGTTTGCAAATTTCACACCAGGAACGATGCAGATGGCCAGGGCGAGTGGCCTCAAACTGACCCCATTTCCCATGGGGAAAATGAAGTCATGTCCCCACGGGTCTTGGAGTCAGATGAAAGGTGGCCTTTGGGGCTCTAAGGACTTGCAAGGTCCCAGCTGCCGGCAGCTTTAGTCGAGGAGGAATCCAGCAAAGCTTGCAAATTTCACACCGGGAACAATGCAGATGGCCTGGGCGAGTGGCCTCAAACTGACCCCATTTCCCATGGGGAAAATGTAGTTATGTCCCCAGGGTCTTGGTGTCAGATGAAAGGTGGTCTTTGGGGATCTAAGGACTTGCAAACTCCTAGTTGCAGATACCTTTAGTTGTGGAGGAATCCAGGAAAGTTTAAAAATTTCTCACTGGGCCCTGCGCTGTTGGCCAGGGCAAATGGCTGCAAAGAGAGGCCATTTTGCATTGGAAAAAGATGTCCTTTCCCCAGGGTCTGGGTGTCAGATGAAAGGTGGCCTTTGGGGCTCTAAGGACTTGCAGGCTACTACTTCCTGGCAGCTTTTGATTTGGAGAAATCCAGCAAAGATTGCAAATTTCTTGCTGGCCACGACCCTATTGGTCATGGCCAGAGGCCAGAAATGGAGGCCATTTTCCATGGGGAAAATGAAGTCATTGGCCCATGGTATGGGTATCAGATGAAAGGTGGCATCTGAGGCCCTAAGCAGTTGCAGGGTCCTCGTTGCCAGCAGCTTTAGTTTTGGAGAAAATCAGTCAAGTTTGCAAATTTCATATCAGGAACAATGCAGATGGCCCGGGCGAGTGGCCTCAAACTGAACCAATTTTCTATGGGGAAAATGAAGTCATGTCCCCAGGGTCTGGGTGTCAGATGAACGGTGGCCTTTGGGGCTCTTAAGACTTTGAAGCTGCTAGCTGTTGGCAGCTTTAGTTATTGAGGAATCCAGCAAAGTGTGCAAACTTAACACCGGGAACGATGCAGATGGCCAGTATGAGTGGTCTCAAATTGACCCCATTTCCCATGGGGAAAATGAAGTCATGTCCCCAGGGTCTTGGAGTCAGATGAATGGTGGCCTTTGGGGCTCTAAGGACTTGCAAACTCCTAGTTGCCAATAGCTTTAGTTGTGGAGGAATCCAGGAAAGTTTAAAAATTTCTCACTGGGCACTGCCCTGTTGGCCAGGGCAAATGGCTGCAAAGAGAGGCCATTTTGCATGGGAAAAAGAAGTCCTTTCCCCAGGGTCTGGGTGTCAGATGAAAGGTGGCCTTTGGGGCTCTAAGGACTTGCCGGGTACGACTTCCTGGCAGCTTTAGATTTGGAGAAATCCAGCAAAGATTACAAATTTCTTGCTGGCCACCACCCTATGGGTCATGGCAGGAGGCCAGAAATGGAGGCCATTTTCCATGGGGAAAATGAAGTCATTGGCCCATGGTATGGGTATCAGATGAAAGGTGGCATCTGGGGCCCTAAGGACTTGCAGGGTCCTCGTTGCCAGCAGCTTTAATTTTGGAGAAAATCAGCCAAGTTTGCAAATTTCACATCAGGAACAATGCAGTTGGCCCGGGCGAGTGGCCTCAAACTGAACCGATTTTCCATGGGGAAAATGAAGTCATGTCCCCAGGGTCTGGGTGTCAGATGAACGGTGGCCTTTGGGGCTCTTAAGACTTGCAAGCTGCTAGTTGCTGGCAGCTTTAGTTATGGAGGAATCCAGCAAAGTGTGCAAACTTAACACCAGAAACGATGCACATGGCCAGGGCGAGTGGCCTCAAACTGACCCCATTTCCCATGGGGAAAATGAAGTCATGTCCCCAGGGTCTTGGTGTCAGATGAAAGGTGGCCTTTGGGGCTCTAAGGACTTGCAAACTCCTAGTTGCCAGATAGCTTTAGTTGTGGAGGAATCCAGGAAAGTTTAAAAATTTCTCACTGGGCACTGCCCTGTTGGTCACGGCAAATGGCTTCAAAGTTACTCCATTTCTTATAGGAAAAAGAAGTCCTTTCGCCAGGGTCTGGGTGTCAGATGAAAGGTGGCCTTTGGGGCTCTAAGGACTTGCAGGCTAATACTTCCTGGTAGCTTTAGATTTGGAGAAATCCAGCAAAGATTGCAAATTTCTTGCTGGGCAGCACCCTATTGGTCAGGGCCAGAGGCCAGAAATGGAGGCCACTTTCCATGGGGAAAATGAAGTCATTGGCCCAGGGTCTGGGTATCAGATGAAAGGTGGCATCTGAGGCCCTAAGGAGTTGCAGGGTCCTTGTTGCCAGCAGCTTTAGCTTTGGAGGAATCCAGGAAAGCTTGCAAATTTCACACCAGGAACGATGCAGATGGCCCGGGCGAGTGGCCTCAAACTGAACCAATTTTCCATGGGGAAAATGAAGTCATGTCCCCAGGGTCCAGGTGTCAGATGAACGGTGGCCTTTGGGGCTCTTAAGACTTGCAAGCTCCTAGTTGCTGGCAGTTTTAGTTATGGAGGAACCCAGTAAAATTTTCAAATTTCACACCGGGAACGATGCAGATGGCCAGTACGAGTGGCCTCAAACTGACCCCATTTCCCATGGGGAAAATGAAGTCATGTCCCCAGGGTCTTGGAGTCAGATGAAAGGTGGCCTTTGGGGCTCTAAGGACTTGCAAACTCCTAGTTGCCAATAGCTTTAGTTGTGGAGGAATCCAGGAAAGTTTAAAAATTTCTCACTGGGCACTGCCCTGTTGGTCACGGCAAATGGCTGCAAACTGACCCCATTTCCCATGGGAAAAAGAAGTCCTTTCGCCAGGGTCTGGGTGTCAGATGAAAGGTGGCCTTTTTTGCTCTATGGACTTCCATGGTCCTTGTTGCTGGCAGCTTTACTTTTGGAAAAAATCAGCCAAGTTTGCAAATTTCACACCAGGAACGATGCAGATGGCCAGGGCGAGTGGCCTCATACTGACCGCATTTCCCATGGGGAAAATGAAGTCATGTCCCCAGGGTCTTGGAGTCAGATGAAAGGTGGCCTTTGGGGCTCTAAGGACTTGCAAGGCCCCAGCTGCCGGCAGCTTTAGTCGAGGAGGAATCCAGCAAAGCTTGTAAATTTCACACCGGGAACAATGCAGATGGCCTGGGCGAGTGGCCTCAAACTGACCCCATTTCCCATGGGGAAAATGTAGTTATGTCCCCAGGGTCTTGGTGTCAGATGAAAGGTGGTCTTTGGGGATCTAAGGACTTGCAAACTCCTAGTTGCAGATACCTTTAGTTGTGGAGGAATCCAGGAAATTTTAAAAATTTCTCACTGGGCACTGCGTTGTTGGCCAGGGCAAATGGCTGCAAAGAGAGGCCATTTTGCATTGGAAAAAGATGTCCTTTCCCCAGGGTCTGGGTGTCAGATGAAAGGTGGCCTTTGGGGCTCTAAGGACTTGCAGGCTACTACTTCCTGGCAGCTTTTGATTTGGAGAAATCCAGCAAAGATTGCAAATTTCTTGCTGGCCACGACCCTATTGGTCATGGCCAGAGGCCAGAAATGGAGGCCATTTTCCATGGGGAAAATGAAGTCATTGGCCCATGGTATGGGTATCAGATGAAAGGTGGCATCTGAGGCCCTAAGCAGTTGCAGGGTCCTCGTTGCCAGCAGCTTTAGTTTTGGAGAAAATCAGTCAAGTTTGCAAATTTCATATCAGGAACAATGCAGATGGCCCGGGCGAGTGGCCTCAAACTGAACCAATTTTCTATGGGGAAAATGAAGTCATGTCCCCAGGGTCTGGGTGTCAGATGAACGGTGGCCTTTGGGGCTCTTAAGACTTTGAAGCTGCTAGTTGTTGGCAGCTTTAGTTATGGAGGAATCCAGCAAAGTGTGCAAACTTAACACCGGGAACGATGCAGATGGCCAGTATGAGTGGTCTCAAATTGACCCCATTTCCCATGGGGAAAATGAAGTCATGTCCCCAGGGTCTTGGAGTCAGATGAATGGTGGCCTTTGGGGCTCTAAGGACTTGCAAACTCCTAGTTGCCAATAGGTTTAGTTGTGGAGGAATCCAGGAAAGTTTAAAAATTTCTCACTGGGCACTGCCCTGTTGGTCACCGCAAATGTCTGCAAACTGACCCCATTTCCTATGGGAAAAAGAAGTCCTTTCGCCAGGGTCTGGGTGTCAGATGAAAGGTGGCGTTTTTTGCTCTATGGACTTCCACGGTCCTCGTTGCTGGCAGCTTTAGTTTTGGAGAAAATCAGCCAAGTTTGCAAATTTTACACCAGGAACGATGCAGATGGCCCGGGCGAGTGGCCTCAAACTGAACCAATTTCCCATTGGGAAAATGAAGTCATGTCCCCAGGGTCTTGGAGTCAGATGAAAGGTGGCCTTTGGGGCTCTAAGGACTTGCAAACTCCTAGTTGCCAATAGGTTTAGTTGTGGAGGAATACAGGAAAGTTTAAAAATTTCTCACTGGGCACTGCCCTGTTGGTCAGGGCAAATGGTTTCAAAGTGACTCCATTTCTTATGGGAAAAAGAAGTCCTTTCCCCAGGGTCTGGGGGTCAGATGATAGGGGGCCTTTGGGGCTCTTAAGACGTGCAAGCTCCTAGTTGCTGGCAGCTTTACTTTTGGAGAAAATCAGCTAAGTTTGCAAATTTCACACCGGGAATGATGCAGATGGCCAGGGCGAGTGGCCTCAAACTGACCCCATTTCCCATGGGGAAAATGAAGTCATGTCTCCAGGGTCTTGGAGTCAGATGAAAGGTGGCCTTTGGGGCTCTAAGGACTTGCAAGGTCCGAGCTGCCGGCAGATTTAGTTGTGGAGGAATCCAGGAAAGTTTAAAAGATTCTCACTGGGCACTGCCCTGTTGGCCAGGGCAAATGGCTGCAAAGAGAGGCCATTTTGCATGGGAAAAAGAAGTCCTTTCCCCAGGGTCTGGGTGTCAGATGAAAGGTGGCCTTTGGGGCTCTAAGGACTTGCCGGGTACGACTTCCTGGCAGCTTTAGATTTGGAGAAATCCAGCAAAGATTGCAAATTTCTTGCTGGGCACCACCCTATTGGTCAGGGCCAGAGGCCAGAAATGGAGGCCATTTTCCATGGGGAAAATGAAGTCATTGGCCCAGGGTCTGGGTATCAGATGAAAGGTGGCATCTGGGGCCCTAAGGAGTTGCAGGGTCCTTGTTGCCAGCAGCTTTAGCTTTGGAGGAATCCAGGAAAGCTTGCAAATTTCACACCAGGAACGATGCAGATGGCCCGGGCGAGTGGCCTCAAACTGAACCAATTTTCCATGGGGAAAATGAAGTCATGTCCCCAGGGTCCGGGTGTCAGATGAACGGTGGCCTTTGGGGCTCTTAAGACTTGCAAGCTCCTAGTTGCTGGCAGTTTTAGTTATGGAGGAACCCAGTAAAATTTTCAAATTTCACACCGGGAACGATGCAGATGGCCAGTACGAGTGGCCTCAAACTGACCCCATTTCCCATGGGGAAAATGAAGTCACGTCCCCTGGGTCTGGGTGTCAGATGAAAGGCTGGCCTTTGGGGCTCTAAGGACTTGCAAACTCCTAGTTGCCGAAGATTTAGTTGTGGAGGAATCCAGGAAAGTTTAAAAATTCTCACTGGGCACTGCCCTGTTGGTCAGGGCAAATGGCTGCAAACTGACCCCATTTCCTATGGGAAAAAGAAGTCCTTTCGCCAGGGTCTGGGTGTCAGATGAAAGGTGGCGTTTTTTGCTCTATGGACTTCCATGGTCCTTGTTGCAGCAGCTTTACTTTTGGAAAAATCAGCCAAGTTTGCAAATTTCACACCAGGAACGATGCAGATGGCCAGGGCGAGTGGCCTCAAACTGACCCCATTTCCCATGGGGAAAATGAAGTCATGTCCCCAGGGTCTTGGAGTCAGATGAAAGGTGGCCTTTGGGGCTCTAAGGACTTGCAAGGTCCCAGCTGCCGGCAGCTTTAGTCGAGGAGGAATCCAGCAAAGCTTGTAAATTTCACACCGGGAACAATGCAGATGGCCTGGGCGAGTGGCCTCAAACTGACCCCATTTCCCATGGGGAAAATGTAGTTATGTCCCCAGGGTCTTGGTGTCAGATGAAAGGTGGCCTTTGGGGCTCTAAGGACTTGCAAACTCCTAGTTGCAGATACCTTTAGTTGTGGAGGAATCCAGGAAAGTTTAAAAGATTCTCACTGGGCACTGCGCTGTTGGCCAGGGCAAATGGCTGCAAAGAGAGGCCATTTTGCATGGGAAAAAGAAGTCCTTTCCCCAGGGTCTGGCTGTCAGATGAAAGGTGGCCTTTGGGGCTCTAAGGACTTGCAGGGTACGACTTCCTGGCAGCTTTTGATTTGGAGAAATCCAGCAAAGATTGCAAATTTCTTGCTGGCCACCCCCCTATGGGTCATGGCCAGAGGCCAGAAATGGAGGCCATTTTCCATGGGGAAAATGAAGTCATTGGCCCATGGTCTGGGTATCAGATGAAAGGTGGCATCTGGGGCCCTAAGGACTTGCAGGGTCCTCGTTGCCAGCAGCTTTAATTTTGGAGAAAATCAGCCAAGTTTGCAAATTTCACATCAGGAACAATGCAGATGGCCCAGGCGAGTTGCCTCAAACTGAACCGATTTTCCATGGGGAAAATGAAGTCATGTCCCCAGGGTCTGGGTGTCAGATGAACGGTGGCCTTTGGGGCTCTTAAGACTTGCAAGCTGCTAGTTGCTGGCAGCTTTAGTTATGGAGGAATCCAGCAAAGTTTTCAAATTTCACACCGGGAATGATGCAGATGGCCAGTATGAGTGGCCTCAAACTGACCCCATTTCCCATGGGGAAAATGAAGTCATGTCCCCAGGGTCTTGGAGTCAGATGAATGGTGGCCTTTGGGGCTCTAAGGACTTGCAAACTCCTAGTTGCCAATAGGTTTAGTTGTGGAGGAATCCAGGAAAGTTTAAAAATTTCTCACTGGGCACTGCCCTGTTGGTCACGGCAAATGGCTGCAAACTGACCCCATTTCCTATGGGAAAAAGAAGTCCTTTCGCCAGGGTCTGGGTGTCAGATGAAAGGTGGCGTTTTTTGCTCTATGGACTTCCACGGTCCTCGTTGCTGGCAGCTTTAGTTTTGGAGAAAATCAGCCAAGTTTGCAAATTTCACACCAGGAACGATGCAGATGGCCAGGGCGAGTGGCCTCAAACTGACCCCATTTCCCATGGGGAAAATGAAGTCATGTCCCCAGGGTCTTGGAGTCAGATGAAAGGTGGCCTTTGGGGCTCTAAGGACTTGCAAACTCCTAGTTGCCAATAGGTTTAGTTGTGGAGGAATCCAGGAAAGTTTAAAAATTTCTCACTGGGCACTGCCCTGTTGGTCAGGGCAAATGGCTTCAAAGTGACTCCATTTCTTATGGGAAAAAGAAGTCGTTTCCCCAGGGTCTTGGAGTCAGATGAAAGGGGGCCTTTGGGGCTCTTAAGACTTGCAAGCTCCTAGTTGCTGGCAGCTTTAGTTGTGGAGGAATCCAGGAAAGTTTAAAAATTTCTCACTGGGCACTGCCCTGTTGGTCAGGGCAAATGGCTTAAAACTGACCCCATTTCTTATGGGAAAAAGAAGTCCTTTCGCCAGGGTCTGGGTGTCAGATGAAAGGTGGCCTTTTTTGCTCTATGGACTTCCATGGTCCTCATTGCTGGCAGCTTTACTTTTGGAGAAAATCAGCTAAGTTTGCAAATTTCACACCGGGAATGATGCAGATGGCCAGGGCGAGTGGCCTCAAACTGACCCCATTTCCCATGGGGAAAATGAAGTCATGTCTCCAGGGTCTTGGAGTCAGATGAAAGGTGGCCTTTGGGGCTCTAAGGACTTGCAAGGTCCGAGCTGCCGGCAGATTTAGTTGTGGAGGAATCCAGGAAAGTTTAAAAGATTCTCACTGGGCACTGCCCTGTTGGCCAGGGCAAATGGCTGCAAAGACAGGCCATTTTGCATGGGAAAAAGAAGTCCTTTCCCCAGGGTCTGGGTGTCAGATGAAAGGTGGCCTTTGGGGCTCTAAGGACTTGCAGGGTACGACTTCCTGGCAGCTTTAGATTTGGAGAAATCCAGCAAAGATTGCAAATTTCTTGCTGGCCCACCCTATTGGTCATGGCCAGAGGCCAGAAATGGAGGCCATTTTCCATGGGGAAAATGAAGTCATTGGCCCATGGTCTGGGTATCAGATGAAAGGTGGCATCTGGGGCCCTAAGGAGTTGCAGGGTCCTCGTTGCCAGCAGCTTTAATTTTGGAGAAAATCAGCCAAGTTTGCAAATTTCACATCAGGAACAATGCAGATGGCCCGGGCGAGTGGCCTCAAACTGAACCGATTTTCCATGGGGAAAATGAAGTCATGTCCCCAGGGTCTGGGTGTCAGATGAACGGTGGCCTTTGGGGCTCTTAAGACTTGCAAGCTGCTAGTTGCTGGCAGCTTTAGTTATGGAGGAATCCAGCAAAGTGTGCAAACTTAACACCAGGAACGATGCAGATGGCCAGGGCGAGTGGCCTCAAACTGACCCCATTTCCCATGGGGAAAATGAAGTCATGTCCCCAGGGTCTTGGAGTCAGATGAATGGTGGCCTTTGGGGCTCTAAGGACTTGCAAACTCCTAGTTGCCAATAGGTTTAGTTGTGGAGGAATCCAGGAAAGTTTAAAAATTTCTCACTGGGCACTGCCCTGTTGGTCACGGCAAATGGCTTCAAAGTGACTCCATTTCTTATAGGAAAAAGAAGTCCTTTCCCCAGGGTCTGGGTGTCAGATGAAAGGTGGCCTTTGGGGCTCTAAGGACTTGCAGGCTAATACTTCCTGGTAGCTTTAGATTTGGAGAAATCCAGCAAAGATTGCAAATTTCTTGCTGGGCATCACCCTTTTGGTCAGGGCCAGAGGCCAGAAATGGAGGCCATTTTCCATGGGGAAAATGAAGTCATTGGCCCAGGGTCTGGGTATCAGATGAAAGGTGGCATCTGAGGCCCTAAGGAGTTGCAGGGTCCTCGATGCCAGCAGCTTCAGTTTTGGAGAAATCAGCCAAGTTTGCAAATTTCACACCAGGAACGATGCATATAGCCCGGGCGAGTGGCCTCAAACTGAACCAATTTTCCATGGGGAAAGTGAAGTCATGTCCCCAGGGTCTGGGTGTCAGATGAACGGTGGCCTTTGGGGCTCTTAAGACTTGCAAGCTCCTAGTTGCTGGCAGTTTTAGTTATGGAGGAATCCAGCAAAGTTTTCAAATTTCCCACCGGGAACGATGCAGATGGCCAGGGCGAGTGGCCTCAAACTGACCGCATTTCCCATGGGGAAAATGAAGTCATGTCCCCAGGGTCTTGGAGTCAGATGAAAGGTGGCCTTTGGGGCTCTAAGGACTTGCAAACTCCTAGTTGCCAATAGCTTTAGTTGTGGAGGAATACAGGAAAGTTTAAAAATTTCTCACTGGGCACTGCCCTGTTGGTCACGGCAAATGGCTGCAAACTGACCCCATTTCCCATGGGAAAAAGAAGTCCTTTCGCCAGGGTCTGGGTGTCAGATGAAAGGTGGCCTTTTTTGCTCTATGGACTTCCATGGTCCATGTTGCTGGCAGCTTTACTTTTGGAGAAAATCAGCCAAGTTTGCAAATTTCACACCAGGAACGATGCAGATGGCCAGGGCGAGTGGCCTCAAACTGACCCCATTTCCCATGGGGAAAATGAAGCCATGTCCCCAGGGTCTTGGAGTCAGATGAAAGGTGGCCTTTGGGGCTCTAAGGACTTGCAAACTCCTAGTTGCCAATAGGTTTAGTTGTGGAGGAATCCAGGAAAGTTTAAAAATTTCTCACTGGGCACTGCCCTGTTGGTCAGGGCAAATGGCTTCAAAGTGACTCCATTTCTTATGGGAAAAAGAAGTCGTTTCCCCAGGGTCTTGGAGTCAGATGAAAGGGGGCCTTTGGGGCTCTTAAGACTTGCAAGCTCCTAGTTGCTGGCAGCTTTAGTTGTGGAGGAATCCAGGAAAGTTTAAAAATTTCTCACTGGGCACTGCCCTGTTGGTCAGGGCAAATGGCTTAAAACTGACCCCATTTCCCAAGGGAAAATGAAGTCCTTTCCCTAGGGTCTGGGTGTCAGATGAAAGGTGGCCTTTGGGGCTCTAAGGACTTGCAAGGTCCGAGCTGCCGGCAGATTTAGTTGTGGAGGAATCCAGGAAAGTTTAAAAGATTCTCACTGGGCACTGCCCTGTTGGCCAGGGCAAATGGCTGCAAAGAGAGGCCATTTTGCATGGGAAAAAGAAGTCCTTTCCCCAGGGTCTGGGTGTCAGATGAAAGGTGGCCTTTGGGGCTCTAAGGACTTGCAGGGTACGACTTCCTGGCAGCTTTTGATTTGGAGAAATCCAGCAAAGATTGCAAATTTCTTGCTGGCCACCACCCTATTGGTCATGGCAGAGGCCAGAAATGGAGGCCATTTTCCATGGGGAAAATGAAGTCATTGGCCCATGGTCTGGGTATCAGATGAAAGGTGGCATCTGGGGCCCTAAGGAGTTGCAGGGTCCTCGTTGCCAGCAGCTTTAATTTTGGAGAAAATCAGCCAAGTTTGCAAATTTCACATCAGGAACAATGCAGATGGCCCGGGCGAGTGGCCTCAAACTGAACCGATTTTCCATGGGGAAAATGAAGTCATGTCCCCAGGGTCTGGGTGTCAGATGAACGGTGGCCTTTGGGGCTCTTAAGACTTGCAAGCTGCTAGTTGCTGGCAGCTTTAGTTATGGAGGAATCCAGCAAAGTTTTCAAATTTCACACCGGGAACGATGCAGATGGCCAGTACGAGTGGCCTCAAACTGACCCCATTTCCCATGGGGAAAATGAAGTCATGTCCCCAGGGTCTTGGAGTCAGATGAAAGGTGGCCTTTGGGGCTCTAAGGACTTGCAAACTCCTAGTTGCCAATAGCTTTAGTTGTGGAGGAATCCTGGAAAGTTTAAAAATTTCTCACTGGGCACTGCCCTGTTGGTCAGGGCAAATGGCTGCAAACTGACCCCATTTCCTATGGGAAAAAGAAGTCCTTTCGCCAGGGTCTGGGTGTCAGATGAAAGGTGGCGTTTTTTGCTCTATGGACTTCCACGGTCCTCGTTGCCAGCAGCTTTAGTTTTAGAGAAAATCAGCCAAGTTTGCAAATTTCACACCAGGAACGATGCAGATGGCCAGGGCGAGTGGCCTCAAACTGAACCAATTTCCCATTGGGAAAATGAAGTCATGTCCCCAGGGTCTTGGAGTCAGATGAAAGGTGGCCTTTGGGGCTCTAAGGACTTGCAAACTCCTAGTTGCCAATAGGTTTAGTTGTGGAGGAATACAGGAAAGTTTAAAAATTTCTCACTGGGCACTGCCCTGTTGGTCAGGGCAAATGGCTTCAAAGTGACTCCATTTCTTATGGGAAAAAGAAGTCCTTTCCCCAGGGTCTGGGTGTCAGATGAAAGGGGGCCTTTGGGGCTCGTAAGACTTGCAAGCTCCTAGTTGCTGGCAGCTTTAGTTGTGGAGGAATCCAGGAAAGTTTAAAAGATTCTCACTGGGCACTGCCCTGTGGGCCAGGGCAAATGGCTGCAGAGACAGGCCATTTTGCATGGGAAAAAGAAGTCCTTTCCCCAGGGTCTGGCTGTCAGATGAAAGGTGGCCTTTGGGGCTCTAAGGACTTGCAGGGTACGACTTCCTGGCCGCTTTAGATTTGGAGAAATCCAGCAAAGATTGCAAATTTCTTGCTGGCCACCCTATTGGTCATGGCCAGAGGCCAGAAATGGAGGCCATTTTCCATGGGGAAAATGAAGTCATTGGCCCATGGTCTGGGTATCAGATGAAAGGTGGCATCTGGGGCCCTAAGGACTTGCAGGGTCCTCGTTCCCAGCAGCTTTAATTTTGGAGAAAATCAGCCAAGTTTGCAAATTTCACATCAGGAACAATGCAGATGGCCCGGGCGAGTGGCCTCAAACTGAACCGATTTTCCATGGGGAAAATGAAGTCATGTCCCCAGGGTCTGGGTGTCAGATGAACGGTGGCCTTTGGGGCTCTTAAGACTTGCAAGCTGCTAGTTGCTGGCAGCTTTAGTTATGGAGGAATCCAGCAAAGTGTGCAAACTTAACACCAGGAACGATGCAGATGGCCAGGGCGAGTGGCCTCAAACTGACCCCATTTCCCATGGGGAAAATGAAGTCATGTCCCCAGGGTCTTGGAGTCAGATGAATGGTGGCCTTTGGGGCTCTAAGGACTTGCAAACTCCTAGTTGCCAATAGGTTTAGTTGTGGAGGAATCCAGGAAAGTTTAAAAATTTCTCACTGGGCACTGCCCTGTTGGTCACGGCAAATGGCTTCAAAGTGACTCCATTTCTTATAGGAAAAAGAAGTCCTTTCACCAGGGTCTGGGTGTCAGATGAAAGGTGGCCTTTGGGGCTCTAAGGACTTGCAGGCTAATACTTCCTGGTAGCTTTAGATTTGGAGAAATCCAGCAAAGATTGCAAATTTCTTGCTGGGCATCACCCTTTTGGTCAGGGCCAGAGGCCAGAAATGGAGGCCATTTTCCATGGGGAAAATGAAGTCATTGGCCCAGGGTCTGGGTATCAGATGAAAGGTGGCATCTGAGGCCCTAAGGAGTTGCAGGGTCCTCGATGCCAGCAGCTTCAGTTTTGGAGAAAATCAGCCAAGTTTGCAAATTTCACACCAGGAACGATGCATATAGCCCGGGCGAGTGGCCTCAAACTGAACCAATTTTCCATGGGGAAAATGAAGTCATGTCCCCAGGGTCTGGGTGTCAGATGAACGGTGGCCTTTGGGGCTCTTAAGACTTGCAAGCTCCTAGTTGCTGGCAGTTTTAGTTATGGAGGAATCCAGCAAAGTTTTCAAATTTCCCACCGGGAACGATGCAGATGGCCAGGGCGAGTGGCCTCAAACTGACCGCATTTCCCATGGGGAAAATGAAGTCATGTCCCCAGGGTCTTGGAGTCAGATGAAAGGTGGCCTTTGGGGCTCTAAGGACTTGCAAACTCCTAGTTGCCAATAGCTTTAGTTGTGGAGGAATACAGGAAAGTTTAAAAATTTCTCACTGGGCACTGCCCTGTTGGTCACGGCAAATGGCTGCAAACTGACCCCATTTCCCATGGGAAAAAGAAGTCCTTTCGCCAGGGTCTGGGTGTCAGATGAAAGGTGGCCTTTTTTGCTCTATGGACTTCCATGGTCCATGTTGCTGGCAGCTTTACTTTTGGAGAAAATCAGCCAAGTTTGCAAATTTCACACCAGGAACGATGCAGATGGCCAGGGCGAGTGGCCTCAAACTGACCCCATTTCCCATGGGGAAAATGAAGCCATGTCCCCAGGGTCTTGGAGTCAGATGAAAGGTGGCCTTTGGGGCTCTAAGGACTTGCAAACTCCTAGTTGCCAATAGGTTTAGTTGTGGAGGAATCCAGGAAAGTTTAAAAATTTCTCACTGGGCACTGCCCTGTTGGTCAGGGCAAATGGCTTCAAAGTGACTCCATTTCTTATGGGAAAAAGAAGTCGTTTCCCCAGGGTCTTGGAGTCAGATGAAAGGGGGCCTTTGGGGCTCTTAAGACTTGCAAGCTCCTAGTTGCTGGCAGCTTTAGTTGTGGAGGAATCCAGGAAAGTTTAAAAATTTCTCACTGGGCACTGCCCTGTTGGTCAGGGCAAATGGCTTAAAACTGACCCCATTTCCCAAGGGAAAATGAAGTCCTTTCCCTAGGGTCTGGGTGTCAGATGAAAGGTGGCCTTTGGGGCTCTAAGGACTTGCAAGGTCCGAGCTGCCGGCAGATTTAGTTGTGGAGGAATCCAGGAAAGTTTAAAAGATTCTCACTGGGCACTGCCCTGTTGGCCAGGGCAAATGGCTGCAAAGAGAGGCCATTTTGCATGGGAAAAAGAAGTCCTTTCCCCAGGGTCTGGGTGTCAGATGAAAGGTGGCCTTTGGGGCTCTAAGGACTTGCCGGGTACGACTTCCTGGCAGCTTTTGATTTGGAGAAATCCAGCAAAGATTGCAAATTTCTTGCTGGCCACCACCCTATGGGTCATGGCAGGAGGCCAGAAATGGAGGCCATTTTCCATGGGGAAAATGAAGTCATTGGCCCATGGTATGGGTATCAGATGAAAGGTGGCATCTGGGGCCCTAAGGAGTTGCAGGGTCCTCGTTGCCAGCAGCTTTAATTTTGGAGAAAATCAGCCAAGTTTGCAAATTTCACATCAGGAACAATGCCGATGGCCCGGGCGAGTGGCCTCAAACTGAACCGATTTTCCATGGGGAAAATGAAGTCATGTCCCCAGGGTCTGGGTGTCAGATGAACGGTGGCCTTTGGGGCTCTTAAGACTTGCAAGCTGCTAGTTGCTGGCAGCTTTAGTTATGGAGGAATCCAGCAAAGTGTGCAAACTGAACACCAGGAACGATGCAGATGGCCAGGGCGAGTGGCCTCAAACTGACCCCATTTCCCATGGGGAAAATGAAGTCATGTCCCCAGGGTCTTGGAGTCAGATGAATGGTGGCCTTTGGGGCTCTAAGGACTTGCAAACTCCTAGTTGCCAATAGGTTTAGTTGTGGAGGAATCCAGGAAAGTTTAAAAATTTCTCACTGGGCACTGCCCTGTTGGTCACGGCAAATGGCTTCAAAGTTACTCCATTTCTTATAGGAAAAAGAAGTCCTTTCGCCAGGGTCTGGGTGTCAGATGAATGGTGGCCTTTGGGGCTCTAAGGACTTGCAGGCTAATACTTCCTGGTAGCTTTAGATTTGGAGAAATCCAGCAAAGATTGCAAATTTCTTGCTGGGCAGCACCCTTTTGGTCAGGGCCAGAGGCCAGAAATGGAGGCCATTTTCCATGGGGAAAATGAAGTCATTGGCCCAGGGTCTGGGTATCAGATGAAAGGTGGCATCTGAGGCCCTAAGGAGTTGCAGGGTCCTCGATGCCAGCAGCTTCAGTTTTGGAGAAAATCAGCCAAGTTTGCAAATTTCACACCAGGAACGATGCATATAGCCCGGGCGAGTGGCCTCAAACTGAACCAATTTTCCATGGGGAAAATGAAGTCATGTCCCCAGGGTCTGGGTGTCAGATGAACGGTGGCCTTTGGGGCTCTTAAGACTTGCAAGCTCCTAGTTGCTGGCAGTTTTAGTTATGGAGGAATCCAGCAAAGTTTTCAAATTTCCCACCGGGAACGATGCAGATGGCCAGGGCGAGTGGCCTCAAACTGACCGCATTTCCCATGGGGAAAATGAAGTCATGTCCCCAGGGTCTTGGAGTCAGATGAAAGGTGGCCTTTGGGGCTCTAAGGACTTGCAAACTCCTAGTTGCCAATAGCTTTAGTTGTGGAGGAATACAGGAAAGTTTAAAAATTTCTCACTGGGCACTGCCCTGTTGGTCACGGCAAATGGCTGCAAACTGACCCCATTTCCCATGGGAAAAAGAAGTCCTTTCGCCAGGGTCTGGGTGTCAGATGAAAGGTGGCGTTTTTTGCTCTATGGACTTCCATGGTCCATGTTACTGGCAGCTTTACTTTTGGAGAAAATCAGCCAAGTTTGCAAATTTCACACCAGGAACGATGCAGATGGCCAGGGCGAGTGGCCTCAAACTGACCCCATTTCCCATGGGGAAAATGAAGCCATGTCCCCAGGGTCTTGGAGTCAGATGAAAGGTGGCCTTTGGGGCTCTAAGGACTTGCAAACTCCTAGTTGCCAATAGGTTTAGTTGTGGAGGAATCCAGGAAAGTTTAAAAATTTCTCACTGGGCACTGCCCTGTTGGTCAGGGCAAATGGCTTCAAAGTGACTCCATTTCTTATGGGAAAAAGAAGTCGTTTCCCCAGGGTCTTGGAGTCAGATGAAAGGGGGCCTTTGGGGCTCTTAAGACTTGCAAGCTCCTAGTTGCTGGCAGCTTTAGTTGTGGAGGAATCCAGGAAAGTTTAAAAATTTCTCACTGGGCACTGCCCTGTTGGTCAGGGCAAATGGCTTAAAACTGACCCCATTTCCCAAGGGAAAATGAAGTCCTTTCCCTAGGGTCTGGGTGTCAGATGAAAGGTGGCCTTTGGGGCTCTAAGGACTTGCAAGGTCCGAGCTGCCGGCAGATTTAGTTGTGGAGGAATCCAGGAAAGTTTAAAAGATTCTCACTGGGCACTGCCCTGTTGGCCAGGGCAAATGGCTGCAAAGAGAGGCCATTTTGCATGGGAAAAAGAAGTCCTTTCCCCAGGGTCTGGGTGTCAGATGAAAGGTGGCCTTTGGGGCTCTAAGGACTTGCCGGGTACGACTTCCTGGCAGCTTTTGATTTGGAGAAATCCAGCAAAGATTGCAAATTTCTTGCTGGCCACCACCCTATGGGTCATGGCAGGAGGCCAGAAATGGAGGCCATTTTCCATGGGGAAAATGAAGTCATTGGCCCATGGTATGGGTATCAGATGAAAGGTGGCATCTGGGGCCCTAAGGAGTTGCAGGGTCCTCGTTGCCAGCAGCTTTAATTTTGGAGAAAATCAGCCAAGTTTGCAAATTTCACATCAGGAACAATGCCGATGGCCCGGGCGAGTGGCCTCAAACTGAACCGATTTTCCATGGGGAAAATGAAGTCATGTCCCCAGGGTCTGGGTGTCAGATGAACGGTGGCCTTTGGGGCTCTTAAGACTTGCAAGCTGCTAGTTGCTGGCAGCTTTAGTTATGGAGGAATCCAGCAAAGTGTGCAAACTTCACACCAGGAACGATGCAGATGGCCAGGGCGAGTGGCCTCAAACTGACCCCATTTCCCATGGGGAAAATGAAGTCATGTCCCCAGGGTCTTGGAGTCAGATGAATGGTGGCCTTTGGGGCTCTAAGGACTTGCAAACTCCTAGTTGCCAATAGGTTTAGTTGTGGAGGAATCCAGGAAAGTTTAAAAATTTCTCACTGGGCACTGCCCTGTTGGTCACGGCAAATGGCTTCAAAGTTACTCCATTTCTTATAGGAAAAAGAAGTCCTTTCGCCAGGGTCTGGGTGTCAGATGAATGGTGGCCTTTGGGGCTCTAAGGACTTGCAGGCTAATACTTCCTGGTAGCTTTAGATTTGGAGAAATCCAGCAAAGATTGCAAATTTCTTGCTGGGCAGCACCCTTTTGGTCAGGGCCAGAGGCCAGAAATGGAGGCCATTTTCCATGGGGAAAATGAAGTCATTGGCCCAGGGTCTGGGTATCAGATGAAAGGTGGCATCTGAGGCCCTAAGGAGTTGCAGGGTCCTCGATGCCAGCAGCTTCAGTTTTGGAGAAAATCAGCCAAGTTTGCAAATTTCACACCAGGAACGATGCATATAGCCCGGGCGAGTGGCCTCAAACTGAACCAATTTTCCATGGGGAAAATGAAGTCATGTCCCCAGGGTCTGGGTGTCAGATGAACGGTGGCCTTTGGGGCTCTTAAGACTTGCAAGCTCCTAGTTGCTGGCAGTTTTAGTTATGGAGGAATCCAGCAAAGTTTTCAAATTTCCCACCGGGAACGATGCAGATGGCCAGGGCGAGTGGCCTCAAACTGACCGCATTTCCCATGGGGAAAATGAAGTCATGTCCCCAGGGTCTTGGAGTCAGATGAAAGGTGGCCTTTGGGGCTCTAAGGACTTGCAAACTCCTAGTTGCCAATAGCTTTAGTTGTGGAGGAATACAGGAAAGTTTAAAAATTTCTCACTGGGCACTGCCCTGTTGGTCACGGCAAATGGCTGCAAACTGACCCCATTTCCCATGGGAAAAAGAAGTCCTTTCGCCAGGGTCTGGGTGTCAGATGAAAGGTGGCGTTTTTTGCTCTATGGACTTCCATGGTCCTCATTGCTGGCAGCTTTACTTTTCGAGAAAATCAGCTAAGTTTGCAAATTTCACACCGGGAATGATGCAGATGGCCAGGGCGAGTGGCCTCAAACTGACCCCATTTCCCATGGGGAAAATGAAGTCATGTCCCCAGGGTCTTGGAGTCAGATGAAAGGTGGCCTTTGGGGCTCTAAGGACTTGCAAGGTCCGAGCTGCCGGCAGATTTAGTTGTGGAGGAATCCAGGAAAGTTTAAAAATTTCTCACTGGGCACTGCCCTGTTGGTCAGGGCAAATGGCTGCAAAATGACCCCATTTCTTATGGGAAAAAGAAGTCCTTTCGGCAGGGTCTGGGTGTAAGATGAAAGGTGGCCTTTTCTGCTGTAAGGACTTCCACGGTCCTTGTTTCTGGCAGCTTTAGTTTTGGAGAAAATCAGCCAAGTTTGCAAATTTCACACCAGGAACGATGCAGATGGCCAGTATGAGTGGCCTCAAACTGACCCCATTTCCCATGGGAAAATGAAGTCATGTCCCCAGGGTCTTGGTGTCAGATGAAAGGTGGCCTTTGGGGCTCTAAGGACTTGCAAGGTCCCAGCTGCCGGCAGCTTTAGTCGAGGAGGAATCCAGCAAAGCTTGCAAATTTCACACCGGGAACAATGCAGATGGCCTGGGCGAGTGGCCTCAAACTGACCCCATTTCCATGGGGAAAATGTAGTTATGTCTCCAGGGTCTTGGTGTCAGATGAAAGGTGGCCTTTGGGGCTCTAAGGACTTGCAAACTCCTAGTTGCAGATACCTTTAGTTGTGGAGGAATCCAGGAAAGTTTAAAAGATTCTCACTGGGCACTGCCCTGTTGGCCAGGGCAAATGGCTGCAGAGACAGGCCATTTTGCATGGGAAAAGAAGTCCTTTCCCCAGGGTCTGGGTGTCAGATGAAAGGTGGCCTTTGGGGCTCTAAGGACTTGCAGGCTACTACTTCCTGGCTGCTTTTGATTTGGAGAAATCGAGCAAAGATTGCAAATTTCACACCGGGAATGATGCAGATGGCCAGGGCGAGTGGCCTCAAACTGACCCCATTTCCCATGGGGAAAATGAAGTCATGTCTCCAGGGTCTTGGAGTCAGATGAAAGGTGGCCTTTGGGGCTCTAAGGACTTGCAAGGTCCGAGCTGCCGGCAGATTTAGTTGTGGAGGAATCCAGGAAAGATTAAAAGATTCTCACTGGGCACTGCCCTGTTGGCCAGGGCAAATGGCTGCAAAGACAGGCCATTTTGCATGGGAAAAAGAAGTCCTTTCCCCAGGGTCTGGCTGTCAGATGAAAGGTGGCCTTTGGGGCTCTAAGGACTTGCAGGGTACGACTTCCTGGCAGCTTTTGATTTGGAGAAATCCAGCAAAGATTGCAAATTTCTTGCTGGCCACCACCCTATGGGTCATGGCAGGAGGCCAGAAATGGAGGCCATTTTCCATGGGGAAAATGAAGTCATTGGCCCATGGTATGGGTATCAGATGAAAGGTGGCATCTGGGGCCATAAGCAGTTGCAGGGTCCTCGTTGCCAGCAGCTTTAATTTTGGAGAAAATCAGCCAAGTTTGCAAATTTCACATCTGGAAAAATGCAGATGGCCCGGGCGAGTGGCCTCAAACTGACCCCATTTCCCATGGGGAAAATGAAGTCATGTCCCCAGGGTCTTGGAGTCAGATGAAAGGTGGCCTTTGGGGCTCTAAGGACTTGCAAGGTCCGAGCTGCCGGCAGATTTAGTTGTGGAGGAATCCAGGAAAGTTTAAAAATTTCTCACTGGGCACTGCCCTGTTGGTCAGGGCAAATGGCTGCAAAATGACCCCATTTCTTATGGGAAAAAGAAGTCCTTTCGGCAGGGTCTGGGTGTAAGATGAAAGGTGGCCTTTTCTGCTCTAAGGACTTCCACGGTCCTTGTTTCTGGCAGCTTTAGTTTTGGAGAAAATCAGCCAAGTTTGCAAATTTCACACCAGGAACGATGCAGATGGCCAGTATGAGTGGCCTCAAACTGACCCCATTTCCCATGGGGAAAATGAAGTCATGTCCCCAGGGTCTTGGTGTCAGATGAAAGGTGGCCTTTGGGGCTCTAAGGACTTGCAAGGTCCCAGCTGCCGGCAGCTTTAGTCGAGGAGGAATCCAGCAAAGCTTGCAAATTTCACACCGGGAACAATGCAGATGGCCTGGGCGAGTGGCCTCAAACTGACCCCATTTCCCATGGGGAAAATGTAGTTATGTCTCCAGGGTCTTGGTGTCAGATGAAAGGTGGCCTTTGGGGCTCTAAGGACTTGCAAACTCCTAGTTGCAGATACCTTTAGTTGTGGAGGAATCCAGGAAAGTTTAAAAGATTCTCACTGGGCACTGCCCTGTTGGCCAGGGCAAATGGCTGCAGAGACAGGCCATTTTGCATGGGAAAAAGAAGTCCTTTCCCCAGGGTCTGGGTGTCAGATGAAAGGTGGCCTTTGGGGCTCTAAGGACTTGCAGGCTACTACTTGCTGGCTGCTTTAGTTTTGGAGAAATCGAGCAAAGTTTGCAAATTTCACACCGGGAATGATGCAGATGGCCAGGGCGAGTGGCCTCAAACTGACCCCATTTCCCATGGGGAAAATGAAGTCATGTCTCCAGGGTCTTGGAGTCAGATGAAAGGTGGCCTTTGGGGCTCTAAGGACTTGCAAGGTCCGAGCTGCCGGCAGATTTAGTTGTGGAGGAATCCAGGAAAGTTTAAAAGATTCTCACTGGGCACTGCCCTGTTGGCCAGGGCAAATGGCTGCAAAGACAGGCCATTTTGCATGGGAAAAAGAAGTCCTTTCCCCAGGGTCTGGCTGTCAGATGAAAGGTGGCCTTTGGGGCTCTAAGGACTTGCAGGGTACGACTTCCTGGCAGCTTTTGATTTGGAGAAATCCAGCAAAGATTGCAAATTTCTTGCTGGCCACCACCCTATGGGTCATGGCAGGAGGCCAGAAATGGAGGCCATTTTCCATGGGGAAAATGAAGTCATTGGCCCATGGTATGGGTATCAGATGAAAGGTGGCATCTGGGGCCCTAAGGAGTTGCAGGGTCCTCGTTGCCAGCAGCTTTAATTTTGGAGAAAATCAGCCAAGTTTGCAAATTTCACATCAGGAACAATGCAGATGGCCCGGGCGAGTGGCCTCAAACTGAACCGATTTTCCATGGGGAAAATGAAGTCATGTCCCCAGGGTCCGGGTGTCAGATGAACGGTGGCCTTTGGGGCTCTTAAGACTTGCAAGCTCCTAGTTGCTGGCAGTTTTAGTTATGGAGGAACCCAGTAAAATTTTCAAATTTCACACCGGGGAACGATGCAGATGGCCCGGGCGAGTGGCCTCAAACTGACCCCATTTCCCATGGGGAAAATGAAGTCACGTCCCCTGGGTCTGGGTGTCAGATGAAAGGTGGCCTTTGGGGCTCTAAGGACTTGCAAACTCCTAGTTGCCAATAGCTTTAGTTGTGGAGGAATCCTGGAAAGTTTAAAAATTTCTCACTGGGCACTGCCCTGTTGGTCACGGGCAAATGGCTGCAAACTGACCCCATTTCTTATGGGAAAAAGAAGTCCTTTCGGCAGGGTCTGGGTGTAAGATGAAAGGTGGCCTTTTCTGCTCTAAGGACTTCCATGGTCCTTGTTTCTGGCAGCTTTAGTTTTGGAGAAAATCAGCCAAGTTTGCAAATTTCACACCAGGAACGATGCAGATGGCCAGTATGAGTGGCCTCAAACTGACCCCATTTCCCATGGGGAAAATGAAGTCATGTCCCCAGGGTCTTGGTGTCAGATGAAAGGTGGCCTTTGGGGCTCTAAGGACTTGCAAGGTCCCAGCTGCCGGCAGCTTTAGTCGAGGAGGAATCCAGCAAAGCTTGCAAATTTCACACCGGGAACAATGCAGATGGCCTGGGCGAGTGGCCTCAAACTGACCATATTTCCCATGGGGAAAATGTAGTTATGTCCCCAGGGTCTTGGTGTCAGATGAAAGGTGGCCTTTGGGGCTCTAAGGACTTGCAAACTCCTAGTTGCAGATACCTTTAGTTGTGGAGGAATCCAGGAAAGTTTAAAAGATTCTCACTGGGCACTGCCCTGTTGGCCAGGGCAAATGGCTGCAGAGACAGGCCATTTTGCATGGGAAAAAGAAGTCCTTTCCCCAGGGTCTGGGTGTCAGATGAAAGGTGGCCTTTGGGGCTCTAAGGACTTGCAGGCTACTACTTCCTGGCAGCTTTTGATTTGGAGAAATCCAGCAAAGATTGCAAATTTCTTGCTGGCCACGACCCTATTGGTCATGGCCAGAGGCCAGAAATGGAGGCCATTTTCCATGGGGAAAATGAAGTCATTGGCCCATGGTATGGGTATCAGATGAAAGGTGGCATCTGGGGCCATAAGCAGTTGCAGGGTCCTCGTTGCCAGCAGCTTTAATTTTGGAGAAAATCAGCCAAGTTTGCAAATTTCACATCAGGAACAATGCAGATGGCCCGGGCGAGTGGCCTCAAACTGAACGAATTTTCCATGGGGAAAATGAAGTCATGTCCCCAGGGTCTGGGTGTCAGATGAACGGTGGCCTTTGGGGCTCTTAAGACTTGCAAGCTGCTAGTTGCTGGCAGCTTTAGTTATGGAGGAATCCAGCAAAGTTTTCAAATTTCACACCGGGAACGATGCAGATGGCCAGTATGAGTGGCCTCAAATTGACCCCATTTCCCATGGGGAAAATGAAGTCATGTCCCCAGGGTCTTGGAGTCAGATGAATGGTGGCCTTTGGGGCTCTAAGGACTTGCAAACTCCTAGTTGCCAATAGGTTTAGTTGTGGAGGAATCCAGGAAAGTTTAAAAATTTCTCACTGGGCACTGCCCTGTTGGTCACGGCAAATGGCTTCAAACTGACCCCATTTCCTATGGGAAAAAGAAGTCCTTTCGCCAGGGTCTGGGTGTCAGATGAAAGGTGGCGTTTTTTGCTCTATGGACTTCCACGGTCCTCGTTGCTGGTAGCTTTAATTTTGGAGAAAATCAGCCAAGTTTGCAAATTTCACACCAGGAACGATGCAGATGGCCAGGGCGAGTGGCCTCAAACTGACCCCATTTCCCATGGGAAAATGAAGTCATGTCCCCAGGGTCTTGGAGTCAGATGAAAGGTGGCCTTTGGGGCTCTAAGGACTTGCAAGGTCCGAGCTGCCGGCAGATTTAGTTGTGGAGGAATCCAGGAAAGTTTAAAAATTTCTCACTGGGCACTGCCCTGTTGGTCAGGGCAAATGGCTGCAAAATGACCCCATTTCTTATGGGAAAAAGAAGTCCTTTCGGCAGGGTCTGGGTGTAAGATGAAAGGTGGCCTTTTCTGCTCTAAGGACTTCCACGGTCCTTGTTTCTGGCAGCTTTAGTTTTGGAGAAAATCAGCCAAGTTTGCAAATTTCACACCAGGAACGATGCAGATGGCCAGTATGAGTGGCCTCAAACTGACCCCATTTCCCATGGGGAAAATGAAGTCATGTCCCCAGGGTCTTGGTGTCAGATGAAAGGTGGCCTTTGGGGCTCTAAGGACTTGCAAGGTCCCAGCTGCCGGCAGCTTTAGTCGAGGAGGAATCCAGCAAAGCTTGCAAATTTCACACCGGGAACAATGCAGATGGCCTGGGCGAGTGGCCTCAAACTGACCCCATTTCCCATGGGGAAAATGTAGTTATGTCTCCAGGGTCTTGGTGTCAGATGAAAGGTGGCCTTTGGGGCTCTAAGGACTTGCAAACTCCTAGTTGCAGATACCTTTAGTTGTGGAGGAATCCAGGAAAGTTTAAAAGATTCTCACTGGGCACTGCCCTGTTGGCCAGGGCAAATGGCTGCAGAGACAGGCCATTTTGCATGGGAAAAAGAAGTCCTTTCCCCAGGGTCTGGGTGTCAGATGAAAGGTGGCCTTTGGGGCTCTAAGGACTTGCAGGCTACTACTTCCTGGCTGCTTTTGATTTGGAGAAATCGAGCAAAGATTGCAAATTTCACACCGGGAATGATGCAGATGGCCAGGGCGAGTGGCCTCAAACTGACCCCATTTCCCATGGGGAAAATGAAGTCATGTCTCCAGGGTCTTGGAGTCAGATGAAAGGTGGCCTTTGGGGCTCTAAGGACTTGCAAGGTCCGAGCTGCCGGCAGATTTAGTTGTGGAGGAATCCAGGAAAGATTAAAAGATTCTCACTGGGCACTGCCCTGTTGGCCAGGGCAAATGGCTGCAAAGACAGGCCATTTTGCATGGGAAAAAGAAGTCCTTTCCCCAGGGTCTGGCTGTCAGATGAAAGGTGGCCTTTGGGGCTCTAAGGACTTGCAGGGTACGACTTCCTGGCAGCTTTTGATTTGGAGAAATCCAGCAAAGATTGCAAATTTCTTGCTGGCCACCACCCTATGGGTCATGGCAGGACGCCAGAAATGGAGGCCATTTTCCATGGGGAAAAGGAAGTCATTGGCCCATGGTATGGGTATCAGATGAAAGGTGGCATCTGGGGCCCTAAGGAGTTGCAGGGTCCTCGTTGCCAGCAGCTTTAATTTTGGAGAAAATCAGCCAAGTTTCCAAATTTCACATCTGGAAAAATGCAGATGGCCCGGGCGAGTGGCCTCAAACTGAACCGATTTTCCATGGGGAAAATGAAGTCATGTCCCCAGGGTCTGGGTGTCAGATGAACGGTGGCCTTTGGGGCTCTTAAGACTTGCAAGCTGCTAGTTGTTGGCAGCTTTAGTTATGGAGGAATCCAGCAAAGTGTGCAAACTTCACACCAGGAACGATGCAGATGGCCAGGGCGAGTGGCCTCAAACTGACCCCATTTCCCATGGGGAAAATGAAGTCATGTCTCCAGGGTCTTGGAGTCAGATGAAAGGTGGCCTTTGGGGCTCTAAGGACTTGCAAGGTCCGAGCTGCCGGCAGATTTAGTTGTGGAGGAATCCAGGAAAGATTAAAAGATTCTCACTGGGCACTGCCCTGTTGGCCAGGGCAAATGGCTGCAAAGACAGGCCATTTTGCATGGGAAAAAGAAGTCCTTTCCCCAGGGTCTGGCTGTCAGATGAAAGGTGGCCTTTGGGGCTCTAAGGACTTGCAGGGTACGACTTCCTGGCAGCTTTTGATTTGGAGAAATCCAGCAAAGATTGCAAATTTCTTGCTGGCCACCACCCTATGGGTCATGGCAGGAGGCCAGAAATGGAGGCCATTTTCCATGGGGAAAATGAAGTCATTGGCCCATGGTATGGGTATCAGATGAAAGGTGGCATCTGGGGCCATAAGCAGTTGCAGGGTCCTCGTTGCCAGCAGCTTTAATTTTGGAGAAAATCAGCCAAGTTTGCAAATTTCACATCTGGAAAAATGCAGATGGCCCGGGCGAGTGGCCTCAAACTGACCCCATTTCCCATGGGGAAAATGAAGTCATGTCCCCAGGGTCTTGGAGTCAGATGAAAGGTGGCCTTTGGGGCTCTAAGGACTTGCAAGGTCCGAGCTGCCGGCAGATTTAGTTGTGGAGGAATCCAGGAAAGTTTAAAAATTTCTCACTGGGCACTGCCCTGTTGGTCAGGGCAAATGGCTGCAAAATGACCCCATTTCTTATGGGAAAAAGAAGTCCTTTCGGCAGGGTCTGGGTGTAAGATGAAAGGTGGCCTTTTCTGCTCTAAGGACTTCCACGGTCCTTGTTTCTGGCAGCTTTAGTTTTGGAGAAAATCAGCCAAGTTTGCAAATTTCACACCAGGAACGATGCAGATGGCCAGTATGAGTGGCCTCAAACTGACCCCATTTCCCATGGGGAAAATGAAGTCATGTCCCCAGGGTCTTGGTGTCAGATGAAAGGTGGCCTTTGGGGCTCTAAGGACTTGCAAGGTCCCAGCTGCCGGCAGCTTTAGTCGAGGAGGAATCCAGCAAAGCTTGCAAATTTCACACCGGGAACAATGCAGATGGCCTGGGCGAGTGGCCTCAAACTGACCCCATTTCCCATGGGGAAAATGTAGTTATGTCTCCAGGGTCTTGGTGTCAGATGAAAGGTGGCCTTTGGGGCTCTAAGGACTTGCAAACTCCTAGTTGCAGATACCTTTAGTTGTGGAGGAATCCAGGAAAGTTTAAAAGATTCTCACTGGGCACTGCCCTGTTGGCCAGGGCAAATGGCTGCAGAGACAGGCCATTTTGCATGGGAAAAAGAAGTCCTTTCCCCAGGGTCTGGGTGTCAGATGAAAGGTGGCCTTTGGGGCTCTAAGGACTTGCAGGCTACTACTTCCTGGCTGCTTTTGATTTGGAGAAATCGAGCAAAGATTGCAAATTTCACACCGGGAATGATGCAGATGGCCAGGGCGAGTGGCCTCAAACTGACCCCATTTCCCATGGGGAAAATGAAGTCATGTCTCCAGGGTCTTGGAGTCAGATGAAAGGTGGCCTTTGGGGCTCTAAGGACTTGCAAGGTCCGAGCTGCCGGCAGATTTAGTTGTGGAGGAATCCAGGAAAGATTAAAAGATTCTCACTGGGCACTGCCCTGTTGGCCAGGGCAAATGGCTGCAAAGACAGGCCATTTTGCATGGGAAAAAGAAGTCCTTTCCCCAGGGTCTGGCTGTCAGATGAAAGGTGGCCTTTGGGGCTCTAAGGACTTGCAGGGTACGACTTCCTGGCAGCTTTTGATTTGGAGAAATCCAGCAAAGATTGCAAATTTCTTGCTGGCCACCACCCTATGGGTCATGGCAGGAGGCCAGAAATGGAGGCCATTTTCCATGGGGAAAATGAAGTCATTGGCCCATGGTATGGGTATCAGATGAAAGGTGGCATCTGGGGCCATAAGCAGTTGCAGGGTCCTCGTTGCCAGCAGCTTTAATTTTGGAGAAAATCAGCCAAGTTTGCAAATTTCACATCTGGAAAAATGCAGATGGCCCGGGCGAGTGGCCTCAAACTGAACCGATTTTCCATGGGGAAAATGAAGTCATGTCCCCAGGGTCCGGGTGTCAGATGAACGGTGGCCTTTGGGGCTCTTAAGACTTGCAAGCTCCTAGTTGCTGGCAGTTTTAGTTATGGAGGAACCCAGTAAAATTTTCAAATTTCACACGGGGAACGATGCAGATCGCCCGGGCGAGTGGCCTCAAACTGACCCCATTTCCCATGGGGAAAATGAAGTCACGTCCCCTGGGTCTGGGTGTCAGATGAAAGGTGGCCTTTGGGGCTCTAAGGACTTGCAAACTCCTAGTTGCCAATAGCTTTAGTTGTGGAGGAATCCTGGAAAGTTTAAAAATTTCTCACTGGGCACTGCCCTGTTGGTCAGGGCAAATGGCTGCAAACTGACCCCATTTCTTATGGGAAAAAGAAGTCCTTTCGGCAGGGTCTGGGTGTAAGATGAAAGGTGGCCTTTTCTGCTCTAAGGACTTCCATGGTCCTTGTTTCTGGCAGCTTTAGTTTTGGAGAAAATCAGCCAAGTTTGCAAATTTCACACCAGGAACGATGCAGATGGCCAGTATGAGTGGCCTCAAACTGACCCCATTTCCCATGGGGAAAATGAAGTCATGTCACCAGGGTCTTGGTGTCAGATGAAAGGTGGCCTTTGGGGCTCTAAGGACTTGCAAGGTCCCAGCTGCCGGCAGCTTTAGTCGAGGAGGAATCCAGCAAAGCTTGCAAATTTCACACCGGGAACAATGCAGATGGCCTGGGCGAGTGGCCTCAAACTGACCATATTTCCCATGGGGAAAATGTAGTTATGTCCCCAGGGTCTTGGTGTCAGATGAAAGGTGGCCTTTGGGGCTCTAAGGACTTGCAAACTCCTAGTTGCAGATACCTTTAGTTGTGGAGGAATCCAGGAAAGTTTAAAAGATTCTCACTGGGCACTGCCCTGTTGGCCAGGGCAAATGGCTGCAGAGACAGGCCATTTTGCATGGGAAAAAGAAGTCCTTTCCCCAGGGTCTGGGTGTCAGATGAAAGGTGGCCTTTGGGGCTCTAAGGACTTGCAGGCTACTACTTCCTGGCCGCTTTTGATTTGGAGAAATCCAGCAAAGATTGCAAATTTCTTGCTGGCCACGACCCTATTGGTCATGGCCGGAGGCCAGAAATGGGGGCCATTTTCCATGGGGAAAATGAAGTCATTGGCCCATGGTATGGGTATCAGATGAAAGGTGGCATCTGGGGCCATAAGCAGTTGCAGGGTCCTCGTTGCCAGCAGCTTTAATTTTGGAGAAAATCAGCCAAGTTTGCAAATTTCACATCAGGAACAATGCAGATGGCCCGGGCGAGTGGCCTCAAACTGAACGAATTTTCCATGGGGAAAATGAAGTCATGTCCCCAGGGTCTGGGTGTCAGATGAACGGTGGCCTTTGGGGCTCTTAAGACTTGCAAGCTCCTAGTTGCTGGCAGCTTTAGTTATGGAGGAATCCAGCAAAGTTTTCAAATTTCACACCGGGAACGATGCAGATGGCCAGTATGAGTGGCCTCAAATTGACCCCATTTCCCATGGGGAAAATGAAGTCATGTCCCCAGGGTCTTGGAGTCAGATGAATGGTGGCCTTTGGGGCTCTAAGGACTTGCAAACTCCTAGTTGCCAATAGGTTTAGTTGTGGAGGAATCCAGGAAAGTTTAAAAATTTCTCACTGGGCACTGCCCTGTGTGTCACGGCAAATGGCTTAAAACTGACCCCATTTCCCATGGGAAAAAGAAGTCCTTTAGCCAGGGTCTGGGTGTCAGATGAAAGGTGGCGTTTTTTGCTCTATGGACTTCCACGGTCTTCGTTGCTGGTAGCTTTAATTTTCGAGAAAATCAGCCAAGTTTGCAAATTTCACACCAGGAACGATGCAGATGGCCAGGGCGAGTGGCCTCAAACTGACCCCATTTCCCATGGGGAAAATGAAGTCATGTCCCCAGGGTCTTGGAGTCAGATGAAAGGTGGCCTTTGGGGCTCTAAGGACTTGCAAGGTCCGAGCTGCCGGCAGATTTAGTTGTGGAGGAATCCAGGAAAGTTTAAAAATTTCTCACTGGGCACTGCCCTGTTGGTCAGGGCAAATGGCTGCAAAATGACCCCATTTCTTATGGGAAAAAGAAGTCCTTTCGGCAGGGTCTGGGTGTAAGATGAAAGGTGGCCTTTTCTGCTCTAAGGACTTCCACGGTCCTTGTTTCTGGCAGCTTTAGTTTTGGAGAAAATCAGCCAAGTTTGCAAATTTCACACCAGGAACGATGCAGATGGCCAGTATGAGTGGCCTCAAACTGACCCCATTTCCCATGGGGAAAATGAAGTCATGTCCCCAGGGTCTTGGTGTCAGATGAAAGGTGGCCTTTGGGGCTCTAAGGACTTGCAAGGTCCCAGCTGCCGGCAGCTTTAGTCGAGGAGGAATCCAGCAAAGCTTGCAAATTTCACACCGGGAACAATGCAGATGGCCTGGGCGAGTGGCCTCAAACTGACCCCATTTCCCATGGGGAAAATGTAGTTATGTCTCCAGGGTCTTGGTGTCAGATGAAAGGTGGCCTTTGGGGCTCTAAGGACTTGCAAACTCCTAGTTGCAGATACCTTTAGTTGTGGAGGAATCCAGGAAAGTTTAAAAGATTCTCACTGGGCACTGCCCTGTTGGCCAGGGCAAATGGCTGCAGAGACAGGCCATTTTGCATGGGAAAAAGAAGTCCTTTCCCCAGGGTCTGGGTGTCAGATGAAAGGTGGCCTTTGGGGCTCTAAGGACTTGCAGGCTACTACTTCCTGGCTGCTTTTGATTTGGAGAAATCGAGCAAAGATTGCAAATTTCACACCGGGAATGATGCAGATGGCCAGGGCGAGTGGCCTCAAACTGACCCCATTTCCCATGGGGAAAATGAAGTCATGTCTCCAGGGTCTTGGAGTCAGATGAAAGGTGGCCTTTGGGGCTCTAAGGACTTGCAAGGTCCGAGCTGCCGGCAGATTTAGTTGTGGAGGAATCCAGGAAAGATTAAAAGATTCTCACTGGGCACTGCCCTGTTGGCCAGGGCAAATGGCTGCAAAGACAGGCCATTTTGCATGGGAAAAAGAAGTCCTTTCCCCAGGGTCTGGCTGTCAGATGAAAGGTGGCCTTTGGGGCTCTAAGGACTTGCAGGGTACGACTTCCTGGCAGCTTTTGATTTGGAGAAATCCAGCAAAGATTGCAAATTTCTTGCTGGCCACCACCCTATGGGTCATGGCAGGAGGCCAGAAATGGAGGCCATTTTCCATGGGGAAAATGAAGTCATTGGCCCATGGTATGGGTATCAGATGAAAGGTGGCATCTGGGGCCATAAGCAGTTGCAGGGTCCTCGTTGCCAGCAGCTTTAATTTTGGAGAAAATCAGCCAAGTTTGCAAATTTCACATCTGGAAAAATGCAGATGGCCCGGGCGAGTGGCCTCAAACTGAACCGATTTTCCATGGGGAAAATGAAGTCATGTCCCCAGGGTCCGGGTGTCAGATGAACGGTGGCCTTTGGGGCTCTTAAGACTTGCAAGCTCCTAGTTGCTGGCAGTTTTAGTTATGGAGGAACCCAGTAAAATTTTCAAATTTCACACGGGGAACGATGCAGATCGCCCGGGCGAGTGGCCTCAAACTGACCCCATTTCCCATGGGGAAAATGAAGTCACGTCCCCTGGGTCTGGGTGTCAGATGAAAGGTGGCCTTTGGGGCTCTAAGGACTTGCAAACTCCTAGTTGCCAATAGCTTTAGTTGTGGAGGAATCCTGGAAAGTTTAAAAATTTCTCACTGGGCACTGCCCTGTTGGTCAGGGCAAATGGCTGCAAACTGACCCCATTTCTTATGGGAAAAAGAAGTCCTTTCGGCAGGGTCTGGGTGTAAGATGAAAGGTGGCCTTTTCTGCTCTAAGGACTTCCATGGTCCTTGTTTCTGGCAGCTTTAGTTTTGGAGAAAATCAGCCAAGTTTGCAAATTTCACACCAGGAACGATGCAGATGGCCAGTATGAGTGGCCTCAAACTGACCCCATTTCCCATGGGGAAAATGAAGTCATGTCCCCAGGGTCTTGGTGTCAGATGAAAGGTGGCCTTTGGGGCTCTAAGGACTTGCAAGGTCCCAGCTGCCGGCAGCTTTAGTCGAGGAGGAATCCAGCAAAGCTTGCAAATTTCACACCGGGAACAATGCAGATGGCCTGGGCGAGTGGCCTCAAACTGACCCCATTTCCCATGGGGAAAATGTAGTTATGTCCCCAGGGTCTTGGTGTCAGATGAAAGGTGGCCTTTGGGGCTCTAAGGAATTGCAAACTCCTAGTTGCAGATACCTTTAGTTGTGGAGGAATCCAGGAAAGTTTAAAAGATTCTCACTGGGCACTGCCCTGTTGGCCAGGGCAAATGGCTGCAGAGACAGGCCATTTTGCATGGGAAAAAGAAGTCCTTTCCCCAGGGTCTGGGTGTCAGATGAAAGGTGGCCTTTGGGGCTCTAAGGACTTGCAGGGTACTACTTCCTGGCAGCTTTTGATTTGGAGAAATCCAGCAAAGATTGCAAATTTCTTGCTGGCCACGACCCTATTGGTCATGGCAGGAGGCCAGAAATGGAGGCCATTTTCCATGGGGAAAATGAAGTCATTGGCCCATGGTCTGGGTATCAGATGAAAGGTGGCATCTGGGGCCATAAGCAGTTGCAGGGTCCTCGTTGCCAGCAGCTTTAATTTTGGAGAAAATCAGCCAAGTTTGCAAATTTCACACCAGGAACAATGCAGATGGCCCGGGCGAGTGGCCTCAAACTGAACGAATTTTCCATGGGGAAAATGAAGTCATGTCCCCAGGGTCTGGGTGTCAGATGAACGGTGGCCTTTGGGGCTCTTAAGACTTGCAAGCTGCTAGTTGCTGGCAGCTTTAGTTATGGAGGAATCCAGCAAAGTTTTCAAATTTCACACCGGGAATGATGCAGATGGCCAGTATGAGTGGCCTCAAATTGACCCCATTTCCCATGGGGAAAATGAAGTCATGTCCCCAGGGTCTTGGAGTCAGATGAATGGTGGCCTTTGGGGCTCTAAGGACTTGCAAACTCCTAGTTGCCAATAGGTTTAGTTGTGGAGGAATCCAGGAAAGTTTAAAAATTTCTCACTGGGCACTGCCCTGTTGGTCACGGCAAATGGCTGCAAACTGACCCCATTTCCTATGGGAAAAAGAAGTCCTTTCGCCAGGGTCTGGGTGTCAGATGAAAGGTGGCGTTTTTTGCTCTATGGACTTCCACGGTCCTCATTGCTGGCAGCTTTAGTTTTGGAGAAAATCAGCCAAGTTTGCAAATTTCACACCAGGAACGATGCAGATGGCCAGGGCGAGTGGCCTCAAACTGACCCCATTTCCCATGGGGAAAATGAAGTCATGTCCCCAGGGTCTTGGAGTCAGATGAAAGGTGGCCTTTGGGGCTCTAAGGACTTGCAAACTCCTAGTTGCAAATAGCTTTAGTTGTGGAGGAATCCAGGAAAGTTTAAAAATTTCTCACTGGGCACTGCCCTGTTGGTCAGGGCAAATGGCTTCAAAGTGACTCCATTTCTTATGGGAAAAAGAAGTCCTTTCCCCAGGGTCTGGGTGTCAGATGAAAGGTGGCCTTTGGGGCTCTAAGGACTTGCAAGGTCCGAGCTGTCGGCAGATTTAGTTGTGGAGGAATCCAGGAAAGTTTAAAAGATTCTCACTGGGCACTGCCCTGTTGGCCAGGGCAAATGGCTGCAAAGAGAGGCCATTTTGCATGGGAAAAGGAAGTCCTTTCCCCAGGGTCTGGGTGTCAGATGAAAGGTGGCCTTTGGGGCTCTAAGGACTTGCAGGGTACGACTTCCTGGCAGCTTTTGATTTGGAGAAATCCAGCAAAGATTGCAAATTTCTTGCTGGCCACCACCCTATGGGTCATGGCAGGACGCCAGAAATGGAGGCCATTTTCCATGGGGAAAATGAAGTCATTGGCCCATGGTATGGGTATCAGATGAAAGGTGGCATCTGGGGCCCTAAGGAGTTGCAGGGTCCTCGTTGCCAGCAGCTTTAATTTTGGAGAAAATCAGCCAAGTTTGCAAATTTCACATCTGGAACAATGCAGATGGCCCGGGCGAGTGGCCTCAAACTGAACCGATTTTCCATGGGGAAAATGAAGTCATGTCCCCAGGGTCTGGGTGTCAGATGAACGGTGGCCTTTGGGGCTCTTAAGACTTGCAAGCTGCTAGTTGTTGGCAGCTTTAGTTATGGAGGAATCCAGCAAAGTGTGCAAACTTCACACCAGGAACGATGCAGATGGCCAGGGCGAGTGGCCTCAAACTGACCCCATTTCCCATGGGGAAAATGAAGTCATGTCTCCAGGGTCTTGGAGTCAGATGAAAGGTGGCCTTTGGGGCTCTAAGGACTTGCAAGGTCCGAGCTGCCGGCAGATTTAGTTGTGGAGGAATCCAGGAAAGTTTAAAAATTTCTCACTGGGCACTGCCCTGTTGGTCAGGGCAAATGGCTGCAAAATGACCCCATTTCTTATGGGAAAAAGAAGTCCTTTCGGCAGGGTCTGGGTGTAAGATGAAAGGTGGCCTTTTCTGCTCTAAGGACTTCCACGGTCCTTGTTTCTGGCAGCTTTAGTTTTGGAGAAAATCAGCCAAGTTTGCAAATTTCACACCAGGAATGATGCAGATGGCCAGTATGAGTGGCCTCAAACTGACCCCATTTCCCATGGGGAAAATGAAGTCATGTCCCCAGGGTCTTGGTGTCAGATGAAAGGTGGCCTTTGGGGCTCTAAGGACTTGCAAGGTCCCAGCTGCCGGCAGCTTTAGTCGAGGAGGAATCCAGCAAAGCTTGCAAATTTCACACCGGGAACAATGCAGATGGCCTGGGCGAGTGGCCTCAAACTGACCCCATTTCCCATGGGGAAAATGTAGTTATGTCTCCAGGGTCTTGGTGTCAGATGAAAGGTGGCCTTTGGGGCTCTAAGGACTTGCAAACTCCTAGTTGCAGATACCTTTAGTTGTGGAGGAATCCAGGAAAGTTTAAAAGATTCTCACTGGGCACTGCCCTGTTGGCCAGGGCAAATGGCTGCAGAGACAGGCCATTTTGCATGGGAAAAAGAAGTCCTTTCCCCAGGGTCTGGGTGTCAGATGAAAGGTGGCCTTTGGGGCTCTAAGGACTTGCAGGCTACTACTTCCTGGCCGCTTTTGATTTGGAGAAATCCAGCAAAGATTGCAAATTTCTTGCTGGCCACGACCCTATTGGTCATGGCCAGAGGCCAGAAATGGAGGCCATTTTCCATGGGGAAAATGAAGTCATTGGCCCATGGTCCTGGTATCAGATGAAAGGTGGCATCTGGGGCCATAAGCAGTTGCAGGGTCCTCGTTGCCAGCAGCTTTAATTTTGGAGAAAATCAGCCAAGTTTGCAAATTTCACACCAGGAACAATGCAGATGGCCCGGGCGAGTGGCCTCAAACTGAACGAATTTTCCATGGGGAAAATGAAGTCATGTCCCCAGGGTCTGGGTGTCAGATGAACGGTGGCCTTTGGGGCTCTTAAGACTTGCAAGCTGCTAGTTGCTGGCAGCTTTAGTTATGGAGGAATCCAGCAAAGTTTTCAAATTTCACACCGGGAATGATGCAGATGGCCAGTATGAGTGGCCTCAAATTGACCCCATTTCCCATGGGGAAAATGAAGTCATGTCCCCAGGGTCTTGGAGTCAGATGAATGGTGGCCTTTGGGGCTCTAAGGACTTGCAAACTCCTAGTTGCCAATAGGTTTAGTTGTGGAGGAATCCAGGAAAGTTTAAAAATTTCTCACTGGGCACTGCCCTGTTGGTCACGGCAAATGGCTGCAAACTGACCCCATTTCCTATGGGAAAAAGAAGTCCTTTCGCCAGGGTCTGGGTGTCAGATGAAAGGTGGCGTTTTTTGCTCTATGGACTTCCACGGTCCTCGTTGCTGGCAGCTTTAGTTTTGGAGAAAATCAGCCAAGTTTGCAAATTTCACACCAGGAACGATGCAGATGGCCAGGGCGAGTGGCCTCAAACTGACCCCATTTCCCATGGGGAAAATGAAGTCATGTCCCCAGGGTCTTGGAGTCAGATGAAAGGTGGCCTTTGGGGCTCTAAGGACTTGCAAACTCCTAGTTGCAAATAGCTTTAGTTGTGGAGGAATCCAGGAAAGTTTAAAAATTTCTCACTGGGCACTGCCCTGTTGGTCAGGGCAAATGGCTTCAAAGTGACTCCATTTCTTATGGGAAAAAGAAGTCCTTTCCCCAGGGTCTGGGTGTCAGATGAAAGGTGGCCTTTGGGGCTCTAAGGACTTGCAAGGTCCGAGCTGCCGGCAGATTTAGTTGTGGAGGAATCCAGGAAAGTTTAAAAGATTCTCACTGGGCACTGCCCTGTTGGCCAGGGCAAATGGCTGCAAAGAGAGGCCATTTTGCATGGGAAAAGGAAGTCCTTTCCCCAGGGTCTGGGTGTCAGATGAAAGGTGGCCTTTGGGGCTCTAAGGACTTGCAGGGTACGACTTCCTGGCAGCTTTTGATTTGGAGAAATCCAGCAAAGATTGCAAATTTCTTGCTGGCCACCACCCTATGGGTCATGGCAGGACGCCAGAAATGGAGGCCATTTTCCATGGGGAAAAGGAAGTCATTGGCCCATGGTATGGGTATCAGATGAAAGGTGGCATCTGGGGCCCTAAGGAGTTGCAGGGTCCTCGTTGCCAGCAGCTTTAATTTTGGAGAAAATCAGCCAAGTTTCCAAATTTCACATCTGGAAAAATGCAGATGGCCCGGGCGAGTGGCCTCAAACTGAACCGATTTTCCATGGGGAAAATGAAGTCATGTCCCCAGGGTCTGGGTGTCAGATGAACGGTGGCCTTTGGGGCTCTTAAGACTTGCAAGCTCCTAGTTGCTGGCAGCTTTAGTTATGGAGGAATCCAGCAAAGTTTTCAAATTTCACACCGGGAACGATGCAGATGGCCAGTATGAGTGGCCTCAAATTGACCCCATTTCCCATGGGGAAAATGAAGTCATGTCCCCAGGGTCTTGGAGTCAGATGAATGGTGGCCTTTGGGGCTCTAAGGACTTGCAAACTCCTAGTTGCCAATAGGTTTAGTTGTGGAGGAATCCAGGAAAGTTTAAAAATTTCTCACTGGGCACTGCCCTGTGTGTCACGGCAAATGGCTTAAAACTGACCCCATTTCCCATGGGAAAAAGAAGTCCTTTCGCCAGGGTCTGGGTGTCAGATGAAAGGTGGCGTTTTTTGCTCTATGGACTTCCACGGTCTTCGTTGCTGGTAGCTTTAATTTTGGAGAAAATCAGCCAAGTTTGCAAATTTCACACCAGGAACGATGCAGATGGCCAGGGCGAGTGGCCTCAAACTGACCCCATTTCCCATGGGGAAAATGAAGTCATGTCCCCAGGGTCTTGGAGTCAGATGAAAGGTGGCCTTTGGGGCTCTAAGGACTTGCAAGGTCCGAGCTGCCGGCAGATTTAGTTGTGGAGGAATCCAGGAAAGTTTAAAAATTTCTCACTGGGCACTGCCCTGTTGGTCAGGGCAAATGGCTGCAAAATGACCCCATTTCTTATGGGAAAAAGAAGTCCTTTCGGCAGGGTCTGGGTGTAAGATGAAAGGTGGCCTTTTCTGCTCTAAGGACTTCCACGGTCCTTGTTTCTGGCAGCTTTAGTTTTGGAGAAAATCAGCCAAGTTTGCAAATTTCACACCAGGAACGATGCAGATGGCCAGTATGAGTGGCCTCAAACTGACCCCATTTCCCATGGGGAAAATGAAGTCATGTCCCCAGGGTCTTGGTGTCAGATGAAAGGTGGCCTTTGGGGCTCTAAGGACTTGCAAGGTCCCAGCTGCCGGCAGCTTTAGTCGAGGAGGAATCCAGCAAAGCTTGCAAATTTCACACCGGGAACAATGCAGATGGCCTGGGCGAGTGGCCTCAAACTGACCCCATTTCCCATGGGGAAAATGTAGTTATGTCTCCAGGGTCTTGGTGTCAGATGAAAGGTGGCCTTTGGGGCTCTAAGGACTTGCAAACTCCTAGTTGCAGATACCTTTAGTTGTGGAGGAATCCAGGAAAGTTTAAAAGATTCTCACTGGGCACTGCCCTGTTGGCCAGGGCAAATGGCTGCAGAGACAGGCCATTTTGCATGGGAAAAAGAAGTCCTTTCCCCAGGGTCTGGGTGTCAGATGAAAGGTGGCCTTTGGGGCTCTAAGGACTTGCAGGCTACTACTTCCTGGCTGCTTTTGATTTGGAGAAATCGAGCAAAGATTGCAAATTTCACACCGGGAATGATGCAGATGGCCAGGGCGAGTGGCCTCAAACTGACCCCATTTCCCATGGGGAAAATGAAGTCATGTCTCCAGGGTCTTGGAGTCAGATGAAAGGTGGCCTTTGGGGCTCTAAGGACTTGCAAGGTCCGAGCTGCCGGCAGATTTAGTTGTGGAGGAATCCAGGAAAGATTAAAAGATTCTCACTGGGCACTGCCCTGTTGGCCAGGGCAAATGGCTGCAAAGACAGGCCATTTTGCATGGGAAAAAGAAGTCCTTTCCCCAGGGTCTGGCTGTCAGATGAAAGGTGGCCTTTGGGGCTCTAAGGACTTGCAGGGTACGACTTCCTGGCAGCTTTTGATTTGGAGAAATCCAGCAAAGATTGCAAATTTCTTGCTGGCCACCACCCTATGGGTCATGGCAGGAGGCCAGAAATGGAGGCCATTTTCCATGGGGAAAATGAAGTCATTGGCCCATGGTATGGGTATCAGATGAAAGGTGGCATCTGGGGCCATAAGCAGTTGCAGGGTCCTCGTTGCCAGCAGCTTTAATTTTGGAGAAAATCAGCCAAGTTTGCAAATTTCACATCTGGAAAAATGCAGATGGCCCGGGCGAGTGGCCTCAAACTGAACCGATTTTCCATGGGGAAAATGAAGTCATGTCCCCAGGGTCCGGGTGTCAGATGAACGGTGGCCTTTGGGGCTCTTAAGACTTGCAAGCTCCTAGTTGCTGGCAGTTTTAGTTATGGAGGAACCCAGTAAAATTTTCAAATTTCACACGGGGAACGATGCAGATCGCCCGGGCGAGTGGCCTCAAACTGACCCCATTTCCCATGGGGAAAATGAAGTCACGTCCCCTGGGTCTGGGTGTCAGATGAAAGGTGGCCTTTGGGGCTCTAAGGACTTGCAAACTCCTAGTTGCCAATAGCTTTAGTTGTGGAGGAATCCTGGAAAGTTTAAAAATTTCTCACTGGGCACTGCCCTGTTGGTCACGGCAAATGGCTGCAAACTGACCCCATTTCTTATGGGAAAAAGAAGTCCTTTCGGCAGGGTCTGGGTGTAAGATGAAAGGTGGCCTTTTCTGCTCTAAGGACTTCCATGGTCCTTGTTTCTGGCAGCTTTAGTTTTGGAGAAAATCAGCCAAGTTTGCAAATTTCACACCAGGAACGATGCAGATGGCCAGTATGAGTGGCCTCAAACTGACCCCATTTCCCATGGGGAAAATGAAGTCATGTCCCCAGGGTCTTGGTGTCAGATGAAAGGTGGCCTTTGGGGCTCTAAGGACTTGCAAGGTCCCAGCTGCCGGCAGCTTTAGTCGAGGAGGAATCCAGCAAAGCTTGCAAATTTCACACCGGGAACAATGCAGATGGCCTGGGCGAGTGGCCTCAAACTGACCATATTTCCCATGGGGAAAATGTAGTTATGTCCCCAGGGTCTTGGTGTCAGATGAAAGGTGGCCTTTGGGGCTCTAAGGAATTGCAAACTCCTAGTTGCAGATACCTTTAGTTGTGGAGGAATCCAGGAAAGTTTAAAAGATTCTCACTGGGCACTGCCCTGTTGGCCAGGGCAAATGGCTGCAGAGACAGGCCATTTTGCATGGGAAAAAGAAGTCCTTTCCCCAGGGTCTGGGTGTCAGATGAAAGGTGGCCTTTGGGGCTCTAAGGACTTGCAGGGTACTACTTCCTGGCAGCTTTTGATTTGGAGAAATCCAGCAAAGATTGCAAATTTCTTGCTGGCCACGACCCTATTGGTCATGGCAGGAGGCCAGAAATGGAGGCCATTTTCCATGGGGAAAATGAAGTCATTGGCCCATGGTCTGGGTATCAGATGAAAGGTGGCATCTGGGGCCATAAGCAGTTGCAGGGTCCTCGTTGCCAGCAGCTTTAATTTTGAGAAAATCAGCCAAGTTTGCAAATTTCACACCAGGAACAATGCAGATGGCCCGGGCGAGTGGCCTCAAACTGAACGAATTTTCCATGGGGAAAATGAAGTCATGTCCCCAGGGTCTGGGTGTCAGATGAACGGTGGCCTTTGGGGCTCTTAAGACTTTGAAGCTGCTAGTTGTTGGCAGCTTTAGTTATGGAGGAATCCAGCAAAGTTTTCAAATTTCACACCGGGAATGATGCAGATGGCCAGTATGAGTGGCCTCAAATTGACCCCATTTCCCATGGGGAAAATGAAGTCATGTCCCCAGGGTCTTGGAGTCAGATGAATGGTGGCCTTTGGGGCTCTAAGGACTTGCAAACTCCTAGTTGCCAATAGGTTTAGTTGTGGAGGAATCCAGGAAAGTTTAAAAATTTCTCACTGGGCACTGCCCTGTTGGTCACGGCAAATGGCTGCAAACTGACCCCATTTCCTATGGGAAAAAGAAGTCCTTTCGCCAGGGTCTGGGTGTCAGATGAAAGGTGGCGTTTTTTGCTCTATGGACTTCCACGGTCCTCGTTGCTGGCAGCTTTAGTTTTGGAGAAAATCAGCCAAGTTTGCAAATTTCACACCAGGAACGATGCAGATGGCCAGGGCGAGTGGCCTCAAACTGACCCCATTTCCCATGGGGAAAATGAAGTCATGTCCCCAGGGTCTTGGAGTCAGATGAAAGGTGGCCTTTGGGGCTCTAAGGACTTGCAAACTCCTAGTTGCCAATAGCTTTAGTTGTGGAGGAATCCAGGAAAGTTTAAAAATTTCTCACTGGGCACTGCCCTGTTGGTCAGGGCAAATGGCTTCAAAGTGACTCCATTTCTTATGGGAAAAAGAAGTCGTTTCCCCAGGGTCTTGGAGTCAGATGAAAGGGGGCCTTTGGGGCTCTTAAGACTTGCAAGCTCCTAGTTGCTGGCAGCTTTAGTTGTGGAGGAATCCAGGAAAGTTTAAAAATTTCTCACTGGGCACTGCCCTGTTGGTCAGGGCAAATGGCTTAAAACTGACCCCATTTCCCATGGGAAAAAGAAGTCCTTTCCCCAGGGTCTGGGTGTCAGATGAAAGGTGGCCTTTGGGGCTCTAAGGACTTGCAAGGTCCGAGCTGCCGGCAGATTTAGTTGTGGAGGAATCCAGGAAAGTTTAAAAGATTCTCACTGGGCACTGCCCTGTTGGCCAGGGCAAATGGCTGCAAAGAGAGGCCATTTTGCATGGGAAAAGGAAGTTCTTTCCCCAGGGTCTGGGTGTCAGATGAAAGGTGGCCTTTGGGGCTCTAAGGACTTGCCGGGTACGACTTCCTGGCAGCTTTTGATTTGGAGAAATCCAGCAAAGATTGCAAATTTCTTGCTGGCCACCACCCTATGGGTCATGGCAGGACGCCAGAAATGGAGGCCATTTTCCATGGGGAAAATGAAGTCATTGGCCCATGGTCTGGGTATCAGATGAAAGGTGGCATCTGGGGCCCTAAGGACTTGCAGGGTCCTCGTTGCCAGCAGCTTTAATTTTGGAGAAAATCAGCCAAGTTTGCAAATTTCACATCAGGAACAATGCAGATGGCCCGGGCGAGTGGCCTCAAACTGAACCGATTTTCCATGGGGAAAATGAAGTCATGTCCCCAGGGTCTGGGTGTCAGATGAACGGTGGCCTTTGGGGCTCTTAAGACTTGCAAGCTGCTAGTTGTTGGCAGCTTTAGTTATGGAGGAATCCAGCAAAGTGTGCAAACTTCACACCAGGAACGATGCAGATGGCCAGGGCGAGTGGCCTCAAACTGACCCCATTTCCCATGGGGAAAATGAAGTCATGTCCCCAGGGTCTTGGAGTCAGATGAATGGTGGCCTTTGGGGCTCTAAGGACTTGCAAACTCCTAGTTGCCAATAGGTTTAGTTGTGGAGGAATCCAGGAAAGTTTAAAAATTTCTCACTGGGCACTGCCCTGTTGGTCACGGCAAATGGCTTAAAACTGACCCCATTTCCCATGGGAAAAAGAAGTCCTTTCCCCAGGGTCTGGGTGTCAGATGAAAGGTGGCCTTTTTTGCTCTATGGACTTCCATGGTCCTCATTGCTGGCAGCTTTACTTTTGGAGAAAATCAGCTAAGTTTGCAAATTTCACACCGGGAATGATGCAGATGGCCAGGGCGAGTGGCCTCAAACTGACCCCATTTCCCATGGGGAAAATGAAGTCATGTCTCCAGGGTCTTGGAGTCAGATGAAAGGTGGCCTTTGGGGCTCTAAGGACTTGCAAGGTCCGAGCTGCCGGCAGATTTAGTTGTGGAGGAATCCAGGAAAGATTAAAAATTTCTCACTGGGCACTGCCCTGTTGGTCAGGGCAAATGGCTGCAAAATTACCCCATTTCTTATGGGAAAAAGAAGTCCTTTCGGCAGGGTCTGGGTGTAAGATGAAAGGTGGCCTTTTCTGCTCTAAGGACTTCCACGGTCCTTGTTTCTGGCAGCTTTAGTTTTGGAGAAAATCAGCCAAGTTTGCAAATTTCACACCAGGAACGATGCAGATGGCCAGTATGAGTGGCCTCAAACTGACCCCATTTCCCATGGGGAAAATGAAGTCATGTCCCCAGGGTCTTGGTGTCAGATGAAAGGTGGCCTTTGGGGCTCTAAGGACTTGCAAGGTCCCAGCTGCCGGCAGCTTTAGTCGAGGAGGAATCCAGCAAAGCTTGCAAATTTCACACCGGGAACAATGCAGATGGCCTGGGCGAGTGGCCTCAAACTGACCCCATTTCCCATGGGGAAAATGTAGTTATGTCTCCAGGGTCTTGGTGTCAGATGAAAGGTGGCCTTTGGGGCTCTAAGGACTTGCAAACTCCTAGTTGCAGATACCTTTAGTTGTGGAGGAATCCAGGAAAGTTTAAAAGATTCTCACTGGGCACTGCCCTGTTGGCCAGGGCAAATGGCTGCAGAGACAGGCCATTTTGCATGGGAAAAAGAAGTCCTTTCCCCAGGGTCTGGGTGTCAGATGAAAGGTGGCCTTTGGGGCTCTAAGGACTTGCAAGCTCCTAGAGTCTGGCAGCTTTAGTTATGGAGGAATCCAGCAAAGTTTTCAAATTTCACACCGGGAACGATGCAGATGGCCAGTATGAGTGGCCTCAAATTGACCCCATTTCCCATGGGGAAAATGAAGTCATGTCCCCAGGGTCTTGGAGTCAGATGAATGGTGGCCTTTGGGGCTCTAAGGACTTGCAAACTCCTAGTTGCAGATACCTTTAGTTGTGGAGGAATCCAGGAAAGTTTAAAAATTTCTCACTGGGCACTGCCCTGTGTGTCACGGCAAATGGCTGCAAACTGACCCCATTTCCCATGGGAAAAAGAAGTCCTTTCCCCAGGGTCTCGGTGTCAGATGAACGGTGGACTTTGGGGCTCTAAGGACTTCCACTGTCCTCGTTGCTGGCAGCTTTAGTTTTGGAGCAAATCAGCCAAGATAGCAAATTTCAACCCGGGAAAGATGCAGATGGCCATGGCGAGTGGCCTCAAACTGACCCAATTTCCCACGGGGAAAATGAAGTCATGTCCCCAGGGTCTTAAAGTCAGATGAAAGGCGGCCTTTGGGGCTCTAAGGACTTGCAAGGTGCTAGTGTCCAATAGCTTTAATTGTGGAGGAATCCAGCAAAGTTTAAAAGTTTCTCACTGGGCACTGCGCTGTTGGCCAGGGCATATGGCTGCAAAGAGAGGCCATTTTTCATGGGAAAAAGAAGTCATGTCCCCAGGGTCTTGGTGTCAGATGAAAGGTGGTCTTTGGGGCTCTAAGGACTTGCAGGGTAATACTTCCTTGCAGCTTTATATTTGGAGAAATCCAGCCAAGATTGCAATTTTCTTGCTAGGCACCACCCTATGGGTCAGGGCCAGAGGCCAGAAATGGAGGCCATTTTCCATGGGGAAAATGAAGTCATTGGCGCACGGTCTGGGTATCAGATGATAGGTGGCATCTGGGGCCATGAAGCCCCTAAAACAGTTACTTTCAAGAGATGATGGGTTAAAGCATAGAATATAAAGCAGTTATGGGAAATATTCAATGTTAGGAAACCACATAGAGCAATAAATTGGGTAAGGTATGGAACACAATGACAGGGAAGAGATAAGGACAGACAGTGATAAGTTCAGTGCATTTCAGAGCCAAGAAGAACTGCTGGGTAAAGCACGTTTAGGGCCAACATGTCAAATTGACCATGAGACCCTTGCCAAGGCCTGGAGACTAAGCCAACTACACCGGGAATTGACCAAATTTGGGGAGAGGTTCAAAAGTTTAAAGAGGAAGACTCCTCGAAGCTGATGAAGGCCGACCGGAACGACCCCTGAGAAGATCCTCAAAAGAGAAGTCCCCGCCCATGCTCCGCCTACACCACTCCCCATATGTATATGCATGAATATGATGTAATCCCAAACCTAAAACTGTATAAAAAGGTACGCTTTTGCTGTAAAGATTCAGAAATCCCATTTTAGGATTTCTCCGACGTCGTAATAAAATACCTCCTGCTTATTTGACTGAGTCTCTTAAGCAGTAATTTCTCGCCTTTTGGGGCAAAAATCGGCATCAGCCATAAGCAGTTGCAGGGTCCTCGTTGCCAGCAGCTTTACGATTGGAGAAATTCAGCCAACTTTGCAAATTTCACACCGGGAACGATGCAGATGGCCCAGGCGAGTGGCCTCAAACTGAACCGATTTTCCATGGGGAAAATGAAGTCATTCGCCCAGGGTCTGGGTATCAGATGAAAGGTGGCCTTTGGGGCTCTTAAGACTTGCAAGCTCCTTGTTGCTGGCAGCTTTAGTTATGGAGGAATCCAGCAAATTTCAAAATTTCTCAGTGGGCACTACCCTGTTGTTCAGGGCAAATGGCTTCAAACTGACCCCATTTTTCATGGGAAAAAGAAGTCCTTTCGGCAGGGTCTGGGTGTCAGATGAATGGTGGCCTTTGGGGCTCTAAGGACTTGCAGGGTACTTCTTACTGGCAGCTTTTGATTTGGAGAAATCCAGCAAAGATTGCAAATTACTTGCTGGGACCCTCTCTATTTGTCAGGGCCAGAGGCCAGAAATGAAGGCAATTTTCCATGGGGAAAATGAAGTCACTGGCCCAGGGTCTGGGTATCAGATGAAAGGTGGCATCTGGGGCTTTAAGGACTTGCAGGGTCCTCATATCCAGTAGCTTTAGCTTTGTAGAAAATCAGCCAAGTTTGCAAATGGAAAAATTTCTCACTGGGCACTGCCCTGTTGGTCTGGGCAAATGCCTGTAAAGGGAGGTCATTTGGCATGGGAAAAAGAAGTCTTTTCCCATGGTTCTGGTATCAGATGAAACGTGGCCTCTGGGGCCCTAAGGACTTGAAGGGTACTACTTACTGGCAGCTTTAGATTTGGAGAAATCCAGCAAAGATTGCAAAGTTCTTGCTGGGAACCACCCTATTGGTGATGGCGAGAGGCCAAAATGGAGGCCATTTTCTATGGGGAAAATGAAGTCATTGGTCCAGGGTCTGCGTATGAGATGAAAGGTGGCATCTGGGGCCCTAAGGAGTTGCAGGGTCCTCGTTGCTGGCACCTTTAGTTTTGGAGAAAATCAGCCAAGGTTGCAAGTTTCACACCGGGAACAATGCAGATGGCCCGGGCGAGTGGCCTCAAACTGACCCCATTTTCCACGTGGAAAATGAAGTCATGTCCCCAGGGTCTGGGTATCAATGAAAGGTGGCCTTTGGGGCTCTAAGGACTTGCAAGCTCCTAGTTGCCAATAGCTTTAGTTGTGGAGGAATCCAGAAAATATTTGCAAATTTCTCAGTGGGCATTGCCCTGTTGGCCAGGGCAAATGGCTGCAAAGAGAGGCCATTTTGCATGGGAAAAAGAAGTCCTTTCCCCAGGGTCTGGGTGTCAGATGAATGGTGGCCTTTGGGGCTCTAAGGACTTGCAGGGTACTTCTTACTGACAGCTTTAGATTTGTAGAAATCCAGCAAAGATTGCAAATTACTTCCTGGGAACTTCTGTATTGGTCAGGGCCAGAGGCCAGAAATGAAGGCAATTTTCCATGGTGAAAATGAAGTCACTGGCCCAGGGTCTGGGTATCAGATGAAAGGTGGCATCTGGGGCCCTAAGGAGTTGCAGGGTCCTAGTTGCTGGCAGCTTTTGTTTTAGAAGAATCGAGCAAATTTTAAAAATTTCTCGCTTGGCACTGCCCTGTTGGCCAGGGCAAATGGCTGCAAAGAGTGGCCATTTGGCCATGTAAAAAAAAGTCCTTTCCCCAGGGACTTGGTGTCAGAGGAAAGGTGGCTTTCGGGGCTCTAAGGACTTGCTGGGTACTTCTAACTGGCAGCTTTAGATTTGGAGAAATCCAGCAAAGATTGCAAATTTCTTGCTGGGCACGACCCTATTGGTCAGGGCGAGAGGCCAAAGTGGAGGCAATTTTCCATGGGGAAAATGAAGTCATTGGCCCAGGGTCTGGGTATCAGATGAAAGGTGGCATCTGGGGCCCTAAGCAGTTGCAGGGTCCTCGTTGCCAGCAGCTTTAGTTTTGGAGAAAATCAGCCAAGTTTGCAAATTTCACACAGGGAACAAGGCAGATGGGCAGGGTGAATGGCCTCAAATCAATCCAATTTTCCATGGGGAAAAAGAAGTCCTTTCCCCAGGGTCTGGGTGTCAGATGAACGGTGGCCTTTGGGGCTCAAAGTACTTGCAAGCTCCTAGTTGCCGGCAGCTTTAATTGTGGAGGAATGGAGCAAAATTTGCACATTTCACACAGGGAAAATGCAGATGGCCAGTGGAGTGGCCTCAAACTGATCAGATTTTCCATGGGGAAAATGAAGTCATGTCCCCAGGGTCTGGGTGTCAGATGAAAGGTGGCCTTTGGGGCTCTAAGGACTTGCAAGCTCCTAGTTGGTGCCAGTTTTAGCTGTGGAGGAATCCCGCAAAATTTGAAAATTTCACACCGGGAACAATGCAGATGGCCTGGGCGAGTGGCCTCAAACTGACCCCATTTTCCATGGGGAAAAGAAGTCCTGTCCCCAGGGTCTTGATGTCAGATGAAAGGTGGCCTTTGGGGCTCTAAGGACTTGCAGCGTCCTAGTTGCTGCAAGCTTTTTTTTTGGAAGGATCCAGCACAGTTTGCAAATTTCTCGCTTGGCTCTGCCCTTTCTGCCAGGCCAATTGGCCACAAATGAAGGCCATTTTCCATGGGAAAAATGTCCTTTCCTCACGGTCTCAGTAATATGTTCAAGGTGGCCTTTGAGTCTCTAAGTACCTTCAGGATCCTAATTGCTTCCAGCTTTAAGTTTGGAAAAATCCAGCCAAAATTTGGTAATTCTAGCTTGGCTCCCCACTTTCTGCCTGGGTGAGTGGCTGCAAACGGAGGCCATTTCCCATGGGAAAAAGAAGTCCTTTCCCCACGGTCTGCAAATGAAATGAAAGGTGGCCTTTGGGGCTCTAAGGACATGCAGGTACTTCTTACTGGCAGCATTAGATTTGGCAAAATCCAGCAAAGATTGCAAATTCCTTGCTGGGCACCACCCTACTGGCCAGGGCGAGAGGCCACAAATGGAGGCCTTTTTACATGGGGAAAATGAAGTCATTGGCCCAGGGTCTTGGTATCAGATGCAAGGTGGCATCTGGGGGTCTAAGGACTTGCAGGGTCTGCGTGGCTGCCAGCTTTACTTTTAGGGAAATCCAGCAGAATTTTCAAATTTCCTGCTTGGCACCCCACATTCTGCCAGGGCAAGTTGCCGCACACCGATACGATTTCTATGGGAATAAGAAGTAATTTCCCCATCATCTGGGTATCAGTAGAGTGGTGAAATTTGGTGGTCTAAGGAGCTGAAAGCTCCTCGATGCCAGCAGGTTTGTTTTGGAGAAAATCAGCCATTTTTGATAATTTCAGACAGGGCACGGGGGAGATGGCCAGGGCGAGTGGCCCCAATTCACCCCATTTTCCATGGGGAAAAGAAGTCATGTCCCCAGGGTCTGGGTATCAGATGAAAGGTGGCATCTGGGGTTATAAGGACTTGCAGGGTCCTTGTTGCTTCCAGCTTTAGGTTTGGAAAAATCCAGCAAAGGTTGCATCACTCTAGCTTGGCTCCCCACTTTCTGCCAGGGTGAGTGGCTGCACAGGGATACTATTTCTATCGGAAAATAAAGTAATTTACCCATACTGTGGGTGTCAGCAGAGAGGTGATGTTTAGGGCTCTAAGGAGCTGCAGGCTCCTTGTTGCAAGCAACTTTAGTTTTGGAGAAAAGAAGCCAAGCTTGCAAATTTCAAACAGGGAACGAAGCAGATGGCCAGGGCGAGTGGCCCCAATTCACCCCATTTTCCATGGGGAAAAGAAGTCATGTCCCCAGGGTCTGGGTGTCAGATGAAAGGTGGCATCTGGGGCTCTAAGGACTTGCAGGGTCCTAGGTGCTGCCAGGTTTAGTTTTGGAAGAATCCAGCACAGTTTGCAAATTTCTCGCTTGGCATTGCCCTGTCTGCCAGGCCAATTGGCCACAAATGAAGGCCATTTTCCATGGGAAAAATGTCCTTTACCCAGGGTGTCAGTAATATGTTCAAGGTGGCCTTTCAGGCTCTAAGGACTTACAGGGTCCTAGTTGCTGCAAGCTTTAGGTTTGGAAAAATCCAGCAAAGATTGCATCACTCTAGCTTGGCTCCCCACTTTCTGCCAGGGCGAGTGGCTGCAAACTGAGGCCATTTCCCATGGGAAAAAGAAGTCCTTTCCCCACGGTCTTCAAATCAAATGAAAGGTGGCCTTTGGGGCTGTAAGGACATGCAGGGTACTTCTTACTGGCAGCTTTAAATTTGGAGAAAACCAGCAAAGATTGCATCACTCTAGCTTGGCTTCCCACTTTCTGCCAGCGTGAGTGGCTGCAAACGGAGGCCATTTCCCATGGGAAAAAGAAATCCTTTCCCCATGGTCTGCAAAACAAATGAAAGGGGGCCTTTGGGGCTCTGAGGACATGCAGGGTACTTCTTACTGGCAGCTTTAGATTTGGAGAAATCCAGCAAAGATTGCAAATTTCTTGCTGGGCACCAGCCTACTGGCCAGGGCGAGAGGCCACAAATGGAGGCCATTTTCCATGGGGGAAATGAAGTCATTGGCCCAGGGTCTGGGTATCAGATGAAAGGTGGCATCTGCGGCTCTAAGGACTTGCAGGGTCCGCGTTGCTGCCAGCTTTACTTTTAGGGAAATCCAGCAGAATTTTCAAATTTCCTGCTTGGCACCCCACTTTCTGCCAGGGCAAGTTGCCGCGTACCGATACTATTTCTATGGGAATAAGAAGTAATTTCCCCATCATCTGGGTATCAGCAGAGTGGTGAAATTTGGTGGTCTAAGGAGCTGAAAGCTCCTCGTTACCAGCAGGTTTGTTTTGGAGAAAATCAGCCATTTTTGCAAATTTCAGACAGGGCACGAAGGAGATGACTAGGGCGAGTGGCCCCATACTGACCCCAATTTACATGGGGAAAAGAAGTCATGTCCCCAGGGTCTGGGTATCAGATGAAAGGTGGCATTTGGGGCTCTACGGACTTGCTGGGTTTGAGTTGCTGCCAGATTTACTTTTAGGGAAATCCAGCAGAATTTTATGATTTCCTGCTTTGCTCCCCACTTTCTGCCAGGGCAAGTGGCCGCATAGGGATACTATTTCTATGGGAAAAAGAAGTAATTTCCCCATGATTGGGGTATCAGTAGAGAGGAGATGTTTGGGGCTCTAAGGAGCTGCAGGCTCCTCGTTGCCAGCAGCTTTAGATTTGGAGAAAATCGGCCAAGTTTGCAAATTTTAGACAGGGAACAAAGCAGATGGCCCGGGCGAGTGGCCTCAAACTGACCCCATTTTCCATGGGGAAAAGAAGTCATGTCCCCAGGGTCTGGATATCAGATGAAAGGTGGCATCTGGGGCTCTAAGGACTTGCAGGGTCCTAGGTGCTGCCAGGTTTAGTTTTGGAAGAATCCAGCACAGTTTGCAAATTTCTCGCTTGGCACTGCCCTGCCTGCCAGGGCAAGTGGCCACAAATGAAGGCCATTTTCCATGGGAAAAATGTCCTTTACCCAGGGTGTCAGTAATATGTTCAAGGTGGCCTTTCAGGCTCTAAGGACTTAGAGGGTCCTAGTTGCTGCCAGCTTTAGGTTTGGAAAAATCCAGCAAAGATTGCATCACTCTAGCTTGGCTCCCCACTTTCTGCCAGCGTGAGTGGCTGCAAATGGAGGCCATTTCCCATGGGAAAAAGAAGTCCTTTCCCCACGGTCTGCAAATGAAATGAAAGGTGGCCTTTGGGGCTCTAAGGACATGCAGGGTACTTTTTACTGGCAGCTTTAGATTTGGAGATATCCAGCAAAGATTGCATCACTCTAGCTTGGCTCCCCACTTTTTGCCAGGGTGAGTGGCTGCAAACGGAGGCCATTTCCCATGGGAAAAAGAAGTCCTTTCCCCATGGTCTGCAAATCAAATGAAAGGTGGCCTTTGGGGCTCTAAGGACATGCAGGGTACTTCTTACTGGCAGCATTAGATTTGGCAAAATCCAGCAAAGATTGCAAATTTCTTGCTGGGTACCACCCTATTGGCCAGAGCGAGAGGCCACAAATGGAGGCCATTTTCCATGGGGGAAATGAAGTCATTGGCCCAGGGTCTGGGTATCAGATGAATGGTGGCATCTGGGTCTCTAAGGACTTGCAGGGTCCTAGATGCTGCCAGCTTTAATTTAGGGAAATCCAGAACAGTTTGCAAATTTCTCGCATGGCATTGCCCTGTCTGCCAGGCCAATTGGCCACAAATGAAGGCCATTTTCCATGGGAAAAATGTCCTTTACCCAGGGTGTCAGTAATATATTCAAGGTGGCCTTTCAGTGTCTAAGGACTTACAGGGTCCTAGTTGCTGCCAGCTTTAAGTTTGGAAAAATCCAGCAAAGATTGCATCACTCTAGCTTGGCTCCCCACTTTCTGCCAGCATGAGTGGCTGGAAACGGAGGCCATTTCCCATGGGAAAAACAAGTCCTTTCCCCACGGTCTTCAAATCAAATGAAAGGTGGCCTTTGGGGCTCTAAAGACATGCAGGGTACTTCTTACTGGCAGCTTTAGATTTGGAGAAATCCAGCAAAGATTGCAAATTTCTTGCTGGGCACCAGCCTCTTGACCAGGGCGAGAGGCCACAAATGGAGGCCATTTTCCATGGGGAAAATGAAGTCATTGGCCCAGGGTCTGGGTATCAGATGAAAGGTGGCATCTGGGGCTCTAAGGACTTACAGGGTCCAAGTTGCTGCCAGCTTTACTTTTAGGGAAAGCCAGCAAAGATTGCATCACTCTAGCTTGGCTCCCCACTTTCTGCCAGCGTGAGTGGCTGCAAACGCAGGCCATTTCCCATGGGAAAAAGAAGTCCTTTCTCCACAGTCTGGATGTCAGATGAAAGGTGGCCTTTGGGGCTCTAAGGACTTGCAGGGTACGACTTTTTACTGGCAGCTTTTGATTTAGCTGCGTTTAGTGGATTGTTTCAGGGTTGGAAAGCAGTGAAATAAAGTTTTTCAAGAATAGCTGACATCACGTCCCGCAGAAATTAATCCATTTTTAATGTCCTGATGCTTTTTATAATAATGGGTTACCACTTAGCTCCCTCGTAGCTTTAATCAGAAATAGAAAGGAAATTTTAAACTCCCATCTTTTATAGCTTGAATATTTTTCTTCGTTGTATTTCCTGGTTTCCAATTCAGGTCTACAAATCATATGATTAGGTAATGAGAACTCATGCTGTATAAAAATATTTCGTGCTATACTTCCAAGTCAAGGCCATGTTTTTCCCGGAACTGTTTAAAAAAAATAAAATTCTATCTGGATTCTCTCTAGCCCACACTCATCATTATATAAAATCGTTTAAATATTATATTTTGATTTTACATGGTGTAATTATATTCAGAAATCCAAGGCTCTATTGTTAGATTGTTTGTATGGTTTTCTGGCAATTCTAACTTCCCACAACCACTCTTGGCAGCTATGTATTTTTGCAGCAAGGCATCACAGGGGTCTGTGAGAAGTTTTAATGTGAAGCAGAGCTAACATTAAAATACACGTGACATACTCGAAATATTTCACTTCCGAAAGTTACAGTTTGCTTAGATGGAAGGAAATATGAAATAAATAAACCTCACACAACATTTCTAAATCTTGGAAATCTATTACCTGAACTTTGAGTCAGTTTGCAGGACAGGACTCTGTAGAAATGCAAATGTGAAGTCCAAGGAATAGAGCAGAAGGTGTATTGGGCAGGGGTACAGAAGATTGCTCTGAAGGGTGATGTAAGCAAGATTGCATCCTATAAAGATAGCAGCTGCTTCTGCTGGTGCCAACATAGAGAATTTGCGCCACCAGCCTAGTTTTCTGGGGACATTTGACCTGTACACTCTTGAGGGCTTGTAGATGGGAATGAATCTGTCCTTTGATCTGTTTTTTTTCTTTTGAATGACTATGACCTGACTTGCTATTGTGTACTGTACTGTATCGTTTTATAAACAGACATGTTTCATCTGTTTGAAAGCTGTAGTTGAAAGTGAGCTTGCAATCATGAGTTGGCTGTCAAAAGAATTAATTTTCTGCTTTAAGCAAAATATCAATAGAAACATTCCATCCACTCCTATGATACAGATTCCTTTTGAATTTACAGGGTAATTTGCATTAGTGAGTATACTGCATGTGCAATAAATACACCTTGCTTGGTTTCTAATGATGATAATAGTCCTCTTTGTATTACTCTAAGGATTGAACTCACCATCATTATTTTCCTGTTCTCATTGAACTGTAAAGGAAAAATAGTTTTGCATTAACCAAGGAGTAAAATGCATGGATTTAGCATCATTCTTGCAAGTAGTCCTCGATTCTGAAACTACCTCTCAGAAGCTGCATCAAATGGCAAAGCTAGACAGATGGCAGAATGCAGAACCTGCCATTTAGGATCAGGTACAAAATAACACCCAAGAAATTCTTCATGGATGCTGCATAAGTACAAAGACGCTGTTATTTAAAAGAGAAAAATAGTCAATGTGAAACGTGTTTGATGAATAAAAAGCTATGCTCATCAAGAGACTACAGTGCCAAGTGTGCTACAAGGCTTTTTTGTAATTAACATCATTCCCAGCATGAAAAAATACTATTTTTATTGTAGATTGCTTAAGAGTGCACAACAGTTTGGAAAAAAGTGCTTTGCTTTTTCTATTCATAGGAACTGTGTATCATGGTAAGAGATACTGTAAACAGGTTTTGGAAAACAATGTTATTTTGAAGATTCATTCTATTCAGAAATACTTCACATGAAAAAATTTGATCTGCTCTCCATCCTGAAGACTCTTAAAGGAAAATGTCTTTGTTGCATTCTCTTCACACTAGTTCAGGAGCTCAGTCTTACCTGCATTCTAATGCTTTTTTATGTTCCTGATGGCACGGCTTGGACATCCTTGTCTCCATTACCATCATGATTTCCAGATCAAGTGATGAGAATTTTTCTTCAGGATTGGTGAAGTTAAGTGTCATAACATTTCTGTCAAGTCAATTTGAAGGGGTTTTTTTGCCAAAGGAATCTCTTCCTTCCTAATGAAAACCATTGGCAATAGCAAACCTACTCAGTTTTTCAGGAAGTCAAATAATACATCTCCACTGTACAAGGTCCTCCGTTTGTTTTTTTTTCACCAGAAGAAAACTGCTGGTTTCTTCTTCTTCTATCACCTTAGACTTACTTTCTTCCAAAATCTTTTTAAACCTTTAGATTTCTCTTTATAGCTAATTACTTTCACAGTGTGCTATAGCATATGTATTTGAAAAGACCATTTGTACATATTCAAATGGCTTACTTCTATTCTATTAAGAAATGGCTGTACTTCTATTAAGGAAACATAAAGGTGCAGTAATATTTTTTCTTCTACAAAATTTAAAAAAACCCCAACTATTAAAAATGATACCAGCAAATGATATCTGTAAGACTGAGGCAGGAGGCTTTTTCCAGAACAATGTGCAGTTCTTCCCAATTCTATTTTTCCCTCCGATTACTTTGTACAAAAATAGTTTTACACAGTCTTCTAATAGTGGCGTATTACTAGTGGGGTAGAGTATTGCCCCGCCAGCATTGGAATTGACTCGACTGTAGTTGTGTTCAAATTTGCTGATGAGACAAGGTTTTTTTGCTGAACGCACTTCAGCGAGCAAGAGAGCTTCTTAGTCTTAAGATGCTATGAGTCCCAGAAGAAGATGAATGAGGTGATGACATGCCTTGTGTTCTGAAGAGAGATCAAAACTTATTTCTGGGGTCACCCCCCCTCTTGGTACAGAAAGCACACAGAGGGCTTTGAAGCAGCACTTTCACCCTCTTTGCATTCACTAGTAAATCGGAGACAGAGCTTGCCCCAAGGTTTGTGCAAAAATACTCTTTTGATGCAACTCTTAACCAGACAAAATCTCTGGGAAAATTTGCAGTGGCAGAAAGCAATTTTCCCTTCCTGGGAAATCTACTGAAACGGTTCAGAAGTTATTCCCATTCCCTGTTGCTAACCTCTGCTGTCTAGCTGTCCGATATGTTTGGGACCATGTTGAAATCATTCTAAACAATGTACTGATGCTGCACTGTTGAGTAAACATAGGTCTTTTCCATAGGTGTCAGGGAAAAAGATTTCTGTTGGTAAAAATGATAGAAAACAATACCAGCATGGCAGAAAAACAATTACATCAATAGAATGAAGATGCCCAGAATTCTTCTTTTGAAGTTACACACAGTCAATATTTTCTAAAGAAGGTTGTGAAACTTAATAAGGAGTACATTCCACGTGACTGGTGCACAAGTTCATGTTTCCACCTTACAAAATACATATTATTAAAAGAAAAATGTTCTGCCTTGTAGAAAAGTAACCCATTAGTAATTTGATCAAAGATAGGATTAGATCAAGTATTCCTACAAGACAGTAGTAGTACTAGAAAAAGCCTTTTGGCTCTATTTAACTACAGGAAACTTGAGAAAGCAGAAGAGTGTCCTTCCCTGCTGCAAGCTGTACTTCCTATTTGCTAGTGCTGCTTCAACATTGTCTAAAGAAAACTTGCCAAAATAAGACTATTGTATACAAGCAACTGTAACTATCCATTCCGTTCCAGCTAATTTTAACTAGCAAGTATGAGTCACACACTCTAATGGAATATTCTAATGCATAGATAGAGCATACCTTCACTAATAAATGGGGACTCTGGAAAAAGGAGCAAATGCAGATGAATTTCAGGGAAGGAAATTATTGGAGTGCTAACTGCAGTCCCTCGACTTCACAAGAAATGATGTCTGGTAATCCCAACCAGAAACATATAGAAATCCATTTTCAAATGGGTTGCATCTACGGTCCTCTGTTCTTCCTATATGAAGAAACTGTGGTTTGAATCAATCTTCAAAATGGTATGCCTAAAGACCTTAGATGCCTCCAATTCTTTTCTTTTTTTTCCAGAAGCAACTGTCTCAAAACCTTTTTAAAGCTGACATTTTCCCTTAAGATGCCATATTTTAAAAGAGCACCTTGTCATTTAACAGGGTATTCCAAACATCATTTACAAGTTTAGACTGAAAGTAACACTTTTCCTAGTAATCTTTCATTCTTGCAGCTCAGTGCTAACATAGGCAGCAAAGAAGAGAACAGACCACAGCTCTTTCTGGAGCATCTTGAACAAATGTCCTTGCTTATGTTCTAATCATTCACTTCACCAAAAGACCTAATGATGAAGAAAAGGTTGTGAAAGCATTACTAGTAGTGCTACATGGCAATGTACGGGTGTGATTTCTCAAGCAGAATTTGTATCACATAGATGATACTTGGCAAACAGCAAATGAAGGGGTTTTCTTCAGCTCTCAGACTGATGTTACATGTCAGTAATTTAATAAAAAGATAACAAGAAGAAGGTTATTTTTTAACATGTGACTTTAATTACACTCCTGCCATGGACGTCTGAATCTTATGAATAGACAATGTCTGATTTAGAAAAAAATAAAGAATTATCACAGTTTAAAGAAACATAGGATCATAAACCCTTTGCTGATGGAACGTAGCCTATTCATTGGTTGAAATGAAGCAGGTAGACAGGACATATGAAATATTTTTTTGTGCATCAAACATTTATTTTCTAAAGTGATGCTGACAGATAGTGAACTCACCAACTTAGATATTGCACGGTAGATAAGGGTACATAACTTGCTCCATCAAGTAATCCCTTGGAACCATCATCCAAGGGGATTTTCCCCTGCATCTGTGAAAATATGCCTACCTTTTTCACAATACTTCTGCAGCAGCATTGTTAGGCCTGATCAGCTGGTATGGAGAGGGAATTATCGGCAGCAAGGTGACTGGCCAGGGCAATTTGCTTCAATGGATTTTGATCTCCCGGATATTTTGCAGACCTGCTTCAGCCCTGCTTGTCAAACACAGCCTTTAAAGGGTGCCAAACAATTGTTAGTCTGTACTGGGCCATATGCTCTTTATTCTCTCCCTCAACTTCTCCATCGCCTCTCATCTGTTTCACATGAGCTATTGTCATGGTTTGACACTGGCACAATGCCAGTGCCCCCATGAAGATACCTTCTCCCTGGTTTCTGCTGTGAGATGTGACCAGGAATAAGCAAAGCAGGCTCCTACTTAGGGAAAAAAGAACCAGAACTTTATTAACTACTCTACAACTACAGATAAAAAGGAACACACACACAGGGAAAATGAAAACTTCACAAGTGCATTTCCTCCTCCCCCCCACCAAATTTCCAACACAATACATTTGGTTCCTCAAATCACCAACTCTCGGTCCAGCACCACCTTTTAGACAATCAATCCTCAGTTCATCAAGAGGAGAGGAGTCCTTCTTGTGCCATGGGCTTCCCCTGGAAACACAGCTGAAGCCTCGTGTGTTTCTGTGTCACTCGTGGCACCGCCCGGAGTACATCTGCCGTCGTGACTTCTTCCTTTTCATGTCCAGTGCTCTCACCACTGAACACGGACCAGAACTGCTTCTAGGGTTGTCTTTTAAGGATGCTCTGTCCCGATCCAAAAAAGGCACAGTCTCTCCTTTGGGAAACCTGTCCCCACAATCTCTCCTTTGGGACACCTGTCCCCCCCATATTTTTTCACCCCCTGGGGCCGAGGGGCATCAACACTGAGCAGTCTCTGTATCACAAACAATCTCTCCTTTGGGACACCTGTCCCCCCCATATTTTCACCCCCTGGGGCCCAGGGGCATCAACACTGAACCCTCTTGGTTCTGAGGCCATTGCCTCCCCCTAGAATGCAGTCTCTGTATCACAAGGAACATGGTTCTGTCCATGGCTATACAAAAAGAGTCCAGCAAAAGCCACTCCATCATCTCTTCCCACTAGGATTCTTCTCTATTCTTCTACTATCTCTCACTCGCCCAGACCTCTCTCACACTGGCCCATTTCCTTCCTCATCTTCCACTCTATCTTCTAGAAAAGGTCAATGTTCTGTAAAGTTCTCATTCTCCAAAAAGGGGTTAAAAGCTCCTACAAGCGGCCGGCTGAACCCCCCCCTCTTCTCCGTCCCAGCCGTGCTGCCGGTGCAGGCCCATGTTTATCAAGTCTCAAGGTTACAGTCCCAGGCAGCGGCTCTCTTTCTCTCTCTCTCTCTGTGTCTCTCAGGGGGGGGCTGCCCGATGGCTCCCGGTGTCTCTCTCTCTTTCTCTCTCTTCCACCCTTCCACCCCCGGGGCTCAGGCCTACCTCTCTCGGCCTCATGGCTTTCCCCTCCCCCTGCCCAGCCAGCAGCTGGGCCGGGGGAGAGACCCGAACTCTTTCCCGCCGGAAACCCAAGAGGACCCTCCCAGGGGAGAGCTCTGCTTTTAACCCCGTGTTCTCAGAGGCGTGTCCATGTCCCAATGGCCAGGTTAAATGCCAATATTAAAGTCTGAATATCCATTGGCCAAAAACACAGCATCCCAAAAAACACATTTCCTGTCAAACCACCACAGCTATGTTCAAGGTCCACAGGCTACTTTTCACAGAATCTTCAGGCCTGATGCAGTAAGAATGATGACCAGAACACAGCTGGGATCAATTTTCCAGTTTGGATAAAATGCATTCTGCACACAAATCCAATGAGAAGGTGTTCCCCCTATGCCCAGAAAAACCTTCACTAGTACTAGTGTTCTACGTAAACTGCAACTTAGTCTGAAAGAAAAGCTTTTTTCTGAGAGTGTCTAAGAGCTTTGTATGAAGCACAGATATTTGATATATGCAATTTTGAATACCAGAGGAAAAAGAAAACGGCACAAAGCTTTTAATGGTGCTGGTTTTAATTTTAAATTCCATGCACCTTTTCAAAAAGTGTCAGCTCAAATGCCCATCAACATATTTTAGTCACCTGTAAGTCAGTATTCATATAAAATGTGATTCAAATCAAAAGAATTTCAAACCTTTCCTCAAAGTTTATATGCCTAGATTTAATACTTCTGGCACATATTAGATGAAAGGAAGACATTTTTTACTGTGGGGGTGATGGAACACTGGAACAGGTTGCCCAGAGAAGTAGTGGGTGTCCCATCCCTGAAAGTATTCAAGGTCAGGTTGGATGGGGCTTTGAGCAGCAACACAGGAGACTCTTGATGGTAGAGAAACAAAGTTTGAATCTAGAAGAAACTCAGATTGAAGTATAGGAGCAAGTTTTCCCTCAGCTCTTGGGGTAAAATCAAAGTGTTACAAAATTACCTTGATCTGTGATTTTCACTACTGTAACAGGTTAATGAAAACTATGCAGAAGATAGCAAATTTTAAAAGAGAGAAGAATTACAGCATAAAATACATGGGATGGGTTTCTACATGGGACAAAATCTCTGTATTTCCACACTTCCTCATGTTAGGATTTCATGAAGTGCCAAAGAAGGCGGCAAAATATCATTCAGGACATTATTTACTGGGGTTCAGCCTGGCCTTTAGTAGGAATTGGGTTTGAACATAATGCAGATATACCACACACTTTCCCTTCACTGAAAAATTACTGTTTACAATGAATAAGCAATGAGGATATAAAATTGACTGAAAGCATCTTAAAAAGGTAAAGTATTTCATTGTAAATGATCTGTGATCCAAATAGTTCTTCCACCTTAGTGAGGGACAAAAGAATTCTTCCATATCATGATGGTTTAAAATTGTATAAACCAATGTTTTCTTCTGAAAAGATATTATCTATTTTTTTCTATCTTTAGAAGAAAATATTCCTAGACATACAACACATGAGAATGAAGTAATTGTAAAGAAACAAATAATATGAAAATATTCCCTACATATAATTAAATGAAAAGCTGTGTTTTAAATAGGAAGTAGATATTAAACAGAATTTTTACACCAGATATTTGAATTGTTGCACCAGCTATTTTGCCCACAAAGAGAGGTATTTAGCATTTCGGTCTTTTCCAAGGTGTTCATCATCTGCTATGCTGACCTCTGCGTGGGCCTAGGTGTGTGTGGAAGGGGGGCATGTGAAGGGGAGTGTGTATGTTTGCTTAACACTTGTTGTGGCAGATTCATGCCTCAGCTCCATCATTTGTTTTAGAAACTTCACAGAGAGTGGATATGAAGTTTAATATCAACAAGAGATCAATTCCCAAATCATCCATTTTACCCTACCATATAAATCATATGCTTTGCTGCATATTTTATCAAATATACTTTCAAGCCACACGGAGAAATGAGAATGTGGAGAATCCCTCCAATGTCTTGCAACTTTTATGCAAACAGAGTTTCAAGAAAGGATCATTTCTTTTAAAGTACATCTGGGACAGGCATGATGGTGGTGTCAAGCTGCTGGAGTTTTTGTTGCTGGGAGAAGTCGTACAAAAGGATTGGTTTTTACATTGACTAGTTACTGAATCAAGTGCATGAATACATTGGAAATTCAACTGGGGGTTCCTTTTTCTAGCAGATTACTTCTAGAACGAGCTTGCAGACTGAAGCTGACTCTTTTGCTCTCTTTTTGTTTCTTACCTATTTTCTTGGCTTCTTTACCACTATCTACACAATTTTGGAACTTTTTTCCCAACTAAAATTGTTTCATAGTCTGATAATTAGGATACATTTTTTACAAGGAATTTTTAAAAATCTTTGTTTGAGTTAAGAAGGTTAAGGACTAAGGTCTTTTTCTTACCTTATCAATATTGGGATGAAATTGATAAATAAAGACTAACTCTTTCTTTTTATTTTCAACCCAAGTAGATAGTTCCCATACATTAATACATTTTGTGGACCAATATTTGCCATTCTGATGTAAGTTGTCCCTTCTTAACAATATACATTCTGTGACTATGTTGACAACACTATTGGTGAAGATCCTAACTGGTCTTAAACACACATAGGGAGAAATTTGCTCAGCCAGTGTCAGTCTTAAGCATGCCTATCAGAAGATCTTTCTATAGCTGGGGAATTTTCCCATGAAAGGGATTCAGTTATGGAAGAGACACTTATCCCAGAGTTTTGCATTCTTCTTGAGCACTACTTAAGGAACTTAGATCCCATGTCCATTTGGATCTCTCTCTGCACAGATCTTTGTCATGCCAGTGCTTGAAATGCATCTCTAAGAGAATTCACTAGCACAGAATGAACGAGAGTGGAAGGCGTCAGTGGGGCTCACCAGGTCCAACCCCCCTGCTTAAACCAGGCTACCTAGAGCCTCTTGCCCAGGATTATATCTGGGTGTACTTTTCATGTCTTCAAAGATCCAGGCTCCACAATCTTTCTGGGCAGTCTGTGCCGTGGTTCAGTCGCCCTCACAGTAAAAAATCATTTGTTGATGTGCAGAGGCAATCTCCTGTATTTCAGTGTGTGCCTACTGCCTCTTGTCTTTTCACTGAGCATCCTTGAAAAGACACTGGTTCCCTCCTCTTTGCACTATTCCTTCTGGGATGTATGTGTGCTGCCACCTAGAGAAATGTCAAAAACCTTCCTGAAGCCCAGGCAGACAATATTCCCTTCATCTACCGGGCAAGTTGATTCATCAGAGGAGTTTAAAAAGTTGTTCAGCATGAAGTTCCCCTGGTAAATCCATGCTGACTATGTTATTTTGTCCTCCTTCATGTGCCTGGCAATGCTTTCCAGCAATAGCTGCTCCATCAACTTCCTGGGGATAAAAATGACGCTGGCTGGCTGGCTTGTACTTTTCCAAGTCCTCCTAGTTGCCTTTTTCCAAGATGGGTGACATTTGCTTTCATCCAGTCTTTGGGCACTTTCCTCAGTCACTATGATCCATCAAACATCATTAGGAGTGGCCTCAGAATAACATCTGCTAACACCCTTGAGACCTGTGGCTGCATCTCAACAGGGCCTGTGGACTTCATGGAATACGTACCAATTCAGTGACTATGCCCATAAAAGTTTGCAAGGGATAAGAGAACGTATTAACAGGTACCTGAAGAGTGAGTGAAAAACTATGGAAGCAATCCAAAAGGACAAAGACTTGAGTTCCCTTTTCAGACAAAGCATCCTATCGTGGAGCTGAGCAGCTTTAGATCTAGGGAAGCTTCCCCTCTGAAAGGATGCAGAAGACATTCTTTTACCCGTATCCACTAATAAAATGTATTGACCATTCACTTGCAATACAAAAAAACTAAATTATTTCCAAAATTGTTGCCGCCTAACTAGACAATCATGTACTGGCTGGGTATTCCCCTAACAGATGACAGCACCTGCTTGATGCCTCTTATGCCTACAGACTATTTGAATTAGGTCATCTGAGTGGGGATTACTGGTCTGGGAACTTTCTTTCTGATGAATTTGGAAGATTTACTGAAGCAAGGACCTGAAGATGAAAACTTCATTTCCCATCAGTGCACTTTAACATCCACGGCTGTAATGCCATTGTTTCTCACCAACTGAGTCAAGAATTTATGACTACAAAGTGAATCAGCTCCAAAAGGAAAGATAAAGGCTAGAAAACATTCTCTCTTAGTAAAGCAAATGAAGTGACTAAATTCTAATCACTCGCTGGCCTAAAGCTTCAAGGAGGGGGAGGTGGACCAGGTTTCCTTCCACTGCCGTTCTCTTTGTCACCTCAGTGTTTTATAGGGGTATGCAGACATTCAAAAAGAGAGCTTTGCTGAATTCATAAAATTCAGTCTTAAAAAATAACTTGATAGCAGCTGAAATGAAAAGAACAAATAAAATGCAATTAATTCCACGGAAGCTTGAAATGATTATTTCTTCATTTTGCATTTGAGGATGTATATTGTGTGAGTTTGTCTTGTATTGTTCTACAGGTTTTCTAACTGGCACACCTTTCTTTATGAATGGACTGTCCTTTCCTAAATGCTCTCATATGGAGGAACATGCTTCTGATAAGAAGAGCACTAGGGTGTCTTTACTTGACCTTTTATTTTTACTGATGTTTGGTCCTTGGAAATGAATGGGGTTTTTCAATTGAAATGTCTTACTATTGTTCCCACAGGATAAGCCACAGGCTCTTCTGCTCAGAGCTGTCACTAGTCAGCTATTCTCCTATCTGCCTTTAAGTAGTTGAATGTTCTGGTCTAAAAGTAGCACCTTCTATGTAGCCATGCTCTTAGCTGCCAGTGTCATCTTGAATCCAAACACCCTCCCGCAAGGGACCGCTGGTTCTGTAGTCAACTAAGGGGAAAAAAACGGTCCATCCATGCTTCCTGATTTAAAATATAAAGGTATATAAAGGTATGGTGTCCCTAAACGATTCTCTGCAGTTGAACACTACTTATCTTTGCCGTGTTTCTTCAACTCACTTGCAAGTCATTCATGCGTTACCTTCTTGTGAGAATTGCTTGGTTTGAAGATGATTTAAAAGGGTATGAGAATACTTTTGTGCCTCTGCTATAAGGATGCTTTTCAAATCCACACAAACCTCCTGCAAATGCAAAAGCATTCATCCTGTATTGTCCTAGGCTACAATATAAAAATGTATTCTGCTCCCAACCTCAAGAGCTGCTGAAACCGGGAGGGGCATCGTTTTTTCCTTATCTCCTTATCTCTTAACAGGGCCATCCATGTCTTGCCACATGACTCAGAGATAACTCCCTCCAGGAGCCATTTCTGTTTAAAGGGTAATCAAGGAACCACTGCATGACTCAGAACAATTTGAGCCCATTGCAAGATGCTCTGCCCAGGGGGCAGGAGCTAAGCATCCCCAGCTGGATAGAATCTGAGTTTTGGGACACCACAAGCAGTCTTTCCACTGGCTTCCTAGAAGAACGGCCACCCTCACCCACTGGTCTTCAGAGGACAAGAGCTACCAGATCGTTTCTACAGGATCACCACTTCAACAAGACCATTTCATCCGGACTGCTGCCACCACCCTAACTAGCAGGTTTTTCCCCTTTTCCTAATAAATTGTATTTCTGACTTGGAGTCTTGCTGCCATGCTGGATTTCTTCAGACCGACTAGCTCCTGACACCAACAGCCAGAGTGGGCTGCCCCCAGAAAGCTGTCGAATCCAGGGTGCAGCTGTAGGGCACAGCTGCTCTATGGCACAGGTGGACTGCATTGGGGATAGGACTGCGCCGAGGGCAGGGACAAGGAACAGGGAGAGGTCTTCTGTATGTTTTCCAAAGGAGTTTCTTCCCTGGAGGGTCAGGGACAGAAAGACACTGACTCAAACGCATACATCAACTTAGAAATGGGGAGAGGTCCCAGAGGAGGATACAATCTTTAACACACTGGGAGCAACTGGGGGTGGACCACAAGGCGGGGAATACAATGTTTAAACCAATAGGGGACTACAGGGGAGGAGAATAACTTAAACAAACCAATGGGGTTTTGAAGACTATAAAATTGATAGGGAAGTTTCTAGAGAAAGGGGCAGGCTTGGGGAGGGATTGACATTCAGTGGGAGGAGGAAAAGGGAACAAAAGGGCAGGTCTTTGGGGAGATGGACAACTAGGGCAAAAACTAACACCACGGGGGGAAAGGAACAATCCATTAATAATAAAATATGCTACAACAGCACAAAACCGGAAGTATTATAAAACTGACTACTCAAACTGCATTGCAATCAAAAACACACACTGCAACAGCGACAGCATCTCTTGCTGCTTTTGCTTTCAAACCAGAAGAGGTGCCAACCAAAAAATTAGCAAACTTAAAAGTTAACTGGCTGCAGTTTTGATTTCCTTCTTAAATATATTACTGCTTGTCTAATTGGCTTAGCAGCATGTCTGTTCTTAGTGCCAAGCAGGGATTCACTTTGCCAGGCATGGAGGAAGCTTCTAGGAGCTTTTCACAAAAGATTCACTTCTGTGGCTGGCTTCTTCCCTCCCCACCAAAAACCAAGCCATGCAAAACCAACACCTTAACTAATCCCTAGTACTTAGTACGCATCCAATAATTCCTTTTAAACTATACTTTACATTTTTTACCAAATGCCCTGAAAAGAAATGGATCCATAATATTGATCAAAATAGTTCCAGTTCAATAGAAATATTGGGTCATGCAACTCTGGTTTACATCACTATTTTTTGTACAATCAACAGGAGCTTTTTTCGCCTCTAAAGAAATGTTTCCTGATGGTTTGGATCAGAAGATCCAGTATTGCCATGGTGAGATTTTTGTTTTGAAGGCCATAAGCTGTGCTCAGTGTTTTGGCTATATTCTTTGTTGTGCCTTGCATATATTTTGGATAGAAAGCCAGTAGAGATGATGTCCTTGCTGCAGTAGCCATGCTAAATAAGGCAGAGCGTCTGGCTGATGTACTGGAGCTGTAGACTCTCCACCAGTCTCCCAGGGCAGTGAGGATCTCTAAAGGAATATAATCTTGGCTATGCTCTGGAAGTTTTACAGAGAGAAAGAGCCTCATAGCTCTAATGATTTGTCTCCTGGAGTTCTGAAGAATATGTTGTAAAGAAGAAGGCTGCTGTCTTTCGCAACAATCTTCCGCGCATTCAAGAGGATCATTTAACTTCTTGTCTGAGAATGAAAGAAATATTAGTAGTAATTAGTTCTTTTTTCTCTGTCGGTGCATCACTGATTGAGTTTGGGTAGGTTACATTTTATTTCTTTTTTTTCTTTAAATATTACATCGTAAGGTGTTCCAAATTCCCAAATTCTGCTTCACTTTATTTTGTAGGCCAGACTGGTTCATCTTGTCTCGGCTGTATTATTGCAGACCATATCTGAATGAATTTTTTTTTTTTTTCATTTTGAACATTATTAGATTTAAACTGTATGAACAGAACACTTGATTTATCATTATTTTAGCAGTTTGGAAGGAAATAGAGAATTTTTAAGAAAATGACGCAACTCCACTTGTGGTTTTCAATGGAAGAGAAGAATAACAATGTCCTACATTCACAGCATTGTTTGCAGTAATATTGCAGCTAGTTTCCAGCAACTTAGGTCAGGTTCTGGAAGCAGGCACCCATGATAGTATAGAAGTCTAAGCAGTTTCATTTTGGCGGCTTTTCTTGAAAAATAGCTAATATGTCTCAACGTTGTGCTGAATCTTGTTGTACAGACTCTTCTTTTGAGGTCTGAACTCCTTGCTGGACTACTGTATCTCAGAATCAGCTACAGTAAACCTGTGTTTCCTTATAGCTTTAAGAATTTGGTTCTAATCTATAAAAGCAAGAAAAGGTTGCCATATTAATACAAGAGAAAGAAAATGTTAGGAAAGCAGTTAATGGCATGGGGATTTTTCCTACAAATTGGAGCAGAGATTTAGTTGTTTGATGGGGTTTTTTGCTTCTCAATGGAATTTTAGAAGTGGTTGGGAAAGAAAGTGTGGATTTTTCCAGGTTTGCCTTTAAAGAAGAATAACAGGGGAAACTGTTAAGAATAACAGGGGAAACTGAAAAGAATTAATCCAGAACTCTATGCCTTTCATACAGAGTTTCAGAAGTGAAAAGCAGGAAGAGACAGCCCAGACAAGATGATTGAATAGAATGAATTCAAAATAGCTTTCTTTTCCCTCTGAATTCCAGCTCTAAACCTTATTAATATTAAGGTATTAATAGGAAATACATCTGTCCTAGGGTGACGTTATGATGCTTGTATCCCCATTCATGTGTTCTGTGAATGTTGGATATTATGTTCTGTACCTTTAAGACTGGCTCTGAAGAGGGAATGTTTTGTTTTGGTTTTCTTATCAACCTGGCGGGACACAGAGACTGCAGCTTTTGCTTTTTCTGCTTTTGCTTTTGGCTTTGCTCTCTCTCACTCTTGCTTGCTTCGCTTCTGCTTGCTTTTGCTCATTAGCTAGTTTAGCTAAACTGTCCAAATTTCTTCCTGGACCGTTTCTCCTTCAGGTCTTCCTGACCATTTTGAACCTGCTCCGGACTGGGACCTGGGAAACACCGAGAGTTTGCACCTTGTGGCCTGCAGCAGCTGGCCCAGTGCCGGAGGGACTGAGAACAAAGTGACCACCCCCCCAAGAGAGACTTTCTGAATTTGTCATCTTTTTCAGAGTGCTGTCATCCAGAATTGTTCCTTTTGCGTGCTGGGGGGTGCTGTGCCTATTAAATGAACAGGTTCGTTCCACTTCTCTCTGAGGAATCCTTCCCGAACCAGTTGGGGGGAGGGGCCCTAATTTGGAAATTCTCCTCCAAATTTGCCCTAAACCAGGACAACATCGCAATCTCTAAGATTTAAAAATGGACGATGAAGTTTTCTATCCAGTAAAGTGTAAGGCTTCACATTTTAATCTGATTTGCATTTTGGTGAAAGCCGGGCATCCTTTGCAATTTACCAGATAACAAGGGATTTAGAACAGTAAGTATGCAAGTAATCTTTTGGACCCTTCATCTCCCTTCTTATGACAATGAATACATTTATTAAGCTTGTTGTCCTGGTATGTTTTTATTCCATCAGGGGATTTGATCATACAAATGTCTAGTCATTCTTTCCTTGTTTTCAACCACTCTAAGAGCATTAATCAGAACTATTCAGTAGTTCTTGATCTGCAACAGTGACAAGCACTAGACTGGTAAGAGTCAGTGGGCATCAGCAGATCCCCTATGACAGCACGTGGCGGGCTGTTCTGGCAGGACTGAAGTTTGAGGGGCTCGAATTCTGTGAAATAGAACATTCGAGGGATGGGAAACATGGAAACAGATTCTGAGCTTTCAACCCAACACATGAAGAAGTAATAAGGCAGGTAATTTTCTGTGGAAATTTCTTTAGCCCCAGTGTTGTGGATGATGATCACTCTTCCTACCTCCTTTGGCCAGCTACCAGTTTTCCCCTCCATTACTCTGCTTATGGACAGAAAACCAGAAGAAGGGATTTTTGACCAAAACACCTATCAGGACCTTAGAGTGTTTTTTGCTCCAAAATGTTTCAAGGCAGATAGGGAAACAATTCCATTTTCGAGAGTGTGTTGAGAAGACAAGGTTGAAAGTTAAAAACCATGGGTTCTTTTTCTATATATGTTACTGATTGTGCTTATTATCTTAGTCATGTTATATATATATATATATTTGGTAGGGTTTGTTCTTTTTTTATTTTTCTTGGGTTTTTTTTCCTTTTTTTTTTTTTTTTTTTTTTTTGATTCATCCTTGAGATAAAAGGCCAAAAGTACAGAAAAGTTCTGTACGGTTAAAACACTGTTGAGATGCCTCATGCTGAAAAACTTGTAGCTACTGCTAAGGCCCATTGGCCAATTCCTGCTTCATTTCTGAGAAGGCCCATTGGCCAATTCCTGCTTCATTTCTGAGAAGCTATAAAATTCCCATCTGTATTTTAGTTCTAACAATTTGTTGTTATGGTGGAGATGCAAATTAAGAACAACCATTTTTGAATCTGTAGGCATGTATTTACCATTTTGTAGCTGCCTTTTCAGTTTCTGAGCCACTATTGAAAAAAAGGAGAAGTATCTACACTGTTTTCAACCTGTAGACCATCCACTACTGTCCACATGCTCAGATTCAAAGGCAAACAAGCCTGTCTGGCCTCATTGGGAGGAATTATCTGCATTCAAAATACTAGACTAGTATTTGATTTCCACCAGCAGAGTCCATTGGGCAGCTCCTGTCATCTGCATTTCAATATTTAATCCTCCTCTATGTTTACTGTGCAAAGCTCTTTCAGAATGATGGTGTGCCCACTGTCTCACCAGCTGTGACGTTTGCAGCGAGTCTCCCACGGAAAGGAGCTGTAAAAAAGGCAAGCCAGGGCAGTGATTTCTGTTGTTCAATACCCACAAATCAAAGCTATTTAGTCTAATTTAAGGCTGAAAAAGAATTCAAAATGCCTTCAAAGGATTCAAAAAATCATCAGACAATACTGCAGTTCAGTATTCAGGACAAGAGCATATCCCACAGTGTGGTGGTTTGACAGGAAATGTGTTTTCTGGGATGCTGTGGTTAGGCCAATGGATGTTCAGATTTTAATATTGGCACCTAAGGTGGCCATTGGGACATTGGATGCACCTCTGAGAACACGGGGTTAAAAGCAGGGCTCTCCCCTGGGAGGCTCTCTTGGGTTCCGGTCAGGGAAAGGTTCAGATCTCCCCTGCCTGGCTGCGGGCTGGGCGGGGCAGGGGAAGCCACCCAGCCCGGTGAGGTAGGCTGGGTCCCTGGCCAGAAGGGAGGTGAAGGCCCCTGCAGGATGGAAGGGTGGAGGAGCACTGAGAGGCATTGGGCAGCCCCCCCCCCCCCCCCCCCCCCCACCGCAGGAGAGACAGAGAGAGAGCTGGTGCCTGTTCTTGGCCGGCCGAGAAGGAGAAGAGGGGAGTGCAAGAAGGGGCCTGGCAGGGCAGCCATGGGAGTTCTGGACAGACAGAGCCTCAGATTTTTAACCCTTTTCTTGGATGATGGAAACCTTACAAATGTTAATCCTCCTGGAGTTGAATGAGAAGAGAGATATAGAGGAGATAAGAGGAAATGGGCCACGAGAGAAATAGAGAAGAACGCAGGTGGAAGAGATGATGGAGTAGCTTATGCTGGACTCTTTGTGTGTAGCCATGGACAGAGCCATGTTTCCTTGTGATACAGGGACTGCATTCTAGGGGGAGGCAATGCCTCAGGACCAAGAGGGTTCGGTGTGGGTACCCCTCGGCCCCAGGGGGTGAAAAATATGGGGGGGACAGATGTCCCAAAATTGAGACTGTGCCTTTTTGCAGTGGGATGAAGCATCCTTAAAAGTCGACCCTAGAAGCAGCTCTGGTCTGTGTTCAGTGGTGAGAGCACTGGACATGAAAGGAATAGGTCACCACTGGCACAAGAAGGACTCCTTGTCCTCTTGATGAACTGAGGATTGAGTATTCTGAAGGGTGGTGCTGGACCGAGAGTCGATGATTTGGGGGATGTATTGTATTGGGAATTTGGGGAGGAGGAGGAGGAGATGTATTTGTGAAGTTTTCATTTTCCTTGTGTGTTTCTTTTTTTTTTTTTTTTTCCTTTCCCTTGTAGTTTAGTTAATAATTTTTTTTTCCCTAAGTGGGAGCCTGCTTTGCTTATTCCTGGTCACATCTCACAGCAGAAACCAGGGAGAGAGTATACTCATGGGGGCACTGGCATTGTCCCAGTGTCAAGCCATGACACACAGGCTGAGAGAATGAGGGCTGTTTAGCCTGGTGAAGAGAAGGTTGCATGGAGACCTCACAACACCTTCCAATATCTGAAGGGAAGCAGGAGAGGGACTCTTCATTAGGAACTCTGGAGACAGGACAATGGGCAATGGCTTCAAAATGAAAGAGGGCAGGTTGAAATTAGATACTCGGAAGAAATTCTTCCCTGTGAGGGTGGTGAAGCACTGGCACAGACAGCCTGGAGAAGTTATGGACACCCCAACCTGGTGTTCAAGGCCAGGCTGGATGGGGCTCTGAGCAACCTGAGCAAGTAAAAGGTGTCCCCGCCCATGTCAGAGAACTAGATGGCCTTTAAGGTCTTTGTCTACCCCGGCCATTCTATGATCCTGTGATTCTGCTGTGGTAGCGTTCAGGATGGAGCGCGTTCTGCATGTTGGCCATTTCCAATACACCATTGGTTCCAGGTGCCTTACACTAGCTTGCTCCCTGAAAATTCGGTCAGAATGAAGAACATCTCTATATATATTAGACACATAAATGAAGAAATGGGTTTGCACATTTGTCCACTAAGTTGTGGATGAGATTGCTGTGAAGTTTCATTTGGTTTTCTTGTTTGCTCATGAGGCCGACGGTCCTTGTGTCAGCTGCCTCAAAGGCAGCATTTGCCTCCTCCTCCTCCCTTCTCCCTCCTCCCTCTTTCAATTTCTTTCCCTTGACAATTTAATGTCGTTTTCCCTTTCATACCTGAAAATCCCTGCATGCTTCTGGGCTTTCTCCTTTTTCATGCAGATCTTCTTCCACCCCTGACAATCCATACTTTTCATACCATAAGGGCCTGCTTGCAGGCATAAAAGACTTTGATTCCTTATTATATCTATGGGAATTTAATTAATAGCTTCATGCCTTTTCATAGAAAGAGTAGGGAATTGATAGCTTGTTCCCTGAAGTACAGAAGGAAGAGAATGAAACATGAATCATGTGGAGTGGAAAAGTTGCTCTCTATTTTCTTCCAAGAACTACCCCAAAAGATACAGGGGGTGATGAAGCCTGGCTAGATGAGTTTCCCTTCTAATGGAAGGAAACAACCACGCCACTTCATACAAGTCAGTCCTATAGAAGAGAGAAATTCACTTCTGGGAACATTGCAGGATTTGAATGCAGAGTCACACTCATCCTTTGTTGCTTTGTTGTCTGCTTGGCATGGAACACGCTGCTTTGAAGAGGGAAGTGACTAACAGACAGTCCACTTTACAAACACATATGCTTCTCTCTTCTTCTGAGACCTCAGCACAGAGCCCTCTTTGGCATGGTACTTCAAGGTAAGAAGGAGCGGGCAGAGGGCACTGCGAACAGACAGCAGTTTGCAGGTTGTATAGGAAAGAGGACTGCCCCTTGAATGTGGTGCAAATACAAACTTCCACCAGTTTCAGGGGTACACTTCAGCCAAGCTTGTTGTCCTGGCACATTTTTTCTCTGTGAAACGCTTTGCGGTATGATCTGGACGACAAGAGATGCAGAATACGGGGCTACGTAGTGCTGAGAAGGTAAGTGTCTGGCCCCAGTGTCTTTTGGCAGAAGCAGTGCACTAGAGCCGTTGGCTGCTGCCACAATGATCTGTGTGAGAAACAGATGCCTAATCCCCTCCGGGAGAGTAAAAGCAGGATTGGTTACAAGAGTCGAAGAGCACTGGGCTGGTGGCTGCCGCATACCAGCTGTAAAAGGAGCATGACTCCTACTGGCCTACCAACCAAACTCATGGTGGCAGTGGTAAAGATTAAAGTTCAGTGAGAGCTATTTGTGCTGCTACCTATGGCCCTTCTGTGGAAACAAATGTGCCTACCTTTAGGTTCCGAGATCCAGAGAACACAATGGTAGTTGCAGCGGAAAAGGGAAGGACGGAGCGCACTGGTGAGTTTGATGTGGCTTACACAGGGCAGGCAGAAGGTGCAGCCCAAGTCTCGCTTTTATTTCTAGAGCCTTTTTCTACGCAAACAGCTGCTGGATGTTTGCAACAAAGATGTGAGTGTGAAAAAGTGAGGGCAGGTCTATGTGGGAAAGAAGATACAAAGCATTGTGCGCAGTTTAAAAGCTGTTTAGAAAAAAAAGGAGTTACTTTGAGAACATCTTCTGTCTTGACACTTCCACCTGTGTGATCTTTAGCTGCTTTGGACATGTCCACAATGAAAGAATGTGAAAATATTTGCGCTGCCAATGTCAGGTTGCACAGGAAAGAGGGTAGGTTGGCAAATGCCTTCTGTCCTGGCACATCTGTCAGTCAGAAGTGCAGCTGAAAACGCTTGGCTGTAGCGATAGTCTCTGTCACTTTGAGAGAATGTGCTGATGCACGTATATATATCATTGAGAAAGTCCGTGAGAATCGCTAGTATGTTTCGTTTGGTTGACAGACTGCAAAGGGAGCGTTATGGCCAGCACTGCCTTTTTGTTGTAGGACTTTTTCTTTGAGAGCAGCCGCTGGACATTTTGAAGCGGTTTGGGATCTTCAAGTGTTAGAGTGCAAGATGGTACCTAGATCTTGAGGGAAAGCGCATATCTCCAGGAAGCTGAATGCAGTTCAGTGGGTGCAAGTTACATGTTGAGCAGCTGATGGCCCAGAAAACTTTCTAAAATGAAGAGGCCATGCTGCAATTGCCTTTTATTTTGAAGCTTCTAAACTGTGCAGCCAACAATGAAATGATTCTTTTTCCTTCTCTGCTACATGCAGGATCCCATTCTGTCAGTACCCGAGAGCCAGGATCCACAGCGGAGCTCTTGTCCCTACACTGCTCCCACACGAACGGGGCTGGGCTAGAAAAGTGCTTGTCTTTTTCCTGGGCACTGTCAGCGCTCTTCTAAATAACCACACCACAGCATTGTCAACTCACAAAACCAGGACACGCACCGAGCCCAGCTCACAACCACCCCCAGGACCCAGCCAAGTCAGAAACGTCCCTGCTCTCCAATCAACTGTGTCAGGACAAAAGGATTTCACCGATCTTCCCCTTCCAAGTGGATACTCTTCTTTGCCCCACACTCAAAGGCCGACACCAGATCTTCTGCCCTAACAAACTTTTTCTCTCTCACAGAGCCTGGTAACAAACTTGAAAATGTCGGCCGAGCTCGCAAAACTGTTGGTGGAGAAAGCTCTTTGCTGCCTACAATTTCAATTGCACCCATCAAACTATAAACATGCACCCTGCTATCGCCACTTTCCTTCTCAGCTCTAGGTACCACCGTAAGCCTTCAATCTCTCAGAGTCAGGATCCAAATGGGATGGCACCAGGGACTGCTCACACAGTCCCTAAAGCTACAAGGGACAAAAACCTGTCCTGCAGAGGCCTGGCCTGGCCTCTGCATTCCCACTGACAGTTCAACAACTCTAACCCAGAGAACTGCCTATTGGGAAAAGCCTTTCAATTCACTGAGACCACCCAAAGTGGCCACCCAAACTTTGCCAAAGGGAGGAGGAACTAGAAGCCCATCTCAAAAGAAATGGCATCCCCTCCTCCAAAATCCAAAGCATCCAGGGCCTGATCCTCTACAAAGGTGTCAGACCACTGCTATTGGGCATTACCTGTGCGGGGCACTAGCTAGGCTGCACACCAAGACCCAGCGCAGCTCTTTACCTTGTCCAAAAGAAGTGTGCTGGCAGAATTTCAAGAAGGCTGCCTTGAGAAAGTGGAAAACACAGGCCAAATGGATTCTTTCAGGAAGGAGACTGCCTTCCAAAGATGGATACCGACTCCATGATTGTACAAATTGAGTCAGTGCTTCCAAACCAAATATGCCAGGATAGAAAGTTGCTGCCGCCCTTAAGCTGCACGACACAGCTTCTTATCTGCACCTCCAACACTGGGGCTAAGTTCTTTCCTTCCCATGAGAAAGCATTGCTGTTCTCCTTCAGGAACTTACAGAGCAAAAGTTGCATACCACGTCCGGTACTGACTCTGTCCAACAATGGCTCCTACACAGAAAGGACCAGGACAGAAATGTCTTGCTGTACTATACCTTCCCACGATACCTTATCATCAGCCCTACCAACATTGCCACCGTATCTTTTACTTCCCAAGCAAGGAAAGGCACTCCAAGTCACTTGGCTTTGCCTTGCCTCCAGTACCATGCCTAGTTTTCCTAGCCTACCCTACCCTAGCTTTGCTTGCTTGCCTATGTCTGCCTTGCCTAGCCCTTCAAATAACTTCCTGGCTTTGCTTTGCCTTGTCTACCACTCTTTGCCTTGCCTTCCATGCAGGTAAGGCAAGGCAAAGCAAGTGTAGGCAATTGTAGGCAAGTCAAGGGACAGGTTGGCAAGACTGAAGCCGTGAGGGGAAAGCAAATGGAGTGGTAGGTGAGACAAGTCCCAGAAGTTAGAGGCAAGGCTGGGCATAGGAGGTGATGGTAACCGGAAGGGCTAGGCAAGGCCAAGCCCTGTAGGAAAACTGCAGGCAGGTCAAATGTGAGGCATGGGTATGCAAGGGAATGCAAAGCAATGGAGAATTAGCAGGGCATGGCAAGGAAACTGGTTGGTTGCCCAAAGCAAGGCAAGTGGCAGGTCCATTCAAAGACTGCTGGTACACAAAAGCGGCCCGGACCGACCGCTCTGTCCAGCCTTGATCTTGCATGGGTCATGTTTAATCTGCACCTAAGACACTTGAGTTGCCTGCTTTCCTTTGTATGCAAAAGAACTGTCATTCTGCCCCTGAAGCCCAAGGGTGAAAGATGAACTTTGTGTCCAAAATTCAAGACATGTAAGCATAGATGTCAGAAGAAAGCTGTCAGGACAGATAGGTGTGCTTGCACGTGGCCTCCTCCAGGCTTCCTCTCACAAGCTCCTGAAACGCTGGGGCCTTGAGAAAAAAAAGCCAGTGGAAGCCTGGAGAATCCTAGGAGAAGCAGGCAGGGCAATGCATGTGGAAGAGATTCCACAAAAAGAGAGGTGGTGAATTCCAGGTGGGGGACTGATGAGCAAGGTAATGCAAGGCAAGGAAGGGGTTCAAGGACAAGGCCAGACAAGTGGTGGCTTTGCCAGGCAACACAAAAGAGAGGGAGACAAGGCAATAAGAGTCCTAGAAGGAGAAGGAAATGAAAGATTGGAGCTGGACAAATGGGAAGGAAAAGAAGGATAGGTGAGCAAGTCAATACAAGGCACTGGCTTGGTATGAAGGGCAAGGGAAGGACATGCATGGGTCAGGAAGGCAAGGGAAAAGAAAGGAATTGTCAGCAATGACAAGAAATGCAAGATTGGGTAGGAAAGGCAAGGCAATGTGGGGGAGGGATAGGCAACACAATGGGTATCTTAACAGGAAATGTCCATGCACAGCAAGGCCGAAGGAGAAGTGGTAGAGAGGTCAAGGTGGGAAATAGGTGAGTGTGTGCAGCCAAGAAAGAAAGAAAGAAAGTGCGTAGCTCTCGTGTGTGTGTGTGTGTCTGTGTGTGTGTGTGTGTCTGTGTGAAGTTTGCAGGATGTAAAGCAAAGAAAGGTGTCTCTTGATTGTGGAGTGAATGGATGTTTTCGAACGTAAGTGGCAAGGTCCAAGCAACCTTTTCATCCTGGTACATCTGTGTCTGTGAGACATAGTCAGAAACGTCTCCTTTTAGATTCAGACTGCAAGCAGGACATAGAATGTGACTGTGTGAATAGCTGAGCAGGAAAGCACATCACATCAGCATGTTTCAACAGAAGCAGTTAGTGCGAGAAGGAGATGGACGTGTGGGACTCCAGCAATATGGCAATGCACTCAGCTGAGAAGCAAAGTGCAATGCCTCGGTGTATGCTCTGAAAATAAAAGGCTGCAAGGAAAAAGCAAGATTTCACAGGCCAGTGAAATCTTTCTGTCCTGGCACACTGAGCTGTTTGAAGGTGAACCGCTGTTTGGTTTCACTAAGGACTCGGAGACATGGAGAGGATGTGCTTGTCCATGTAGCTGAGAAGGAAAGTGAGAATCACCGGTACGTTTGGCAGAGTTTGTAGGCTGCGAGGAGAAGGTGACGGCCAGGCCTGGCTTTTGGCTGTGGCACTTGTTGCAAGGAAGAAGCTGCTGGATGGTTAAGCTTTTGGGGATCTGCAAGAGTGAAAGACTACGCTGGTACCTCATAAAACTAATGCTTGTTGATCATCTGGCTGAATCTATGACATAAACCAGAAGTGAAATTTCCCCCCATTTCCCTCAGTTTTTTCACCTTTTCATCCAACAGCCTGGGCCTTTTTCAAGCTGCTGTCAAACGCCTTGCCTTGGAAGCTAGAAGTATCTCAGTTCACCTGCTAAGAAACACAGAAAAGAGCTCAAGTCAATTTCAGAATTGCCCTGAGCAGAGCTGGTGTTTCGGTACCGTAAATTTCCATTGCGAATATGTGCAAAAATCACCATTTTATTAGGCAAAGATTTGAAATACACTAGCAGCTTCATCTTCTTGTCGCTGCAGTCCTTGGAAGTTTTGCTATTTACTGAAACAGGAAACAGGTCAAACACGAGAAGCTTAAGAATCCAAGCTCACTGCCATTGTACAAATAGCACAAACTTGATGAATTCAAGTTACCATTGTAACATACAGAATGGCTCTAGTCAAGCAAATGGATGTGTCGTCCTTCACGGGGGCAGAAAACCTTTCTACCACGTGAACTCTGGGAGTAATCCATCATGCCTCAGTGTGCTGTGGCTGGTCAGAGAGCTACACGATGGGTCTCTTTGCCTATGGCACTCTCAGGGCTCAAAGCTGCACATAAACTCCCTCTCCTTACAGACACGCTAGTAAAGCCCACCGAAAATGCCGTTCTCCAGACAGCTTACTGAAACCAGCTAGGAGTTCCCAGCATCACGCTGGGCACTTCTGTCCACAGATGGCTTTGCTTTTAATGAACCAGAACAGAGCTGCGTTTTTCTAGTCTTTAGCTCTACTAAGGTATTTGATGTAACATGGTGTGAAAAAATCTGTTTCGACAATGATAATAACAGAGGGGATAATGTACCTTTTGCTGCTCCATTCTTCTTTTGCTGCTCCATTTTGCTTGCTTTGTTATTGCTTTCTGTCAAAGAAACGCCAGCAAAATCCCTCATCAAGTCCTGCTGTGAAGACAGACTGCCAGAAAGGTAGAGAAACTTTGAACCTTTTCAAGACCCTTGTAGCACATGTCTTGGTCAATTTGTATGCAGATCCCTTCTCCAGCAGGACTTTTTTGCACCGTTAGCGCACATTGAACTGAATCCAGTACAAAAGCAGTGAATAGAGGAACTTTTCTTTTCATTGGAATGGTGATAAAAATGCATATCAAATAAAAGCATTTTAGAGCAGCAGGAAGATTTTCTATGTAGCTAGCAAATCATAAAAAGATGCATATTTACCGGTGGGGTTCCTCTGGGAATTTCAAAGAATTCCAGACAGAAAACACAGCTTAGTAAACTGCAAATCTAAATCACAGTATCTAGAAAGGTGACATGAAAAAGAGCAAGAGGAAGAAAACCAAAAAGAAAACCAAAGGAAGCCAGAAATAAGGCACAACCTCTCTTCCTTCTCCGCTTACTACAGTACCTTAGAAGTACCTACGAGTGTCCTAACAGTCACATAAGTAGAAAACTGTGCCAAGAACAATTGTGGAAACTGGAAAACCATGCTATCCCAACAGAAACATAGGGTTTGCTTTCACGACGATTAAATCTGCATGCAATGCGTACGGTAAGGGTATGTTTTGTATATTCAAAAAGAATTCAAAAATATTTCCAAATTGAAGGGGCTGCTTTTTATTTCTTTTGAATTACTTGGCTAAATATGGTGCACGTTAAAATACTGCAGAGATGTGGTTCATTTTGTGTGCTTAAGAAAGTCAAGTATTGGAGAGTGTTTTTGTTACTTCTTTAGAAGGTTAGAATATGCGTAAAAGATGCTAGCTGGGGACTTACAATTAATGAATTATTTACTGTCACTAGGTCAAATGACATTAGCTTTCAAAAAGGAAAAGTAGTCTTATTCCACGTGCCAATTTTAAAGCAGATTAATAAGCCTTCAGCAGAATATGGATATGAAGAGGGATATGACATGAAAGGGTAAGCAACACTGGTGACAGCAAAAGGCTTACCTGCTTCACACAAATACAGGAGATAAACTACTATTTTTACACAAACATTGCTATCCAGAGCTTTCCTTGAAAAGTTTCAATGCCAATCATGACAGTAAAATTCGGAGTGACAGTAAAATTCACTCTATCATGAATAAAATTTACTCAATCATGACAGCAAAATTTGCTCAATGATGAGTAAAATTCTTCGTGTAAGCGAAGTACCTTAAGCAAAGGGTAGCTCAAGCATAACTGGCATTTGATGTCAACAAAGGCAACTTGGCCTGCACGTGTCACATCTACTGCATTAAAAAGCTTACTCTGTCTCAGATTCCTTTTGAGGGATACCAACGCAAGCCGTTAAACTGCATGAAAATGATGACTTAAAGGAGGACATATTAGAAGAATGGAATAATGGTTAATGTTCTTTTCCTTCCAACTGCTTTCTTTGCCCTTCTAAATTTTTTAAGTCCTTCCTGGTATCACCGTGATAGCAGTGCAGCAAGTGTTTGGTTGTAAGCTGTCCATATTGCCAGCTTCTGGACTGCCTTCAGAAAACTTCCCACTGGTTTTGGATAGAAATCACAAGCAGTAGAGATGACAAAGACTGCAGAAACCTTCTCATCTCCTTCTAGAGCAGGACCGTGTCTTTGACCCACTCTTAACTAGACAACTTTCATCAGTCATGAGAGAGTCTCATGTTCAAGAGCTAAGCAATGACAGCTGTAAATGACAAAAAGCACACTGATATTTTCTTGGGACTCCAGCAGAGAGCAATGAAGGAGCTTGAATTCACCTTCTTGGAAAGTTTGAAAATGCACATGAAGTTTAGGAGAGGAGCTAAGCCATGGTAACTTTTGTTGAGTATGTCTGCGTAGACAGAGTTTCCATCACCGCAGAAGGAATGTCATTTAACCCACATAATCATCTCTAGCTGCTAAGCTGCGCTTACTGCAGATTATCCGCAACATATTTTACAGGGTGAGCTTTTATGTGTAATCCCTGAGTAACATTCCAGAGAGAAGTATTTTGGAGGGGGGGAAAGCCCAACTCTTAACTTTTTCAAATAATGGTTACATTTGAAAGTCAAAAAAGATGTAAAACCTTTCTTTCCTAGACGTATTACCAGCACAAACTGTACCAGAATTTACGACGCTTTTATTATGGCAGCATAACTCTACCGTGGACGCTCTGGCTCTGGACTATTCCTTAAGAAACAAAGTCCCCGAGAGAAATAAAACAAAATTAGCCAAAAATATTGGGCTGGATGATTTCAAAGGCTATGTACTAAAGGCCAAACACTTGTAATAATAGTAAAGAGTGGACTAAAAGCATTACTCAGTTCAAAGATATCTTGTTCTCACAGAAGACTGTAAAAAACCTCTCTTTTTCTGGGTCTGTTTTGTGCATTTAGATGTACCTTCTACTCCTTTCCACTGTATGCGAATGTTTATGACAAGGTTGGAGGACCTCATGTAACCTTCTATAAGTAAAGAAAGAGAAGCCAGTAAAGCAAGGCAAAATTGTTAATGGCAGGTGGAAAGAGGGAGGCCAAGAATAGAAAACAAAAGAACAATAATAATTAAACGCCCTCCCTGTCTTCTGTGAAAAGTAAAGGCACAGACAAGAAAGAACAACTGCAAAATTCTCACGAGAAAAACGCACTTTATCTGGCTCAAGTATTTTGTGCTACATTTCTTGCTGTTTTCTCATGCCAAACATCTTAACCATTGAAGGTGTCCCTTTTCTCTTTCTGGAATACAGCTAGGAAGATGGCTGTGTCATTGCTGTCAAGCTGTTATTCTCAGAGGTGTCCAGTTGAAAGTCCTAGATGAACTGATTTGCTCTGTCTCTTTAATATGGCATGACTTAACCACTTCCAGTTTCAGCAGCTGGACTTGCCCAGCCCTACAATTCTTTAATCTTTGAATGGTTATATAAGCTCCTTGGCAACTGGCATTTGTAAGTCCATGAAACTGTGCAGAATTTGCACTATGAGATGATGCCAAATGAGTCATGGCAGTAGATTAACTAGGACATGCAAAGCAGAGAGGAGGGAATGAGAGCACAAGAAGAGGGTACAATCTCCTTTTTTTCTGCAACAGGGCTAACACCGTAGAAATCAAAAGGAACACAAATCCTCCTAGGGGTAGTTCTTGCAAAAAACAAAGACTTCTTTTTGTGTTCACAGATCACAGCAAAATGCGGATGACAAAACCAGGCCATTAAGTCACATACAGTATGAAGCAGTATGAAAGAGGAAAGCAGCTGAGAGCGTCAACCCTGCTGAGTAGTCTCAGTATTCTTCTCGACATTAGCAGAAATTTGAAATGAGGCTCTGAAAATTACAAAGGAGGCAGAAGACAAGGGAGCAATGACTCCTCTGGCATAGTGTTTCCTAACAGGGATCTTCAAAATGTAAAGATTGTATCATCCTTTCAACTGAAGGAAGGTATTAAAACAACAGGAAGGAAATGGCATCACATGCTAGAAAGACTGGGCAGTGTACTTCTAGACAGAAAGGCCACTGATGGAAAACCGACTAAACTGGCACCAATGCAGCAGCATTGTATTAAAGCCCAAAAATACCCACCGCTTCACTCTTTGCCATTCCGTTCATACGGACACGGCAGCTCTGCAACATTCCTACTGATCATCTCCTTGGCAAACTGGGAGTGAGGCTCCCTAGTGATGCAGAGTCCCCAGGCAGGTGCAGAGGAGAGCTGCTTTTTTGCAAAAACCAGGCTTTTGAAGCACTCAGGCCTTTATCAGTTCCATAGCTTTAAGCCATAACAAAATTCATTCAACCAACCATCCTACACCACGCTGTGAACACGTGACGATTCTAGAACTTGTTGATCTACCTCTGATTCAGCGGCCTCACCTTCCCATAGTCCTTTTCTGCTTAGCCAAAGTATCGGGCCTCAGCCCAAGGCCTTCCTTTTGTAAGCTTCTACCTATATGCAGCAGCAAACCACTACTTTTTTCCGTGCCAAGAGTTTAAGTAGATGATTTGCATCTGCCCTTCCGGTGAAACATAATGGGGAGAGAAAATCCTGTCGGAAATGTTCAGTCATTCAGTTTTCTAGACAGGCCAAATCAAAAGAAAAGCAAGCTATAGGATTGTGTACTTGCTCTTACAAAGCACCTGCTGCCCTCTGACAATGAACTAGCAGAAAACCAGCAAAAATAAGACTTGAGGCAAACAACCCTTTGAAGGGAATTATGACACGATAAAGAAAGACAACACATTTCCAGCTTGTCGAGATACTTGAAATGTCAGCAAAGGCTTGAGGGCAAAGGCTGAACGAATGGGGAAAGGTTACAAGAATCCCAAGAAAAACATGACCATGGATTAAAAGAATCCCAACAGGTCAACTGACCTGTTGAAGTTTTCAGGAAATCAGTGGCTGCTGATTTAGATAGGCCATTCAAGTTAATTTACCCGCGCACCTTCCACTCCTTTTTCACCTGTCACCATCACAGGGTGAATTGTGACCATGGAATCACAATTCTTTGGATTCTGTTCTTAGCTTTAGGAGACAACTACAGCAGCTGAAGTAGCTGTTACTGATGTGATACCCAGGAACACAGAGTTGACATGTTTCATTCATGTCCAATCACAACTAGCAATACTAAGAGGATAGGATTGGGCTCTTTTCATGATGCTTTTCTTATTTTACAGCCTGCTATGATTCTGCTGAAACTTTTTCATTAGTTTCTCTCTAAAAAGGAGAAAGTCCAATGTCCCTCCCTACTGGTGCAGGTTTACCATTCGGTTTGTCGAGTCTAAAAATGGAATTGGAACTAGCAGGAATTACTGTGTTTAAAGCGTCCCGTCCGTTCAGACAATCTCAGGTCGATAAAAGCCTAGATGTTATTGGCTAAATACTGTTTCCCCCAAGAGCGGACGCACGCAATTTAATCCAACTTTTTATAACAAACTCCAATAATACAGAATCCAGTCATACAAAAGAGTCACAAAGAAGCAGGAAGAATTATCGGACCATTTAGGGTAGCAAACTTCTCACCTTCTTTTGGAGTGAGCATAATCTGCTAGCTGAAGTAACAAACTTGAGGACAGAAATCGCCCTACTATTGAGAAGTTGTTGACAAGGGAACCACCTAAGCTGTGTGACTTTCCCTTTTCTATCCATTGGTCAAGCCTAGTAGCCTAAAATTTACGGGCTCAATCAAAGACAAATGCAATCTAGTCAGAGGTCTATGAAAAGTCCAAAACTAATCAGAATTCTTCTTAGACAATGGAAATGGAAGCAGAGCTACCAATTTCCTTGCAACATATCCCTAAAACTCATTCCTTTCTAGTCATAACTAATGTATAGCCACCAGTACAATCAGGAAAAGATGAAACTTACAGATGTCAGCGAGGGAAGGATTTGAAAGAACTCTTCCCATTATTCATCGTCTAGACAGCAACTATCATTAAAATCAGAGCCCTTTTAGTAGGGCTTTCCTTGTGGGAAATTCAGGACTCCAGGACAACGGAGCAAGAGGATTAAGCAGAAGCCGTTGATTGTTGACATGATGCACTTACACATTCTAAATCTCTGCACACGCTAGGCCCGCATTTTTATCTTGGTGCCTTTGTTATGTCCACGCATTCTGTGCGCACCTCTCAGAAGATACGTTTGGTTACAGTCCAGGCGCTTTGCTGCCCCCCGTTATCGAGTTCTTGTAGTCTTGGAATTTGGTTTCTCAGCTTCTCTTTCTTATTTTAGCACGGCTTATGTCTTAGTAACCTTGATGAATTCCAGAGGGCTCTGAGAAAATTCTGATAAGAACATATTCCAGCTGGATGGCTGGTGCACCCTTTAGTCTAAGAGGTTCAGATACATTGCTACAATTTCCCCCTTCTTCGTCTTGCACCAGCTAAACCCTTTCCCACCCTATTTTCTTCCAAGACGCTCACCACTTTCATGATGCATGGAATAACAAGAAGCAATATAATAATGACTACTAGTAACAACAAAGTTCCCTTTACAAGATCTTTCAACCATCGAGTTGTTTCCCATCTCTCAAACCATTCAGGCGTAACCCTCTCATTCCCAATCAATTTCTTCATGTTATCTTGTCCTTGTTTGAGTTTCCAGTGAATGACTGCAGAATGGTTAGAAAGGTTCAAAAAACACATTCCTTCCAAATCCTCACACTCTTGCCCATGTGCTAACAAGAACGCTAGAGCAGCATTATTTTGCAGTGTGCAATGACTAATGGTATCTACACCAGTGAGAACCTGATTTAAAATCGCTGATCTTACCTTGAGTTGATTGACCACCCAGCATCGCAACTTATTAAGCAAACTCAAAGCTTGACCAACAGCGACACCTGCTGTCAGGAGTGGCGCAATTAATACAGAGGAGCGCCCAAACCAGTACACAATTGAGGCAAAGGCGTTTTAAGCTTAGGCTTCTTCTTTCAGTTCCCTGGAGGCGAAGGGAGTTCTTCACACACAATGCATTGTGCCGCTGGCGGTAAGTTCCGGTGGGGCGCTTGTGCCGAAAGACGCCCAGGACACAATGCCGTGTTGTTAATATTTGTTTGTCGCGTTTCGGAAGCTCCTACTAGCCGAGTCCCCCGGAGGGGAAGAAGCGGCTTCTTCGCACACAGAGCATTGTGGCGAGCGCAGGGAGCTCCTGAGAGCGGTTTGTGCCGAAAGAAGCCCGGGACCGGCACTTAGCTTCGGAGAGCTGCGTATCTGCGTCTTCTGCGTGTCTTGCCGCTCTACACTCAGCAAAAAGCTTTTCCACCATATCTTGCAAGGAGAAACTCTGCCAGGAAAGAAAACATCCAAAATCTTGTTCTAAAGCTTGCACGGGGGTCTGCAAAGCGTTTGGCAAGAATGAAAGGTAGTTGTCCAAAACTCGTTCTTTTCCAATAGAATAACCATGGAAAAGGCAGGAGAGTGGTAAAGTACTGTTTTCTCTAAGTCTGAAGGCTGCCCACACTGTGCCTGTGTGCTGCAGCTTGCATCTTCGCCTTTGGGAAGCTGCCGCTCGCCGATTCTCCCGGAGGCGAAGAAGCGGCTTCTTCGCACACAGAGCATTGTGGCGAGCGCAGGGAGCTCCTGAGAGCGGTTTGTGCCGAAAGAAGCCCGGGACCGGCACTTAGCTTCGGAGAGCTGCGTATCTGCGTCTTCTGCGTGTCTTGCCGCTCTACACTCAGCAAAAAGCTTTTCCAGCATATCTTGCAAGGAGAAACTCTGCCAGGAAAGAAAACATCCAAAATCTTGTTCTAAAGCTTGCACGGGGGTCTGCAAAGCGTTTGGCAAGAATGAAAGGTAGTTGTCCAAAACTCGTTCTTTTCCAATAGAATAACCATGGAAAAGGCAGGAGAGTGGTAAAGTACTGTTTTCTCTAAGTCTGAAGGCTGCCCACACTGTGCCTGTGTGCTGCAGCTTGCATCTTCGCCTTTGGGAAGCTGCCGCTCGCCGATTCTCCCGGAGGCGAAGAAGCGGCTTCTTCGCACACAGAGCATTGTGGCGAGCGCAGGGAGCTCCTGAGAGCGGTTTGTGCCGAAAGAAGCCCGGGACCGGCACTTAGCTTCGGAGAGCTGCGTATCTGCGTCTTCTGCGTGTCTTGCCGCTCTACACTCAGCAAAAAGCTTTTCCAGCATATCTTGCAAGGAGAAACTCTGCCAGGAAAGAAAACATCCAAAATCTTGTTCTAAAGCTTGCACGGGGGTCTGCAAAGCGTTTGGCAAGAATGAAAGGTAGTTGTCCAAAACTCGTTCTTTTCCAATAGAATAACCATGGAAAAGGCAGGAGAGTGGTAAAGTACTGTTTTCTCTAAGTCTGAAGGCTGCCCACACTGTGCCTGTGTGCTGCAGCTTGCATCTTCGCCTTTGGGAAGCTGCCGCTCGCCGATTCTCCCGGAGGCGAAGAAGCGGCTTCTTCGCACACAGAGCATTGTGGCGAGCGCAGGGAGCTCCTGAGAGCGGTTTGTGCCGAAAGAAGCCCGGGACCGGCACTTAGCTTCGGAGAGCTGCGTATCTGCGTCTTCTGCGTGTCTTGCCGCTCTACACTCAGCAAAAAGCTTTTCCACCATATCTTGCAAGGAGAAACTCTGCCAGGAAAGAAAACATCCAAAATCTTGTTCTAAAGCTTGCACGGGGGTCTGCAAAGCGTTTGGCAAGAATGAAAGGTAGTTGTCCAAAACTCGTTCTTTTCCAATAGAATAACCATGGAAAAGGCAGGAGAGTGGTAAAGTACTGTTTTCTCTAAGTCTGAAGGCTGCCCACACTGTGCCTGTGTGCTGCAGCTTGCATCTTCGCCTTTGGGAAGCTGCCGCTCGCCGATTCTCCCGGAGGCGAAGAAGCGGCTTCTTCGCACACAGAGCATTGTGGCGAGCGCAGGGAGCTCCTGAGAGCGGTTTGTGCCGAAAGAAGCCCGGGACCGGCACTTAGCTTCGGAGAGCTGCGTATCTGCGTCTTCTGCGTGTCTTGCCGCTCTACACTCAGCAAAAAGCTTTTCCAGCATATCTTGCAAGGAGAAACTCTGCCAGGAAAGAAAACATCCAAAATCTTGTTCTAAAGCTTGCACGGGGGTCTGCAAAGCGTTTGGCAAGAATGAAAGGTAGTTGTCCAAAACTCGTTCTTTTCCAATAGAATAACCATGGAAAAGGCAGGAGAGTGGTAAAGTACTGTTTTCTCTAAGTCTGAAGGCTGCCCACACTGTGCCTGTGTGCTGCAGCTTGCATCTTCGCCTTTGGGAAGCTGCCGCTCGCCGATTCTCCCGGAGGCGAAGAAGCGGCTTCTTCGCACACAGAGCATTGTGGCGAGCGCAGGGAGCTCCTGAGAGCGGTTTGTGCCGAAAGAAGCCCGGGACCGGCACTTAGCTTCGGAGAGCTGCGTATCTGCGTCTTCTGCGTGTCTTGCCGCTCTACACTCAGCAAAAAGCTTTTCCACCATATCTTGCAAGGAGAAACTCTGCCAGGAAAGAAAACATCCAAAATCTTGTTCTAAAGCTTGCACGGGGGTCTGCAAAGCGTTTGGCAAGAATGAAAGGTAGTTGTCCAAAACTCGTTCTTTTCCAATAGAATAACCATGGAAAAGGCAGGAGAGTGGTAAAGTACTGTTTTCTCTAAGTCTGAAGGCTGCCCACACTGTGCCTGTGTGCTGCAGCTTGCATCTTCGCCTTTGGGAAGCTGCCGCTCGCCGATTCTCCCGGAGGCGAAGAAGCGGCTTCTTCGCACACAGAGCATTGTGGCGAGCGCAGGGAGCTCCTGAGAGCGGTTTGTGCCGAAAGAAGCCCGGGACCGGCACTTAGCTTCGGAGAGCTGCGTATCTGCGTCTTCTGCGTGTCTTGCCGCTCTACACTCAGCAAAAAGCTTTTCCAGCATATCTTGCAAGGAGAAACTCTGCCAGGAAAGAAAACATCCAAAATCTTGTTCTAAAGCTTGCACGGGGGTCTGCAAAGCGTTTGGCAAGAATGAAAGGTAGTTGTCCAAAACTCGTTCTTTTCCAATAGAATAACCATGGAAAAGGCAGGAGAGTGGTAAAGTACTGTTTTCTCTAAGTCTGAAGGCTGCCCACACTGTGCCTGTGTGCTGCAGCTTGCATCTTCGCCTTTGGGAAGCTGCCGCTCGCCGATTCTCCCGGAGGCGAAGAAGCGGCTTCTTCGCACACAGAGCATTGTGGCGAGCGCAGGGAGCTCCTGAGAGCGGTTTGTGCCGAAAGAAGCCCGGGACCGGCACTTAGCTTCGGAGAGCTGCGTATCTGCGTCTTCTGCGTGTCTTGCCGCTCTACACTCAGCAAAAAGCTTTTCCAGCCATATCTTGCAAGGAGAAACTCTGCCAGGAAAGAAAACATCCAAAATCTTGTTCTAAAGCTTGCACGGGGGTCTGCAAAGCGTTTGGCAAGAATGAAAGGTAGTTGTCCAAAACTCGTTCTTTTCCAATAGAATAACCATGGAAAAGGCAGGAGAGTGGTAAAGTACTGTTTTCTCTAAGTCTGAAGGCTGCCCACACTGTGCCTGTGTGCTGCAGCTTGCATCTTCGCCTTTGGGAAGCTGCCGCTCGCCGATTCTCCCGGAGGCGAAGAAGCGGCTTCTTCGCACACAGAGCATTGTGGCGAGCGCAGGGAGCTCCTGAGAGCGGTTTGTGCCGAAAGAAGCCCGGGACCGGCACTTAGCTTCGGAGAGCTGCGTATCTGCGTCTTCTGCGTGTCTTGCCGCTCTACACTCAGCAAAAAGCTTTTCCACCATATCTTGCAAGGAGAAACTCTGCCAGGAAAGAAAACATCCAAAATCTTGTTCTAAAGCTTGCACGGGGGTCTGCAAAGCGTTTGGCAAGAATGAAAGGTAGTTGTCCAAAACTCGTTCTTTTCCAATAGAATAACCATGGAAAAGGCAGGAGAGTGGTAAAGTACTGTTTTCTCTAAGTCTGAAGGCTGCCCACACTGTGCCTGTGTGCTGCAGCTTGCATCTTCGCCTTTGGGAAGCTGCCGCTCGCCGATTCTCCCGGAGGCGAAGAAGCGGCTTCTTCGCACACAGAGCATTGTGGCGAGCGCAGGGAGCTCCTGAGAGCGGTTTGTGCCGAAAGAAGCCCGGGACCGGCACTTAGCTTCGGAGAGCTGCGTATCTGCGTCTTCTGCGTGTCTTGCCGCTCTACACTCAGCAAAAAGCTTTTCCACCATATCTTGCAAGGAGAAACTCTGCCAGGAAAGAAAACATCCAAAATCTTGTTCTAAAGCTTGCACGGGGGTCTGCAAAGCGTTTGGCAAGAATGAAAGGTAGTTGTCCAAAACTCGTTCTTTTCCAATAGAATAACCATGGAAAAGGCAGGAGAGTGGTAAAGTACTGTTTTCTCTAAGTCTGAATGCTGCCCACACTGTGCCTGTGTGCTGCAGCTTGCATCTTCGCCTTTGGGAAGCTGCCGCTCGCCGATTCTCCCGGAGGCGAAGAAGCGGCTTCTTCGCACACAGAGCATTGTGGCGAGCGCAGGGAGCTCCTGAGAGCGGTTTGTGCCGAAAGAAGCCCGGGACCGGCACTTAGCTTCGGAGAGCTGCGTATCTGCGTCTTCTGCGTGTCTTGCCGCTCTACACTCAGCAAAAAGCTTTTCCACCATATCTTGCAAGGAGAAACTCTGCCAGGAAAGAAAACATCCAAAATCTTGTTCTAAAGCTTGCACGGGGGTCTGCAAAGCGTTTGGCAAGAATGAAAGGTAGTTGTCCAAAACTCGTTCTTTTCCAATAGAATAACCATGGAAAAGGCAGGAGAGTGGTAAAGTACTGTTTTCTCTAAGTCTGAAGGCTGCCCACACTGTGCCTGTGTGCTGCAGCTTGCATCTTCGCCTTTGGGAAGCTGCCGCTCGCCGATTCTCCCGGAGGCGAAGAAGCGGCTTCTTCGCACACAGAGCATTGTGGCGAGCGCAGGGAGCTCCTGAGAGCGGTTTGTGCCGAAAGAAGCCCGGGACCGGCACTTAGCTTCGGAGAGCTGCGTATCTGCGTCTTCTGCGTGTCTTGCCGCTCTACACTCAGCAAAAAGCTTTTCCACCATATCTTGCAAGGAGAAACTCTGCCAGGAAAGAAAACATCCAAAATCTTGTTCTAAAGCTTGCACGGGGGTCTGCAAAGCGTTTGGCAAGAATGAAAGGTAGTTGTCCAAAACTCGTTCTTTTCCAATAGAATAACCATGGAAAAGGCAGGAGAGTGGTAAAGTACTGTTTTCTCTAAGTCTGAAGGCTGCCCACACTGTGCCTGTGTGCTGCAGCTTGCATCTTCGCCTTTGGGAAGCTGCCGCTCGCCGATTCTCCCGGAGGCGAAGAAGCGGCTTCTTCGCACACAGAGCATTGTGGCGAGCGCAGGGAGCTCCTGAGAGCGGTTTGTGCCGAAAGAAGCCCGGGACCGGCACTTAGCTTCGGAGAGCTGCGTATCTGCGTCTTCTGCGTGTCTTGCCGCTCTACACTCAGCAAAAAGCTTTTCCACCATATCTTGCAAGGAGAAACTCTGCCAGGAAAGAAAACATCCAAAATCTTGTTCTAAAGCTTGCACGGGGGTCTGCAAAGCGTTTGGCAAGAATGAAAGGTAGTTGTCCAAAACTCGTTCTTTTCCAATAGAATAACCATGGAAAAGGCAGGAGAGTGGTAAAGTACTGTTTTCTCTAAGTCTGAAGGCTGCCCACACTGTGCCTGTGTGCTGCAGCTTGCATCTTCGCCTTTGGGAAGCTGCCGCTCGCCGATTCTCCCGGAGGCGAAGAAGCGGCTTCTTCGCACACAGAGCATTGTGGCGAGCGCAGGGAGCTCCTGAGAGCGGTTTGTGCCGAAAGAAGCCCGGGACCGGCACTTAGCTTCGGAGAGCTGCGTATCTGCGTCTTCTGCGTGTCTTGCCGCTCTACACTCAGCAAAAAGCTTTTCCACCATATCTTGCAAGGAGAAACTCTGCCAGGAAAGAAAACATCCAAAATCTTGTTCTAAAGCTTGCACGGGGGTCTGCAAAGCGTTTGGCAAGAATGAAAGGTAGTTGTCCAAAACTCGTT